>NC_136428.1:25376265-26808765 GCF_052849685.1 Lactuca virosa
AACTATGAGTTTTCTCATGGGACTTAATCATAGTTATGCTCAGATTAGGGGACAAATTTTGTTAATGGATCCAATTCCTTCTGTCAATCGGATATTTTCACTTGTGATTCAAGAAGAGAGACAACGTGATATTAATGTTCTTCAACAAAATGATTTTGTCATGGGTTTTAATGCGCGTAGCAATAATAATAACTACAATCAGAACCAAGTTACCAAGAATCAAGGACTGAATCGTAATTTTTCCAACAATTCTAGTAATAACAACAAGAATTTCAGAAAGGACTCCCCATTTTGCACTCATTGTAAACGTTCTGGTCATACATTGGAGAAATGTTATCGTTTGCATGGTTTTCCACCTGGTTATAGAACCAACTCAAACTATAGCAAGGTTAATGCAGCCTCAATTGAATCAAATTCTGATTCAATTCAGAATCATCAAAGTGTTGAATCTGGTAACAATGGACATGATGCAATCACTGGTCTAACTAATGATCAATGTCAACAACTAATTGCCATGTTATCGGGAAAACTTGCATCTGTTAATGTTGTTTCTTCTTCAGACATTAATGTCACAGGTAATCATTATATCTTGACTCTTAATTCTGGAAGTTTTAAGTCAAATATTTGGATCTTAGATTCAGGAGGAACAAGTCATGTATGTAATGATCAAGAATTGTTTTTGAATATGAAGAAAGTTTATAATACAAGAATAAGGTTGCCAAATCAATTAGTGATTCTTGTTGACAAAGTTGGGGATATCTGATTAAATGATGATCTAATTCTCAGAGAAGTGTTATTTATCCCACAATTTGAATTGAATCTGGTGTCTGTTACATCCTTAACAGCACATGATCAAGATCTAATGGTAGCATTGTACTTTAATCATGCTTTGATTAAACAGATTTCAACAGAGAAAGTGATTGGCAAGGGTAATGTTACAAATGGTCTTTACCTGTTACACAATTCAGAGATAAGAACTCAAATGGGGACAGAAGTTAAAGTCAATGTTGTTTCAAGTCAAAGGTGGCATAAAAGATTGGGGCATCCTTCTGAAGACAAAGTAAAATTTCTTGATAGTATTTTGGGTTGTAATAATAAAAACAATACTTGTTTTCCTTGTTTTGTTTGTCCAATAGCTAAACAGAAAAGGTTACCTTTTGTATCTGCTAATAATGTTTCAAATAAACCATTTGATTTGATTCACTGTGATATTTGGGGTCCATATCACATAAATTCCCATCAGGGGTATAGGTTCTTTATTACCATTGTTGATGACTGTACAAGGTACACATGGATTTATTTGATTAGAAATAAATCTGAGGCACAAGTTCTTATTCCCCAATATTTCAAAATGGTAACTAGACAATTTGATGCCAAAATTAAGATGTTCAGATCAGACAATGCAAAAGAACTACAATTCATTGATTTTTTCAAAAGGGAAGGAACTCTACATCAATTTTCTTGTGTAGAAAGACCACAACAAAATTCTGTAGTTGAAAGAAAGCATCAACATTTGCTTAATATTGCTAGAGCTTTGTTCTATCAAGCCTCTTTACCTTCAATATATTGGGCAGAATGTCTCCTAACTGCAAATTTTCTTATGAATAGAACTCCATCAAAAGCTATTGATAACATTTCACCTTATATGAAGTTATATAAGGAACAACCCACTTATTCTCTCCTAAGGACTTTTGGCTGTTTGGCTTTTGCTTCTACATTGGTTTCTCATAGAAGAAAGTTTGATAAAAGAGCTCGTGCTTCTGTGCTGATTGGTTATCCTCCAGGGATGAAAGCATACACACTATTGGATTTGGAGACTAAACAAAATTTTATCTCAAGGGATGTTGTCACACCCCGATCCTTGTCGGAATCGATCGAGGCGTGATATATTGTTCAAAGTCTCATGACAACTATGTTATAATATGATTAGATTCAATTAAGTACTAAGTATGCAAACAAGATCCACAACATACAAATACAAATCCAAATATGAACAACATTTATTACATCAAATTTAAATAGTCTTGTGGATTTCTAAGGCACAACCTATTTTTCATCAACTTCATTCTTCAAATCTGCATCATGGGTAAAAACAGGTCAACTACGAGAGTTGGTGAGTAATCTAATTTTAGTAGAGAAAATTGTGAAGTTGAAACCTTTATAATTGGAAATTTGTTTTCTTTTGAAGTCGGCAAACAATTGTATTTGAGATAACGGTTTATAAATCAAAAATTGATTAACAAATGATAACAACAACAATAAGTCCTCACCCTATATATACATATGTATATATATATAAATATATATATGATGGAGCATCTAATCATCATACACACTCAACCACGTGCGATCAATCACCTTAGCGTCCCAAGGCGGGGTGGTCAACCCAATAGCGCTATTATTGTCCATAACGTACCTCAAGAATACGGGCATAGTCATGGAGATTAGACTAAAAATGATAATGCACTACAAGTACATGTAGCGTAAACGAACAATAGTTATACAATTAATGACTCACGTATAAATGTCCCAACAATGTCTCAATTGTGATAAAACAATAAAATGAAGTTGGAACATATTAGAACCACATGATACACCCCAAAAGTATTGAAAATTATAAAATATGAGGTAGATTACTCACATTAGTCCCAAAACGAAACGCGTGTGTCGTACGATAGACGATTCAGGTCAAAATGGCGTAGAACCTAATATAATTAATAGTTTTGGTTTAGGAACTGCTAAACGAGAATGGAGTATTAATACAAATAATTAGACACATATTCTTATATTAGATGAATTAACAATAATTCATTTTGATTATAATATTAAGGTATTTATTTGTTAAATGAATTTTAAATTGAATTACTTACTTTGCATAATTAATTTATATTTTCAATTTAGGTCAGATTTTAATAATTTCTTATTAAAATAATAACTTGCCCAATTATAATTATTTACAGATTTTAACAATTATTTATATGAAATAATCATTAAAATGCATTTTTACATGCTTAAATACTTAGGAAAATAGTTTTAAATAGTAAACAGTATTGAAAAATTATGAAATTATTAGGAAATCATTATTTCATACAATATGAATTACTGTAAAATTTGTATATTTTTCTGAACTGTTTTAGTATTTATTTAATATTTTAATGATTAAACAACACTAAATTCGGGAAAAATAGTAAATGATTCTCAAAAAATCTGTAAAATTAACCATAGTTTTATAACATGATGTAGAGCTCAGTGTATAATTTTCAGATATTTGTGACTATGGAAAGTATTTTTTATATATTTCATTATTAATTAATCAATAAAATCATAAATAATAGTAAAAAGTAATATAAATGCATGAAACTTCATATATCATGTTTATTCAGTATACAGGTCATCCTAGACTTTTCTCAGAATTTATTGAATGCAAAAAGTATTTTATGTGAATTATTGCCCTACTTTATTGCAATAATTATAGTAATTCAATAAAAATAAATTATTTTCTGAAAAATTCCAGAACTTCTTATTTTATTGATGGGATTCTGAGAAAAATCAGGTTTATGCATAAAATGAGTTTTAGATATTTTGGTGGATTTAATTTGTTTCTTGTATGAATATGAAACTTTTAACAACATACCTTGATGAATGCTTCAAGAGGGATGAAGATTTGAGTATAATAGATTGTTATTGGATGGAATATGAGTATTCTTGGAGGAAATTTCGAGATTGAGAGTGAGAGAAAGAATAGAGAAGGTTTAAGTGGTGAAGAGAATAATGTGTTGGGAGAAAAAAGAAAGGAAAGTGGATGGGAGGTATGAGTGGGAGACCATGGGAATAATCTTTTTGCTTTTGGTGGTCTTCATAATTTCCCACTAACACAAGCATCTTTTACATAATTAATATAAGAGTTTTATAAAATTTAATGTAAAGTTTATAAAAATAGAGTTTTATAAAATTTAATGTAAAGTTTATAAAAATGGAGTTTTATAAAAGATGAGTTATTATTTGATTATAACAATCTACTTTGATTTGAAGTTTAATTATAGCATTCAAGTTTGATTCTTTTAAATTTAATTAGAGCATTATACTTTGATTTGATTTTAATATGGTATCATAATTTAATTTGATTATAGTTATAACGTTGTACTATACTATGTTGCTATTAACGTCAATTTATATCGTAGTGTATGAGTTTCGATCCTATTAGCGTCAAGTAATCTTGAGTAGGGTTTGAATGAGATTGCGAGAGGTTTCGTTTGTGATCTTTTTGAGTGTCCGGCTTCGCAACGCAAGGTCCATAGACCCCGTTAAGCCATGATTTAGTGTCCTACACAATCCCGATGATTGTGCAATAGTGTTTTATCGCTTTGGTTCATTGTTTAGCACTGTTAAGGCTAAGGAAAATCAAACACATGAACTTTCCAAATGATGTTTTCTCATTAAAATAGCGAATTGTACAGTGATTACATAACGTAAACCCTATCATACAAGGGTTAATGGAGTTGACCGGTTTGACTAGTTGACTTTGTTTGACTTTGACTTGACCGAAATTTGATGGTTGTCACAGATGTGGTATTTCATGAAGATGTATTTCCCTTTCATCATTCCAATTCCACTCATTTTGAAAATCCTTTCATTGCCCATGTTGTCCCTAAACCAATTCAATCTGATATTGATTCTTCTATACATAACAGCCATTCAAATAACACAACAAATGAGCCATATACACATGATTCCAGTCCTACAAATGATTCCAATTCCATTCATGGATTGGATTCCAATGAAAGTTCAATTCCTTTCGGTCAACAAGATACACCTGATCCTATTGTTCATCAAAGACCAATCAGAAATAGGGGTCCTCCTACATACCTTAAAGATTACCATTGCAATTTAATGGAATCCACAAATACTTCTTTTGTTCCTCCTTTCACTAAATATCCTCTTTCTGATGTCTTATCTTACTCTCAATTGTCCAGCACACATATGACATACACTATTTCCATTTCAACTAAAAGAGAACCTTCCAATTACAAAGAAGCGGCTTTAATTCCTGAATGGAAACAAGCTATGGAGGAAGAAATTCATGCATTGGAATTAAACAACACATGGAAAATAGTACCCCTACCTCCAGATAGAAAACCTTTGGGTTGCAAGTGGGTGTTTAAACTCAAAAGAAAGGCAGATGGCTCTATTGATAGATACAATGCTAGATTGGTCGCAAAAGGGTTTAACCAACAGGAAGGTGTTGATTTTTTGGATACTTATTCACCTGATGCAAAGTTGGTAACAGTTAAGATGATGTTAACAATTGCTACTAAAAAATCTTGGCCTTTGATTCAATTAGATGTTAACAACGCGTTCTTAAATGGAGATTTAGAAGAGGAAGTATATATTCAGTTGCCACAAGGATATCTTCCAAGAGAACAATCAAAATCGAAAGTTCCTTTAGTTTGCAAATTAGAAAAATCACTTTATGGCCTTCGACAAGCTTCAAGACAGTGGTATGCAAAGTTTTCTTCTTTTCTCATTTCAGAAGGATTTACTCAATCTCAAGCAGATTTTTCTTTGTTTACAAAAGGACAAGATGGTAATTTTGTGGCTTTGCTTGTATATGTTGACGACATTGTTATAACCGGTGCTTCTATTCAAGCAATTGATGATATCAAACAGAGATTGAGTGATCGTTTTCGTTTAAAAGATCTTGGAAAATTGAAATATTTCTTGGGTCTTGAAATTACACGATCACGTGAAGGAATTGTTATCTCTCAACGCCAGTATGTATTGGATTTATTACAAGATGCATACATGTTAGCTGAAAAACCAGTCGCTTATCCCATGGATCCCCGACACAAGTTTTCTGATTTTGAAGGAGACCTTCTTGATGATCCTTCTCAATTTCGTCGTTTACTTGGACGATTGTTATATCTTACTATAACAAGACCAGACATTGCATATTCGGTTCATCGTTTAAGTCAAGGAATGTCTTCTCCTAGACAATCTCATTTTCAAGCAGCTCAACATTTACTTCGTTTCTTAAAACAAAGTCCTGGTCAAGGATTGTTTTTGTCTTCAAAGTCATCCTTGATTCTCAAAGCTTTCAGTGATTCAGATTGGGCTGGTTGCTTAGACACACGCCGTTCTGTTACTGGTTTTTGTATCTTTTTGGGTGACTCTTTGATATCGTGGAAGTCAAAGAAACAAACAACCATTTCTCGAAGTTCAATAGAAGCAGAGTATCGAGCTTTAGGATCTACCACTACTGAGGTTATTTGGTTACGAAACTTATTACGAGATTTTGGCGTACAATCTTCAAATCCTACTTTAATCTTTTGTGACAACAATTCGGCAATTCAATTAGCTACAAATCCTATATTCCACGAACGTACTAAACATATAGAGATAGATTGTCACTTTATACGCCATAAAATTGTGGATAAAACAATCAAATTGATGCCAATTCATACTTCCAAACAGCTAGCCGATATATTTACCAAACCCCTACCATATTCAAAGATTCAACCGATTATATCCAAGATGTCGCTTAAAGATATTTTTAAGCCTCCATCTTGAGGGGGGATATTGGGAGTTAATAATCGTGGAAGTCAAAGTGGAAGTCAAAGGTTATGCAAAATTGACAAATATAGCAAGAAAGAGTTACTTTGAGGGCTTAACTGTTACTTATGTTATTAGAAGGATTAGAGTGTAATTTTTGGTAATTAGACGTTCTTCTTCTTGTTTGTATATACTCCTTTGTTTCTTACAGAAAATAATAATGAGAATTTATGATCAATTCAAATATCAAAATTAAGATGTGAAAATTAAAAGTGATAATAAAAAAAAAAAATTAAATGGTTAATAGATTCACTAGAATTATTTAATATCTTTAATAATAATAATAGTAATAATAATAATAATAATAAAAGAGTTAGGCAATTCAATTTGAAATGATAAGGTGATCAGCAGCCTTCAAAGATCTGCAATTCTATTGGGCAGATCTACTTTTCTGTCAGGATCCCGAATACATAATCAACTACCAATTCAATTTCTTCTTTAGTTCTTTAACTTATCCTAAACTGCTGACTTGGGTCCCTTCAAAATTATTTTTACTGATTCAATATTTCCTCTTTTTTTTTTCAAATTTTTAACACTATTGCTAAACCAATGAACCGGTTAAAATTAAATATTTTCCATAAATAGTGATTGATTACTGTCTATCATAAATGTCTAGTAATAAACATTTAATATTACAAAAAAGTCTAGTTTACTTTAAATGTATATAGTTGTTTAACTTAATTTTAATATGCCAAATAAAATCAAAGAAGTTGGTTATACACTAAAATTTGAAAAACAAGAGGTTGTTATTGGTTACCACGATCACGATACAGTGATACACTAAAAATTGAAAAACAAAAAATTGTTTGATATCACCGTTGTTTTTGGTTACCATGATATCGATTAATAACTTTTCTACTTAGAACTATAAATAGAATAAATTACAGTTTTGGTCCTTGTGATATATATTTTTCTACGAGTTTGGTCATAGTTTTGATAATTTGACACCACTGATCCTTATTGTTTGCAAATCCATTAGTTTTGGTCCCTTAGGCAGTTACGTTGAGGTTTCTACATTAAATGCATGTAAAATGACCATTTTACCCTTAATTTTAACTTTTTTTAATTTATCATTTTACTAAATGCAACGACCATTTTGTAAATTAGCTTAAACTCAGCGTGATGTAAAAGCTACCCAATCGAACCAAACGACAATCCTACTTTTATGGTTATCGCCAACAGCTCCAAGGAAGACAACTACTCCGCCAGTAGCCACCTCTTGCACCATCGATCCCCTGTTCCCATCACCATTGTTTCTCCTTCGTCCTCATCACTCTTGATGTGACACTGAATACCTACTCCACCATCGATCTTAATTTTAACTCCTTTTTATTTGTCATTTTATTAAATTCAATGACCATTTTGTAAATTAGCTTAAACTCAGCATGAAATAAAAGCTACTCAATCGAATCAACCGACAATCCTACTTTTATGGTTATCGCCAATAGCTCCAAGGAAGACAATTACTCCGCCAGTAGCCACCTCTGCACCATCGATCCCATGTTCCTATCACCATTGTTTCTCCTTCGTCCTCATCACTACTGATGCGACACTGAACACCTCTTCCACCATCGATCTTATTTCTCTATCGCTCGTTTTCTCTCTATCTATCTCTCCATCTATCTATCTATCTCTCTATCTATCTATCTATCTATCTATCTATCTATCTATTTCTCTCTCCCAATTTCTCTCTCCCATAAAACTTTGTTCACCTCATTCATCATCGATATCTTCTTTCTCTTTCTCTCTCCCTCTCCTCTTAAAACTACCTAAGCCTAATCATGTTTTCTCCTTCTCATTGCCACTCTACTACCCCTTATGGCCAAGGAGTTTGACGATTAGCAATAAAGGAAGGGGTGATTACCAATGACAAAGTATGTGTTCTTGATTTCTTGTTTATCCAACGCAAAATGAAGATTCCTAAACCTAGTAAATCAAGGAGATGAAACAATTTTGAGGTTTCTACCCCGAAATGGAAAGTTGATAATAAAGTCGGAAAACAAGGTTCAACCTATAAAAAGATAATGAAATCGATTTTGTTATCATCAAAACCAACTGGTAAATTTTTGAAAATGGGTTTTGAGGTTTCAACCTAGAAACTCAAAAAAAAAAAAAGGAGACAAAATCGATTGGATTGAGAGAACAACCCTTTGAAACCATGGAAAATTTGCATGAAAGTATATCCTTTTTGTGTTCCATAACTTGTACCCAGATTATAAATCTTCATGATATCAGAAAAAGGGAACAAATCCTTGAAATGTGATAAAATTTCAAGCAGTTTTGTGATTGTTATTATTTGATTTAAACAAGTCCACAATGATTATTTATTTTTCTTTTTAAGGTTCATTCTATTTTGAATCTTTTACAAGTATTTTTTGGATCGATGTTGCAGGGAATAGATTTGGGTCCTCCTTTTTAATTCCACAGTCGTTGACACGATTCAAGGTTCTCTATGTAGATCTTCAAGGGGAAGAGGTACAAGACGAGAAAAATATAAAATGAAATATATAAATGATATAAACAAAAATAATAAAGGAACAAAATGGGGGGGGGGGGTGGTAATTTTGCCATTTCTACACATGTAGAAATGTGTAAACCAGAAGACCAAAAGTGTAACTTACATTTATAAGGGTGGACGAAGTCGAAGCATTTTTTGAGCGGGCTAAGGGTGGTACTTGTAACGACCCGAATTTTTAGCATAATATATTAGGGAATTATCATAGTTTTCTACTAAAACTGTGGAATTCTATAAAAAAAAATAAAACACTTAATATTCCAGGCTTAATCGCGGGTTTACAACAAAATCTATACAAAAATACAACAACAAGGAAAAATATAACTAAATAGCAACCTAATCTAGATTCTTGTGCTCCTATCTTCTCACATACCACAGCTACTACCTGAACCCGCAAAACATGAAACATCCCTACAACATTAGACATCAATATCAGATGAGTTATATTCTAATATGTTTTTATGTTTCATCTACTATTTATTTCTTTTCTCTTCTTTCTCTTACTCTGCAATCTAATATCTTTATTTCATACCATCCATTGCTATTCTTTCTCATCATCATCACGTGTATCTCTTATATTCTTTTCCCTTTACTTCTTCTGAAACATCCCAAAAATACAATCCAAAAATTTCGTTTTAAAACTTATAATAAAACCATCAATCATCCATCATCATAAGGAAAATCAAGGATCATGTATCTCAAAACATCATATCAAATACTATGTCAAAATCATATGAGAAAAATATCAGAGTCTAAACATCCTAGGCTATAATTGTGGTGTGTGCCATGCGATCATCCCGAGCCCTTCCCCTTGCTAGTGGAAGTACCTGAAACCAAAACTGAAAACTGTAAGCACGAAGCTTAGTGAGTTTCCCCAAACTACCACATACCAAACATATAACATGCAAGTAAGAGATATGGGCCCCGACCACTCTCATGGAGATTCGGGCCTCGCCCACACTCCGCTGTCTAGGAGATTCGGGCCCCGCCCACACTTCGCTGTCTAGGAGATTCGGGCCCCGCCCACACTCTGCTCTCTAGGAGATTCAAGCCCCCGCCCACACTCTGTTGTCTAGGAGATTCGGGCCCCGCCCACACTCCGTTGTCTAGGAGATTCAGGTCCCGCCCACACTTCGCCGTCTAACATGCATACAAGTATCATACAGACAACAAGTATATCTAATCCTATTAAGCAATCACATAACTATACTCAAATAATAATACGAGTTTCGGGCCTCACCCACACTCGACTGCTATGATATTCGGGCCCCGCCCACACTCAGCTACTATCATGTCACATATACGGGCCGACCTTGGTGTCGTAGACCCGTTCCTACTAAAGGAAACTCACCTCCTAAGACTGACTGCTGAAAACTCGAGTGAGGAATCTCTGGCGGCTGCTCCGACGACTCCCCGACTATCAATTTCATAATAACACTTAATCAAAATCTGATAATCCTTCCTCGGGTAAAATGACCATTTTACCCCTGGTCAAAGTCAAAGCTTGGGTCAAAGTCAACATTCTGATTGACCCAACTCGTCGAGTTACTCCATCAACTCGTTGAGTTCTAGATCCTAAAATCGTGATCTAACCGTCGAGTCTCCCCCTGACTCGTCGAGTTTCCATGCTACTCACAGTCGCGATTTACCACTTTGACTCGCCGAGTCCCTTCACCGACTCGTCGAGTTCTTCCTGAGGCTAAAACGGGACAACCCACATCAACTCGTCGAGTCCCTCTAAGGACTCGTCGAGTTCCTCTGTCTGATTGATCCATCTTAACAGATTAAGCCCTTGTTCTCTAGATCTACAGCCTCTACTTCGCTTGTTCACTGGAAATGACCTTTATAAGGGTAAATTTTCCAACTTTACCCATTGATAGCCCTTCTTGAAGGGTTTAGCTAAAACCCTAATTCCTTTAGGACATAGATCTTGTCCAAACAACCTTAGTAGTCCAAACCAAAGCGTGAAAACCTAGATCTAGGGCCTAGATACCAGTTAACCACATAAAGTCTAGAGCTTGCTTCCATGTATGGCCCCTTTGGGGCTTAAAAGGCCATAACAACATCCTTAAGGTTTGCATGAGACTCAAATGGCATAAAGTTTGCACCTTTATGCCTTTACAGCCCTTAATGACTCTAGATCTGAAAGTATAATCAACTTGGGACACCCATGACTCATAAATCATGCTACTTGGACAAAAACCCCATAAAAGAGACCACAAAGAGATCTAAGGAACTATAAGGCAAGTTAAAAGCTTTATTACCAGAAAGTGATGAGAATGGAACGAAATCCCTGGATCTATAACCTTCTCCTTGAACCTTCAAGCTCCTTCTTCTTCTTCTAGGCTTCAAGAACACACAAAAAACTCAAAGATGGCTCACACACTCCCAAAATGCTCTAGGGTTTCGTGGATTAGGGTTTAGGACAAGGAAGCTGTAAATTAGGCCAAGGGGTGGGGGTTAGGATGCTTAAATAGGGTGTAAAACCCTGAAATTAGGGTTTCACCCTGGCCGAGCTACTCGCTGTGTCAGGGAACTCGACCCGCCGATATAGATAACTCAAACCCCACCCATACTCTGCCCTCTAATCGACGAGTTAGGGCCACCAACTCGTTGAGTCCTTCTTTTAAAATAAGTAGATAATTAAATTAAATGCATACCAGAGAACCAGGAGTTATAATTATCCCCCACTTGTCTTAGACTTCGTCCTCGAAGTCTGCTGCATCTGGAAACATCTCTGGGTAGTGCTCCCTCATCTCCTCCTCGGGCTCCCATGTCCACTCCGAACCCTTACGGTGCTGCCACTGTACCTTCACAAGCTCAATCCTCTTGTTCCTCAGCTCCTTCGTCTTGCGATCCAGAATCGCCACCAGTCTCTCAATGTAATTCAGGCTGTCATCAACCTGAATATCCTTTAAGGGCACAACTGCCGTATCATCCACCAAGCACTTCCGTAGTTTGGGAAACATGGAAAGTGTTGTGGATCTCACTGAGCTCTGCGGTAATATCCAGTCGATACGCTACCTTGCCCACCCGGGCAATGACTCTGAAGGGGCCGATATACTTGGGGCCCAGCTTGCCCCGCTTCCGGAACCGGATGACACCTTTCCAAGGTGACACCTTCAGGAGGACCATGTATCCCGCCTGAAACTCCAAGTCTGAATGCCGCTTGTCGGCGTAACTCTTCTGCCGACTCTGAGCAGTCTAAAGCCTGCTCCGGACCTGCTGGATTTGCTCTGTGGTATTGAGTACTACCTCTGTACTCCCCATGACCCTCTGACCGACCTTACCCCAACAGATTGGGGTCCTACACTTCCTCCCGTAGAGCATCTCGAAGGGAGGCCGATCTATACTTGCGTGGTAACTGTTGTTATATGAAAATACCGCTAACGGAAGATACGTATCCCAACTGCCCGAAATCCAATACACATGCGCGAAGCATATCCTCGAGAGTCTGAATCGTCGTCTCGCTCTGTCCGTCTGTCTGGGGGTGGAAAGCGGTGTTGAAGTGGAGACGAGTACCCATCTCGTCGTGAAACCTCTTCCAAAATCTGGAAGTAAAACGGACATCTCGATCTGACACCACCGAGACAGGTACTCCATGACGCGTCACTATCTATCGCACATAAATCTCGGCCAATATGCTCTCCTGGATCGGGATGAAATGAGCGCTCTTGGTCAACCGATCCACGATGACCCATATCGAATCCACTCCATGTGCGGTCCTGGGAAGCTTGGTGATAAAATCCATAGTAATGTCCTCCCACTTCCACACGGGGATGTCTAACGGCTGCATCTTGCCGTGAGGCCTCTGGTGCTCGGCCTTGACCTTCCTGCAGGTCAAGCACCTATCCACATACCACGCTACGTCCTGCTTCATGCAGGGCCACCAGTAATCGGGTCGAAGATCTCTGTACATCTTCGTCGCCCCGGGATGGATGGAGAACCTCGACTTATGGGCCTCATCCATCAGAACCTGTCGTACTCCGCCCCAGTATGGAACCCTTACCCTCTCATGCAGGGTCAACAACCCTCTGCTGTCATAATAAAATGAGGCCACCCGGCCCACAATCCTCTCGCACCTCTGGCACTCTTCCTTCAGGCCCTCCACCCGCGCCTCTCTAATCTGCTCCAACAATAGAGTAATCACTATCATCCTCAGAAAAATGTCTCGAATCGGGGCCGCTACCGCCTTACGGCTCAGGGCATCGGCCACCATATTGGCCTTGCCCGGGTGGTAAAGGATCTCACAGTCATAATCCTTTACCAAATCTAACCACCGACGCTGCCTCATGTTTAGATTCGTCTTATCCATGAGGTACCTCAAACTCTTGTGGTCCGTTTAAATGGTACAACGGACCCTGTAGAGGTAATGCCTCCAAATCTTGAGGGAGAACACCACAACCCCCAGCTCTAAATCATGCGTCAGATAGTTAGCCTCGTGAGGCTTCAGCTGCCTCGACGCGTAGGCTATCACATGACCCCTCTGCATCAGAACTGCACCCATGCTCGTAATGGACGCGTCACAATACACCACTAAGTCATCTACTCCCTCGGGCACAGTCAAAATCGGTGCCTCGCACAACCGCTGTCTGAGAGTCTCGAAGGCCGCCTGCTGCTCAGGCCCCCAGCGGAATGTCACCGACTTCTTGGTCAGTCGGGTCAAAGGAACAACAATCTTGGAGAAATCCTGGATGAATCTCCTGTAATAACCCACTAGACCAGAATCGCCACCGGTCTCTCAATGTAATTCAGGCTGTCATCAACCTCCTCTAAGGTCACAACTGTCGTGTCATCCACCAAGCACTTCCGTAGTTGGGAAACATGGAAAGTGCTGTGGATCTGACTGAGCTCTGCGGGAAAATCCAGTCGATACGCTACCTTGCCCACCCGGGCAATGACTCTGAAGGGGCCGATATACCTGGGGCCCAGCTTGCCCCGCTTCCGGAACCAGATGACACCTTTCCAAGGTGACACCTTTAGGAGGACCATATCGCCCACCTGAAACTCCAAGTCTGAACACCGCTTGTCGGCGTAACTCTTCTACCGACTCTGAGCAGTCTGAAGCCTGCTCTGGACCTGCTATATCCGCTCTGTGGTCTTGAGTACTACCTCCGTACTCCCCATGACCCTCTGACCGACCTCACCCCAACAGATTAGGGTCCTACACTTCCTCCCGTATAGCTTCTCGAAGGGAGGCTGATCCCTCGTGGATCCCTAGCCTTTCTTGTACTCTTAAATGCCTCATAGATTCCTTACTCTTAATGCTTCATGGATCTTATCTAAGTTCATAAAAGAACTCTCTTGCCTTGTTCCACTCATGGAAAATTTCTCTATCTTCTCTAACCATACA
The DNA here is from genome assembly GCF_052849685.1 of Lactuca virosa. Taxonomy (NCBI): domain Eukaryota; kingdom Viridiplantae; phylum Streptophyta; class Magnoliopsida; order Asterales; family Asteraceae; genus Lactuca; species Lactuca virosa. Next base: position 25,390,743 of record NC_136428.1, read on the forward strand.
TTTTTCTCATTCCCACAGGAACCATCTATCTACAACCCCCCAAAAGGATCATACTCTTATTCTTGTAGAAATCATAATCTTAATCCCGAAGGAATCTCTATCTCTTTCCCGAAGGAATCATCTTTCTAAACATCTTTATCTCTATTATGTGACTCATCACATAATACTTGTCCCATGGACATTCTATATTTTTATCTCATCAAGAGATCTTCTACTACACTTCTAGTATTTAACTCATTAAGTAATTAATCTATATATATATATATATATGTTTATTAACATGTAGGTACTCTACACAATACCATAAATGTCTAGACATACATGTATATATAAGCTTAAGATTATATTACATATAATCATATTGTGTCTCTATCTATGGTCTCTTAGGCATCTAAAGATACTATTAAATGTGACTCGGGCATTTTGAGTATTCTCATGGAGCATTTGGAGCACTTAGAACTTAATGGAGCACTTGAGGTTCATGGAGCATGCAACAAAGGAATGGATCATCTGAGATGGCTTTGGATCATCTGACAAAGGAATGGATCAAGTGCCAAAGGAACGAATCATCTAAAAGAGGGTTTTGAGCAACTTGGAAGGGCTTGGAGCAACTTGGAGAAATATGGAGTAACATGGTCCAACATGTTGAGTCATGAAGATGTTGATCCAAGTGAAGATGTTGAGCTAAGGCGATGTTGAGCCAAGACGATTCTAAGCCAATGCAATGTTGAGCCAAGGTGATGTTAAGCCAATCCGATGTTGATCCAATGAGATGTTGAGCTAAGGAGATGTTGAGCTAAGGAGATGTTGAGCCAAGAAGGATGTTGCACCATCCTTGCACAAGATGGGCCAACATCATACATGTAGTACCATCTTGGTGCAAGATGTGCCACCTTGGTTCCTTGATGAGCCATGATATCTTTTATAAGCCACGAAGTCTTCTATGATGCTCAAAAGTGGTGATGCTCAAGGAATACACCATGTTGTGCCACTATGATGGATGTTGAGCCACTAGTGTTCATTTTGTACCACTATGGCTCAAGGTGCTCCATCATGTGTGTTGTTGATGCTCATGGGTTGTATGACATGGATGGATGTTCTTGAAGATGTTGCATGGTGGAATATGATTGTTTTTCACCTTTCATGGGCCTATGAGCCAATGGGCTTGACCCATTAGGGTTTTAGGTTTGATCCCTCAAGTATGAATAGGGATGCATGCTAAGTCATTTTGTATCTTGATTTCTAGAGTGTTAGGTGAATCTTTGTGAAAATTGTACTTGTAACCTCTGTTTGAGAATTCATAAATAAAGAATAATCCATTCCTACCCGTGGACGTAGGTCACCTTGACCAAACCACGTAAATACTATGTCTTGTGTGCTTTTGGTTTTACTAGTTATCCGCTTTACTTCCTAACAAGTGGTATTAGAGCCGTGGTTTGTATTCCTGTGATTGAAGACGTCTGCTTACAAGTTTGATTTGAAGAAGTTCAATGGTTCAAATGACTTCACTTTGTGGAAGGCGAAGATAAGGGCTCTTCTGGTTCAACAAGGATGTGCAGCGACACTGGAAGGAGAGGTAAAATTGCCAAAGGACATGGCGGCTGAAAAGAAGGTGGATATTTTGACGAAGGAACATAGTGCCATTCTATTGATTTTGATAGGTGAAGTACTGAGGGAGGTTGTGGATCAAACAACTGCTTCTGGGCTCTAGGATAAACTTTGTGACAAGTACCAGAACAACTCACTGACGAACAGGTTGTATTAGAAGCAAAGGTTCTACACTCTCAAATTGTATGAAATTACCCAAGTGAAAATCATCTGGATAACTTCAATCACATCATCTTGGATCTACAAAGGGTTGATGTGAAGATTGAAGATGAATATCAGGCGCTCATTCTCTTATGTTCTCTTTCGAAATCATATGATAATTTCGTTGATACCATGCTCTATGGTAGGACATTGATCACTGTGAATGATGTGAAGGATTCACTGATGTCCAAGGAACTAAAAAGAAAGGTTTCAGTTGGAGAAGAGGTGTCCAATTCCGGTTTGTTTGTAGGGAGAGGAATAACAGAAGACATGAAATGGGGAAACATAGGGACATCACGTTCTAAATCAAAGTCTAAAGGTTAATCTAATGCCAAATGTTATAACTGTAAGGAGAAGGGGCACTTTAAGCGAAATTTTCCACAACTAAAGAATGGGAACTTCAAGAGTGAATCTAGTGGAAATAACACTGTTGTTGTGGTTCAAGAAAGTTTTGATGAAGGGAACGATGGTGATGTACTAACTGTAAGTACATCTAGCTCTGTAGATGCTTGGGTCTTGGATTCTGGTGCATCCTATCACATGACATATAATCACGACTGGTTTGACTCCTTCAAAGAGTGGGATGGAACAATCAAGATGGGTTATGATTGGGTGAGCAATATCAAGGGTAGTGGCACGGTGCAGATCAAGATGCATGACGACATGGTCAAGAAGTTAGATTGTTGGCACATTTCGTAACTTCGGAAGAATTTAATTTCTCTTGGCACATTGGCTAAGAATGGGATGAGGTATGCTGGTGAAGGTGATTGGGTCAAAGTTAAAGGTTCTCTGGTTATAATGAAAGGGAAGATGAATCATAGAGGGATTTATATTCTAGAAGGCAGTACAGTTATGGGAACGGTGGCTATCTCCCAATCCTTGAATGAAGGTGATGACAAGATAGAGTTGTGGCGTCGTAGGTCGGGGCACATGAGTGAGAAGGGCATGTCAAGCAATGACTGCTTGGTGGATAGGCTACTGGAAAGATAAAGTTTTGTTAAGCTTGTGTCAAGGGAAAGCATCACAAAGTTAAGTTCGGTACCGGTCAACACACAAGCAAGGAAATCCTGGAATATGTTCACTCAAATCTGTGGGGTCCTGCACCAGTGAAGTCTCAAGGAGGATGCTCATACTTTGTGACATTCATTGATGATTATTCAAGGAAGGTTTGGTTTTGCTTCCTGAAGACCAAAGATGAGGTGTTTGGAAAGTTCAAGGAGTGGAAGTCTATGGTTGAGAAAAGGACTAGAAAACAGGTCAATAATCTGAGGACTGACAATGAGTTGGAGTTCTGCAATGCTCCATTTGATAATTTTTACAAGGTAGAAGGTATAGTGAGGCACCGCACTGTACGACACACACCTTAACAAAATGAAGTGGTAGCACGGATGAACCAAGCACTCATGCAGGGTGCTAGGTGCATGTAGATATTTGCTAACTTGTCTAAGCAATTATGGGTGGAAGCAGTTAACACTGCTTGCTATCTGGTGAACAGATCACCATCAACTGTAATAGACTTGAAGACTCCTCAATATGTTTTTGATGGGTTTTGAGCATTCTAACACTTCCTAAGTGTACATGCAACCCTAATAACCTTGGATCTATGTTTGTCTAATTATCATGCGAAGTTGAATTCCAAGGTTATATTCCTATCTAGCATTCATGGGGAACAAATTTTAACTTGCATGAAAGATAGAATAACTTACCTTGTTGTTGCTTATGATCCTTGAAACCTTGTGAGCCTAGCACCCCAAGTGTGATGCCTCAAATGCTTCACACAACACCAAATGCTTTTGGAGTAAACTTTTGAGAGAATATTACACTTGCAAAATCGGCTCTAGCCCTCTTGATTCTTGTGTGCAACCGATTTTGGTGGAGCATGGGTTCTTTATATAGTGTTGACACATCTAGGGTTACACCATGTAAACCCTAATGTGTCATGACTCTTCATTTCCATGACCCATGGGTTTGTAACTCCCATGGAGCATCCTATGGGTTTAACCCAACTTGATAATCCATGGAGCCTCTTAGCCCACTATACAAGTTATGCATAATTTACATAATCAACCCATATATTTAATTAGTTATCTTTTGATCACTTAATTAATTCTAAATTAATTCTTGATCAAACTAATTAAATAATATTATTAACATATTAGAACTTATAATATATTAATAATCCACAAGTGTTATTTCTCTCATTTAGTCTATCCAATTGCATGGTGCCATGCAACCCAAATGGACCATGTCGGGTCTGGTCAAGTACATACCAGAAATAGTTATGGACTTAGACACCTTATCCAACAGTCTCCCACTTGGATAAGTCTAATAACTATAACTGCAATACTTCAGGAACCGATCGACAATCATAGCTCTTTCAAGGTCTCTCGGAACTTAGAAGATGATGATACGCCATTTAAGATAAGTGATCATATAATCCTCTGTTCGAGATATCAGCCGGACAAATACATGGAACAATGTCTTACTTATTGTCCATCAGTTTGTTTCCCGATTTCCGATTTGTTTGACAAAGAACTTAATTGAACACATCAACTTAGTTCTGAATGGGCCCGGTACATAGGTCAAAACAAAATCATCGAGGGGCCCAAATATCAGCTTCTAATCTAAGAAGGAACAGATAAACTTCGACTCATATGTTTTATAACATCGAGTTACCAATGCGTTTTCGTACAATCAATGCATAACCAACTCATAAGTAACAAATCATATATCTAGGTTTGAAGACTTATATGATATTACCGTCTCACGATCACTCGAGATAAATTCCATGAAGTGATTCCAGTGAGCGTGGGTTGAGTCCAATGCTCAGAACTTATGAGCACTCATGAGTGTTGTAGCCATGTCCAACAACTTAGACCTCTGCAACCAATCATGACAGTCTTGATTCATACCTACTTCCGACATATGACCGACTGTAGAGGTTCGAATAATATGATATACCAAACATAATTATTCTAGAAGTCAAAACATGCAAAAGAAATATAGTAAACGATCGACAAGAGATAGCAACACTTTACTCATAAATAAAACACCTTTTATTCATCATCTAATGTTAATTACACTTTACAAATTTCAAAGTTATCTAACTACTAAATCTAATATCATCCTTCAGCCCTATGCTCCGAGCATGCTGGAGATGCTTAACCCGAGTCAGTCCCTTCGTGAGGGGATCTGCTGGATTCTCATCCGATGATACCCTCTTTGCCACGAGGAGTCCTTCTTCTATTCGATGTCTGATGAAATGGTATTTTCTGTCGATGTGTCTAGATCTCCCGTGATCCCTTGGTTCCTTGGCTAAGGCAACTGCACTTTCACTATCACAGAAAATTTCCATTGGCTCTTTAATAGCTGGTACAACTCCAAGGTCTCCAATGAAGTTCTTCAGCCATATCGTCTCCTTTGCTTCCTCGGTAGCTGCTATATACTCTGATTCGCAAGTTGAATCAGCCACTGTCTCTTGCTTGGAACTCTTCCAAGAAATTGCTCCTCCGTTTAAGGTAAAGACCCAGCCTGACTGAGAGCGGAAATTATCCCTATCAGTCTGAAAGCTAGCATCACTATACCCTACAACTCTCAAGTCTTCACTCCCACCGAGGGTAAGGACCCAGTCCTTAGTCCTCCATAGGTACTTGAGGATATTCTTTACCGCAGTCCAGTGTGCCCTGCCAAGGTTCCCCTGATACCTGCTAACCATGCTCAAAGCAAAGGCTACATCAGGTCGAGTACACGTCATAGCATACATGATCGATCCTACAGCCGAAGCATAAGGTATTCGACTCATTTCTGCTATCTCAGCCTCAGTACTAGGGCTTTGTGTCTTACTCAATCTGGCGTTACTCTGGATGGGTAACTCTCCTTTCTTGGAGTCCTGCATGCCGAATCTCTTCAGCACCTTATCCAAGTAGGTACTCTGACTAAGTCCAATTAGTCTTTTACTCCGGTCTCTCAAGATCCTTATCCCTAGAATATATGCAGCTTCTCCTAGGTCCTTCATAGAGAAACACTTCCCAAGCCAGGACTTAACTTCCTGCAGAGTTGGGATGTCATTTCCTATGAGTAGTATGTCATCCACATACAATACCAAAAAACTAACTATACTCCCACTAGCCTTGACATATACACAAGATTCATCTTCACTCCTAGAAAAGCCAAATTCTTTGACTTTCTCATCAAAGCAAAGATTCCATCTGCGAGGTGCTTGCTTTAACCCATAAATGGATTTCTCAAGCTTACACACTCTATTAGGGTACTCTGTATTGACAAAACCCTCTGGCTGACTCATGTAAACATCCTCAGCCAACTTTCCATTAAGGAAAGCGGTTTTGACATCCATTTGCCATATTTCATAGTCATGAAATGCGGCTATGGCTAACAGAACCCTAATAGACTTAATCTTGGCCACTGGAGAAAAGGTCTCATCATAATCAACTCCCGGAGTTTGTGAGAAACCCTTTGCAACCAGTCGTGCCTTATAAGTGTGTACATTACCATCCATGTCGGTCTTCTTCTTGAAGATCCATTTGCACCCTACAGTCTTACGACCTGGTACATTCTCAACCAAGTTCCAAACTTGATTGTCATACATGGACTGTATCTCGCTGTCCATTGCCTCTTTCCACTTGGCCGACTCAGGGCCTGCCATGGCTTCCGCGTAACTGTTAGGTTCATCCAGACTTATCAGTGTCTCATCACTGATAAGTGTATCACCTTCCGAAGTAATATGGAATCCATAGTAATGCTCAGGTGCATTCCTAACCCTTGTGGAACGCCTTAGAGGTACAGACTTGTCAATTGGCTCAACAGGAGTTTCCTCCTCAAGTTGAGTGCTAGGGTTTGAAGTTCCTTCACCACTTGACTCTTGAATGTCTTCAAGGTCAACTTGCCTCCCACTGTCTCCTTGGCTTATGAACTCTCTCTCTCGAAAGACAACCCTCCTAGCTACAAAGACCACATTCTCACTAGGTCTGTAGAAAAGGTAACCAAAGGATTTTTGTGGGTAGCCGATGAAAATACACCTCTCACTTTGAGGTTCGAGCTTATCATGAGTCTCGCGTCTCACGAAAGCCTCGCAACCCCAAATCTTAATGTGGTCTAGTTTGGGTACTTTACCAGTCCACATCTCATGAGGAGTTTTGGCAACTTTCTTTTTGGGAACTAGATTAAGGATATGGGCGGCAGTCTCTACGGCATAACCCCAAAATGAGATTGGTAGTGAAGCTCGACTCATCATGGAACGAACCATATCCAACAAGGTTCGATTACGCCTCTCAGCTACACCATTCAACTGCGGTGTCCTGGGGGGTGTCAATTGTGAGACAATCCCACATTCCCTAAGATAGTCGAGGAACTCTGAACTAAGATACTCACCACCTCGATCGGATCGAAGCATCTTAATGTTCTTGCCCAATTGATTCTCGACTTCCTGTTTAAACTCTTTAAACCTCTCAAAAGTCTCTGACTTATGCTTGATTAAGTAGACATATCCATATCTACTGTAATCATCAGTAAAAGTCAAATAATAACGATTAGCATCCCTTGTGGCATGTTTGAAGGGCCCACACACATCCGTGTGTATAAGATCCGACAAACCTTCACCCCTCTCACAAGAACCTGTGAAGGGTGACTTTGTCATTTTTCCAAGTAAGCATGATTCGCAACTATCATCTGACTTTAGGTCAAATGACTCCAAGACTCCATCCTTTTGGAGTTGGCCTATGCGTTTCTTGCTTATATGTCCAAGACGACAATGCCATAATGATGCTTTATCCAAGTTATTATTATTAACAGAATCAATACACAATACATTATTTCCTAAGTTATCAACCACAGATACAGTTTCATACACGCCATCACAAGGTAATGCTTTAAAATAAAGAACATTATTAAAGAAAGCATTAATCGAACCAACTTCATTATCAAATGAAAAGGTGAAACCTTGTTTATACAATGCATGAAAGGAAATAATGTTTCTTGCCATTTCAAGCGAATAACAACACTTATTCAAATCTAAACTAAACCCACTACTTAGCGATAAAGTATAAACTCCAATCTTGGTGACAGGTAAAGCTTTCCTATTCCCCATGATTAAGTTTATTCTTCCATGCTCCACATTCTCACTTCTTCTTAGTCCCTGCAAATCAGAACATATATGAATACCACAACCGGTATCAAGGACCCAAGAGTTAGAATGGGGTGAGTTATTAGATAAGATAGTGTAAATACCTGCATGGTTGGGTTTAACTTTCCCATCCTTCACATCTTGCTGGTACTTTGGGCAGTTCCGCTTCCAATGTGATTTTTATGGCAATAGAAGCATTCAGCCTCTTTTGGGTCAGAAGAAGGAGTGACGAAACCTTTCTTGGTTCCACTTGAAGAAGAGCCATCAAGGGTCCTAGCCTTGGTACCCTTCGAAGAGCCCTTCCTCTTCTTCCCTCGACTTTTCCCGATTGCCAAAACGGGGCGGAGTTTGGAGTAGGAGTGTTAACAACTGACTTACCCTTAAGACCTGTTTCTGCGGTCTTGAGGAGTCCCTGAAGTTTGCTGAGTGTGACCTCTTCCTTATTCATGTGATATGTCATGCGGAATTGATCATAGCACGATGGTAAGGAGTGCAAAATGATATCTATTGAAAGCTCCTCAGGGAAGTTCACATTAAGCTTCAGCAACCGATCCACATACCTTTGCATTTTCTGCATGTGGCTCGTGACGGATTCCCCGTCCTTCATCATGGTTGTTATGATAGAGCATATGATTTCATACCTCTCTTGTGGTGCACTTTGATGGTATCTTTCCATCAGATCTTGGTGCATTTCAAAAGGGTAGAAGTCCTCATAGGACTTGTGGAGTTCCGCTGTCATGGTGGCCAACATGATGCATGCCACTTTTGTAGCATCCCTTTCGTGTGCCCGGAAGTCAGCGATCTCCTGGGGAGTTGCAGTGGTCTCATCAATCTCCTTAAGCTCCTTGTCAAGGACATATTCTTTGTCCTCGTAGCGGGTAATCATCCTGATGTTTATGATCCATTCATTGAAGTTGGATCCATCAAAAGTGACTTTCCCACACAAGTTCATAAGGGTAAAGGAGCCATTAGTATTAGAGCCAGAAGCAGCATTGTTTGAAGACATCTGAAAGAAGAGAACAAGATGAGTTTAGATATTAAGAGAGTCCTTAATAAAACACCCAAATGTAATATTAAGGCTAGGATCCAATCACAATATATTATAACTTAGAAGAGGTATGCCGTAATCCAAGCTATAACATATTTGAAAGGTAGGTGAATGACGATTCACCAATTTCCACCGTGAAAAACGAAATATAGATATTAGGTTTTTAATTGGTTCTTAGAAATTCCTAGATTCTTTTGAGATTCAATGAATTTTTTTTCCAAAGGCATGTTTCAATCTCGAGTGTGCCCTCCAATTTTTGTGACTGGGATACCGAGGATCACAAAACGAGGTGTGAAGTAACCATGCAAATCACTTGGTACCCTTAAAGTTTATCACTCAATCGATGTGCCGGTAAACCACACACGCTCCACCGATACTATGATAAACCTTAAGTCACCCTTTACCTACCTTGTTAAGTCCAAGTTAGTGTGCCGGTTAACCACACACGCTCCACCAACGACTTAAACAAAGTGTAAAGTGTAATTTCATGGATTAGCACCTTATTCACAATTTCTTAAAGTAACTAAGATTGGGAATTTAATAAAAGCATTTAGTTACTTTATAATATTCATCATACTTTTAGTGAGAATTTGTAAGTCCTTGTCTTACCCGTTCGGCTAACGTCCCTCCACCGATCAAGGAAGCGGTGGGTGAGAGTGGACACCCATTAAGTTGCCATTTTATAGGCAACAACCTTATACCCCCCTTATAGACCGGCTTCGTGAATGAGGCGTACTAGCGGTAAGACGACTTGATCTTATACATATATATATTAGTAACTTATAATATTATAAAGTATAAGGGTTGAATTTTAACTTTTAAAATTCTAAGGGTTGGAACTAAAGTTTTAATCAAGACTTTACTTGTTCCAAAACTTGAGGGCAAGTTTTGTAAACTTCAAAAACTTTTCATTTCTTATAACTTATGAATTAATTGAGTAATAAAAATGAAGACTCTTCATTTTTATAACTCTTGTGTTCTTTTAATGGCTTTAATAACAGTGAAACTTTTGGTTTTCCATAACTTGAGAACAAGTTATGGACTCCATTAAAACACATTATGATCATGAATTAAACTACCATGAAGGTTACAAACAATTCCTATGATCATCTAATCTTCGTAAGTTCAATAACATGAATATGAACACTTTCAAGAATAAAAAATTACACTTAAAAAAAACTTGTAATTTTGATAATTGTCATTGTAAATGGATTAGCATAAACATTACACCATCTAAAACAAGTTTTAAAACATCAAAACAGTTTAGGGTAATGTTTCTAGTCCATTTCCGGCAACAAATGTGCAAACTTTCATACGAGCAGAAAATAGAAAAACGATTTTTTTTCAAGCAGTTTGCACAAAAAAAAAAACAACAAACAAACCTAGGCTCTGATACCACTGATGGGTTTTGAGCATTCTAACACTTCCTAAGTGTACATGCAACCCTAATAACCTTGGATCTATGTTTGTCTAATTATCATGCAAAGTTGAATTCCAAGGTTATATTCCTATCTAGCATTCATGGGGAACAAATTTTAACTTGCATGAAAGATAGAATAACTTACCTTGTTGTTGCTTATGATCCTTGAAACCTTGTGAGCCTAGCACCCCAAGTGTGATGCCTCAAATGCTTCACACAACACCAAATGCTTTTGGAGTAAACTTTTGAGAGAATATTACACTTGCAAAATCAGCTCTAGCCCTCTTGATTCTTGTGTGCAACCGATTTTGGTGGAGCATGGGTTCTTTATATAGTATTGACACATCTAGGGTTACACCATGTAAACCCTAATGTGTCATGACTCTTCATTTCCATGACCCATGGGTTTGTAACTCCCATGGAGCATCCTATGGGTTTAACCCAACTTGATAATCCATGGAGCCTCTTAGCCCACCATACAAGTTATGCATAATTTACATAATCAACCCATATATTTAATTAGTTATCTTTTGATCACTTAATTAATTGTAAATTAATTCTTGATCAAACTAATTAAATAATATTATTAATATATTAGAACTTATAATATATTAATAATCCACAAGTGTTATTTCTCTCATTTAGTCTATCCAATTGCATGGTGCCATGCAACCCAAATGGACCATGCCGGGTCGGGTAAAGTACATACCAGAAATAGTTATGGACTTAGACACCTTATCCAACAGTTTTGGCAAACCCTATGACTATTCTGTTCTACATACATTTGGATGACGCGCATATTCTCATGTGAATGATGGTAAACTTGAGCCAAGGGCAATGAAGTGCATATTTATAGGATATACGACATGAGTAAAAGGTTATCGACTGTTCTGTACAGAAGAAGGAAGAATGCCTAAATTTATCATGAGCAGAGATGTAACCTTTGATGAATTTTCCATGTGTAACCAGGGAGGAGGTGATACAAGTCAAAAAAGGAACAAAGATCAAGGTGCTAACCAGACAGTGGAGTTTGCATCTCAAACCCCATATAGAGTTGTGATAAGTGATGAAGAGCAAGGTATTAGTAAACAACCTGGACAAGATGAAACCCAAGAATAACCCATGGGATCTTCGTCCAGTGGGGTTGGTTCTGGTAAGGATGGTGGGTCTGAATCTATAGCAAGTAGGAGATCAAATAGGGTTATTCGATAACCTGCTAGATATGTGGGACGTGTCAATTCTAGTGACCTTGACTCCATTGCTTTTGCTATAGGAATTGGAGAAGACATTGACACCGAGGAGCCTCAATTATATAAAGATTCAGGGATGAGTAATGAAGCAACAAATTGGTTGATGGCCATGAACGAAGAAATGCAATTTGGAGAACAATGAAACGTGAGATCTAGTTCCATTACCAAAAGGAGCAAAACCGGTAGGACGCAAATGAATATTTAAAAAGAACGAAGGGATACCAGGAGTTGAACCAACTAGGTTCAAGGAAAGGTTGGTGGCGAAAGGGTTTTCTCAGAAAGAAGGAATTGATTATCACGAGGTGTTCTCACCGGTTGTGAAGCACAAAACAATTCAGGTTCTTTTGGCCATCGTGAGTGCATTTGATCTGGAGCTTGAACAACTTGATGTGAAAACTGTATTTCTTCATGGGAACTTAGAAGAGAAGATTTATATGTCCCCTCCAGAAGGGTTCCTTGATTCTAAGAAGGATGATGTATGTTTGCTGAAGAAATCTCTATATGGTATTAAGCAGTCTCCAAGACAATGGTACAAGAGATTTGATTTATTCATGATCTAGCATGGCTACACTCAGAACCAGTTTGACAACTGTTTCTATTCAAAGGAATTGTCACTAGATTCATATATATATATATATATATATATATATATATATATATATATATATGTTGCTATATGTTAATGATATGCTCATCACTGCCAAGGATATGAATGGAATAAATGACTTGAAGGCGACCCTGAAGAATGAGTTTGAGATGAAGGATTTGGGAGCAACAAAGAAGATACTGGGGATGGAGATTCAAAGGGATAGAATTGCAGGTCGGTTGTGTATTCTTAACAAAAGTACATTGAGAAACTTACGTGGTCTTTCTACTATGATTAGTCCAAACCAGTTGAAACTCCTTTGGAAGATCACTTTAAACTTGTTCCAGATACTATACCTACAACTAATAAAGAAAGGAAGTACATAAGTAGGGTTCCATACTCTAGTGTTGTTGGAAGTCTTATGTATGTAATGGTCTGTACCAGACCTGATTTGGCTCATTCACTTAGTGTGATAAGTAGGTTTATGAGCAATCCAAGGAATGATCATTGGGAAGCAGTCATGTGGATCATGTGATATTTGAAGGGAACGACCGATGTTTGCTTGGTGTATGGAGTTAATACGAAAACTGACTTGGTTGGATATGTTGAATCTGATCATGGTGGTGATATGTTGAAGCACAGGTCACAGATGTGTAATATTTTCACTTTGTTCGGATGTGCCATCAGTTGGAAGTCAATGTTACAAGATATCGTTGCTTTGTATACAACTTAATTTCGAGTACATGCATATGACAGAATGAATAAATGAGGAGATATGGTTACATGGGATTATTCAGAGTCTTGGTAAGAAGGAGAAGAAGCCTATATTGTACTGTGACAGTCAGAGTGCGTTGAATATTGCGAAGAATCCTATATATCTTGAGAAGATGAAGCATATTCATGTCAGGTTGAATTTCATTCATGACATTTAGGAAATAGACAGGTTATCAATACTGAAGATTGATACCAAGGTGAATCTATCCGACATGTTAACAAAGTCGTTGCCTACAGAGAAGTTCAAGTTTTGCTTGGACTTGGTTGATGTTCGCAGGAGGTAAGCCCCTTCGGGGCTTGATGTCAGGAAGGGAGAGGAATTTCTTGTTTAAGGTGGAGCTCAGAGGATGATCAAGTCAAGGTGGAGATTGTTAAATGTGACTCGAGCATTTGGAGCATTCTCATGGAGCATTTGGAGCACTTAGAACTCAATGGAACACTTGTGGTTCATGGAGCATGTAACAAAGGAACTTATCATCTAAGATGGTTTTAGATCATTTGACAAAGGAACGAATCAAGTGCCAAAGGAACAAACCATCTAAAAGGGGGGTTTGGAGCAACTTGGAGCAACATAAAGTAACATGGTCCAACATGTTGAGCCATGAAGATGTGGAGCTAAGTGAAGATGTTGACCCAAGGAGATGTTGATCCAAGAAGGATGTTGCGCCATCCTTGGACATAATGGTCCAACATAATACATGTTGCGCCATCTTGGTTCCTTGATGATCCATGATATCTTTGATGAGTCACAAAGTCCTCTATGATGCTCAGAAGTTGGTGATGCTCAAGGAATACACCATGTTGTGACACCATGATGGATGTTGAGCCACTAGTGTTCATGTTGTACCACTATGGCTCAAGGTGCTCCATCATGTGTGTTGCTGATGCTCATGGGTTGTATAACATGGATGAATGTTCTAGAAGATGATGCATGGCGGAATATGATTAGTTGTCACCTTTCATGGGTGTATGGGCCAATGGGCTTGGTCCATTAGGGCTTTAGTTTTGATCTCTCAAGTATAAATAGGGATGCATGCTAATTCATTTTGTATCTTGAATTCTAGAGTGTTAGGCGTATCTATGTGAAAATTGTACTTGTAACCTTTGTTTGAGAACTCAAAAAATAAATAATACTCCCCTACTGCCCGTGGACGTAGGTCACCATGACCGAACCACGTAAATATTGTGTCTTGTGTTTTTGTAGTTTTGTAGTTATCGGCTTTACTTCCTAATAAATACTTTTTCTGATCATCTACTAATACATATGATTATTTTACATGTAATCCCATTCTTTTGTTTATCCACTATTATGGGTATTACTTATAATACCCTTATCATTTCCTTATACATATGTACATACTTTGGTTATACATACATGCTCAGATACATGATCTTAAATGTATAATCACAAGTACATAATCTTACATAGGATTATAATACAAATATGATGGGTTTTATACAAACAATCCTATGTGTGCATGCAACCCTAGAGTTGGATCTATGTTTTCACTATTAGTTATACAACTTTATGAACACAAAAGAACCCTAGCATGCATCTACTATTTTCGAAATTGACATAGGAGAATAAAATACATACCTTTTGTTGTTATGTAGTAATAACAACTAGTTCCTTGAATTTCCTTAGCTCTTGAAAGCAAGTACCACAAGTGTAGTACCTCTAATGGCTCACAAACACACTAGGTGAAAGGATGAATATGGGAGAGAGGAGAGAAGGATATCTTGCCCTAAAATTCGTCCCTTTTAGGGTTTCCCAAGGCTTGGACGAATTCTAGTGCCTTAGGGTGCTATTTATACTGGAGGCTAGCTAGGGTTTCAAGGTGGAAACCCTAATCCCTTAGCTTAGGGCCTAAGCAAGTCCATGGACTCCTTTCCTTAAGCCCTTGGACGAAAACTCCTAGATCCTTCTAGGATTTTCGTTCAAGCCTTAATAAAGGTGATCCAATAGCCCAAAGTCTCAACTATCAAATAATTACAAAACAACCCCTGTACTTTTAATTAGTTCCTTTAATCCCAAAATTAATTCCTAATTAATTTCTGATTAAATACTAATTAATAATATGATTCCAAATTAATATATTATTCATATAATATAATAAATAAATCATATTTATGCCCTAATCAACCTCTCTCCTCAACTGTCATCCTGTCTAGTCACCCGTGTGAAGGCAACCCAAAAGGACCATGCTCACAATCGGGTCAAGTACATACCAAAATAGTTATGGACTTAGACACTAATCCAACAGTCTCCCACTTGGATAAGTCTAATAACTATTATGCGTATGACTTCAGAACCTGATCAGCAATCGTAGCTTCCAAAAGCCGCTGTCAACTCTGATCTTATCAGATACGCGTGTCCTTTAGATAAGGGATCATATATTCCTCCATTCTACAAGATATCATATAGACATGAGACATGGATTGAAATCATTCTCTCAGTCTATGTGTCGTTTCCCGATTTTTGATTTATGACGACTGACTAATTGAACAAATCAAATCAGTCCTGGCCCGGCCGAGCACTTTCCTTTGTCATCACTAAATCATCGAAGGGCCCACAGATATCGCTTTTATCCCACCTTGGGTAAAAGGAATGGATAAACTTCGACTCAAATGCTTGCTTGCACCTACTAATCGAATCACACACAAAAATAAGTTTTATAACACCAAGTTACTGGTATGTTTACTTATTGTCAATGTGCAACCGACCAGCAAATAACAACTCACACGTCTCGGTTTCAAGAATATACAATGTTATCGTCTCACCAATCACTCGCGATAAAACCATGAAGTGATTCAAATGAGCGTGGGTTTAATCCAATACTCTAATCTTATCAAAGCACTCATGAACTCTGCAGCAAACTTGTGCTATGTCTAAACACTTTAGACAATCTACAGACAGATTCATGACAGTCTTCCTTCATACCTACTTCCAACGTATGACCGACTGTGGATGTTTGAATTACCTAGTTATTCTGGAAGTCAAAACATGCAAAGTGAAACGCAATAATAATATTAATCCTATATGGCCCCAAAACTTTTGAGCGTAAATAAAAACACTTTTATTTAAACACCATATTGATTACTCATTATTCATTGTTTACTGTTTCAGACAATCAACTTATTACTCGAATTATAACCACAATTGTCCCATGCTCCAAGCATGCACACTTTGGTTTCCTATGGTCCATACTCTGTGAAATAGATCAATTGAAAAACTTTCCCAATGAAACTCATTTCACAATCCCCAATTTTTTTTTTATTATTAGTATAAGAATACCAAATTCTTGTCACTTTTAGAATATGTCAGATTCTAACACTTTATGCAATGATTCTTTCGTAATGTCATAGCACAAAAGTCACCAAGACCCGGCTAATGAAATTATTAAGTTCTCTATCAGAAATTGTTACAAAACAATTTTATAGATGTGATGTCTCTTACTCAAAGTACATTCCTTTGAACATCCTTTTGCATAAGAGTTTCTAATCTACATAGAGTCTTAATATCCAACTCCCATTAATGGAAACATTTCCATATTTGCTATATGACAACTTATTCTTAATAGAATCTTATCTATTCATAATAATGTCAATATAGTTCATCCAGTACTATACTTCCAACTACTCACAAGCGACAAATCCTCAGTGAACCTCAGACCGTCCTTTGATAGTTGTTTAATTATTTTAGTCAAAACCGATTCTAGTCCTTTTTCCCTCTTAATGCCCTAGGCATTTGGAAAATTTAGAATGGTCAAATATTATAACATATGCAATCGGTCCCATACCCGAAGCGTATTAGACACGATGCATAATGTCTCATATAAAGACGTGATACTTTATCAGCCTTCTGCCATAATATTTTATGTGCCATGTTCCCGCAATTCGAACTATGAAGAGGGATGCCGTAATCATAATCGAATTTTGAGAATGCACTATGTATCCTTGACTAAATTTATTAACATTTCTCGATCTAAGCTTTAGAATTTTGAAACGAAGTATAATATTCTCTCCCTTAATTATAGCAAAACAACTTTTCAACCCTTGCAACTTTGCAAAGTGAATCTTTGTTTTCTATAATTAATATTGCTAACTTGCAATACTTACCATAATAATCATGCTCCTACTAACATGATGATTATTTTCTTACCAGCATAACACTTATGCTCCCACTAGCTTTGACATGTATTCAGAAAACAATTGGACTTCTAGAAAACAATGCTTATTGAATTCCTTAAGTTCATATTTCTAATACCTAATGCTTTGATAAGCCTTTATCTAAGCTTTTTAAGCTCATACACCTTTGCCTTAGATAGCTCACATGTGTGTCTAAACAATTCAGAATTTATGTTACTAAGTCCCAAATGTTCAGATCAATTGCCAAATCTCACAATTCGAACTATGAAAAGGGATGCCGTAATCATAATCGAATTTGAGAATACAATTTTTACAATTGCTATCTTCTTAAAATCTCTCTTAGTGAAAGCATTTCCTCACAATCATTTTCATGAAGGAGGAAAACCTTATGACACTTAGATTTTATGATGTATGTGTTCCTATCCATGTGAATTTGTCAAAACGAAAGTTTGCGACAAATCCAAAACATTATGGACTGAACTTGTTCAATCTTGATTTCTTGCCTCATGGTAACATGAATGCCCACCATGTCTTCCAAGCAACTCACCCTTTCATATCAATGTACTTTCCATTGATCGAGGTGCTTTGTCTTTATGCATTCAAATGAGAACTCATAAAACTCACACGCATAATTAACTCAATTGGAATGGCACAGAAAAAGAGTATATCATCCACGATAGGCTTTAAACCTCAAGTCGTGTGCTAGTGATGATCAACTAGGTTTACTCTTGATTTGTTCTTGAAACTTTTCAAGACCATTAAGACTCCCACTGACTCCTTGACATATAAGATTCTCTTGTCAAGAACCATTTCTTGACAAACAAATATTCAAGAGTTAGTGTAGCCTTTTGTCAAGTTCAACACTTCACACAATTGGTCCTGGTTGGTCTTTGTCTTATCCAAGACATCACAACTTACCAATTTCAAATGTGCAAGAATAAGAAAACTTTTCCAAATTCCACATTTGTCGAGTGTTATAAACCTACTTAAGACTTGTCACTCATGTCAGAATCTTGACTCTTAAGACTTGATATTGGAACGAAGTATGATTGACTTCTTGATTTAACCATTTCTACAATTCTTGATTCCTCTTCTTAGACATGCAATTGCACTAAGACTCACTTAGAGGATCAATTGAGATATGGTTCTTAATCATTAAGACTTATCATAAAACACAATAAAAGGTACTTTCCCTTCTTCTTAGAATAGAGAAACTTTTATCTTTCTGCCTACTTGATTCTTCTTATTCGTTCTGCTATTGATTTAAACTCTTTCAATCAACTCAGAATTATACTTAATCTTATAAGTATAATCATATTTACTAACCTTTAGTAAATCATGATGAATATCTTTATCACTCTTGTGGTGGACTTGATCAACGCACAACCTAGTGTACTCGATCTCCTGGTCCTTCTCTTGACACTTTGCCAAAGAATTAGTCTAATTTCCAAAATATGAAGTTTCTCATTCATCACGCAACCAAGTTGTATGATTCTAAGTTTCTGTCCAATTGAAACTTGGGTGATGAGAATCTTCCTTTATTTGGTAAATCCTCGACATTTCACAAATAACATAATCAAGAATCACATCCAATTCAACATTGCTAAAATTAGAAATACATAAACATCCATTTTCACATATGCCATTGCAAGGATAAATAAATAGGACGAAATCAAAATTCATTCTATTGCGGAAAAACTTGTCCTTACAATGCAATTCAAATAAAAACTATGCTATTTCAATTTCTAAGCAATCTATTCTAACTCTAAAGTAGTAGCTCAAAAATCCGATCTTCAAGCAATGCGATCGAAATCCATTTCTTCACGATCAGATTCAGCTTACTTCTTCCCTTAAGCTTCCTCTCTTTTCTTCGATCCTACAAAACATCAAAATGTAATCTTATCACATCATGTATTGAAAATCAAAGAATAGAAACTTATAGAGTTAGTTATTGGATTTTACCTGAAGTATAGCCATACGTCTTGACTCTCCCATCTCTTAGATCTCTCAGGTAAAAAGGGCAGCTTTGTCTCCAATGCCCCTTCTCTTAGCAGTAGAAGAAGATGGACTCTTTTGAAATGGCACAAGGAACTATCTCAGAATTTACCTTTTCTAGATTTCCAATGTCACTATTTTCAATTTCCATTGAAGTTTGAGAGTTTGATTTGCCAGACAAATTTACTCGATTAGCACGCCAAATCATTTCTGATTCAGCAGCTATAAGCAAATAGGTCAAATCAATGAGGGTCACGTCATGGTCCATCATATAGTACTCTCTAACGAACTCACTATATGATTCAGGAAGTGACTGAAGAACCCAGTCAACAGCCAACATTTCTGAGATATCGACACCCATCATCCTTAACCTATCAATGTGTGACTTTATTTCTAAGATGTGTGCACACACAGGTTTCCCATCTTCGTGTTTACTTGCCAATAGGGCTTGAGTGAGCTTGAACTTTTCAAGCCTTTGAACTTGTGGGTTAGGGAGAATAATTGGAGGAGGTGGAGGAAGTGAAGCATGACTCTCATTTCCTTGATCGTATCGTGGAACGTCATCTTCATTTGGAAAGCTTGTTCCAAGGGATTTGGGAAGACCATAGTTGTCATACTTTGACATCTACAAAACGGGAGAAAATCCAAGTTAAGTTGATTAGAATCCTTGATGTGACACCCAAATGAAACATCAAGGCTAGGATCCAACACAATACTCTACAACCTAGAAGAGGGATGCCGTAATCTAGTTGCAGAATATTTGAAGGTAGGTAAATGACGATTTACCAATTCCCACCATGAAAAACGAAAAAGAAATTTAAGTTTTAAATGAATTGAAAACTCCTAGATCTTTTGAGATTCATTGAACCTTTCAATGGCATGTTTAAATCTCGATATGCACTTCAAATTTTGCGACTGGGATGCCGAGGATCGCAAACAAGTTTGTGAATAACCATGCGAACCAACATGGTGCACGCAATGTCTTCATCACCTAATCAATGTGCCGGTTAGCCACACACGCTCCATTGATCTATGATAAAACATCGAGCCACCCTTTGTCGCCAATGTCAATCCCAAATTAGTGTGCCGGTTAACCACACGCGCTCCACCAACGATTGACAGGGGCACAAAGTGTAATTCCATGGATTAGCATCACTTTCACATTTTATCCTAGAGTAACTAAGATTTGGGAATTTGTAAAAGCATTTAGTTACTTTGTACTTCATTATACTTATAATGGAAGGTTTCTGTCCTATCCTACCTGTTCGGCTAACGACCCTCCACTAGTCAAGAGTGCGGTGGGTAAGAGTGGATACCCATTCAATCGCCATTTTATAGGCAATTTCCTTAAACACCCCTTATACCCCAGCTTCGTGAATGAGGCCTACTAACGGTAAGACTGACTTTTACTCATATATATAATATTAGACTTTTAATGTTACATATATAGTATAGGGTGTATTTTATACTTTTAAAATACTAGGTGGTTTTATTAACTTTCCAAAACCATAAGGGTGTAATTTGAACTTATTCAAAATACGAGGGTTTTAGAATTTAACATTTCAAAATTAAACTTTTAATCAACTTTTAAATTCCAAAACTTGAGGGCAAGTTTTGAAACTTTTCAAAACATAAGCAAGAACATTCTAGATCAAATTATTAATAATAATTAACCAATTAATTAGTAATTATCTTAATAAGACCTAATTCAATTTCTTGCAAGATAATCTATCAAATAATTCAAATAAATCAAGTTTATCACATAAAGAAATGATTATCTAATTAATTTGACAATTATCTTTTACTTTGGTAAGGATATCTCTTAAATTAAACAATTAATTTAACCTAATCCCTTAAATCCCCTAGAATTCGAAATTATGGGATCGGATATTCAAAATCTTTAATTACCAAATTTAAACGTTTAAAGGATAATTACAAGATATGGCAATATCCAAATCCCTAAAATTTAGGATCTAATCATGGGGAAAGAGGCAATTTCGAAATTCTAGGGTTAGACAACCCTAAAATCGAAATCTTGGGCCAAAGAAAAAAGGTTTAGGAAATCTTACCAAAAATTTCGAAATCTAGGGTTTAGAAACCCTAATTTCGAAAATCAAGCCTCCAGGGTTTATTAGCCATAAACCCTAATATGTCAAGTTCATACATTTGAATAAAGCTAATTGAAAACAAAAACCAATGGCTCTGATACCACTGATGGGTTTTATACAAACAATCCTATGTGTGCATGCAACCCTAGAGTTGGATCTATGTTTTCACTATTAGTTATACTACTTTATGAACACAAAATAACCCTAGCATGCATCTACTATTTTCGAAATTGACATAGGAGAATAAAATACATACCTTTTGTTGTTATGTAGTAATAACAACTAGTTCCTTGAATTTCCTTAGCTCTTGAAAGCAAGTACCACAAGTGTAGTACCTCTAATGGCTCACAAACACACTAGGTGAAAGGATGAATATGGGAGAGAGGAGAGAAGGATATCTTGCCCTAAAATTCGTCCCTTTTAGGGTTTCCCAAGGCTTGGACGAATTCTAGTGCCTTAGGGTGCTATTTATACTGGAGGCTAGCTAGGGTTTCAAGGTGGAAACCCTAATCCCTTAGCTTAGGGCCTAAGCAAGTCCATGGACTCCTTTCCTTAAGCCCTTGGACGAAAACTCCTAGATCCTTCTAGGATTTTCGTTCAAGCCTTAATAAAGGTGATCCAATAGCCCAAAGTCTCAACTATCAAATAATTACAAAACAGCCCCTGTACTTTTAATTAGTTCCTTTAATCCCAAAATTAATTCCTAATTAATTTCTGATTAAATACTAATTAATAATATGATTCCAAATTAATATATTATTCATATAATATAATAAATAAATCATATTTATGCCCTAATCAACCTCTCTCCTCAACTGTCATCCTGTCTAGTCACCCGTGTGAAGGCAACCCAAAAGGACCATGCTCACAATCGGGTCAAGTACATACCAAAATAGTTATGGACTTAGACACTAATCCAACAAAATAATCCTATTCTTTCTTTCTCTTTGTAATGCTCAGATGCATGACTCTTACCTACAAACATATATACATGTATATAAATATCTATATATACCATTATCAAGAGAAACAGAAAGAGAGAGAGAGAGGGAGAGAGAGAGAGAGAGAGAGAGTGTGTGTCTGAGGGTAATAACTCATCTTGTTAGTAGTGAAGACTAACTATCCATTTTTCTTCAATTCCCCCATTGATGCATCTTGATCCATCTTTTTTTTTCTTAGGCCTATTCATACACATAACAAGTTTCTTAATACATGTCTTGGCCTATTAAGAGATTAATGACTCTTATGGTCAAAATGACCACTTAATGGATCATATTTCTCACATCTCATTTTCTACTTCTAATCCCACTCGATCAATGAATTAAGAATCATGTACTACCTAATTTATTATAATATACTCTCTAATGCATCAATCATAATCACTACTATCATTGGATTTATTCCACCATGGAAATCACTCTCTAAGCTTGATTAAATCTATAGGTTTATTAATTCAACCAATCTACACCAACTAATAATTTTACAAAATAGAGAAATCTTTACCTTGATGGAGAGAGGATAAAAATCCTTACAATTCACCATCTCTAGCTTCTCTTGGCTTGGTTTTGACACTAAAATCGCCACCTTTGAGCTCCCAATTGATCCCCCATTCAAATGGACCGAAATAAGCTCTTAATAGGTTTAAAAATCTATTTTGACAGAGTCACCACACCGTGGTGACATCAGTTCACTGATTCTAACTTTAAGATATTTTCTTTCAATCTTTAAACAATCATAACTTCTTCGTTTCAAACATGTTTTTAGTAATATTAATATCCATGTGATGGTATTGACAAGCTCCACAATTCTATATAACTAATTTTGGCTTAATTCATTCGAAACTTAATCCATTAATCCACACAAAAAGCTTAAAATACTATTTTTTCCCATTTTCTAATGCATCTCCAGAGATACATATCTTCTTCATCTTATCTCCGTTTTCCACAGATCTTAAAACCACATGAAGGTTGGGATGAGTTCTACGGCTATATTAAGACACTTCTCACTGACTTTATATGGTTCTTAATCTATTAAGTCACAAAGTTGGCCCAAAAGCATAAAATTTACTATTTTACCCTTTTGGCCAAAATGCATCTTCGCATGCATTCTTCTCTTGAACTTACTCATCTAATCTCCTCTAAGTGATTTAAACTTATCTAAGCCATTTTCATGAAGTCACAACTTCTTAATCTTACTAAATTCTCATTAATGACCATTTTCTCCTTTTGGTCAACATTTGACTAAAAGTTAAATCTCTCTAAATTTTAGGTTCTTATAGTACTGTTGGCTACATCATCCCGAGGTTGGGCGGTACTACCTAAGGGGTGCTTCAGTAGGTAAACTTATCCGTTCCACCATTTCTAGTTCAAGCTTTGGTTAGTTGTATTTCATGTATTAAAACATATACCAAAATAGTTTTATAAGTTTTTTATTAGTTTGTGAATTAGTTGTATATAATTTTAATATTTTGTGGATTAGTTTTGTATGATATTAATTAGTTTGTATTTATTTTAAAGTTAAAAGTTATGTGGGTTGGATTTGATGGATTTTCATGTGTTATAGGATGGGAGAGGTGGAATTGTGAAGAGAAAAAATGATGTAACAATGATATGACAAATGGGTTTGGAGGAATAAACTCTCTTCATTTAAAATATATAGTTTGATAATACACATAGATAATAATAAATTTTACGGAAGAGTCATGGCTATGAACACTATTGAAATGTAGGGTAACTAAACTAATAATATGATAGCCATGCATTTAATAAAAAAACCCATTATTTTCAACCAAAAATTTCAACTCATATCACAAAAGCGAAGAAATTTACAATAATGTAAAATTGTAAATTATACACTTGGGCCCAATGGCGTATATATTTCTTTAGTTTTGGTTATATTTTGGAAATTTGATATTGTTGATCTTTGTGGTTGGAAAATCCATCATCTTTGGTTCCTTTGACTAACATAGTTAGAAATTTCTGTTACATCCAACATAAAATGACTTTTTGCCCTTAGACCAAAGTTAGTAAAAATCTAAAAACTTCATGGCCCATTTTTGTAATTAAGTTAAAAAGGGAACAATAACCTTAATTGTGAGGAATCAGCCCCATAAAGCTCCAACCTTCTTTTTCCATGTTCTATCTATCTCACCACTAGAGTCCATCGATATCACATCCTTACCAACTTGTTGTTGCCGTCAACTCACCTCCTTATTCTGTCACTAAACCCTTATTGTCATTCTTCTCTTTTGTCTACCCCTAAACCTCCCCACCTCTTATCTTCTCTTCCTACCCTCTAATGGCTTCTAAAATTTAATACATCACCATACCTCAACTGTCACTTCACTCTCTCCCTTACAACACGACGGGCTCCAAATTGCCTTATTGATTATGATTTAGTTTTAGGTTAAAGAGTTCAAATTTATTTTTATATAGTTTAAGAATTTTTTTTTGATTTTGGGTTTAGGTAGTGGTAGATACCAGTTTTAGGTGGTGGTGGTGTCGATAGTGAAGTCAATGGTGGTTGGTGGAGTCAATGGTGGTTGGTGGAGTCAACGTTAGGTATAATATTGAGGATGGGGTTTAGGTATCTTAATTTGGTAGTGGTAATTGTTGCGACACGAGCTCAAACCATCGGGTCATCTGCGTTGGATCCGGATCTGAGATCTAGAGGGGGTGCCGTCAACGAGTTTCTGGCGAGATACCTAAGCTGCCATCACAACAAAGTCGTTAGAGTTGCCCCGGGAGCAAGCTCCGATGATTAAGTCATAATGGTTGGTAGAGATGAGATGGTTCTGCCTAGCTGGAGAGAACTATCTGGGTGTGTTGGGTGTGTGTTTGGCTATAGAGGCTGATATGTAGGTCTTAGAAGCTTGTTAGAAGCTGCCTCCTCATGGAAGAGGAAGCTTTATATTTATAGGGGACAATTAGGTTAAGGGAGAGTTAGGTTAAGCCTTGGGCCAGCCCAACTCGGGCCCAACTAGCAAGGAGGTAGGAAAGAGTGCCCGTGCGCCAGAAAAGGATGGTAGACGAGCACCATGAGAGCGCTAGGCAAGGCTGGCGCGCCAGGTCTTGACGTGTGGGCCATGCTAATGGACCATATGCCAACAAGTCCCCCCAGTTCTAGGTGATTTTTGTGCGACCAATGACATTGGACTAAACACAATCAAAATGACAATGCATTAAAGAATAGAAAGAACGACCGAACCTCGACCACGAGAGACGTGGTGTTACGTGATGAGGTAGACATGGACTTATGCAATACTTGCTAGCTCGATACTCCTTTCTTCTCGAGAGTATGATCCGGTCGATGTGATGTAACGTAGTTGTTGTTGGTAATATGATGCAGGGCAGCGGTGCTAATGATGTTATGCAGACCAAGGCTGCTATTAATGTTATGCAAAGCAAGGCTGCTAATATTACGCAATGCAAGGCTGCTAATGTGACAAATAGTGTCGATAAGATGCTAGGGCAAGGTAGCTAAGAAGCGCAATCTCGCCATACAAATTCTGAGACTGTTAATCGGCAGGGATGTTGTGCCAACCTTCGAAGTTCGTAAAGCTGATCCATGATTCATGCATACCAGTCACAACCGAAAGTTGTCCATAGAAACACCGTTGAGGAAAACACGCATGTCCCAAAGAGGGGGATGAGATCTGCGGCGAGCGTCGGGTAGCGGGTAATATTTCTATGCCCAGGGTGAAACTTGGAGTGTCTGGTCAGTAATGCACACTTCCCGAGTCCCCTGCACATGCTCTACAGACCGAGTTTTGCTCCACGAGCCTGCTGCCGGTGCTTTGACTGTCGCGGCACTGGAGCGGTCATCTAGAAAAGATAACACAGTAAAATCATAAGTCGATTTGAATTTTCTCTTGCGGTCGTTTCGAAATGCTTCACGGAGTAGCAACAGTAGCATACTGTTCCTCCCC
This sequence comes from Lactuca virosa, assembly GCF_052849685.1. NCBI lineage: Eukaryota > Viridiplantae > Streptophyta > Magnoliopsida > Asterales > Asteraceae > Lactuca > Lactuca virosa. Next base: position 25,416,948 of record NC_136428.1, read on the forward strand.
CCTTTTTTTTTGAAAGAAATCGAGTGGACCGAGCCACAATGCTTATTCTAAAAGCGTATTTTGTTGAGCGGGGTTGCAGCGTGTGGATGCTAAGTGAGACTAATTTTTTTCTTGAACAGTTAGTGTTTATAACCCAACCTCAGACTCCCTCCCGGTAATGCCTTCTCCGAGGTCGTTGGCATCTTTCGGCTCCTCATTTTTTTCACGAGGCAGTTCAGTCGCCTCCTTATCCATTCCCTCCGTCAGGTTCGAAGCGTCATGATCGGGAATGTCCACTACAATGTCAGACTCCCCCAGCAGGAAGTCCATGTTACGTCTCTTACGAAGATGTCTGCCAACAGTGCTGATGTTGGTGCCTTTAGTAAGTAGGGAGTCCATCCAGGCTATTCGCCGCTTGGTAGTTGGCAGGCTCCCTCCAGTTGCCACCTCCTTTGTCGGCTCGTCCTCAAGGTTGGGAGGCGGATGATCATTTTGAGAAACACCCTCAACAGGTGTGTCAACAAAATCCAGGTCAACCTGAGGAGAATATCATTTCCCCGCGGCAACGGCAGGACCAGAAAGCACCAGAGCATGATTAGTGCTAACCGGTGGAGGAAGTATCTCCACCATGGGCACTTCCTTATACTAATAACTGCCCTATAACCTACCCCACAGAACCATCTCGAAAGCTATAATCCTCTCATGAACTACAAAAAAACGCACACACATAAGGGGACTCAACAAAGTCTCCAACTTCTTCCCCATGAGATAAAAAGGGGGGAGGAGATAAACACTCACCATCCTTCTCCACGAAGAACTAAGGCATTTCCCCCGATCCCTCCATGCCACACTCATACCAACCGCTTCCAGCATACAATACTCCCAGTCCTCCCCATTGATGGAAATGGTTTTCAACGCCTTCTCCACCGTTTCGTTGGCACCCCACAACTGAGGGGTAGCCGTAACCGACCAAGTTGCGATTAACCCACAACCACTTGTCTTTCTGGTTCTTCTTAGGTGCTTTCTGGTTAATAATGAACGCATGAATACCCCACCATTGAGAGAAAGTATGAACGGCAAATTGGGTAGATGAGTTAAACTAGTACTTAAAGGCCTAGAACTAAGGAAGCACTCAAAGGGCTTGAAACGCCATTTAAAAACCTATTATCTTGATGACAACATTTGGAGTCGGAACATCCACAGAGAATCCATATTGACGCATAATCTCGTCAAAGAAGTCGATCGTTGGCAGCCTCAAGTGTAACATCCTAAAAATCAAGGGTAAAAATTTCATTTTTAATATATAGATTCAAACATCCATTTACATTTATCCAAACATTAAGGTATTCCAAATTAAAACAATTATCAGCGTAATTCCCAAAATCATAAATTGCGGAAAAATGTAGGTATGTGTGCTGCGATCAAGTCGGACCCTTCCCTTTCGAACCGGAAGTACCTGAAACCATAAAAAACAAACTGTAAGCAAAAAGCTTAGTGAGTTCCCCAAAATACCATATACCATACATAACCATGAGCCAAACATATCATTCATAACCAATCAATCGGTAAAAGTTCTATGTGCCAACCATAGTCTTGTCATTATGCCACGATCCGCCTCATGGTCTTCCTTGTCAGTCTGGGGGCTACAACCCTGGATCTTACAGAAAAGTGCCAGGAGCCACCTCCGGGTCTTCCATGCAAGCATCACAAAGACAACTAGCATACAATCTACACTACTTAACTAATTAACTGCCAGAGTTCAGACTCTGGTCTTGCATATAGTTTGCCAGGAGCCACCTCTTGATCTTTTATACAAGCTGCCAAGGGTTACCCCTGGGTCTTCCTACAATACATAAACCAAATAGGCCGGCATTGGTGCCTTCGACCCATAAAAATAGTGAGGACACTCACCGCGAATGTAGGAGCTCACTGAAAGAAATCCCTAGCTGCTGCCCTGATGACTTCCCGAGCTATCAATGCCAAAATAACACCCAATTAGAAATTCAGTTCCAAACTATGATCTATAATCTATACTTGGGGTAAAATGACAATTTTACCCCTGGCCTAACTAGACTCACAACTAAGGCCAAAGCCCAAAACTGCAAGATCCAAAAAGCCCATTAATGGCCCAATTTTCCAAATTGGGCACAATCCATATGGGTCTCATCTAAATCCCAATAAATCACTGCCCAATAATAAATCTCATATGGCCCAAAGGCCCAAATAAGTAGTCCAATAAAGTGGCCCAAAGGAATGCAAAGCCCAAAACATAATAGCCCAAAATCCATCAGATCGACGAACGCGGGGCGTACGCTCAGCTACATTGGGCGTACTCGAGGAGTTCCAGATTGCGACCAAAAGGAGGTATGTTGGGCGTACCTTTAGTTATGCGGGGCGTAACCGCAGTTTCTCCAAAACTTAATTCACGACTTAATCCGTTAAGTCCTTCCATCAAAACCTCAGAAGGCCTTCCAACTAAGCTCTTAATGCATAAAGTCAACACCTTTATGCATTTGCATGACTCAATGGGACCCAACAATCAGCTTAATCCATTAAGACCCAACATAAACCAACTAGAACATGCATGGACCAATCCTAAACATCAAGCAAGAATTTTTATGGACTAACAACATCAGAAGAGGCAAGATCTATCACTCCAAGCTCCTGGAGTGGCTCAAACTCACAAGGAGAACTTATAACACCATAAAAACCCTTAATCTTGCCCTAAACTCAAACTTGCACAAAAAGAAGTCAAAATGAGAACTTTATACCTTAAATGAGCTGGAAATGAAGCCAAAAGTCTGGATCTAAACGTCCTTCCTTGAACCACAAGCTAACAACAAGTACCCTTTTCTTGGAAATGAGCAAGAACACACCAAAAACACACTTAGATCTCTCAAACACTCAAAATGAGGTTAGGGTTTCCGAAATGAGGCTTAGAAGGCAATGAAGGCTGAGAATGAAAGAGCCTTAAGCTCATAAAGATGCTTAAATAGTGCCCAAACCCTAAAAATTAGAGTTTGGCACTCTGACCATTACGTTGGGCGTACCCAGCCAGACACGCGTATTCCTTCCTCACATGCATGGGACCAATTTGCCAACTATTTCCATTAGGGGCAAATTCTGCCAATATGTTCAAAATGCCATAACTTCCTCATCTTAGGTCCGTTTCCAACGAACCTTATTTCCACGGAAAGGTGGCGAGAAGACCTACGCTTCTACCAACACACCCAAGCCTTAAAACCTCCTTAACAAAACCTGAAATCCATAAAAGACCGAAATATCAAATTACGATTACACCCTTGACCTCCGAAGACACAATCGGACACTTGGATCACTTAGACCATAACACCCGCACCCGAGAAGGGCCAAATTCTTCCTTTCCCAAGGCCCCAAGCCTCATAACCACTGAAGATTGGGCCGCATCCACGAATAAAGAAGCAAATCCGAAACCGAGTGTTACAACTCTCCCCCACTTAAATTTGATTTCGTCCTCGAAATCGCTCCTTGCTAACACTCGTATCAAAACAAACAACTTGAGGAACGCAACTGAAGATTCCATGCATAAAACAACCTTCCCAAGACAACCGAACCCAAACCGAACTTCCATCCCGAAGAAAAATAAACCCTGAGCCCCCAAAGGAAACCACTTCTACCCTTTCTGAAACCTGGAATCTACATTGGTTTGACTCCCCAACAGACTGCTCACGCATAAACAACTCCACGCGAAGTTCTCAACAATAAGAAACCAAACATAAAACTTCCCACTCTGATCATCTCGATGCTACCAACAAAGCAATTCGCTGACCATAACCAGTTGCAGAATGCCCATACTTAACAGATGGCTCAGATAATCCTTCGAGTAGAAGATCCATCCCTGCAACGGTTAGACTCAAACGAGAGCTGCACCACAGGGTCAAATCAATTACTCTGAGATTATTCAATCCCACTGCAAGTGACTTAGCATTTTCGGATCAACAAGATAACCCACATATAAGAATACCAAAGCATTACCACTGCTCAAAACAACACACTGCCTCCCACCTGCTTTCTGAAAGCAACCAAGACCTCCCTGGTCCCAACTTGTCTTCCAAATATCTTAAATACTGGACTCCCACTCGGTTGCTGAGCCAAAAGACACTCACACAGTCTCCCCACGCGACTTCCGAAAGAAAACCTTGACTGACAATTATTACCCGAACCATCACGACACCAAATCTGATGCTAAACTGAACGCTACAGGACCAATTGTAGTCTTATCTAATACCTGTTTCCCACGACCTACCAATTCCTGATTCCAACATGTTGTGGCCCTCCCACGGCCTTGCGAACAGATCCACCTCGGCCTAAACCATATGAAGAAATCCGTGAGCAAATCACAGATTTGCCATAATCACACCGCTGCACAGGGACTGGTGAATGCTACGGGCCACCCCACAGTCTTACAACACTTCCCGCACTAACTAACCGCTAGTGAATGCTACGGGCCACCCCGCAGTCTTACAACACTTCCCGCACTAACTAACCGCTAGTGAATGCTACCAGCCACCCCACAGTCTTACAACACTTCTGTACTAACTGTTAACTAGTGAATGCTACGGACCACCCCACAGTCTTACATCACTTTCACCTTGCCACAACCGCCGCCTAATGCCTTACCACTAATCTATCAATTCGAACATACCCAAAGTCGAGCACGCACTCAATCAACCACCCAAGCTGAACTCGAGTCATGACTGGAACCCCAACCCGGGTCCCCCAAAGCCTGCTATCAAACACCAAGAAGACTCGAACCAAATGTTGGGAAGCTTCCCGAACTCCTAACTCAACCAATCCTCAATCCAGACAGCCACTTGGGCCGCCTTCCTCCCCGAAGGGGATGTGAAACTCATCCTAGTTTCACAACTTCTCCTGTTCCTGAATACGTGAACGATTCTCCCCCACTTTGATTCGACTAGGTCCTCACAGCACACATTAATTGAAGGATTCCTAATCCTTCTTACCCTCCAATGATAGATCTTCTGACAACCAACACTTACCAATGCTAGTGTTCCATCACTAACCATTCTAAAAGACCGCACAACCCCTGAAGACTAGCTGTACACTTCCCGAATCACAGCAACACTGATAACCCAGATGCTTAAAATGATATCACAATCAAGTCTTGAAGTCCATGGGACAGGTCCTCCAAACAAAACCTTAGCAATAGACCACTTCCCTCGGCACCCCCAAAAGCAATTCCAAGCACAGTTGCTAAAACCACTGAATCCTGGCGATGATGGATAACTAACCCGCTGAATCCTGACCATAAATCTTCCACACAATGCCCCTGAACCGATCTCGACTATAAAACAAGGTAACACGAAACACTCCAAACCCGCTATAAGAGAAACAACCCTTCACTAACCACTAATAATTCATGGCATACAATTGGCATATAACATTTCTTGAAAATATAATCCAAACATAAGTAGAGAAACAAATCCAAAGATACGCTTACCCAAACTGATGCAAGATTCTAACAACATAAATATTGATAAAACCGAAAAGAAAGAAAAAGATATATACCCGCAACATTGCCTACTGGAGTCCTAACCTCCCCTGTCTGACACTGCAAAGTTGTCTCCTCTCCGCTGGGTCTCTTTCCATACCCTCTCGTCCATCGGTGATCCTCAAAGTAGCCAGAGCAGGCGCAGTCATTTCTCCTCCCCTTAATGTCGGGCAGTAAGTCCTTCTTGTGGTCCACCTGATCGTAGTGAAAACATAACAGGCTTGCACCCTGAGGACAATCCCTGCTGACGTGACCACCCCAGCCACACTTGTAGTAGCCCAAACCCCTGGAACGACCAACCCCATTTTGCAGTTTCCCGCATGTGTTGCATTGATCCCGACCCTGCTGGCCTCTCAAATGCTAATTAGAAGTCTTGTGTCTTTTCCCGGGACCCTCCACTACATGCACCTGATCTGACCCCCTCTTCCCATGGTGCTCCAAGCCGATCTCCCGCTCTCAGGCTCTAAAAACCATATCATTCAGGGTATCGCACCCTGAAATACTCACAAACTCCCTGATGTCATCCCACAACAAATCATGATACCTCACCTTCTTCATATCCTCATCTGCTGCATATTGCAGTACCAATAAGGCCCTCTCCCAGAACTTGGCAGTGATCTCTGCCACACTCTTATTTGTCTGGCGGAGATCCAGAAACTCTCACGCCAACTGCTACAACTCAATCGCAGGAGCAAAATTAGCTCGGAACCTGGTCGAGAAGTCATCCCATGACATAGCATCAACAACATCATCACCCAACTCACTACCAACCTCTTCCCACTAATCTCGCGCCCTGTCCTTCAATAGGCAGGAAGCATATCTGACCTTCGCCTCCTCGGGGCAGAAACTCATCCTGAACGCGTTAGCCATATCCGCTAACCACCTCCTACTGACAATGGGGTCCCTCTCCCCATGGAATGCAGGGGCTCAATAAGCCTGAAACTCCCGGAAAGAAAGAGTGCGAGCTCCAACAATAGCCATAATCTCAGCACGGAATGCGCCTAAGCGCTTATCCAAGATCTCTGAAATACTGCGAGAAATCTCCGATGAGATAAACTTCCGTAACTACTCGCTAATCGGCGCAATACCTGAACCTGAGCCGGAACCCGAACCAAAACCTGAACCTAAACCACCTCCCTGAGTGCTCATCTCCAAACTGAAATACAACAAGCCAACGATCAAAACATGCCCAAAAATCCTCCTCCCATAAGCTTCTTAGATTCTCCAAGACTCTCACTGATTCGATTATGGATCATGTGCTTTCAGTAGTACGGGCCCAATAATACCTTCCACACCTATCCATACTTTCCTCAGCAATCCTCCCGAGTCCTCTAAGTCACTTTCTCAAACCAATACACCAAAACTCACTAAACCGCACCACTAACCCACTGAAGCATATCCTAGGCTCTCCTAGGTTCCTGACCTCACCCGGTCCTCAGTTGCTGAAGGACTCCCACCAATGTCAACTAGCTTCCTCATGAATATAGTCACATGCAACAGAGACAGACAATCCTTCAATTAAAAGACTCAATCCTAGAATGGTTGGACTCAAACAAGAGCTGCGCAATAGGGTCAAATCCATCCGTCTAAGATTATTTAACCTATTCCACATGTGACTTAGAATATTCACTTAGTAGTCAATTCACATCACTAAGAGTCGCACAAAGCACTAAGCAAGAAACATTCAGACAACGGAAAAAATCTAACCAACATACACAATCCAACCCACTCTATCCACTCATCTGGAATCCATACTAGCATGCAATTCTAAAGCTCATACAATTAGGCATAAAAGGCATCTTTCCTATCATATATTACTGGGCAGATCCTTAGCCTAATCTAGCATGCAATTTTCATAATCATAGCATATATCAATATAAACATGTATTGTTATTTTGGGAACCACTTACTCGCTTGGCCGATTGCACGCATCACACCCCTTTTTTTATTACAAATTTCTTTTACTTAAATGTTTATTTTATAAAAAATTTCACCAAACCCTCAGTTTGAGTCCAGGTACACCCGACAGTATACCCGAATCCCTCAGACCAAGGCTTTGATACCAACTTGTAACATCCCAAAAATCGAGGGTAAAATTTTCATTTTTAGTATATAGATTCAAACATCCATTTACATTTATCCAAACATTAAGGTATTCCAAATTAAAACAATTACCAGAGTAATTCCCAAAATCATAAGTTGCGGAAAAACATAGGTGTGTGCGCTGCGATCAAGCCAGACCCTTCCCTTTAGAACCAGAAGTACCTGAAACCATAAACCACGAACTGTAAGCACAACGCTTAGTGAGTTCCCCAAAATACCACATACCATACATAACCATGAGCCAAACATATCAGACATATCCAATCAATTAGTAAAAGTGCTATGTGCCAACCATAGTCTTGTCATTATGCCACGAGCCGCCTTGTGTTCTTCCTTGCCAGATCGGGGGCCACAACATTGGGTTTTACAGACAAGTGCCAGGAGCCACCTCCGGGTCTTCCACGCAAGCATGACAAAGACAACTAGCATACAATCTACACTACTTAACTAATTAACTGCCAGAGTTCAGACTCTGGTCTTGCATATAGTTTGCCAGGAGCCACCTCTTGATCTTTTATACAAGCTGCCAAGGGTTACCCCTGGGTCTTCCTACAATACATAAACCAAATAGGCCGGCATTGGTGCCTTCGACCCATAAAAATAGTGAGGACACTCACCGCGAATGTAGGAGCTCACTGAAAGAAATCCCTAGCTGCTGCCCTGATGACTTCCCGAGCTATCAATGCCAAAATAACACCCAATTAGAAATTCAGTTCCAAACTATGATCTATAATCTATACTTGGGGTAAAATGACAATTTTACCCCTGGCCTAACTAGACTCACAACTAAGGCCAAAGCCTAAAACTGCAAGATCCAAAAAGCCCATTAATGGCCCAATTTTCCAAATTGGGCACAATCCATATGGGTCTCATCTAAATCCCAATAAATCACTGCCCAATAATAAATCTCATATGGCCCAAAGGCCCAAATAAGTAGTCCAATAAAGTGGCCCAAAGGAATGCAAAGCCCAAAACATAATAGCCCAAAATCCATCAGATCGACGAACGCGGGGCGTACGCTCAGCTACATTGGGCGTACTCGAGGAGTTCCAGATTGCGACCAAAAGGAGGTATGTTGGGCGTACCTTTAGTTATGCGGGGCGTAACCGCAGTTTCTCCAAAACTTAATTCACGACTTAATCCGTTAAGTCCTTCCATCAAAACCTCAGAAGGCCTTCCAACTAAGCTCTTAATGCATAAAGTCAACACCTTTATGCATTTGCATGACTCAATGGGACCCAACAATCAGCTTAATCCATTAAGACCCAACATAAACCAACTAGAACATGCATGGACCAATCCTAAACATCAAGCAAGAATTTTTATGGACTAACAACATCAGAAGAGGCAAGATCTATCACTCCAAGCTCCTGGAGTGGCTCAAATTCACAAGGAGAACTTATAACACCATAAAAACCCTTAATCTTGCCCTAAACTCAAACTTGCACAAAAAGAAGTCAAAATGAGAACTTTATACCTTAAATGAGCTGGAAATGAAGCCAAAAGTCTGGATCTAAACGTCCTTCCTTGAACCACAAGCTAACAACAAGTACCCTTTTCTTGGAAATGAGCAAGAACACACCAAAAACACACTTAGATCTCTCAAACACTCAAAATGAGGTTAGGGTTTCCGAAATGAGGCTTAGAAGGCAATGGAGGCTGAGAATGAAAGAGCCTTAAGCTCATAAAGATGCTTAAATAGTGCCCAAACCCTAAAAATTAGAGTTTGGCACTCTGACCATTACGTTGGGCGTACCCAGCCAGACACGCGTATTCCTTCCTCACATGCATGGGACCAATTTGCCAACTATTTCCATTAGGGGCAAATTCTGCCAATATGTTCAAAATGCCATAACTTCCTCATCTTAGGTCCGTTTCCAACGAACCTTATTTCCACGGAAAGGTGGCGAGAAGACCTACGCTTCTACCAACACACCCAAGCCTTAAAACCTCCTTAACAAAACCTGAAATCCATAAAAGACCGAAATATCAAATTACGATTACACCCTTGACCTCCGAAGACACAATCGGACACTTGGATCACTTAGACCATAACACCCACACCCGAGAAGGGCCAAATTCTTCCTTTCCCAAGGCCCCAAGCCTCATAACCACTGAAGATTGGGCCGCATCCACGAATAAAGAAGCAAATCCGAAACCGAGTGTTACAACTCTCCCCCACTTAAATTTGATTTCGTCCTCGAAATCGCTCCTTGCTAACACTCATATCAAAACAAACAACTTGAGGAACGCAACTGAAGATTCCACGCATAAAACAACCTTCCCAAGACAACCGAACCCAAACCGAACTTCCATCCCGAAGAAAAATAAACCCTGAGCCCCCAAAGGAAACCACTTCTACCCTTTCTGAAACCTGGAATCTACATTGGTTTGACTCCCCAACAGACCGCTCACGCATAAACAACTCCACGCGAAGTTCTCAACAATAAGAAACCAAACATAAAACTTCCCACTCTGATCATCTCGATGCTACCAACAAAGCAATTCGCTGACCATAACCAGTTGCAGAATGCCCATACTTAACAGATGGCTCAGATAATCCTTCGAGTAGAAGATCCATCCCTGCAACGGTTAGACTCAAACGAGAGCTGCACCACAGGGTCAAATCAATTACTCTGAGATTATTCAATCCCACTGCAAGTGACTTAGCATTTTCGGATCAACAAGATAACCCACATATAAGAATACCAAAGCATTACCACTGCTCAAAACAACACACTGCCTCCCACCTGCTTTCTGAAAGCAACCAAGACCTCCCTGGTCCCAACTTGTCTTCCAAATATCTTAAATACTGGACTCCCACTCGGTTGCTGAGCCAAAAGACACTCACACAGTCTCCCCACGCGACTTCCGAAAGAAAACCTTGACTGACAATTATTACCCGAACCATCACGACACCAAATCTGATGCTAAACTGAACGCTACAGGACCAATTGTAGTCTTATCTAATACCTGTTTCCCACGACCTACCAATTCCTGATTCCAACATGTTGTGGCCCTCCCACGGCCTTGCGAACAGATCCACCTCGGCCTAAACCATATGAAGAAATCCGTGAGCAAATCACAGATTTGCCATAATCACACCGCTGCACAGGGACTGGTGAATGCTACGGGCCACCCCACAGTCTTACAACACTTCCCGCACTAACTAACCGCTAGTGAATGCTACGAGCCACCCCGCAGTCTTACAACACTTCCCGCACTAACTAACCGCTAGTGAATGCTACCAGCCACCCCACAGTCTTACAACACTTCTGTACTAACTGTTAACTAGTGAATGCTACGGACCACCCCACAGTCTTACATCACTTTCACCTTGCCACAACCGCCGCCTAATGCCTTACCACTAATCTATCAATTCGAACATACCCAAAGTCGAGCACGCACTCAATCAACCACCCAAGCTGAACTCGAGTCATGACTGGAACCCCAACCCGGGTCCCCCAAAGCCTGCTATCAAACACCAAGAAGACTCGAACCAAATGTTGGGAAGCTTCCCGAACTCATAACTCAACCAATCCTCAATCCAGACAGCCACTTGGGCCGCCTTCCTCCCCGAAGGGGATGTGAAACTCATCCTAGTTTCACAACTTCTCCTGTTCCTGAATACGTGAACGATTCTCCCCCACTTTGATTCGACTAGGTCCTCACAGCACACATTAATTGAAGGATTCCTAATCCTTCTTACCCTCCAATGATAGATCTTCTGACAACCAACACTTACCAATGCTAGTGTTCCATCACTAACCATTCTAAAAGACCGCACAACCCCTGAAGACTAGCTGTACACTTCCCGAATCACAGCAACACTGATAACCCAGATGCTTAAAATGATATCACAATCAAGTCTTGAAGTCCATGGGACAGGTCCTCCAAACAAAACCTTAGCAATAGACCACTTCCCTCGGCACCCCCAAAAGCAATTCCAAGCACAGTTGCTAAAACCACTGAATCCTGGCGATGATGGATAACTAACCCGCTGAATCCTGACCATAAATCTTCCACACAATGCCCCTGAACCGATCTCGACTATAAAACAAGGTAACACGAAACACTCCAAACCCGCTATAAGAGAAACAACCCTTCACTAACCACTAATAATTCATGGCATACAATTGGCATATAACATTTCTTGAAAATATAATCCAAACATAAGTAGAGAAACAAATCCAAAGATACGCTTACCCAAACTGATGCAAGATTCTAACAACATAAATATTGATAAAACCGAAAAGAAAGAAAAAGATATATACCCGCAACATTGCCTACTGGAGTCCTAACCTCCCCTGTCTGACACTGCAAAGTTGTCTCCTCTCCGCTGGGTCTCTTTCCATACCCTCTCGTCCATCGGTGATCCTCAAAGTAGCCAGAGCAGGCGCAGTCATTTCTCCTCCCCTTAATGTCGGGCAGTAAGTCCTTCTTGTGGTCCACCTGATCGTAGTGAAAACATAACAGGCTTGCACCCTGAGGACAATCCCTGCTGACGTGACCACCCCAGCCACACTTGTAGTAGCCCAAACCCCTGGAACGACCAACCCCATTTTGCAGTTTCCCGCATGTGTTGCATTGATCCCGACCCTGCTGGCCTCTCAAATGCTAATTAGAAGTCTTGTGTCTTTTCCCGGGACCCTCCACTACATGCACCTGATCTGACCCCCTCTTCCCATGGTGCTCCAAGCCGATCTCCCGCTCTCAGGCTCTAAAAACCATATCATTCAGGGTATCGCACCCTGAAATACTCACAAACTCCCTGATGTCATCCCACAACAAATCATGATACCTCACCTTCTTCATATCCTCATCTGCTGCATATTGCAGTACCAATAAGGCCCTCTCCCAGAACTTGGCAGTGATCTCTGCCACACTCTTATTTGTCTGGCGGAGATCCAGAAACTCTCACGCCAACTGCTACAACTCAATCGCAGGAGCAAAATTAGCTCGGAACCTGGTCGAGAAGTCATGACATAGCATCAACAACATCATCACCCAACTCACTACCAACCTCTTCCCACTAATCTCGCGCCCTGTCCTTCAATAGGCAGGAAGCATATCTGACCTTCGCCTCCTCCGGGCAGAAACTCATCCTGAACGCGTTAGCCATATCCGCTAACCACCTCCTACTGACAATGGGGTCCCTCTCCCCATGGAATGCAGGGGCTCAATAAGCCTGAAACTCCTGGAAAGAAAGAGTGCGAGCTCCAACAATAGCCATAATCTCAGCACGGAATGCACCTAAGCGCTTATCCAAGATCTCTGAAATACTGCGAGAAATCTCCGATGAGATAAACTTCCGCAACTACTCGCTAATCGGCGCAATACCTGAACCTGAGCCGGAACCCGAACCAAAACCTGAACCTAAACCACCTCCCTGAGTGCTCATCTCCAAACTGAAATACAACAAGCCAACGATCAAAACATGCCCAAAAATCCTCCTCCCATAAGCTTCTTAGATTCTCCAAGACTCTCACTGATTCGATTATGGATCATGTGCTTTCAGTAGTACGGGCCCAATAATACCTTCCACACCTATCCATACTTTCCTCAGCAATCCTCCCGAGTCCTCTAAGTCACTTTCTCAAACCAATACACCAAAACTCACTAAACCGCACCACTAACCCACTGAAGCATATCCTAGGCTCTCCTAGGTTCCTGACCTCACCCGGTCCTCAGTTGCTGAAGGACTCCCACCAATGTCAACTAGCTTCCTCATGAATATAGTCACATGCAACAGAGACAGACAATCCTTCAATTAAAAGACTCAATCCTAGAATGGTTGGACTCAAACAAGAGCTGCGCAATAGGGTCAAATCCATCCGTCTAAGATTATTTAACCTATTCCACATGTGACTTAGAATATTCACTTAGTAGTCAATTCACATCACTAAGAGTCGCACAAAGCACTAAGCAAGCAACATTCAGACAACGGAAAAAATCTAACCAACATACACAATCCAACCCACTCTATCCACTCATCTGGAATCCATACTAGCATGCAATTCTAAAGCTCATACAATTAGGCATAAAAGGCATCTTTCCTATCATATATTACTGGGCAGATCCTTAGCCTAATCTAGCATGCAATTTTCATAATCATAGCATATATCAATATAAACATGTATTGTTATTTTGGGAACCACTTACTCGCTTGGCCGATTGCACGCATCACACCCCTTTTTTTATTACAAATTTCTTTTACTTAAATGTTTATTTTATAAAAAATTTCACCAAACCCTCAGTTTGAGTCCAGGTACACCCGACAGTATACCCGAATCCCTCAGACCAAGGCTTTGATACCAACTTGTAACATCCCAAAAATCGAGGGTAAAATTTTCATTTTTAGTATATAGATTCAAACATCCATTTACATTTATCCAAACATTAAGGTATTCCAAATTAAAACAATTACCAGAGTAATTCCCAAAATCATAAGTTGCGGAAAAACATAGGTGTGTGCGCTGCGATCAAGCCAGACCCTTCCCTTTAGAACCAGAAGTACCTGAAACCATAAACCACGAACTGTAAGCACAACGCTTAGTGAGTTCCCCAAAATACCACATACCATACATAACCATGAGCCAAACATATCAGACATATCCAATCAATTAGTAAAAGTGCTATGTGCCAACCATAGTCTTGTCATTATGCCACGAGCCGCCTTGTGTTCTTCCTTGCCAGATCGGGGGCCACAACATTGGGTTTTACAGACAAGTGCCAGGAGCCACCTCCGGGTCTTCCACGCAAGCATGACAAAGACAACTAGCATACAATCTACACTACTTAACTAATTAACTGCCAGAGTTCAGACTCTGTTCTTGCATACAGTTTGCTAGGAGCCGCCTTGTGTTCTTTTATACAAGCTGCCAAGGGTTACCCCCGTGTCTTCCTATAATACATAAACCAAATGGGTCAGAATTGGTGCCTTCGACCCATAGAAATAGTGAGGAGACTCACTTCGAATGCAGGAGCTCACTGAAAGAAATCCCTAGCTGCTGCCCTGACGACTTCTCGAGCTATCAATGCCAAAATAACACCTAATCCATACTTGGGGTAAAATGACCATTTTACCCCTGGCCCAACTAGACTCACAACTAAATCCCAAGCCCAAAACCAAACAAGCCCAAAACCAAACAAGCCCAAAACTACAAGATCCAAAAATCCCATTAATGGAAAATGGGGCCCAACCCATATGGGCGTAATCCTAAAGCCCAATAAATCACTGCCCAATAATAAATCTCAGATGGCCCAAAGGCCCAAACAGCAAGGCCAATGAAGCGGCCCAAAGGAATGCAAAGCCCAAAACACAACAACCCAAAATCCATTAAATCGACGAACGTGGGGCATACGCTCAACTACACTCGACGTACTCGAGGAGTTCCAGATCACGACCAAAAGGAGGTACTCTGGGCGTACCTTTAGTTAGGTGGGGTGTAACCGTAATTTCTCCAAAACTTAATTCACGACTTAATCCGTTAAGTCTGTCCATAAAAACCTCAGAAGACCTTCCAACTAAGCTCTTAATGCATAAAGTCGGCACCTTTATGCATTGTCTTGACTCAGTGGGACCCAACAACCAACTTAATCCATTAAGACCCAACATAAACCAACTAGAACATGCATGGCCCAATTCTAAACATCAAGCAAGAATTTTTATGGACTAACAACATCAGAAGAGGCAAGATCTATCACTCCAAGCTCCTGGAGTGGCTCAAACTCACAAGGAGAACTTAATACACCATAAAAACCCTTAATCTTACCCTAATCTCAAACTTGCACAAAAAGAAGTGAATATGAGAACTTTATACCTTAAATGAGCTGTAAATGAAGCCAAAAGTCTGGATCTAAACGTCCTTCCTTGAACCACAAGCTAACACCAAGTACCATTTTCTTGGAAATGAGCAAACACTCAAAATGAGGTTAGGGTTTCTGAAATGAGGCTTAGAAGGCAATGGAGGCTGAGAATGAAAGAGCCTTGAGCTCATAAAGATGCTTAAATAATGCCCAAACCCTAAAAATTAGAGTTTGACTCTCTGACCATTACGTTGGGCGTACCCCCAGCTACGTTGGGCGTACCCAGCCAGACACGCGTATTCCTTCCTTGCATGCATGGGACCGATTTGCCAACTATTTCCATTAGGGGCCAATTCTGCTAATATTTTCAAAATGCCATAACTTCCTCATCTTAGGTCTGTTTCCAACGAACCTTATATCCACGGAAAGGTGGTAACAAGCCCTACGCTTCTAACAACACACCTAAGCCTTAAAACCTCCTGAACAAATCCTAAAATCCATAAAATACCAAAATATCAAATTACAATTATACCCTTGACCCCCGAAGACACAGTAGGACACTTGGATCACTTAGACCATAACACCCATACCCGAGAAGGTCCAAATTATTCTTTTCCCAAGGCCTTAAGCCTCATGACCATTAAATATTGGGCCGCAGCCCCGAATAAAGAAGCAAATCTGAAACCGAGTGTTACATCAAGCCTGCCTCAAAAATCGGGAAAGGAACCCTAACGTTACCCTCCAACGGACGAGAAATAATCTCCCCCTTTCTAGGATATTGCATCCCGTGCTCGGGCAAAAAGCTGAATCGGGTTTGCAGGGTCTCAAACTCACCAGATGTTGGCTAGATTCCGGTATTTGGTGTCGTCAATAATCCCGATAAACAAGAACAAGATGATGTTGGATTAGTGTCTAAGTCATAACTATATTTGGTATGTACTTGACCCGACCAGGCATGGTCCATTTGAGTTGCATGGCATCATGCAATTGGATAGACTAAATGAGAGAAATAAGACACTTATGGTTATTAATATATTATAAGTTCTAATATATTAATAATAAGAATAATAATATTTAATTAGTATTGATCAAGAATTAATTTAGAATTAATTATGTGATCAAAAGAAGACTAATTAAATATATGGGTTGATTGTGTAAATCATCCATAACTTATATAGTGGGCCAAAGCTCCATGGATAATCAAGTTGGGTTAAACCCATAGGATGCTCCATGGAGGTTACTTAACCCATGGGTCATGGAAATGAAAGGTCATGACAATTAGGGTTTACATGGTGTAACCCTAATTGTAACATACTATATAAGCATCATATTATTCACCAAAATCGGCCACTAGTGTGTGTAAAAGAAGGGCTAGCCGATTTCTTGAAGTGTGGATTTCTCTCTAAGTTATTCCAAGAGCATTTGATGTTGTGTGAGCCATTTGAGGTGTCACATTCGAGGCACTAGGCACTCAAGCCCCATGGAGTCAAGCTACACTACAAAAGGTATGTATTTTATCTATATTATTACCCAAGTATCTATGATTGTATGCTAGATAGGGTAATACCTTGGAATATTAGCATTTGCATGTATATTAGAGAAAACATAGATCCAAGGTATTTAGGGTTGCATGTACACCATAGGAGTGTTAGAATGCTCAAAACCCAACATATGAAAGAAAAGATAAGTGGAGAAAAAACAGAGGTAGTCGAAGAATAGGAAGCATAAATAAGGAAAACCGTCCCCAATAAGGGAAGCCTTAAACGCAAAGCGGAAAAATCGAATAGTTACAATAATGAAACCGTTTGTGCAGATGACTCTGTCACATTAGTGGACATCAGAGCCATCTCCAACGAACACGTGTCTTGATCTAAGACTAGAACAACTCAGCTACCCCAAGCTAACACTGACGTTTACTAACCTAGAGGACTTGTTAACGTATCCTCCTAGGAATACATCAAAGATAACAAAATGGTCATCTAAAATATGACCTAGCTAACAGTTGCCATCCAGCATGAGTGATTAGGCCCGGGCCCTCGCCCTCGTGGACTCGCACTCAGACCCCGACGCTCCAGTGTCAATTTCCAATTCGGGACAAGAAAATTCGGTCTAAAATAATCCAAAATAGTATTGTCCACTCCTCATAGCGACAAGTGTAGCGCCCAGGGTGATGTCCTCTGTTAGTTATGCACCAATAGCAGATAACCGCCAGTTGTGCACGACTCGCCAATAGGAATCCTCCACGTCCTGTCGGCCCAGACGGGACAAAAGAACATGTCGGGAACACATGTAGAGGCCAACATGTATAAAAAGAACCCTTCTCCTCCAGAAGAAGGGATCGCCTCATTCTCTATCCTATACCTAAACCTATTTCTCTCATACAACCACTAACTATACCGTCGGAGCTTCGTTTCCGGCCCACCTCCCGGACGGCGACTGACGTCGGTTCTTTCTTTTTTGTGATTTTTAGGCATAACATAGGTGAAGCTCATCTGGGACAACATTAAGCTCGAAAGACAAATCACATTCAATCGTGGCCAGAGGGAATGCATGACGGCCCCACTCGTACGCAACAGGATCTTGCGTAAGAAGAGAGTCTCGAGTGAGCCTCCACGTCGGGATGTAGACTCCAGGGGCCGCCAAAGGTGAAGAAGGAGAACCTACAATAACATTATCCTTCACCGGAGGCAAAGGAAAATTAGAAGTTGTTTCAAACCCAACCTCAGACTCCTTCCCAGTAACGCCGTCGTCGTGGTCGGTAGCAACTTCCGGCTCCTCCTTTGGTTCACGAGGAAGTTCAGTCGCCTCCTTATTCATTCCCTCCGACAGGTTCGAAGCTGATGGGTTTGAGGTAAAACAAATAAACTAGAAAAACAATTCCTAAGTTCACATGCAACCTACTTTGGATCTATGTTTTAACTATTGAACATATAACTTTGAATTGCAAAACAAGAACCCTAAAGGAGAGAGGCTAATTTCGAAATTAACAAACTAGGGTTTAGGAGTTACATACCTTTCAATTGTTATAGTAAACAATTGATAATCCTCTTGACCTTGATCTTGATCTTCTTGGAAGCTTAGCACCACAAATGTAATGCCTCTAATGGAATCACACCCAAGAACTAGCAAGAAAGAAACTAGAAGGAGAGAGGATGGAGAGAGTATGCAATTTCGGCCTAGGTATCTTCCAAAGAATAGAGTGGTCGAAAATATGAGCCAGGAGGCTCCTTATATAGCTGAGGAAACTAGGGTTTTGGGAAAACCCTAATGCTCCTTAGCTTAGGGCCTAAGCAAACCCAAGGGCCTTATCCAAAGCCCCCTTGGACGAAATCTCTAGGGTTTCCCCTATGGATTTCATCCACCTCCTTCCAAGGAGGTTTTGGATCCTTCCACTCAACTATTAGTTAATTGCAAACTAGTCCCTGCATTTTATAATTAATACTTTTAACCCCAAAAATAATTCTGATTAATTTCTGGCTAACTATTAATTAAACATAATGATTTCTAATTAATATATTAATCTTTTAACATATTAATAAGTCATTTATATTAATTTATTAATCTTATAAATTAATATCTCTCCTTTCATAATTTCCTTGTCCAGTTGCTAGGTTGAGGGCAACCCAAAAGGACTGTGCTGCTATCAATTCAAGTACATACCAATTATAGTTATGGGCTTAGACACCTAATCCAACAGTCTCCCACTTGGATAAGTCTGTAACTATAATTGCTAGTATGCCTTCTAAATTTGACCAGCAAATTGTAGCTTCCAAAAGCTGCTGCCGAACTCTGACCCAGTCAGTTACGTGTCCTAAGATAAGTGATCATATAATCCTTCGTTCTGCTAGATATCCCTAGACATAAGACATGGAATGTAATCAATCTCTTTGTCCAGAATCTATGTTTCCCGATTTCTGATTTGTGATGATGTAGGACTTCTAATTGAACACATCAATTTAGTCATGGCTGGGCCCAGCACATAAGTCAACACCAAATCATCGAGGGGCCCACATATATCGCTTTTCCAGTTAGGGCAAAAGGAACGAATAAACGTTGACTCATATGCTTGTATCTTTTACTCATCAAATTATACATGACAATACGTTTTATAACACCAAGTTACTGATGCGTTTTCGTGTCACCAATGTATAACCGACTTTGTAAATTACAACTCATATATCTTCGTTTCAAGATTATTAGATATTATCGTCTCAGTATTACTCGTGATGAATTCCATGAAGTGATACTCTGAGCGAGGGTTTATCCAATACTCAAATCTCAATTTTTGAGTACTCATGAACATTGGAGCAATTCTATTGCCATGTCTATCCTCAGACAATCTACAATCTAGTTCATGACAGTCTTAATTCACTACTTACTTCCAAAAGTACGAGCGACTGTGGAGTTTGAATAATTAAATTATTCGGGAAGTAAAACATGCAAAATATGAAACACAATAACAACCAATCGACAAAAGGCAGTAACCAAAATAATACTTTATTATTTAATCACCAAAAGTCATTTACATTTACTTTGTTACAAGTTTCAGAACAAAACTAATCTAACTACTAAAACTAATATCATCTTTCAGTCCTATGCTCCGAGCATGCTGAATATGCTTAGCCCTACTCAGACCCTTTGTGAGGGGATCTGCTGGGTTATCATCAGATGACACCCTCTTTACTATAAGATGGCCTTCTTCTACTCTATGTCTGATGAAATGGTACTTTCTGTCGATATGTCTGGTTTTACCATGATCTCTCGGTTCCTTTGTCAAGGCAACCGCTCCTTCATTATCACAGAACAGTTCTATAGGCTCCTGGATGGTTGGAACAACTCCGAGATCTCCTATGAAGTTCCTCAACCAAACTGCTTCTTTCGACGCTTCACTCGCTGCTATGTACTCTGATTCACAAGTAGAATCAGCCACCGTATCTTGCTTGGAACTCTTCCAAGTAACTGCTCCTCCATTCAGTAAAAATACCCAGCCCGTTTGGGAACGGAAGTTATCTCTATCCGTCTGAAAGCTGGCATCACTGTAACCATCTACTCTCAAAGTATCATTGCCACCAAGTACAAGGACCCAGTCCTTTGTCCTTCACAAATACTTGAGTATATTCTTTACTGCTATCCAATGAGCTCTACCTGGGTTTCCCTGATAGCAACTGACCATGCTCAAAGCAAATGCCACATCAGGGCGAGTACATGTCATAGCGTACATGATCGATCCGACAGCGGAAGCATAAGGTACACGACTCATGTCATCTATTTCAACATCTGTACTCGGACATTGAGTCTTACTCAATTTGGTATTGCTCTGGATAGGTAGCTCTCCCTTCTTGGAATTTTCCATACTAAACCTCTTTAGTACCTTATCCAAGTATGTGCTCTGACTAAGTCCAATTAGTCTCTTCTTTCTATCTCTCAATATTCTAATCCCAAGAATATAGACAGCTTCTCCAAGGTCTTTCATGGCAAAACACTTTCCAAGCCAAGACTTAACATCTCTCAAGGTTGGAATGTCGTTACCAATGAGTAATATGTCATCGACATATAACACCAGAAAAGTTACTATACTCCCACTAGCCTTGATATACACACAAAACTCATCTTCACTTCTAGAGAAACCAAACTCTTTGACTTTCTCATGGAAGCAAAGATTCCAGCTGCGAGATGCTTGTTTCAATCCATAAATGGATTTCTCAAGCTTGCACACTCTATTGGGAAACTTTGCATCAACAAAACCTTCTGGCTGATTCATGTAAACATCCTCAGCCAACTTCCCGTTAAGGAAAGCAGTCTTGACATCCATCTGCCAGATTTCATAGTCATGAAAGGCAGCTATGGCGAGCAATATCATAATAGATTTAATCTTAGCTACTGGCGAAAAGGTCTCATCATAGTCAACCCCTGGGGTTTGAGTGAAACCTTTTGCAACCAGTCGAGCCTTGAATGTATGCACATTCCCATCCATGTCTGTCTTCTTCTTGAAGATCCATTTGCACCCAACTGTCTTACGACCTGGTGCACTATCAACCAAATTCCAAACTTGGTTGTCATACATGGACTTAATCTCGTTGTCCATTGCCTCTTTCCACTTGGAAGCCTCTGGACCTGCCATTGCTTCCTTATAAGTGACTGGTTCATCTAAGTTTACCAGTGTTCTGTCACTTATGAATGTGTCACCATCTGAAGTAATATGAAAACCATACAACTCAGGTGGCACACTCACCCTAGTGGACCTTCGAAGAGGTAATGAGTTATCAATTGGTTCAACAGGAACTGTTTCCTCTGGTTGAGTGCTAGTGTCATCTAAGGTTCCTTCATTGGCTAACTCTTGAATTTCTTCAAGTTCAATGGTGCTCCCACTGTCCTCTTTGAATATGAGCTCCCTTTCTAGAAAGACTCCTCTCCGTGCTACAAAGACCACATTTTCACTAGGCCTGTAGAACAAATATCCAAAAGACTGCTTTGGGTAACCAATGAAAACACATTTCTCACTTCTAGCTGCTAGCTTGTCGTGAGTCTCTCGTCTTACGAAAGCTTCACAACCCCAGACTTTAATATGTGCCAACGAGGGAACTTTCCGCGTCCACATTTCGTGAGGTGTTTTGGCAACCTTCTTTGTAGGGACAAGATTGAGGATGTGGGCGGCTGTCTCTAAGGCATACCCCCAGAAGTGAATAGGAAGCGAAGCACGACTCATCATAGAACGAACCATGTCTAACAAGGTCCGATTACGCCTCTCAGCTACACCATTTAATTGTGGTGTCCTAGGAGGAGTCAATTGTGAGACTATCCCACATTCTTTCAGATAGTCGTTAAACTCGATACTAAGATACTCCCCGCCTCTATCGGATCTAAGTATCTTTATCTTCCTGCCCAATTGATTTTCGACCTCATGCTTAAATTCTTTGAACTTTTCAAAGGTTTCTGACTTATGCTTGATCAAGTAGATATAACCATATCTGCTGTAATCGTCAGTGAAAGTCACATAAAATCGATTAGCATCTCTTGTAGTTGATCTGAAGGGCCCACACACATCTGTGTGTATGAGATCCAACAGCCCTTCACCTCTTTCACAAGACCCTGTGAATGGTGATTTTGTCATCTTTCCCAAAAGACAAGATTCACACATATCATCTGATTTTAGGTCAAATGATTCCAACACTCCATCCTTTTGGAGTTGGGCTATGCGTTTCTTGTTAATGTGTCCAAGATGACAATGCCACAAGCATGCCTTGTCTACACTATTAGACAAGTCAATATTAAGTACACTATTTCCTAAGCTATCAACACAAGTCACTGTTTCATACACACCATCACAAGGTAAAGCTTCAAACATAAAAACACCATTCTTATAAACAAAAATTAAACCATTCAAATCATTAAAAGAATATTTAAAACCTTGTCTGAACAATGCATGCAATGAAATAATGTTTCTCGTCATCTCAGACGAATAGCAACAATTTACCAAATCTAATCTAACATCATTACTAAGCAAAAGCTGATAAACTCCGATCTTGGTTACTGGTGAAGACTTTCTGTTTCCCATGATCAAGTTTATCCTTCCTCGCTCTATCTCCTCACTTTCCTTTAGCCCCTGCATATCAGAACAGATATGAAAACCACATCCTGTATCAAGGACCCATGAACGAGAAGATAATGAGTTATTAGCAGAAATAGTGTAAATACCTGCCGAAGATGGCTTCACTTTGCCATCCTTGATATCTTGCAGATATTGTGGGCAAGATCTCTTCCAATGCCCCTTTTGATTGCAGTAAAAGCAAACGACCTCTTTTGGATCAGAAACATGGGGAGTGGAACCATTGGGCTTAGCCTTTGGGCCATTGCTAGATGACCCAGCTTGAGCCTTGCTCTTCCAGTTTTGCTTGGGAGGACCTTTCCTCTTTTTCCCCTTTCCCTGTCCAATAGCCAAGACAGGGGCACTTGCAGGTGTGGAGAGTATACTTTTACCCTTCATCCCTGATTCAGCTGTCTGCAACAAGTTGTGCAATTGCGCCAGAGTCTGCTCAGTGTTGTTCAAATGGTAAGTTAGAATAAACTGACCATAACATTCAGGAAGTGAGTTCAAAACCATGTCAATGGCCAATTCCTCATCAAAGTGAATGTTGAGCTTGACCAAACGCTCTGTGTAGCGTTGCATTCTTTGCACATGTGACACAACCGACTCCCCTTCTTTCATCTTGCAAGTCATGAGTGACTTGACTACTTCAAATTTTTCTTGACGAGCTCGCTTATGGTACTTTTCCATAAGGTCCTTGTTCATCTCAAAAGGCCAGTAGTCCTCATAGTACCTCTGCAGTTCTGGGGACATAGTTGCTACCATGATGCATGCCACTTTGGTAGCATCATCGTAATTTTTCTTGTAGGCAGCAAGTTCTTTAGGAGTAGCTTCAGACTCATCAAGTTCTTTGAGCTCCTTTTCAAGAACATATTCTTTGTTCTCAAAACGAAGAGCCATCTTGATGTTGCGCATCCAATCGTTATAGTTGGAGCCATCCATAACGACTTTGGAGCAGATATTGAGCAAAGAGAAGTTTTGGTTGGAGGAGGATGAAGCAGAAGTGTTTCCAGGAGTAGACATCTGAAAAGAAAGAAAGTTTTAGTTAGATTTCAAGATACCTCAATATAATAACCCAAAGATAAAATATCAAGGTTAGGATCCAACTATGAAGATTCACAACTTAGAAATGGGATGCCGAGATCCAAGTGTAAATTTCATGAAGGTAGGTGAATGACGATTCACCAATTCCACCATTAGACGAAACAAACGAAGTGAAATTCCTAATTCTTTTGAGATACATTGAAACTATTCAATGGCATGTTTTAATCTCAGATTATGCTCTTCTTTTTGTGACTGGGATGCCGAGGATCACAAACAAGATGTGAATAACCATGCAAATGTGCTTGGCAACCTCATTGTCTTTATTATTAACTATTGATGTGCTGGTAAACCACACACGCTCCATCAAAATGACAATTATGAGATACCCATTACTACTCTTTATTAGTGCCTTTTAGTGTGCTGGTTAACCACACACGCTCCACTAACGACCAATAAAGCATAATGTGCAATTTCATGGATTAGCATACTTTTCACATTTTTTCTAAAGTAACTAGAGTTAGGATTTTGTAAAATAATGTTCTAGTACTTTCTTTAATAGCATTATACTTTTAATGAGAAGTAGTTGTCCTATCAAATCCGTTCTGCTAATGACCCTCTACTAATAAAGGGAGCGGTGGGTGAGAGTGGACACCTATTCAACTACCATTTTATAGGCAGTTTCCTTATACCCCCCTTAAAGACTAGCTTCGTGAATGAGGCATACTAGCGATTTGACTGACCATATTCTTATAAATATATAATATTAAACATTTAATCATAATACATATATAAGGTATGTTTTAAACTTTTTAAAACTTTAAGGTATATATAAATTTTGAAAATTAAACTATTAATTTAAATTTAAAATAAACCAAATTACTAGATTTAATATTTATCTATTAATTAACTTTTAATCAATTTATTAAATCTTGTAAGGATTATCTAATTAAATTAATCAATTAATTTAATCCTAATCCTTATCCCTCTAAATTTCGAAAATTAGGGTAAGGATAATTATCCAATTAATCTAGTCAAGCAACAATTATCCAAAACAAAAAACCCTAAAACTTCTAGCATATTTCGAAATTTACAAGGGAGGAGGCTAGGGTTTTCAAAACCCTAACCCTAATTTCGATTAGGGTTCTTTGGAGGCTAGGGTTTTCGAAAACCATTTTACCCCTGGCCCAACTAGACTCACAGCTAAATCCCAAGCCCAAAACCAAACAAGCCCAAAACCAAACAAGCCCAAAACTACAAGATCCAAAAATCCCATTAACGGAAAATGGGGCCCAACCCATATGGGCGTCATCCTAAAGCCCAATAAATCACTGCCCAATAATAAATCTCAGATGGCCCAAAGGCCCAAACAGCAAGGCCAATGAAGCGGCCCAAAGGAATGCAAAGCCCAAAACACAACAACCCAAAATCCATTAGATCGACGAACGTGGGGCATACGCTCAACTACACTGGACGTACTCGAGGAGTTCCAGATCATGACCAAAAGGAGGTACTCTGGGCGTACCTTTAGTTAGGTGGGGTGTAACCATAATTTCTCCAAAACTTAATTCACGACTTAATCCGTTAAGTCCGTCCATAAAAACCTCAGAAGACCTTCCAACTAAGCTCTTAATGCATAAAGTCGGCACCTTTATGCATTGTCTTGACTCAGTGGGACCCAACAACCAACTTAATCCATTAAGACCCAACATAAACCAACTAGAACATGCATGGCCCAATTCTAAACATCAAGCAAGAATTTTTATGGACTAACAATATCAGAAGAGGCAAGATCTATCACTCCAAGCTCCTGGAGTGGCTCAAACTCACAAGGAGAACTTAATACACCATAAAAACCCTTAATCTTACCCTAATCTCAAACTTGCACAAAAAGAAGTGAATATGAGAACTTTATACCTTAAATGAGCTGTAAATGAAGCCAAAAGTCTGGATCTAAACGTCCTTCCTTGAACCACAAGCTAACACCAAGTACCATTTTCTTGGAAATGAGCAAACACTCAAAATGAGGTTAGGGTTTCTGAAATGAGGCTTAGAAGGCAATGGAGGCTGAGAATGAAAGAGCCTTGAGCTCATAAAGATGCTTAAATAATGCCCAAACCCTAAAAATTAGAGTTTGACTCTCTGACCATTACGTTGGGCGTACCCCCAGCTACGTTGGGCGTACCCAGCCAGACACGCGTATTCCTTCCTTGCATGCATGGGACCGATTTGCCAACTATTTCCATTAGGGGCCAATTCTGCTAATATTTTCAAAATGCCATAACTTCCTCATCTTAGGTCTGTTTCCAACGAACCTTATATCCACGGAAAGGTGGTAACAAGCCCTACGCTTCTAACAACACACCTAAGCCTTAAAACCTCCTGAACAAATCCTAAAATCCATAAAATACCAAAATATCAAATTACAATTATACCCTTGACCCCCGAAGACACAGTAGGACACTTGGATCACTTAGACCATAACACCCATACCCGAGAAGGTCCAAATTATTCTTTTCCCAAGGCCTTAAGCCTCATGACCACTAAATATTGGGCCGCAGCCCCGAATAAAGAAGCAAATCTGAAACCGAGTGTTACATCAAGCCTGCCTCAAAAATCGGGAAAGGAACCCTAACGTTACCCTCCAACGGACGAGAAATAATCTCCCCCTTTCTAGGATATTGCATCCCGTGCTCGGGCAAAAAGCTGAATCGGGTTTGCAGGGTCTCAAACTCACCAGATGTTGGCTAGATTCCGGTATTTGGTGTCGTCAATAATCCCGATAAACAAGAACAAGATGATGTTGGATTAGTGTCTAAGTCATAACTATATTTGGTATGTACTTGACCCGACCAGGCATGGTCCATTTGAGTTGCATGGCATCATGCAATTGGATAGACTAAATGAGAGAAATAAGACACTTATGGTTATTAATATATTATAAGTTCTAATATATTAATAATAAGAATAATAATATTTAATTAGTATTGATCAAGAATTAATTTAGAATTAATTATGTGATCAAAAGAAGACTAATTAAATATATGGGTTGATTGTGTAAATCATCCATAACTTATATAGTGGGCCAAAGCTCCATGGATAATCAAGTTGGGTTAAACCCATAGGATGCTCCATGGAGGTTACTTAACCCATGGGTCATGGAAATGAAAGGTCATGACAATTAGGGTTTACATGGTGTAACCCTAATTGTAACATACTATATAAGCATCATATTATTCACCAAAATCGGCCACTAGTGTGTGTAAAAGAAGGGCTAGCCGATTTCTTGAAGTGTGGATTTCTCTCTAAGTTATTCCAAGAGCATTTGATGTTGTGTGAGCCATTTGAGGTGTCACATTTGAGGCACTAGGCACTCAAGCCCCATGGAGTCAAGCTACACTACAAAAGGTATGTATTTTATCTATATTATTACCCAAGTATCTATGATTGTATGCTAGATAGGGTAATACCTTGGAATATTAGCATTTGCATGTATATTAGAGAAAACATAGATCCAAGGTATTTAGGGTTGCATGTACACCATAGGAGTGTTAGAATGCTCAAAACCCAACATATGAAAGAAAAGATAAGTGGAGAAAAAACAGAGGTAGTCGAAGAATAGGAAGCATAAATAAAGAAAACCGTCCCCAATAAGGGAAGCCTTAAACGCAAAGCGGGAAAATCGAATAGTTACAATAATGAAACCGTTTGTGCAGATGACTCTGTCACATTAGTGGACATCAGAGCCATCTCCAACGAACACGTGTCTTGATCTAAGACTAGAACAACTCAGCTACCCCAAGCTAACACTGACGTTTACTAACCTAGAGGACTTGTTAACGTATCCTCCTAGGAATACATCAAAGATAACAAAATGGTCATCTAAAATATGACCTAGCTAACAGTTGCCATCCAGCATGAGTGATTAGGCCCGGGCCCTCGCCCTCGTGGACTCGCACTCAGACCCCGACGCTCCAGTGTCAATTTCCAATTCGGGACAAGAAAATTCGGTCTAAAATAATCCAAAATAGTATTGTCCACTCCTCATAGCGACAAGTGTAGCGCCCAGGGTGATGTCCTCTGTTAGTTATGCACCAATAGCAGATAACCGCCAGTTGTGCACGACTCGCCAATAGGAATCCTCCACGTCCTGTCGGCCCAGACGGGACAAAAGAACATGTCGGGAACACATGTAGAGGCCAACATGTATAAAAAGAACCCTTCTCCTCCAGAAGAAGGGATCGCCTCATTCTCTATCCTATACCTAAACCTATTTCTCTTATACAACCACTAACTATACCGTCGGAGCTTCGTTTCCGGCCCACCTCCCGGACGGCGACTGACGTCGGTTCTTTCTTTTTTGTGATTTTTAGGCATAACATAGGTGAAGCTCATCTGGGACAACATTAAGCTCGAAAGACAAATCACATTCAATCGTGGCCAGAGGGAATGCATGACGGCCCCACTCGTATGCAACAGGATCTTGCGTAAGAAGAGAGTCTCGAGTGAGCCTACACGTCGGGATGTAGACTCCAGGGGCCGCCAAAGGTGAAGAAGGAGAACCTACAATAACATTATCCTTCACCGGAGGCAAAGGAAAATTAGAAGTTGTTTCAAACCCAACCTCAGACTCCTTCCCAGTAACGCCGTCGTCGTGGTCGGTAGCAACTTCCGGCTCCTCCTTTGGTTCACGAGGAAGTTCAGTCGCCTCCTTATTCATTCCCTCCGACAGGTTCGAAGCTGATGGGTTTTAGGTAAAACAAATAAACTAGAAAAACAATTCCTAAGTTCACATGCAACCTACTTTGGATCTATGTTTTAACTATTGAACATATAACTTTGAATTGCAAAACAAGAACCCTAGAGGAGAGAGGCTAATTTCGAAATTAACAAACTAGGGTTTAGGAGTTACATACCTTTCAATTGTTATAGTAAACAATTGATAATCCTCTTGACCTTGATCTTGATCTTCTTGGAAGCTTAGCACCATAAATGTAATGCCTCTAATGGAATCACACCCAAGAACTAGCAAGAAAGAAACTAGAAGGAGAGAGGATGGAGAGAGTATGCAATTTCGGCCTAGGTATCTTCCAAAGAATAGAGTGGTCGAAAATATGAGCCAGGAGGCTCCTTATATAGCTGAGGAAACTAGGGTTTTGGGAAAACCCTAATGCTCCTTAGCTTAGGGCCTAAGCAAACCCAAGGGCCTTATCCAAAGCCCCCTTGGACGAAATCTCTAGGGTTTCCCCTATGGATTTCGTCCACCTCCTTCCAAGGAGGTTTTGGATCCTTCCACTCAACTATTAGTTAATTGCAAACTAGTCCCTGCATTTTATAATTAATACTTTTAACCCCAAAATTAATTCTGATTAATTTCTGGCTAACTATTAATTAAACATAATGATTTCTAATTAATATATTAATCTTTTAACATATTAATAAATCATTTATATTAATTTATTAATCTTATAAATTAATATCTATCCTTTCATAATTTCCTTGTCTAGTTGCTAGGTTGAGGGCAACCCAAAAGGACTGTGCTGCTATCAATTCAAGTACATACCAATTATAGTTATGGGCTTAGACACCTAATCCAACAGAAGCGTCATCATCGGGAATGTTCACTATAATGTCGGAATCCCCCCGCAGGAAGTCCTCATTACATCTCTTACGAAGACTCCTTCCAATAGTGCTGACGTTGGCGCTTTCGACAAGTAGGGAGTCCATCCAGGCTATTCGTCGCTTGGTAGTTGGCCGACTCCCTATAGTTGCCACCTCCTTCATCGGCTCATCCTCAGGGTCAAGAAGTAGAGGATCATTTCGAGAAACACCCTCAACAGGCATATAAACCAACTCCAGGTCAGCCTGAGGAGAAGATCCTTGCCCCACGACAACGATAGGACCAACAACTGCCAGAGTACGACCAATGCTAACCGGTGGAGGAAGTATCTCCACTAAGGGGACTTCCTTATACTGACAACTTCCCTGGAACCTACCCCGTATAACCATCTCGAAAGGTATAATCCTCACATGACCTGCAAAAAAAACACACACACATAAGGGGACTCAACAAAGCCTACAACTTCTTCCCTTGAGATAAAGGGGGTGGATTTAAACACTCACCATCCTTCTCCACGAAGAACTGAGGCATTTTCGCCTGAGCCCTCTAGGCCGCACTCATCCCAACTGCTGCCAGCATACAATCCTCCCAGTCCTCCCCATTAAAGGAAATGGTCTTCAATGCAATCTCCACGATTTCGATGGCAACCCATATCAGAGGCATCCGGTCTGAGAAAGTAGCTCTGCGGGGGTAGCCGTAACCGACCAAGTTACGATTAACCCACAGCCACTTGTCTTGCTAGTTCTTATTGGGTGCCTTCTAGTTAATAATGAATGCATGAATTGTTGGATTGGGTGTCTAAGCCAATAACTAAATTAGTATAATCTTGAATTATTAGCAAAGTCCTTTTGGGTTACTCTCAAACCTAGTAATTGACTGGAATGCTTTTGGAGAGAGAGACTTATTTACTAATTTATTATATGGTTATAAATTAATTAGAAATCAAAATAAATAATTGATTAATATCTTATGAGAATAATATATTAATTATAAATAGTATTGTTTAATTAAAAATTAATCATAAATTAATTAGAATTAATTGTGGGATTAATTGGATTAATTAAAAGTACAAGGGCTAAAGGTGACAATGTTTAAAAGTTGAACATTGACCAATTCTAGAACCTGATGGGTTTTATAGATAACAAAAACATATTTTTGGCAGAAAAGATAAAACCCTAAATTCGCAGACACCCTAAGGATATAGGTTTTCACTATTGAATACAATAATCAATTTGAATATCAAGAACCCTACAAGAACCTTATGATTTTTCAAATTCATAAAAGGTTATAGGAAACATACATTTTGATTATGCTAATAGATAATCAAATTAAAACCCTTCTTGAAATTACTTGGAAGGTAGCACTAGAAATCTCGTGCCTCTGATGGTTCACAGTCAGCCCTAATAACTAGGAGGCTTAAAGAGAGAGGAGATGGGAGCTCAAAATTTCGACTTTGGCTTCTTGGAAAGGGGTGGAAGAAAATATGAGGCCAGGGAGGTCTTTATATAGCTGAAGGACACTTGGGGCTAAAGCTAGGGTTTTTGGGATAAGGCCTAGATTAGTTAATATAATAATCAAGCTGCCTTATCTTCTTATCCAAGCACCCTTGGATGAAAATTGTAGGCTCTTCCTAGCCAATTTTCATCCACCCCATACCATGGGGTTCTAGAGCCTTCCTGCTCCAACTTTCAATAAATAACCAAACAGTCTCTGCACTTTTAATTAATCCAATTAATTCTAATTAATTTCTGATTAACTATTAATTAAATAATATGATTTCAAATTAATATATTATTTTCATCACATATTAAAAAATTTATTTTGATTTCTAATTAATTTATTAATCATATAATAAATTAATAAACCAATATTTCTCTCTAAAAGTCATCCTATTCAATTAGTAGGTTTGAGGGTAACCCAAAAGGACTTTGCTAATAATTCAAGATTATACTAATTTAGTTATTGGCTTAGACACCTAATCCAACAATCTCCCACTTGGATAAGTCTAAAACTAAATTACTGGTATAACTTTTAAATTAAACAACAAATAGTGCTTCCTTAGTAACCGTCGAACTCTTAAATAAACAAACATTGGTTCTAAGATAAGTGATCCAATATTCCTCCGTTCTACTTCATATCATACAGACATGAGACATGGATTAGAATCAATCTCATTGTCTAAAATTTTGTTTCCCAATTTCTTGATTTGTAATGAAGACATAACACTTCAAATTGAACACATCAATTGAGTCCTGGCTGGGCCCAACAGTATAAGTCAACACCAAATCACCGAGGGGCCCAAAGATATTGCTTTTCTTGTTAGGGAAAAGGATAAACTTTGACTTATATGCTTGTATCCTTTATCACTAAATCATACATGATACTGCATTTTATAACATCATGTTACTGACGCGTTTACGCAACACCAATGCCCAACCGACTTGTAAATTACAACTCATATATCTCTGTTTCAAGAATATAAGGTATTATTGTCTCAGAATTACTCGTGATATAATCATGAAGTGATTCTCTGAGTGTGGGTTTATCCAACACTTAAATCTCCATTTGTAAGTACTCATGAATGTTATAGCTATACAATTGCTATGTCTAACCTCCTTAGGCAATCTACAATCTAATTCATGACAGTCTTAATTCACTATTTACTTCCCAAAGTATGAGCGACTGTGGAATTTGAATAATTAAATTATCCGGGAAGTAAAATGTGCAAAACGAAACATAAGATTAAATAATTGAGAAAGGCAGTAAACAAACTCATAAATAATCTCTATTATCTAATCACTAAAAGTCAATTACATTTATTTTGTTACAAGTTTCAAACTAATCATCTAACTACTAAAACTAATGTCATCTATCAATCCAATGCCCCTAACATGTTGTCTATGATTAATCCTACTCAGAGCCTTTGTGAGAGGATCTATAGAATTATCTTCCGACGAGACTCTTTTCACTATGATATGACCTTCTTCAATTCTATGTTTGATATAATGGTACTTTCGGTCGATATGTCTTGATTTCCCATGATCTCTCGGTTCTTTGGTCAAAGAAACCACTCCTTTATTATCGCAAAAAAGTTCCATTGGTTCCTGAATGATTGGGACAACTCCAAGATCTCCAATGAAGTTCTTCAACCATGCTGCTTCCTTTGACGCTTCACTTGCAGCTATGTACTCTGATTCACAGGTAGAATCAGCCATTGTGTCTTGCTTGGAACTTTTCCAAGTAACTGCTCCTTCATTTAATGTAAATACCCAGCCAGATTGAGAACAAAAGTTGTCTCTATCTATTTGAAAGTTGGCGTCACTATACCCAGTCACTCTCAAAGTATCACTGCCACCAAGAACTAGAATCATGTCCTTAGTCCTTAGCAAATACTTGAGAATGTTCTTAACTGTTTTCCAATGAGCTCTTCCAGGATTTCCCTGGTAGCGACTGACCATGCTTAGAGAAAAGGACACATCAGGACGAGTACATGTCATAGCGTACATGATCGATCCTACAACTGAAGTGTTGGGTTTTTGTTCAAAAATCTGGTTTCATAAATGGTAAAAACGGCAACGGAAGCTTTAAAACTGTTGAATAAAACTAAAACCATTTTAACCCGCCAAGGATCTTTTGCAGGACTTAGAATGATAAAAAACAACCATAGAAAGAAAAGTGTTACAACCTTTGAAGACTTTGATTCACATGGGAGATTGGAAGTTGATGAAGTATGGAATGAAACTTCAAGGTAGAAGTTCTCTAGAGATATCCACCAACAATAAATCAACTTGATAAGATGCTAGTCTTCTTCTTGTAATAAAAGAATCTCTTAAGCTCTTAAGACAAAGAAACTAGTTTGTCTTCAAAGAGAGTATTCACGTATCATCTTCATCTTTATATTCTTAACACTTTAAGAGACAAAAAACCTAGAGAGAATATGGAGATAGGAAGCACAAAATTTCGTGGCTTTTAGCTAGTAAAAGAAGAAATACATGCAAGCATTTTAATCATCTTAATCCAAGTCCCTACCCATTGAGTCTTGATGCTTTAATACACCATGCATCTTGCAACAAAAGGCTACAAGTGTAAGAACATGGCTTTATGATTAAATAAATTCAAGCATGTCTACTTTTCCCTTTATTGTCTCCTTGAATATTTTATAAAAAGAAGAAGCTAGTTTTTCTATAAAAACTCTTCTAATTTTTATAACTTATAAAACATATAAATCCATATAAGACAAAAACCCCTTTTGGTCCAAAAAGATGTACATGACATAATAAACCATACCTTATGATATATTATGATATATTTTGATACTTAACATTGAAAATTAATATTTCCATGAAATAAATAATTTCCAATTAATTACAAGATATATATTTATTTATCAAGAATCAAATTCTTATAAATAATATATTTTAATCAAGTTTTTGTTAGTGTGTCCCTATAGGATCATATGTTATTAGCAATATCATTAATAATGACTCTTGGGCATACAAGATCTTTTAATCTCCCACTTGCACAAGACTCATCATAGATTGATATAGACAGTGGTGAACGTCTATCAACATTTTAGTGCCCCCAATAACACCTGACGAAGAATGCCATTCATCAGCATCCAATTCCCAAAAGCCTCAAGCATCAATTAATGTATTAAGGTAGGTTTATCAGTTATCCCTTTGTTACAGACATCCTGTTGAACATGAGACTTGGATCTCAATCAATCTCATTTGGTGTTCAACTTTGGGTAACGCACGTTAGATGTCTAACTCTCAACACACACGAGAAACAAATCCCATCTTGACTACATAAGCCTCTTGCATAGTTCACACAATACCTGAAAATGGCTTTTATAGCTACCCGGTTAAGGATCAGCATTTGACCATATCAAAGCACAACAACCCTTATACTTAAGTCCCACTATGTATCTCAGGTGATAAGGATACAAAGATAGTGGATTTTAACCAAGTATCACTCATAACTGCGATCTATGAGTGGATCTTGATGTGGGTCCGTTCAATACTAATTCTCTAACAAGTACCTATGAAACTTGGTTACAACCACTTGCCTACTTTCATCTGGTGAAAGTCAACCAATCGAATTCATATTAGTCTTAATTCATAACGGCTCCCACAATTATGAGCGACTATGAACTTTTAGAATAATAAGACTATTCACGGATTAAACATGTTAATATAGAACACAACAAGTATTGAAGTAATGATCATATCCCAATATATTATAAACAATATAATACTTGCTGTCTTAATGTTCCAATATCCAAATACTAAATTCAAATTAAATTCCATTTCTAGAATAATGAAGTCCTATAGCTTAAGTGTGACCCTTCATACTTAGCTTAAAAGAAATGACTTTATTAATGGGTCTGACTAAATTTAATTTGTGTGAATTTTGCGAATACTATCATCTCCATATTTGACTTTACTCTAAGTATAGTTAAATATCTTGGAGAATATGATTGGTGCTCTGATGTGACATAGAGTTTTTTTTTATCTTGATTAAGTATACTCTGTTACTCACAAAAGATTTCTAGGTTATCCCTGAATGGAAGGATTCAACCTAGTTTTTCAATGATCTAGTTCATCCAATCATATTTGATTTCATCTTCTAAAAAGTAGTGTATTCTTATTTAGTAGATTGTGTTACTATGTTTTTCTTAGACCACATTCTAATTAAACTTACTCTTCATTCCACAATGAAGTCATAATCTAACTATAATTCATAATTATCTATATTTGTTTAGAAATCAGAACCTTATGTAGCTCTTTACATGAAGATTTTATTCTAAACTAGTTATCTCATATACATTATCTTAGTTCTACTTAACTACTCTTAGAATGTTATCATAGTCATCTAATGACTTAACCATGCATTCAATTTGTATGTCATGATATGACATAAATGATGGGTTCATTTGCCAAGAAAATAAAATATAAATAATTTCGTCTAGCTCAAACCTATGTGCTTGGTCCTTTTTGAGACAGACTCAAAATGGTGTCATGCGACAATGCCAAGAATCCTCCAAATGAATCTTGTATCTTGACCTATTTCAAGATATTGTTAATTTATGCAAAAGAATTTAAAACTTTTAACATTCATCTTTATCTATCTCTATAGATTTTACATTCCAAGAATGTATCTTGTCATTCCTAAGTCTTTTATTTTAGAAAAACTTTCCGAGTCAAGGTCATACGACTGTGCATAGTTGGAATGTAATTTAAAATGATTAAGTATGTATCATTCATACAAGATTAGGAATATCACTATCCTCCAACTAGTTCTTAGTAAACAAAAATGTCATCTTCATTTTGATATAAAAGTACACCTTGTATTTATATATTAAAATGATGATTCCAACCTTGAGATGTTTTCTTTATATCCACAAGTGGATCTCAATCATTACACATTTTGTTAGGATAACATGGATTAAGAAAACCTCCAGGCTAAGGTATATAAATATCTTCTCGTAGATGTCTATTAAGAAAAGCGGTTTTTTAATTGAAATCTATTTGTCATATCTCATATTAAGAATATGTAGTTATGATAAATAATATCATTGTTGATCTAATCATAGCTACTTGTGAAAAGGTTTGATCATAGTCAATGTCATGAGTGTGATAAGGACCACATTCAATCACACGAGTATGAGAAAATCCTTTTATGACAAGTATTGTGTAGATTTCCATGTATGTATTCTTTCTAGT
Source organism: Lactuca virosa (assembly GCF_052849685.1). Classification (NCBI taxonomy): domain Eukaryota; kingdom Viridiplantae; phylum Streptophyta; class Magnoliopsida; order Asterales; family Asteraceae; genus Lactuca; species Lactuca virosa. Next base: position 25,453,361 of record NC_136428.1, read on the forward strand.
ATAATTTCTTATTCTTTATAGCCTTGCTATAGAGAGGAAGATTAATCAAGCCCATACTTGATCACTACAAATGGATTACATCTCAATGTTCATGACTCTAAGTCTTTCATTAGCATGTTGGTGGACGATGGATTTGCCAGAAACCATCAAGAACTCATATATGAGAGATTCCATATTTCTCAAGTCATAGATGATCTCTACCATTAATGCGAACATTTTGTTTTTGTGAATAGCCGTTATTCAAGTTCAACAATTCCTTGTTGAAACTAGTGCCAACAATTGTTACATCAGGCTATGGTTCTTGAGTTGCTTCAAGTTCCATGTTCCTCCCACTTGCTTTGTCAATAGAAGCTTGTTTTTCTGCTAACTCAGCATTCAGAGGAATAAGAGAACTTATTCTTGGTGGGTTTATACAAAATAATCTAAATGCAATTTTAGAATATTCTACAATTATGTAATTAGTTGGTGTTTGTATTCAAAATACAATTAATAGTGATTGAAGTATAATTCCAAAAATACTAAAGGAGGATATTTCTACCAGTTAGAAAGTAAGCTATATCAAGTAAAGTTTAATTTATCCTTTATTATCGCTAAGGCTTTAGATGGTATTAATGGGTTGTATCTTGTGCTTAATCTTAGACATTCATTAAAATGGAAGTCATACACCAAAGTGTATTGTTCCTTAATAATTACTTTCTCTACAGTTTAGTGAAAATATTATTAGGAATCCTTTATATATAAATAAGATTCACATATGCCAAATAAACTACATTATTTGCCTTCAAAGATCCCTTTCTTGAAGTTCGAATATGTGTATTTCATTTATATAATAAAGATAACAATGTCATAGATAAATTTGATTTAAAATAAGTTTAAGTCAAAAGTCTTGTATACAGAACTTAATTTGATTTATTAAAATATTGATATTTACTTTAAAATTCTTTTAAAAGATCTAGTCTCATAAATAAAAGTTAATCATTTCAGAATATGAATATTATCGTTATGAAAAATGATCAAGTAAATAATCAAACATTTAAATAAAATAACTGAGACATATATTTAGACATGCTAAATTTAAATCATACATTGTTCCAAAACTAATATTGTTTTACAATACAAGTATATTATGTTCCAAGCGTAAATAATCAACTAAACTTCGAGAGTGTAGTTCCAACTTGCTTGTGCTCAGACAGTTACTCTTCTGTAAATATCTAGAATCAAGTTACAAATATTAGATTAACATTTAAGTACCAAGTACTTGAGTGTTACATAAAAAGTATGAGTTCTATCAAGTAGATACTTGAAGTACTAGTCTCTTCCAGACTTTCTTTCCAGATAATAGGAGCAATTTCTCTTCTAGTGTCCAGTTTCTATACAAAAGAAACAAGATCCATCAATGTGGGTCTTATTGGATTTCTTGGGTTTAAAGGTGTTCAGTCCATAAAACATGGGCCTCTTAGATCACACAAGGTGATTCTATTAGCCTTGCACTATTCCTATAAAATATCATTGTATTTTTTGGAATATTGCTTAACCTGTTATATATATATATATATATATATATATATATATATATATATATATATATATATCTAAAATTATCCAAGCCTTTCTGGAAGTCAGGAATAACTATTCCTAGTATGATGTTAGAAGCATCTTGAGTATCACAGTGATGCCTTTACTAGGTATCTTATTCAGGTCTATTGCTCAAAGCAAGTTGTTTTAGGACTAGGACCTTTAAGTGTATACAATTTCACATCTCTCTCGAGATTGTCTCTCAAGACATGAACCTATTCATTGAAGTTGTATCTATTGAATGTTATTGTTTTATCAAGTCATTTAAAGAAAATGACTATTCATGGTTATGAGGGTGGATTATATATCTACAAAATTTTAACAAAATTCATTTAGTATTTTCAATATTTAATCTTTAATAGTTAAGACCCTTTTAGTTTCCAAAAACATTAATTATCAAAGTCTAGAATCCAAGTTGCAAAACAAATAAATGGTTATGTATCATTTATCCCATCCATTTGAATCCAACCCGGTAGATATTGATTATCAATTATATCTTATTATATAATTCCTAGATTTATGTGATCGCTAATAACAAATTTAATTATACATGTTTGATCCGATCAATGCCTCGGAACTCTCTTGCTTAGATATCTTTTATCATAAAAGATTTCCGATCAAATCATCTAATTTGAAAAACTTGTGTAATCAGCCTATAACTTGGATATAGAAATCGCGAAAAACACTCCGGCCATCAAAAGAAAACACTAAGTGGTTAGGTATCTTTTATCCCACTAGTTCATACAAGAGACGTGCGAGTGTTCTTTTAAACGAGGATTGCATAGATTTGAGGTTTGTAAGAGGTCTTTAATGTTTTTGTAATTCTAGTTTAAAAAACATATTATATCATGGTTATTGCATTCATTCAATAAACCATGTTATATTTAAAAAAAATATTATTTCATGTAAAATCACATATTTAACAATGTTCTATATGTAAAACCCGGTTTTATATAATTGACGCGATCAAAGTTTTAAAATTAATAACTAGTATTAAGTTATATCGTTTGAGCGCTTTAGAGCATTTGGAAGCCTTTTAATAAAACTTTCTTTTATAAAATAAGGTTTCGAGTTTGATAAGTTTATAAATCTCAATTTTAAACTTATATAATTTTAATCCCGAAATTTTACCGGTTACTAGTTTTAACGATAAAGCTTGTTTTATTTTAAAATTATTTTTAGCATCTTATGTTAAAAGGTAAATTTCATTAAAACCAAACTCTCTGTGATGTTTATTTATGTTCAAAATATTATTTATCATTTGAAAACTAGTTTATCAACCATAACATAATAATAACATAAATATAAAACAACACAAGCATGCATAAGAATTATAATATATGTGCATAAACCAAGCCATAAACTAGTAATACTTTTGTAAGATATCACAAAAATATCGAGTCCATTCCTAAAGGGACATAAGGGACCTTTATCATGAATGTCTTCATGTGCTCCCACTTACTTCAACACCTTGTAGCAAGTTTATAAAAATAATTATATAAAGTTTGAGAAACTTTAATAAAATAAAGTTTATAAACTTTTGATCTTTAAAATGGCCACCATCTTCATTTTTGTTATATTTTTATAAAAATAAACTATTTCTAAAACTAATCTATTACTTACAAAACTTAAAAAATAAAAACTATCTATTTAATTATTACATACCATATGAATAAATAAATAGTTACAACCATTTTAAATAAATCAACACATGCAACAACACAAAGGTTCATGGCAAGTTTATGCACATCATACACATTTATATACTTCAAATTATATAAAACAACTCTTTGTTGTTCTAAGACAACTTTTATGACCAAAAAGATGCATGTAAACTTTTGGTCAAAAATTAACAATTATAAACATTTTAAAGTTATCATAGAAAATATGTATGGATTTTTCTTGCAAAGAGAAATCTATCCATGGTTTCCAAAAACAAAGATTTCATCAACTTAACAAAAATTCTAACTAATCTTGCAAAAATGGCTCTGATACCAATTTTTGGGTTTTCATTCAAAAATCTGGTTTCACGAACGATAAAAATGGTAACGGAAGCTTTAAAATTGTTTAATAAAACTAAAACCATTTTATCCCACCAAGGATCTTTTGCAGGACTTAGAAAGATAAAAAAACAACCATAGAAAGAAATGTGTTACAACCTTTGAAGACTTTGATTCTCATGGGAGATTGGAAGTTGATGAAGTATGGAATGAAACTTCAAGGTAGAAGTTCTCTAGAGATATCCACCAACAATAAATCAACGTGATAAGATGCTAGTCGTCTTCTTGTAATAAAAGAATCTCTTAAGCTCTTAAGACAAAGAAACTAGTTTGTCTTCAAAGAGAGTATTCAAGTATCATCTTCATCTTTATGTTCTTAACACTTTAAGAGACAAAAAACTAGAGAGAATATGGAGATATGTAGCACAAAATTTCGTGGCTTTTAGCTAGTAAAAGAAGAAATACATGTAAGCCTTTTAATCATCTTAATCCAAGTCCTTACCCATTGAGTCTTGATGCTTTAATACACCATGCATCTAGCAACAAAATGCTACAAGTGTAAGAACATGGCTTTATGATTAAATAAATGCAAACATGTATTCTTTTCCCTTTATTGTCTCCTTGAATATTTTATAAAAAGAAGAAGCTAGTTATTCTATAAAAACTCTTCTAATTTTTATAACTTATAAAACATATAAATCCATATAAGACAAAAAACCTCTTTTGGTCCAAAAAGATGTACATGACATAATAAACAATACCTTATGATATATTATGATATATTTTGATACTTAACATTGAAAATTAATATTTCCAAGAAATAAATAATTTCCAATTAATTACAAGATATATATTTATTTATCAAGAATCAAATTCTTATAAATAATATATTTTCATCAAGTTGTTGTTAGTGTGACCCTATAGGATCATATGTTATTAGCAATATCATTATATAATGACTCTTGGGCATATAAAATCTTTCATGAAGCATATGGGACTCGAGTAATATCAACTATCTCTTCATCCGTACTTGGGCTTTGAGTCTTACTCAATTTGGCATTGCTTTCAATAGGTAGCTTTCATTTCTTGGAATTTTCCATACTTAACCGTTTTAGTACTTTGTCCAAGTATGTACTTTGACTAAGTCCAATTAGTTTGTTCTTTCTATCTCTTAAAATTCTTATCCTGAGAATATAGGCAGCCTTTCCTGGATCCTTCATAGAGAAACACTTTCCAATCCAAGATTTCACTTCTTGCAAGGTTGGAATGTTGTTTCCTATGAATAGTATGTCATCAACATACAATACTAGAAAAGTTAATTTAGTCCCACTAGCTTTGACATACACACAAGACTCATCCACACTTCTAGAAAAACCAAATTCTTTGACTTTTTCATGAAAGCAAAGATTCCAGCTGCGAGATGCTTGTTTCAATCCATATATGGATTTCTCAAGATTACACACTCCATTGGAAAACTTTGCATCAACAAAACCCTCTGGCTAACCCATGTAAACATCTTTAGCAAACTTCCCATTAAGGAAAGCGGTTTTGACATCCATCTGCCAAATTTCATAATCATGAAAGACAGCTATGGCGAGCATTATCCTAATAGATTTTATCTTAGCCACTGGTGAGAAGGTCTCATCATAGTCAACCACTTGGGTTTGAGTAAAGCCCTTCGCCACCAGTCGTTCCTTGAAAGTGTGCACATTTCCATCCATGTTGGTCTTCTTCTTGAAGATCCATTTGCAACCAACTGTCTCTCGACCAGGTCATTGATAAACCAAATTCCAAACTTGGTTATCATACATGAAATTGATCTCGCTGTCTGTTGCCTCTTTCGATTTGGCTGCCTCAAGGCCTTCCATTGCTTTTGATGCGTCTGGAACAGCTACACCTAAATTTACCTCCTATTCTATTAGTTATTCGACCTAGGGCAGTGTACCCTTTCACAAATAGTATAACACAAAAGTCGGGTATCGAACTCAGGGAACGGTTTTAACTAATTAACCTACTTACTATCAAATTAACCTAAAATTCTAGCAAAGTTAAATGGTTTTTATCTAATTTTGCAAGTTTAGACGAACTTAAATTCTTATCAACTAATTCAATCAAATATTAAAAACACTTCTGTTAGTTCGAATCCACTTTCCCTCAATGGTTTAGCTAGTAATTATGACAATTCCAGTTGGTTACCAATTATTTTATTATTAGCAATTCAAGTTCAAATATACTAATGTTGAATTAATTCATATAGAGCTATGCATGATCACACATAATCAATTACAAGATAGGATTGGAGCTATGTAAGATTGAGTTAACAAACACAATTATGGTCATAATATGAGTTCTCCAGCACAGTCAAATTCAATACTTTAATTACTTATCTAAGAGTAGTTTGATCTTAGTTCTAATAATCTAATGTTCGCTAAATTACTAGGTAATCAAATTCATGCAGAGTAATGGTCACTAAACTACATAGAATATGAATTTAAGCAATCTAATGTCAAATTAAGCATGCTAGGTATAAACAATCAAACACAAGACATTAACCAACTAGGAAAATCTATATTAACTTAACCAAACCATGAGTTCCAGCTTCATCTAGCTAACAGAAGCAGGTAGATTCAACTACTCATAGCTAAAATCGAACACACAATTGCAACTAAATAAGACATAATGAATTGTACCAAATCAAAGTAAAGTAATAATCTTCTAATCCTTCTTCTACTACCAATGCTTGATTTCTCTCTTAATTCTCCTATGAAATTAGTATTCTGGAACTTCTAATCTCCAGCCAACCTCCAAAACCCAAAAGTACCAAAGATATATATACTTATCATGAATTTGAACACCACTGAAACATCCAAAAAATATGGTCCAAAAATTTCATTTTAAATCATTAATAAAACCATAATTATCATTCCACATATAAAAATCATAAGTCGTGTATCTCAAAAATATCATAACATCTGTCAAATATATCAGAGTATAAACACCCCAGGCTGAACAAATGATGTGTGCATTGCAAGCATCCCGGTCTCTTCCCTATGCTACCAAAAGTACCTGAAACCAAAACTGTAAGCACGAAGCTTAGTGAGTCTCTCCAAACTACCACATACCATACACATAATCACATAACTTGGGCCTTGCCCACTATATCGAGCTCCGCTGGCATCGGATCGAAATCCGGTATACATATAAACATATCAACAATGCATTATACATAAACACATAACATATACATAGCTTAGGCCCAGCCCACTACATTGGGCCCTGCCCGACATCAGATCGAAATCTGGCATCGGACCGAAGTCCGGTATACATAAATCATATCAACAAACATATAACATAACACATATCATAACATATAAACATTCCTTAGGCTTGCCCTGGCATCGGATCGAGGTTCGAAACACATAAAACATAACATATAAGCTAAACATTCCTTGGGTTTACCCCGGCATCAGACCGAAACCCGGAAGATATACACAAGCACATGCAAGAAATCACGAAGACATCAAGCATACAAACATTCCTCGGGCTTGACCCGGCATCGGAACGAAGTCCGGAAGCATATAATCTACATCGGGCTAACCCCGGCATCGGACCTAAGTCCGACATATACTAACATACATAAACGGGCCGATATTGGTGCGTTAGACCTGTTCTTACAGGAGAAGAGTCACTGCGCACTACTGAAGTCCCGCGAATAAATCTCGGGCCGCTGGCTGACAGATCCCCAAGCTGTCAATATCAAAACAAAACCCAATTAACCATTTGGGTTTCAAATGCATAATCCTAAAATCCCCACTAGGGGTAAAAGGACCATTTTACCCCTAACCTAGCTTGGTCCAAGATTAAGACCCTAATTTACACTTTGAAGGCCCAATAGACAGATAATCAACAAGGGCCCAACTATGGCCCAATTTTCTAAATTGGGCCCAAACCTCTATATGGTTTTACCTTAAGGACCAACCATTTATTCTAGTCCAAAGCTTGGCATTCCGATCATCCAATATCTCATATTCTTTGAAACCCAATTATGGCCCAATTTTCCAAATTGGGCCCAAGCCTTCCCAATGGGCCTTATCCTAAAGCCCAATCCAAATATTCTAGTCTATATGCTTGTTCTTGGATGGCCCATCAGTAGCCCAAACACCTAAGCCCAATAGAAAGGTCCAACTCAAGGCCCAAGCCAAATTAGGGTTTTCTAAACCCTGATTAGGCTTTCCAACCCAATCATATTCCAATTAATCCATTTGTTAAGTTTTTAGATTAATTAATTATTAATTAAGTTGGGCACCACCCACTACCACCTCGGGTAGTGGTGGTCAATGGCGGCTCACGGCGGTGGCCACCACCTTACGGTGGTGGTTATGATTCTAAACTAAGACCTGATCCAACATCCAAAATAGTAATCTTATCATACAAATGCACACCGCCACCCAACACGACGGCAGGTGGCGGCAGAGGGTGGCAGCCACCACCTCACGGTGGTGGTGGTGGGTTTTCTCTGGGTTTTCCGACCAAATAATACATTATACATCATAATATCCCGAATAACACACACACATGTTTTAGTTTGCAAAATGAACCCAGCCACCCACCTGGTGGCGTATGGCGGACCGGCAGCGGCCTGAGATGGCGGCAATAACGGCGTTTACGGTAGCAGTGGGACAGTCGGCGGTAGCGGCGGCGGACCGAGTTGGGACGTGGCACCGGCGAATGACGACGAACAGAAGGAAAAGAGGTAGGCAATCCCCCACCGGAAACAGCAGCAATGACACCGTAGATGGCTCCTCCATTTGACTGTTGCCCTAACGCCCCAAGGCGGCATTCATCTTCAAAGGTCGTAGGAGCGGCGATGGCGGCTGGGTTACGGTGGTTCTCAGCAGCAACAAAACACGGCATCTAGATGGTGGCCATTTATCCGACTGTCTCGCTCTCTTCCCGACGTAGAATGGATTGGCTCCAGTGGTTTCCGGCCACAATGGTGATTATGTGGTGGCAGAGGGAGGTTGGGGGTATAAGGTGGCGGCGCCGGAGGGAGGGACGCATAAGGGTGGCGGCTGCACATTTTTAGAGTTAGGGTTACATGGGGTGCGTCCATCCGACGGGTATGGAGGGTATCGGGTTGTAAATCCCGTCTCCATGCAAACTTATAATGAAATGGCAGAACCGGTCCCTCCCATTCACAATCTCTTCAAACATAGTCCATAATTTACCATTTCTACCCTGCCTTCTGAAATTCCTATCAAATCAAGTCCGAAATTTACCTAAAATCCCTCAATTTTCAAAATCCTTTCATGATAAGTCCAATACTTACCAAACACCCCCTGTCTTCTAAAAATATTTACAAAATAAATCCCAAGATTACGCTTTAACCCCCGAATTATCCAGGTTATAACATTTGGCTCCCCAAAACCAACACCCCACTAAATATTATGGATTTTTGGGCTACTATTCATTCATCAATATTATCTATTTATTTATTTAATAAACAGGGTGTTACAACTCTCCCCCACTTAAATTAGATTTCATCCTTGAAATCATTCCCTACCATCCCTTATACTCCCGACAACTTGAACGACATAGCCACAATCCTGAGCATAACCTAGCCTTTCCAAGGCAACCAAAACCATCCCTCGCAGGGTTCTAAAACCCGAAGATAAATGAATTCCTTGTATTATGATCACATAACTCAATCTGGAATCTGGATTCTTGAGATGGTTTGACTCCCTGACAGACCGCTCATACTGAATCATTATTGTTGAACCCAGTCTACTTATCTCTCAACTGACTACTCAACTTCTGATAACTCGAGGTTTCCACTAGAAAACAAAATCACAGACCCAATTATCCTTGCAGATCACTAAAACTTGGCCAAGGCTCAGATAATCCCGCTGTGAGTGACTTAGCATAACCCAAGCAATCTATTACCCATCCATACCTGAAATCCTAAAATACAATTACTGCTTGAGACATTGAAACTGTCCGAAGCACTGAACTGCCTGAAACACTGAACTGCTTGAAACAAAATGCTGCCACATGGCTGCTTCCCAAAATCCATCGGCACCTCCCTGGTTCCAGCTTATCTGGAATGCTGAAGTCCTGCCCGGTTGCTGAGCCAAAAACAAATCTCACAGTCACCCCACGCGACTTCCGAACGAAATCCTTGTCTATCAATAGTTGCCAGTAGTTATCTTGCCATTGTGGCTCTAACGACTTTCGAATCTAACTGATCGGGTCCATATGTCGAATCCCGACATCACCCAAACCCAATGCTAAAAGTTTATTGCTACATGACCAAGGGTAACCATATATCACACACGACCTTAAACGGTCCCTCGCTTCCTTGATCCCATGACTGCAGTGATGTTCCTACGGTCTTAGCACTGGCTCAAACAGGTCTAATTCATCTGGGGAAATCCGTAAACCAATCTGTGGATTTGCCACGCCCTCACTGCTGCACCCGAACTGGTGGGTACTATTGTTCCTTCCACGATCCAACACACTCCCATGCTATCTACTAACCTAGTGAATGCTACGGCTACACCCACAGACTTACAACACTCTAACACTATCTGCTAACCTTGTGAATGCTACGGATACACGCGCAGACTTACAACACTTACAACACTATCTGCTAACCTTGTGAATGCTACGGCTACACCTGCAGACTTTCAACACTTCCAACACTCTCTGCTAACCTTGTAAATGCTACGGCTACACCCGCAGACTTACAACACTTCCAACACTATCTACTAACCTTGTGAATGCTACAGCTACACCCGCTGACTTACAACACTTCCAGCACTATCTGCTAACCTTGTAAATGCTATGGCTACACCCGCAGACTTACAACACTTCCCACACTATTTGCTAACCTTGTAAATGCTACGGTTACACCCACAGACTTACAACACTTTCCACACTATCTGCTAACCTTGTGAATGCTACGGCTACCCCCACAGACTTACAACACACACTCTATCTCAATCACTGATTACTAATCCGAACACATCCAACGTCGAGCATACACACGACCTAGCATCCCTAACTGAACTCATGTCCTGACTGGAATCCCTAACCTGATTGCCTAAGGCCTGTTATCAAACATTCCGAGAACGCGATCTCATTATTGCAAAGTTTTTCAAACTTCCAACTCACACTATCCTCAATCCATATATCCGCTTGGACTGTCTTCCTTCCTGACAAGGATGCGAAACTTATCCCAGTTTCAAAACAGCTCCTGCTTCTGAATCCCTGGATGATTCTTCCCCACTTAGATTCGACTAAGTCTTCACAATACATGAAAACTGAAGAATTCCCAATACTTCTCACTTTCCAATGATCGATCCGATGACAACAAGCTCTTACCAACTAGTGCTCCATTACTAGCCAATCAGTAACGGGTTACTAGGACCACCTAATCATGTCGATGCTGGATAACCATCCTGCGGAACCCTGACTACAGACATTCCACAAACACCCCTGATCTGATCTTGACCATAACCAAGATGATACTGTACACTCCCGACTCACAATTAGGGAAACGGCCTTTCGCTACCCACTAATAATTCTCGGTATGCAATTGGCATATGACATCTCTTGGAAATATAATTGAAACATGGACAGAGGATAAAACCAGCGTTACACTTACTCATACCCTTGGAACGAAAGACTCCATCGTGTAGTTTCCCGCACGTGCTGTACTGAATCTGACCCTGCTGGTCTCTCAAAAGCTGATCCAAAATCTTGGGTCTCCTCCCGAGACCCTTCAATATAAGCAACTGATCTCGTTCCCTCTTTCCAATGTGCTCCAAGTCAATATCCCGTTCCCGTGCTATAGAAGTCATATCATTTATGGTCTCGCACCCCGAGATACTCACGATCTCCCTGCTATCATTCTGCAGTATGTCATGATACCTTACCTTCTTCATTTCTTCATCTGTTGCATACTGTAGTACCCAATAAGCTCTTTCCCGAGACTTGACAGTGATCTCTGCCATAGTATTCGTAGTCTGGAGGAGATCCAACAACTCTTGAGCCAACTATCGCGCTTCACTTGCCGAGGCAACTTCGCCCGGAATCGGGTCGAAAAGTCATCCTGTGACATAACATCAACCGCTTCATCACTAAAATCACTACCAACCTCTTCCCATCAATCATGTTCCCTGTCTTTCAGGAGGCAGCAAGCAGGTCGGACCTTGTCCCCTTCGGGACTACGGCTGGTACAAAAATATTGGCGACCTCTGCCAATCACCTGCTGCTAGCAATGGGATCCCTAGCCCCATGATAATCTGGAGCTTCACAAGCTCTGAACTCCCGAAACATCAATGCACTCGTCCCTACCATGGCTGCTATCTCAGTGCACGATGCACTCATCCTCTCATCACAAATCTCTAAAATGCCCTCCTTGATCATACCGAAGATCACAGGAGTCTGGTAAGTGATATTGTGCGTATTCTCAGATGGAATGAACTCCCTCATCTGACCATGAAGCTGCCCGGCTCCAGAGTCCGAGCCTGATCCCTCGCCGGCACCAGATCTGACATCTGGTCTACCCCGTAGCTTCACCATACTCAAGTATAATATAACAATATCAAAATACTCATCATAAATCGAGGGATCACATACACTACAAGTTCCTTGGGTTCATCTCAGCCTTCCTTGATTCGAGTATGGATCCTCCGCTTTTAGTATTACGGGCCCATACTACCTTCCACATCTATCCGTACTTTCCTCAAGAACTGCCTTGACTCCACCAAGTCCCTTCTACTGCTACTGCTCTCTGCTACTCTCATCCTAGGCTTGCCCTAGGGTAATCACCAACACACTCTCCGCCATCAGCTGCAAAAGAAGTCCGTGCTATCTCCCCCTAACTAGCTCGCGAATACCATTACATATCACTAAGACTAGATAATTATTCGAATGAGAGGTCCTACCCTACAACGGTTGGAGTCAGACAAGAGATGCGAAATAGAGCTAAACCTAACCTTCTGAAATTATTTAGTCCTCACAATATGTAATTTAACATATTCGTTTACTAGTTAGTTGAAGATAACTAGAACTCCTAAAAGCACAAAGCAAGCAGCATTCGAGCATTGAGTAAACAAAATCAAGCATCCTCTACTCAGGCTATCATATCATTGACTAATCAGTACTAACATGCAGTTCTCATAATCATATCATAACATAAACTTGTATGGCTAATTTGGGAGTACCTACTTGAGCCCGGCTGATTGCATGCACCACACCTTTTTCACTTTTCAAAGTTCTTTTTTTCTTTTAAAAATGATTTTCAAGATTCTTTTTATAGAAATGATTTTCTTTTGAAAATTTTCATACTAAGTCCTCAGTTTGAGTTCAGACACACCCGAGAGTATGCCCGAATCCCTCAAACCAAGGCTCTGATACCAACTTGAAACATCCCAAAAATATAGTCCAAAATTTTCATTTTAAATCATTAATAAAACCATAATTATCATTCCACATATAAAAATCATAAGTCGCGTATCTCAAAAATATCATAACATCTGTCAAATATATATCAGAGTATAAACATCCCAGGCTGAACAATTGGTGTGTGCACTGCAATCATCCCGAGCTCTTCCCTTTGCTACCGAAAGTACCTGAAACCAAAACTGAAAACTATAAGCACGAAGCTTAGTGAGTCTGCCCAAACTACCACATACCATACACATAATCACATAACTTGGGCCTTGCCCACTACATCGGGCCCCGCCCGACAACAGACCGAAATCCGGTATACATATAAACATATCAACAATGCATTATACATAAACACATAACATATACATAGCTTAGGCCTAGCCCACTACATTGGGCCCCGCCCGACATCGAACCGAAATCCGGCATCGGGCCCTGCCCGGCATTGGATCGAATTCCGGTATACGTATATCATATAAACAAACATATAACATAACATATATCATATCATATAAACATTCCTTGGGCTTTCCCCGACATCGGACCAAGGTCCGGAACACATAACATTTAAGCTAAACATTCATCAGGCTTACCCCGACATCGGACCGAAACCCAGAAGATATACACAAGCACATGCAAGAAATCACGAAGACATCAAGCATACAAACATTCCTCGGGCTTGCCCCAACATCGGACCGAAGTCCGGAAGCATATAATCTACATCGAGCTAACCCCGACATTGGACCTAAGTCCGGCATATACTAACATACATAAACGGACCGACATTGGTGCCTTAGACCCGTTCCTACAGGAGAAGACTCACCTCACATTGCTGAAGTCCCGCGAATAAAGCTCGGGCTGCTGGCTCACAGATCCCCAAGCTGTCAACATCAAAACAAAACCCAATTAACCATTTGGGTTTCAAATGCATAATCCTAAAATCCCCACTTGGGGTAAAAGGACCATTTTACCCCTAACCTAGCTTGGTCCAAGATTAAGGCCCAAACTTATACTCTGAAGGCCCAATAGACAGATAATCAACCAAGGCCTAACTATGGCCCAATTTTCCAAATTGGGCCCAAACCTCTATATGGTTTTACCTTAAGGCCCAACCATCTATCCTAGTCCAACGCTTGGCATTCCGATGGTCCAATATCTCATATTCTTCAAAACCCAATTATGGCCCAATTTTCCAAATTGGGCCCAAGCCTTCCCAATGGGCCTTATCCTAAAGCTCAATCCCAATATTCTAGTCCATATGCTTGTTCTTGGATGACCGATCAGTAGCCCAATCACCTAAGCCCAATAGAAAGGCCCAACTCAAGGCCTAAGCCAAATTAGGGTTTTCTAAACCCTAATTAGGGTTTCCAACCCAATCATATTCCAATTAATCCATTTGTTAAGTTTTTAGATTAATTAAATATTAATTAAGTTGGGCACCACCCACTACCACCTCGGGTAGTGGTGGTCAATGGCGGCTCACGGTGGTGGTTATCATTCTAAACTAAAACCTGATCAAACATTCAAAATAGTAATCTAATCATACAAATGCAGACCGCCACCCAACACGGCGGTTGGTGGCGGCAGCCACCACCTCACGGTGATGGTGGTGGGTTTTCTTCAGGTTTTCCAGCCAAATAATACATTATACATCATAATATCCCAAATAACACACACACATGTTTCAGTTTGCAAAATGAACCCAGCCACCCACCTGGTGGCGTACGACGGACCGGCAGCGGCCTGAGATGGCGGCAACAACGGCGTTTACGGCGGCATTAGGACAGCCGACGATAGCAGCCACGGACCGAGCTGGGACGTGGCACCGGCGAATGACGACGAACTAGAAGGAGAAGAGGTGGGCAATCCCCTACCAGAAACAGCAGCAACGACACTGTAGATGGCTCCTCAATTCGACTACTTCCCAAACGCCCCAAGGCGGTCTTCATCTTCATTAGTCATAGGAGCAGCGACGGCGGCTGGGTTGCGGTGGTTCTCAGCAGCAACAAAACACGGCAGCTAGATGGTGGCCATTTCTCCGACTGTCTCGCTCTCTTCCCGATGTAGAAAGGATTGGCTCCAGCGGTTTCCGGCCATAATGGTGACTATGCGGTGGTGGAGGGAGGTTGGGGGTATAAGGTAGTCGCGCTGGAGGGAGGGAGGCATAAGGGTGGCGACTGCACATTTTTAGGGTTAGGGTTACATGGGGTGCGTCCATCCGACGGGCATGGAGGGTATATGGTTTTAAATCTCGTCTCCTTGCAAAGTTATAATGAAAATGGCAGAACCGGTCCCTCCCATTCACAATCTCTTCAAACATAGTCCATAATTTACCATTTATACTCAGCCTTCTGAAATTCCTTTCAAATTATGTCTGAAATTTACCTAACAGCCCTCAGTTTTCAAAATCCTTTCATGATAAGTCCAATACTAACCAAACACCCCCTGTCTTCTAAAAATCTTTACAAAATAAATCCCGATATTACACTTTAAACCCCGAATAATCCAAATTATAATATTTGGCTCCCCAAAACCAACACCTCACTAAATATTATGGATTTTAAGGCTATTATTCATTCATCAATTTTATCTATTTATTTATTTAATAATCGAGATGCTACATCCACGTCGTGGATTTTGATGAATCCTTATCGGGCAAGGATTTCGACTTTCCGTGTACTCATCTTCCAGAATCGTCCATTCCACGTCGTGTAAATGATGTCCACGACGTGGCTTCAGCTGTTTTCGTGGATTTTCTTTTCTTTAATTCTCCAAGCCTCCAAAGTTCAATCTATTTTTGCTTTTAGTCCTTGTTCTTCAAGAATGCTCCTTCTAGCTGTAAAATACAATTTTAATCTTATAAGTACCATTTTTCTATGCAAATAAATAAAATATTAAGCAAAACATATTAAAATATTGCCTAAAAATATGTATAAATATGGCAATATCAAATATCCCACACTTATCTTTTGCTTGCCCTCAAACAAAACTAATTATTTTTAATTCAAACCTTCATCACTAGCATCACATAAAACAATCTATTTTGATCTCAGCCATTATACCAAGATCGCAATGTGCATATTTGTGTCTAAATCTCCTAATAACTTCCCCAATCCTAAATACTCACAATCCTTATGATCCTTCACCACCTTTTTGTTTTATTTTTGGTATCTTCAACCTTTGATTCTTCAGAATTATGATCTTTTGATCTTCATACTTTTTCTGCTCAAAACCTACATGCTTAAGCAAGGGAGCTTAACTTCAACCTTTACTGGTTAGAGATATTAGTCTAAGTGCAATGACTACATAAGCTCTCCTGGTTAGATTTTAGGTACAGGCTGCAAAACTTATTATTCCATATAAACTACCAGATTACCTTTCATATCTCATAGCTTTTCACTAGGAATGGGAAGCCACAAATATAATATCACATCTATTGGCTCAACTAAACATTTGAGCCCGCATCGGATCATCCATGCAACACTAGCAACTTAAGTTTTTAATTATTACTATATTTAATTTTTAGATTATTATTTCAAATCTATTTCTAAATTTTTCAAAATTTTAAATTTTAAAATTTTCTAGCAATTTACTTTTTCGACCCTACCCCACACTTAGTACATATAATGCCCTCATTGTATGTATAAAATATTTTAAAAGCAATAAAAAGGGTGAAAAAGGAACAGACTCCCCTGGGGTAATAGTGGTGAGATCGAATTCTAAACAATGTGGATAACTTGAACATCTTGAACTTGGACTTCTTCAAATATGGAACTTGGATCTTGAACGAGCGAGATACGTAAAAGTGTTGGAAAAAAATGAACACAAGACTTGAATCTTCAAAAAGAGTGGTGTATAAAAATCTTCAAAGTATAATAGACCAATGTGGGAAAGCATATGCCACATTGCATGGTGTAGAGAAGAAGAGAAATGTAACTTCTGAATTCCACGTTGTGGTGTAGGAGTACACAACGTGGCTTTGAGTAATGACGTTTTCTGAAATCGTGATTTAAACTCAATCCACGACGTGTATTTTATGTCCACATCGTGGAAATTGGGTGTCACAGAAAACAGTTTTGCCAATTCTTCTTTAAATCAAATTAGATGCAAACTTGTGTCTTAATAGATTAAGACCCTTCTTAACTCTATATTACATGACTCTTCTCTAATTCGCTTCTCTCTCGATTAACCCCACACTTATCTAAGATTGTAGGTCTCAACTCATAACTCTAAATGACACGGCCTCTCTCGGAAACTTCTATCTCTAACTCTTATCTTCTCGCTCACGAAAACTCACGAAATATGCAACAAAACAAATTATAGAGAATAAAAGGAAATAATCATCCATCATTCGGTTACAAATTTTAAACATAAAAGGACAAACAAACAACTTCAAAGACCAAATAAAAACATAAAAATAGAAACTAATAATCATCGTCATCCCCTTGAGCTCCACTAGTTCCTGCCCCGTCTCCTTGTCTCGTCCATAACTCTTCCCATGTTGGAATATATGGGAAATGAGGTGGTATTGTGGGTGGTCGCTCCATATTAATATGTGTACATAAAGCATCGAGCACTTGGGTGTTGTAGTTGACACCTCCACAAAGATTGTCAAAATATAAACCATCTCGACTTTGAAATGGATCGGTCGGTATCCCACCCTCAAATTGTTGAGGTGGTTGTTGTGGTTGTCCCCTCTCTCCTCGGGCTCTCACATTCCTCCTTCTAGTCCTAAGTTGTTCTCCTTGTTGCCCTATGGGTTGTTCATCATCCTCGGGTGGTATCACAAAAACTCCTCCAACATTCACCACAACCCGCATTACAGTAAAAAATGGGATAGTCAAGTCATTGTCCGGAAAGCGTGTGGGGTTCCTAATAAAATTAGGAGTCAAAATACCATAAGACCAGGCAAGTTGGGTGACTAAGTGTCCACCCGTAATGGGAGTACCGGGTCTAGAATTAGTTACCTTCCTTCCCAAAAACCGCGCAAGCATATACGGAATGTCACAAAAAATACCGGGTGTATTTATGCTCTACAAATGAAATAAATTCTGAATGCGCACTTTATCTCCATGATTTTTCTGATTGATCGAGAAGGTGATGAGGCGATGCAAAAAACGATAAACGCGATTCCGGATTTGTCCTTCGCTTGCATCACTAGAATTGTACTCGTGATTCGAAATGGTTCTCCAAAACTCGACATCAATAATCCCGGGCGTGAAATCTCGAACACACCCTTGTAAAAATAGAACAAATAATGGAGATTGTGCTTCCTCCTTGGTGTACAGTCCCATGTGCCATGCAAATTCTCTAAGTCTGCACTCGCGGTACACACCTCCCAATCTAAAAGCAAGTGCCCGGTTGTAGTTGGGATCGGTGGTCTTATCCTCAAAGTTGATGGTAGCAAATAACTCCACCGATAATTCCCGATAAACAGGTTCTTGAATAGAAAAGAGGTTCCTCCACCCGTTACACGTGAATGTAAAGCCATCTCCTACAAATGCTTTTGTCCAATACCTTTCCAACTCCATAACCATACCAACCCCGCTTAACCATGTCCAATCCACAATAGGAGCAATCGCGAACTCACGGTTGTACAACTACCCCAAACGATTTTCATAATTATTTAACATAGCACGGGAAATGTTTTGAGGAAACTGGTAAAGCGGGTGAATACTCGACACATCAATAGGGTCTTGTGCTTGAGGAAATGCCCTTCGAGGACCCATTTTTCTGAAATGACCAACAACAAACAAAACAAACCAAAACAACCAAGAGATTAAATTGTAAACCAAAACAGGAAACTGGTCGTCCAGTTTCCACGTCGAGGGTTTCAAGTCCACGTTGTGGAACTAGTCCGTGTCGTGAATCTGGATTGGTCCAGATGTGGTCAAAACTAACCAACAATAGCACTTGGGGTTTGTTATTTTTTTCAATCTCAGGTCTTATATCAAACATGCAGTGGGAAAGTATCAATCAAACTACTCAATTTTGGGTATTTCATCTCTAAATAAACCTAAACCACCAAATGCATAAAATGGGAAGAAAGTTATAAGATTAGTGGGTGTAATGCTTACCAAATGTTGTTAGGAGACATATAATACAAGAAATTTTGGAAAGAAATGGTAGAAAATCGGATGTGGGGCTATTGCTCTTCGTCCGTGCGTGTGGTAAGCAAATGGGGTTTGGTCAAAAGGATGATATCCTATACTGGTCCCCCCCCCCCCCCCGTGACTTTTTAAAATCCACGTTGTGGGTTTCAAGTCCACGTCGTGGACTCGTATGATGGGTTTAAAATCATCGGGCCAATTCGATTCACCATGAGATGGCTTTTGGGCCACAAGGTGGTGTCGAGGTTTTACACATAAAATGCCCATTTTACTATAAAAACCTTAATTTATTTTACCACTCAATTTTTAAGGACCACACACTTGATTTTCACCGATTTCTAGAATAATTAAGATGATTAGATGATTAATTATGTGACAACCCGAAATTTCTATCTTGTACACTCATTCAATTCAATTACAGTCAGACTCATTTCTGCTATCTTATAACATTGTTTAGGGTCTGTTTGAGTGTTCTAAGCCTAGTAAATTCAAGGTTTGGGTTTAGGGATGAGTTAACTTAGGTTCATCGGGTTGCATTCGGGCCAAACACTCCATCAAGAGGAGTGTACGGTCGTACACATGAGTGTACGACCGTACACATGAGTGTATGTTCGTACACCTAAGGTGGTCGTGAACCCAAACCCATATATAAGCTTTTCCTTCATTTCTTCACACTTTCTCACACTTTCACCTCAAGAAATCTGATTCTCTCTCAACTATCATCAAGTTTTACACCTTAATCTTCAACGATGTAAGTATTTCTTCCATTGATTAATTGATACATGGCTTTATCTAGTGAAGATCCATGTTTTCGTCCATGAAATCTTCTCTTTTGGTTAGATCTTCAAGTCTTCTTCACTTTCACCAAGAACACCAAGAACACCTACTTGTTCTTGGGACGTGAACTCTTTAGAAGCCTTCAAATGTGTGAGTATCTCTTCTATCTGCTGGTTAAGCTTGAGAAACACTTGATTCCTAGCCTTGATTCATCATGTAATGCATGAACACCAAGGGTGTACGGTCGTACACACCTCATATGGCCGTAAACCCTTGTTTAGTGCATGTATAGACCTCAAACTCACCTCATATCCCAACATAAGATCATGAACACTTAATGGATGCTAGATAGGGCCATAAACACCCCTTTTCGCATGCTTCTTCCATGAGTGTACGACCGTACACTCCATGGCCGTACACTACATTGGCCGTACACACCTTGGCCGTACACACCATTGTGTGGCCCTAAACCCCTTTGATGCAATCACATGTGATTGTAACACTTCAATTCAAGTGTTTCTAGTCCCTAAAGTGGTTTCCTTTCATAATTAGTTGTTATATACACTAATTATATCCATATATGTGTCATTATATGCTTACTAGGATCCGTTTGTGCTCGAGACTTCACTTGACACTTAGCATCCTACATCGATCTTACATTTGAATCACTCACTACAGGTGAGTTCATGCCCCCATATTTTCATAGTTTTTATTGTTTTAAAGGGGGGGAATACAAGTCTAACACAAAGATTTTGTGTTATAAACAAATGGTTTCAAATATCTTATCAAAATGGATTTCAGTTATCACGAAATCAAATGGTTTTCAATGATTGTATCAAAATGACATCAAGTCACCAAAATGAATTTCAAAATATCAAACTTCTTTTAAATGTTTTTATAAACTTATATTTCTCCCAGAAATCAGACTTGTATATATATATTTATATAAATAAGATTTAAAAGACTTAGGACTGATAACCCACTTTGGTTCCTTTTCCTTGTTTGGATGTGGGATTATAAGTATCAGTTATTTGTCCGAGTGTCATTTAAATTTTACTTATATATATTTGTATATGTATACAAGTATAAAAGTTAGTTCATTAAGTTCAATTTACCCTTTGTAACATGTTGAGCAAGGGGTTGCATTCATGAATACTCGGTATCAATTCAGAATGTACATATAAATTATAATAGGTATAATTTAAGATTCACAGAACACTAATTCACGATTCAAGTATACTAAAGTACATTGTTTTACAAGAACAAAGGTTTGATTCGAAACTATTCAAGGATATACATCTTTCAGCTACATGTTAAGAATACTAATTCAAGAACATACTATCAATCATTTATTTAAGAATGATTGAGTTTTCATAACTATTATACATGTAACGTTTATTTGCTTTTTACGAGTCATTTGATACAAGTTGTTTAATTCATTTAAACAATATAGTTAAAGTCCTGACATTATAACCATAATCTCCAGCGGGGGATCGAAACAATGTGTGTATAGATCTATATTGGGATTGACAACCCCGCACTCAGACTGGTAGCTACAGTCAGGCATACACGCCTACGAGTGACAGTTGTTATCAACAGCTTTCAACGCATTCATAGCGTTGGGTCAGGCCATCTAGTCAGTATGGTTATAATAACTCATATAAATGATATTAACAATACGTTAATGTATAATTAACTAAACTTAAGTACATTTTCAAAGTACTAGTTTACATGATACAGTTTACAGTATTACATTACAGTTTACAATAACAGTTGATGAAACCAGGCATACTCTCAGATACAAGTTTACAAAAGGATTTCAAATACAGAACAATGGTTTACAAATAGAACAGTTTTATGTAACTAAAACTACTTTTCATATACAGCAGAAAATATAGGATTTTATGGAACAGTTTACATATTCAAGAAATAGAAAACATTCTTTCAAACATAAATACTTATGCACTCACTCAACTTTATGTTGATACTCTCTTTTCAAATTACTTGTATTCTCAGGGAACCAGTAGACAGGTACTCCCCGTGCTTTTGAGAAGATGGAGCTATTTATGTCTTGTCTTCTTCTTTTGTATAACTATTTGGTTTCGGTATACAATGATGAAACACATGTGGATATTTTTACTTTTTAAATACAATGGTTGTTTGTACTCTGATTACTATAATGCATGTGTTGTGATACTACAAATGAAGTCCTCCACCCCCGAACGTTTCCGCCGTCTGGTTTGGGGGTGTGACAAATTATCCTAAAAATCAACTAAAAATGCAAAAATTAAAAATGCAAAACGAAAAGAAATTCAAATCGAGCCCGGGTTGCCTCCCGAGAAGCGCTTCTTTTATTGGAGTCATGAGCCGGACTCCATGCCGCCTCAAGTTGAACTAGTCGGAGAGTCCCCCACCATTTGTATCTTTTGCTCCTTCCACCTTCTTTTGTATGCTTGAACTCGTCTAATATACTCCTTTTTAGAATTTTCCTTTTTAACCCTTGCATCATTCTCTTCAAGCTTTCTCTTAATTCCCTTATTTTCCACCAGATGAGGTTTTGGTTTTTCTTCATTTTTTAGCTCCACGTGCACCATCTTCTTATCCATAGTTAGTCTCTTTTCATTGGAAGTAACTTCGTCCTCGTCACTTGATACCAAGTCTTCACTTTCCTCACTCACCCAAGATATTGGAGTTTTATAAGCAATCACTTCAAAAACAAGTGGAACGGATGCTCTTGGTTTGGTGCGTTTAACTTGTTGAATCTCTTCCTACATTAATTTTTCCAATTCTTCAAGTTCATTTTGTTCATCGACATTGAAAAATTCACTTTGAACATCATTCCCTTGAAAACCATCTTCTACTCCAAAAGTAGCTTCATAATTTCCAACTCTCAAAGTGAGTTTTGATTCGCGAATGTCAACCAGGGCTCGAGTAGTATTACGTAGAGGGCGACCAAGAATGATTAGGAGATTGGCGTCTTCTTTCATATATAAAACGACAAAATCAATTGGAAACGCGGATTTCCCAATTTTTACCAAGATATCTTCCACAATACCCTTTTGATGAGTCACTGAACGATTAGCCATGTAAATTGCCATTCTTGTAGCCTTCAAACCCGGAAGATTTAGCTTTTGATAGAACGAGTAAGGCATTAGATTTATGCTAGCTCCAGAATCAGCTAGAGCATAATTCTTCAAACTATTCCCAAACTCACATGGAAGAGTGAGGCATCCAGGATCTCCCATCTTCTTTGGTAACTCTCCCATAATCACTTTAGAACTCTGCTCACTAAGAATTACCTTCGAATTCTTCTCTAGCTGCTGGCGAGTATTGATTAAATCTTGTAAAAACTTGGCATATTCGGGAACTTTAGATAATGAATCAATGAAAGGAGTATTTATTGAAATACCCTTCACTTGCTTTATAAAATTCAAGTGTTCCTGCTCCGGTGGGTGAATATGAGCTCGTGACGGAAACAGAAGCGGAGGACGATAAGCTTGAACATCATGAAAAATTTTCTGTTCAGACTCACTCCACATCGTGGAGATTGGATCCCCACATCGTGAATCTGATGTTTCAGCTACATTTTTTCTCTTCGAGACGTGACTTCTTCGAGCTTGGTCCGGATTGATGTGGGTCGACTTCAAGTGCTTCAAGGAACTCAGAGATGGTATCCTCTTCAGTTTCTATTACCATTACATGCAATTGCGGCTTTTTCTTAGGAGTTGGGTGAGATAATCTTTCATTCACCAAAGTGGTTAGTTGACCAAGTTGGGCTTCGATATTTTTAATCGATGCTTGCTGATTCCTTAGCAATGATTGCTGGTCCCTTATCACTGCATCGATGTCATCGAGTCTTTTCTCCGAAGCCTCCATGAATCTATGTAACATAGACTCAAGATTAACTTTCTTTTCAGGAGGTTGTTGTTCTTTTTGGTATAGGCCTCGGTCAGTCTGCCTATATTTTTCTTCTTTCTGCTTCTTATATTCTTCATATGGTAACCACTCCTTCTTTGGTTTCCTTCAATTTTCGTCATACTTATCTCCACTTGAGTAGCAAATTTGTACTTTTCTATTTCCATCTTCATCCAAGTGGCAATCTTTGGTTAAGTGTGGACCATTACATCTTTCAGAACCAACTCTAATAGTATGAATTGACTGGTCCATCTTTTTCATTCTCCGGTCCATAGTATTTAGCATGGCTACTACAGCAGCAATGTCTTCAGAATTTCCTCCCCCAATTCCTTTAACTCCATCATGTCTTGGATTGTGGTACTCACGAGAATGATTTGAGAATTCTTCAATTAACTCCTTGATTTCAGCCGGATTTTTCTTCGTAAGTGGTCCTTGAGAATCAAGGAGTTGTCTCGTCATGACATTCACCCCGTCATAAAATATAGACACTTCTTGTTGTATGTTAAGGTCATTTTGAGGGCAGATTCTTAGTAATCCCTTATAGCATTCCCATGCCTCATAAAGCGACTCCCTCGGTTGTTGCTCAAAATTGGATATCTCCTTCTTGAGTTTAGCTATCTTGGATGGTGGGAAAAATTGTTCTAGGAACTGCTCGCTCATCTGTGCCCAAGTAGTAATTGGACCGGGTGGTAGTGCCTTCGACCAATCTTTGGCAGTTCCCCTAAAAGCAATGAGAAACATCCATAACACAACTGCCTCTCTGGGAACATTCGGGACATTGAAATAGTCTGCAATGTCATTGACCTCATCTAGGTGCTTGTAAGCATCCTCATGATCCTTCCCAGAAAATGATACGTCCCTAAGTTCAATAAGGATGTGTCCTTTCAACTCGAATGTTGCAGCCGCGGGAATTGCAGGTTGTACTAAACCGGGACCAGCATTGTCTCTAATTCGTTTCTTATATGCTCCGATGGAACTATCTGCAATGTTTGCCATCTCATTTTCCGGATCGTCTTCGGGTTCACTCTTTTCTAGTTTGAATTCAGGTTCGGACTCGTATTCAGATTCTTGTGGACTGGGTATTTGATCAAAGCCTTCAAATTTGCTTTTGTCCTTCGAAGATGTACTTGACTCTCCCATGTTCTTCCCTTTCTTCTTCCCAAAAACCGATTTAAGGTCCTTGAATGGCGAATTCCTTGGTGTTTGGTTGACTTCTACATTCTAATTTGTCTTCTTATGAAGGGCCGATTCTGGATCTTCAAGTGGTGGTACCAAAGGTGTGTTTGAACCTCTGGTCATGAACTACTGAAACAAAAACAAAAATAAAAATGTAAATCTGACCAAAAAACTAAATAAAAATTACCTACTGACTGGGCACCACGACGTGGTAAAGAGTACCACCTCGTGTTGTCGCTGAAAATCTAAACAAAAAAAAAACGTAAAACTACTAATCCCACGTCGTGGACTTAAGGTCCACGTCGTGAGTTCAGCACTGAAACAAAAACTAATGCAGAAACTTAACTTTTTGCAGGTTTTACCCCACAAAAAGGATCGATTAACCTATACAAAATAAATCAACAATCAAATAAGCCGTTCCCCGGCAACGGCGCCAAAAACTTGATGTGTCTGAAACAGGTACACCTAATTTTACCTCCTATTCTACTAGCTATTCGACCCAGGGCATTGTACCCTTTCGCAAATAGTATAACACAAAAGTCGGGTATCGAACTCAGGGAACGGTTTTAATTAATTAACCTACTTACTATCAAATTAAACTAAAATTATAGCAAAGTTAAATGGTTTTTATTTATGTTTGCAAGTTTAGACGAACTTAAATTCTTATCAACTAATTCAATCAAATATTAAAAACACTTATGTTAGTTCGAGTCCACTTTCCCTCAATGGTTTAGCTAGTAATTATTACAATTCCAGTTCGTTACCAATTATTTTATTATTAGCAATTCAAGCCAAATATACTAATGTTGATTTAATTTATGTAGAGCTATGCATGATCACACATAATTTAACACAGAATCAATTACAAGATAGGATTAGAGCTATATAAGATTGAGTTAATAAACATAATTATGGTCATAATATGAGTTCTCCAGCACAGCCAAATGCAATACTGTAATTACTTATCTAAGATTGGTTTGATCTTAGCTCTAATAATCTAATGTTCACTAAATTACTAGGTAATCAAATTCATGCAGATTAATGGTCTCTAAACTACACAGAATATGAATTTAAGCAATCTAATGTCAAATTAAGCATGCTAGGTATAAACAATCAAACACAAGACATTAACCAACTAGGAAAATCTATATTAACTTAACCAAACCATGAGTTCCAGCTTCATCTAGCTAACAGAAGCAGGTAGATTCAACTACTCATAGCTAAAATCGAACACACAATTGCAACTAAATAAGACATAATGAATTGTACCAAATCAACGTAAAGTAATAATCTTCTAATCCTTCTTCTACTACCAATGCTTGATTTCTCTCTTAATTCTCCTATGAAATTAGTATTCTGGAACTTCTAATCTCCAGCCAACCTCCAAAACCCAAAAGTACCAAAGATATATATATACTTATTGTGAATTTGAACTTCACGTCCTGGATTAGGACTCCATGTCGTGGATTTGGATGAATCCTTATAGGGCAAGGATTTCGACTTTCTGTGTACTCATCTTCCAAAATCGTCCATTCCACGTCGTGTAAATGACGTCCACGACGTGGCTTCAGCTGTTTTCGTGGATTTTCTTTTCTTTAATTCTCCAAGCCTCCAAAGTTCAGTTTCTTGTCTCTTTTAGTCCTTGTTCTTCAAGAATGCTCCTTCTAGCTGCAAAATACAAATTTAATCTTATAAGTACCATTTATCTATGCAAATAACTAAAATATTAAGCAAAACGTATTAAAATATTGCCTAAAAATATGTATAAATATGGAAATATCAGCTTCCTTGTACTTAGTCGGCTCATCCAAATTTATCATTGTTTGATCACTACTAAAGGTATCACCATCTGATGTTAAATGAAAACCATATAATATTGGTGGCATGCTAACTCTACTGGAACGTTTAAGAGGTAATGAGTTGTCAATGAGTTCAACATGAGTCTCATCCTCTGGTTGACCGCTAGTATCATCTCTCGTGAAAGACTCCTCTTCGTGCTACAAAGACCACATTTTCACTAGGTCTGTAGAGAAAATATCCAAAAGAATTTTGTGGGTAGCCAATGAAAATAAATCTCTCACTTCTGGCTTCCAGCTTGTCATGAGTCTCTCGTCTAGCGAAAGCTTTACAACCCCAAACTTTGATATGTGCTAACGAGGGGAATTTCCCTGTCCACATCTCGTGAGGTGTTTTGACAACCTTTTTGGTAGGGACAAGATTGAAGATATGGGCGGATGTCTCTAAGGCATACCCCCATAAGGAAATAGGAAGAGTGATCGACTCATCATGGAACGAACCATGTCCAACAAGGTTCGATTGCGCCTCTCAGTCACACCATTAAATTGTGGTGTTGTAGGAGGATTCAAATGTGAAACTATTCCACATTCCTTGAGGTAGTCGTGGAACTCAATACTAAGATACTCTCCTCCTCTATCAGATCGAAGCATCTTTATCTTCCTGCCTAATTGATTCTTGACTTCATGCTTAAACTCTTTGAACTTCTCAAAGGTTTATGATTTATGTTTGATCAAGTAGATATTACCATATCTGCTATAATCATCCGTAAACATTACATAAAACCGATTAGCATCTCTTGTGGTGGATCTGAAGGGCCCACACACATCTGTGTGTATTAGATCCAACAAACCTTTGCCTCTTTCACAAGATGCAGTGAAAGGTGATTTTGTAATCTTACCCAAAACACAAGATTCACATTCATCATTTGGCCTTAGCTCAAATGATTCCAAGACTCTATCCTTTTGGAGTTGGGCGATGCGTTTCTTGTTAATGTGCCCAAGAGGACAATGCCACAAGCATGCCTTGTCTAAACCATTAGACAAGTCAATGTGAAATACATTATTACCTAAGCTATCAACACAAGTCACAATTTCATACACACCATTACAAGGTAAAGCTTCAAATACAAAAACACCATTTTTATAAAAAAGAATTGAACCATTTAAATCATTAAACAGGTAGCGAAATCATTGTCTAAACAATGCATGAATTGAAATAATGTTTTGTGTCATTTCTGACGAATAGAAACAATTTATCAAATCTAAACTAACTTCATTACTAAGCATAAGTTGATAAGTCCTAATCTTGGTCAAAAGAGAAGACCGTCTATTGCTCACAATCAGATTCATCTTCCCATGCTCCACCTCTTCACTTTCTCTTAGCCCCTATAATTCATAAAAATGTGAAAACCATATCATGTATCAAGGACCCAAGAATGAGTAGATCGTGAGTTATTAGTTTGAATAATGTATATACCTGTTGACGATGGCTTCACCTTGCCATCCTTGATGTCTTGCAAGTATGTAGGGCAGCTCCTCTTCCAATGGACCTTGTTATTGCAATAGTAACAAGTGGCCTCTTTGGGGTCACTAACAACTAGAATGTCTGAGTTGGGCCTCGCCTTTGGCCTATTGCTTGATGACCCTGCATGGGCATTGTTCTTCCATTCAGCTTTGGGAGCAACCTTCCTTTTCTTTCCTTTTCCCTTTTCAATGGCGAGAATGGGAGCATTAGTAGAAGGGGCCAAACTCTTTCCCTTCAATCCCGACTCAATAGTTTGTAGCAAGTTGTGGAGTTGGGCCAATGTGGTTTCTGTGTTGTTCAAATGATAAGCTAATATAAACTGATCATAACAACTTGGAAAGGAGTTTAAGACCATGTCAATGGCCAACTCCTCGTTAAAATGCACATTGAACTTAACAAGTTGCTCCACGTATCTTTTCATTCTCTGCATGTGGTTGCAGACATACTCTCTTCTTTCATCTTGCAAGCCATGAGGGACTTGACCACTTCAAATTTCTCTTGACGGGCTCTCTTGTGGTACTTTTCCACAAGGTCATTGTTCATCTCAAATGGCCATTAGTCCTCATAGAACCTCTGCACTTCAGCAGTCATTGTAGTGATCATGATGAAAGCAACTTTTTTTGCATCATCGTAGTGTTTCCTGTAGGAGGCTAGTTGTTCCGGAGTAGCAGTGGCTTCATCGACTACAACGAGTTTTTCTTCAAGGACATATTCTTTGCCCTCGAATCGAAGAGCCATCCTGATGTTGCACATCTAGTCATTCTAGTTGCCATCAAAGGTCAGTTTGGACACGATGGAGAGTAGGGAAAAACCCGAGTGGTGGGTAGACGACGATGGAGCAGAAGCATCAACATGAGTAGACATCTATAGAGAAAATGAATAGTTTTAGTTAGATGACAATTATTCTTAATATTTTAACCCATAATAAATTATTAAGGCTAGGATCCAAAATAACAATTCACAACTAAGAAGAGGGATACCGTAATCTTATTGCGAATTTATGAAGGTAGGTAAAAGAAATTTACCAATTTCGAACTATGAAATTCCAAGAAATTTTGAGATTCATTGAATCTATCAATGACAAGTTTAATCTCAGATTATGCTCTTCCATTTGTGACTGGGATACCGAGGATCACAAACAAGATGTGAATAACCATACAAATATGTTTGGTGCTCTCGATGTCGTTTATCATCTCATATTAATGTACCGGTTAACCATACGCGCTACATTAATCGAAAATAATTTTCGAGATGCCCATTATTACTCTTTATAGTCACTATTAGTGTGCCGGTTAACCACACATGCTCCACTAACTACTATAAAGTATAAAGTGCAATTTTATGGATTAGCATACTTTTCACATTTTCCTAAAGTAACTAAGAGTGGGATTTTATAAAAGGTTTAGTTACTTTTGTAGCCTTATACTTATTAATGAGGTTATGTCTTATCAAATCCGTTCGGCTAACGACCATCCACCATAAA
This sequence comes from Lactuca virosa, assembly GCF_052849685.1. Classification (NCBI taxonomy): domain Eukaryota; kingdom Viridiplantae; phylum Streptophyta; class Magnoliopsida; order Asterales; family Asteraceae; genus Lactuca; species Lactuca virosa. Next base: position 25,483,174 of record NC_136428.1, read on the forward strand.
AGAGAGCGGTGGGTAAGAATGGATACCCAATGACGGTCATTTTATAGGCCGCTTCCTTAAACTCCCCTTATAGTATAGCTTCGTGAATGAGACGTACTAGCGATTTGACTAACTTTGTCTTATACATATAGTATATATTAAACTTTTAGTTATATATAGTATAAGGTGTATTTTAAAACCCCTTTTCAAAATACTAGGTTTAAATTAAATTTTTTGAAATTAAAAAATTAATTTAATTTTCGAAATTAAATTTTTTTTAATTTAATTTAAAATAAACCAATAAGATTTAATATTTATCTTTTAATTAGCAATTAATTAAATTAATTTAAATCTTATAAGAATTAAATAATTTTTTATTATTAACAATTAATTACATAATTTAAGTTTAATCCTAATCCCTTCCATCTAGGTTTTTCAAAAATTCAAGGGATAAACATTATCCAATTTTATTTAACTATCCTATTTTAAATAATCTAAAAGCAATAATTATCAATTAAGGAAACCCTATAAATTTCGAAAATTAGGGTGGAGGCTAGGGTTTCAAGAACCCTGGCCCAAATCGAAATTTTAGTCCCTTAGGGTTTAATTTCTATAAACCTTAATCTTGATCTATTAAACTGTTATGCAATTCAATTGAAAATCATACGCTCTGATACCACTGATGGATTTTATAGATAACAAAAACATATTTTTGGCGGAAAAGATAAAACCCTAAATTCGCATACACCCTAAGGATCTAAGTTTTCACTATTGATTGAAATAATCAATCTGAATATCAAGAACCCTCCAAGAACCTTATGATTTTCGAAATTCATAAAAGGGTATAGAAAACATAACTTTTGATTATGCTAGTAGTTAATAAAATAACAACCCTTCTTGAAATTGCTTGGAAGCTACTACCAGAAATCTCGTGCCTCTAATGGTTCACACCTAACCCTAATAACTAGGAGGCTTAAAGAGAGAGAGGAGAGGGGAGCTCAAAATTTCGACCTTGGCTTCTTGGAAAGGAGTGGACGAAAGTATGAGGCCAGAGAGGTCTTTATATAGTTGAAGGAAACTTGGGGCCAAAACTAGAGTTTTTAGGATAAGGCCTAGATTAATCAATATAATAATCAAGTTGTCTAATCTTCTTATCCAAGCACCCTTGGACGAAAATTCTAGGCTCTTCCTAGCCAATTTTCGCCCACCTCATCCCATGGGGTTCTAGAGCCTTCCAGCTTCAACTTTCAATAAATAACCAAACAGTCCCTGCACTTTTAATTAACCCAATTAATCCCAAAATTAATTCTAATTAATTTCTGATTAATTATTAATTAAATAATATCAATTCTAATTAATATATTATTTTCATAACATATTAATAAATTTATTTTGATTTCTAGTTAATTTAAAAATCATAAAATAAATTAATAAACCAGTCTTTCTCTCTCTAAAAGTGATCATAATCAATTCTAGGTTTGAGGGCAACCCAAAAGGATTTTGCTAATATTTCAATATTATACTAATTTAGTTATTGGCTTAGACACCTAATCCAACAGAACCTCCCATCGAGGGGACGGTTTCTAGAAGAGGTTTAAGGAGTTTTTCTTGGACATTAAAGAAGCCTAGGATCCTTTAGGGAGCAAGAAAATGGGTAAGGGTTATCCAAGGAAACTTGCCTTATCCTAGCTTCCCTCGTCATCTATATAAAGGCCTTATGGGATTCATAATTTAGGCTATCCCTTCTTTAAGATCTAGAGCCAAAAATATTCTTCCCTCTCCTCTCTCCTCTTAAGCCTACAACTTCCTAGGGTTTTGGTGTGAGACATTAGAGGCATAAGACTTCTGGTGCTTGCTTTCTGAAGACCAACAAGGAAGTATTATTAGTTTATTTTCTATAATAAACTACAGGTATGATACTCTTGTAACCCTTTGTTAATGTTGAAAATAGCAATGTACTTTTAGGGTTCTTGATATTCAATAGTTGTTTGCAAATCATAAAGAGAACATAGATCCTTTAGGGTGCATGTGAACTTAGGGTTTATGTTTTTTCGCCAAAATAAGAGCTTTGTAACATATAAAACCCATCATGAATACCTCGCCGATGAGAGAAAGTATGAAAGCCGGATTGGGAGGAGGAGTTAAAGTAGCTTCAAGCCTGCCTCGAAGATCGGTATAGGAACCCCAACCTTACCCTCCAACGGACAAGAAGTAATCACCCCCTTTCTAGGATATTGAACCCCGTAGTCGGGAAAAAAGCCGAATCAGGTTTGTAGGGTCTCGAATTCACCTGATGCTGGCTCGATTCCAGTATTTGGTGTCACCATTAATCCCAATAAACAAGAACAAGATGAAAGAAAAGATAAGTAGAGAAAAAACAGAGGCGGTCGAAGAATGGGAAGCATAGAAAAGAAAACCGTCCCCGATAAAGGAAGTCTTAAATGTAAATCAGGAAAATCGAACAGTTACAATGATGAAACTGATGGATTTTGAGCACTCTAACAACCTTAAGGTGCACATACAACCCTAAATGCTTTGGACCTATGTTTTCTCTAATTATACATGCAATTTGATTTTCCAAAGCATTATCCTAACTAGCATACAAAACATGGGTACTTGTATAACAAAAAACTAGTTAGATGGCATACCTTTTCTTGTAGCTTGTTAACTTGGACCTTTAAGAGCCTAGAACCCAAAATGTGATGCCTCAAATGCTTCACAAAACACCACCAACAATGGAGGACTTGAGAGAAGATTACTTGCACACAAAATCGGCTATGCTCTTCCAAAGATCACTAGTGGCCGGTTTCATGAGTTAAGGGACTCCTTTTATAGTGTGGCAAAGATTAGGGTTACATCCGTGTACACCCTAATGTGCATGACCTTTCATCTTACTTAGGCTCCATGGGTTAAACCTCCATGGACTACCATGTTGTTTGAGCCCAACCTAAATAACCATTGGCCCACACTATAAGAATCATTGATTTATCAAATCAAACCCTTACATTTAATTAGTCTCTTTTGATCACTAAATTAATTCCAAATTAATTCTTGATCAATACTAATTAAATAATATGATTTCATATTAATATATTAGAACTTATAATATAATAATAAATCATAAATAACCTCTTCTCAAAAGTCCATCCTTGCAAATTGTTTTGGTGAAATGCAACCCAAATAGACCATGCTACTCTCGGGTCAAGTATATACCAATTATAGTTATGGACTTAGACACCTTATCCAACAGTCACCCACTTGGATAAGTCTAATAACTATAACTGCAAGTACAACCTAAAACAGCGACTAGCAATCGTAGCTCTTAAAATCTTATGTCAAAACCTGACATGCCATTTTTATAAGGGGTCATATAATCCTCTGTTCTCAAGATATCAGCCAGAAAAATACATGGAACAACGTCATACTTATTGTCCAACAGTCTGTTACCCGATTTCCGATTTGTTTGACATAGAACTTAATCAAACACATCAATTGAGTTCTGACCGGTCCGACACATAAGTCAAAACAAAATCATCGAGGGGCCCAAGATATCGCTTTTAATCCTCCAATGACTAAAAGGAACATATAAACTTCGACAATATATGCTTGTACTAACTACTTGTTAAATCATACACAATAGTGCGTTGTATAACATCAAGTTACTAATGCGGTTTCGCATTATCAATGTACATCCAACTTATAGTCAACAACTCATATATCTTGGTTTGAAGACTTATATGATATTATCGTCTCACGATCACTCGTGATAAATTCCATGAAGTGATTCAAGTGAGTGTGGGTTTAATCCGATACTCAGACCTTATGAGCACTCATGAATGTTGTAGCAAACTTTGCTATGTCTAATACACATCAGACAATCTACAAGCCAAATTCATCACAGTCTTGCCTCAATACCTACTTCCAAAGTATGATCGACTGTGGACAGTTTGAAATATATAATTATTCTGGAAGTCAAAACATGCAAAATGAAACAATAGTAAATGATTGACACAAGATAACAACATTACTTATAAATAAAAACCAGGTTTTATTTAATCATCAAATGTCAATTACATTTCAACTATTACAAGTTTCAAAAACTATCTAATCATTAAAACTAATATCGTCCTTCAGCCCGATGCGCCTCGCATGTTATAAGTGCTTAACACTACTCGGTCCCTTCGTGAGGGGATCTTATGGGTTCTCCTCTGACGATACCCTCTTTGCTACGAGGAGTCCTTCTATTCGATGTCTTATGAAGTGATATTTTCTGTCAATGTTCTTGGATCTTCCATGATCCCTTGTTTCCTTGGCTAAGGCAACTGCACTCTCGCTATCACAAAAAATCTCCATAGGCTCCTTTATAGCTGGTACAACTCCAAGGTCTCCGATGAAGTTCTTCAGCCAAATCGCCTCCTTCGTCGCTTCTCTTGCTGCTATGTACTCTGATTCGCACGTTGAATCAGCTACAATCTCCTGCTTGGAACTTTTCCAAGTGATTGCTCCTCCATTAAGGGTAAATACCCAGCCTGACTGAGAGCGGAAATTACTCTATCGGGCTGAAAGCTGGCATCACTATACCCCACCACTCTCAAATCATCACTCCCACCGAGGGTAAGGACCCAGTCCTTAGTCATCTGTAGGTACTTGAGAATTTTCTTTACCGCAGTCCAGTGAGCCTTACCAGGATTCCCTTGATATCTGCTGACCATGCTCAAAGAAAAGGCCACATCAGGGCGAGTACAAGTCGTAGCATACATGATCGAACCAACTACGGAAGCATATGTTACTCGACTCATCTCGGCTATCTCAGCCTCTATACTCGGACTCTGATTTTTACTTAGTTTGGTATTGCCTTGGATGGGTAAGTCACCTTTCTTGGAATCCATCATGTTGAACCTTTTCAACACCTTATCCAAGTAAGTACTTTGACTAAGTCCAATTAGTCTTTTACTCCTGTCTCTCAATATCCTTATCCCCAGAATATAGGCAGGACTTAACCTCCTATAAGGTTGGGATGTCATTTCCTATGAGAAGTATGTCATACACATACAACACCAGAAAGCTAATTGTCTCCCACTAGCCTTGACCTAAACACAGGACTCATCCTCGCTTCTCGAAAAGCCAAACTCTTTGACTTTCTCATCGAAACAAAGATTCCATCTGCGAGATGCTTGTTTCAATCCATAAATGGATTTTTCAAGCTTACACACTTTATTAGGGTACTTTGCATTGACAAAACCCTTTGGATGAACCATGTAAACATCCTCAGCCAACTTTCCATTAAGGAAAGCGGTTTTGACATCCATTTGCCATATTTCATAATCATGAAATGCAGCTATGGCTAGCATAACCCTGATAGACTTAATCTTCGCTACTCGTGAGAAGGTCTCATCATAGTCAACTCTCGAAGTTTGAGTAAAGCCCTTCGCAACCAGTCGCGCCTTATATATGTGTACTTTCCCATCCACGTCGGTCTTCTTCTTGAAGATCTATTTGCACCCGACTATCTTACGACCCGATAGATTGTCAACCAAGTTCCAAACTTGATTGTCATACATGGACTGAATCTCGTTGTCCATAGCCTCTTTCCATTTAGCAGACTCGGGGCATGCCATGACCTCCTTGTAGTTGTTAGGTTCATCCAATTTTACCAGTGTGCTATCACTGATAAATGAATCACCCTCAAATGTTATACGGAAACCATATAACACAGGTGGAACACTAACTCTACTGGAACGCCTCAGAGGTACGGACTCGTCAACTAGATCAACAAGAGTTTCCTCCTCAGGTTGATTGCTAGTGTTTGAGGTTCCTTCACCGCTTGAATCTTGAAGGTCTTCAAGGTCAATTTGCCTCCCACTGTCTCCTTGGCCTATGAGGTCTCTCTCGTGAAAGACTCCTCTTCTCACAACGAACACAACATTGTCACTCGGTCTGTAAAAGAGATAACCAAAGGATTTCTGTGGGTAGCCAATGAAAATACACCGCTCACTTCGAGGTTCGAGCTTGTTGTGAGTCTCACGTCTCACGAAAGCCTCGCAACCCCAAACTGTGATGTGTGCTAACGAGGGAACCTTCCCTGTCCACATCTCGTGAGGTGTTTTGGCAACCTTCTTGGTTGGGACTAGATTAAGGATATGGGTGGCAGTCTCTAAGGCATACCCCCAGAATGAGATAGGTAACGAAGCTCGACTCATCATGGAACAAACCATGTCTAACAAGGTTCGATTGCGCCTCTCAGCCACACCATTAAGCTGTGGTGTCCTAGGTGGCGTCAATTGTGAAACAATCCCACATTCCTTAAGATAGTCTAAGAACTCGATACTAAGATACTCACCAACCCAATCGAATCGGAGCATCTTTATCTTCCTGCCCAGCTGATTCTCCACTTCTTGCTTAAACTCTTTGAATCTTTCAAAGGTTTCTGACTTATGTTTGATTAAGTAGATATAGCCATATCTGATGTAATCATCAATAAAATTCACATAGAAGTGGATAGCATCCCTTGTGGCGGTTCTGAAAGGTCTTCACACATCGGTGTGTATGAGATCTAACAAACCTTCACCCCTTTCATAAGTACCAGTGAAAGGTGATTTAGTCATCTTTCCAAGCAAACAAGATTCGCAAGTGTCATCCGACCTTAAATCGAACGACTCCAAGACTCCATCCTTTTGGAGTTGGCCTATGCGTTTCTTGTTGATATGTCCAAGACGACAATGCCACAAGCATGCCTTATCCAGATCATTGGAAGAATCAATGTGCAACACATTATTTCCTAAGTTGTCTACAACCATCACAGTTTCATATACACCATTACAAGGTAATGCTTTAAAATAAAAACACCATTATAAAAAGCATTAATAGCACCAATTTCATTATCAAATGAAAAACTAAAACCTTGTTTGTACAAACCATGAAAGGAAATAACATTTCTCGCCATTTCTGACGAGTAGCAACAATTATTCAAATCTAACTTTAACCCACTACTCAGCAATAAAGAATAAACTCCAATCTTGGTGACAGGTTAAACGTTCCTATTCCCCATGATCAAGTTCATCTTCCCGTGCTCCACATCCTTACTTCTTTTTAGTCCCTGCAAATCAGAACAAATGTGAATTCCACAACCTGTATCAAGGACCCTAGAACAAGAATGTGATGAGTTATTAGATAGAATAGTATAAATACCTGCATGGGTGGGTTTAACCTTCCCATCCTTTACATCCTGCAAGTGTTTCGGGCAGCTTCACTTCCAGTGCCCTTTCTCATGACAATAGAAAGACTCTGGTTCCTTAGAAATGGTAGAGGGAGCAGCAGAACCAGCCTTGGTCCCACTTTGAAGAGGATCCATCAAGAGACTTTCCCTTGCGGCTCTTAGAGGGAGCCTTCCTCTTCTTCCCCTTCCCTTGTCCAATTGCCAGAATAGGGGCGGTGGTAGGAGTAGTAACAACCGATTTACCTTTGAGACTACTTTCACCAGTCCTCAAAAGCCCTTGAAGTTTGCTAAGTGTGACCTCCTCCTTGTTCATACGATAGGTCATGCGTAACTGATCATAACATGGAAGTAATTAGTGTAGAATGATATCTATAGCCAGCTCCTCATCGAAGTTCACATTCAATTTTAGCAAACGGTCCACAAATCTTTGCATTTTCTGTAAGTGGGTCGTGATGGGTTCACCATCCTTCATCTTAGTTGTTATAATGGAAGAGATGGTTTCATACCTCTCTTGACGAGCACTCGGATGGTATCTTTCCATCAGGTCTTGGTGCATCTCAAAAGGGTAGAAGTCCTCATAGGACTTTTGGAGTTCAGTTGTTATGGTGGCCAACATGATACAAGACACCTTAGTGGCATCCTTCTCATGAGTCCTAAACTCAGCGATCTCCTCAGGAGTATCAAAAGACTCATCAATTTCCTTAAGCTCCTTGTCTAGGACATATTCCTTATCCTCATAGCGAGTGACCATCCTGATGTTCCTAATCCAGTCATTGAAATTAGTGCCATCAAATATGACTCTCCCACACAAGTTCATGAGAGAGAATGAGCTAGTAGGGTTTGAGCCAGAAGCAGTGTTGGAAGACATCTAAAAAGAAAGAAAGACAAAGTTTAGATTAGATAAAAGTCCTTAATATAACACCCAAATGAAATATTAAGGCTAGGACCTAACACAATATTTTATAATTTGGAAGAGGGATTCCGTAATCCAACTTGCAAAATATTTGAAGGTAGGTAAATGACGATTTACCAATTTCCACCATGAAAAACGAAATTGATTATTAAGTTTTAATTGGATTGAAATTCCTAGATTCCTTTAATATTCATTGAAATTTTCAATGGCATGTTTAAATCTTGATTATGCCCTTAAGTTTATGACTGGGATACTGAGGATCACAAACAAGGTGTGAATAACCATGCAAATTAACTTGGTACACTTGATGTCATTTATCACCTAATCGATGTGCCGGTTAACCACACACGCTCCACCGGTCTATGACAAACACCAAGCTACCCTTTGCCATCCTTACTAGTCCAAGTTAATGTGCCGGTTAACAACACACGCTCCATTAACGACTTGGCAAGGTGTAAAGTGCAATTTCATGGATTAGCATCAATTTCATATTTTCCTAAAGTAACTAAGATTGGGAATTTAATAAAACATTTAGTTACTTTATAATTTTCATTCTACTTTTAACGAGAATTAGTGTCCTATCCTACCTGTTCGGCTAACGACCCTCCACCAGTCAAGGAAGCGGTGGATGAGAGTGGACACCCATTAAACCACCATTTTATAGGCAGTAACCTTATACCCCCTTATAGACTGGCTTCGTGAATGAGGCCTACTAACGGTAAGACTGACTTGTCTTATACATATATATAATAATTAAACTTATCATATTATAATAGTATAAGGGTTGAATTTTAAAATTTTAAAACTCTAGGGTTTGGAATTTAATCATTCATGAGTGTGACTTTACAAATTCCAAAACTTGAGGGCAAGTTTTGAAACTATTCAAAACTTTTCATTTCCATAACTTATGAGTTTAATGACTTTTAATGAAAAGACTTTTGGTTTTCCATAACTTGAGGACAAGTTATGGAGTCCATTAAAACCATTTAGATCATTATTTTAATTAACACAATAATCAAATAATACATACATGATCTAATTAAATTCATAAGAACAAGATAATTCATATCATCAATCTTCAAGAAATTAGTCTAATCATATAAACTAATACAAATCTTGAAATTATGACAATTATTTTTTAATTGGACAAGCATGATCATTACCTTATGAAAAAATAGATTTCATGGTTCAAAAAACAGTTTGGGGGTAATGATCCTAATCCAATTTCTGGCCAAAACTCGAAATTTTGCACACTGGAGCACCAACTCGACGAGTACATGAACTGGTATCGTCGAGTTGATCTATTTCTGAGTGGACTCGTCGAGTCACCCAGTGGACTCGGCGAGTTCACCAGTCAGAATGCAGAAATTCGATTTTTTCAACTTTGAAAACCAATAAACATCATGTATAATAGAAAACAATCCTAGCCTCTGATACCACTGATGGATTTTGAGCACTCTAACAACCTTAAGGTGCACATACAACCCTAAATGCTTTGGATCTATGTTTTCTCTAAGTATACATGCAATTTGATTTTCCAAAGCATTGTCCTAACTAGCATACAAAACATGGGTACTTGAATAACAAAAAACTAGTTAGATGACATACCTTTTCTTCTAGCTTGTTAACTTGTACCTTTAAGAGCCTAGCACCCCAAATGTGATGCCTCAAATGCTTCACAAAACACCACCAACAATGAAGGACTTGAGAGAAGATTACTTGCACACAAAATCGGCTATGCTCTTCCAAAGATCACTAGTGGCCGATTTCATGAGCTAAGGGACTCCTTTTATAGTGTGGCAAGGATTAGGGTTACATCCATGTAAACCCTAATGTGCATGACCTTTCATCTTACTTAGGCTCTATGGATTAAACCTCCATGGACTATTATCCATGGACTACCATGTTGGTTTAGCCCAACCTAAATAACCATTGGACCACACTATAAGAATCATTGATTTATCAAATCAACCCCTTACATTTAATTAGTCTCTTTTGATCACTAAATTAATTCCAAATTAATTCTTGATCAATACTAATTAAATAATATGATTTCATATTAATATATTAGAACTTATAAGATATTAATAAATCATAAATAACCTCTTCTCAAAAGTCCATCCTTACAAATTGTTCTGTTGAAATGCAACCCAAATGGACCATGCTACTCTCGGGTCAAGTATATACCAATTATAGTTACGTACTTAGACACCTTATCCAATAGAAATCGTTTGTGCAGACGGCTCCATCACATCAGTGGACATCCGAGCCATCTCCGCCACACACGTGTCTTGATCTAAGACTAGAACAACTCAGCTACCCCATGCTAACACTGAAGTTTACTAGCCTAGGGGGTTTGTTAACGTATCCTCCTAGGAATACGTCAAAGATAATAGAATGGTCATCTAAAGGATGACCTAGCTAACGGTCACCATCCAGCATGAGTGATTAGGCACGGGCCCTCGCCCTTGCAGCCTCGCACTCAGACCCTAGCCCTCCAGCATGAAGGTCTAATTTGGGACAAGAAACTCCGGTCTAAAATAAGCCAAAATAGTATCGGCCACTCCCCGGAGCGAAAAATGTAGCGCCCAGGACGATGTCCTCTGTTGGTTCTACACCAATAGCAGATAACCACTAGTGGTCCACGACTCGCCAATAGGAACCCTCCACGTCCTGTCGGCCCAAATGGGACAAAAGATCCTGCCGGGAACACGCATAGAACACAACTAGTATAAAAGAAGCCATTCTCCTACAGAAGAAGGGATCGCCTCATTTTCTATCCCATACCTAAACCTAATTCTCTCATACAAATGAAAATATAAGAATGCAATTTCAATGTTTTTTAACTTAGGGGGAAATAAATGAAAATATGAGAATACAAGGATTGGTAAATTGTGATAATTCTCTCATACAAACACTAACTAGACCATCAGAGCTTCGTTCTGGGACCACCTCCCAGACGACGACTGACGTCGGTTCTTTCTTTGCTTTGATTGCCAGGCTTAACATAGGTGAAGCTATTCCGGGACAACGTTAAGCTCGAAGAACGTATCACAACAGTAATAGTATTGTTGGTGATTGGTGGTAGTGGTGATTGGCGACGATAGGGGTGATGTAGTTGATATGATGGTGGTTGGTGATATGGTGATTTTTTTATAACGCTAACATATAACCCTCTAAATCTTACTTTTAAACTACACATTTGTCCATAATGGGAGTTGAACCCGCAACCTCTTAAGGAAGAGACACTTTTTCAAACACATAAGTCCAATAGGCAACTACTCTTTGGTTGTTGGTGATTGTGATATTGGTGGTGGTGACGGTTGATAACTAAGAAACATAGTCGAATTTCCTAAGTTAAAAAAATAATTTTTACACAACAACACTTTATGACGTCAATTTCCTAAGTTAAAAAACATAGTTTTGTCATCATTAGTCGAAGCGTGTCGAGAATTCATTTTAGTGTTGTTTTTTTAATCCTTATATTAAAGGGGTAATAAATGAAAATATAAGAATACAATTTCAATCTTTTTTAAACCAGTGGGTTTGAATCGGTTAAATGGATTAAAGTACAGGGGAAGTAAATGAAAATATAAGAATATAAACGGATTTAAATGTCGAGAATAGTCAACCATGTCATATCATATCAAATAGGATCATCATCACAAAATTTGGGTGTAAATAAAATCCCCCGTCGGCTTGTTCTTTTTTTACTTTTTAACAAATAACGAGGAAGTGTAGACTTTTTAGTCAGTCTGATATATATCGATATAATATTAACATAATAAATTATTATTTTTTGTTGATTCATAAAGTTAAAAATCTGACTCGTAACAAAAAAACAAATACTGTATTTAATTTGATAACTAAATTATATAATTTTGTTCTCATGGTCAAATTTTAATAAATGTTTTTTCAATAAATATAAAATAAAAATAACTCCTTAACTAAATTCGAAGTTAGCTATATAAAGACAAAAATACTAATAAATAAAAAGCAAATTTGAAATGATAATTTATAAAAATATATACTATTTTTTGGAATAAATCATGTAATAACCTAGCATTTACCCTAAAAACAACAGAAATACTTATTTTGAGACTTCTTTTGGAACAAGAATGTGTATTAATTAATATTCTTTATATATGTATTGTAAAAAATCAAGCGTTTTAAAGCCTTCAAGTATACCTTTCACGAAGGGTTTAGTGGTTGACATGACAACGACTACTAACCACGAACACCATCCCGGTGTTTAGTGGTTGGTAGTGGTCGTGATGAATTGTTGTGTATACCACGGATCACCATCTCCAATTAAATTTTCCCTCTCTCTAATTTTTTCTACCTTTCTCTACAATAATATATATATATATATATATATATATATATATATATATATATATATTATTTAAAAATTAAAAAAATAAGAGGTATATAGTGGTAGGTATCTCATAGATTTAATGGTTGGAGGTGGTGATGAGGTGACACTCACCACTATAATGGTTAGTGGTGGGTATAATAGATGATATAATATATTTTTTATAAAGTTGAAACGTTTATTTTACCTGAAATGTTTTTACTTTTTAGTTGGAATTTTATCATGCTACTATCATCACAAAAGGCTTTTAGTCTGAATTTACTTTTTAGGGATTGCTTATTTGGGTTTATGTCAAGTGATACTTTATATATCTAACACAACGTTACACCTAATCAAAATTATAAATTATGCCTTAAAGAAAAATATAACACATTTTAATATACAAATTAAGACGTCACCAGAAAAAGCAACAATTCCTTTTGACATTTAGCCATAGCTTCGTGACAGATTTCTTAAAGAGTGTCATACAAATTACAAAATACAAAATATATGTCATTGTCTGTTTTTCTTTTTATCATTTTTCAACGGACCACGATGATTGTTGGTAGAACCACAAATTGATAAACCATTCATTCTTTTTTCAATTAAGTGATGACTAACGGTTTCTCATTTTTTTATGGAGCCCTGGAAATTTATGAACAAAATTGCAAATACGACCTATTAACAACAACATAATATTCAAGCTACGTTTGATACGAATCATTTATATATTTATTTAAATAATTTAAAATTTATTATTTATTAAAAACTATCGACCATATCAAACACCATTTTTTATAAGCTAACAACTATTTTTCACTAATCAGTTCGATTTTTAGCTTCATTGAAACCGATGTTGGGCCACAACTCCCCCATGACAAGATCACCCCATGTTTTTCTATTGGGCTGACCGTGAGATTTCGGAAACCCTCTGCAATTTAACAAAAAATATGTCTTAAAACTTAAAGGTCTAAAAATTTAAACAAAACAATAATAACTTTTTATTTTCTATTGCAAAATACATAAAATAAAGATTCCATTCAAAATAATACTAAAAAGGAAATTTTGCTTCTACTTGAAAACAATCATCCTTCTAATATTTGTTGAAATAAATTTTGCTTCTACTTGAAAATAGCCATTTTTCTGCTTTAAAACAAGCAAATAGTCATCCTTATAATATTTGTTGAAATAAACTGTTAAAAAAAATCAAAAATTTAGTCAGCAAGATATATTACGTTATCTGGAAAAAAAACTATGATAAAAATGTGTCAGATATGAAAAAAAACTTTTGATAAAAAAACATAAATCAAAACATTACCTCCTAATTTTCGACCCTTCAATACAATCTGAAATTAATATTGGAGCCTTTAATACAATCTGAAAACAAAGACTTTTGTTTTAATGCGTTCGAATTTGAGAAAATCAAAATCATAAACATTAAACAATGGGAAAAACTGATTTAATATAAACGATATCATAAATATAAATGTATAATACCTTTTGGCTTTCGATTTTTTGTTGGATTAGGTGTCTAAGCCAATAACTAAATAAATATAATCTTCAATTATTAGCAAAGTCCTTTTGGGTTGCCCTCAAACCTAGTTTTTAACTGAAATGTTTTTTGGAGAGAGAGACTGATTTATTAATTTATTATATGAATAATAAATTAATAAAAATAAATGATTTATTAATATATTATGAGAATAATATATTAATTAGAAATAATATTTTTTACTTAAAAATTAATCAAAAATTAATTGGAATTAATTTTGGGATTAATTAGATTAATTAAAAATGGAAGGACTAAAGGTGACAATGTTTATAAGTTGAACATTGATCAATTCTTGAACCTCCCAAGAGGGGTACAGTTTTAGAAGACGATTCTAGAGCTTTTCTTGGGCTTTAAGGAAGCTTAGAATGTCTTAGGGGGCAAGAAAAAGGATAAGGGTTATCCAAGGAAACGTGCCTTATCCTAGCTTCATTGCTAACCTATATAAACCCCTTATGAGATTCATATTTTCGACAATACCTTCTCTAAGAGCTTAGAGCCGAAAATTCCTTCCCTCTCCTCTCTCCTCTTTACCTTCCAATTTTCTAAGGTTTGGGTGTGAGCCATTAGAGACACGAGACTTCTGGTGCTTGCTTTCTAAAGACCAATCAAGAAGGAATACTAGTCTATTTGCTATAATAAACTAAAGATATGTAATTTCTAATATCCCTTTCTTAATTTTGAAAATAGCAATGTACTTTTAGGGTTCTTGGTATTCAATTGTTTTGTAACACCGTAATTTTTCAAAACAATTTTTCACTTTTAAAAATATAATTTCATTCACAAATATTCTCAAATCTCAATGTATCACATCTTAAATCCATAAAAACACATCCCAAGATCAAAATGTATAAAACTCTAATAGTGTATACTGATCATGCCGGCGCCTTCCCGCGATCCTCACTGGTACCTGAACACTGTAAGCATAAATGCTTAGTGAGTTCCCCAAAATACCACATATAATACATATTAGCCACTCGAGGCTGTAACTCTGTGGACCCTCCGGTCCTAACTCTGTGGACCCTCTGGTCCTAACTCTGTGAACCTTCCGGTTCTAACTCCGTAACTCTGGAACATACACGGCATGAATCACATATAAATAATGCAGTGTATCACAATCACATAATAGCATACAAGATACTCTGTCACATAACTCTAATTACCACTCTAGGTAAAGTATAGTGAGAAGACTCAGCTCGGGTAACTCGGTAAACCTCGAACCCTGAAATACTGCACTAGCCTCCGTCTAATCACATAAATAATTACTCTAATTAATACAACTTCTAAAGGCTAGGCTAACCCCTCTATATAAGTTCTCTAAGAAGGGTAAAAGACCATTCTACCCCTCTAATGGCTCATAAGTCCAAACACTGACTAAACCCTAAAAGTCAACAAAGTCAACGGTCAACATTGACCGGACTCGTCGAGTGCACTCGTGTGACTCGACGAGTACATGCGTGTTCTCTTCACCCCTGGTCCACACTCGACTCGCTGAGGGTTATCACAGGTCGCGAATCGCGGGGCAACCCGACTCGACTCGTCGAGTCCCTTATGGGCTCGGCGAGTTCCTCCCATGAAAACACTCATCTGACCTCCTGAGGTCAGATCTGCTTCTCTAATCTATAGATCTGACTTCCCCATGACCAATAAACACGTAAAGGTCAAATCTTGGTACACATGCAAGGCACTCTAGGCTTATTTTGGTGAAATCCCTTCTAACATGGCAACCTATGTCCATTTCCTCCATAGAACCACAAAAAAGCAGCATGGTTCAAGCTCTCTGGACCTCAAAAGGTCCAGATCTAGAGTTTAGCACTCAATGGGACACTATACACAACAAAACAAGCCATAAAAGGGTATAGAAAGCCCTAAATTCAATGCCCTTAAGCAAAACAGAAGGATAGGGTCAAATAGCTGCCTCAAACTTGAAGATCCAAGCTGAAAACCCACTGAAATGCAATCCTCTTGACCTCCCCTTGCTGGAAACACTTTCTCCTTTGCAAAATCACACCAAAAATGATCAAAAAGGCTCAAACTCTCTCACAACTCACTCACAATCGCTAGGGTATCTCTCTCTGGACTGGTAGCCGCAAATGGAGGCCATAAAGGCCTTTAAATAGGGCTCAGGCCCTGAGATTTAGGGTTTCACTTTACAGCGCGGACTCGCCGAGTCCACGCATCGACTCGTCGAGTCCCTCATTAATCTAGGCAAGAATTCGCGATCCTACTCGGCGAGTCTGAGCGCCTACTCGCCGAGTCCCTCCCTAAAACTCAAGGTAAATACTTAAAATAAGATACCTGGGAATCCGGATGTTACAATTCTCCCCCACTAGAATTAGACTTCGCCCTCGAAGTCTTGCTCACCAAACAACTCTGGATGCTGCTCCCGCATCTCCAACTCCGGCTCCCAAGTCAGCTCGGACCCTCTCCAATGCTGCCACTGGACCTGCACCAAGGGCACCTCCTTGTTCCTCAGAACCTTGATCTTCCGATCCCGGATCGCGATTGGCCTTTCGGCATAATTCAAGTTCGCATTCACTTGAATATCCTCCAGTGGCACCACCACCGACTCGTCGGCTATACACTTCCTCAACTGAGACACGTGGAAGGTATCATGAATCTGGCTCAACTCCTCGGGTAGCTCTAGACGATATGCTACCTTTCCCACCGTCGCGGTCACCCTGAACGGGCCAATATACCGGGGCCCCAGCTTGCCCCTCTTCCTGAATCGAATCACTCCTTTCCAAGGGGACACTTTCAGGAGTACGAAGTCTCCCACCTGGAACTCAAGCTCGGATCGTCGCCTATCCGCATAACTCTTCTGGCGAATCTGAGCCGTCAACAACCTCTGCCTAACCTGCTGTATCTGCTCGGTCGTCTGAAGCACTATCTCAGTGCTGCCCATTACGCGCTGCCATACCTCTCCCCAGCAAATGGGAGTCCGACATCTCCTCCCGTATAACAACTCGAAGGGAGGCATACCAATACTCGAATGGTGGTTGTTGTTATAAGAAAACTCAGCCAACGGCAGATACGTGTCCCAACTTCCCTCGATGTCCAACACACATGCTCGGAGCATGTCCTCGAGCGTCTGAATCGTCCGCTTACTCTGCCCATCCGTCTGTGGGTGGTAAGCGGTACTGAAATGCAGCCTCGTACCCAACTCCTCATGGAACTTCTTCCAGAACCTGGAAGTGAAACGTACATCTCGGTCTGACACAATCGAGCTCGGTACTCCATGTCGCGATACCACCTCTCTCACATAAAACTCTGCCAATCTCTCTGCAGAAGAGCTCTCACTGATAGCAAGGAAGTGAGCGCTCTTCGTCAGCCGGTCGACAATCACCCAAATCGCATCGACACCCCTCGCGGTCCTTGCCAATTTGGTGATAAAGTCCATGGAAATCTGTTCCCACTTCCACTGGGGAACCTCAAGTGGCTGCAACTTGCCGTGCGGACGCTGGTGCTCAGTCTTAACCCTGCGACAGGTCAAGCACCTCTCAACAAACCATGCTACATCCCTCTTCATACAGGGCCACCAGTAATCTTTCTTTAGGTCCAAATACATCTTAGTGGCCCCGGGATGGATCGAGAACCTTGATCGGTGCGCCTCCTCCATCAAAGTGGTGCGCGTCCCGCCTACATACGGCACCCAAATCCGACCCTGAAAGGTCATAAGCCCACGGCTATCGGTCACGAACTCAGGTACCTGTCCAATCACCCACTCTCTCTTGCGGTTCTCCGGTCTCACGGCCTCTGCCTGGGCCTCCCGAATGGTGTCCAACACCGGAGTCATCACTGTCAATCTCAAACAAACATCTCGTATCGGGGCACTCTCCGCCCTGCGACTCAGGGCATCAGCTACAACATTAGCTTTGCCCGGGTGGTACAGGATCTCACAATCGTAATCCTTTACCACGTCCAACCATCTCCTCTGGCGCATATTCAGATTGTGCTGATCCATCAAATACTTCAAGCTCTTGTGGTCCGTGTATATGGTACACCGAACCCCATATAAATAGTGACGCCAGATCTTGAGGGCGAACACCACTGCCCCCAACTCCAGATCGTGGGTGGGATACCTCGTCTCATGAGGCTTCAGCTGTCTCGATGCATACGCTATCACATGCCCCCTCTGCATAAGTACTGCACCCAACCCTGATATCGATGCGTCACAGTACACCACAAAATCCTCCATCCCTTCCGGGAGGGCTAACATCGGGGCTTCGCATAACCTCTGGCGAAGTGTCTCAAATGAGGTCTGCTGCTCCGGTCCCCACGAAAAAGCCACACCCTTCCGGGTCAACCTGGTGAGAGGCACGGCGATCTTGGAGAAATCCCTGATGAATCTCCGATAGTAGCCAGCCAACCCTAGGAAACTCCTGATCTCGGTGGGGGATCTCGGCACCTCCCAACTCATAACCGCCTCAATCTTGGCCGGATCGACCAATATCCCATTCTGGTTGACGAGGTGTCCTAAGAACTGGACCTCTCGTAACCAGAAATCACACTTGGAGAATTTGGCGTAAAGCCTCTCCGATCTCAGAACTCCGAGGATCTCCCTCAAATGCTCCTCATGCTGCTCTCTGGATCTTGAATACACCAGTATGTCGTCGATGAATACAATCATCGATCGATCCAACATCGGTCTGCACATCCTGTTCATGAGATCCATGAACGCTGCCGGTGCGTTGGTGAGCCCAAAAGGCATCACCACGAACTCATAATGCCCATAACGAGTCCTGAACGCCGTCTTCTGGATATCCTCATCTCGCACCCTCATCTGGTGATATCCAGACCTCAAGTCTATCTTGGAGAACCAAGATGCTCCCTGCAACTGATCGAACAGATCATCAATCCTCGGCAGTGGGTAACGGTTCTTGACCGTTAACTTGTTCAACTCCCGGTAATCAATGCACATCCGGTGTGAACCATCATTTTTCTTGACAAAAAGGATCGGCGCTCCCCACGGCGAGCTACTCGGTCGAATAAACCCCTTCCCCAGCAGCTCCTGAAGCTGCGAGGATAACTCCTGCATCTCTGGCGGCGCAAGGCGATAAGGCGCCTTGGCGATAGGCGCTGCCCCCGGAACTAAATCGATGCGGAACTCTACCTGCCTATCGGGAGGCACGCCCGGCAACTCCTCGGGGAAAACATCCGGGAACTCACGCACTATCGAGACCTCATCGACCGACCTCGGTCTCTCTGCATCTACTCTCGTATCCACCACATAAGCCACAAACCCACTACAGCCCTGCTGTAGGCTCTGCCTCGCTCTAGCGGCCGAACAAAATGCTGACCCAGAACGGGTACCCTCGCCATAAACCGTAAGAACTCCCCCACTAGGGTCTCGTATGGTCACCAACTGTCGCTCGCAGTCGATAACCGCTCCAAACCTGCTCAACCAGTCCATGCCCACGATGACACAGACATCTCCCATCGAAATCGGGACCAAATCAATCGGAAACTCAACGCCGAAGATCTCGAGTACACATCCTCGGATCACATCAGTGGCATACACCGCTCTCTCGTCAGCTATGGAAACTCGCAAAGGTCGACTCAACGCCTCTCGACAGATACTGATGTGATGACTAAAGGCTAACGACACAAAAGACCGACTCGCACCCGAGTCAAATAACACCAAAGCAGGTACATAACTCACAAGAAACGTACCTACGCATATCATAATATAAGCATAACACCATAATCTCAAAATAAATAGATGAAAGAACACATACCCGCCACAACATCTGGCGCTGCGCGGACCTCCTCCGCTGTCAACTGGAAGGCTCTCCCGCGAGCCTTTGGCGCCTCGGCCTTCACTGGCCGACTCTCTGCAGCTCGAACGGCAGCATGGGCAGATCCCTGTGATGCTCCCTGGGCTGACCCCCGCAACTGTGGACACTCGGACTTCCGGTGTCCGGTCTGGTTGCAGTGAAAACAGACTGCAAACCCCTTGGGGCAATCCTTGGCCATGTGTCCCTCCTTGCCACACTTGTAGCAAGACCCTGCTCTGCAAACCCCCTCATGACTCTTGCCGCACTTGCCACAAGTGCGGGTCTTCTGGTTCCATGATCTCGAATCGGCGGGCGTGGCCCGCTTGGCTACCAGCTGGGACTGTGCCGGTCGCCGATCCCTCCCTTAAGACTCCGCCTCCTCCCTGGCCTGAGTCTCGAGCTCAATCTACCTCTTCCGGGCATTTGACTGAAGCTCGGCAAATGTCCGGTACGACGAGTTCGCCACGAACTCGCGGATGTCTCTCCTCAAAATGCTCAAATACCGACTCATGCATGCCTGCTCGGAAGACACGTGCTCAAGGCAGAACATCGCCCTCTCATGGAACATCCTGGTGATCACTGTAACAGACTCGGTACCCTGCTTGAGGGTCAAGAACTCCTGGGCCAAATGTTCCCTTTCCACCGGGGGAACGTACTCATCACGAAACATAGCGGTAAACCTCTCCCAGGTCACCGCGGCAAGCTCTGCAGAAGAGTAGTGTGCTGTCACGAACTTCCACCAGTCCTTCGCTCCCAAGCGAAGCTGGTTCAGCGTGAACCGAACTCTCAGATGCTCCGGACAAGAGTACGTATAGAAGCATCCCTCAATATCAGAAATCCATCTCATCGCAGAGATCGGATCCTGCGTCCCATCAAACTCTGGTGGCTTCGTGTTGCTGAACTCTCGGTACAGCAACGAGTCACCCCCTTGCGGTCTCGGAGCAGCGACGGCTGTAGTGGCTGCAGCAACAGCAGCATCAGTAAGAGCAGCGTAACGCTCGTCAAAAGTCTCGATCAGGGTGGTCTTGATAGACCCAAACATCTCTGGTATCTCGGCTCGGATGGCAGCAACCACCTCCTCATGAATCAACCTACGGATCTCCTCATCACCGGTACCACTGGTACCACTGCCTCCTGGGTGGTGGCGCGTCCCAACCATGATATCTCTGAAATACAACACAAAAGAAATCAGAGACTGGCTCGAGTATACTCGCACTCGATACCCAACCCTACTTACTCTATAGTACCCTAAAGATTCTTACTTGGACTGCTCACCGATCCGGTGTTTCTAGTAGTACGGGCCCTTATACTACCTTCCACAGCGCATCGGTATTCACCCCAAGTCCTCCTCCTAGGATCCCAGATCACAAGTACTCTATATCTCACTAAACTCAGGCTACTCTCCGGTAGACCACTCATAAGCTCCTCGCTGCTACCTACTTACTCTCGAAGTATCTCATAGTAGCAATAACTCCTAGGCTAAGGCATCACAAATCAGGCCCACTCTAGTCCTAACAATGAATACCTAGCCTACTCTAGCATGCATGACATACCACATAATATCTCATAACACATAATGTAAGGGTATTTTGGGAAATCACCGTTCGAGCGCTGGCTGATCGTACACACTGCTCTGCTCTGCTCTTTTCAAAATCCTTTTACTCTTTTAGAAAAATTTTGTTTTATTTCGAAAAATTCCTCAAATCCTCAGTTTGAGTTCAAATGCGCTCGAAAGTGCATCCAAATCCCTCAAACCAAGGCTCTGATACCAACTTGTAACACAGTAATTTTTCAAAAAAAAATTTCACTTTTAAAAATATAATTTCATTCACAAATATTCTCAAATCTCAATGTATCACATCTTAAATCCATAAAAACACATCCCAAGATCAAAATGTATAAAACTTTAATAGTGTGTACTGATCATGCCGGCGCCTTCCCGCGATCCTCACTGGTACCTGAAACACATAACACAAAACACTGTATGCATAAATGCTCAGTGAGTTCCCCAAAATACCACATATAACACATATTAGCCACTCGAGGCTGTAACTCTGTGGACCCTCCGGTCCTAACTCTGTGGACCCTCTGGTCCTAACTCTGTGAACCTTCCGGTTCTAATTTCGTAACTCTGGAACATACACCGCATGAATCATATATAAATAATGCAGTGTATCACAATCACATAATAGCATACAAGATACTCTGTCACATAACTCTAATTACCACTCTAGGTAAAGTATAGTGAGAAGACTCACCTTGGGTAACTCGGTAAACCTCGAACCCTGAACCCTGAAAAGTTTTAAAATACATCTTATACTATATATAATTAAAAGATTCATATATTATATGTATACGACAAGTCAGTCAAATCGTTAGTACGCCTCTTTCCTGAAGCCATACTATAAGGGGAGTTTAAGGAAGCAACATATAAAATGACCGCCGTTGGGTATCCACACTTACCCACCGCTTTCTTGTATGGTGGAGGGTCGTTAGCCGAACGGATTTGATAGGACATAATCTCATTAATAAGTATAATGACATAAAGTAAACTATTTTTAAAAATTACACTCTTAGTTACTTTAGGAAAAATGTGAAAAGTATGCTAATCCATAAAATTACACATTATGCTTTATATGTGGTTAATGGAGCGCGTGTGGTAACCGGCACACTGATAGTGACTATAAAGAGTAATAATGGGCATCTCGATAATTATTATTGTTAATGGAGTGTGTGTGTGTGTGGTTAACCGGGACATTAATTGGAGATGATAAATGACATCGAGAGTGCCAAGCCTATTTGTATGGTTATCCACATCTTGTTTGTGATCCTCGGCATCCCAGTCACAAATAGAAGAGCATAATTTGAGATTAACCATGCCATTGATAAGATTCCATGAATCTCAAAATATCTAGGAATTTCATAGTTCGAAATTGGTGAATTGTTTTTACCTACCTTTCATAAATTCGCAATAAGATTACGACATCCATCTTCTTAGTTGTGAATTGTTATATTGGATCCTAGCCTTAAATATTAATTATGGGTTAAAATATTAAGGATTTATATCATCTAACTAAAACTTCTTTTTCTCTATAGATGCCTACTCCTCGTGATGCTTCTGCTTCTCAAAACTCTACCCAGAACTTTTCACGCCTCTCGATCGTGTCCAAGGAAACATTAGACGGCACATACTACTATGATTGGATGCAAAACATCAAGATGGTTCTTCGATACGAGGGCAAAGAGTATGTCCTTGAGAAACAGCTCGTTGAGATCGATGAGGCCACTGCTACTCCTGAAAAAATAATCTCCTACAAGAAACACTATGACGACGCGACTAAGATTTCTTGCATCATAGTTGCCACCATTATTCCTGAGTTGCAAAAGGTCTATGAGGACTACTGGCCATACGAGATGAACTTGGATCTTGTGGAAAAGTTTCACAAGAGAGCTCGTCAAGAAAGGTATGAGGTCGTAAAAGCTCTAATGGCTTGCCAATTAAAGGAAGAAGGGTCTGTGTGCAACCACGTGCAGAGAATGAAAATATACGTGGAGC
Source organism: Lactuca virosa (assembly GCF_052849685.1). Lineage (NCBI taxonomy): Eukaryota > Viridiplantae > Streptophyta > Magnoliopsida > Asterales > Asteraceae > Lactuca > Lactuca virosa. The sequence continues at coordinate 25,506,518 of NC_136428.1, forward strand.
TCCTTGAAAGGCTAAATGTGAATTTTGACGAAGATTTGGCCATTGACATGGTCCTTAACTATTTTCCACCTTGTTATGATCAGTTCATTTTGGCTTATCATTTGAACAACACAGAAACCACATTGGCCCAACTCTACAACCTGTTGCGAACGACTGAGTCATGGTTGAAGAAGAATTAAACTCCTAACTCTACTAATGCTCATGTCCTTGCCATTGGGAAAAACAAGGGAAAGAGAAGGAAAGGTGCTCTTAAACAAAATTGGAAGGGCAAGGCCCATGTTGGGTCATTTAGCAATGGCACAAAAGCGAAGCCCAGTTCTGATATTCCTTCTGTTAGTGATCCTAAAGAGGCCATTTGCTTCTATTGCAATGATAAGGGCCATTGGAAACGAAGTTGCCCTAAGTACTTGTAGGACATCAAGGATGACAAAGTGAAGCCATCATCGACAGGTATTTACATTATTCAAACTAATAACTCACAACCTACTCATTCTTGGGTCCTTGATACAGGATGTGGTTTTCACATTTGTTTTGATTTGCAGGGACTAAGAGAAAGTGAAGAGGTCGAGTATGGAAGGATGAATCTAATCATGGGCAATAGGCGATCTTCTCCTGTTACCAAGATTGGAACTTATAGTCTTATGCTTAGTAGTGATGTTAGATTAGATTTAGTTAATTGTTGCTATTCGTCAGAAATGACGCGAAACATTATTTCTTTTCATGCAGTTTTTTAGACAAGGTTTTCGATATTCGTTTAATGACATGAATGGATCGATTTTGGTTTATGAAAATGGAATTTTTATGTTTGAAGTTTTACCTTGTAATGGTGTGTATGAAACTGTGATTTGTGTTGATAGCTTAGGTAATAGTGTATTTCATATTGATTCGTCTAATGGTTTAGACAAGGCATGCTTGTGACATTGTCGTCTTGTGCACATTAACAAGAAACGGATCACCCACCTCCAAAAGGATGGAGTGCTGGAATCATTTGACTTAAGGCCAAATGATGAATGGAAATCTTGTCTCTTGGGGAAGATAACAAAATCAACCTTGAAAGATCTAATATGCTCAAGAGTCATATTAGAATGATATTGCTAATTAACATATGATACTAAGGGTCACACTAACAACAACTTTATACAATTGATTATTTATTAGAAATTGATTTTAATAAATATTCATAAACTCTTATAATAAATTGGGAAAATATTTATTTCATGGAAATAACTATTTTACAATACAAGTAACACATTATTTCACAAGGCATGAATTAATAAGTCATGTACAATATTTTGGACTAGTTGAGTCTTTTGTGTTTTACCTAAAGACAAACTTTATATTTTATAAACTTTGAGTTTATACAATTTAAACATTTTGTCTTCTTTTAAAGAGCATGGCGGAAATTAGTGAAGACTAGTGAAGGGCATGGCTTTTACATTTGTTTAATGCAAAGTAATCACCCTAATGGTTAAGGACTTTACTTTACCACTTAAGACTAGTTGCTTGCATTTTGTTCTTCCATTATTGCATGCAAAACCGTAACCCTCTGTATATATGCTCTCTTGAAGTGTTCTTGCTAAGCGTAAGCAGTTCTTACTTGTTTTTATGTTCTATTTGATCAAATACTTGGGTATTTGACTCTAAGCTTAAGAGTTAACAAAACGAACTAGCATTCTTATCAAGTTGATCATATGTTGGTGTCTCAAAGTTCATCCATCTTCTTCAACATTCAAGCCTCCCCTAGAGGAACCAAAGTTAATCAAAGGTTGTTGTTACTTCTTTCTTCTATGGTTGTGTTTTTATCTTTCCATTACTTGTAAGAAGATCCTTGGTGGGTTGTAAATGTTATTATGTTTGAAAATTTCAAGTCTTTCCTTGCTAATATTATGAGTTTTCAGAAACTAATTTTAAACTAAACCCAACAATTGGTATTAAGAGCCACCTTGCAAGTTTGGTTAGATTTTTTGATTTAATTGAATCTTGGTTTTTGGAGAATATGGATAACTTGGTTTTGTTTAAAAACAAGTTTATACATATTTTCTTTGACAACTTTTTTAATTGTTATTTTATGTGACAAAACTTACATGTATTTTTTGTCACTTAAAGTTGTCTTAGAAAAACAAAGGTGGTTTTATGATTATATGTATTTTAGAGTGCATAAACAAGCTTTGGACCAGTTTTGTTGTTGTTTGTGTGATTTATTTGAAAATGGTTTGTAATATTCTTTTATTCATAAAAGTATGTAATAAAAGTAGCTAGTTTTTATTGTTGTTATTTTTTATGTAATAGATTAGTTTTAGAGTAGATTTATTTTATGAAAAATGTAACAAGATGAAGACGGAGGCCATTTTTGAAGACTTCAAGAGGAGTCCATGGTTTTATAAGGTTTTTATAAAAGTTCATAATTTTTATAAAGATCTTATGAAATTGCAACAAAGTTGGTTGTTATTGCAAGTGGGAGATTGAACATCCAATGAAGATCACATAAAGAACAATTTGTATTATTTGGTCTTTTTTGTCCCTTAGGAAGGACTTAACACTTTTGTGTTGGCTCACAAAAGTGTTAACTAGTTTAAGGCTTGTTTATGTCAAATGCATGTTTATGTTGTTTATTTTTGAAGTAAATATTTTGTGTGGTTAATAATTTAGATTTTCAACTCAAACTATTTTTTTGTCAAAATAAACATCACATGGAATTTGGTTTTTAAAATTTAAAAGTTGAACTTAAGATGTAACAAGTTAATGCTTTAAAATAAAAAACCGTTTTATAAAAAACGTTAATTACGGCAAATTTAGAAATAGTAAAATATAAGTCTAAAAATTGTCATTTTGAAACTTATACAAACTCGAAATATTTTTTAATGAAGGGAAGTTTTATTAAACAATATTAAAAGGTTCTGCAATGCTCAAACTCAAACTTAATATTTGGATATTATCGCTAAAATTGAATCGGTCAAAATATAAAACCCGAGTTTTATATTTGAATCTCAAAATGTGATTTTTTGAAAATTGATACCATGATCAATTGGATGCATGAAATTATCATGATATCATATGTTTTAAATAGAATAATAAAACATCCAAAACCCTTTCAAAAGGCAAGTCTATGCCATCCAACTTTAGAAACATTTTCACACCATTTGTATAATGCTTATGGGATAAAGGATACCTAACCATTTGTGTTATCTTTTGGTGGCCAAAATATTTTTGCGATTTCTATAACCAAGTTATAGGCCAATTGTACAAGTTTCTTCACTTGGATGACTTGATTGGAAACCTCTTGTGATAAAGGTCACCTAAGCAAGAGCGTTCCAAGGCGTAGATGAGACCAAACATGTCAAATTAACAAATGGATTGTTAAGGGTCTCATACATCTAGGAATTACAAGCGGTGTAATTAAGAAAAGCTATTTACCTTGTTAAAATTGAGTAAATGGGATAAAGGATACCTAACCATTTATTTAATTTGTAACTTGGATCCTAGACTTTAAATAAATAATGTTTTTGGAAACAAAAGGGTATTATTTTTTTAAAGAATTAAATACTAAATAAAACATTGTTAAATTTTGTAGATGGCTCCACCAACTATTGTAACACATCATCACCCCATGAACCTTCGATCCATGTTTGAAAAAGAAAAACTGGGCCACTCCAATTTTTTGGATTGGCACAGAAATTTGAGAATCGTTTGAAACAAGAAAAGAAAGATTATGTCCTTGAATCACATGTCCCGGATGAACCACCCTCTATCCCAAAGGCTTCACATGATGCATGGCTCAAGCATATACATAACTCACTTGATGTGTCATGCCTTATGCTTGCCACAGTGATTCCTGATCTTCAGTGGGATCTGGAACTCTTCACTGCCTTTGACATGTTTAAACATCTTAAGTAGATGTTTGGTCAGCAAGCAAGGACTGAAAGATTTGAAATTGTTCGAGCCTTTCATGCCTACAAAATGGAGGAAACTGGAAATGTGATCACTCATGTTCTCAATATGAAAAGTCATTTAGATCAATTGGAGAGATTGGGCTGTCCATATCCACTAGACTTGGCTACAGACTTAATTCTGAACTCATTGCCAAAGTCTTATGACACTTTCATCATGAACTACAACATGAATGGGTGGGATAAATATATCTCTAAGTTACACATGATTCTCAAAACTGCAAATAAAAACATCCCAAGGAAAACCCCCCAAGTGCTCATGATTCGGGAGGGACAAGTCAAGAAGAAGAATCAAGGCAAGAACTCCAAAGGGAAGCCACAAGCTGGCAAGGGCAAAGGGAAGAAAGCTCCCCAAAATCCACCACCAAAGAAGATGGAAAAGGTTGCTAAAAATGACACATGCTTTGAGTGTGGTGTCATGGGGCATTGGAAAAGGAATTTTCCTAAGTACCTTGCTGAGTTGAAGAGCAAGAAGGTCGGGGAAGGCCCTTCAGGTATATCCGTTTAATGATTGAAATGAGACTATTTACTTTTTCATCTAACACTTGGATATTTGATATTGGTTGTGGAACTTATATTTGTAATTCGTTGATGTGTTTCAGAAATAGTAGGGAACTGAAGACATATGATATGGTATTGCATGTGGGCAATGAAGCACGGGTTGCAGTCCAAGCAATAGGTCATTTTGATTTACATTTACCATCTGGTATGTACTTAACATTAAACAATGTGTGTTTGATTACCTCTATTACTAGAAATATTGTGTCAATTTCCCGCTTAAGATAATCTGGTAAATTTTCAATTTGTTGATGATAATATTCATTCATTCTTGGATGGAATATTCTATTTGAGGCTAGACCAATAAATGGAATTTATGAATTGACTCTAGATGATAATTCAAAAAGTAAGTCCCTTTATCATGTTAACACCAAAAGGATCAAACAAGGTTTGAACCAAACATATCTATGGCATTGTCGTCTTGGGCACATAAAAAAGAAGCGCATATCACAACTCCAAAAGAGTGGACTTTTGGGGGCAAATGAAACTGAGTCATTTGACATATGTGAATCTTATTTATGTGGAAAGATGACAAAGGCCCCTTTCTCTGGAAATAGTAAGAGGGCACATGTTTTATTTGTCATCATACACATTGATGTATGTGGTCCTTTCAAAACAATGTCAAGATATGGTGAAAGATATTATATAATCTGCATCGACGACTACATTTGATTTGGTTATGTGTATTTGATGAAACATAAACATGAAGCATTTGAAAAGTTTAAATTGTTTCAAAGTGAAGTTAAGAATAAACTCGATAAAATAATCAAAACCCTTCGTTCGGATAGAGGTGGGGAGTACTTGAGCCAAGATTTTCAAGATCATCTTAGGAGTTGTGGGATTATCTCACAACTTACTCCACCCAGAACACCACAACTTAATGTGTATCTGAGAGGAGAAATCAGACCTTACTTGATATGGTTCGATCCATGATGAGCAGAAGTACTCTCCCTTTATCATTATGGAATTATGCCTTACTCACCGCAACCTGTATCTTGAATATGGCACCAACTAAGAAGGTAGACAAGACACCTTATGAGAGATGGTATGGAAAATATCCATCCCTATCTTATACGAAAGTTTGGGGTTGTGAAGCCTATGTTAGACAAGAAGCTTCCATTAAACTCGAGCCTAGGTCTACCAAATGCATCTTTTTAGGATATCCCAAAGATTGTTTAGGATATTACTTGTACATCCCTAGTGAGAATAAGATCTGTATCTCACGAAAAGTTGAATTCTTGGAAATAAAGTTTCTAATGGATGAAGCAAGTGGGAGGCACGTGGAACTTGAAGAAGATCAAGAACCACAGCCTGATGCAACTCAAGTTGGCACTAGTATTGAACAAGAGGTTGTTGAAGATGAAGAGATCATTACTCTTCAACCTATTGAAACACAAGGCATTCGCATATCCGGTAGAATTCGTCAAGAATCTGAGAGATATAGATTTCTCATTGACGAATGCTTCATGATGATGAATGTTGACGAGCCCGTCACTTACCAAAATGCAATGGCAGATCCTGAATCTGACAAATGGCTTGAAGCCATGAATGAAGAGATGCAATCCATGAGAGAAAACCAAGTCCGAGATTTGGTTGAACTTCCTCCCCAATGTAAGACTATAGGGAGTAAGTGGGTCTTCAAGAAGAAGACTGGCATGGATGGCAATTTACACACATTCAAAGCAAGACTTGTTGCTAAAGGATTCACTCAAACCCAGGGGGTTGATTATGATGAAACCTTTTCACCAGTTGCTATGATTAAATCTATTAGGATACTACTTGCCATAGTCGCATATCATGACTATGAGATATGACAAATGGATGTTAAAACCACTTTTCTAAATAGAGACTTGGAAGAAGATGTATATATGGTTCAGCACAAAGGTTTTGTCGACCAAAGGCATCCTAATAAAGTGTGTGTTGAAAAATGTTTTTCGATGTGACCTTGTATGTGACCATCACTGAAATAAGACGAACTGTTTTTGTATTATCTAACAAATATTATCAGTTATTTCAGGTTGCGTGGATTTGTGCTTAAATGTGAAATACAAAAATACGCGAAAGATGGAATACGCAAAGACGTAAAATAGACGCATATTTGGTCGTTTGAAGACAAAACAAATCAAAGCTAAAATTGTTAAAGACTTCAAAGCTCAAGGGACCAATATGGAAATTCAATTTCTTAATTGAATTTATGGAGCATCTGTGAATGAAAGAACCCACGTATCTTTTCCCTACTACAACTTGGACTTCCTACTCCTATTACAACTTTGACTTCCTACTCCTACTACAACCACCAGCCATTACTTTCAAACAACAACTCAAGTGTACTACTAGATATTTGTTTCAAGTATATGTATACATGAGTATGTCTGTGTAAGAGTGTGTGTTCATTTTCTCTTTGTAATATCTCTCCATACACCAAGAATCACTCCCAACCAAGAACACCACCTCCCTCTTCAAGAACAACTCTTGCAACTTCAACCTTCAAGAACAACTAAAACAACCTCCAAATACCTTCCAAACACCCTCAAAATACTCTCCAAACACCCTCCAAATACCCCCCTTAAACCTCCTCCAAAAACCCTTTCAAATCACCACAACCATCACCACCTTGCTGTTTTTCGACATCAGAATCTTCATGTCAGAAAACAAAAAACTGGGCACAACACAGCCAAAATACTACTAGGGAGATTTTCACCATCAATTCTTCAGAACCTTACCTACATCTATAAATTTTGGTGGACGATTTTGACCACTGGAAACCCCAGAGAGACGCGAGAGAGAATTAGCTATCCAGAGAGATTTCTTTTTTCGAGTTCAAAATCTTCATGTCAGAAAACAAAAAACTGGGCACAACACAGCCAAAATACTACTAGGGAGATTTTCACCATCAATTCTTCAGAACCTTACCTACATCTAGAAATTTTCGTGGACGATTTTGACCACGGGAAACCCCAGAGAGACGCGAGAGAGAATTGGCTATCCAGAGAGATCTACTCTAAAAATCTACATTCATCACCACCCAAAGCTCTTTCAACATCACCATCTTTGCTGCCTTACACCATAAAAACTACAACATTATTACACCTCCTACCACCCTCCAAATACCCACTCCAAACTCATCAAATCTCCTCAAAACACCCTATACCCGTATACAAATACATGACCCGTGTACTTTGCACTGTTTTGTAAACAACCCATTTTACATGAAAATGAATTTTTTGTTACTTATCAAATACCAGATTGATCTTTGAACAAATAGAAACAAAGTCTATTAAGATCCAAGAGTCCAAATATCGACCAGTCGTTCCAAGAGTCCAAATATCGACCAGTCGTTCCAAGAGTCCAAATATCGACTAGTCGTTCCATCAGTCCAGTTCAGTCAATTTATTGACGAACCTACTTGATATATATTTATATACTTATATACTTTATTATAGATTTATGTCATTTAAATACAGTCATTTATATTATTTATATCTTTACGTCATTTAAATACAGTCATTTATATTATTTATAGCTTTACGTCATTTAAATATAGTTATTGATATTATTATAGCTTTCAGTCATTTATAGCTTTCATATTTATATTTATTCCGCAATTATTATTCTTTATATATATCTACATCTTATATCTTAAACTTATATATGTGTCACACAGTAACTGGTAACCGAGCCTTTTGTTGTGGTGATCAGATTTTTATATTTCCAACAATCGGTATCTGAGCTGATATAAAAGAATATTTTACAACAGTGTGTAAGCTCAAGAGAAGCATTTATGGGTTAAACCAAGCATTTCGAAATTGAAATCATCATTTTGATGATGAAATCACAAAGTGTGGCTTTATTAGAAACGAAGATGAATCTTGTGTTTACATGAAAATTAGTGGGAGGTCGGTGACCTTCTTGGTCTTATATGTGGATGAAATACTTATCATTGGAAATTACATTCCGACTTTACGAGGTGTAAAGGTTTGGTTAGGAAAGTTCTTCCCAATGAAGGATCTAAGTGATGCTCAAGATATTCATGGAATCAAAATCTATAGAAATAGATCAAAACGATTAATAGGTACAAGCCAAAGTACATACATTGAAAAAGTCTTGAAACGGTTCAAGATGGAAAACTCTAAGAGAGGATCTGTACCCATGGCACATGGCACAATATTAAGTTTGTCTTAATGTCCTAACACAAAGGCTGAGCTAGACAAGATGAAAGATATTCCATATGCTTCGGTAGTTGGATCTATCATGCATGCCATGAATTGTACTAGACCTAATCTTGCTTATGTTATGAGCATGACAAGCAAGTTCCAACAAAATCCAAGGGAGAGTCATTGGATAGCTGCGAAGAACATCCTTAAGTACTTACGTATATCTAAAGATATGTTCCTCGTCTATGGAGGTGTTGATGAAAGCTTAAGTGTAAAGTGTTACAATGATGCTTCATTCATAACAGATCGAGATGATTGTAAGTCATAATCAGGATATGTGTTCATTGTCAATGGGGGTGCAGTATCTTGGAAGAGCTCCAAGCAAAGTGTTGTAGCACAATCCACCACAGAGTCAGAATACATCGCTTCCTAAGAAGCTGCACAAGAGGCTGCTTGGATAAAGAAATTCATTGGAGATCTAGGCGTGGTTCCTTCCATTCATGATCCCCTAGAAGTCTTCTGTAACAATGAGGGTGCAATTGCTTTGGAAAAAAACCCATATCACATAAGAAGACCATGAATATAAGCTGGAGATTCAACTTCATTCGGCATAAAGTTGAAGATGGTGAAGGACATGCTCGAGGGACCCTTTCACGAAGCCTCTTCCTCCAGAAAATTTTGAAGGACATGCTCGAGGGATTGGACTTCGCTATTTTGGTAATTGGATTTGATCTATGTATTAGTATTGAATATTGGAACATTTTGTAGCATCATCTATTGTAATGACTATGATATATATGGCATATGATATTTTCATTAAATATTTATTGAGTTCTTTATTAACATGTTTAATCCTTGAGTAAATTTATTCACTCTAAAATCCATAGTCGGTTATTATTGTGGGAGCAATAATGAAATAAGGCTAATATGAATTGGAATGGTTGACAAAGTGTTGTAACCAGTTTCATAGGTACTTGACAGATAACAAGTATTGGATTGACCCGTTCAAGATCACTTCATGGATCGTTGTCATGAATGATACTTGATAAAAGGTAAGATTTGTATATCCTTAACACCTGAGATACATATATGGGTCTTAAGTGTGGGAAATGTTGTGCTTTGATATAGTCAAACACTGTTCTTTAACCATGCATTTATAAAAGCTATTTTCAGGTATGATGTCAATCATGTAAGAGGCGTATGTTGTCAAGATGGGATTTGTTCCTCTTATTCAGTTAGAGTTAGACAGCTAAGGCCTGATGTAAAGTTGAACACTTATATGAGATTGACTACGATCTATATTTCATGTTCAACATGATGTCCGTAGCAAAGGGATAACTGATAAACTTACCTTATACACCAATTGTAGCCTTCGGCTTCTAGGGAACTGGGTGTTGATAGAATGACACAAAGTCGTATGTTGATGGGGGCAGTGAAATGTTGCTAGACGTTCACCACTGTCTATATCAGTCTAATATGAGTCTTGCGCAAGTTGGATATTGAAAGATCTAATATGCTTAAGAGTTATATTAGAATGATATTGCTAATTAACATATGATACTAAGGGTCACACTAACAACAACTTGATACAATTGATTATTTATTATAAATTGATTTTAATAAATATTCATAAACTCTTATAATAAATTGGGAAAATATTTATTTCATGGAAATAATTATTTTACAATACAAGTAACACATTATTTTGGACTAGTTGAGTCTTTTGTTCTTTACCTAAAGACAAAGTTTATATTTTATAAACTTTGAGTCTATAAAATTTAAAGCTTTTGTCTTCTGTTAAAGAGGGCCAAAACTAGTAAAGACTAGTGAAGGGCATGGCTTTTGCATTTGTTTAATGCAAAGTAATCACCTTAAGAAATACATGTTGATGACATAGGGACATGGTTGTCTTAAAGTGCTAAGACCTAATGGTTAAGGACTTTACTTTATCACTTAAGACTAGTTTCTTGCATTTTGTTCTTCCATTCATGCATGCAAAACTGTAATCCTCTATCTATATGCTCTCTTGAAGTGTTCTTCCTAAGCGTAAGGAGTTCTTACTTATTTTATGCTTTCTTAGATCAAATACTTGGGTATTTGACTCTAAGCATAATAGTTAACAAAAGGAACTAGCATTCTTATCTAGTTGATCAATTGTTGGTGTCTCAAAGTTCATGCATCTTCTTCAACATTCAAGCCTCCCCTAGAGGAATCAAAGTTCAGCAAAGGTTGTTGTTACTTCTTCCATCTATGGTTGTGTTTTTATCTTTCCATTACTTGCAAGAAGATCCTTAGTGGGTTGTAAATGTTATTATGTTCGAAAATTTCAAGTCTTCCATTGCTAATATTATGAGTTTTTAGAAACTAATTTTCAACTAAACCCAACACACCTTTCACTGGATCTTGTTAATGAGAGAGGGTATGTTGGATCTCATACATACAGATGTGTGTGGGCCCTTCAGATCCACCACAAGGGATGCTAATCGATTTTATGTGACATTTACAGATGATTATAGCAGATATGGTTATATCTACTTAATCAAACATAAATCAAAATCCTTTGAAAAGTTCAAAGAGTTTAAACATGAGGTCGAGAATCAATTAGGCAGGAAGATAAAGATGCTCCGATCTGACAGAGGCCGAGAGTATCTTAGTATCGAGTTCCACGAATGTATCAAGGAATGTGGAATTTTTTCACAATTGACTCCTCTTAGGACATCACAACTTAATGGTGTGGCTGAGTGGCATAATCGGACCTGGTTAGACATGGTTCGTTCCATGATGAGTCGAGATTCTCTTCCCATTTCTTTCAGGGGGTATGCCTTAGGGACAGCCGCCCATATCCTCAATCTTGTCCCTACCAAGAAGGTTTCCAAAACACCTCGCGAGATGTGGATATGGAAAGTTCCTTCGTTTGCACATATCAAGGTCTGGGGTTATGAAGCTTTCGTTATACGAGAGACTCTTGACAAGCTAGAACCTAGAAGTGAGAGACATATTTTCATTGTCTACCCACATAATTCTTTTGGATATTTTTTTACAGACGTGGTGAGAACGTGGTCTTTGTAGCACGAAGAGGAGTCTTTCGCGAGAGAGAGCTCATATGAAAAGAGGACAGTAGGAGTACCATTGACGTTGAAGAGATTCAAGAGTCAACCAATGAAGGAACCTTAGAAGATACTAGCACTCAACCAGAGGATGAGACTCCTGTTGAACCCATTGACAAATCATTACCTCTTCGTCGATCTCGTAGAGTTAGCATGCCACCTGAGTTCTTTGGTTTCCATATAACTACATAGGGTGACACGTTTGTCAGTGATCAGACATTGGTAAATTTAGATGAGCCAGATAACTACAAGGAAGCAATGGTAGGCCTTGAAGCTGCCAAGTGGAAAGAGGCAATTGCTAGCGAGATCAAGTCCATGTATGATAATCAAGTTTGGAATTTGGTTGATCAAGAACCTGGTCGAAAGACAATTCATTGCAAATGGATCTTCAAGAAGATGTCTGACATGGATGGAAATGTACACACTTTCAAGGCACGACTGGTTGTGAAGGGCTTTATTCAAACCTTAGGGATTGACTATGATGAGACCTTCTCACTAGTGGCCAAGATAAAGTCTATTAGGATAATTCTTGCCATAGCTGCCTTTCATGATTATGAAATATGGAAAATGGATGTCAAAACTGCTTTCCTTAACGGGAAGTTGGCTAAAGATGTTTACATAAGTAAACCAGAGGGTTTTGTGGATGAAACGTTTCCTAATAGAGTATGTAAGCTTGAGAAATCCATTTATGGATTGAAACAAGCGTATCGTAGTTGGAATCTTTGCTTCCATGAGAATGTCAAAGAATTTGGGTTCTCTAGGAGTGAAGATGAGTCATGTGTGTATGTCAAGGCTAATGGGAGTATAGTAACCTTTCTAATATTGTATGTTGATGACATACTCTGTATAGGAAACGACATTCCAACTTTGCAAGAAGTAAAGTATTGGCCTGGAAAGTGTTTTGCTATGAAGGATCTAAGAGACGCAGCCTATATTCTTAGGATAAGAATCTAAAGGGATAGAAAGAAAAGACTAGTTGGTCTTAGTCAAAGTACATACTTGGATAAGGTACTAAAACGTTTTTGTATGGAAAATTCCAAGAAAGGAGAACTACCTATTGAAGAGTAATGCCAAGTTAAGTTAGACTCAAAGACCTAATACAGATGAAGAGATGTGAAAATGAGTCGAGTCTCATATGCTTCGGCTGTAGGATTGATCATGTACACTATGACATGTAGTCGCCCTGATGTGTCATTTGATTTAAGCATGGTCAGTTGTTTTCAGGGAAATCCTGGTAGAGCTCATTGGACAAAAGTAAAGAATATTCTCAAGTATCTGAAAAGGACTAGGGATTTTATTCTAGTCGTTGGTGGTAGCGATACATTGAGAGTAAGTGGGTATAGTGACACCAACTTTCAAATAGATAAAGACAATCTTCGTTCTCAATCTGGCTGGACGTTCCTGTTAAATGGAGGAGAAGTCACTTGAAAAAGTTCCAAGTAGGACACATTGGCTGATTCTACTTGTGAATCAGAGTACATAGCAGCGAGTGAAGCATCAAAGGAAGCGACTTGGCTGAAGAATTTCATCGGTGATCGCGGAGTAGTTTCGACCATTCAGGAGCTAATGGAACTTTTCTGCGATAATGAAGGAGCAATTGCTTTGGCCAAAGAACCAAGAGATCATGGTAAATCAAGACATATTGACAGAAAGTACCATTATATTAGACATAGAGTTGAAGAAGTTCATCTCATAGTAAAGAATGCACTACAAGAAAACTGGCCTTTAATGACACGCAATTCATGACACGCACATTTTTACGATACGCAAAAGTGTGTGCCCTAAAAAATATGTCATCTCCATTAAAATTTGAAGGATTCAGGATACGCATTTTTGCACGTCCAAAAATTAGTGTAAAAAAACACGGAGGGCGCCTATTATTAAATGTGCGTCGTGTAGTCATGTCGTTTTATAAATTTTGAATGGAACACGCGTTCTCGATCCTTTAATAGCTAAGGCAGAAATTAAGGGGGGAATGAAATCCCCAAAAATTGGAAAACCCCGCCTTATTCTCGTATTCTTTCGTTTCTACCTTCCTAACCCCCATTCTCTTTTCCATTGTTAGCCCTAATGAAGCTGTGCGAATTCCATGAGTTATCGTTCTGAAATGTGGAATGACGAATCTTTAGGATAAATGGGAGCTAGGGTTCCGATTACAGTGCTTTGGTTGTATGAAAACATCGTCTCTCAAGTTAAAACACCCGAGAAAGAAGGCATCACTGCTATACTGATATGATCAATTTTTCTCTTCTCCCTTAGTTGCATAAAAACGTGTATGTTTCATTTTACCACATCTAAAATCGATTTTCAATGAGTCATGGATGTATCCGACTTTGAAAATCGGTTTCAGATTTGGAACCGAATCGATTTGTAAGAAGTCTGGAACCAATCGTGGAACCAGGAAGATGGAGAAGAGGATTGAACTCGAATTTGGTTACACTTCATTGATCATCAAGCTTTGGTTCCAGAATCGAAGGTAATTACGATTTGATTTTTTTATTCTTTCTATTTCTTGACAGATTAGGATGCACACTAACAAGAGAAATAAGTGATTTTTTCCTTAATACTTCTTTCCTCATCTGTTATCTACTTGTTGGTGGGATTTCTATCAATTTTAAGTTTAATTTAAGATGAACTGATCAAGTGCACGTGAGGTGTTTGATGAAATGTTTGAGTGAGTCTGGAAAATAATTTCTTTCATTTTTAGGTTGTGTAAAGATGGAGGTGTTAAGATGGGTAAGGATGGAACGAATAATATTTCACATACTCTGAATTGTAGGTGCCCCAATACATTCATATTTAGGTGCTTTTTTTTGGTGGGGGGAACTAACTTTTTTCTTGACTTATTTAACTTATGAATTGCAGAATTTGGTATTATTTGTTATACTAATGCAAATGGTCTGAGATAGAAACTTGCTGTAAAAAGTTGGTAGCAGCAAGAAAAAAGATGTCTATTGTGCAAGCACCTAACATTCTTGTTATTCAACTCAAGGTATGATCAATGGCCATTTTTTTATAATGTTTTCTTTTAGTATCAAGAAGATGGTGGATAATTAAGCTGCTCTTTTGGTTGGATAGAGGCTTCAGGGAATGGAATCAATGGGACAAGTTTACGGGGGCTATTTGGACAATGAGGTGAATTTTAAAGGACTTTCACCCAAAATTGTTAATAAAAATGATAAACAGAATAAAAATTTGGTTTTGGAAAAGAAAAATAGTTTAGAGGTCAGATCTGAAGTGTTGACCATGGCTGCGAATTTTTCTTCAACTTCTAAAGAAGATCCACTTGGTATGCCGGCAGAGGTAAATATATATATTCTAAATTTTTTATATAATTTTTTATTGGTTTTTTATATAAACAACACCAAAACTCATTTTTAATACCAAACTTGGTGTTTCACAATTTTGTCATTCAACTTTGAATGTTGTGTATTATTAGCTTATTCTATGTAAAACACCAAATTTGGTGTTAATTTTTTTTTAATTAATAAAATGTTAATTTTATTAATATGATAATTAATTCAAATATCATTATATACAAATAATTTATTTTTGTTGTAAATGTGTAATAACAAAATTTATAAAATTATTTTAATAAAAACGATGCGGGTTGAATTTGTAAAATCCTAATAAGTATAAGGATATTATTGAGAATCTATGTTGGTTAGAAATATATATATATATATATATATATATATATATATATATATATATATATATATATATATATATATATATATATATATATATATATATATATATATATATATATATATATAGATGCAATTGTTTGCACCAAAAATGACACCATTTTGTTAAAAAAAATGGTCTAATGTATGAAACCCTTTCGTGTGTGAAGCCATTATTTTGTTTTTTACTTTTATATTATTTTTTTATAGTGGTCCCCACCTAATGTAAGCGTTCCTTTGCTAAATTTGGTAGACAAGATATTTCAACTCAACAGAAGAGGCTGGTTGAGGTTAGTTATTTCTTCTTATATTTTGGCAAAAAAAAAAATTTAATTAAATCTATTGATTTAATATTTTCAACAAAAACCAAAGAATTACAAACTGGTGGTCCATGATATTAATAGACTCATCAAGAACCAAATGACCATTTTATCCTTACACACTCCAACAATCATATATGGCTGATTGTTGGAGTGTGTAAGGGTAAAATGGTCATTTTACTTTCAGACTCTTGAAAAATCATATTTGTTTATGCAGACGACAGGTTTTTTGGATGTCAAAGCAAATTTTACAGATGTTATTAACACCAATAAACATGTTCAAGATGAGAATGACATTCAGATGTGTGTCATTTAGTCAAGTGGTGTTGCAGAAGCATATATTCTGTATTTAGTCAAGTGGTGTTGCAGAAGCATATATTCTGTGTCATATGGAAATCAAGAATGGCATTCAGATCTACTTGGGTGTTGTTTAGAGCCTAAATTATGTATGTTTATTATGTTTTTTCTCATTTTCTAAACTTTTTTCCATTATCTGTATATCAAAATGTAATGTCCGTGTTTCTAGGCTAGGCATTAATATTGACGTAATAGTCTAGGTTAACCTTTGTGACTCATTTTGAAGAAATGAAAAGGAATTATGTGAATATTATGTGTTTTATGCTTAATTAGTAGGAGTTAATTAATTAAGAATAAAAATGAGCATCGAAAATAAATATTAGATAAAGCCGATATCTATTAAGAAAGTTGTAGTGGTCGTGACAAGGATTACGGATATATAAAGAATGCCGAAATCCGAATTATAACGAAGAAGTTATGACATATCGGAGTTTCGCGACAAACCAACACGGTGCCGAATGTCGTAAAAAGTGAGTTTTTGATAAATTACTTTTTAGCCTTAGTGATCTAAACAAAACTTGTAGTGTTCGTTAAACCGAGAGTAGGTATAAAAAGAACGCCCAAATCTGACTTCGTATGAGGAAGTTATGATTTTTCGAAGTTTCAGCTTAGTAGTAGACAACTGAAAACTTGAATTTTAGATCGAGTGATTTTTAGCCGACACGACCTAAACGAGAATCGAAGGTCTCGTAAATAGTAGCACAACGGTAAAAAGTCTGACGAAAACGGACGTCGGATGAAGAAGTTATGAGTTTTTAACGGATTTCCTGTCCCGGTCTGTTAAAAATAATAATATAAAAATTAAAGTCAAAATTAGCCGACGAAGTCTAAACGAAAGTTGTAGAGCGTAATTTTACCTACGCGTGCATATAAAGAACGTCAAAAACGGAGCTCGTATGCGAAAGTTACGAATTTTAGAAGATTTTGGCACAAAATTCGAGAAATTTCGCATGGATAAGCTTCACTCGGAAAGCCACGTCACCCTCTATCCGAGTAGGCCGCGTGTTCGAAGCACCTTAGTCATTCGATGCGCTGTGCGTCCGAACGTCTGACGCGTGTTGCCTTGTGATTGGAAAGAAGCCCAAGCCTATCCCCGTTCGACGCGCCTCGCCCCGTGTCGCGTCCGAGTCTCACGTGCGCGCCAGCTCCTCTCGCTTCGTGGCCTTCGCTCCAGCAGCCGCGTGTCCCCTTCTCGGCCGAACCCTCGCATTCTCGCCCTATAAATAGAAGGCCTGCGAGCCTTCCCGGGTAACTTTGGAAATTTGCCACCTTTCACCCTAAATTTCATATTTTAGTTATTTTCACTTCCCCCGAAGCCCCGGTATCAATTATAACCCCCGGAATACGCCACGAAGTGCCCGAGAAGCCCGGAAAATTTATCTTTTCGGTTTCGAAGCCCGGCCCTTGTAGAGCCCGGTTTCTCAATAAAACTTCTGGTTTTATTAGAAACGATCGTTTTAGGAAACGAATTGCTGCCCGATTTTCATTAAATCAGGTGAGTGTATAGTTACTTTCACCTTACACATAGATATGAAGTATTTTATATAAAATACGTGCTGTGTGAATATATATTGTTTGTTTATTTGAGTTGGATGTTGAAGGAGTGATTTATACATGTTTTAAATAATTTAAATTGTATATGTATTTTTATCTACAAAAATGTTGGGTAAAACATGGGTAGATGAAATAGTGGGTGTGTGATGAAAGGTGAGTTGGATAAATGAGATGATCAGTGATATAGATCATAAGTTGAGGGTGAGTGGTGAAAGGAGATCATAAGTTGAGGGTGAGTGGTGAAATATTATATAAGCCCTTACCCAAACGGTGACCCCCGTCATTCAGCAGAGTAGGGATGACAACCATGGACTATTCTAGACGGTCTGTGGAACACTAGCAGGCTTGCAACCTGTAGGTGTATGAACTATACGTTCATCAGGCGTACTCTAAAAACCCATTGACATGTATGACAGGGGCGAATACTGTCAATAATACTGTCGATAAATGAGAGCTATGGACTTAGCACCTGTTGTATAAACTCTGGCGATGGTGTGACCTTGTGCCTATTCCTTAGGATGAATCCTTAGGAAGGAGTGATAGTTGAATCTTAGGGTAAACCCTTAAGAAATAAATAAGATAATGGGGTTGGGGTAATTTGGTTGATTGATTGTTGTTGAAGTATAATAAATTTATTTATTGTGGGTTGAAAACCCTATATGTTCACCAGGCTTCCAAGCCTAACCCACTCAGATTTTTATGATTACAGGTAGTTGACCCCGAGCATAGTCGGATGATGATGATGAGTGATTTTTGGATTATAGGCCAGTAGTTATAAATAACTGTTGCAAGGCTTATAATGTCTTGTTTATGCTTTTGATCTGTATCGGAACATGACATCCCGAGGTTTTGATATAAAAGGAAATTATATATTTCTTAAGGAAAGGTTTTGACAAACTTTTATCATGTTTTGTTTTGGGGGCCAATTCCGCAACATCTTTTAAAAAGATTTCTCTGATTTTATTTTAAAAAGCATAAATTTAATCGGTCTTTTCTGGCCGAGAAATTAGGGGATGTCACAGTTGGTATCAGGGCATTAGTTTAAGCGAACTAAGAAATTGTAGGATTTCTAGACTTAAACTTAGAATGCTAAGTGATGATTGTGAGATGAGTGTCTACCATATTTTAGACACGAGCACTAGTTTATTTTAGGAAAGATGCCTAAAATGCTTTTATGTGCTAAATGCTATATGTTTGCCATATATGCCATTGATTGTTCGGATCTATGGTCTGTTGCCGACCGGATATGGAAACCTTATGTGTGTAGGATTCTAAACATATGACTACGATATTAGAACTAACATATAAACGTTTCGGAGTAATAACGAAGATTTAACGTCTATCGAAAATAAAGATTTAAATTCACCTACGATTGGTGTATAGATCGAAATGGCGAGTACTCAAAGTGGATTCAGAAACGATAATCCACAGCCTGAGCCAATCACGATGGCTGGGGTGCAGGCAATGGTGCGTACGATGTTGGATCAACAGAAGGAAGAAACAAAACGTTTACTTCAACAAAGTAAGGATGAACTTACTATGCCAGTACGTCAGTCATCTGTTCTTGAGGTAACTATCAGGGTTGCTAAGTCTATTGAAGAAATGATCAATGACAGGACCGCCAACAAGGTTGAAGTTGGCGAGAAGAGGAAATTTGAGGGGTCTTCAAGGCCCAATAAGAGCAACACATTCTCAAAGTCTGACAAAAGAAGAGGTAAAGGAAGATGGTGCGGAAAGTGAAAAAATAAACACTCTGGGAATTGTGACGGGAAGGTGAAGTGCTTTAGGTGTGGAGAAATAGGGCATTACGCCAATCAGTGTACGATTCCCAAGAGGGTGTGTTACATATGTAAGGAAGAAGGCCATATTTCTAAGGACTGTCCGAAGAAAAATGAAGTAACAAGGCCAAGTGCACCGCCAACGCCAAGGGAATTTCAGAATATCCTTGACGAAGCAATTAATAATGCTAGGAAGTAGAAGTGAAGACTTGATACCCGAAGATCAAGTTACGAAGTAGTAATGTGAATAGTAACAAGTGGTTTAGCCTATTAGAGGCATAGTATAGGGTAAACTTGAACCTTTGTGTAATCGTTTCAAGGAAATAATATAAACCCTGGTTTTGTCATCTGATGAATGGAATGGTTGGTGTAATTCTTGAAGTTGTCCCATCGTCTAGAATTTCCATCACCAACCAAGTTGAAGTAGAATTGATGATTGAAGATACTCATGGAAGAAGTCCTAGTAGAGTCTAGGAAAATTTTATGATTAGTTGGACACATTTGTATGTGTTAAATTGTTTTGTGATTTTAGGACTTGGAGACTGCGAGACCGTACTTGGGACGAGTATGAGTAGGAGTGAATAGTAGTAGAGATCTATACTACTGGAAGCACATGACTCACACTTGGATCAGGGAAAGTCACAAGGTTACCAAGGAACTAGTAATTGATTCCATCTTATTCTAGTCTGTCGTTACCATCGTTTCGGTAATGACTAAGAAGATGATTGTTATTCCGACCTTAGAGGTCATATCGAATCGAGTCCGACTAAGATGAGTTTATTATGTGGTTCCGAGAACCAAGTTTGATGTAGCATTTGACTTAAGCCAAATGATTGAAGTGAAAGATGATCAAAGCGATCAATAGAAGTATCACACTCATTGTTAAAGAAGTTGGTAGTTAGAAATGATACATGTTGAACTGTGATTGTATCACATTAGAACATGAAGGAAGGTATAGTTTGTTCCGAAATTTGTCCCTAGGAGATATGAGTCTAAGTAGTGCAGTATACAATGAGAGATCATTAGAACATGACCCATCGGTCTGTTGCAATAAACGAAGGAAAATACTTATTCTAAGAAGAAGAAGGAGTTCTCAACAAGGATTTACTTTGTAACTCGAAGGTTACAATTGAAAGTCCTACGGAGATCTAAAGCTTTTTAGGATTCGTCGGATATTACCGAAGGTTTATCCAAGGCTTTTCTTCGATCGCGACTCCAATGACAGCTTTGACCCACAAAGGAGCTGTTTATACTTGGAATGAGAAGCATAAGGAAGTTTTGAGAAGTTAAAGAAGACGTTGTGCGAAGCACCAATTCTTTCGTTACCTGAAGGAGTTGATGACTTCACATTTTATAGTAATGCCTCTGGAGTTGGGTTAGTGCGTGTTCTGAACCAAAGGGATAAAATGATAGCGAATGCATCGAGGCAATTGAAGGGGCATGAAAAGAAGTACCCCACTCATGGTCTGGAGTTGGCAGCGGTAGTATTCGCCTTAAAGATATGGAGAAGGAATTGAACATGAGGCAACGACGCTGGCTAGAGTTACTCAAGGACTACGACTGTGAGATACTTTACCACCCAGGTAAAGCAAATGTTGTTGCTAATGCTCTCAGTCGGAAGGTAAATCTTGAAAAAAAAAGGCCAAGAGCGTTGAAGATTGAAGTTGTCTCGACTATTATGAAAAGTATAAAGCAAGCTCAAGAGGAAGCTTTAGAAAAGAATGACCGAAAGGAGGAACGTTTGGGAAAAACGGTCAAGGATTGAAGGTATTCAAAGATAGGATTTGGGTACCTAAGACGGGAAGAGTAAGAGGTCTTCTGATGAAAGAAGCTCACAAAACCATGTACTCGATTCATCCCGGCAGTGCGAAAATGTATAGGGATCTAAATGTTGGATTAATGTCTAAGTCCATAACTATATTTGGTATGTACTTGACCCGACCCGGCATGGTCCATTTGGGTTGCACTTCACCGGCACAATTTATATGGATAGTCTTTTGAGAATAGTATATTTATGATTTATATTAATATATTATAAGTTCTAATATATTAATATGGAATCATATTATTTAATTAGTATTGATCAAGAATTAATTTAGAATTAATTAAGTGATCAAAAAGAACTAATTAAATATGGACTCTTATATATATGGAATGAGCCAAGTTCATTTAGGTTGGGCCAAGCTTTCATGGATGGTCCATGGAGCTTTTAACCCATGGATCCTATGTAAATGAAAGGTCATGGGTATTAGGGTTTACATGGATGTAACCCTAATCCTCCATAATATATAAAGGGGTCCTTGGCTCACAAAATTGGCACAAGTGTGTGAAAATAAGAGTGGGCCGATTTTAGTGTGCATACATATTCTCTCAAGTTCTTCCAAGGTGTTTTGGTGATTTGTGATTCCATTTGAGGCTTCCACACTATTGGGGCTAAGCTCTTAAAGCTTGAAGACATCAAGCTACATCAAAAGGTATGTCATCTAACTAGAACTTTGTAGTATAGGTGCTTCATAATATGCTAGTTAGGATGAAACCTTGGAATAGTTAATATTTGCATGTATAATAGAGAAAACATAGATCCAAGGTTTATAGGGTTGCATGTACACCATAGGAGTGTTAGAATGCTCAAAGCCCAACAGTGGTATCAGAGCCAGGTTGTTTTCTGTTATATTGATGCAAATGTTTTATTTTCAAGTTGAAAAAAAAGGAAAAAAAAAACATGACGTTTGTCAAATTTTAAGATAATTACTTGTTTTGTGAAAAACGAATTATTTGTAAAATTTGAATCATTTGCTATATGAGTTGAATTAGGTCAAATTTAGTAAAAGATAAAATGATATGATTATTTTATTAGTTTTAAAAGTTTGATCTAAAGAATTTTTTGAAACCTCCATAAGTTATGGATATGAAAAGGTTTTTAAAAAAAATTGATTCAAAGTTTTTTATGGAGTTACAAAACTTGGTCTTAATGTTTTAAAGAATTCCATAACTTGTTCTTAAGTTATGGAACATGAAAAGTTTCATCATAAAACAAGTATTTAACTCCATAAGTTATGGAATCCAAAAGTTTTCAAGAGTTACAAAACTTGCCCTCAAGTTTTGGAATTTGGAAAAAAAAAATTATGATAAAAAAAAAGAATTGAATTCTAAAACTCTTGGGTTCATAACTTAAACAATTAATTAAATGGTTTTAATTTTGAATTTAATAATTGGAATTCTGATGTTTTTATTGAATAATTCAATTAACTCTTATGGACTTTATTAATAGATAATTAAAGTGTTTAATTAAAAGAGAATTAATAATTCCATAATGACA
Source organism: Lactuca virosa (assembly GCF_052849685.1). Lineage (NCBI taxonomy): Eukaryota > Viridiplantae > Streptophyta > Magnoliopsida > Asterales > Asteraceae > Lactuca > Lactuca virosa. The sequence goes on from NC_136428.1 coordinate 25,529,301, forward strand.
TGGTTTAAATTTAATTAAATTAAGAGTATAGTTTAATTAATAGATTAAACCACCAAGTATTTTAAATGTCTAAAATACACCCTTATACTATTATAATATTAAAAGTTTAATATATTATATGTATAAGAGCAAGTCGTCTTACCATTAGTAGGCCTCATTCACGAAGCCGGTCTATAAGGGGGGTATAAGGTTACTGCCTATAAAATGGCAGTTTAATGGGTGTCCACTCTCACCCACCGCTTCCTTGACTGGTGGAGGGTCGTTAGCCGAACAGGTAGGACAAGGACTATAATTCTCCCTTCATTAAAAGTATTAATGATAAATACTAAGTAACTAAACTTTATATAAATTCCCAATCTTAGTTACTTAGGAAAATGTGAATAAGGTGCTAATCCATGAAATTACACTTTGCACTTTGTTTAAGCTGTTAGTGGAGCGTGTATGGTTAACCGGCACACTAACCTGGACTTAACAAGGTAGGCAAAGGGTAACTTAATGTTTATCATAGTATCGTTGGAGCGTGTGTGGTTAACCGGCACATCGATTGAGGGGTAAATATTAAGGGTACCAAGTATATTTGCATGGTTACTTCACACCTTGTTTTGTGATCTTCGGCATCCCATTCACAAAACCTGAAGGGCACACTCGAGATTGAAACATGCCATTGAAAAGTTCAATGAATCTCAAAAGAATCTAGGAGTTTCAAAACCAATTAAAACCTAATAATATATTTCGTTTATCTTGGTGGAAATTGGTGAATCGTCATTCACCTACCTTCAAATATTTTATAGCTTGGATTACGACATCCCTCTTCCAAGTTATAAAATAGTTTGTTGGGTCCTAGCCTTAATATATCATATTGGGTGTTATATTAAGGACTTAAATCAACTTTACGTGAATTTCTCCCATTGTTAATGTCTGGTTTAGACAACAATGATCTTCCCAAACCAAGCTTTCCTAATGAATATGACTTCCCGAGTTTGGCACATGGAAGTCATACTTCTCTTCCTCCACCTCCTCTAATTATTCTCCCTAACCCACAAGTTCAAGGTCACTCAAGCCCTAATGGCAAGCAAGGTCTATGTGTGATCACATCTTAGAGATGAAGTCACATATTGACAAGCCGGGAGAGTTGGGTGTCAAAGTCTTGAGAAAGTTGGATGTTCAATCACTTTCTAAGTCACATAGTGAGTTCCTTTGGGACTACTATGAAACAGACTATGACATGAACCTTAATGATCATATCTATTTGCTTGGTGCTGCTGAATCAGCAATGATTTGGAACGATAGTAAAGCAAATTTGATTAGAAGATCAACTTCCCAAAACTTTATGGACAGTGACAATGGTGACACTGGAAATCCAGAAAAAGCATTCTCTTCCCAATGGAAAGGGATTGGCCATAGTCAACCCCATTGACCAAATGGTAAAGAGAAAGGCTAAGTCTGAGATAGTCCCATTACCAAAGGGTCCATATGTTTATTTTGCCAAAGGAAGGGGCGTTGATTGCAAAGTTGCCAAATTTACCTAAGGATGTTAAAGTCAATAAGTTTGACTCTACATCAGGTAGAGCCCATTATCTAACTCTATTAAGTTCTATTCTGAGATCCTCATTACATGATGTGACTGGGTCACATGTTGATGTTTTAAGAATAAAAGAATAGAGAGAAATCTTAAAGGAAGTATATGTTGATTCTGATCGCGAAGGTGGATTTCGATCGCATCAGAATTTTGAGCAGTTGCTTAAGAAGTTGTGACATATTGCTAAGGAATAGATAACAACAATTTTCCATGTGGATTGTAAGGATAAGTTTTTCCGCAAAGTTTTAAAATAAAAGAAAATTGTTTAATTTTATTTATTTGAAGTATCCTTACAATTTGTTGCTTATATGATTCCACTGACACCAATATTGGAAAATGGATTTGATTCTTTCATTTGTGGTAGTGTCTAAATTTACCAAATCAGGAAAGTTCCTCATCACCCAAGTTTCAATTGGACCGAAACTTGGAATCATGAAAGTTGAATAGTATGATGAATGAGAACTTTCAAGCATTGGAAAATTAAGACTTGTTCACATGGATGTGTGAGTCAAGTTAAGGACTAAAGGGATCGAGTACACATTCTTGTGCACTGGTCAAGTCCACCACAAAGCTCGTTAAGACTATTCGTCATGATTTACTAAATTTTAGTAAATATGGTTATACTTACAAGTTTAAGTATAATTCTGAAACATTGGAAAAGTCTCAATGTATGGCAGAACGAATGGGAAGAATCAAATTAGGCAGACAGATAAAAGTTTCTCAAATCTGAAAAGATAGGAGAGTACTTTAGTATCATGTTTTGTGATCATCTTAATGATTAAAGAACCACATCATAATTGGTCTTCTAAGGACATCTTAGTGCATTCTTATGACTAAGAAGAGGAGTCATGAATTGTTGAAATGGTTAAATCAAGAAAGTTGGATGTTCAATCACTTTCTAAGTCACATAGTGAGTTCCTTTGGGACTACTATGAAACAGACTATGACATGAACCTTAATGATCATATCTATTTGCTTGGTGCTGCTGAATCAGCAATGATTTGGAACGATAGTAAAGCAAATTTGATTAGAAGATCAACTTCCCAAAAACTTTATGGACAGTGACAATGGTGACACTGGAAATCCAAAAAAAGCATTCTCTTCCCAATGGAAAGGGATTGGCCATAGTCAACCCGGTTGACCAAATGGTAAAGAGAAAGGCTAAGTCTGAGATAGTCCCATTACCAAAGGGTCCATATGTTTATTTTGCCAAAGGAAGGGGCGTTGATTGCAAAGCTGCCAAGTTTACCTAAGGATGTTAAAGTCAATAAGTCTGACTCTACTTCAGGTAGAGCCCATTGTCTAACTCTGTTAAGTTTCTATTCTAAGATCCTCATTACATGATGTGACTGGGTCACATGTTGATGTTTTAAGAATCAAAGAATAGAGAGAAAGCTTAAAGGAAGTATATGCTGATTCTGATCGCGTAGGTGGATTTCGATCGCATCAGAATTTTGAAGCTGTTACTTAGGAGTTATGATATATTGCTTAGGAATAGATAACAACAAGTTTTTCCGTATGCATTTGCACTATAAGGATAAGTTTTTTCCGCAAAGTTTTGAAATAAAATAAAAGTTTTTAATTTTATATTTATTTTAAATATCCTTACAAGTGGCATTTGTGAAAAATGGTTGTTTATATGATTCCATTGATAGTATGATGAATGAGAACTTTCAAGCATTGGAAAATTAAGACTTGTTCACATGGATGTGTGAGTCAAGTGAAGGACTAAAGGGATCGAGTACACATTCTTGTGCACTGGTCATGTCCACCACAAAGCTCGTTAAGACTATTTGATTTACTAAAGTTTAGTAAATATGGTTATACTTACAAGTTTAAGTATAATTCTGAAACATTGGAAAAGTCTCAATGTATGGCAGAACGAATGGGAAGAATCAAATTAGGCAGAAAGATAAAAGTTTCTCAAATCTGAAAAGATGGGAGAGTACTTTAGTATCATGTTTGTGATCATCTTAATGATTTAGAAATCATATCACAATTAGTCCTCTAAAGGTCATCTTAGTGCATTCTTATGACTAAGAAGAGGAGTCATGAATTGTTGAAATGGTTAGATCAGGAAGATTGAGTCATACTTCGTTCCAAAACAATTCTTAGAGTCATACTCCAAGATTGTAACTTGAGTGACATATCTTAAAGAAAGGTTTAAAACACTTGTCAAATGTAAGAGTAAAAGTGTCCTACTCTTGTACATTTGAAATTGGTAAGTTGTGATGTTTTGGATAAAACAAAGACCAACTAAGGCCAATTGTGTGAAGTGTTTGTCTTGATAAAGAATCCACACTATCTCTTGAATATTTGGCAAGATAGTCTTATATGTCAAGAGGATAGTGGGAGTCTTAGAGATCCTAAAAAGAATTTCCAGAACTAATCAAGAATAAAACCTGAGGTTCTTCACTAGCACACGACTTGAGGTTTATAACCTATCGTGTTGACATATTCTGTGCCCATTCCAGTTAAAGTTGGCTTTGCATAGGAGTTCTGAAAGTTCTCAATTGGTTGCATAACAACTTGGAAGCAATGGCAGGCCCTGTACTGCCAGGTGGCAAGAAGTTAACATTGCATAAGTTCAGTCCATATGAGTTTGGATTTGTCATTATCCTTGTCTTGTGACTATAGTTTTGACGATTCACATGGATAAGAACACATACACCATAAAATCTAAGGGTCATAAGGTTTCTCTCCGATTCATGAAAATGATGGTGAGGAAACACTTCTACCAAGTAGATTTGAAGCAGATGGCAAAAAGGTCTAAACAATTGAGACTATGATTACTGCATCCCTTTTCATAGTTCTGAAATTGTTTAGACACACATGCATGCTATCTAAGGAAAGGTGTATGATTTTGATAAAGTTTTATCAAAGCATCTCGTATCAAAAATCTGAACTTTGGTAAGAAAGTCAATAAAGTATTGATTTCTAGAAGTCCAACTGATTTCTGAGTACATGTCAAAGCTAGTGGGAGCATAAGTGTTATGCTAATAATCATCATGTTAGTGGGAGCATGATAATTATTGTTAGTGTTGCAAGTTAGCAATGTTAATTATAGAAAACAAAAGTTTCAATGCGTGAGGCTGCAGGGATTGAAAAAGTTGTTTTGCTATAATTAAGGGAGAGGATATACTTCATTTCAGTTCTAAAGGCTTAGATTGAGACCTTAATCATCTTTAGTCAAGAATATATATATATATATATATATATATGAATTTCATGTTGGATTGGTTCAACTTAAGGAAATTCTATATATTGCATTCTCAAAATTCGATTGTGATTACGGCATCCCTCTTCATAGTCAAATTTTGAAAACATGGCAAATAAAAATATTGTAGCAAAAGACTGGTCTAGAATCATGTCTTTATGTGAGACATCATGAATCGTGTACCATTTGCTTTGGGTACAGGATTGATTGCATGTGCTATAATATTTGTCATTTCTAAAGTTTTCCAAATGCCTAGAGGCATTAAGAAGGGAAAAGGTCTAGAATTGGATATGACTAAAATGATTAAGCAATTGTCGAGGACAATCTGAGGTTTACCAAAGATTGGTTGCTCAGGGACAGTTGGAAGTATAGTGCTAATTTTGGAAGGACCATATTGACATATTCTGAAAAGAGGCATCTCTTATTCAGAAGTGATAGTCAAAATGAGAATATGGAGTTGTCTCCATAGGTGGAAGTTATCTGTGTAAGATTAGAAAACTTAATGCAAGAAGCATGTCCAAAGCAATGTACTTTGAATATGAGACTTAGTTTCCATGGAGTTGATCTCCATTGGAATACCTTATAATGACTGTTGACAAGTCTTTGTGACTTTGTACAAATTCATTACAGGAGGGTCAGTACATATAAGTTTAAAATCTAAACAGATTTCGATAAATGATAGGAATTTGAAATTCTCACCTTTTTCGATAAGGATTTGGGAGTGTGAAATTAGAATCATTGAAATTATGTTCAATTGGTTTATTTCACAAAGTAAGGATGATAGACAAACATAGAATGCATACTTGGTGTATGGCAAAGCTATTGTTTAAGAAAAACATAGTGTACATGCTTGGAGCATGGGACAACTAGTGTTTTTAATTCAAGTATAAAGTTGATAAAACCGAAACAATGAATAATGAGTAATCAGTATGGTGATAAATAAAAGTGTTTATTTATATTCATAGGGTTTGATACCATTTTTGATTCATTTATTCTTGTGTTTCACTTTGCATGTTTTGACTTCCAGAATAACTAAGTCGCTCTTCCTGAATGATTGATTTATTCAAACCATCCACAGTCGGTCATATGTTGGAAGTAGATATGAATCAAGACTGTCATGGGTTGGTTTGTAGAGGTCCAAGTTGGTGGACAAAGTGGTGCTACAACACTCATGAGTGCTCATAAGTTCTGAGTATTGGATTCAACCCACGTTCATTTGAATCACTTCATGGATTTTATCACGAGTGATCATGAGATGATAATATCTTATATTCTTAAAACCTAGAGATATGAGTTGTTACTATGAGTTGGTTATACATTGATTGCACGAAAACGCATTGGTAACTCGATGTTATAAAACGGGCCTTTGTGTATGATTCAACAAGTAGTAGAACAAGCCATATGAGTCGAAGTTTATCCATTCCTTTTACCTTCGGGATAAAAGCGATATATGTGGGCCCCTAGATGATTTAGCGATGACACATGTGAGTGCTTGGCCAAGCCAGGACTGATTTGATTTGTTCAATCAGTCAGTCATCATAAATCGGAAATCGGGAAACAACAAATGGACAGAGAGAATGATTGATAATCCATGTCTTAGTCCATATGAGATCTAGAATGGAGGAATATATGATCCCTTATCTAATGGACAAGTCATTGACAAAGGTCAGAGTTCATCGGCAAGGTCAGAGTTCGACAGCGGCTTTAAGAGCTACGATTGCCAGTTAGGTTTTGAAGTCATACTCAATAATAGTTTTAGACTTATCCAAGTGGGAGACTGTTGGATTAATGTCTAAGTCCATAACTATATTTGGTATGTACTTGACCCGACCCGGCATGGTCCATTTGGGTTGCACTTCACCTGCACAATTTATATGGATAGTCTTTTGAGAATAATATATTTATGATTTATATTAATATATTATAAGTTCTAATATATTAATATGGAATCATATTATTTAATTAGTATTGATCAAGAATTAATTTAGAATTAATTAAGTGATCAAAAAGAACTAATTAAATATGGACTCTTATATATATGGAATGGGCCAAGTTCATTTAGGTTGGGCTAAGCTTTCATGGATGGTCCATGGAGCTTTTAACCCATGGATCTATGTAAATGAAAGGTCATGGGTATTAGGGTTTACATGGATGTAACCCTAATCCTCCATAATATATAAAGGGGTCCTTGGCTCACAAAATTGGCACAAGTGTGTGAAAATAAGAGTGGGCCGATTTTAGTGTGCATACATATTCTCTCAAGTTCTTCCAAGGTGTTTTGGTGATTTGTGATTCCATTTGAGGCTTCCATACTATTGGGGCTAAGCTCTTAAAGCTTGAAGACATCAAGCTACATCAAAAGGTATGTCATCTAACTAGAACTTTGTAGTATAGGTGCTTCATAATATGCTAGTTAGGATGAAACCTTGGAATAGTTAATATTTGCATGTATAATAGAGAAAACATAGATCCAAGGTTTATAGGGTTGCCCATAGGAGTGTTAGAATGCTCAAAACGCAACACTAAAAACCCTATTACTGGTGGCCGACGATGAAGCTCGATGTTGCTAAGTATGTGGCCGAGTGTGTAACATGTGCTAGGGATAAGGCACAACATCAGAAACCGTATGGGAGTTTAGAACCTTTACCTGTACCCATGGGTAAACAGGAATATATCACTATGGATTTTATGACTAAACTGCCCAGAACAAGGAACAGTCATGACATAATTTGGGTGGTCGTTGATCGCTTCACTAAGAGTGCGCATTTCATAGCAGCCAACGAAAAATGGTCTATGGATAAACTTGCGAATTTTTATGTGAAGGAAAGTGTGAGGCTTCACGGTGTTTCGTTAACGATTGTATCCAATGGTGACAGCCGTTTTACCTCAAGGTTTTGGAGGAGTCTATAAGTGAAATTGGGTACCAAGTTGTGTTTGAATACAGCTTACCATCCACAAACCAATGGTCAAGAGCGAACGAAAAATTCAAACATTGGAGGATATGCTGAGAGCATGTACCCTGGAATTCCAAGGTAACTGGGATGAACAATTACCTCTAATAGAATTCTCCTATAATGATAGTTTCCACTCGAACATCTAGATGGCACCTTATCACGCTTTGTATGGAGAAAAGTGTCGAACGCCATCATGTTGACCGGAAGCTGGGGAAAAGCAGTTTATGGGACTTGATAAAGTCCATCACACTGCTGAAAAGTTGAAAGTGATTAGGGAAAGGATGTTAGCTGCTCAAAAGAGCTATGCTGACAAGAAAAGACAACCGATATCATTCGAAGTTGGAGATTCGACTTTACTTATAGTCTCGTCGTGGAAGGGACTTATAAGGTTTAGTAGAAGGGGAAAGTTGAGTCCAAGGTTTATTGGACCATTTAAAAGTTCTTCAGAGGATCGGGAATCAAGCTTACAAGCTAGAACTACCGGAAGAACTGGAGGGTATTCATAATACCTTTCATGTGTGTTATTTGAGGAAGTTCACGGGAGGTATGCCCGACATAATTCCTATTTCTGAATTAAGGTTGGATGAGAGTAAGAGGTTAATTGGAGAACCTGAGGCAATCGTTGACCGTAAGACTAAGAATTTGTAACGTAAGATGGTCGATTTAGTGCTTGTGCGTTGGAAACATATAAATTGGCCAAATCCCACCTGGGAAACAGAGAGTGACATAGTGAGTCGCTACCCGTAGTTGTTTGGTGATATGTGATTCCGGGGACGGAATCATCCAAAGGGGGAGAGAATTGTAATGCCCGTTTTTCTAGGCTAGGCATTAATATTGACGTAATAGTCTAGGTTAACCTTTGTGACTCATTTTGAAGAAATGAAAAGGAATTATGTGTTTTATGTGTTTTATGCTTAATTACTAGGAGTTAATTAATTAAGAATAAAAATGAGCGTCGAAAATAAATATTAGATAAACCCGATATCTATTAAGAAAGTTGTAGTGGTCGTGACAAGGATTATGGATATATAAAGAATGACGAAATCCGAGTTATAACGAAGAAGTTATGACCTATCGAAGTTTCGCGACAAACCGGCACGGTGCCGAATGTCGTAAAAAGTGAGTTTTTGATAAAATATTTTTTAGCCTTAGTGATCTAAACGAAACTTGTAGTGTTCGTTAAACCGAGAGTAGGTATAAAAAGAACGCCCAAATCTAACTTCGTATGAGGAAGTTATGATTTTTTTGAAGTTTCAGCTTAGCAATAGACAGCTGAAAACTCGAATTTTAGATCGAGTGATTTTTAGCCGACACGACCTAAACGAGAATCGAAGGTCTCGTAAATAGTAGCACAACGGTAAAAAGTCTGACGAACACGGACGTCGGATGAAGAAGTTATGAATTTTTAACGGATTTCCTGTCCTGGTCTGTTAAAAATAATAATATAAAAATTAAATTCAAAATTAGCCGACAAAGTCTAAACGAAAGTTGTAGAGCGTAATTTTACCTACGCGTGCATATAAAGAACGTCAAAAACAGAGCTCGTATGCGAAAGTTACGAATTTTAGAAGATTTTGGCACAAAATTCGAGAAATTTCTCATGGATAAGCTTCACCCGGAAAAGCCACGTCACCCTCTACCCGAGTAGGCCGCGTGTCCAAAGCACCTTAGTCATCCGATTCGCTGTGCGTCCGAACGTCTGACGCGTGTTGCCTTGTGATTGGACCGAAGCCGAAGCCTATACCCGTTCGACGCGCCTCGCCCCGTGTCGCGTCCGAGTCTCGCATGCACGCCAGCTCCTCTCGCTTCGTGGCCTTCGCTCTAGCAACCGCGTGTCCCCTTCTCGGCCGAACCCTCGCATTCTCGCCCTATAAATAGAAGGCATGCGAGCCTTCCCGGGTAACTTTGGAAATTTGCCACCTTTCACCCTAAATTTCATATTTTAGCTATTTTCACTTCCCCCCCCCCCCCCCCCGAAGCCCCGGTATCAATTATAACCCCCGGAATACGCCACAAAGTGCCCGAGAAGCCCGGAGAATTTATCTTTTCGGTTTCGAAGCCCGACCCTTGCAGAGCCCGATTTCTCAATAAAACTCCCGGTTTTATTAGAAACGATCGTTTTAGGAAACGAATTGCTGCCCGATTTTCATTAAATCAGGTGAGTGTGTAGTTACTTTCACCTTACACATAGATATGAAGTATTTTAAAATACGTGCTGTGTGAATATTTATTGTTTGTTTATTTGAGTTGGATGTTGAAGGAGTGATTTATACATGTTTTAAATAATTTAAACTGTATATGTATTTTTATCTACAAAAATGTTGGGTAAAACATGGGTAGATGAAATAGTGGGTGTGTGATGAAAGGTGAGTTGGATAAACGAGATGATCAGTGATATAGATCATAAGTTGAGGGTGAGTGGTGAAAGGAGATCATAAGTTGAGGGTGAGTGGTGAAATATGAGATAAGCCCTTACCCAAACGGTGACCCCCGTCATTCAGCAGAGTAGGGATGACAACCATGGACTATTCTAGACGGTCTGTAGAACACTAGCAGACTTGCAACCTGTAGGTGTATGAACTATAGGTTCATCAGGCGTACTCTAAAAACCCATTGACATGTATGACAGGGGCGAATACTGTCAATAATACTGTCGATAAATGAGAGCTATGGACTTAGCACCTGTTGTATAAACCCTGGCGATGGTGTGAACTTGTGTGTATTCCTTAGGATGAATCCTTAGGAAGGAGTGATAGTTGAATCTTAGGGTAAACCCTTAAGAAATAAATAAGATAATGGGGTTGGGGTAATTTGGTTGATTGATTGTTTTTTAAGTATAATAAATTTATTTATTGTGGGTTGAAAACCCTATATGCTCACGAGGCTTCCAAGCCTGACCCACTCAGATTTTTATGATTACAGGTAGTGGACCCCGAGCATAGTCGGATGATGATGATGAGTGATTTTTGGATTATAGGCCAGTAGTTATAAATAACTGTTGCAAGGCTTATAATGTCTTGTTTATGCTTTTGATCTGTATCGGAACATGACATCCCGAGGTTTTGATATAAAAGGAAATTATATATTTCTTAAGGAAAGGTTTTGACAAACTTTTATCATGTTTTGTTTTGGGGACCAACTCCGCAACATCTTTTAAAAAGATTTCTCTGATTTTATTTTAAAAAACATAAATTTAATCGGTCTTTTCTGGCCGAGACATTAGGGGATGTCACACAAAATATATAAATACTTTAACTTGTTTTTTTTTTCTTTTTATTCATATGTGTAGACATGAGGACCTTTTTCTTTCCATGTGGGGCATTTTCAAAGATTTCATATGTGGCAACGAACAGACACATGAGTAAGATTCTTTTAACATTTTATTTAGTATTTACATAACATAACCAGGGTAAAAATGTCATATACAATTTAATGTAATGAATTGAGCACCTCTAGGAGAGGCGTGTAATGAGCTTATGGCTTATTCTCTGATATCATCATGTTGCTGCTACACCTGTTGCATAAGGAGAAAGCTGAGGAAGACTCTGAATATCACTGTATGTATTAAACACATTTATTAGAAATAAATTACTCAAATTTGTCATTGACACTAATCTGTTAATCTTCCATTCCATGATTTCATTCCCACGAATTTTCTTCGTAATGTGATAAGATTTTGTGGGAAGCTTGAGATGTTAGATCGACTACTACCCAAGCTAAAAGGTACAGATCATCGGGTATAATATTATATTCCCACTGAATTTTTTCGAGTCGGGTAATTTACCTTAATTTTCCCTTTGTAATTATCTTTTTGTTTATAGAATTGAAAAACTTGTAATATGTCAGTTATCTTGTAATATCAGTTATCATTTTTTGTTTAGATGCTTTTATTGACTAGGCTGCTTGGTGTGATAGAGGATTATCTATATTATAAACAATACATGTACCTTTGCCCTAGATGGGCATACAAGTGGTGGTGATCGTGGGTCCTTAATTGACCAGTTTAACAAACCTGGATCTCCATTTTTCATATTCCATCTCAGGTAATCAACATTTTGGTTCTATTCTATTTTTTTTTAATTTCATTTATTTTTCCATATAGCCTTTTTTATTTCATAGTATACGTGCTGGAGTCGTTGGAGTCAATCTTCAAGCTGGTGATACAGTTATCATTTTTTACACGGACTGCAACCCACATGCAATAATTAAATACATATATACTTATAAAAAAAGAATTCTATTTTAATAGTAATTTGATTTTTCGCTTATGCTTAATGGTTTTATGTCCATGTGTGCGGTTAGGTTGATTTGCAAGTATAAGCTAGAGCTCACAGAATTGGTCAGAAGAAATAGGTACTTGTTCTTCGGTTAGAAACGAAATGTTCACATCACATTCACATCACTACTTGGGAATCTTTTAGGTTAACATGTATGCTTTAAAAGTACATTTCAACTCATTAAAAATGTGTTGATGTAAGGTTAAATCGGTTGAAGAACAAGTTAGAGCTTCAGCTGAGCGCAAACTTGGAGTTGCTAATCAGAGCATTATTATTAGTTTCTTTGACAGTAACACAAGGTAGTTCATGTTACTTTTTCATGTGTGCTATTCTAAATGACAATATATATGCAGTTATACACACAAACAAACAAACACACACACACACACATGATTACATTGAATCTCCAGGCACCAAGGGTAAAACGGTCCAACTTGGACCAAAATTGAGAAGGATGGTTGAACACCAAAGAAATCATCTCCATAGGTAAATCTGTCAATTTTGAAAAAACTTATTACCTCTGTAACTGGCTATGAAGATCTAGAGATTCATCACCTAATCGACTTATTTGTTGAATAATCAGGTTACTAGAGACTTCAATTCTCTGATCAAATAATTTAGTGGGTTGTGTCAAATGGAATTTGTTATTATCAGTATATATGTTTTCATTACTCCCTCTGACTCCAAAACCATAGACATATATGAGTCATGCTATTATTGTGTTTATCTTTATGAAAAAAGAGATACATATTGTTGATATTTTTCTCAGATTCCAAAAGGGAGGGAAGTGGGTGACACTGATTCCTTCATGTTTAATGATGTGTTTACTGCTCCTCTTTATCGTATAAAGGTGAGATGAATTAATTTTTTTATACAAATATATAATGTGAAGTTCATATGAAATTGGAATGGAATGACTCATTCCATTCCATTGCTTATTTCATTATTCCATTCCATTCCATGTATAGGTGAATGCTATCCAATTGAAGGAAAGTGTGCAAGAAAACGCAAGCACCATAGAGAGAGTATTCCAAGATTGTCAATATCTAAAACAAGGTGTCCCTTAATAGCAATGTAGTATTAGGTTATATAATTAGGGAAAACCTCTTAATAACAATGTACAATTAGATCCCTTTAATATCAATGTATTATAATTTTTTGACATGATGTTATTGGATGAAATTGATTGTTTTGGTATATATTTGTATACATGTTTTTGTATTATGCATAAATGAGTATCGTAAAGATGCGTCGTAAATGCATATCGTAAATGGTTGTTGAAGTTTATGACACGCAAATGCGTGTCATCTTCATTTATGACAGGGGCTTCCTTGATACGCATTGCGTGTCATAAACACGCACGTCGTAAGGTTACGACACGCAAATACGTGTCGTCTTCCTTTATGACAGGGCCTTCTTTGATACGCATTGCGTGTCATAACTGCGCGTCGTAAATGCGTTTCATAAATGCGCGTCGTAAATGCGCGTCGTAAATAGACGACGCGGAAAAGCGTGTCGTCTCTCGTTATGACAGGGCCTTCCTTGACACGCATTTGCGCGTCGTCTGAGCGTTTTACGACATGCATTGCGCGTCGTAAAAGGCTGTTTTTCTAGTAGTGATGTTTCGCCATAAAATAATCCTGCAGATCCTCTCACAAAGGCTCTGAGTAGGGTTAAACATAGTCAATATGCTAGGATTGGTTTGAGGGATGATATTAGTTTTAGTAGTTAGATGATTAGTTTGAAACTTATAACATAATAAATGTGATTGATTTTGGTGATTAAATAATAGAGATTATTTATGAGTTTGTTTACTGCCTTTGTTAATTATTTATTCTTGTGTTTCATTTTACATGTTTTACTTCCTGAATAATTTGATTATTCGAAGCTCCACGGTCTTTCATACTTCAGGAGGTAAATAGTGAATGAAGAATGTCATGAATTGGATTGTAGATTGTCTAAGGAATTTAGACACAACTGTTGAGTATTTGAGATATTGAAACTGATTTTGCATGTTTGGTTATTTAGGGAAGCCTTTTTAGGGTTAATCATTTTATGATTCCCTACGGTGCCTTAACAGTAGAAGTTCTTGATCGAGCTCTTCTAAGGCATTGGTTTTATATTAAGGCATAGATTTTATATTTATGGTATATATTTATTGTTCCCTATAAATAATCATTAGGTTAGCTTTTGGTGTAAATTTTTTACCAGATTAGGGTTTTTCTCTGTACGTTCATGTCATAATCAATATACACAAAAACCTTTATCAGTTTACTTGCATATGATGGTGATTGATTCTTGATTGTTCTTGATATTTCGCATTCGTCATCTCAGATTTATTCCGAACAAGTGGCATCAGAGCGGGTTCTTGTAGATCTCAGCGATTTTTTGCAAGAATCGATCTTGTTTATGGAGTTAGTTTATCTTGAATCTCACCTTATTCTGCAAGTTTTGTAAGTTTTCTGGAAAGAAAAGGTCTAATATCTCGTTTTATTGCAAAATCTTGTTCAGATGTGCTATCTTCTACTCATTATTTCATCTGATTTGTGCTTGAATCGTGTACTGGAAGACATTTAGAAGACAATTTTCGTGTTTATTTGAATTTTCGTGTTCAGATCGACTTTATCTCTCTAAAATCCATCCCAGATCTGTTTTCTCTCTCTAGAAACCATCTCAGATCCGTTTTCTCTCTCTAGAATTCTTAACAGATCTACTTTCTTTCTTTTCAAGTTCTATCATTTGTTGAAGATCTAATGGATCTTTTATTTTGTAACTCAATTTTAAAACTTGGATTAAAGGTTTAGTTACTAAACCAATCTATGGTGTAGACAAAGTGACTTTGTTTCATGTTCTTGGTGATCTTACGTGAAGAGATGTTACTGAGTTATATCATTCTTTTGTTGATGATAAAATAACTTAATACTCATGTGTTAATGAACGAGAATTAAAAAAAGAATGATAGAATAGTAGAAGAATTTCGTATTATATATGGACATTAAGATCGAGAAAATAAACAGATGTTGGAGATGAAAAGAGCTGAAAAAGAAAACGAAGAAGTTCATGATGTTCGTGGTGAAGTTCATAATGTTCTTCATGATTCTGAAGAAAAGATGACTCAAGATGTTATTGTTGAGGGGGAGTCAAGTGGTTCATGTTTTTCAGAAGTTTTACAATCTGAATCTTTATGTTTAGATGATGCTTTTGAAGGAATGATTCCCTACAGAAAGCCAATGCTTCAAGAAATTCAGATTTATCAAACTCCAAAAGTTTGTGTGTCAAAGTCTTCTAATGTTCAGATTCAGAATGGTGAATAGATTGTTCAGATCTATAATTTGTTTCTGAAGCCTAGAAATAAGAAAAGGAAGAACAAGAGTAAAATAAAGAAAGTTTGGATGCCCAAGGTACAAGTACCCAATGCTTGTGAAAAAGTTGAGAAAGTTGAAGTCAAGCATGTTCAAAGAAACCTTAATTGTCATTTTTCTTCAGATAAAAATGTTAGAAGTTGGAAGGAAAAGAAAAGAGAATTTGGTTGGTTTAATGAAATTTATGGAAATTTTTGTTTTCCAACTAAAAGGAGGGTATTATTTTCAGAAGATGATAGATTTTCTTCAAATAAGTGGGTATGCAAGAAACCAACTTCAATGTTGAACCTTAAATGGGTACCAAAAGTCCCATAAAAGTTTTGTCCTTTATTAAAAAAAACGAAAAAGGGACAAAATCTGGTGAAATCTGTGAAGATTCAGTCAAAGATATGAAATTTTATTGAAGAAATCAATTTTCATTGACTTTTAATTGTTCGAAATGACAAAAGGTGAAAAAGTTGAAAAGATGGGGTGAAAAAGGACATTTTTTGCAAAAAGGAGGCTGCCACCTGACACATTTCAGCAAAAAGGGCACAAGTCGTCAATTCACAGCATTCAGGAGGGTCAGATTCGCAATTTCTTGAAAAGTTGGGGTTAGTTTCGCTTGCATGCTTGTTACTGTGTTCGTTCTTTGAAGCGGAGTCAAACAACCAAAAGCGAAACTCAAAACGCGAATGTCACAAAATCAAGAAACGAACTAAAAAAGCGAAAGTCTCAATCGGAATTGAAGAAACGAACGCGAATCTACTGTTCATATGTGAACGTTCGCACGCATTCGTTGTCCTCCATTCGCAGCGAACCTGGGATTCGCTTTACGTCCATGATCAATTGAATAGGTTCGCAACAAACATAGAGGATTAGGTTCGCGTCCTCATCTGCATCTACAGGTTTCTTATCTGTGAAGCGAACGTTCGCTTAGGGTGTGTAATTAACGGATTCAGAACGAATGGTGGGACTGGGATCGGATTTGCACTCAAGGACCTGTAATTAGATTTGAAGCGAACCTGAGATTCGCTTTCGGTCCATGATCAATTGATTTGAAACGAGAGTCAACATTGAAGGATTCGCATCTGTAACTCAAAATTGATGTCGCATCTGAAGTCGGAAGCTTTTGAAATTGGAACATATATTCTAATTGGAACAGTTTGTGTCTTGATTATCGGTATTACAATGAAATCAAAATCGGAATTGCACGCTTCAAAATTGCTCCTGTTCGAAACTTTAGAAATCAATGTTGCTCCTGTTCGAAACTTTGGGCCTTTGATGTCGAGCATGACGGCGCAGAGAATTCTGGTGTTATCCATGGCTTGTCAGAGATTATCGAGAGTTTCCTGATGATATTCATACGATACATAAGAGAAATTGAAGCGAGCAACATTCATCCATGCCTTCAACAACTTCTCAACCATTGGAACGATTGAGACGAAAACTCAGAAACTTTGAAGAATCGGAATTTAATCGCTTGGAAACTAGTTTCGGAAGTTGATTTAAACGATATTGCTATCAGATGTTTGGTTTTGGTTTTGACCTTTTGAGTCAACAGACGCATTCTTCACTGAGTCAATTAAAGAAGATGACTCATTTTTCAAATTCGTCCCCTGACTTTCAGAACTTCACAGATTTTACCCAAGATTCTTAATTCTTTCAATTTCTTGTTTGGGATTATTCTAAAAGGGATTTAATTCATCAAATCTGACGGGTTTTGAAGATTGCTGGTGATTCTTCTTAGCTTTCTGGATTCTCTCCATGGCATTTGTTGAAGATTCAAGGGGGAGTGATGATTATTCAAGGGGGAGTTCGTATTTGGAAGATTGTTTTTATTTCTCTCGCTTTGAAGACCCCATGTGCTGATGAGTCTCACAATTTAGGGGGAGAAATGCCAAGAAGATCGGAAATCGTGTTCTTCATCAGTTTCAACATCTAGGGGGAGATTGTTGAGTATTTTAGATATTGAAACTGATTTGGCATGTTTGGTTATTTAGGGAAGCCTTTTTAGGGTTAATCATTTTTATGATTCCCTACGGTGCCTTTACAGTAGAAGTTCTTAATCGAGCTCTTCTAAGGCATTGGTTTTATATTAAGGAATAGATTTTATATTTATGGTATATATTTATTGTTCCCTATAAATAATCATTAGGTTAGCTTTTGGTGTAGGCTTTTTACCAGATTAGGGTTTTTCTTTGTACGTTCATGTCATAATCAATATACACAAAAACCTTTATCAGATTACTTGCATATGATTGTGATTGATTCTTTATTGTTCTTGATATTCCGTATTCTTCATCTCGGATTTAGTCCCAACAACAACAGTTGTGTTTGTACAACATTCATGAGTACTTAGAAAATGGATATTTGAGTATTAAATAAACCCACGCTCAGAGAATTACTTCATGGATTATATCACGAGTAATTCTGAGACAATAATATCTAATATTCATAAAATAGAGATATATGCGTTGTAATTTACAAGTCGGTTGTATATTGATATTGCGAAAATGCATTAATAACTTGATTTTATACAACGTAGTGTCATGTACAATTTGGTGAGCAAAAGATACAAGCATATGAGTCAAATTTTATTCGTTATTTTTGCCCTGACGGGAAAATCGATATCTTTGGGCCCCTCGGTGATTTGGTGTTGACTTATAGTGTTATGCCCAACCACGACTAAATTGTTGGGTTCAATTAGAAGTCTTATGACGTCATCACAAATCAGGAAATCAGGAATCATAATTTTGGACAATGAGATTGATTCTAATCCATGTCTCATGTCCATATGATATCTTTTATAATGAATGAATGTTTGATCACTTATCTAAGGACCAATATCTTATTGGATCAGAGTTCGACAGTTGCTTTGGAAAGCACACATTGCTGTTTGATTTAGAAGTTATACCTGTAATTTAGTTTAGGACTTATCCAAGTGGGAGACTGTTGGATTAGGCATGTAAGGCAATAACTAAATTAGTATAATCTTGAACTTTTAGCAAAGTCCTTTTGGGTTTCCTTTAAACCTAGTAATTGACTGGAATGCTTTTTGGAGAGAGAGACTGATTTATTAGTTTATTATATGAATAATAAATTAATCATAATAAATGATTTATTAATATATTATGAGAATAATATATTAGTTATAAATAGTATTGTTTAATTAAAATTAATCATAAATTACTTGGAATTAATTTTAGAATTAATTAGATTAATTAAAAGTGGAAGGACTAAAGGTGATAATGTTTAAAAGTTGAACATTGACCAATTCTTGAACCTTACAAGATGGGTACAATTTTAGAGGAGGATTCTAGAGCTTTTCTTGGGCTTTAAGAAGCTTAGAATGTCTTAGGTAGCAAGAAAAAGGATAAGGGTTATCCAAGGAAACGTGTCTTATCCTAGTTTCCTTGTTGACCTATATAAACCCCTTATGAGTTTCATATTTTCGGTAATACTTTCTCTAAGAGCTTAGAGCCAAAAATTCCTTCCCTCTCCTCTCTCCTCTTTACTTTCCAATTTTCTAAGGTTTGGGTGTGAGCCATTATAGGCACGAGACTTCTGATGCTTGCTTTCTAAAGACCAATCAAGAAGGAATACTAGTCTATTTTCTATAATAAACTAAAGGTATGTAATTTCTAATGTTCCTTTCTTAATTTTGAAAATAGCATTGTACTTTTAGGGTTCTTGATATTCAATTGTTTGTTGCAAATCATAGAGAGAACATAGATCCTTTAGGTTGCATGTGAAGTTAGGGCTTATGTTTTTTCCGCCAAATAAGATTTTTCTAACCTATAAAACCCAAAAAAATTTGATACTTCAAGAATAAAGACAACCTAGATATTAGAAAGATCAATTTATAGTCAGGTCAATATATTGTTGTTTGACTTGTTTCACAGCTACTGTATTGATTCAAGAAAATAAGAACAAAAAAGAATGAAAAAATGATTTACTTATTAAGTCTACACAGTAAACAAAATTCAGAAATAGAAATCTAGAAAAAAAAAGAGAATAATAAAAAAGTTTATTTACCTTTTGGTTTTCTTCCGTAGGCTCGGGTTCTGAAATAGGAAGCAATTGAGCAAAAAAAAGATTGTTACTGGTGAATTTCAATGGAATGGGTTTTGAGTATTGAGTATTTTCTATTAATTTATGAAGAAAGAAGTAAGAAGAAAAAAATCAAAAATCGATTAGATGAGTATTAAGGGTCGAGGGATTTCCTCTGAATGAGTTTTTTGGATTTGCGGTTTTAAGAAATCAACAGATAAGAAAATATGATAAGCTTAAAGAATACCGTTATTGTCTTAATGAATTGTGATAGCAATAATTGGTGCAACATGGATTTCTGATTCCTAACGTCGAGGATGAAAGAACCAATGCATCATCTCTTTTTGTAACACTCGTTTCCAGAGATGATTCTTCCAATCTAAGTTATTGGGATTTTAGCTGGGCCACGATGTGATGATGGAGTGACCACGATGTGGCTGCTTGGTTCAGAAAACACACATTTTCAATGCACCACGGCAAGGCTAGGTCTTGGTCACGACATGGTGGCAGATGCGGTTTAAAACTCTAGAATACGGGTTTTGTGCCCTATTTAAAGGCACTAACTCTTAAGGATACTTCATTTGGTAGCCTCCATCCTCAGAAATCGATCCCCACACAAACCCTAGTCTCTTTGTGTGTGTTTTGAGTGTCTGAACCGATCTTTGTGAAGGTTGAAGGAAGGAGTCCACCTTGTTTCTTGTGAGCTTCGTTCTTGCTTAGATCCAACATCTTCATCACATTTTTTGACCTTTTGGAGGTATAAAGTCTCAACCTTGCACATTACTTCTCTAGAGCTTATTCTAGGTTATTTTATGAGCTTTTTGGTCACGATCTTCTTTTCCTTGGAGTTTGAGTGAACTTCAGAGCATTTGAGTGCAACATTTGGCTTCTAGACCATGGTGTTGGATGGAAAGTGGTCTTGCATGACTTACTTTGGTGTCCATGCATTTGGTATAACCATTAAGAACTTAGGATTAGAGATCTTTACTTATGGTGATGTCTTAATGGATAAAGTTGGAAACTTTATCCATCAAGACCTTGATGAGATTTAGATATGCGCTTTAGAGCTCTTGGGATTAGGAGTTAAGAGCTGAATCCATTAAGTTGTTCATGTGTAGTTGCCATGACGTGGTGGCGGGTCCGGTTGTCACTGCTTTGTCGTAAAGTTGCCACGAAATGGCCAATGGGTGGCCACGACGTGGAGGTCACTTGGCGTTGACTTTGACTGTTGACTTTTTGACGTAGTTGACTTTTAGTCAAATTGCTATTTTTAGAAGTGTAGACTAAGGTTTGATCATGGGTGTTCCGATAGGTGGGTTATAGCATCGATATCACAATTGTTCGAGCTGTGGTTTGTTTGATTAATCTGTGAGGTGAGTCTTCTCACTATAATATGTAGGATGCTAGTTGTATTTGTGACTTTTGCATGGAAGGCCAAGATTTGGCCCCTAAAACTTGTATGAAAGACTAGGATTAGGCCCTTGGCAATTGTATGATAGACCAAGGTTTGACCCCTGACACTTATATGAAAGACCAGGATTCAACCCCTAACAATTGTGTGGAAGACCAGGATCTGGCCCCTGACACTTGTATGTAAGACCATGATTTCGCCCATAGCAGAAAGTGATTGTAAGAATATGATTTGGCCCATATCATTTACTTGGGGTTGAAATAGACTTGTGATATTATGTAAGATATGTGATATTTTGGGGAACTCACTAGGTTTTGTGCTTATATTTTTATGTTAAAATGTTTTAGGCACTTCTGGTTCAAAAGGAAAGGGCTCGGCCTGATCGTACTGCATCCCCCACAGTTTATTCTACATTATCTTTTTTATTTTTATTTTTTTTATTTTTTATGACTCACTATGATGTTTGAGAATATATCATACTTCGATTGTCATTTAAACAAATGAATGAATGTTTTGGGTTGTTTTAAAAAAAGAATTTTTTACCTGATATTTTTGGGACGTTACAAGTTGGTATCAGAGCCTTGGTTTGAGGGATTGAGGCACACTTCATAGTATGTCTGGACTCAAACTGAGGAATAGTAAAATGTTTTAAAAGAAAACGGTTTTCAAAAAGGTTTTTTATAAAGAAAGGGGTGCATTTCATGCTAACAACCGAGCTCAAGTAAGTGATTCCCCAAATACCCATACATGAATGTTATGTTTTACTATGCTATTATATAAATTGCAAGATAGTATAGGGAAAAGCATCTACTCCGAGTTGCATGCTAGAATGTTTGCTTAGGAGATACACCTTTTTGTGACTGATATGTGAACTGATAGAGATGCATGGCAGTGAGTAGGGTAAGGATATTCAGAAATTACGTCTTAGGATTGCCTGATCTTTATGATTCCTTGTTTCCTATTGGTTTTGCTGTTCGAATGATGCTTGCTTTGTGCTATGTGAATGTAATGTTAGATTAGTGTCTAAATCCATAACTATTTTGGTATGTACTTGACCCGATTATGAGCATGGTCCTTTTTGGGTTGCCTTCACCATAGCAATATGTAGGATGAATTAAGGAGAGAAAGGTTTAATTATGATTTATTAATATATTATGAGAATAATATATTAAAGGAGAAATCATATTGTTTAATTAATATTAGTCAAAGAATTAATTAAGAATTAATTTAGTGGCTAAAAGAGATTAATTAAACTTAGGGGACTGGATTTGTAATTATAAGATAATTGCAATTGGGCTATGGATTACCAAAATAATATAGGTTGGACGAATTCTATGGGAAGCCCATAAGGAATTCGTCCAAGGGATATGTTAAAGGAGTCCATGGGCTGCTTAGGGCTTAAGCAGCCAGATTAGGGTTTCCTAGTTGTAAACCCTAATAACCTACATGTATATAAAGGACCCTTAAGCCCCAAAAACGTGGTGAACTATTCCTTTAGGGTTTCCAGCCGTTTTTGGTGCCTCCTCTCTCCTCCCTCTTCATCCAAGTTGCTTAGTGGTGTTTGTGACTCCATTAGAGGTGCAACACTTGAGGCACTAAGCTTTCTGAAGCCAATCAAAGCAAGGATTGATTGTTATTGCTATATAACAATCAAAGGTAATTACTAAACCCTTATTTCAGTTCTTATTTGATAGATCTATGGTTTATAGCTTTGGATATTCAATTGCATGTTCATTAGACAAACTAGATCCAAAAGCTATTAGGGTTTGCATGTACACCATAGGAATGATGTATTGCTCGAAACCCAACAGTGGTATCAGAGACTAGGGCTGTTTGTTAGTGAATTTGATGCTTGTTTGATCGATTTTTGCATGAAAAACGAAGTTTTTTTTGCCTTCTGAATCTCCGACTCGGCGAGTCAGTGGATGAACTCGGCGAGTCAGTCCGACTCGGCGAGTCCAGTCCCTGACTCTGCGAGTCCATGGATCTGGCAGCGTTTTTTGGCGATTTTGTTGCTGTTTTGGCTTGGGATACTTACCATAAACGTTTTTAATTCATAAAATCCAATTTTTATTGATATTGGGTGATTATCCTTGTCAAAATAGAAGATAATTGTCAAAATTTAGATAATCTTTTGTTTTATTAGATAAAGATTGATTATTTGTAATTTAGATTTGAATTATCTTGTGAAAAAACTTCAATTTTCCCCTTTAGGTTTTATAGTTTAAATTTGAACTTAAAAGTTTTGCTTTTGAAATTTAAATAGTTAAACCCTAATGTTTTGAAAGGTTTCAAAACTTGCCCTCAAGTTTTGGAATTTGAATTTTTGATTAAAAGTTTAATTTTGAAATATTTAAATTCTAAACTCTAATGTTTTGAAATGTTTCAAAACTTGCCCTCAAGTTTTGGAATTTAAAAATTAATTAAAAGTTTAATTTTGAAATGTTAAATTCTAAAACCCTCGTATTTTTGAAAAGTTCAAATTACACCCTTATGGTTTTATCAATTAATTAAGGTGTATAATTAAAAGAGATTTAATAAACCCATATAGTTTTCGTTTACATTTAATTAAATTAAAAGTATAATTTATTAAATTAGACCACCTAGTATTTTAAAAGTTTAAAATACACCCTATACTATGTATATATGACATTAAAAGTCTAATATTATATATGTATAAGTAAACAGTCAGTCTTACCGTTAGTAGGTCTCATTCACGAAGCTGGTCTATAAGGGGTGTTTAAGGAAATTGCCTATAAAATGGCGATTGAATGGGTATCCACTCTTACCCACCGCACTCTTGACTAGTGGAGGGTCGTTAGCCGAACGGGTAGGATAGGACGAAACCTTCCATTATAAGTATAATGAAGTACGAACTAACTACATGCTTTTACAAATTCCCAAATCATAGTTACTTTAGGAAAAATGTGGAATTGTATGCTAATCCATGAAATTACACTTTGTACCCTTGTCGAAACGTTAGTGGAGCGTGTGTGGTTAACCGGCACACTAATTTGGGTTTGGCATTGGTGGCGAAGGGTGGCTCGATGTTTATCATAGATCAATGGAGCGTGTGTGGCTAACCGGCACATTGATTAGGTGATAGTAGAAATTGGGTGCACCACGTGATTCGTATGGTTATTCGCACCTTGTTTGTGATCCTCGACATCCCAGTCGCAAACTTGAAGGGCATAATCGAGATTAAACATGCCATTGAAAAGTTCAATGAATCTCAAAAGATCTAGGAGTTTCAATTCATTTAAAACTTAAACTTCATTTTGTTTTTCATGGTGGGAATTGGTAAATCGTCATTTACCTACCTTCAAATATTCTGCAACTAGATTACGGCATCCCTCTTCTAGGTTGTAGAATGTTGTGCTGGATCCTAGCCTTGATGTTTCATTTGGGTGTTACATCAAGGATTCTTATCAACTAACTTGAATTTTCTCCCGTTTTGTAGATGTCTAAATCTTACAATGGTCTTCCCAAGTCCCTTGGAACAAGCTTTCCAAATGAAGATGACGTTCCACGATACGATCAAGGAAATGAGAGTCATGCTTCACTTCCTCCACCTCCTCCAATTAATCTCCCTAACCCACAAGTTCAAAGGCTTGAAAAGTTCAAGCTCACTCAAGCCCTTTTGGCAAGTAAACACGAAGATGGAAAAACTGTGTGTGCACACATCTTAGAGATGAAGTCACACATTGATAGGTTAAGGATGATGGGTGTCAATATCTCAGAAATGTTGGCTGTTGACTGGGTTCTTCAGTCACTTCCTGAATCATATAGTGAGTTCGTTAGAGAGTAGTATATGATGGACCATGACGTGACCCTCATTGATTTGGCCTATTTGCTTATAGCTGCTGAATCAGAAATGATTTGGCGTGCTGATCGAGCAAATTTGTTTGGCAAATCAAACTCCCAAACTTCAATGGACATTGAAAATGGTGACATTGGAAATCCAGAAAAGGTAAATTCTGAGATAGTTCCTTGTGTCATTCCAAAAGAGTTCATCTGCTTCTACTGCCAAGAGAAGAGGCATTGGAGACGAAGCTGCCCTGTTTACCTGAGAGATCTAAGAGATGGGAGAGTCAAGACGTATGGCTCTACTTCAGGTAAAATCTATTAACTAACTCTATAAGTTCCTATTCTTTGATTCTAAATACATAATGTGATAAGATTACATTTTGATGTTTTTGCAGGATCGAAGAAAAGAGAGGAAGCTTAAGGAAGAAGCGTGCTGAATCTGATCATGAAGAAATGCATTTCGATCGCATGGACTCGAGAATCAGATTTTTGAGCTGCTACTCTAGAGTTACGATAGAATGATAAGAAATATGAAATAGCATAGTTTTTCAGTTGAATTGCATTGTAAGGACAAAGTTTTTCCGTAATAAAATAAAATTTTCTTTTTGTCTTATTTATTTATCCTCGCAATGGCATGTATGAAAAAATTGATGTTTGAATGTTTCTTCTATTAGCAATAATGGATTTGATTCTTAATTGTGTTATTTGTGGAAATGTCGAGAATTTACCAAATAGGGAGAGTTTCTCATCACGCAAGTTTCAATTGGACAGAAACTTGGAATCATGCAACCTGCATTGTGTGATGAATGAGAAACTTCATATTTGAAAATTAGACTAATTCCTTGACAAAGTGTCAAGTGAAGGACTAAGAGATCGAGTACACTAGGTTATGCGTCGATCAAGTCCACCACAAGAGTAATAAAGATATTCGTCCTGATTTACTAAAGTTTAGTAAATATGGTTATACTTATAAGATTAAGTATAATTCTGAGTTGATTGAAAGAGTTTCAATCAATAGCAGAACGAACAAGAAGAATCTAGTAGGCAGAAAGATAAGAGTTTCTCTATTCTAAGAAGAAAGGAGAGTAACTTTTATTGTGTTTTATAATAGGTCTTAATGATTACGAACCATGTCTCAATTGATCCTCTAAGTGAGTCTTAGTGTAATTGCATGTCTAAGAAGAGGAATCGAGAATTGTAGAAATGGTTAAATCAAGAAGTCAATCATACTTCGTTCCAATATCAAGTCTTAGAGTTGTATTCCAAGATTGTGAATTGAGTGACAAGTCTAAAGTAGGTTTATAACACTCAACAAATGTGGAATTGAAAAAGTCTTCTTATTCCTGCACATTTGAGATTGGTAAGTTGCGATGTCTTGGATAAGACAAAGACCAACTAGAACCAATTATGTGAAGTGATAGTCTTGATAAAAACTACACTAACTCTTGAATATTTGTTTTGTCAAGGAATGTTTCTTGACAAGAGAAACTTATATGTCAAGGAGTCAGTGGGAGTCTTAATGGTCTTGAAAGGTTTCAAGAACAAATCAAGAGTTAAACCTAGTTGATCATCACTAGAACACGACTTGAGGTTTATAACCTATCGTGTTGACATTATTTTGTTTCTGTGCCATTCCAATTAAGCTAAATATGTATGTGAGTTCTATGAGTTCTCATTTGAATTCATAAAGACAAAGCACCTTGCTCAATGGAAAGTACATTGATATGTAAAGGTAAACCACTTGGAAGACATGGTGGGCACTCGTGTTACCATGAGGCAAGAAATCAAGATTGAACAAGTTCAGTCCATATGGTTTTGGATTTGTCGCATAACTTCGTTTTGACAAATTCACATGGATAGGAACACATACATCATAAAATCTAAGTGTCATAAGGTTTCCCTCCTTCATGAAAATGATTGTGAGGAAATGCTTTCACTAAGAGAGATTTTAAGAAGATAGCAATTGTGAAAATTGTATTCTCAAATTCGATTATGATTACGACATCCCTTTTCATAGTTCGAATTGTGAGATTTGGCAATTGGTCTGAACATTTGGGACTTAGTAACATAAGTTCTAAATTGTTTAGACACACATGTGAGCTATCTAAGGCAAAGGTGTATGAGCTTAAAAAGCTTAGATAAAGGCTTATCAAAGCATTAGGTATTAGAAATATGAACTTAAGGAATTCAATAAGCATTGTTTTCTGGAAGTTCAATTGTTTTCTAAATACATGTCAAAGCTAGTGGGAGCATAAGTGTTATGATGGTAAGAAAATAATCATCATGTTAGTGGGAGCATGATTATTATGGTAAGTATTGCAAGTTAGCAATATTAATTATAGAAAACAAAGATTCACTTTGCAAAGTTGCAAGGGTTGAAAAGTTGTTTTGCTATAATTAAAGGAGAGAATATTATACTTCGTTTCAAAATATAAAAGCTTAGATCGAGAAATGTTAATAAATTTAGTCAAGGATACATAGGGCATTCTCAAAATTCGATTATGATTACGACATCCCTCTTCATACTTCAAATTGTGGGAACAGGGCACATAAAATATTATGGCAGAAGGCTGATAAAGTATCACGTCTTTATGTGAGACATTATGCATCGTGTCCAATACGCTTCGGGTATAGGATTGATTGCATATGCTATAATATTTGACCATTCTAAAATTTTCCAAATGCCTAGGGCATTAAGAGGGAAAAAGGACTAGAATCGGTTTTGACTAAAATAAATTAATCAACTATCAAAGGACGATCTGAGGTTCACTGAGGATTTGTCGCTTGTGAGTAGTTGGAAGTATAGTACTGGATGGACTATATTGACATTATTATGAATAGATAAGATTCTATTAAGAATGAGTTGTCATATAGCAAATATGGAAATGTTTCCATAAAATGGGAGTTGGAAATTACGAATCTATGTAGATTAGAAACTTTTATGCAAAAGGATGTTCGAAAGAATGTACTTTGAGTGAGAGACATCACATCTATAGAATTGTTTTGTGACAATTTCTGATAGAGTACTTTGTGATTTCATTCGCCAAGTCTTGATGACTTTTGTGCTATGACTTTACGAAAGGATCGTTGCATAAAATGTTAGAATCTGACATATTCTAAAAGTGGCAAGGATTTGGTATTCTTACACTAATGATAAGGATTGGGGATTGTGAAATGAGTTTCATTGGAAAAGTTTTTCAATTGATCTATTTTACAAAGTATGGACCATAGGAAACCAAAGTGTGCATGCTTGGAGCATGGGACAATTGTGGTTATAATTCGAGAAATAAGTTGATTTTCTGAAACAGTAAGCAATGAATAATGAGTAATCAATATGGTGTTTAAATAAAAGTGTTTTATTTACGCTCAAAAGTTTTGGGGCCATATAGGATTAATATTATTATTGTGTTTCACTTTGCATGTTTTGACTTCCAGAATAACTGGGTTATTCGAACCTCCACAGTCGGTCATACGTTGGAAGTAGGTATGAAGGAAGACTGTCATTAATCTGTCTGTAGATTGTCTAAGTGTTTAGACATAGCACAAGTTTGCTGCAGAGTTCATGAGTGCTTTAATAAGATTAAAGTATTGGATTAAACCCACGCTCACTTGAATCACTTCATGGATTTATCACGGGTGATTAGTGAGACGATAATATTGTATATTCGTGAAACCGGGACGTGTGAGTTGTTATTTGCTGGTCGGTTGCACATTGATGATAATTAAACGCACCAGTAACTTGGTGTTATAAAACTTATTGTTGTGTGTAATTCGATTAGTAGGTGCAAGCAAGCATTTGAGTCGAAGTTTATCGATTCCTTTTACCCAAAGTGGGATAAAAGTGATATATGTGGGCCTCTCGATGATTTGGTGATGACACTCTAAGCGCTTGGCCAAGCTGGGACTAAGTTGATGTGTTCAATTGTAGTCTGTTGTCAGTCGTCATAAATCGGAAGTCGGGAAACAGTATAGAGAGAATGATCAAATTCATGTCTTGTGTCTATACGATATCTTGAGAATGGAGGAATATATAATCCCTTATCTAAAGGACATGCGTATCTGATAAGATCAGAGTTGACAGCGGCTTTTGAAAGCTACGATTGCTGATCAGGTTCTGAAGTTATGCAAAATAGTTATTAGACTTATCCAAGTGGGAGACTGTTGGATTAGTGTCTAAGTCCATAACTATTTTGGTATGTACTTGACCCGATTATGAGCATGGTCCTTTTTGGGTTGCCTTCACCATAGCAATATGTAGGATGAATTAAGGAGAGAAAGGTTTAATTATGATTTATTAATATATTATGAGAATAATATATTAAAGGAGAAATCATATTGTTTAATTAATATTAGTCAAAGAATTAATTAAGAATTAATTTAGTGGCTAAAAGAGATTAATTAAACTTAGGGGACTGGATTTGTAATTATAAGATAATTGCAATTGGGCTATGGATTACCAAAATAATATAGGTTGGACGAATTCTATGGGAAGCCCATAAGGAATTCGTCCAAGGGATATGTTAAAGGAGTCCATGGGCTGCTTAGGGCTTAAGCAGCCAGATTAGGGTTTCCTAGTTGTAAACCCTAATAGCCTACATGTATATAAAGGACCCTTAAGCCCCAAAAACGTGGTGAACTATTCCTTTAGGGTTTCCAGCCGTTTTTGGTTCCTCCTCTCTCCTCCCTCTTCATCCAAGTTGCTTAGTGGTGTTTGTGACTCCATTAGAGGTACAACACTTGAGGCACTAAGCTTTCTGAAGCCAATCAAAGCAAGGATTGATTGTTATTGCTATATAACAATCAAAGGTAATTACTAAACCCTTATTTCAGTTCTTATTTGATAGATCTAGGGTTTATAGCTTTGGATATTCAATTGCATGTTCATTAGACAAACTAGATCCAAAAGCTATTAGGGTTTGCATGTACACCATAGGAATGATGTATTGCTCGAAACCCATCATGTAAGTCCCACAAACGTGAACCAACCAGTGATCAAATACAATCAAGATGCAAAAACAGTGAGAATTAGAAGGAGTAGAAGCAAAGAAGTTTCAACAATGCACACGTTGTATTCAGCCGTAAACGTCTAGTACACTTGGAACACACACATACACGTCTTACACATATGACACATCTGACACACTATTTATATGACCACCAGCCGCAAACACGTTCACGGCCGTGAACAGGTTCACGGAGGTGAACCCTACTCGGCCGTAAACACAACCGCAAACACGCATTACATGACCAAAACCCTAGACCTATAATAATAGATGCCTAGCCCAAACCAACAAATTATGACCTAACAGTCTCCCCCTTGGTTTGAGCTAGCATAGTTTTAGTCCTTCTCGATTACCAACACATCTGATCTCCCCATAGCACCCAACCACATCTTCTTATCGATGATCTCCACTATCATGCTAGTGAACTCCCTGGCAGCAGCCTCCATGATCTCCTGATCGCATAAAATCTGATGTGCAGCCAAGGTGTGGATGTCCCTTTCACCAAACTGAAGCAGGTCCTTCTTATCAACGAGACGGAAGCATCCATCTTTGAACTTGATAACATCAGAAGTTATGGCTTCATCGAAAACCCAGTACTGCATGTCGCGTAGCGAACCATCACAAAAGTTCTTGACGATGGGAATCTTTGTCATCTGCTTCGTTGGAGGCCACATTACATTCTTGAAGGGCTTGTTGGTGATCGGGTCAAACATATCTTCGGCTGTCTTCAAGAAAGATTCGGCGGTCTTCATTCCATCAAATCCTTTCCTTACCTGTCTCTCGAAGAAGAGTTTAAAATCAGTTGCACGAGGATCATTGGAAGGGTTAGCGAATGGAGCTTTAGACAGCTCAGCGAGGTCCACCTTGGTGAAAGAAGAAAAATCATTCTCGTCTTTGTAATATTCCACACTATTACTTTTTCGTTTCACCAGCCAGCAATCGAGTTTATCATGAAAACCCCACATATGAATCCCTGACCTGTCACCGTATTTTTGCTTGAACCTCTTCTTGTCGAGCTCAGTCGCTGTTAGTTTAGGCTGGTCTCCATGAAGATTTTGATCATAGTTCTTCATGAAGAGCAACCTTCCCCTTTTCTGTGAAATGACCTATTTCCCAGCGCTTTTGATTATAATTCTTGGATGGGCTTGCTACGGTTCCTTTTCAAAACGGTTAACGATTGTAGTGGTTCTGACTGGAGTCGAATCGACAATGGGATCTTGTTGAGATGTCTGGGCAGGGTCAATGGTAGAGGTCTCAGCTCCGCCTGGTTCTCCGACAGATGATTTGAATTTGTCGCCAAATTCTTCAGCTAATTTGTTCTTATGGTCGAAGTAACAAGCAGTCAAGGATCCAAGGTGAGTCTGTAGGTCAGAGATTTTTTTTGACTTTAGAGTATTATCTGCTTTATGCTCGGAAACTTCGATGTTGAGATTTCCAATCAAAACATCTCTTTCAATGATTTTCTGATTGAGTACCCCAATCTCTGCTCTCAGATCAGCAATCGATGGGTCCGCTCCCCCTACATCTCCTTCTCCAATGGATATGCCTTTAGCTCGGGAAAAGGAATCAAAATCTGGTTGCGCCAACAACCTGGCAAGCCTTTCAGAAGCGACATCATGCGCAGATATTGGTGGAGAGGAACCCCCAAGAGATGAAGAGCTCCCAGTTTCATGAAAAGATCGAATCACACTTGGACCTTCATGGGTTGGTACTTCTTGAGTTGTTTCGGTTGGTATAGCAGCAAAAGTAGGTTGTTGAATTGGTGGAACTTGTTCTCTTACTAGCACTCCCGGCCTGGGATCAGCTCTTCTTCTTTTTAGTGGAGGCTGAGAGGCTTGTGTCATTAAAGGATAACTTTCAAATGGCATAGAGGATGGAGTAACAACTGGAAAGGGGGAATCCTTGAAGTTGTATCCACATTCATTGAAGGATCAGCCATTTGTTTAGAGGTAGGAGGCGTCACATTGAGAACATCACGAACTCCCTCTGTCTCCGTTGCCGGTTGTGCAACATCATGGACATTTGCGAAGAAGTCATCGAGGTCCTCAGTACTTATTCTTATATTTTGATCTTGCTCAGTACCAAAGAATATATCTTCATTATCATAACCAGTAAGATCTTCACCCTGATCCATATCATCTTCACCATCATCTTCATTTACAACATTCTCCATTAAGTTCATCTCAAAATCACTCTCATCATCATCATTAGCATCCTCATCATCATTTTCTTCTTCAACTATTACCGGTACATGCTCTTCGGCAACAATCGACACATGAGCAACAGGTTCCTCTTCGTGTTCAAAAGCAGTAATCACATCATCATCAGTTTCCTCATAAGTTGAGGAGCTTTCAGTCTCAGATGCACTACTGACTTCTGCAAATTGGACAAATTTCACTAAAGGAAATTTCCCTTCGAACATGAACTTTCCTTTTCTGTTTTGCTTTATGAGCCCGAAAGTAGTGGAACCAAGGGACTTCAAATCAAGTATTTCTCCTCTTTTCTCAAGTTTCGGGTATTTGCTGTTGAAGATCATCTGTAGGATCCTCGGAAACATGAGAAATTTTTCTTTCTTCTTTCTTTCCAAGTTGGTTATCATCTCGTTTAGGATGTATCTCGAAAAGTTGAAATCGAGACCCGTAGCGAGAGCAGCAATGGCACCCGTGTTTAGTAACGAGATCTCGTCAGCACCAGCTCTCCTTCCAGAGATGCAGCTCACGAACACATGGACCAGGAACCTCCAATAGGGTGGCAATAACTTCTTGATCGTAGGAGCAAACACACCCTCATAGCCCATCCGATTGATAATCTCCTCAGTCTGGTCCATGGGGATCTCTGTTGGAAATCTAGACTGGTCATTGATCTGTAATACTTCGCGGATGACTTGCTCTGTTACAGTGATCTTCCTTCCATTGACAGTTGCTTCTACGGAGATTGCATCATCATCTTCTTTGCGCACCAAAACTGTGTTCCAGAACTGCTTCACAAGATTTTGATAAATCATTGGACTGGATGTGAGAGAATATGCCAAACAACATTTCTTCAGTCCATGAATCATGGACTTGAAGTCACTGTGTGCAGCTGGTAGATCAACCAAAAAGATGGAAAGGTTATGGATGTCTGCAAACTTCAAATCTGCCATTGTTGACCTGCACCTACCGAGCCAAATAAAAAAAATACATATTTAAGCAATTAAACTTAGTTTTTCTCATTAATCAATTAATTAGGCTTTAATATTGATTTTAATTGAGCAAAAATTGTGTTTATGTCCAAAAGAGGGTTCACGGCCATAAACAGGTTCACGGCCGTGAACGCGTATGCGGCCGTGAACGGTTCAACAGCCGTGAACGCCTCAACAGTGCCGCAAATCAAATTTCATTCAATAAACCCTCTAAACACGATCGATTCCTGTTAAATTTAGTATGAATGATGTCGCCATGAGTGTACCTACACAAATTAGCAAGCAATTTTGACATAAAACACGAAATGAAGATGAATCGAGAAAAGCTATAGAGAGAGAGAAGATGAAGGGTTCATGGCCGTGATCACAAAATGAGGTTGATGAAGGTTAACGACCGAGAACTCAAACCTTTATACCTGAACCCAATTCACGACTCAAAGCCCATGAACCGCAAACCCAAGAAGCATGAAATCTAAGCCCAATATTCCAATTTTTTCAAAAGTAAAACATTTTGAGGACTTAAAAATTAAAATAAAATAAAATAAAATCTAAAAAATTTAAACTAAATTAGTTTTGACTAAATTTTTAATTTTTCAATTTTTTAGAAAAAAATAAAATAAAATAAAATAAAAATTAAAAATAAAATAACATAACACAAATTTCTTTTTCACCATTGCAGATATTCCTTTTGTGATTTTGGTATCAAAGTTTTAGGACAGTCTTAGTCTGTTTTTCAGTACCTCCACCTTTGTGACTAGATCTGGTCAATCGTCGGTATTGTGGTCCACTTAAATACGAAAAATTGTGACAGATGAGGACATAATACAAGTGACAAGGTATTTGACCTTATGATCCTAAATAATATTTCTAGAAGACCATTTAGCTGACGACGACCACAGATATTGTTGTCGACCTAAATTTAGCAATGAGATCTACATACAACCTATTGAATGTTCAATTTTAGGTGTACTAGAACGTGTTTCCCGCTTCCTGACATACTCCGATAATCAAAAACTTCCAGAATACTCCTTACTTTAGGTGAGCAGGCAATTATTAGGAGGGAAGTCAGATTTAGAATGCATATATTGTACACCCAGGTTGGATTTTCCAATCACGCAGAGGGATAAACATATGACTAACTGGATAGAGGGATTGAGAAATAGAATGATGCATATGTTGTGTTCCAGGTCGGATAAGGACTTATCATGCAAAGGAGACAACATATGACTAACAGACAAAAAGAATTGCATATTTGCAGTCCAGGTCGGATCTTCCAATCACGGAGAGGAGGCAACATATGACTAACAGAAAGAAAGACAGAAAATAACCTTCGACAGACATACTTTATCGGAATTCCCCAGTCGCCCTATCAGTACTAGAATTAAGGACATGCGTCAATACATCAAGGAAAAGTTACGCCACAGTTCTAGATACAGATTACTTAAGTGTAGCCCGCAGATTTCATGTATATCTCACTGCTCAATCTACCCAAACATCGTATTGTCAGACCAAACGGGACTATCTAAGTTATATTTGTCAAGTCCTTTCATAGTCCAACTATACCTAGTCTGGTCCATTTAATTTTTTCGTGCCTACCAGTGCATCGAACACAGAGCCCAGACAGTTTAGTGTTGGTACCTTACACAAACCAAAATTGTCTGTTATCACTCGGTTGATATCACTTCCCCACACATCACCTACAAGCAAACTTCATCAAAAACATATTTTTGGATTTTTGGATTTTCTGATTTTTTAATTTTTGTTTTGTTTTTGTTTATTTCTCCCCCTAAATTTGTGCATGGGGAGAATGAAAAGAAAATGCGCAAATTTAAACTACCTAAAAACAAAAATCAGTCTTCAAAACGAACCATTTTAAGAAAACCAACCAGCACATCGAATCGAGCTTTGTTAAATGGTTTTGTGAACAGATCCGCCACATTATTAGCAGTGGGAACCTGTTCTAACCGAATGAGCGAACACTCATAACAATCTCTGATAAAATGAACTTTGATGTCGATGTGCTTGGTTTTGGAGTGTTGGAAAGGAATTTTAGCTATTTGGATTGCAACTTCGTTATCACAGAATATTAGAGTTTCTAGAAAGTTCAAACCGTAATCCATTAATTGATGTTGAATCCAAATGACTTGAGAGCAACAGGCAGAAGCAACAACGTATTCCGCCTCCGCCGTTGAGGTTGAGACTGTCTGTTGTTTCTTACATTGCCATGACACCAGACGGTCACCTAGAAATTGACATCCCCCAAACGTTGATTTCTTGTCAAGTTCACAACCTCCATAATTGCTGTCAGCGAATGCATATAAATCAGAATCAGAATTTTTAGGATACCAAAGACCCAATTTTGGGCTGCCTTTGAGATACCTAAAGATTCTTTTGACAGCAATAAAATGAGAGAGTTTAGGATTAGCCTGGTATCGTGCACATTGACAAGCTGCGAACATGATGTCCGGCCTGCTCGCAGCTAGATACATCAAGGATCCGATCATCGATCTGTACTCAGTCTGATCTACGGATTCACCTTCAGGATCTGGAGACAACAGGGGTCGTTCAGCCATCGGCGTCAAGGCAGCTTTGATGGGTTTTGAGCATTCTAACACTCCTAAGGTGTACATGCAACCCTAGAAACCTTGGATCTATGTTTTACTAAGATACATGCAAATTTGATTTTCCAAGGTTCATAACCTAAATAGCATGGCATGGGAAACTTTGAAACATAAAAGCTAGTAGAAAGAACATACCTTTTTGGTCTTGGATTCCTTGAGAACTTTGTGAGCCTAGCACCTCAAGTGTGATGCCTCAAATGTTTCACACAACACCACAACACTTGGAATAACCTTGAGAGAAGTACACTATCACACAAAACCGGCTAGCCCTCTTGTTCTACACATAGTGCCGATTTTGGTAGCCTATGGGGTCCTTTTATAGTTGTGTCACAAGTAGGGTTACACCATGTAAACCCTAATTGACATGGCTTTTCATATTCCATGATCCATGGGTTTGTAACCTCCATGGAGCATCCATGGAGCACCTTATGGATTTAGCCCAATCCAATAAACTATGGATTGTTAGCCCACTATAAAAGAATGGATGATTTACACAATCAACCCCATATATTTAATTAGTCTCTTTTTTTATCACCAAATTAATTCTAAATTAATTCTTGATCAAAACTAATTAAATAATATTATTAATATATTAGAACTTATAATATATTAATAACCATAAGTGTCATTTCTCTCATTTAGTCTATCGAAGTGTTGCAATGCCATGCAACCCAAATGGACCATGCTAACCGGGTCAAGTACATTCCAGAAATAGTTATGAACTTAGACACCTAATCCAACAGTCTCCCACTTGGATAAGTCTAATAACTATAACTGCAAGAATGACTTCAGGAACCGATCAACAATCGTAGCTCTTTCAAAGTCTCGCGGAACTGAGATGATGATGATACGCCATTTAAGATAAATGATCATATAATCATCTGTTCTAGATATCAGTCGGACAAATACATGGAACAATGTCATACTTATTGTCCAGCAGTTTTTTTCCCAATTTCCGATTTGTTTGACATAGAACTTAATCGAACACATCAATTTAGTTCTGACCGGGCCCGGTACATGGGTCAAAACAAAATCATCAAGGGGCCCATATATCGCTTCTAATCCAAGAAGGAACATATAAACTTCGACTCATATGCTTGTTCTACTACTTGTTAAATTATACACAAAGGCACGTTTTATAACATCGAGTTACCAATGCGGTTTCGTACAATCAATGTATAACCAACTCATAGTCAACAACTCATATCTCTAGGTTTGAAGACTTATATGATATTACCGTCTCATGATCACTCGAGATAAATTCCATGAAGTGATACAAGTGAGCGTGGGTTGAATCCAATACTCATAACTTATGAGCACTCATAAATGTTGTAGCAACTCTTGCTATGTCCAATACTTTAGACATCTACAAGCCAGCTTCATGACAGTCTTGATTCATATCTACTTCCAACATATGACCGACTGTGGAGAATTTAAATAATATGATATACCATAACCTAATTATTCTGGAAGTCAAAACATGCAAAATGAAATGATAGTAAACGATTGACAGAAGATAACAACCCTTATACTTATAAATAAACAACAACTTTTATTTATCATCAAATGTCAATTACACTTTACACATTTCAAAGCTATCTAATTACTAAAACTAATATCATCCTATAGCCCTATGCGCCTCACATGCTGGAGATTCTTAACCCTGCCCAGTCCCTTCGTGAGGGGATCTGCTGGGTTCTCATCCGATGATACCCTCTTTGCCACGAGGAGCCCTTCTTCTATTAGATGTCTGATGAAATGGTATTTTCTGTCGATGTGTTTGGATATTCCGTGATCCCTTGGTTCCTTTGCTAAGGCAACTGCACTTTCACTATCAGAGAAAATCTCCATAGGCTCCTTTATAGCTGGTACAACTACAAGGTCTCCAATAAAGTTCTTTAGCCATATAGCCTCCTTTGCTTCCTCGCTTGCCGCTATGTACTCTGATTCGCAAGTTGAATCAACCACTGTCTCCCGCTTGGAACTTTTCCAAGTAATTGCTCCTCCGTTTAAGGTAAAGACCCAGCCTGACTGAGAGCGGAAATTATCCCTATCATTCTGAAAGCTAGCATCACTATACCCCACTACTCTCAAGTCATCACTCCCACCGAGTGTAAGGACCCACTCCTTAGTCCTCCGCAGGTACTTGAGAATGTTCTTTACCGCTGTCCAGTGAGCCTTGCCAGGGTTCCCCTGATATCTGTTGACTATGCTCAATGCAAAGGCCAATCAAGACGAGTACAAGTCATAGCATACATGATTGAGCCTACAGCGGAAGCATACGGTACTCGACTCATCTAAGCTATCTCAGCCTCTGTACTCGGGCTTTGAGTCTTACTCAGTCTGGCGTTACTCTGGATCGGTAACTCTCCTTTCTTGGAATTCTGCATGCTGAACCTATTCATCACCTTATCCAAGTAGGTACTCTGACTAAGTCCAATTAGTCTCTTACTCCTGTCTCTCAAAATCCTTATCCCTGGGATATAGGCAGCTTCTCCAAGGTCCTTTATAGCGAAACACTTCCCAAGCCTGAGGTATCTCATGGATCAGCCAAATCTGACCACAAGAGCCTGAGGTATCTCATTACCACTACGGGGTTCGTTGTACCATTTACACTGACCATAAGAGCCTGAGGTATCTCATGGATCAGCCAAATCTGAATATGAGGCAGCGTCGGTGGCTTGATGTGGTGAAGGATCATGATTTCGAGATCCTCTACCACCCGGGGAAGACCAATGTCGCGGCTGACGCGCTTAGCCTCAAGGCAGTGCCGATCAGGGATATCTGTATGAGGATGAAGATTGTGACTCCGCTGTTGGAGCGGATTCGGGAGGCCCAGCAGGAGGTCATGAAGGAGGAACACCGTAAGAGCGAGCGTCAAAACTTGTATAGTGGTAAGTATTCCTAACTGTCACGCGGGTGACCCGGGTTCGATCCCCGGCAACGACGCCAAAACTTGGTGGGATGTCAAGTCCACCAAGCAAATTACACCCTTTGTTTGCAAATAAAATGTAATATAATGGTAAAAGGGGGTATCGATCCTCGGGGAAATGGTTGTATTCAATCACCAATGCAATCTAAAAGAGCTAGTGTAAATAAACTAATTAACTACAATTAAACTACAAAGCGGGGTGTTATGATTGCTTGAAAACTAAAAAAACTTGAATAACTAAAAGCTTGCAATTAAGCAAGATAGTGAGATGCTCAAATATTGGAGAGATTTGGTTAACTAAGGCAATTCAACACAATGAACATTTGTGTGTTTATCATTAGGATTCAACATGAAGCTTATCATTCATCCCAAATTGGTTATAGCAATCATCAAGCATGATATGCCAAGATTCCTCTTAGGTAGTATGGAGGTTGGGGAAGCCCAAAACACACCTTCTTAATCAAGATCAAGGGTTTAATTGAAGCAATTGAACCCAATAAGTTAATTAGCCTTAAGAAAGAAGGAATCCCTAATTCCTAGAGGATGTCAATGCTTACACATCCATAAAGGAGCTATGATTCATAAACTAGAGATGATTTTTACCATCATAAAGCCCTTGTTCTAAGTTAATTCAATGATTCAATGCAAACCAAAGAAATAAACTAACAATAGCTCATTCAAGTGTCAAGCTCATGATCAAAGCGTTAAACAAGCATAAGAAATATGATCTAGAACCATAAACATATGATAATTGATAATCTAGCATGAATCCTTCAAAAACCCACAAACATTCAAAGGTTTTAACCAAAGTTAACCAATATAGAGAGTTTAGCCACTCATGGAACCAGAATAACAATCACAAAAGTCTAATTGCATAAAGAAACTACCAATAACTTGGAAAGATGAAAAGAAATGAGTCTTGAGCTTCAAAATCGCCTTCTTTAGCTCTCCAATGGTGTCAAATCGAAGTTATGGCTGCTAGATCTGATCCACCAAGGTAATGGCAAGCCAAATGACCAAAATGCCCAAAACTGGGCAGTTGCGCGGGTACCCGCGCAACGAAAATTCCACCCGCGCAAGTGCTGCTGGAATGCTATTGGTCCTTCATTCCTCCACTCGACCCTTCCACTACCAAAGATTCCTTTGGTCCCCTCCATATACATGTGATTTAAACCAACCAATCATCATTTAGCTACAAAAATGGATGCTCCAAGCCCAAAAATAGAAGTTTATGACCCATCTTCACAAGCCCAAAGTATCCAAGTCGTCAACTCTTTAAGGCCCAAGTCTTCTTTTATGGATTCGCCAAGCCCAACAATGCCTCGAGAGCCCACTAAGCCTAACTCCAGTCAAACCGCAACCGCAATGAGCTCCAAAACCCTGCAAAATACCTTATGCAAAATAAAAAGTCCTCGATACGATCCATGATAAAGAAAATAAAGAATATACAATGCAATACTAATAAAAAGAGCTAAAAATCTAAAATAAACTAATAAAAAAAAGAAAATAAAATAAGCTATCAAGCGTATTGCGGGACAGATTTCCTATTTCGACTATGATAGCCGTGGGTTATTGACGCTACACCGCAGGGTGTGGGTTCCATACCACGGGGGTGTGCGCCAGGTTCTGATGGAGGAGGCGCACAAGTCCCAATTCTCGATTCATCCCGGGGCGACGAAGATCTATAGAGATCTTCGTCCCAATTATTGGTGGCCCTGCATGAAGTGGGATGTAGCCTAGTATGTTGAGAGATGCCTGACCTGTAGGAAGGTCGAGGCCGAGCACTAGTGGCCTCACGGCAAGATGCAGCCGTTGGATATCCCTATGTGGAAATGGGAAGATATTACTATGGATTTCATCACAAAGCTTCCCAGGACCGCGCGAAGGGTAGATTCGATTTGGGTCATCATTGATCGATTGACCAAGAGCGCCCATTTCATTCCGATTCAGGAGAGCATTTCGGCCGAGAAGTTGGCCGATATCCAAATCCGAGAGGTGGTGGCTCGGCACGGGGTGCCAGTTTCGGTGATTTCGGATCGGGACATGCGGTTTACTTTCAGATTCTGGAAGAAGTTTCACGACAAATTGGGTACTCGTCTGCACTTTAGCACTGCCTTTCACCCGCAGACGGATGGTCAGAGTGAGCGGGCCATCCAAAATCTGGAGGATATGCTGCGGGCGTGTGTTTTAGACTTCGGAGGTAGTTGTAATACTTACCTTCCTTTGGCTGAGTTTTCCTATAATAACAGCTATCATGCAAGTATCGATCGTCCTCCCTTTGAGATGTTGTACGGGAGGAAGTGCAGGACCCCGATATGTTGGGGTGAAGTCGGACAGAGGGTCATGGGGAGCACCAAAGTGGTGCTCAAGACGACAGAGAGGATTCAGCAGGTTAGGAGTAGGCTTCAGACTGCTCAGAGTCGGCAGAAAAGTTAAGCCGACAAGCGCCGTTCGGACTTGGTGTTCCAGGTCGGGGATATGGTCCTCCTGAAGGTGTCGCCTTGGAAAGGCGTCATTCGATTCAGGAAGCGGGGCAAGTTGGGCCCCAGGTATATTGGACCTTTCAGGGTTGTCGCCCGGGTGGGCAAGGTGGCGTATAAGCTGGACCTGCCAGCCGAACTCAGACAGATTCATAGCACGTTTCACGTCTCCCAGTTACGGAAGTGCCTGGTGGACGATTCGGTAGTGGTGTCCTTGGAGGATATTCAGGTGGATGACAGTCTGAACTACATCGAGCGGCCAGTGGCGATCCTTGACAGGAAGTCGAAGGATCTGAGGAACAAGAGGGTGGAGCTGGTGAAGGTGCAATGGCAGCACCGCAAGGGGTCGAAATGGACTTGGGAGCCGGAGGAAGAGATGAGGGAGCACTACCCCAAGCTCTTTCCAGATTCAGCAGCAGACTTCGAGGACGAAGTCTAAAATAAGCGAGGGATATTTGTAGCACCCGATTCCTGGTACGTATTTAAATTCAAGAATAATTGCAATTTACTCTGGGACTCGGCGAGTTGGAGGCCCAACTCGTCGAGTAGACTCGACTGTTGATCGGGGGTTTAAGTGACCTACTCGACGAGTCGGAAGACCGACTCGACGAGTAGGAGCTGTCTGGACAAAACCCTAATATTTAGGGTTTGCACCCTATTTAAAGAGCATAACTCGCCCCAAATCAGCCTCCATCGTCCCTCTCACTTCCAGAATACCCTAACTCGAAACCCTAGCTTTGTTTGAGTGTTGTCAAGCCATTTTGTGTATCCTTTTGTGTGTTTGAGGTTGGAGAAGGAGAAGGAAGTTTGGAAGTTCAAGTAGATGCAAGGAGATCAAGACGTTTTACTCCATTCTCAACCCATTTGAGGTAAAAAGATGGAACCTTGACCATCTATCTCTTAGATTTTGTTTTGGGGTTGTTTTTACCCTTTTAATGAGTATAGAGAAGCAAAAATCGAATTTTGTGGACGTGCTTAGAGTTGCACTTCGGATCTGGGGCTATGGGGGTCTTTATGGTATAAAGGCGCCAACTTTGTTGCCATAAACACCCCATGCATCTTGTAGACCTCCTTTTATGGCTTTTTGAGCCAAAGGCCCCATGCATGTGCATCAAGTTTGAAGCTTTACGTATAAATTGGACCCTAGGAGGCGAGATCTATGGTTTTGACGTGTTAAGACTCATTATAATCGACTGTATAATGTTGGACAAAGAGGGACTCGGCGAGTCACTTGGGTGACTCGGCGAGTCGGGACGCTTTTTCCCCAAAAAAGACTTCTGGAAATGGTTTTGGTTGAATGGAAGGAACACTCAGCCTGATAGGGGTTTGGTTTGGAACTAGAAATCATAGGACTCGACGAGTGTATGAACAGGCTCGGCGAGTCCAAGGCAATCCCCCAATCTTTGAAGATGGACTCGACGAGTTGTTCATACAACTCGGCGAGTCATAGACTGGACACATTCTTATGAGGGAGATGAACTCGACACGTTCAAGGTCGAACTCAGCGAGTCGGATGAAGATGGCCCTAATGGTATGATTGAAGAAGAACCCGTCGAGTTCTTGCTAGACTCGACGAGTAGAGACGGGGATTGGTTCGAGTTAGAGGAGTATGGACTCGACGAGTTGGTAGACCAACTCGGCGAGTCAGGTCAACTGGATGTTGACTTTGACCAATGTTGACTTTGACTGAATTGAGTTGGCCCTGGTTTGGGGTGCATGTTCGAATTGATAACTTAGAAAGGTTGTCGTGTAGGGATTGAGGAGTCGAGGGGAGTCGACTTTCACGCCGAGAACATTTCAGACACTACACGACATCGAGGTGAGTTACCTTCCAGTAGAAGTGGGTCTAAGGCACCAAGGTCGGCCCACTCGTAATTGTTTAGTTGTGATGATTGTCTCTCGTGATAATCAGATTGGTTGCTTGCACTTCATATATGTGTATGCTAGTATGCTATGTTATGTGAGATAGTATCAGTAGGAGGGGACTAGTCCCCGATTCGGTCGCTAGGACCAATGGGTAGGTCGGACACCCCAGATATGTCTGACATCACGATTATGATATGATATTATATGCTAGAGGTAGGGTGTGAAATAGTCCCCGAATTCGGTTGAGATAGACCGGAGGTTAGGTCGGCACCCCAGAATAGCCTGACACGGGTAGGTCAGCACCCCAGAATGGCTTGACATGGGTAGGTCAGTACCCCAGAATGGCTTGACATGGGTAGGTCGGGCACCCCAGAATTGCCCGACAATATGTATGTGGTTTTGGTATGTGGTATGATGGGGGAACTCACTAAGCTTTGTGCTTACAGTTTCAGTTTTGGTTTCAGGTACCTCTTCGTCCAAGGGGAAGGAGTCGGCGGTGTAGCAGCGCATCACACACACACACACACATGAATTCCGCATGGAGTTTCTGGGATTGTACTCTGATTTTCATAAGTCTTGATATTGTGATTTTGAAACATAACGTTATGGTTTTTTATAAGTTGATGTAACTTGACAATGTTTTGGCATACTATTTCATGAGGTACTTAATTTAAAAATGAAATTTTTGGCCTTGAAAATTGGGATGTTACAAGTTGGTATCAGAGCCTTGATTTGAGGGATTCGGGCACACTTTCGGGGGTGTCTGGACTCAAACCGAGGGATTAAAAGATTTTTCATAAGGAAAATAGTTTTCTAAAATTTAAGTAAAGAATTTTGAGAAAGAACAAGGTGTGTGATGCGTGCGATCGGCCGAGCTCAAGTAAGTTTTCCCCAAGACACCCATACTTGTTATGTTATGTTATATGATTTATGATTCTGAAAACTGCATGCTAGATTAGGGCTAAGGATCTAGGAGGATGCCTTGTATGCCTGATGTATGATTCTAAGAACTGCATGCTAGAATAGGGCTAAGGATCTAGGAAGGATGCCTTGAATGCCTGTAGTATGAGATGTATGCTAGGACTGTTTAGTCGGCGGTAGGATGTCCTGATCAGGTTATGCTTGTTGTGGTTACTCGATGCACGAATGCTGCTTGCTTTGTGCTATAGGGGTTCTGGCTAACTTTAACTAACTAGTGAGCGGATATATAACAGTATTCGCAAGCGAGTTAGGGAGAGGTGGTAGGGACTCCTAGTGCAGCTGACGGCGGAGAGTAGGTCGGAGAGTGTCTTAGGAAAGCCTAGGATGAGCTTAGTTAGGAAGTGAATTAGT
This sequence comes from Lactuca virosa, assembly GCF_052849685.1. Classification (NCBI taxonomy): domain Eukaryota; kingdom Viridiplantae; phylum Streptophyta; class Magnoliopsida; order Asterales; family Asteraceae; genus Lactuca; species Lactuca virosa. The sequence goes on from NC_136428.1 coordinate 25,573,355, forward strand.
AGAAATAGACTTGGTGAAGTCAAGGCAGTTCTTGAGGAAAGTACAGATAGATATGGAAGGTAGTATGGTCCCGTACTACTGGAAGCAGAGGATCCGTACTCGAATCAAGGAAGGCTGAGACAGAACCGGGAAACTTGGAGAGTGTGCGAGACCTCTTGAGGATATGTATGATCCTGACGTTTATGTGTTCATTTTCAGTATGGCGATTACACAACATGGAGCAGGATCTGGATTAGGATCAGGATCAGGCTCGGGTGCAGAGTCCGAGCAGGTCGATGACGGACTACGCGAGTTCATCGCGTCTGAGATCACTAGAGGTATCCTTGAGTCGACCCCTATCATTTTCGGGTCGATCAAGGAGGGGATTATCGAGTTGATGGAGGAACAACTCCAAGCGTTCAGGAGGGACTCGGCGGCCAGCCAGTCGGGTCCGTGCACACTGTCCTTCAAGGACTTCAGGGGGAGTGGTGCGTCGGACTTTCACGGGGTGAAGGACCCCATTGCTGCCAGGAGATGGATCGCATACATTGAGTCTGCACAGTTGACGAGCTTCTGCCCGGAATGGTCGAAGGTCCGCTTTGCTGCGGGATGTTTGAGGGATAGAGCTAGAGATTGGTGGGAGTCAGTTGGTGACTCGTTGGGAGCCCCAGCCATCGAGGCTATGACTTGGTCAGATTTTGTGACTAGATTCATGTCACACCCCAAAACCGGAACGGCGGAATCGTTCAGGGGTGGAGGACGTCATGTTTAGTATCACGAGATATGTATATGGTAAGCAAGTAATGAACAACCATTTCATTTCCAAAGAAAGTGTTTACAATGTGTGTGTTCACAAAACATAGAATTCATAAACAAATAACAAAACAAAACTTGAAGCTATAATGCTCCATCTTCTGAATTCCCAGCACGAGCACCTATCTAATAGTCTCCTGAGAATACAAGTTATTTGAAAGAGTTGATCAGCAATTAAGCTGGTGAGTTCATAAGATTTTAGTGATGTGAGTAAGTTGTAAAGTGTTGTTAAAAGTGTAGATGTAAAATGTTGTAAGTTGTAAGTTCTGTTTTGAAAAGTTCACCTGTTCCTCTAGAAAATCCTATACTTCCTACTTTGATAGAAGTTTAAGTAAAATAACACTACAACCCTTTCTATGGGTACTAAGTGGGTACAAGTTATATAAGACTCAGAGTAAACAAACAATCGATTATGCGCATCTACCCTAAACTCACAACCAAACGAGGAACATAAATCAAGGCGGATAGCACACATCCCATTGGTTGTTAGATCATCGTCATATATAACCCTGGTGTATTCACTTGTTACTCATGGAGTTAATTGTAATGGTTCCTTTATATCTAATGAAAAGTTCTTTAAGAAAACCCATATTTCTTATAATAAAATGGTGACCACAGTGACCACTTTTATAATAGCGTAGTTTATACTGATATATATAATCTAATATCGAATAGAAAGTTAATTGAGTGAATCTGCCCTAAGCCCACAACCAAACAAGCAACAGGAAGTAAGGCGGAAAGCACACATCCAACTACCTATTGGGTATTAGTTTTATATATAAACATGATGTATAAACTAAGGTATTATAGAGTTACTCACCTAAGGTCCTTTAAATTGTACTAGTTTAATAAAATGGATTAAACCCTTTACTAGGAAGTTTCTAGTTTTGTATACCAAAAGTACTGAAGGTATGTTTTGTACTAGAAAAACTGTGCTTTGACTCTATGTCCTATAACCTGACCCATACCTGGTACCCTTCTGATGACTCAATGTATACTAAGCATACATATATATAGAATCGGGTAGAAAATAGATTGGGTGAATTCGTTCCAAGCCCACAACCAAACAAGGAACAGGAAATGAAGCGGAGAGCACACATCCTATTACCTGTCGGACCCTATTGGCATATATATATATCCTCTTATGTATACATTAAGGAATCATAAGACTAGCATTATGGTCCTATCTTTTACTCGTATCCTTCTACCAAGGCATCTTCTGTTATGTGCTAGACCCGACTGTTCCGTTTGTCGTTTGTAAGAATGTATATTTTCCCTAGTTTATAACTATTTTGACTCGAAAATAGTTTGGGTTGGACTTTCAAGTGATACCGTCACTTTATGAAAGAAAGGGAAGTGTAAGCACACAGTTGTCGTTTATAATGACATGCGGATGTACTAATAACCTAAAAACATATTTGTTTTATTACGGTTATAATGTGAAGGCTAGAACCCTTACTATACGCTCTCCCTGTCAGGAGATTAGGGGGACTAAACACGACCTCTGCAAATTCTTTTAATCCATGTAATTCACATTAAAGTATATGATAATGTATACCTAATATAACTATCACCTTTTGTTTAAAATAATGAGTTAGTGATTCATTGGTATAATTAGATCATGTATGTGTGTTCTCATGCTATAGCAACCTAACTTGTTTGTTTTGTACTGTATCTTGTACGTTCTGTTTGTTTCTAGTAATTGTGTGTTCTCTCCGTATGGTATTGTTTGATTCTCTTCACTATCTGTTCTGTATGGTATTGACTCTTTATGTGCTTCATTATACTAGAAGTAATGAATAGCATTCTCCTAAACTATACCTATTATAGCTTACTAATGTTCTACTTGAACTGTTACTGGAAAGACTCGTTTATCTACTAAGTTATGTTTGTACTTTAAAAACAAAGTTTTGTATAACTAGAAAGTATCATAACTTTAAAAGAGTTTTGAAATGTTTTGACGACTTATAATTGACATAAGTAACATTTTGAAAGATGTTTATAACAAACATTTACACAATTATCATTGTGTTCAACTTGTATTCCCCCCTTAAAACAGTTAAAACAGTTAAAAGATTCATTACGGGGTATGAACTCACCTGATGTGGGTGATTCAAACGGGTGTGCGTGTAAGGATGAGAAGTTCCACGAATGAAGTCCCGAGACACAATAAGTCCTAAATGACATATAAGGACACATATTAACATGAACATAGTGTTTATAAACAACTATATGAAAGGAAACACCTTCCGGGACTAGGAAACACCTTGATCAAGTGTTGGAATCACATGTGATTCAACAAAGGAAAGTGAAATGGCACTAACATGAGTTTACGGTTTAGGGACCAACTCCCTTGGAGTTTACGGTCGTAAACCCATGAGTTTACGGCCGTAAACTCATGGTACTTCTACCATTTTGTGTTTTGAAGTCTTAAAGGTCATAAGGAAGCATCCTAACTTCAAGTCTAAGCCTTAGGAAGTGATTGTGGCAACATTTAACCCCTTTGTAGAGTTTACGGCCCATGGACCATTTCTCCTTGAGTTTATGGCCGTAAACTCTAATGGTCCTTGATGTCTTCGATGTTTAAGGTCCTATACACTTCAAGGAAGGGTTCTGGGTCACTTGCCTTGCATCCTATAAGGTTTATGGCCCTAATGGCCACCAAAAAGGGGTTTACGGTCTTGGGAGTTTACGGCCGTAAACTCCCTTTGATCTTGTGTTCTTGATGTTTTCAAGTCTCTAAGCATGGATACTAACTAGATAAGAAGTATAGGGAAGTGTACTTACGATCTAGAAGCTTGAAATGGTTGATATTGGCCAAGAACACTAGTGTGTGTTCTTGGTGTTCTTGGTGAAACTTGAAGATCTATGAAAAAGAGTGATTTCTATGGATGAAATCATGGAAGGACACTAGATTAAGTGATGTATCAACAAATCTAGGAAGAATACTTACTTATGTGAAGATCGTGGAAGGAAACCTTGATGATACTTGAGAGGATTTGAAGGAAAATCGGCCAAGGAAAGGAAAGAATGGGAAAAATGGCCAAGTATCATATATATAACCTTGAGTTTACGGCCACATGAGTTTACGGTCTTGTGGCCGTGAACTCATTTAGATGAGGTTTAGGTTTGCTTTGCTACACTGTGGTTCTAGCAGGTCTTTTCTGACACTTAATCCTTAAGTGTATTAGGCTCAAAACTCCTTAGAATGACCTTTAACCGAGCTAGAACTCAGTACTAATGAGTTTGACACTCATTTGAATTGATTGACTGGGCTTTAAAATCAAAAAAAATTTCGGGTCGTCACATCATCCCCCCGTTAGATTGAATTTCGCCCCGAAATTAGCTTTCTTAGCCGTACTTACAGGGGTTATGCTCCTCTGATTGGCAGAATACCTACTCGTAGACCTGGCAACTTTGCCCTGGTGTTCCTGATTGGATTCGTACTTGGTCCATCTATTATTACCTCGTGCATACAAGTCGTATATGATTAGGGTTAGTAAGACGGTCGGATGTGCGACTCTGCCGCAGGTCCACAACCAAACAAGGAACAGGAGATAGGGCGGAAACACACATACTAAATCTGCGTGATCATAATCATATACCACCCTCGCGTATACTCTGAATAGTGATAGGTGGGCTGTATTCGTCCTTAGCCTCTGTGCTCGAACTTGGTCTGCTGGACGAGTGGTATTTCGTGACGGTCTGCGGATATCTGACGATAAGGCTTCGGAGGACAAAGTACTCTTCACATGAGTACTTCGGGGTTTAGAATACGAAAGATAAAATCGAGGTTTAGGTCGGACTTTCGATACGAAGGACGAAAGTTTCGAGAACTTGCCGATCGAGGCAATAGAAACATATGAACTCAGTGTGGTGAGGACCACGCCAACTCATGACGAATGAAAACAACGGACTCCTTACTGGACAAAGTTTTGGTCAAATGAAAGAAACGTCTGGTATACGACGATGTATCCCTTGTATGCTCGATATTGTACTCCTAGTATGTTCGACAATGTACTCTTTGTAAATGTTCTCGTGTTTCCTGTTTTCTTTTTGAAGTTAACACTCCTACGTATCGTACCGCTATGTGCGCATACATACACACAAAAGTGCTCTACTAACTGGTGGGGATACTTTATATCATAATCCTCCTTGGTACCACTACCATCGCCTGCCATATACAAGTTATGAATATTTAAGATGAACCGGGCAGTCGACTGAGAAACTCTGCCTCAAATCCTCAACCAATTAAGGAATGGGGACCTAAGTGGAGTCACTCACTCCAAGTCTGCCACATCCTAGTTATGCACAACCCTGATGTATATGGTAAGCCATAATAGCTTCTCTAAACGGATCTTTTAGTTCTCTAGAATACTGTGACCTATTTCAATATGTAGGTTATTATAGTTACTTTTAAGTGTTATCCCCAAATTTTAATCTTATATGAATATAAAATTAATTTTAAAAGTAATTACTATTTCGAAAATGTACCGCTACTCGTCGACGACTCCGGGGTAGATTCTCCTGCGGTGATCATTAGAATGCGTCCATCCACGCCTGAGTTCTTTGTTATCGGGCATTCCCTCTGATAATGTCCAGTCTCACCACAACCCTAGCAGGCTTGGTTTTCTTCAACTCCGGGGACTTGGGAGATCGGTTGAGCCGGTGCCCTGCAGAAACGGACTGTGTGTCCTTTTCTGTGGCAGCTCAGACACTGTATTTCCCGGCATACTCCGGTGTTGTGAAAGTTGCACTTTCCACACTTCGGAAGGTTTCCAGTATATCGACTGGCAGGTGCTGAAGCAGTAGGCGTCGTAGCGGCGAACATAGTACTCGCTCGTTGCTCTTGCGGGGTGTCTTGTGTTGTTCGCTTCTTCTTTCTCTTGTTCCCCGACTTCTGATTACAGTCCTTTTCCCTCGATGGCTCGGGAATAAGGACCTTTACACCATGGCGGACTCCATGGTCGATGAGTCGCTGAGCCAGGCGTTTAGCACTATCGAACGTGGCTGGGTTAGAAGACAACACATTTCCTTAGGTCGGAGCAGTCAGACCCCAAATGTATCTTTCTATCTTCTTGCTCTCCGAGGTAATCATCCCGGGGCATAGAGCTGCTAGCTCGCTGAACCGGTGGTGTAGGTCACTATGTCAGAGCCGACCATAGTGAGACCCCACAGCTCTTGTTCCAGCTTTTGAATTTCGCCTAACGGGCAGTATTCCTCCCGCATTAACTCTTTTAGGTTTTCCCAACTTATTGAGTTAGCCACTGATAGAGTCAGTGATTTAACGTGGCTGTTCCACCATGTTAGGGCCTTGCCAGAGAAGGTGCAGGCAGCAAACTTCACTTTGCTTCCTTCTGGGCATAAACATATTTCGAAGATTGACTCTGTTTTCTCGAACCATTGCATGAGGGCGATGACTCCTTCAGTCCCATTAAAGGACAATGGCTGGCATTTGGTGAAGTCCTTGTAGGAGAACTCTATCGAGCGCCCGAGGACCTCACCTCGAGTAGAATCAGTAGGCATTCCACCTCCATTGGCACTGATGGAGTGATATTGAGCCATGGTTGTTGCCACAGCCGCAGCCACTGCAGCGTTTATAGCTGCCATATCTATTTGCGAAGGAGGCGGCGTTGGAGTTATCGGAGTAGTGCGTCTGTTTGATCTGCGATGAGGCATCTTTGCTAAAAGAATAAAAAGATGAGACAGAATAAGTCTAAAGCAATGGACACAAGCCGAAAGCTGAAAAGACAAGGTTATCCTAGTTCTGGATGTATCGGGTCCTGACTTCCACAGGGTTCTAGAAACAATTCATAAATGAGTCTATACCTAATAAACTCTATGAATTTCAAATAACTATCCTCGAATGAATATCTGTTTCCTGAATAACTGTTACCAGTTGCATGTAAGAAAATAATCTTAACATATAATGTGAGCAGTGTTTCCACTCGCTCATTAAATTAACCAGATTATTATTTATTAGTGTGACGTGTAAGACGTTTTGGTTACTTCGGCTGATCCTTCTTTGCAAACTTCCCATGAACTTGTTCTTGTTCCTCCTGGACTCTTCTGTTGTCTACTATGAGGAAGTGGTTACATCTATCTGGGCTTGTCGTGCGAGAATGAAAGTGACTAAAGAATCTATGAGCTTTAAGGTAACTTTATGGGGTGATCCTTACGGAGTCCTCCTATAATTGTACAAGGTACACAAATTTGTATATAATTGAAGATTAAATAGACCTTCGAATAAGTAATCCTACTCCAAAGCTACACCCTTAAGAGGAATGGATAGCGAAGCGTAGGCCACACATTCTAAGTCTATAAGATCTTGATCATATATAAAACTTTAGGAATATACCTTGTAAGATTATAGACCTATCCGTAAGGGTCCTTAAGTTGTCACATAAGTTATTTATATGACCTAAAATACTCCTATAGTATTCTAACGTAATGTACTTGTTCTGGTGCTCAGGTAAGTTTTAACACTATTGCAACACCGCACCATTCCCAAACACATGTCGGTCACATCTCGAACGAATATAGTTGATCAGGCTATATTGATCATAGCTATGATTACATAACTATTCAGGTTGACGACAGTGCCCAACCTTTAAATACTTTTAGTTCTGTTCTCCTCGTGACACTAGTTCTATTATGCACATGTATAAGCAAGTAGATATATTTTTATAACCTATAGTTATATTCTAAAAATATATCATTATCCAGAGCACTTAAGCCCTATTGTATTTATAGTTATATATCTTTTATCGGTTGATATACTTAGTTCACTATAAACAATGCTCTGATACCAATCTGTCACATCCCAAAACCGGAACGGCGGAATCGTTCAGGGGTGGAGGATGTCATGTTTAGTATCACGAGATATGTATATGGTAAGCAAGTAATGAACAACCATTTCATTTCCAAAGAAAGTGTTTACAATGTGTGTGTTCACAAAACATAGAATTCATAAACAAATAACAAAACAAGACTTGAAGCTATAATGCTCCATCTTCTGAATTCCCAGCACGAGCACCTGTCTAATAGTCTCCTGAGAATACAAGTTATTTGAAAGAGTTGATTAGCAATTAAGCTGGTGAGTTCATAAGATTTTAGTGATGTGAGTAAGTTGTAAAGTGTTGTTAAAAGTGTAGATGTAAAATGTTGTAAGTTGTAAGTTCTGTTTTGAAAAGTTCGCATGTTCCTCTAGAAAATCCTATATTTCCTACTTTGATGGAAGTTTAAGTAAAATGACACTACAACCCTTTCTATGGGTACTAAGTGGGTACAAGTTATATAAGACTCATAGTAAAAAACAATCGATTGTGCGCATCTGCCCTAAACTCACAACCAAACGAGGAACATAAATCAAGGCTGATAGCACACATTCCATTGGTTGTTAGATCTTCGTCATATATAACCCTGGTGTATTCACTTGTTACTCATGGAGTTAATTGTAATGGTTCCTTTATATCTAATGAAAAGTTCTTTAAGAAAACCCATATTTCTTATGTGCTAGACCCGACTGTTCCGTTTGTCGTTTGTAAGAATGTATATTTTCCCTAGTTTATAACTATCTTGACTCAAAAATAGTTTGGGTTGGACTTTCAAGTGATACCGTCACTTTATGAAAGAAAGGGAAGTGTAAGCACACAGTTGTCGTTTATAATGACATGCGGATGTACTAATAACCTAAAAACATATTTGTTTTATTACGGTTATAATGTGAAGGCTAGAACCCTTACTATACGCTCTCCCTGTCAGGAGATTAGGGGGACTAAACACGACCTCTGCAAATTCTTTTAATCCATGTAATTCACATTAAAGTATATGATAATGTATACCCAATATAACTATCACCTTTTGTTTAAAATAATGAGTTAGTGATTCATTGGTATAATTAGATCCTGTATGTGTGTTCTCATGCTATAGCAACATACTTGTTTGTTTTGTACTGTATCTTGTACGTTCTGTTTGTTTCTAGTAATTGTGTGTTCTCTCCGTATGGTATTGTTTGATTCTCTTCACTATCTGTTTTGTATGGTATTGACTCTTTATGTGCTTCATTATACTAGAAGTAATGAATAGCATTCTCCTAAACTATACCTATTATAGCTTACTAATGTTCTACTTGAACTGTTACTGGAAAGACTCGTTTATCTACTAAGTTATGTTTGTACTTTAAAAACAAAGTTTTGTATAACTAGAAAGTAACATAACTTTAAAAGAGTTTTGAAATGTTTTGACGACTTATAATTGACATAAGTAACATTTTGAAAGATGTTTATAACAAACATTTACACAATTATCATTGTGTTCAACTTGTATTCCCCCCCTTAAAACAGTTAAAAGATTCATTACGGGGTATGAACTCACCTGATGTGGGTGATTCAAACGGGTGTGCGTGTAAGGATGAGAAGTTCCACGAATGAAGTCCCGAGACACAATAAGTCCTAAATGACATATAAGGACACATATTGACATGAACATAGTGTTTATAAACAACTATATGAAAGGAAACACCTTCTGGGACTAGGAAACACCTTGATCAAGTGTTGGAATCACATGTGATTCAACAAAGGAAAGTGAAATGGCACTAACATGAGTTTACGGTTTAGGGACCAACTCCCTTGGAGTTTACGGTCGTAAACCCATGAGTTTATGGCCGTAAACTCATGGTACTTCTACCATTTTGTGTTTTGAAGTCTTAAAGGTCATAAGGAAGCATCCTAACTTCAAGTCTAAGCCTTAGGAAGTGATTGTGGCAACATTTCACCCCTTTGTAGAGTTTACGGCCCATGGACCATTTCTCCTTGAGTTTATGGCCGTAAACTCTAATGGTCCTTAATGTTTTCGATGTTTAAGGTCCTATACACTTCAAGGAAGGGTTCTGGGTCACTTGCCTTGCATCCTATAGGGTTTATGGCCCTAATGTCCACCAAAAAGGGGTTTACGGTCTTGGGAGTTTACGGCCGTAAACTCCCTTTGATCTTGTGTTCTTGATGTTTTCAAGTCTCTAAGCATGGATACTAACTAGATAAGAAGTATAGGGAAGTGTACTTACGATCTAGAAGCTTGAAATGGTAGATATTGGCCAAGAACACTAGTGTGTGTTCTTGGTGTTCTTGATGAAACTTGAAGATCTATGAAAAAGAGTGAGTTCTATGGATGAAATCATGGAAGGACACTAGATTAAGTGATGTATCAACAAATCTAGGAAGAATACTTACTTATGTGAAGATCTTGGAAGGAAACCTTGATGATACTTGAGAGGATTTGAAGGAAAATTGGCCAAGGAAAGGAAAGAATGGGAAAAATGGCCAAGTTTCATATATATATATATATATATATATATATATATATATATATATATATATATATATATACCCTTGAGTTTACGGCCACATGAGTTTACGGCCGTAAACTCATGGTCTTGTGGCCGTGAACTCATTTAGATGAGGTTTAGGTTTGCTTTGCTACACTGTGGTTCTAGCAGGTACTTTCTGACACTTAATCCTTAAGTGTATTAGGCTCAAAACTCCTTAGAATGACCTTTAACCGGGCTAGAACTCCGTACTAATGAGTTTGACACTCATTTGAGTTGATTGACTGGGCTTTAAAATCAAAAAAATTTATGGGTCGTCACAATTCAGGGCTGAGTTCACGCCAGCTGTGGAGCTTCAGCAGCTTGCCTGAGAGTTTCTTGATATGAGACAGACACTTGAGACAGTGGCGGAGAGCACCTCCAAGTTCAGAGAGAGGGCCTTGTTGGTACCTCAGTATGTGGGGGGCGAGGAGATGTGGAAGACCCGCTACCATGATATATTGAGGGCTAATATCCGGGAGCATGCCAGCTATTCAACCTGCCCGACCTTGGAGTCCATGATTGCCAGGGCGCGGGAGAGGGAGATTGATTTGGAGCACCTTAAGAAGAGGAAGGCAGAGACTGAGTAGGTTACTGGGGGTTTCGAGGAAGAAAACCAAGGGATCCGATGTTAGGTCGAAGGGCCAGTCGGGCCAGAGCCACTGCAGGAAATGCGGCAGGCCGCGTGAGGGAGCTTGTAGAGCGGGATCGTCAGGCTGCTACAAGTGTGACAAAACGGGGCTCTTTGGCAGGGATTGTACTGCCCCCGCTCCCACAGGTCAAACATCAGACCTGATTTTCTTTCATTGCAATCAGAGGGGCCATAAAAAGGCCAACTGCCCTAGATTGTCAGCAGTGTCAGCAGCAGCGCCAGTGGTGGCGCCGACTCCAGCGACAGCACGAGTTACGGATGGCCGGAAGGTCAAGGCAGAGGCTCCAGTGGTGCGGAGCCGAGCATTTCAGTTGACAACCGAGGAGGCACGCACCGCACCCGATGTGGTGACGGGTATGATTTCTTCCTTATGTTCTTGTTTTATGTCGCTGTGATTTTGATATGTTATATGTATGCTCTGTTTAGGATTGTTCCATGTGAACGGTATCCTAGTTCAGGTGTTGTTTGATTCGGGTGCTACCCGATCATTTGTCTCTCTTGCGCTTAGCAAGAGGTTTTCTGAGTCCTCAAGCATGTTGGATTGCCCTCTAGAGGTCGAGATCGCGGACGAGCGATCAGTGCGTGCATCAGAGGTCTTCAGGGAATGTGTTTTGAGATTGTTCGAGGAGCGTTACCTGGTAGAGTTGGTTCCCATACCTTTGCGGGGGAACAAGGTTATTATAGGTATGGATTGGCTAAGCCCCAATAGGGCGGTGATCGACTGCGCGCAACAGTTGGTGCGGATCAGGACCCCAAGTGGGGGAGAGCTGGTGATTCAGGGCGAGAGGCCACAGCGAGGGCTAGGAGCTACCTTCAGCAGGGTTGCGCAAGATATGTCGCCTATATTATGGATACCCGGGAGGCGGGTAAGGTGACGGTGGGCGATGTGCCAGTAGTACGAGAGTTCGCGTATGTATTCCCAGAGGAGCTGCCTAGGATACCTCCGGAGAGGCAAGTGGAGTTCAGGATCGACCTAGTCCCTGGTGCGGCTCTGATAGCCACGGCACCGTATCGGTTGGCTCCTCCTGAGATGCAGGTGTTGTCTACACAGCTGCAGGAGCTGTTAGACAAGGGATTCATTAGACCGAGCAGTTCACCCTGGGGAGCCCCGATTCTGTTTGTGAAGAAGAAGGACGGTTCGCATCGGATGTTTATAGATTACCGGGAGCTGAATAAGGTAACGGTAAAGAACCGTTACGCACTCCCGAGGATTGATGACCTCTTTGACCAGCTGCAGGGAGCATCTTGGTTCTCCAAGATTGATTTGCGCTCAGGCTATCATCAGATGAGGGTCAGAGAGGAGTATGTGCAGAAGACTGCCTTTCGGACGCGTAATGGTCACTATGAGTTTGTGGTGATGCCCTTCGGGCTCACCAATGCTCGTGTCGCGTTCATGGATCTCATGAACTACGTGTTCAGACCGATGTTGGATCGGTCTGTTATAGTTTTCATCGATGACATCTTGGTTTATTCCAAGACACGAGAGCAACATGAGGAGCACTTGCGAGAGGTTCTGGATACTTCGAGGAGGGAGAGCTTGTATACTAAGTTCTCCAAGTGTGAGTTCTGGTTGTGCGAGGCGCAGTTTCTTGGGCACCTTGTCAACCAGAACAGGATTTCGGTCGACCCGGCCAAGGTGGAGGCAGTGATGAGATGGGAGGTTCCGAGGTCTCCATCTGAGATTCGGAGCTTTTTGGGACTGGCAGGCTATTATCGGAGATTCATTCAGGACTTCTCCAAGATAGTTGTTCCCCTAACCCGTTTGACAAGGAAAGTCGTGGTCTTGCGCTGGGGGCCTGAGCAGCAGGCCGCATTTGAGACGTTGAGACAGAGATTGTGCAAGGAGCCAATCTTAGCCCTGCCGGAGGGCATGGACGATTTTGTAGTATATTGCGATGCGTCCATCTCGGGTTTGGGCGCGGTATTGATGCAGAGAGGGCATGTCATCGCTTATGCTTCGAGGCAACTGAAGCCTCACGAGGCGAACTATCCGACACATGATTTGGAGTTGGGGGCTGTTGTTTTCGCCATCAAGATTTGGTGTCATTACCACTACGGGGTTCGTTGTACCATTTACACGGACCACAAGAGCCTGAGGTATCTCATGGATCAGCCAAATCTGAATATGAGACAACGTCGGTGGCTTGATATGGTGAAGGATCATGATTGCGAGATCCTCTACCACCCGGGGAAGGCCAATATCGTGGCCGACACGCTTAGCCTCAAGGCAGCACCGATCAGGGATATCTGTATGAGGATGACGATTGTGACTTCGCTGTTGGAGCGGATTCGGGAGGCCCAGCAGGAGGCCATGAAGGAGGAACACCGTAAGAGCGAGCGTATTGTGGGACAGATTTCCTCTTTCGACTATGATAGCCGTGGGTTATTGACGCTACACCATAGGATGTGGGTTCCATACCACGGGGGTGTGCACCAGGTTCTGATGGAGGAGGCGCACAAGTCTCGATTCTCGATTCATCCCGGGGCGACGAAGATGTACAGAGATCTTCGTCCCGATTATTGGTGGCCCTGCATGAAGCGGGATGTAGCCTGGTATGTTGAGAGATGCCTGACCTGTAGGACGCTCAAGGCCGAGCACCACAGCCCTCACGGAAAGATGCAGCCGTTGGATATCCCTATGTGGAAATAGGAAGATATTACTATGGATTTCATCACAAAGCTTCACAGGACCGCGCGAGGGGTAGATTCGATTTGGGTCATCGTTGATCGATTGACCAAGAGCGCCCATTTCATTCCGATTCAAGAGAGCATTTCGGACGAGAAGTTGGCCGATATCTACATCCGAGAGGTGGTGGCTCAGCACGGGGTGCCAGTTTCGGTGATTTCGGATCGGGACGTACGGTTTACTTCCAGATTCTGGAAGAAGTTTCACGACGAATTGGGTACTTGTCTGCACTTTAGCACCGCCTTTCACCCGCAGACGGATGGTCAGAGTGAGCAGACCATCCAGACTCTGGAGGATATGCTGCGGGCGTGTGTTTTAGACTTCGGATGTAGTTGGAATACTTACCTTCCTTTGGCTGAGTTTTCCTATAATAACAGCTATCATGCAAGTATCGATCGTCCTCCCTTTGAGATGTTGTACGGGAGGAAGTGCAGGACCCCGATATGTTGGGGTGAAGTCGGACAGAGGGTCATGGGGAGCACCAAAGTGGTGCTCAAGACGACAGAGCGGATTCAGCAGGTTAGGAGTAGGCTTCAGACTGCTCAGAGTCGGCAGAAAAGTTAAGCCGACAAGCGCCGTTCGGACTTGGTGTTCCAGGTCGGGGATATGGTCCTCCTGAAGGTGTCGCCTTGGAAAGGCGTCATTCGATTCAGGAAGCGGGGCAAGTTGGGCCCCAGGTATATTGGACCTTTCAGGGTTGTCGCCCGGGTGGGCAAGGTGGCGTATAAGCTGGACCTGCCATCCGAACTCAGACAGATTCATAGCACGTTTCACGTCTCCCAGTTACGGAAGTGCCTGGTGGACGGTTCGGTAATGGTGCCCTTGGAGGATATTCAGGTGGATGACAGTCTGAACTACATCGAGCGGCCAGTGGCGATCCTGGACAGGAAGTCGAAGGATTTGAGGAACAAGAGGGTGGAGCTGGTGAAGGTGCAATGGCAGCACCGCAAGGGGTCGAAATGGACTTGGGAGCCGGAGGAAGAGATGAGGGAGCACTACCCCGAGCCCTTTCCAGATTCAGTAGCAGACTTCGAGGACGAAGTCTAAAAGAAGCGGGGGATATTTGTAGCACCCGATTCCTGGTACGTATTTAAATTCAAGAATTATTGCAATTTACTCTGGGACTCGGCGAGTTGGAGGCCCAACTCGTCGAGTAGACTCGACTGTTGATCGGGGGTTTAAGTGACCTACTCGATGAGTCGGAAGACCGACTCGACGAGTAGGAGCTGTCTGGACAAAACCCTAATATTTAGGGTTTGCACCCTATTTTAACAACTTAACTCGCCCTAAATCAGCCTCCATCGTCCCTCTCACTTCCAGAATACCCTAACTCGAAACCGTAGCTTTGTTTCAGTGCTCTCAAGCCATTTTGTGTATCCTTTTGTGTGTTTGAGGTTGGAGAAGGAGAAGGAAGTTTGGAAGTTCAAGTAGAAGCAAGGAGATCCAAAAGTTTTACTCCATTCTCACCTCATTTGAGGTAAAAAGTTGGAACCTTGACCATCTATCTCTTAGATTTTGTTTTGGGGTTGTTTTTACCCTTTTAATGAGTATAGAGAAGCAAAAATCGATTTTTGTGGATGTGCTTAGAGTTGCACTTCGGATGTGGGGCTATTGGGGGTCTTTATGGCATAAAGGTGCCAACTTTGTTGCCATAAACACCCCATGCATCTTGTAGACCACCTTTTAAGGCTTTTTGATCCAGAGGCCCCATGCATGTGCATCAAGTTTGAAGCTTTACGTATAAATTGGAGCCTAGGAGGAGAGATCTATGGTTTTGACGTGTTAAGACACATTATAATCGACTATATAATGTTGGACAAAGAGGGACTCGGCGAGTCAATTGGGTGACTCGGCGAGTCGGGACGCTTTTTCCCCAAAAACGACTTCTGGAAATGGTTTTGGTTGAGTGGAAGGAACACTCTGCCTGCTAGGGGTTTGTTTTGGAACTGGAAATCATAGGACTCGGCGAGTGTATGAACAGACTCGGCGAGTCCAAGGCAATCCTCGAATCTTTGAAGATGGACTCGACGAGTTGTTCATACAACTCGGTGAGTCATAGACTGGACACATTCTTATGAGGGAGATGAACTCGACAAGTTCAAGGTCGAACTCGGCGAGTCGGATGAAGATGGCCCCAATGGTATGATTGAAGAAGAACTCGTCGAGTTCTTGCTAGACTCGACGAGTAGAGACGGGGATTGGTTCGAGTTAGAGGAGTATGGACTCGACGAGTTGGTAGACCAACTCGGCGAGTCAGGTCAACTGGATGTTGACTTTGACCAATGTTGACTTTGACTGAATTGAGTTGACCCTGGTTTGGGTTGCATGTTCCAATTGATAACTTAGAAGGGTTGCCGTGTAGGGATTGAGGAGTCGAGGGGAGTCGACTTTCACGTCGAGGACATTTCAGACACTACACGACATCGAGGTGAGTTACCTTCCAGTAGAAGTGGGTCTAAGGCACCAATGCCGGCCCACTGGTAATTGTTTAGTTGTGATGATTGTCTCTCGTGATAATCATCTGGGTTGCTTGCGCTTGATATATGTGTATGCTAGTATGCTATGTTATGTGAGATAGTATCAGTAGGAGGGGACTAGTCCCCGATTCGGTCGCAAGGACCAATGGGTAGGTCGGACACCCTAGATATGTCTGACATTACGATTATGATAAGATATTATATACTAGCGGTAGGGGGTGAAATAGTCCCCGAATTCGGTTGAGATAGACCGGAGGGTAGGTCGGCACCCCAGACTAGCCTGACATGGGTAGGTTAGCACCCCAGAATGGCTTGACATGGGTAGGTCAGCACCCCAGAATGGCTTGACATGGGTAGGTTGGGCACCCTAGAATTGCCCGGCAATATGTATGTGGTTTTGGTATGTAGTATGATGGGGGAACTCACTAAGCTTTGTGCTTACAGTTTCAGTTTTGGTTTCAGGTACCTCTTCGTCCAAGGGGAAGGAGTCGGCGGTGTAGCAGCGCATCACACATACACATGAATTCCGCATGGAGTTTCTAGGATTCTACTCTGATTTTCATAACTCTTGATGTTGTGATTTTGAAACATGACGTTATGGTTTTTTATAAGTTGATGTGACTTGACAATGTTTTGGCATACTATTTCATGAGGTACTTAATTTAAAAATGAAATTTTTGGCCTTGAAAATTGGGATGTTACACTCAGCCAACTTTTCATTAAGGAAAGCGGTTTTGACATCCATTTGCCATATTTCATAATCATGAAATGCAGCAATGGCTAACATAACCCTAATAGACTTAATCTTTGCTACTGGTGAAAATGTCTCATCATAATCAACTCCCGGAGTTTGAGAAAAGCCCTTTGCAACCAGGTGCTCCATATAAGTGTGTACATTACCATCCATGTCGGTCTTCTTCTTGAAGATCCATTTGCACCCGACTGTCTTACGACCTGGTACATTGTCAACCAAGTTCCAAACTTGATTGTCATACATGGAATGTATCTCTCTATCCATAGCCACCTTCCATTTAGCAGCCTCAGGGCCTGCCATGGCTTCCGTGTAGTTGTTAGGTTCATCCAGACTTACCAGTGTGTTATCACTGTCCTTCAAGGACTTCAAGGGGAGTGGTGCGTCGGACTTTCATGTGGTGAAGGACCCCATTGCTACCAGGAGATGGATCGCATACATTGAGTCTGCGCAGTTGACGAGCTTCTGCCCGGAAGGGTCGAAGGTCCGCTTTGCTTCGGGATGTTTGAGGGATAGAGCTAGAGATTGGTGGGAGTCAGTTGGTGACTCGTTGGGAGCCCCAGCCATCGAGGCTATGACTTGGTCAGATTTTGTGACTAGGTTCAGGGCTGAGTTCGCGCCAGCTGTGGAGCTTCAGTAGCTTGCCCGAGAGTTTCTTGATATGAGACAGACGACTGAGACACTGGCGGAGATCACCGCCAAGTTCAGGGAGAGGGCCTTGTTGGTACCTCAGTATGCGGGGGACGAGGAGATGCGGAAGACCCGCTACCATGATATGTTGAGGGCTGATATCCGGGAGCATGTCAGCTATTCAGCCTGCCCGACCTTGGAGTCCATGATTGCCAGGGCGCGGGAGAGGGAGATTGATTTGGAGCACCTTAAGAAGAGGAAGGCAGAGACTGAGCAGGTTATAAGGGTTTCGGGGAAGAAAACCAAGGGATCCGACGTTAGGTCGAAGGGCCAGACGGCTCAGAGCCACTGCAGGAAATGCGGCAGGCCGCATGAGGGACCTTGTAGAGCGGGATCGTCAGGTTGCTACAAGTGTGACAAGACGGGGCACTTTGGCAGGGATTGTACTGCCCCCGCCCCCACAGTTCAAACATCAGACCTGATTTTCTTTCATTGCAATCAGAGGGGCCATAAAAAGGCCAACTGCCCTAGATTGTCAGCAGTGTCAGCAGCAACCCCAGTGGTGACGCCGACTCCAGCGACAGCACGAGTTACAGATGGCCGGAAGGTCAAGGAAGAGGCTCCAGTGGTGCGGAGCCGAGCATTTCAGTTGACAACCGAGGAGGCACGCACCGCACCCGATGTGGTGACGGGTATGATTTCTTCCTTATGTTCTTGTTTTATGTCGCTGTGATTTTGATATGTTATATGTATGCTCTGTTTAGGATTGTTCCATGTGAATGGTATCCCAGTTCAGGTGTTGTTTGATTTGGGTGCTACCCGATCATTTGTCTCTCTTGCGCTTAGCAAGAGGTTTTCTGAGTCCTCAGGCATGTTGGATTGCCCTCTAGAGGTCGAGATCGTGGACGACCGATCAGTGCGAGCATCAGAGGTCTTCAGGTAATGTGTTTTGAGATTGTTCGAGGAGCGTTACCTGGTAGACTTGGTTCCCATACCTTTGCGGGGGAACAAGGTTATTATAGGTATGGATTGGCTAAGCCCCAATACGGCGGTGATCGACTGCGCACAACAGTTGGTGTGGATCAGGACCCGAAGTGGGGGAGAGCTGGTGATTTAGGGCGAGAGGCCACAGCGAGGGCCAGCTTTATGTTCAGCAGCGAGGGCTAGGCGCTACCTTCAGCAGGGTTGCGCAAGATATGTCGCCTATATTATGGATACCCGGGAGGCGGGTAAGGTGACGGTGGGCGATGTGCCAGTAGTACGAGAGTTCGCGTATGTATTCCCAGAGGAGCTGCCTAGGATACCTCCGGAGAGGCAAGTGGAGTTCAGGATCGACCTAGTCCCTGGTGCGGCTCTGATAGCCAAGGCACCGTAAACACCCCATGCATCTTGTAGACCTACTTTTATGGCTTTTTGAGCCAAAGGCCCCATGCATGTGCATCAAGTTTGAAGCTTTACATATAAATTGGACCCTAGGAGGCGAGATCTATGGTTTTGACGCGTTAAGACCCATTATAATCGACTGTATAGTGTTGGACAAAGAGGGACTCGGCGAGTCACTTGGGTGACTCGGCGAGTCGGGACGCTTTTTCCCCAAAAACGACTTCTGGAAATGGTTTTGTTTGAGTGGAAGGAACACTCAGCCTGCTAGGGGTTTGTTTTGGAACTGGAAATCATAGGACTCAGCGAGTATATGAACAGACTCGGCGAGTCCAAGCCAATCCCCCAATGTTTGAAGATGGACTCGACGAGTTGTTCATACAACTCGGCAAGTCATAGACTGGACACATTCTTATGAGGGAGATGAACTCGACAAGTTCAAGGTCGAACTCAGCGAGTCGGATGAAGATGGCCCCAATGGTATGATTGAAGAAGAACCCGTCGAGTTCTTGCTAGACTCGACGAGTAGAGACGGGGATTGGTTCGAGTTAGAGGAGTATGGACTCGACGAGTTGGTAGACCAACTCGGCGAGTCAGGTCAACTGGATGTTGACTTTGACCAATGTTGACTTTGACTGAATTGAGTTGACCCTGGTTTGGGTTGCATGTTCCAATTGATAACTTAGAAGGGTTGCCGTGTAGGGATTGAGGAGTCGAGGGGAGTCGACTTTCACGTCGAGGACATTTCAGACACTACACGACATCGAGGTGAGTTACCTTCCAGTAGAAGTGGGTCTAAGGCACCAATGCCGGCCCACTGGTAATTGTTTAGTTGTGATGATTGTCTCTCGTGATAATCATCTGGGTTGCTTGCGCTTGATATATGTGTATGCTAGTATGCTATGTTATGTGAGATAGTATCAGTAGGAGGGGACTAGTCCCCAATTCGGTCGCAAGGACCAATGGGTAGGTCGGACACCCTAGATATGTCTGACATTACGATTATGATATGATATTATATGCCAGCGGTAGGGGTGAAATAGTCCCCGAATTCGGTTGAGATAGACCTGAGGGTAGGTCGGCACCCCAGAATAGCCTGACACGGGTAGGTGAGCACCCTAGAATGGCTTGACATGGGTAGGTCAGCACCCCAGAATGGCTTGACATGGGTAGGTCGGGCACCCCAGAATTGCCCGGCAATATGTATGTGGTTTTGGTATGTGGTATGATGGGGGAACTCACTAAGCTTTGTCCTTACAATTTCAGTTTTGGTTTCAGGTACCTCTTTTTCCAAGGGGAAGGAGCCGGCAGTGTAGCAGCGCATCACACACACACATGAATTCTGCATGGAGTTACTGGGATTCTACTCTGATTTTCATAACTCTTGATATTGTGATTTTGAAACATGACGTACGGTTTTTTATAAGTTGATGTAACTTGAAAATTTTTTGGCATACTATTTCATGAGGTACTTAATTTAAAAATGAAATTTTTGGCCTTGAAAATTGGGATGTTACACTCAGCCAACTTTCCATTAAGGAAAGCGGTTTTGACATCCATTTGCCATATTTCATAATCATGAAATGCAGCAATGGCTAACATAACCCTAATAGACTTAATCTTTGCTACTGGTGAAAGGGTCTCATCATAGTCAACTCCCGGAGTTTGAGAAAAGCCCTTTGCAACCAGTCGCGCCTTATAAGTGTGTACATTACCATCTATGTCGGTCTTCTTCTTGAAGATCCATTTGCACCCGTCTGTGTTACGACCTGGTACATTGTCAACCAAGTTCCAAACTTGATTGTCATACATGGACTGTATCTCTCTGTACATAGCCTCCTTCCATTTAGCAGCCTCAGGGCCTGTCATGGCTTCCGCGTAGCTGGTAGGTTCATCCAGACTTACCAGTGTGTTATCACTGATAAGTGTATCACCTTCCGCAGTAATATGGAAACCATAGTAATGCTCAGGTGCATTCCTAACTTTCGTGGAACGCGTCAGAGGTACAAACTCGTCATTCGGATCAACAGGAGTTTCTTCCTCAGGTTGATTGCTAGGGTTAGAGGTTCCTTCACCAATTGACTCTTGAATTTCTTCAAGGTCAATTTGCCTCCCACTGTTTCCTTGGCTTATGAACTCTATCTCTCTCTCTCTCTCGAAAGACTCCTCTCCTTGCTACAAAGTCCACATTATCATTGGGTCTGTAGAAGAGGTAACCAAAGGATTTCTGTGGGTAGCCGATGAAAATACACCTCTCACTTCGAGGTTCGAGCTTATCGTGAGTCTCGCGCCTCATGAAAGCCTGGCAACCTCAAATCTTGATGTGATCCAGATTGGGAACTTTTCCAGTCCACATCTCATGAGGTGTTTTGGCAACCTTCTTTGTAGGGACTAGATTAAGGATATGGACAACAGTCTTTAAGGCGTACCCCCAAAATGAGATTGGTACCGAAGCTCGACTCATCATGGAACGAACCATATCCAACAAGGTTCGATTACGCCTCTCAGCCACACCATTAAGTTGTGGTGTTCTGGGAGGTGTCAATTGTGAGACAATCCCACATTCCTTAAGATAGTCAAGGAACTCTGTACTAAGATACTCACCACCTCGATCGGATCAAAGCATCTTAATGTTCCTGGCCAACTGATTCTCCACTTCCTGTTTAAACTCCTTGAATTTTTCAAAGGTTTCTGACTTATGTTTGATTAAGTAGACATATCCATATCTACTATAATCATCAGTAAAAGTCACATAGAAGTGGTTAGCATCCCTTGTGGCGGTTCTGAAGGGTCCACACACATCCGTATGTATCAGATCCAATAAACCCTCACCCCTAGCACAAGTACCAGTGAAGGGTGACTTTGTCATTTTCCCAAGCAAACAAGATTCACAACTATCATATGACTTTAGGTCAAATGACTCCAAGACTCCATCCTTTTGGAGTTGGCCTATGCGTTTCTTACTTACATGTCCCAGACGACAATTCCATAATGATGCTTTATCCAAGCTAGTGGAAGAATCGATACACAACACACTATTTCCTAGGTTATCTACAACCGACACAGTTTCATACACACCTTTAAAATAAAGAACATTATTAAATAAAGCACTAATACCACCACATTCATTATCAAACGAAAAGGTAAAACCTTGTTTATACAAACCATGAAAGGAAATAATATTTCTCGCCATTTCAGACGAGTAACAACATTTATTCAAATATAATGTTAACCCACTACTTAGCAATAAAGAATAAACTCCAACCTTGGTGACAGGTGTAACTTTCCTATTCCCCATGATCAAGTTTATCTTCCCATGCTCCACATTCTCACTTCTTCTTAGTCCTTGCAAATCAGAACATATGTGAATACCACAACCTGTATCAAGGACCTAAGAATTAGAATAGGGTGAGTTATTAGACAATATAGTGCAAATACCTGCATGGTTGGGTTTCACTTTCCCATCCTTAACATCTTGCAAGTACTTTGGGCAGTTTCGCTTCCAATGCGCCTTTTCATGGCAATAAAAGCATTCGGCCTTATTAGGGTTGGCAGAAGGAGTGACAGAACCTTTCTTGGTTCCACTTGAAGAGGAGCCATCAAGGGACTTTCCCTTGGTACCCTTCGAAGGGCTCTTCCTCTTCTTCCATTTACCTTTCCCGATAGCCAGAACAGGGGCGTTGGTAGGAGTAGAAGTAGTAACAACCGATTTACCTTTAAGACCACTTTCGGCGGTCTTCAGAAGTCCTTGAAGTTTGCTGAGTGTAACTTCCTCCTTATTCATGTGATATGTCATTCGGAATTGATCATAACACGAAGGTAAGGAGTGCAAAATGATGTCAATTGCCAACTCCTCAGGGAAGTTCACATTCAATTTCAGCAAACGGTCCACGAATCTTTGCATTTTCTGCATGTGGCCCGTGATGGGTTCACCATCCTTCATCCGGGTTGTTATCATGGAGGAGATGTAACGCCCGGAGATTCGGGCTAGTCAATTTAGAGACAATAAGCATCAAAAATGAGTTTTGATGGAAGATTATTTAGAAGGAGTAATCTTAACCAAATGGTAGTGTATGTTACAAGGGTTTCGTACATATAAAGAACGCCGAAATCCGAGTTATAACGAAGAAGTTATGGCCCGTCGAAGTTTTTCGGCAAAACCGGCATGGCACCGGGAGACGTAAATAGTGAATTTATGATGGAGGAATATTTAGTCTTAGAAATATAAGAAAAAATTGTAGTATACATTAAACCGAGAACATACAAAAAAAGAACGCCCAAATCTGACTTCGTATGAAGAAGTTATGAATTTTCTAAGATTTGGCATAGCAGTGCACGGCCCGAAACTCGAATTTTAGATCGAGCTGTTTTTGGCCTACGCGACCTAAATGAGAATTGAAGATCTCATTAATAGGAACTCAACGGTAAAAAGACAGACGAAAACGGAGTCCGTATGTTGAAGTTATGAATTTTACGCGGACATTTAACAGTATAATCTCCTCGTACTGTTAAATTTAAGATCGGTCGAGAATTAGCCGACGGAGTCAAAATGAAAGTTGTAGATCTTATTTTTAACAACGCGTGGATATAAAGAACGTCGAGAACGGAGCTCGTATGTGAAAGTTACGGGGTTTAGAAGTCGGCAGGGTGCTGCTGCAAAAAGGGTGACGTGGCACAATCTTGGCCATTGCTTTCTCCCCAAGGCTTGCCACTAGATGGTGACATGTGGCACTAATTTCAGCCATATTTCACCCTATAAATACAACCCCTTCCACCCTCATTTCTTCACACCTCCACCCTTCTCTCTCTACTCTCTCTCTCTCTCTCTAAACCTCCCAAAACTCCCCTAGCGCTAGAAGAAAGCCCCAGAGCGCTCGACGACTCTGAGAAGAAGAGCTTTCGGCTCGGAAGTTATGCCCCTGCAGAGCGCGGCTTCTAGCCAAACCCCCTCGTAGGTAAGATACGTCTACCTAATTTTTAATATAGCTTTTATTTATATATAGTAACGTTATTAGGACCTTATAATAATTATATGAGCTATTATTACGGGTTATATAAGTGTCGTTATAATATCTTTTTAACCACTCGCGGTACGGGGAATCCGGTTTGAAGGGCCGCCTGGGTTGTTGGATTTCAGAAGTGTTATATGCCAAAATGATCCTGTCCTCGAGTGTTTCATGTCTGGCCCCTGTCTGTACATGGTGGGTGAAGAGTATTGTTTAACGCTTATATAATAGTAATAATAGTTAGACTATTAATTAGTCTCGTTGAACATTAGACTAAACTCTAGTGGAAATGATACTAGGTTTTGTCAATGGAAATTCGTTTTAAAGTAAACGAAGTGTTGTCCGAGTACCGAGTCACCACCATTACAGGTGAGTGCATATTTACTTTCATCTTACACATAGATATGAAGTATTTTATATAAATTGCGTGCTATGTGTGCATATTATTTGAATACTTGCTTTCTATGCTGGATGAACGATTTTATACATGTTTTAAATAATTTAAGCTGTATATGTATTTTATATCTATGAATATGTTGGGTAAAACATGGGTAGATGAATGATGAGAGATGAAAGATGATATGAGTGAACATTGGCAGCTATAGACTTAGTGCCTAACAAATAACATCGGCAGCTGTGGACTTAGTGCCTATCGAATAAACATTGGTAGCTATGGACTTAGTACCTGTTAGATAAACGTTGGTAGCTATGGACTTAGTACCTGTTAAATAAACGTTGGTAGCTATGGATTTAGTACCTATTAGCTGAACACCGGTAGCTATGGATTTAGTACCCGATGAATGAACTTTAGCAGCTATGGAATTAGTTCTTTACGAACAAGCATTGGCAGCTATGGACTTAGTGCCTATCATATAAACCCTGGAAGCAATGGGCTTCGAAATGAATGAATGCAGGATAGATGATTCTTAGGGTAGATCCTTAAGAGTAAGGAAGATAATGGGGATGGGTAATTGGGTTGATTGTTTGATGTTTAAACATAATAATTGAATTATTGTGGGTTGAAAACCCTATGTACTCACCAGGTTTCCCAACCTGACCCACTCAAGCTTATTTGTATCACAGGTGTCGATATGAAGCTACTTTACACTAAGGGATTTAAAAGAGATGTAGATCACTAGTGTAAATGAATGTAAGTTCTGTTTATGCTTATGTTTATGTATTAACGATGACATCCCAAATGTTTTAAAATGGATAAAAATACATTTCTTCGGAAATGCTTTGATAACGTATTTATCATGTTTTTCTGGGAACAAATTCCGCAACATTTTTATTAAAAGAGGTACTCTGATTTTTATAAAGCATAAACAAAATCGGTCTTTTCTGGCCGTGAAAAATGGGGATGTCACAGTTGGTATCAGAGCATTAGTTTAAGCGAACTAGGAATATGGATTTATTTCTAGACTTAAACTTAGAATGCTAAGTGATGATCGTGAGGAGTGTGTCTAATAAAATTTAGGTAATACACCTGAATAGACACAATCACTAGCTAATTTAGGGAAAATGCCTAACATGATTTTATGTGCTAAATGATTTGTGATGCTAAATGTATGATCGGATCTATGGTCTGTTTCCGACCGGATCTGGAAAACTTTATGTGTTCAGATTTCTAAACGTTTAAATACGGTATTAGAACTGGCATGTAACTTTTTGGAGTGGTGGGGAGGTTTACACGTCGATCGTAAATAAAATCTTTCCTATCTTAATTCTCGTCATTTCACGCCAAATGCCTAATTTGGTGAATAAGATCGAAATGGCAAGAACCCGAAGCGGAGCTGGAAACACGAACGGAAACAGGAATCAACCCCCAGTGATTGAGCAAATACCTGTTGTGGTAGCCGCTCCTGAGCCAATCACTATGGCCGGAGTACAAGCGATGATCCAAATGATGTTGAATCGTCAAATGGAGGAGACCAGACGCTTACTTCAACAGAACCGAGAGGAAGCTACAATACCGATCGTACAACCTGAACTGGTCCCCGAGCAATCGGAGGAAGGGAACTACACTCGTCATGTGAGTCAAGCTGGGACTAAAGGAGAACGAATAAATGGTCGAGAGAGGGGAAACGACAAGGATCGGCGAATGTATAAGAACTTCTTGAGTGCAAAACCACCGAGTCTCTCAGGAAGCCCGAAGCCTATAGAGATTATGGACCGGATCTCCGAAATGGAGATGGTGTTTGAGAGCTGCGACTGTAGCAACAAGCAGAAAACCGTCTTTGCGGTCAGACAACTGAAGACCGGAGTCTTGAGCTGGTGGAAGTTATTGGCAGATACGATGCCCAAAGGAGAAGCAAGCAAGATGTCTTGGGAAGATTTCCTAGTGCAACTAAAAATGCAGTACTGCTCTGAGCAGGATCTACTAGAGATCAACAACGAGTTTCAGAACCTAAAGAAAGGAAGAATGAGCGTTACCGAGTACGCTGCAAGTTTTACGGAGAAAATGAAGCTTGTTCCTTACTTAGTTCCAACTGAACTCTCCAAGGTCAACAAGTTCCCCCATGGATTACCAGCGGACTTTGGTCCAATGGTCAAGCAAGCAACCACTTTGAAAGCCGCCATCTGGGCAGCCAAGAATGTTGAGACGCAAATAAGGGAAAAGGGTCTGGAAAAAGCTGAAGTTGGCGAGAAGAGAAAGCTTGAAGAATCCTCAAGACCTCATAAGAAAGGAAAGTTCCCGAAGTCTAACCCGGATAACCAAAGTTATGGAGCCAAGTGGTGTGAAAAGTGTAAGAAGAAGCACTTCGGAAGATGCGATGGAGAAGTAACCTGTTACAAGTATGGGAGGAATCGGTCACTATTCCAAGGATTGTACACAAAATGATAAGGTATGCTACGGATGCGGAAGCAAGGGGCACAAGTCTAGAGACTACCCAAAGAAAAATGAAGCAGCAAGGCCAGAGGCACCGCCAAAGCCAATGGCATTCCACATGATCCTCGACGAAGCAGAAAACAATGCAAGGAATCAAGGATGAGGAATTCATACCCGAAGATCAAGTTATGAAGTAGCCAAGGGGATAGAATCATATGATGTAGCCTATTAGAGGCATATTCTAGGGTGAACTTGAACACCTATGTAATAGTTTCAAGAAATAATAATAAAACCTTCGTTTTGTTATCTGGTGTGTTAAACTGTTATGTGATTTTCTTGTATGGTGACTTGGAAAACTGCGAGACAATACTTGGGACGAGTATGAGTAGGTGTGAATGGTAGTAGAGGCCTATACTACCGGAAGCACAAGACTCACACTTGGATCAGGGAAAGTCACAAGGTTACCAAGAAGCTAGTAATTGATACCGTTTTATTCAAATATGTCGTTACCATCGTTTTGGTAATGATTGAGAAGATGATTATTATTCCGACCCGAGAGGTCATATCATATCGAGTCCGACTAAGATGAGTATGTTACGTGGTTCAGAGAACCAAGTTTGATGTAGCATCCGACTTAACCTAGAAGATTGAAATCGAAGCGATCAATAGAAGTATCGTGCTCGTTGTTAAAGAATTTGGTAGCTAGAAATGCTACATGTTAAAATGTGATTATATCACATTAGAACATGAAGGAAAGTATATCCAATTCCGGAATTTGACTCTAAAAGACTTGAGTCTGAGCGTTGCAACATACGATGAAAGTTCATTAGAACGTGACCCATAGTTCTATCGTAGAAATCAAATAAAGTTATCTTATGTTTGTTAAGAAGAAGAAGGAGTCTCTGATAAAGAGCGAGTTTGTGACATGAAGGTCATGATTGAAAGTGTAACAAGACATAGAGAACGGGTGCAAGATCAAGCACCGCTTGCAGTCAAGAAGACCAGGAGTTAGATACGCATTCGAAGAAACATAGAAGTTACAGTTATTACCTAGGATGAAGATATAACGTATGGAGTCATTATACAGCCCTGTTTCGTTGATGATTATGGGACGTAATCATCCTAAGGGGGAGATAATTGAAACGCCCGCAGATTCGGGCTAGTCAATTTAGAGACAATAAGCATCAAAAATGAGTTTTGATGGAAGATTATTTAGAAGGAGTAATCTTAACCAAATGGTAGTATATGTTACAAGGGTTCCGTACATATAAAGAACGCCGAAATCCGAGTTATAACGAAGAAGTTATGGCCCGTCGAAGTTTTTCGGCAAAACCGGCATGGCACCGGGAGACGTAAATAGTGAATTTACGATGGAGGAATATTTAGTCTTAGAAATATAAGAAAAATTTATAGTATACATTAAGCCGAGAACATACAAAAAAAAGAACGCCCAAATCTGACTTCGTATGAAGAAGTTATGAATTTTCTAAGATTTGGCATAGCAGTGCACGACCCGAAACTCGAATTTTAGATCGAGCGGTTTTTGGCCTACGCGACCTAAATGAGAATTGAAGATCTCATTAATAGGAACCCAACGGTAAAAAGAGAGACGAAAACGGAGTCCGTATGTTGAAGTTATGAATTTTACGCGGACATTTAACAGTATAATCTCCTCGTACTGTTAAATTTAAGATCGGTCGAGAATTAGCCGACGGAGTCAAAATGAAAGTTGTAGATCTTATTTTTAACAACGTGTGGATATAAAGAACGTCGAGAACGGAGCTCGTATGCGAAAGTTACGGGGTTTAGAAGTCGGCAGGGTGCTGCTGCAAAAAGGGTGACGTGGCACAATCTTGGCCATTGCTTTCTCCCCAAGGCTTGCCAGTAGATGGTGACATGTGACACTAATTTCAGCCATATTTAACCCTATAAATACAACCCCTTCCACCCTCATTTCTTCACACCTCCACCCTTCTCTCTCTACTCTCTCTCTCTAAACCTCCCAAAACTCCCCTAGCGCTAGAAGAAAGCCCCGGAGCGCTCGACGGCTCTGAGAAGAAGAGCTTTCGGCTCGGAAGTTCTGCCCCTGCAGAGCGCGGCTTCTAGCCAAACCCCCTCGTAGGTAAGATACGCCTACCTAATTTTTAATATAGCTTTTATTTAAATATAGTAACGTTATTAGGACCTTATAATAATTATTTGAGCTATTATTACGGGTTATATAAGTGTGGTTATAATATCTTTTTAACCACTCGCGGTACGGGGAATCCGGTTTGAAGGGCCGCCTGGGTTGTTGGATTTCAGAAGTGTTATATGCCAAAATGATCATGCCCTCGAGTGTTTCATGTCTGGCCCCTATCTGTACATAGTGGGTGAAGAGTATTGTTTAACGCTTATATAATAGTAATAATAGTTAGACTATTAATTAGTCTCGTTGAACATTAGACTAAACTCTAGTGGAAATGATACTAGGTTTTGTCAACGGAAATTCATTTTAAAGTAAACGAAGTGTTGTCCGAGTACCGAGTCACCACCATTACAGGTGAGTGCATATTTACTTTCATCTTACACATAGATATGAAGTATTTTATATAAATTACGTGCTATGTGTGCATATTATTTGAATACTTGCTTTCTATGCTGGATGAACGATTTTATACATGTTTTAAATAATTTAAGCTGTATATGTATTTTATATCTACGAATATGTTGGGTAAAACATGGGTAGATGAATGATGAGAGATGAAAGATGATATGAGTGAACATTGGCAGCTATAGACTTAGTGCCTAACAAATAACATCGGCAGCTGTGGACTTAGTGCCTATCGAATAAACATTGGTAGCTATGGACTTAGTACCTGTTAGATAAACGTTGGTAGCTATGGACTTAGTACCTGTTAAATAAACGTTGGTAGCTATGGATTTAGTACCTATTAGCTGAACACCGGTAGCTATGGATTTAGTACCCGATGAATGAACTTTCGCAGCTATGGAATTAGTGCTTTACGAACAAGCATTGGCAGCTATGGACTTAGTGCCTATCATATAAACCCTGGAAGCAATGGGCTTCGAAATGAATGAATGCAGGATAGATGATTCTTAGGGTAGATCCTTAAGAGTAAGGAAGATAATGGGGATGGGTAATTGGGTTGATTGTTTGATGTTTAAACATAATAATTGAATTATTGTGGGTTGAAAACCCTATGTACTCACCAGGTTTCCCAACCTGACCCACTCAAGCTTATTTTTATCACAGGTGTCGATATGAAGCTACTTTACACTGAGGGATTTAAAAGAGATGTAGATCACTAGTGTAAATGAATGTAAGTTCTGTTTATGCTTATGTTTATGTATTAACAATGACATCCCAAATGTTTTAAAATGGATAAAAATACATTTCTTCGGAAATGCTTTGATAACGTATTTATCATGTTTTTTTGGGAATAAATTCCGCAACATTTTTATTAAAAGAGGTACTCTGATTTTTATAAAGCATAAACAAAATCGGTCTTTTCTGGCCATGAAAAATGGGGATGTCACAGGAGATGATTTCATATCGCTCTTGACGAGCACTTTGATGGTATATATCCATCAAATCCTGGTGCATCTCAAAAGGATAAAAGTCCTCATAGGACTTTTGGAGCTCGGTTGTCATTGTGGCCAACATGATACATGCCACTTTAGTGGCATCTCTCTCATGTGCTCGGAATTCAGCGACCTCCTCTGGAGTAGCAGACGACTCATCAAGTTCCTTAAGCTCCTTGTCGAGGACATATTCCTTATCCTCATATCGAGTGATCATCCTGATGTTCCTGATCCAATCCATAAAGTTGGATCCATCGAAGATGACTCTCCCACAAAGGTTCATGAGAGAGAAGGATCTGGTAGGGTTTGAGCCAGAAGCAGCATTGTTGGAAAACATCTGAAAAAGAAGAAGGACAAGTTTAGATTAGATATAAAGATAGTCCTTAATAAGACACCCAAATGTAATATTAAGGCTAGGACCCAAGACAATATTTTATAACTTAGAAGAGGGATGCCGTAATCAGCTATAAAATATTTGAAGGTAGGTGAATGATGATTCACCAATTTCCACCATGAAAAACGAAATAAATTATTAGGTTTTAATTGGTTTTGAAACTCCTAGATTCTTTGAGATTCATTGAACTTTTCAATGCATGTTTCAATCTCGATTGTGCCCTTCAGGTTTTGTGACTAGGATGTCGAGGATCACAAAACAAGGTGTGAATTAACCATGCAAAATACTTGGTACTCTTAATGTTTATCACCTAACCGATGTGCCGGTTACCACACACGCTCCACCGATATATGATAAACCTTAAGCCACCCTTTGCCTACCTTGTTAAGTCCAGGTTAGTGTGCCGGTTAACCACACACGCTCCACTAACGACTTAAGCAAAGTGCAAAGTGTAATTTCATGGGTTAGCACCTTTTTCACATTTTCCTAAAGTAACTAAGATTGAGAATTTATAAAACATTTAGTTACTTTATAATCATCATACTTTTAATGAGGATTTAAAGTCATTGTCTTACCCATTTGGCTAACGACCCTCCACCAGTCAAGGAAGCGGTGGGTGAGAGTGGACACCCATTAAGCTGCCATTTTATAGGCAATAACCTTATACCCCCCTTATAGACCGGCTTCGTGAATGAGGCCTACTAACGGTAAAACGACTTGTTCTTATACATACATATATACATATATATATACATACATATATATATATATATATATATATATATATATTAATAACTTATAATATTATAAAGTATAAGGGTTGAATTTTAACTTTTAAAATTCTAGGGGTTGGAACTAAAGTTTTTAAGATGACTTTACATGTTCCAAAACTTGAGGGCAAGTTTTGTAACTTTCAAAACTTTTCAACTTTCATAACTTATGAGTTAATGGTTTATTAAAATGAGAGGCTTTTCATTTTATGCAACCTATGTGTTCATTTAATGGACTTTAAAAGAAAGACTTTTGGTAATTCATAACTTGAGGACAAATTATGGATTCCATTAAAACACATAATGATCAAGAATTGAGTAACAACCAATTTGCAAATAATTCATATGATCTTCTAAACTCATAAGTGTATGAATATTCATATCAACAATTTCAAGAATCATAACTAACACATACAAAACTTGAAATTTTGATAATAGCCATTGTAAATGGATTAGCATAACCATTACACCAACTAAAACAAGTTTTATAAGACCAAAACAGTTTAGGGTAATGTTTCTAGTCTATTTCCAGCAGCAAAACTCAAAAATCTGCATTCAGGCGCTCCTACTCGTCGAGTGCAAGAACCTACTCGACGAGTAGGACGAATTATCACATGGACTCGTCGAGTACCCCCCCCCCCCATGGATTCGGCGAGTTCATGTCGCAGAATGCAGAAAACCTGAGTTTTTCAACAATTTGCATCAAGTATCAAGAAAACAAGCCTAGGCTCTGATACCACTGATGGGTTTTGAGCATTCTAATACTCCTAAGGTGTACATTTAACCCTAGAAACCTTGGATCTATGTTTTACTAAGATACATGCAAATTTGATTTTCCAAGGTTCATAACCTAACTAGCATGGCATGGGGAACTTTGAAACATAAAAGCTAGTAGAAAGAACATACCTTTTTGTTGCTTGGATTCCTTGAGAACTTTGTGAGCCTACCACCTCAACACTTGGAATAACCTTGAGAGAAGTCCACTATCACTCAAAATCGGCTAGCCCTCTTGTTCTACACATAGTGCTGATTTTGGTAGCCTATGGGGTCCTTTTATAGTTGTGTCACAAGTAGGGTTACACCATGTAAACCCTAATTGACATGGCTTTTGATATTCCATGATCCATGGGTTTGTAACCTCCATGGAGCATCCATGGAGCACCTTATGGATTTAGCCCAATCCAATAAACTATGGATCATTAGCCCACTATAAAAGAATGGATGATTTACACAATCAACCCCATATATTTAACTAGTCTCCTTTTTGATCACCAAATTAATTCTAAATTAATTCTTGATCAAAACTAATTAGGTAATATTATTAATATATTAGAACTTATAATATATTAATAACCATAAGTGTCATTTCTCTCATTTAGTTTATCCAAGTGTTGCAATGCCATGCAACCCAAATGGACCATGCCAACCAGGTCAAGTACATTCTAGAAATAGTTATGAACTTAGACACCTAATCCAACAAGCTTTTGAGTCTTTAAACCCGAACCTCTCAAGCATGTCTTCAACATATTTTCCTTGGTGTAGCAGAATTCCGGTTGAACTTTGATGTACTTGCAAACCCAAAAACATCGTCATTTCCCCCGGGGAACTCATCTCGAACCTCTTCTTCATAATCGTCTTGAATTCCTTGCAGAGCTTATGGCTCGTTGAATCGAAGATGATGTCATCGACATAGATCTGAACAAGGATTATGTCTCTATCAACATGCTTTATAAAGAGCGTCTGATCGATCGTGCCTCTGGTGTAACCATGTTCGAGCAAATGATATGTTAGGGTTGCATACCAGGCCCGATGAGCTTGATGTAACCTATACAGAGCCTTATCCAATTGGTTGACGTGATTTGGAAACTTTGAGTTGACGAAACCGGGAGGCTGATCAACGTAAATCTCCTCTTTCACAGCTCCATAAAGAAAGGCAGTCTTAACGTCCATATGATATACAGTGAACCCCATGTAGGATGCATACGCCAGGAAGATACGGATAGCTTCAAGACATGCTACATGAGCATACACCTTAGTGTAGTCAAGTCCTTCAATTTGCCGAAAGCCACGAACAACCAAATGTGCTTTGTTCCGCACTATGACCCCACAATCATCCTTTTTGTTGCGAAACACCCAGCGGATATCCTGTGACTTCTTTCCTTTGGGTAGTTCAACCGGCTTCCAAACCCCTAATTTCTCGAATTGATTCAACTCTTCATGAATTTCATCAACCCAACTAGGCTCATTCAACGCCATTTCGACATTCTTTGGCTCTATCTGAGAGATGAAGCAAGAGTAGAGGCATGTGTTTACGTCACCACTCTGACTTCTCGTTCGAACACCATCGCCTAGTTCACCAATAACGTTCTCTATAGGATGATCGCGTTGCAGTCTGGAAGGAATTTCGTTGCTGATATCATTAAGCGTGACAGGAAGGTTGTTGATATTGATGAATCCATCATTTGCTGAATCATTCTCCTCGGAGGATCTGGAATTGTGAGAGGAGCTAGCCACATACTCATTTGCAATTGGCTCTGGAAAGAGAAGCTCCATGAAAGTTTGAGTGGCAGCGGAAGTATCTCTGGTCATGAAGTCTCTTTTAGCTAGAGTGAGTGTAGTGGCTTCAGCATCAGGATTGATTCTATGAGTTGGGGAATCTGAAGGAGAACTTGGAACAACTTGATTCACCGAAGGAGACATAGAAGACACCAATGGTGGACTGTAGACAACCTCTTCCTCTTCATCCTCAAGAACAACCTTCGAACCAGAGCAGGAACCTGACACATCATCTGAAAACACTCTGAACGATTTGAATAAAGAAGCGTAATCAAACAACCAGTCGGGATCGACTCTGGCGTCTGTCTCGTTCTCCTCCAACCAGCGAACATCAAAAGATTCAACAATTTGCTTTGTCTTTTTGTTGTAAACACGGTAAGCTGTACGCGCTGCATATCCCACAAAGTAACATTCATCGACTTTAGATTTAAATTTGGGGTTGGATTTAAGGTGAAGAAGGGTGCAAGAACATCCAAAGATACGGAAGTGAGCAACTGATGGCTTGTGATTGTATATAATTTCGTATGGGGTCTTCATCTGAGCTTTGTTGATCAGCACACGATTCTGAACGTAGCAGGCAGTGTTGATCGCCTCTGCCCAAAAGAAAACCGGTAGTTTAGAATCACACACCATCGTCCTTGCGGCGTCCATTAATGTTCAGTTCTGCCGTTCCGCAACACCATTTTGTTAAGGTGTCCGAACGGCACTATACTGACGCACTATCCCTTTTTCTGCGCAAAAGTGATGCAGAATAGCGTTCTTGAATTCTGTACCATTATCCATTCTGAGCGCTTTCACCTTCTCATTAGTCTGATTCTCAATCATTACCACGAACTTCTTGATCAAGTATGAGATCCCACTCTTGTTGGATAAGAAGAAGACCCATGTGAAACGCGAGTAGTCATCTATCACAACCAAGCAGTAGGATTTTTTGTTGATGCTGAGGACATTGACAGGACCAAACAAATCCATGTGGAATAATTGGAGAATCTTGTTGATTGAATTAACCACCTTTGGCAAATGGGGCTTTCTATGATGTTTACCCTGAGCACAAGCCACGCATTTTTCAAAAGTTATGAAGTCTTTAACTGGAAGGTCACGTCCGATCTCGTTCTTTACAAGACGATTGAGGTTCTTGGCGTTTGCATGCCCGAGACGACGATGCCAAAGCATTGCATTATGTTCTGAGACTTTAGAGAAGAGGCATGTGACTTGTTCCGGGATACTATGATTCATGTAGATGATGTAAGCGTTCCCGTCTCTTTTTTATTTCACCAATATCCAGTCTTCATGGATGATGATATCGGGTTTCAAGATAACGCATTCTTTATCAGTGAAGTGGGTAGAGTAGCCTTTGTCACATATTTGAGAGACAATCAATAAACTATGCTTCAGCTCGGGAGCAAAGTTGACGTTCTCAAAGCTTAGCACTCCATTGGTGACAGTTCCTCTCTGTGTGATCTTCCCGCCTTCACCTCCCGCGAAGGAAACATACCCCCCCCCCATTAAATGTTTGAATGTCGTGCAGTTGGGAGATGTCTCTGGTCACGTTCCTGGAACAACCGTTGTCGACGTACCAAGGTCTGACGACATTCCCCCGCAACTGTTTCTACACAATTTGCGGGATTAATGAGATTTAGGAACCCAGGTCATAACAACACTGGGTTTTCCCTTGACATTAACAACATATTTTTCTTTTTCAATTTTTTATTTTAATTCACTACCAGAAGCACCATTTGAAGATTGAGATGATTGGATGTTTTGATTTTTGGGCACCCATTGGTATTTAGGTTTTGAAATATTCACATGTGATTTTGAAATGTTTTTCTTTTGTTTTGAGCGTTTGGATTTCCGGCTAGGATTAGTCGAGGATCCAGACGCTGTCTTTGAAAATATCGATCTTGGCTTGGCCGCATTCGATTTCGTCAAAGCACTTCTGGCTGTTTTATTGAAAACTTGTTTATCTTTTTTAAGTTCAACCCTTTTTCCTGTCCTTATGAACATTCCAATCCTCATCACGAAGACGAGATCTCGAGGACTTTCTCGTGAGAGACCTTCCTCGTGACTCATTTTCTCTTCTTGGTGTAGAAAAATGAACAAATGCCTGATTAGGACAATTGCGAGCTATATAACCAGCGATTCCACAGTTAAAACATGTTTGCTTTTTGTTGCAAAAACTGGTACCGCTCTTTTCTGGTTTATTTTTCTTATCAACTCCCTTACTCTTTCCACATGTACAAGTGCATGATTCAGGTTGTGTGACAGGTGTAGGTGTAGTGTGTGTGCTAGTAACAAAAACATCAGAATTATTAGACACATCACCACAAGCAACATCTGAAGCATTAGAATTACACACAAAATCATCACCAGTCAAATCATCAGTTTTTGAAAGAAGAACAATATTGTCTGAAACAGAAAAATTATTTTTCAAAACAGAATTATTATTAGCACTACTCACTCCAGACTCCTTCTTTCCTTGACTTAGAGATGAATCTGCATGGGAAGTAGAAATGTTAGTATCTTTTTTCCTAGAACAACTCTCCGTCACGGGTATAGCAGGTTTGCCATACATAAGAAATGGTTCTCTGTCTATCTCTTCTTGGGTCAAAGGGATAGCAGTGTAATTATGATTAAATGGAGGAGGGACACGCTCATACCCTATGCCTACTTGTTTCTTGTCATGCCATTTCATTTGTTTCTCTATCATGGTTGCAACTTTCTCACTTGACACATCATATTTTTTGAAATTAAAATCAGCATTTTCAAAACGAGTTTTTAATGTGTCGAGTTCCTCAGTTACAGTGGCAAGTTGTTTCTTAATGTAATTGAGTTCTCACACTTGTTACTGTACTCCTCCTGCAATTTCCTAAAGTCCTTAATCTTGGCCTCTAGTTATTCTTTTAATGGTTTCTGGCCTTTCCTAAGGTTGTACCTCTCATATTTAAGGTCCTCGTTCTCCCTTTTTATCAATTCAATTTGCTCACGTAAAAATTTAACAGTGGTTTCACAAGATTTAGAGCATGAAACTTTGAGTTTTCTTAATTGACTAAAATTAAAGATTTGTAAAGAAAAGCAACCGTAAACGATGAGGTATTATAACCAAGAAAGTTCACGGTCGTACAGAGTTCACAAACGTACACAGAAAATGGTTCACGGTCAGTTTACGGGTCACGGTCAATTCACAATCAATAACAGTTCACGATCCATGAGTGATTCATGGTCAAGCAATGGATCACGGTCCAGCAATGATTCACGGTCAAAAAGATGATCACGTTCAATGTATATGAATGGTTCACGACCGTACACAGAGTTCACGACCGTAAACACTTCAACAAGTAAAACCGTAAACACCCAGAAACAGATGAAAACATATGATTTTAAGCTGATTTCGATTCCTTTGGCCTTGAATCTTCACGATCTAATGCAGAAAACACACAAACCACTTGAATAATGACTAAAACGATGAATCCTTCAACCGAAAACACAACTTGAATATGTTTTGACACCGGTATGGCTATGATACCAATTGTAAGTCCCACAAACGTGAACCAACCAGCGATCAAACACAATCAAGATGCAAAAACAGTAAGAATTAGAAGGAGTAGAAGCAAAGAAGTTCCAACAATGCACACGTTGTATTCAGCCGTAAACGTCTAGTATACTTGGAACACACACATACACGTCTTACACATCTGACACATCTAACACGCTATTTATATGACCACCTGCCGCAAACACGTTCACGGACGTGAACAGGTTCATGGTCGTGAACCCTACTCGGCCGTAAACACAACCGCAAACACGCATTACATGACCAAAACCCTATCAGACCTATACAGATAGATGCCTAGCCCAAACCAACAAATTATGACCTAACAGTGAAACCTATATTGATGTTAGTTAACTATTAAGATAATACGTTAGGCTACATGCCACAAAGATTAAATAGTTTTAGAATGCTTAATTTGACTCTATTGTGCAACTCTTGTCTGAGTCCAACCGTTGTAGTGTTGGATCTTTCAGTTGAAAGATTGTTTCATGTTTGTTGCATGTGATTGTATTCGTAAAATAGTTAGTTTACATTGGTAGAACTTTCCTCTGCAGCTAATAGCAGGGTTCTAACGACATAGGAAAAGTGTTAGAATGTGCTAGTATAGGCACTCACATAAGAGAGAGATCCTAGAAGGAGAATCTAGGAAAGGTAGTGGTATGTACTCGATCAGGTGTGGGTATATGTGATTTGAACGATTGGTAGTGGTAGTGTGAAGCGACTTAGGAACTTTGAAACAATTCTTAGGACACATACGAATAGGTATGGAAGGTAGTATGGGCACGTACTAATGAAAGCACAGGATCCATACGGGGAACAAGAAGAGTCAAAAGGGTTTCTTACGAGCTGGTAGACGGTAGAAAGGGGGGGTTTCTAAGGAAGTTACCATTTGATAAATACGTAATAATATAAACACTATGGATATGAGATGACATTTATGTTTGTGTTCAACAACATGACGACGACTCGATGGGAAGGAGAGTATTCTAAGATTGGTGCGGACAACGTAGAACTACGTGATTGGATCTCCACTGAGGTTTTTCAGATCTTACCGTATAAGTTTCCTTGTATCATTGGACGGATCAACGGCAAGATGATTGTCAAGATTAAGGAGTGGGATGCAGTCATTTGGACTTCATATAATATTGTTGAGGTGACTCAACAAGGATATCTTGATGTGGAGAAACGACTGGGAAAGAGGAAGCGGCCATATGATTCAACTTTACTGGCAATAAGCGAAGAGTTCAATGTTGCTAACTTGGGCACGAGGAGTCGAGGGGACTTTGATATATGCGGAAAGTGTGGAGGAACCCATGGTTTTTCCTGCCACAAGTTCAAATGCTTCAAGTATGGAGAAAGAGGGCATGTCAACTGTGATTTTAAGAAGACTCAGATGTGTTTTAACTGTCACCAGCCGAGCCACCTCAAACCGACTGTCTTGAGTGGGTGGCGAAGGGAGTGCATGCCCCAACACCCATTTTCTGGCAAGAGGTGAAGTTCGAGCATTAAGAAACCATTGGTATGTATTTTTATCTATGACTCTGTCATTTCGTGTTTATCTAGAATCAATGTCTTCCTGGTCAGTGATGTACCAACTTACGTTGTATCTTTTATGGGAGCTTTAGAATAGAATTAGTGTCTCTGACGCCTTTCAATTTCAATATCCATTCAGGCCTTGGAAACAGTTGTAGTTAGGTCTGATCAGGTACATGTCTGCATGAGCGGGTCGATTCTAAGGTTTTGAGGGTTTTGCTTGAAGTAGTGTTATTTTGAGTCACGAGGCTCAAGAAGGAAGCGATTGAGATACTTGACTCGAGAATTGCGACATGGGGATGAGTGTTCGGCCGATGGCTTATGATGTTATTTTCTATAATGGGGATTACGTCCTTCCCGCTTTCTGTGTTTGGAGGAAAGAGTGAGCAGGCATATGATTTCACTTGGGATGTACATGGGACTAGATAGTTGTTGTTCCTGCGATATGTGTGGTAATACACAAGAGGATTCTTGTGGTATGGTTTGCTTGAGATATTTCATTTGTGGGCAAGAGAGTCTTTATTATTGTGAATGAAAAAAGGTGATATCAGGGGTCTGCTTCCTTTGAAATCAGTTAGGTCACATAGTCACTGATTGTTTCATATAATCAGGAAAAATGAATCGAGACCGACAACTTTTGTTGTCTCAATGTATCCCTATTGAGAGAATGAAGCCTCTTATATTCATGATGATTCTTTCGATGTGTTGCTTGATGAAAAATTGTTGGTGAAATGAGTGGTTAGCTCATTGGTTACGAGCTAGAGATTTGGTATAATGATAGTACTGTCGAATCTATTGTTGGCGAATCTGCATGGGAAACGTAATGGTCGAAGTGTTTGTACTCGGGAAAGTTCTGAGGTCTCCATATGAGATTCAGAGTCTCCTTGAGTTGGGCTAGTGTTTATCTGAAGGATCATCTTACATTGTGTAATACATTCCAAGCTTCAAAGTTGGTATGTATCTTTTTTGATCCGGTTTGAGGCATGGTTGTATACAACATCAACTAATGGTAGTTCGAAACCTAAGTATGGGAGAACTGAGTAGTCTCATTGAGGGATCAACAAACTCTTTGACTTTTTGATTTTTGTGGTCAGAAAGTTTTCATGTTGTGTTTCTCAAGGATCCATCAGATTCCTTCATGGTTATGTAGAATTGAAGGATTAGGCAGATCATGAGATTAGAGCAATTTACCTTTAGGTTTATGTCTTCAGGGATGCGTATGTTATCCTCACATTGAAAGATGTAGGGCGATGAGCTCATTGTAACTACTAGTCCCTTTTGGGAACGTTGAAGCTTAGTTCGAGAGGCGTTTGGGCCACTCAGATTGAGTATCGGTTGTTGAGGGTTTGGTCAGCTCATTGTTTAGATCACAATCTATAGTCAAGGATGAGCAGTTGTTAATCTGTCAATCACCTTCAGAGTTTGGTATGTGTATATTTTCATGGGATTGTTCAGGAGTGTGTTGGATCATTGGATATGTTTTCGATCCATTTATGATTGTGGGTTATTTCGTGTAGCGTCAGTAATTGAGGTTTTTTGAAGGTTTTGCGCAGTAACAGTTAAGATTGCAATAGATGCGTCAACCTTTCGTCAAGATCTGTACATGTGTGCCCTCAATTGTTGGTTGTGGAATTATTGGTCATAGCAGACTCGAGTTTGGCAGCTGTCCTTGGTTATTAGAAGTTCGGATGTCGGAGTGGCATTGTTTAGTTTTCAGATGTTACCTTGGAGCTACACATAATCCAATTTTGGGCAGGTCACCCCGAAGTTTCATAGTCAAGGAATGAAGATTATAAGAAGTCCGGCTCATTATTAGGAATGAAGATTATACAACGAATTTTGTTCAACAGTCAACTTGTGACCAAGGAGGAAGATGTCGTGGATTCAATGTTATCTCTTCTGGAAGGTTTGAAGCATCAATGGTGGCATAGGATAGGGTCCACGATTTTTTTCAGGTCGGGAGTTGTGTTGAGAACCTCCATTCCTGTTCTTGTCTGATGAAGGCTTTAAGGTTCGAATCACGATCCAAGCACATGTGGGGTCTAGTAGACTAGGGGACCATCTCATGTCAGTTTTTGCTTGTTATATCTATAGTTTTGTTAAAAGACCATAAGGGAGCCTAAGGAAACTGCGGGAGTGTTGTAAGATTACGATTTGTCTTGTAACATTCACTTGGGATGAAATAGGCCTTTGTTGGGGTACATATTTGTATAGATTGGATGATGAAAAATATACATTGATGGGTTTTGTAAGTTATAATTCAATGCATGAGGCGAAATAATTTAACTCTTAAGTTCACATAAAATCTACTTTGGATCTAAGTTTTCTCTATTGATAGCAATAAACTATGATCATCAAGAACCCTAATGGTAACCTATTATAATTGATATATATATATATATATATATATATATATATATATATATAGGATTAGGGTTACATACCTATTGATTATTGTCGCAAATAATCACACCAATATCCTTCTTGAAAACCTTGGAAAGCAAGCACCAAAAGTTTAGTGCCTCTAATGGTTTGTACCCAAAACCCTAGAATGATAAGGAGAGAGAGGGATGAGAAGGAAATTTCGTTCCTAAGCCTTATAATAAAGGTATGATTGAAATTTGTTGGTGTTGGGTCCTATTTTTAGTTTAGGTAACTAGCAGGCAAAGCAAGATTTGAATTAATTAAATAATATATTTAATCTCAATTCAAATCCTTTCATTATCTGCATACAGGATCTTCCAGAAACCCTAGAAGAGCCTCCAAAACCGTCCACCCGTGGATGGTTCTAAAATTGCCTTCCTTTTTCAATTATTGAACAATTACAATTCACCTTTTGCACCTTTAATTAATTCAAATTAATCTCAAATTAATTCATGGTAATTCTGATTAATAATTAATTAATTCTAATTAATTTCTTATTAAATTATTAACCATATAAATTAATTAATCAATTATTTAACTACTGATCTCATGTTAATTTATTAACCACATAATAAATTAACATATCGATTATCTATTTCCAATTAATATATTAATCACATAATATATTAACAAATCATTTCTCTCTCTCTCTCTCTCTCTCTCCTAATATCATTTCTAGCTATTTCTGGTTATAAGGCCAACCCAAAAAGGAATTTGCTTCTATTTTCAAGTCTATACCAATTTTGTTATGAGCTTAGACACCTTAATCCAACAGTCTCCCACTTGGATGAGTCTATAACTACAATTGCAAGTATAACCAAACAATAAAGAATGCTTTCCAAAGCCACTGCCCAACTCTGATTTATTCAGACATTGGCCCTAAGATAAGTGATCAAATATTCCTTCATTCTAGATTATGTTTCTCGATTTCCTGATTTATGGCGAGTGAAACCAGACTACTAATTTAACACATCAATTCAGTTCGGGCTCGGCCAAGCACTTCAAATGTTGACAACAAATCATCGAGGGGCCCAAAGATATCACTTTTCCCGTTAGGCCAAAAGGAACGAATAAACTTCGACTTATATGCTTGTATCTTTTACTCACAAAATCATGCATGACACTACGTTTTATGACATCACATTACTGATGTGTTTTCACAATACCAGTGCACAAACGACTTGTAAATT
Source organism: Lactuca virosa (assembly GCF_052849685.1). Classification (NCBI taxonomy): domain Eukaryota; kingdom Viridiplantae; phylum Streptophyta; class Magnoliopsida; order Asterales; family Asteraceae; genus Lactuca; species Lactuca virosa. Next base: position 25,615,925 of record NC_136428.1, read on the forward strand.
ACAACTCATATATCTCCGTTTTAAAAATAAAAGATATTATCAGCTCATAATTACTCGTGATAGAATCTATGAAGTAATTCTCTCAACGTGGGTTTATCTAATACTCAAAATCCCCATTTTTCTAAGTACTCATGAACATTGTAGCAATCTTATTTTAATATCTAATCCCCATAGAGATTATTTTATTGTTCGAAATTCCATAGTAGCTCATAGTTTTGATGCCAGTGAATCCAGACTACTAAATTAACACATCAATTCAGTTTGGTCTCGACCAAGCACTTCAGATGCCGAAACAAATCATCGAGGGGCCCAAAGATATCACTTTTCCCGTTAGGCCAAAAGGAACGAATAAACTTCGACTTATATGCTTGTATCTTTTACTCACAAAATCATGCATGACACTACGTTTTATGACATCACATTACCGATGCGTTTTCACAATACCAGTGCACAACCGACTTGTAAATTACAACTCATATATCTCCGTTTTAAAAATAAAAGATATTATCAGCTCATAATTGCTCGTGATAGAATCTATGAAGTAATTCTCTCAACGTGGGTTTATCCAATACTCAAAATCCCCATTTTTCTAAGTACTCATGAACATTGTTGCAATCTTATTTCAATATCTAATCCCCATAGACAATCTACAATTTAACTCATGATAGTCTTAAATCACCACCTACTTCCAAAACTATGAGCTACTATGGAATTTCGAATAATAAAATCATTCAGGAAGTAAAACATGCAAAGTGAAACACAATAATAAACTAATTAACTATGGTCTCAAATCTATTAAATATAAATAATCTCTATTATTTAATCACCATAATAATTATGACTTATTCATTGTATAATGTTTCGAGTAATCAACTAACCACTTGAATTAAACATCAGTCATGCCATCTTATGAACATGCATACTATGCCTTTCTATGGTCCTTCGTTTGTGAACAGATCAACTAGACACTATTCCAATGATGCTTATTTCACAATCCCAAATTCTTATCAGTATCCACGATGTGATGGAATTCCAACTTAACATGCATTAATCTCCTATGATATCACGATTCAAAAGTCTCAAAGACTGAGTCTTTGATATTACAGAATATCCCCTTGGAACTTTGTTACTATAAACAATTCCATGGTAATGAAGGTTCAAATTTAAGGTACACTACTTGAACACTTCTCTTTCATTAAAGTTTCCAACTCACATGTAGATTTTTCAACCATCTCCCATTATTAAACATATCCATATTCCCATATGACCATCAATTCTGATCAAGAAACACCTCAATCCAGAAGCATGTGACTATGGTCTGTCCAAATTAATATCATACTTCTAACTATCCACAAGCAACCAGTCTTTCGGTATAACCTTAGATTGTTCTTGATAGTTGTTTAACAACTTTAGTCACAGAATATTCTAGTCCTTCTTCTCACAACGCTCTGAGCATTTGAAAAATTAGAATAAGTGAATATTATAGTGTATGTAATCGATCCTATATCTGAACCATATGGGGCTCGACTCATTATATCTTATATAAGGATTTGATATCTGCTCAAAACTAACTCCAACGAATCATGGTTAGTCAACTCAAAACACTTTTCAATCAAAGGTTGGATCATATCAACAAAATTAGTACAATGAACATCACTTGGATACCGCATTGCTTCATATATATTGAATTTGATGACCTCCCCATCAAATTCCATAGATAATGTACCATTGTAGACATCAATTTTTGTTTTTTCTTTTTTTAAAAATGGTCTACCTAAAAGTATGGAACTCGAGGTTTGGTCGTCATCTCCCATATCAAGCACATAAAAATCAGCAGGATATACAAGTTCATTGGCTTGCACTAAAACGTCCTCCAATACACCTTTTGGGTGTACTAAAGAGTGATCGGCAAGTTGAATTACGACTCGTGTTTTTGTTAAAGGTCCAACTCCCATTGTTTTATAGCTTGAATAAAGTAAAACATTAATTGATGCTCCAAGATCAAGCATGGCACATGGAACAAAAGGTTACCCATTTTACAAGGAACCGTGAATACACCCGACAGACACATGGCACAAAAAGGTTACCCATTTTTTGTAACACGGCAGACACGTTTTCCCCTACTTTCACCGTTTGATTTCCTTTGAGCTTTTTCTCAGATGTGAAAAGTTCCTTAAGGAACTTAACATATCTAGGAGTTTGTGTAATAGCATCTAAAAGAGGTATATTGATTTCAACCTTCCGGAACATTGCCATTATCTCGTCATCTTCCCGTTCTCTTTTCATGCTTGTTAACCTTGAAGGAAATGGTGTTGGAGTGGCTTTCACTTCGGTGTCTATTGGCTTCTTTGATTTTGAAGTCTCTTTCCTTTCATCTTCTTTGACAGCTTTCTCCACTTTAATTTCAATTTCTTCCTCTTCTTTATTTGGCTTTCTTGGGCCTTCATATCTTTTTCCACCTCTCAAAGTGATGGCACATGCGTTGTGCTTCAGATTCTTCTTGGTTTGAGATGGTAGCTTGCCTTGTGATTCCATTCTACTCACAGATTGAGCAAGTTGTGACACTTGTTGCTCCAAGATTTTTATGCTAGCTTTAGTTTCTTGTTGGAAGCTTTGAGTGCTAGTAGCAAGGCTTTTGACAATATCTTCCATGACATGCTTGATGAACCCGCTTGTGGAGGTGGTTGTTGTTGTGGCCTTGGCTGGAATTTTCAGGTTGAAAAGGCGGCCTTTGTTGATGTTGAGGAAATGGTGGTCTTTGTTGGTAACTCCCATGTTGATTTCCTCGCCAACCTTGATTGTTGTTCCATCTTTGATCACCCCGTGGATGCTCATATCCTCTTTTATTTGACCCCGAATACCTTCCCAAGGCATTTGCTTCTTCATAATCCTCTTCTTGAAGTTGAGGGCACATGTCGGTTGGGTGCCCCCCTTGAGTGCAAATACCACAAGGGCGGGGTGTGGGCTGCACACCCTTGTCCGTAGCTAACATCATTACCATTTTTGTAAGCTCGGACAATTGAGCTTCAATTTGAGGAGTTTGGACTTTTTTTACACCTCGGGGTGCACCTGTGTACCATTCTTCATCATGACTTGAATGCTTAGAATCTTTAGCCATGATCTTAATTAAGTTGCGGATTTCGGTTGGAGTCTTTTCTGGTAAAGATCGGCCACTTGAGGCATTAAGAAGCCTTCTTTCCATTTGAGTCATGCCTTCAATGAAGTATTAGAGGAGCTGGTATTCGGTGATTCCATGCTTTGGATAATGGGCACAAAGTTTCTTGAATCTCTCCCAATATGTGTGAAAGGCTTCTCTTTTATGCTTCTTGATTCCAATGATTTCCCTCCGTAGGGATGAAGCTTTCATCTCGGGAAAATATTTTTCCAAAAACAATCATGCAAGATCTACCCATGTAGTAACCGTCCCTGGTGGGAGGTCATAAAGCCAGTCTTTTGATGCATCTTGCACCACGAAGGGGAATGCCCTAAGCTTGATTTGGTCTTACGTGACATTGTGTGGTTTCATACCCACACACACAACATTCAGTGACGAACTTGTGAGGATCTTCATTTTCCAAGCCTCTAAAGGTTGGGAGTAAGTGGATGAGCCCAAATTTTAGTTCTAGGTTACCGGCTGTCGGATATGTGATGCAAAGAGGTTGTTGAGTAACCTCTTGCCTCGCCCATTGGCGAAGGGTTTGCTTGGGTGGTTGATTTGGTGGATCTTGATTCCCTACATGGTTCTATCCCATTGTGTGAGTAGGGATTGAAGTTTCTGCGGATGTGGAGTTTGGGATGTTATAAGTATGTGAAGAGGGTGGAGTGGTACTTTTGGGTGAGGATGGTTGAGGTGAGAGTGATAGAGTTTCTGTTTCGGATGCGGATACACTTGAGAGGGGTATATCCTCCAAAATGTTAATGACTGGAGGGGTAGATGATGAAGAACTCCTGGAAACCGGTCGCTTCTTACGAAGCTTGGCTTGCTTCCGTAACCTCTTTGCAATCTTTTCTATCTCCGAGTCAATTGGCAGTGGTGTACCTGTACGGAAAGTTCTAGGCATAAACAAATAGTAACACCGTGTCCCAGCAAGGACGCCAATTTGTTAGGCGTGTCAAACCCAACAAATAAAGGGGTACAAAACGACTCTAAGAACACTGTTACTTTGCACTAAAAATGTAATACAAGATAAGCAGGATCGATCCACAGAGACACGGAACAAGTGCTTATACCCTTTTTGCATAAGGTACAAATGTGTTCACAAGAGTGGGGGCTTATATGCACTGATTTGAGCAAAAGACTACAATAATAAATGAATAATTGATTAAGTGAGATAAATTCAAGATTTGTAAGTACTCCAACTCTATGCAAGATAAATTAGTAATGTGATTCCAAAAGTGAAATGATATTTGTTGAATTTTATCTAAGTTGGTACTTGGAAATGCTAATAAGCTCTAGCACTTCCCATTCACCACATTGATTAATCAAAATAAGCTCTTTGATTAATCCTAACCTTACTAGTCTAATCTAAACAAGCTCTTAGAGTTAGGTTGAAAGATTGCATTAAAATTTATGTGAATGTTCCTAACAACATTCAATACTCCTGATAAGCTCGGGAGCATAAGAATGTGTGAATAAGATTTACACCAAAATAATTCAATAGAAATCTATTTAGTGCTTGTTACTAGTCCAATTTACAAAACAATTACGGATTTTGCAATTAGATAACTTGAATGACCTAATCCTAATTCAAATGGCCAATAAGAATCACAATTAAATCAAACATTCAATTATAGTAAAACCAAATTCACTAGATATAAAATCAAAACAAACATCAAGTCACATGATTGAAATCATTCCCAAATGTCAAGACATAAAGTTGGAGAGTCTAGGGTTCTAGCCACACATGACTAGAACAAGAACACAAATCTAGAAAATGAAGTTAAAGTTCTTACAAATCGAAATCCAAACGAAATCCAAGTGTTTCCAAGTATTAATTGATTTCAAAAACTTCCAGAAAATCGCCCCAAAGCTCCCAAATTCGACCAAAGAAACCGGTTGCACACTTTTAAGAAAGATGAAAAACTACTTTTTAACCCACAACCACGTTTACACGGCCCGTGTAAATTAACACTTTCGTTTACACGGCCCGTGTAATTGCAAAAGTAGACTGCTTAGATTGGCTGGGTCTTCAAAGTGCGTTGTTCAAGTATCCTCGTTTACACGGGCCGTGTAAACGCAAGGCTTCCATTTATAGGACCGTGTAATCCCCTGAAAAGCCAAGATCTTCAATTCTTCGATATCTTCATCCCCGGTGCTCCGTAAGTCCCGAAATTTTGTCCACATCTCTTATTTACCTCCTCAAGCAAGATCCTACCTCCAAAAGTCCCTGAAATATTACAAAAGCGTGTGAATGAAATAGCCTCATGAAAAATCCCGAAAAACATGCAAAATGCATGAGTTTAAGCCTGGATGCAATGCAATTTTATGAAACAAAGCCACAAAACGGGTGCATGAAATGCACCTAACAATTATTAACCCATAAATTTAAATTCAGGCTAGGATCCATATTTTTTATTCGAACTTTGAAAAGGGATGTCGTAATCAAATTTGAATCTATTTTAGGTCGGTAAGGCTTTTACTAATTTTAATCGTATGAAACTCCTAGATCTTTTGAGATTCATTGAATCTTATTAGGGGCATGTTTAATCTCAGATTATGCTCTCACTTTTGTGACTGGGATGTCGAGGATCGCAAACGATATGTGAATAACCATGCAAACCCACTTGGCAACCTCGAGGTCTTTTATCATCTGAAATTGATGTGCCGGTTAACCATACACGCTCCATCAACAATGATAATTTTCAAGATGATCCATCATATCTCTTTATAGTCCCTATTAGTGTGCCGGTTAACCACACACATTTCACTAACGACATATAAAGCATGATGTGCGTTTTCATGGATTAGCACATTTTTCACATTTTTCCTATAGTAAGTAGAGTGAGATTTTTAACGGTATATAATTATACTTTTAATGAGGTTATTTCCTATCGAACATGTTCTGCTAACGACCCTCTACCAAGCAAGGGAGCGATGGGTGAGAGTGGACACGCATTCAACGATCATTTTATAGGGCGTTTCCTTATACCCCCTTATAGTATGGCTTCGTAAGTGAGGCGTACTTGCAATTTCGACTGACTTAATCTTATACATATAGTAATTAACTTTTAATAATATATATAAGGTGTATTTTAAAAATTTTCAAAATACAAGGTTTAAATATTAATTATCTAAATTAAACTTTTAATTTAATTAAATTTAAACCAATTATGATTTAATCTTTATGTTTTAGTTAACCTTAAATTAAATTAATTTAAATCATTTATGATTTAATCTTTATCGTTTAATTAAACGTTTAATTAAATCAATTTATATCATTTAGGGATTAAATAATTATTTTCTGTTAAACAATTCAAATTCAATCCTAATCCAAAACCCTTCTAATTTTTTAAAATTAGGGTTTGGGTTATCCATTTTTGATTATTCTATTTTAAGGCTTTTAAAACAATAATTAAGGAAACTAGACAACCCTAATGAAAGCTAGCCATTTTCGAAATTTAAAGGGTGGGGGCTAGAGTTTCAAAAACCCTAGCCATTTTCGAAAAAAAAAAAGAATCATTTAGGGTTTAATTTCTATAAACCTTAATTTTGATATATTCACTATTAAGCACAATCAACTAGAAAACTGTGACTCTGATACCACTGATAGGTTTTGTACGTTATAATTCAAGGCATGATGCGAAATAACTTAACTCTTAAGTTCACATGCAACCAACTTTGGATCTAAGTTTTCTATATTGATAGCAATAAACTATGAACATCAAGAACCCTAATGGTAACCTTTTATAATCGAAATATATAGGATTAGGGTTAAATACTCTTGATTATTGTAGCACATAATCAAACCAATATCCTTCTTGAAAACCTTGGAAAGCAAGCACCAAAAGTTTAGTGCCTCTAATGGTTTGTACCCAAAGCCCTAGAAACCCTAGAATGATGATGAGAGAGAGGGAGGAGAAGGAAATTTCATTCCTAAGCATTATAATAAAGGTATGAAAGAAATTTGTTGGTCTTGGGGTCCTATTTATAGTTTAGGTAACTTGAAAGCAAAACAAGATTTGAATTAATTAAATAATAGATTTAATTCCAATTTAAATCATTTCCTTATCTGCATCTAGGATGCTTCCAGAAACCCTAGAGGAGCCTTCAAAACTGTCCACCCTTAAATGGTTCTAGAACTATCTTCTTTTGTTCAACTATTGAACAATTATAATTCACCCCTTGCACCGTTAATTAATTTCAATTAATTCCTGATAATTTTGGTTAATAATTAATTAATTCTAATTGATTTCTTATTAATTTATTAACCATATAAATTAACAAATATATTATTTAACTATTGATATCATGTTAATTTATTAATCACATAAACAATTAACAGATCAATTAATAATTTCCAATTAATATATTATTCACATTATATTAATAAATCATTTCTCTCTCTCCCCCCCCCCCCCCTCTCCCTCTCTCTCTTTATCTCTCTCTCTCTCTCTCTATCTCTTTCTCTCTCTTTCTCACTCTCTCCTAATATCATTTCTAGCTATTTCTGGTTATGAGGGTAGCCCAAAAATGACTTTTCTTCTATTTGCAAGTCTATACCAATTTAGTTATGAGCTTAGACACCTTAATGCAACAATTACAGTTACATTTTATTTGTTAAATGTAGACAGTTAATCTTGTCTAAGCAAGTGTAAATAATACAACTTAGATAAACTAATCTATCAGAGTTTGTTTATTTAGTTAATTTGAAGATATGATGATGGTTCTGAAGACTAATATTGAAGATATATGTTACTGCTCTACCATCTATTGAAGTTCAGATGTCGAAGACTGAAGACCAGATCTGAGCTGCCTTAGCTGATTAGATCTATAACATTTTTGAAGCCTCTGCTAAAGTTTTGGTACTGTTTAAGATCATCCCCTGATGACCAAAAAACAATGAAGGTACTATCAGCACCAAAGGCACTGAAAGTATTATTAGCACGAAGAGCACCATTCACTGAAGACCTGATCTGCTGGTACTAATGATTGATCAGTGTGTAGATACACTAATGTTCTTACATCGATGACACACTGATGATATGATATGTTTATGACCTGATACGTTGATGGTTATACACTATCTGCTGAAGCTCAAGCTGATCAGCGGATGGCATTTTGACGTTGACACTGATTCCCTTATCATCATATATCGTGATGGTCCCGATGTCCAAATCTGGATCATATCATATTTACTTGGTGAAGAAGTATTATGGAGATATGATTTGATTTGTTCCTTATTTACCATGTCTATATTTATCTTAGAGGATTCAATCCCTACAACTCAGGGATTTGATTTAAACAGAAGATTCGAAGAATCAATAGAACTCCAAGGTTTATACTAGTATTTATAATAGCCTCTCTCATTAGTTGAGTGTTGATGATTTGTATTGTATTCTGAGTGAGTGTGTTTCTATAGATAGATCGAATAGTTGTTGGTGAGTTCTTAGAGAAAGTTCAGAATATTTGTTATTTATGAATCATTGTACTCATTCTCTTTGTGAGAACCTTTTTTAGTGAAAACTCGATAAATAAAATTGGTTTTTATTTGTCAAATACTTGTGTTATTATTCCGTATTTGTATTAGATTCGTACATAAGTGTTAGGGGTTGGGACCTAACAACTGGTATAAGAGCAGGTTAAAACATCTATTGTAACAGCCGATTCTTACAAGTATTATTCTTTTGTTTATATTCAAATTTACAAAATTTTGTCCTATGCTAAGCATAAGATTAGTCCCCTACGCTGAACGTAGGTGGGAAATTGGATGTGGGGATTTAATGACCTATGTTGAGCGTAGGAAACACTACGATGAGCGTAGGTGCACTGAAAAAAAAACCTTAACGCTAAGGGTTATGAGCCCTATTTAAAGGCTCTAACTCGTTGAGATCCTCTCCATGTTCAGCCTCCACCCTCTTAAGAAACTACATCGAAACCCTAGCCATCTTGTGTGAGTTTTGAGATCTGAGAGTGTCTTTTGTGCATCACTGAAGGAGGAGTTTCATTGGGGACGCACTTGGGAGCTCCAAGCTTTGTATATATGGAATTTTCAGTCCATAAACCTCATCCGGAAGGTATAAAGTTTCTATCTTGATGGTTTTTCATGTTGGATCTAGTTACTCTTAAGATTTATATGCTTTTCTCCCCATAACCTTGGTCTATGTGAGTATGAGCTACTCCAGACAATTTGAGTGTCCTTTTTAGAAGTTTTTGGGGTTGTAAAGTCACAAAATGAGAGCTTGGTCACTCTCATCTAGGGGTGTTCAAAATATCCAAAAACCGCAAAACCGAACCGCAAAACCGAAAATCCGTACTGATTTTTAGGTTAACCGAACCGATTTTTTTTAACATTTTCGGTTTGGTTAACCGAACCGCTAAAATATTCGGTTTTTTTGTTCGGTTACAGTTCATGCCCAAAAAACCGAATTTTTATTGTCTTAATAATTATTCAAAATAAGATATGCAATTTGCAATAGAATAACATATTATTGTTCAATATAACATGTCCAAATTGCAACAAAAAATAAATTCAAAATAAAAAATGACATTATCAATCTGTTAGACCAATAACATATCAAATTTTATTAATAAAACTAATGTTAGGAATCACTTTAAACAACAACGTTTATCTGATATTGCAGTGTCCATCTGAAATTATGACGATTACCGTAACAAATATATAATTTTGATGATCTTTGATTAAACTTTATACTTATATTCATTTTTTTTTCTTGAAGATTGTATCAAATTATTATCCTTGTTTTGAATATTAATTGTTGAGTTTTTTAGTTTCGGAATACATTTATTAATTCATAGACGGTTAATAGGTTAACCGAATAACCTAACCGGAAAAACAGGTTAACCGAGTTTTTCGGTTTAGGTTTAGGTTTAAGAAATTAATAAACGAATCGTTTCGGTTAACTTTTCAAAATATTATTACGATTCGGTTAACCATCCATGAACATGGTCACTCTCATCCCTCCATGCATGAGTCCTGGAGCAATAGATAGCTTTGTGTACCTAGGGCTTAGGTTGATGCTCTTTGTAAGCATGCAAATGGATAAAGTCAGAGACTTTGCACATTAAGACACCCATCTAGTGTAGATCTGAACTTTAGGGGGGGGTAAGCTTCTATTTTAAGAACTTAATGAAAAGTTGGATATCAGGTGACTATACTGAGTGTAGCACTGAAAATGCCAGTTTTCTGCCTTGAACTCTACTTTGAGCGTAGAGGAGTATGCTACGCTGAGCGTAGCTCAACTAGAGGTTGACCGTTAAATTTTTGACCAAGTTTGAGTTTAGGACAATTAGTGGATTTTGGGTGGTAGGTTAAGAATCTGGTTCCTAATTGTTGTATAGGTGACCTATAGTACCAGTTTTGGATTTGAGAGAACTGTGTTGTTGTCTACTAGTCTGGAAGGTGAGTTTTCTCACTATACCTTGTACTACAGTATGTGTCCTTTTTTGTAGGATGTTGTTATGTTGCACTAGTCTGTTAGATTGGTAGATCTGTTATGATTATTATGCTTTATTGTTATTGTTTTGTGCATATGCCGACATAATGTGGTTAGTTTAAGGCGATATTGCTTTATGATGTAGGCCAACATACCCGGGAACGGTCCAACTATATGTTGCAAGCTCGAGAATGGTCCAACTTATGTTGTAGGCTGATGGGGCGGTCCAACCTTGTGTTGTAGGCCCGATATGCATGCATTGTATATGTATTTTTGTGTGGGGTATTTAGGGGGAACTCACTAAGCTTTAGCTTTAGTTGTGGAGTTAAATGTTTTCAAGTCCTTCAGATGATCGGGGCAAGCCGAAGGTGTGATCGTACGCATCCACCTGTTGATTTATATATTGAGAGATTATTTTGATACTCTATTTTATATGGATTTATTTTGAAAATAGTGTTTGTTATCTTATCGATTTATGAAAATGTATTTTAAAAATGAAAAATTTTGGTCATGGTTTTTGGGATGTCACAAGTTGGAATCAGAGCCCTGGTACGAGAGAATTGGGTGAACACTTGTGTGATTCTAGACTCAAACTATGGATCTGCAAAAGAGTTTTTCATAAATAGTTTTTAAGTAATCAAAGGAGAGGATGCGATGTGTACAATCAGTTGGTGCTCAATGAAAAGTTATTCCCCTAGATTCCTAAACTTGTTATATGTGTATTGGAGATATGGCAGAAATGCATGCTAGTATATAGGCTAGGGTTTTTCAAGAGCTTCTTGATAGAATTGCCTAAGAATGCTTGATTTAGCCTTATTTCCTGTTCCATGTCCAGTTGTGGGCTTAGGGTAGAATCAATTATTTGATTGTCTCTCGAATCCAACGGTATGTATGTGTAGCATACACAAGACGACTGCAGAGTTAGTGGAGGTTTCATGAATTGAGTGTGGTTTTTAGAAATCTAGAAAAAGTAAGGAATTGATAGCTACCCCTGAGAGAGTAGATATAGGGTGAATGCGTATTCTAGTTGCTTGGGCGTAGTGGCTATGAAATTCGTGGCAATCCTTCGAGACAAAAATGGGTAGGCATGGAAGGTAGTATGGGCCCATACTACTGGAAGCATAGGACCCATATGTGTATGAAGGAAGGCACAAGTTTTGGGGAATGAGTGATCGAGTAGTGATGTGTTATAATATAATATTATTTTCTGACGTGTTCTGGTTTACTTTTTTAGTATGGTGACTACGAAAGGTACAACATTAGGTGCTAATTACCCAAAGAGTCCATGGTTTGGTGATGATATTGCCATATTTATACAAATATTTAGACATTATTTTAATACATTTTAAGCTGTATTTTGGTAAAATAAAAAGATATTTGGTACTTATTAAATTAAATTGTATTTTACAGCAAAAACTGGATTCTTGGAGGACTGGACCTAAAGCTAAGAATACCACAGCGTGACATCAAGTAATATCTCGATTCTATACATGATAGAGAATATCATGACGTGAGACATTGTTATTCACGTCGTGACAAGTGTCCCGGAAGATTCCTATGCGGAGAAAAGCAAGTTTCCTTGTCGAATACAGATAACTACTGATTTCACGTCGTGACACCCTATTGGCCACGACGCGAGGACTAAAATTAAGGAAAATATAAATATCAATTGTTACATCGACTTAAGGACTATGAGAGAGAATTCAGAGGTTTTTGAGATGACTTTTTAGACAGAAAAGCTGCGAAAATCAAACCTTGGAAGGAGAAGAATATTGGATATTAAGAGTTTAAAGATTGTAGCATGAATTCACACATTACACATTCGGTTTGCATTAGATTGATCATGTCTAGTTTTAATTCTTATGTTTTTATGTGTTTATTTTCTGCAATGATGAACTAAATCATTAGGCTTTCGTTTAGTGTAGATGAACCCTAATACTATGTGTTAGTTTCTATTTTCATGGATTTTATGAAGTTAGTTTAGCTTGTCTTTGATTTACCAATACCTAACATGTTAAAAGTTTTAATCTTTGTTACTTAGATTCAAGTTATGTGTCGTTGAATGATCACTTTAATTGTGTGAACTTGTCTACCTAGTTATTTATGATCATTAAATTGCTAGAGCTAGGATTAGTCAAATCCTAGAATAAGAAATAAAGGTAACAACTTTAACTGTGTTATAGAACATAATTTGATCATAATTGTGTTTAGTATTTGTCTTGAGCATAGAAAATTAATCCTAGATATATCTTACATAGCCCAATAATCTTAAATAATCATTTTTGTGTCCACTTGTGTATAAGCATTGCATAGTAGTTCATGAATTAGTGAAAACATTAGTAGATCAGATCAATATTCTTAATAATATTTATACTGGTAACCAACTGAATTAATCCATCTCTTGAAACTAACAATAGGAAAAGGGGGATTCAAAGCTAAACGAAAGCGTCTTCATAATCTTGATTACAATTGTCTTTAGTTAGTTGTTTGCTTAGTTTTGAGTTAATTTAGTAATTAAGTTATTCTGAACTTACAAAATCAGATAAAAACCCTTGATTTTAGTTATTATTTTAGATTAATTTTTAATAGTTAGCTTATTAGCTAAATAACGTTCCTTAAGTTCGATACCCGACTTACTTTTCTATATTATAAACTGACTAGGTACACTGCCGATAAGTGCATTAGTAGATAAGTTTAGTTAGGTTAATAAATTTAAAGTGGTTGGTATATTTGTGCACATCAAGTTTTTTGGCGTCGTTGTCGGGGAACGACTTATTTTTTTTTTTTTTTGTTAGTTTAATTGATTTAGGGTTAATCGATCCTTTTTGTGGTGTAAAAACCGCAAAAATGTAATTTTTCTGCATTAAATAAAATTCTCTGTTGTTACAGCGTTCACGTCGAGACCATCTCACTGTCACGACGTGAGAACTGTCATTTTTCAGTTTTTCGTTTATTTACTTTCTAGTTTGTTTTTACATTTTTGTTTTATTTTTTTTCAGTAATATATGACTAATATAAAATTTGACCAGCGAAATATTTCATTTGTCAACTTTGAGTCGTTCAACTTATTTTTTTCTACCTTTAGTTAATAAAATTTTCAAAATTTTCTCATTTGTAGTCATTTTAATCGGTTATATCCTTAACCTTGTTAATAACATTTTTTAATGATCTTTATTAAAATTAAGCTAACGTGACTTTTATAGATCTGACATTTAGTCCTTTAAAAATAACTAATAAAATATTTTATTAGTTATTTTTCACCTTTTCCTTTCATAAAACTGAATATTTAATGAATATTTATGAAAGCTAAAATATAGAGTAAGGGTATGATAGTTGAGGGGTGATAACTGAAAGTAGTGTAAAGCCTAAGGGGTAGAAATGCTAGACAATTGATGGCTGGGGGGCTGATTTGGCGTTTTTGTTGGAATATTAATAATGCGCACATGATGGTGTAATGTTGCTCGAGGTTAAAAGAGAGGGTCTTTTCACGTGGTCCTCTTTGGCCTACTATTGTCTATTTTTATTATAAAAAAATTGAAAAAAAAATTATTATAAATACTTATAAATTAATTATTTTTTTCTTTCACAACATTTATTTGAAACTAGAAATTCTCATGTATTTTCCTTTCACCACATTAATTTGAAACTCCCATTACTTTTCAATTTCTTTCGAATAATAATTATAAATTTGGTTAATTATGTTAAGTAAATATCAAACGTAAAGTGTAATCATATAAAAACTAAATCTCAATATTAAAATAATATCTTTACTTCTACTTATAAAGTTATGTTTTTAAATTTTAACATATTATACTTAATTTATTAGTTTAATATATTGTTGGATATAAACCATTATCATTTTAAAGATACAATTTTGGAACAATTTGTATAAAATACTTAAATTATTAATTTAAATATAACATTACAGGGTCAACTTAAATATAAATTTTAGTTTAACTTAAACAACCTAAAGAATATTTTGTAAATAGTTAAAAGTGATAAATTGTAGTGTCTTTCTAATAATGATTATAAGTTGGTTAATAAGGTTAAATAAATATCAAATCTAAAGTATAATCATAAATGAACTAAATTTCAATTTTAAAATAATATATTTATTTCTACTTATAAAGTTATATCTTTAACTTTTAACATATTATACTTCATTATATTTTAAAAAAATATATTTGTAAAGATTTCAACTATATATGTGTTTCTACGCATTACAATGTCAACTTAAATATAAATTTCAATTCCACTTAAAAAACCAAAAAATATTTTGTAAATAGTTAAAAGTGATAAATTGTAGTGATAAATGCAAAAACTAAATTGTAATCTCAATTTAACTAAAATATTTCCTAAAGATATTTTTATAATCTTTAAACGTTTCTAAATAAGTAGATTAAAATAACTTAAAAAAACAATAGTTAGAAATAACTCTATATAAATGATTATATTGTTACCTTTAAAATCAAAAAATAATGTTTGATGTTTTAAATAATTATAATGATAGAAATTAAAACATTAACCAAATAAATTTTAAAAAATTAATTAACAATAACAACAACTATAAATAACATTAAACCATATATTATATTTAATTTTATTCATGTGTAACTCACGGTTATAAGTCATTCAAACGATTGAGATTATGAAGTTATAATAGATGTATATATTATCATGCAATTCAAAATAATCAATATATTATATCAATTTAGTATAAAAATTATTATATCAAATTTAACAACAACGTTATTGTTATATTTAAAAAAAAACATATGTTTGTAAAGACTTCACATGTATAGGTGTTTTTGCGCAACGCGCTGGCATTCGCCTAATCATACATACTTATAAAGCTAGCATTTTTTCTTAAATCTCATGCATTTGAAACCCCCTTTTTTAACTTCCTTTCACCACATTCATTTGAAACTCCCATGACTTTTCAATTTCTTTACAATAATATTATAAATAAGTTAAATAATGTTCTATAAACAAGAAAGGGTGTTTTATTACAATGTCTTCATCCCACATCGATGGTGAGAGTAAACAAGAGAATGTTTCCTCTTCTATATATAGAAAAGGTTGTGAAATGTTTCAAAAGGACCAAACCATGAGAACTTCCTCATGCCTACCTTTGTAGGATTTTGAATGTATTATCTGGTGAGATTGTCTATATTGGCAAGTGTCCAGTTAACTTTTAGAATTCCAAAAATGGTTTTGAACCGAATTTTTTTAGGTTTAAACCGTGTTTCAGTTAGAAAAAAAATTATGTAGTTAGGTATATTGAATTGAACCGGAGCTGGATCAATTTGGACCGATAAAGGAATCATTTTCCTTTCACAACAAACATTTGAAACTCCCATGATTTTTCAAATTATTTCTAATAATATTATAAATAAGTTACATAATTTTATATAAATATAAAAAAGCATCTACCTAAACCTAAAATTATAACTGTTTGAAAAATCACTTTGATTCAAAAGCACGAAATATATACAAACCGGATTTCACTAGAAAAAAAACATGTGGTTTGGTATATTTAGTTGAATCGGTCCAAGTTTGATCTATTTGGACCATAAAAGAAGCATTTCTTTCACTACATACATTTGAAACTCCCATGATTTTTCAAATTGTTTCCAATGATATTTTAAAAAAGTTACATAATGTTATATAAATATAAAAAAACATCTACCTAAACATAAAATTATAATTGTTTGAAAATTCGATTTGATCAAAAGCACGAAATATATACGCAGATTATATTCTATAAATGAATTCTTTTTATAATGAACTTTTGAATCTTAAAAATACATATAAACAAACTTTCTATATTAAGTATCTAACTGAATTTATGATTTTAGAATTGAACAAAAAGTTATTCAATAAAAACTTACTTTTTTGGATAGCAACTAACCAGATTATAGAAAAATGGAACTATTGAACAATAAAGAAAGGGTAAACAAGAGAAAGGGTGTTTTACTAAATAAGTTGAATAATGTTTTATTAACAAGAAAGCGTGTTTTATTACAATGTCTTCATCCCACATCGATGGTGAGAGTAAACAATAGAACGTTTCCTCTTCTATAAATAGGAAAGGTTGTGAAATGTTTCAAAGGGACCAAACCATGAGAACTTCCTTATGCCTACCTTTTTAGGATGTTGAGGGTATTCTTTGGTGAGATTGTCTTTATTGGAAACTGTCCATTTAAGTTTTAGAATCCCGAAAATGGTTTTGAACAAGATTTTTTTAGGTTCAAACAGAGTTTCAGTTGAAAAACCGTTATGTAGTTTGGTATATTGAGTTGAATCGGTCTGAGTTTGATCAATTTGGACCGATAAAGGAAGCATTTTCCTTTCAGCACATATATTTGAAACTCCCATGATTTTTCAAATTGTTTCTAATAATATTATAAATAAGTTACCTAAACATAAAATTATAATTGTTTGAAAAATAAATTTGATTCAAAAACACAAAATATATACAAACCGGGTTTCAATAGAAAAAACGTTATGTATTTTGGTATATTAAGCTGAATCGGTCTGAGTTTGATCAATTTGGACCGATAAATGAAGCATTTTCCTTTCACCACATACATTTGAAACTCCCATGATTATTCAAATTGTTTATAATAATATTATAAGTTACATAATGCTATATAAATATAAAAAAATCTACCTAAACATAAAATTATAATTGTTTGAAAAATCACTTTGATTCAAAAGCACGCAGTATATACTCGATTATATTTTATAAATGAATTCATTTTATAATGACATTTTGAATCATGAAAATACATATAAACAAACTTTCTATATTAAGTACCTAACTGAATTTATGATTTTAGGATTTAACAAAAAGTTATTCAATAAAAACTTAATTTTTTATAGCAACTTACGAGATTACTGAAAAATGGAACTATTGAACAATAAATTTTCTGGATAACGTTTTATTTTTATTATTTAATATTTTATTTAACAAAATGAAATTATTGGCAAATAAAGAAATGAGTTTAATAAAATGTCTTCATCCCACATTGATCGTGAGAGTAAACAAGAGAATGTATTCTCCTCTATAAATAGGAAAGGTTGTGAAATATTTCAAAGGGACTAAGCCATGAGATCTTCCTTGCATCTAACTTTGTAGGACGTTGAGTGTATTCTTTGGTGAGATTGTCTTTGTCGACAAGTGACCAATTAAATTTCAGAATTTCGAAAATGATTTTGGACCGTATCTTTTAGATTTGGATCGAGTTTAATAAGGATCCGAGTGTCTTCTGGCAGAGTTAGGCAAACTCGCTTCCATTGGAGGCCGAGTTTAAGTAACATACCGAGTATTTGGTTGTGTTAGCCAAGTTTTACAACCCTGTATGTAATAAAATTTAAAGTTTTAACCTTATAAAAGACGTCACTATTATCATATATTCTACATAATTATGGTAATATTTATGATACAAAACATTTTTTTACTATTTAAGATAAAAAGTTGTTTCTATTATCATATGTTGTACAGAATGATAAAATTTAAGATAGATAAAAAGATGTCTCTATTATCGTATTTTCTACATAATGATAATATTTAATATAAACGTTTTAATTTAATATGAAATTATTATTTAATAGATAACAATAACGATTTATTTATTTTTAAAAAATAATTTTTGTTTCTATTTTAATCATATAACTTTGTATATGCAAAACAACTTCAAGTTCCAACCTTATCTCTTATAATATAGTTCAACATAATAACAATACTAAAAATCATTTTTTATATATTTTATGAAATTATTATTTAATTGTTAATAACAATGATTTAGTTATTTTTAATATAAAATATTTTTTTATATCCCACGCAACGCGCGGGCATTCGCCTAGTATACTTATAAAGGAAACATTTTTCCTTTCACCACATTCATTTGAAACTCCCATGCATTTTTCCTTTCACCACATTCATTTGAAACTCCCATGACTTTTCAATTTCTTTCCAATAATAATTATAAATTGGTTAATTAGGTTAAATAAATATCAAACCTAAAGTGTAATCATATAAAAACTAAATTTCAATATTAAAATAATATCTTTACTTCTACTTAAAAGTTATGTTTTTTAACTTTTAACATATTATACTTAATTTATTAGTTTTAATATATTGTTGGATGTAAACCATTATCATTTTAAAGATACAATTTTGGAACAATTTGTATAAAATACTTAAATTATTAATTTAAATATAACATTAGAGGGTCAACTTAAATATAAATTTTAGTTTAACTTAAACAACCCAAAAAATATTTTGTAAATAGTTAAAAGTGATAAATTGTAGTGTCTTTCTAATAATGATTATAAGTTGGTTAATAAGGTTAAATAAATATCAAATCTAAAGTGTAATCATAAATAAACTAAATTTTAATTTTAAAATAATATCTTTACTTCTATTTATAAAGTTATGTCTTTAATTTTTAACATATTATACTTAATTTATTAGATTTAATATGTTGTTATATGTAAATCATTTTCAGTTTAAAGCTACAACTTTTGAACAGTTTGGACAAAATACTTAAATTGTTAACTTAAATATAACATTACAATGTCAACTTAAATATAAATTTCAGTTCCACTTAAAAAACCAAAGAATATTATGTAATAAGTTAAAAGTGATAAATTGTAGTGATAAATGCAAAAACTAAATTGTAATCTCAATTAAACTAAAATATTTCCTAAATATATTTTTATAATCATTAAAAGTTTTCAAATAAGTAGCTTAAAATAACTTACAAGAACAATAGTTAAAAATAACTCTATATAAATGATTATATTGTTTCCTTTAAAATCAAAAAATAATGTTTGATGTTTTAAATAATTATAATGATAGAAATTAAAACATTAAACAAATAAATTTTAAAAAATTAGTTAACAATAACAACAATTATAATAACATTAAAGCATATATTATATTTAATTTTATTCATGTGTAACTCGCGGGTATAAGTCTCTCAAACGATTGAAATTATGAAGTTATAATATATGTACATATTATCATATAATTCAAAATAATCAATATATTATATCAATTTAGTATACGAATTATTATATCAAATTTAACAACAACGTTATTGTTATATTTAAAAAAAACATATATTTGTAAAGACTTCAACTATATTGGTGTTTCTGCGCAACGCGCGGGCATTCGCCTAGTTTGATATATTAGAATACTAGGTGTAAAACCCATGTATTAGATGGGTTCATTTTAAAGAAAAAAAATATAAAATTCTAAACATTTGAGAAGTTTGAATTTATAAGAAAAAAATAGAAAAATATTGAATTATTAAAATTAAATTATTTGTTTTTCTTTTTAATTAAACAAATAATTTAGATAAATAAACAAAGGAAACTAATAAAACTTTAATTTATAGAATTTGAAATTAGAAGGAAGTCGATTAATAAAATTGATATGCATTTATTATTACATTTATTGCAATTATTACATTTAAATATTATGTGGAAATCAATAAAATGAAAAAAAAACCACAAAATGCCATGTGGAAAATAATTAATTGAAAATAACCACAAAATGACATGTGGCCAAATCAATGAGAGTGTGACATGTGTCAAAAAGTTCTTTATTTATTAGGGAGGATTTAATCATCAAAAAATCAAATTTTATTAACAAAAAAATAAATAAATATGGACAGTACAGAAAGAGACAAACATATAAATTGAAAAAATAAATTTTATGGACAGTAATCAAAGTGAAAATGGACAAAAATATAAATTCTGAAAAATAAAATAGATAACGGCATCAAAACCACATCCTAACTAAGTATACTAAACAACTTAAACAATTTTTTTTATTATTATTTGAAATATTTGAATAGTGTTTAGTAGGCCGGATTATATGGTCCAACCGTATAATACGCATGGGCGGAGCCAAAATTTGGGAATAACAAGCGTTTATATCTTAATAAGAAAATAAAAAATATTGGTTTCTAGGATAGTTTAAAATTGTGTGTGATATAATTTGTAGGAACGATAAATTCTATAATGAAAACATCATATGAAGATTTGAATGATTTGGATAAACACAACAAGGTAGATAATATCTGTTTGCATTAGCAGTATGAGAAAGAACAATTCGTTACAGTGACGTGCAGAACTATTCTATAAGAAAAAATTCATACTACTCTTCTAACTAATACTCCTATATATAGGCATCCAAGGAGCACTAGAAAGGAATCCTAAGTCGACACTTTAGAACTGCAAACCTAAGATTAAATACTAATTTCGAAATCGGAAATACATCAACCGTTTCAGAACTAAAGAAAAGTCTCTAAACATTGCGAACAGATACAACTTAGACACAATCTAAAACATGATCCTAATAATCTCCCCATTTGTGTTAAGTTGCTTCAGTGGTCTTTTCTTCCTCTTTCCCCTCTCTCGACTTCACTTCAAACACCTTCGGAATAAATTTCAATAAAGTCATCTGAATGACTATCCACCATTTAATCATATCTGCAACACACTCATTCACTCTTTACAACAACTTGATTCAAACACCTTCAGAATAAATTTCAATAAAGTCATTCGAATGACTATCCACCATTTAATCATATCTGCAACACACTTCACATTTCCCGTGTTGTTTTTCTTGTTCAATCATATTCCGCGTTGTTATATATATATATATATATATATATATATATATATATATATATATATACATATATATATATATATATATACATATATATATATATATACTCACTCCGTCCCAAAATTATTGTCTACGTTTGACTTTTGAAGTCTTTCCATGTCAATTTTGACCATAAATAACTTTAGTTGTGTTATATAATTTTTTGATAAAACTTATAACAATGAAAATATATTTAAAAAACAATCTATTCATATATCTTGCATAAAAAATTATATAACAAAAAGTAAATTATTTAAGGTCAAAGTTGAACAAAATAGACTTAAAAAGCCAAACATGGACAATAATTTTGTGACGGAGGGAGTATATATATATATATATATATATATATATATATATATATATATATATATATATATATATATATATATATATATAGAGAGAGAGAGAGAGAGAGAGAGAGAGCTAGGTTCAAATGTGGATAGACATCTATTGTGTGGACGTGTGGACAGTGCTATTCTGTGAGAATGACAAAGAAAATATGTTGTTTGGTAATGTGAATACATTCAATCTTACATAACTATTGTCATTATCACATATTCTCACTAATTAAATCGTATATAAGGTTATTATAGACTTTTTTTTAATTATTCTCATTCTGTCAGAATGTTGTCAGAATATTTATTGAGTCGTGTTCTGTAAGAATGAAAATGAGTAAAAAACGATGTCTGAGAACAAAAATGAATAAAAATTAGTGAGAATGCATGAAAATGAGGATTGTTGTGTAAGGTTGAACGTATTCACATTAGCAAACAACATATTCTCTTAATAATTCTCATAGAATAGCGTTGTTCACACATCCGTACAATAGTTGTCCATCCACATTATAACCTAGCCCTATATATATATATATATATATATATATATATATATATATATATATATATAGATTGTTGAGTATTGAAAATATTGAAACTAATGTTGGCATTTGTGAAGGTATTCGTGAAAGCTATGTTTGAAGACTTTTCTTGAAGAATCTTATGCTTAGTGGTTCCTTTGTTTATTCGACATGCGATGTATTTAACCACTGTATATAGCATTTAGCTTAGCTTGTTAGGATATCAGTTAGGTTGAGAAAAAACCCAAAGTCTTTTTGTATGTTCCTTTTCTCAATCAGTTATATACAAGAGCTTTGACCAGATTACTTGCAATTTAGTGTGATCGATTCATGATTCTTATTCGAATTTCGCACACATCATTTCTTTTTGGACTTCACAATTGGTATCAGAGCCTAATATTATAGATCTAAGTGATTATTGCAAGAAATAATCAGAAATGAAAAAATTCGTTCATGAATCTCACTCTGTTCTTCACGTTTTGTAAGTTTTCTAGAGTGGAAGTGAAATCTCTCTTGTATTTGCAAAATTCAATCTAGATTCAATGTTTTTGTTTGAATATGTTGTTCTCTACATATTCTTTCATTTGATTCATTCTTGATAGAAGAAGATTCTTGAATTTTATTCTTAGATTTGTGCTCAAATCAGTTTTTCTCTCAAAAAATCTATCCAGATCTAATTTTCTCTCCCTTCAAGTTTTGTATGTTGTTGGAGATTCAATCGTATATTTCTAGTTTTTTTTGTCAATAAGAGAACTAGGAATAAAAGTTACAGATCCAAATTTTAGTCTTCCTACTACAAATCATTGGTATGTTGATGATTGAATTGAGCCACTTGATGCCATTGATGTCTATAATCTATATGGAGATAAGAAGATTACTATGAATTCATTTGTATGTGATGAAAAATATGGACATAAGTGTATTTTACGCTATAGTCCACTTTTAATAAGGCAACTTCGTATTATCAAACCTCATTTAGATCTGGAAAATGAAAAAGTTTTAGAGAAATAAAGAAAAGATAAAAAAGATGCTTCGAGAAAAGATGGTTGTGTTAATGTTGTTCAAGATGATGTTCTTGGTGTTCTTGATAAAGTTCATGATGTTCTTCACGTTTCGGAGAAAAATATGACTCCATATGCTTTTGTTGAGGGAGGTCAAGTGTTTCTAAAAAGTCTTGTGATTCAAAAAGTTTACGTTCCGAATCTGGTGTTTCAAATGGTGAATCGCAAAGCAAATCTCCTGAAAATCGTGAATGTGAAGGTGTTCTATTCTATTGGAACTCAAATTGATGTTCTTCATGTTCTTATAATTCGTTTGAAGGAATGGTACCTTACAGAAAGCCTGTCATTCAAGATGTTCAAATGTATGAAACTCAAAATGTTTGTGTACCAAAGGCTTGTGATGCTCAGATTCCGAAATGTGATGAGGTAGTTCAGATCCGAAAATTAGTTCTGAAGTCTCGGAATTTGAAAAAGAAGAAGAAAAAGAGAAAGGTGAAAAAGGTTTGGGTGCCAAAGGTGAAAATTTCTCATGTTCGTGAATAAGTTGAGAAAATTGAAACCAAGCCTGTTGATTCGAAATTTCGTTCTCAAAAGTTTGTTAAAAGTTGAAGAAATGAGAAAAGGTACTATGGTTGGTTCTATGAGATTTTTGATAATTTTTGTGTTCCAACTAAGAAGTCAATATCTAACTGTTCTCAATATTCAGAAGTGATTTCTCGTTCTAATCCGAATTTTTCTCCAAAGCAATGGTTTTACAAAGGGTCATTTGCGAATGTTATCGAAACCATGAAAATCGGAACGCATATATCATTTATGTCTCATCGCATATGTGTTCGGAACCAAATTTGTTATTGTTCATATCCGAACAATTCCGATCATCGGAAGATTTCAGAATTGATTTTGATGGGACTCGCAAGCGAGTTCAATCTCAAATCAGTCTCAAAGTTGGAACTTTGTCTCAAAGTCGGACCAGAAAGTTGATTGGTTCGCAAACGATCCTCTATTCACAATTGATCGTCATTCAATATAATACAAGCGATTTCGTATACGCAAGAGTTTACATTTAAAGTTATTGTTTTCTTCATATCCAATTAAATGGGGGAAGAAGATTATTGATTTACATATTTAGTTCCTATACTTTGAGTAACTTGGCAGATTCAACCCAGATTCAGATTTGTTTACAATTTCACTGGTTTTAACCAAATTTACCCTTTTCTACCAAATTATTTTCATATCTTATCTCTTTCTTGGTCTAAAACACTTTAACCCTTCTTATTTTCGTTTCTTTTGTCCGATTCTCAAAAACATGAAAATCAAAAAAATATGTTTTTGTTCTTTCCTTTCTTTTTGAAGCCTCGGAAAATTGAAAACCCAAAAAGATTTTTTTTCTTTTCGTTTTTGCTTTAGAAAAACCCAAAAAGATTGTGCTTTTTATTTGTGTTCGTGAAGATTGTTGTTCGGAACTCATATCTCAACATCCTTTTGGAATTTACTATGCACTTCCAAAATGTTCCGATCTTTGGAGGAATTCAGAATATTGGTGTTCATACATGTCGGTTAAAGATATTATCCAGTGGTTACGCCAATGTTGCTCTGGTTATTTGAAGTTTATGTTTTTAATACGAAAGAATGAGTACGAAAGTGCGATGTTTCAGTGTCAAATCTTATTCGCACGAATTTTTGAAGATGATTTCAGATGTGATGGGTTTTGAAGTTCCATGTTAGCCTTGGGAAAGCTTTCATGTTTGCTAGTCAACTTGCTTGTGATTAGAGTAGGGTTTTTGGTGATTTTGATACTTCTTAACTTTCCAGATCCTCTCCACAGCATGTATTGAAGATCCAAGGGGGAGTGATTTGTGTTCAAGGGGGAGTTCACATTTTAAGATATATGTGCCTTGTTGATGATATTATTCAGATCTGTTCCCCTCTCTTTGAAGACCCCATGTGCTGATGAGTCCACAATTTAAGGGGGAGTAATGCCAAGAAGATGTAAATCATGATCTTCATCCGTTTCAACATTTAGGGGGGGATTGTTGAGTACTAAAAATATTGAAACTGATGTTGGCATTTGCGAAGGCATTCATGAAGGCTATGTTTGAAAACTTTTCTTGAAGAATCTTATGCTTAGTTGTTCCTTTGTTTATTTTGACATGTGATGTATTTAACCACTATATATATATATATCCTTTAGCTTAGCTTGTTAGGTAAGCTTCCCAAAACTCCCTTTATGCATCAATATCAGTTAGGTTGAGAAAAAACCCAAAGTTACTTTGTATGTTCCTTTTCTTAATCAATAATATACAGGAGTTTTGACCATATTACTTGCAATTTAGTGTGATTGATTCATGATTCTTACTCTATTTTTGCACACGCCATTTCATTTAAGACTTCACAGAGAGTCGTTCTCCAGCTCACGAATCAAATAATCTAATTTTACCTCTCTTAAATTGACATATCACTTTTCGGGTTCAACATTAATTGGTTCGATGATATTACAAAATTAATACCTCTTTTAGGTCGTAGGCATATATTATATACTAGTATTTAAGGTCGTGTTTTGCCACGGGTTCTTACATATTTTTATATCACAGCTTATTGCATTGTCATACATATAGGATAACTAGAAAATGTACTTCATAAGATATTAAAAAATGGGAGAGGAATCCATATGACATTAACTAATTTGAAGAAAAAGTGATAAGTATGCCTAATATCCAAGCCAATGTAAGTATCTCGTACTTTGATGCGTATTATAAATAATACTTTTAGCTACAGTGACTTTTATAAAGTGAGCATAAGTTAAATTTTGTATATATAGAAACATTAAAGTTAAATGCACCAAAAAAATTAAATAAATAAGTATAGGATGGTTTGTGCAAAAAGGAAAAGACTATAAATATTATTTTATAAATTTGATGATTTATGAATAAGAAAGAAGAATATAAGGGACATTTTTGTAACTATTAATTCAATCAAAACTCAAAATTGAAGGACATGGACGTGTGATAGGAGAACAAATCTTTATTTCTTTCATTGGTTGGTACAACTTAGTATAACCCATATAAGGAATAATCAATCGGCCATAAATAAATTGACATGTACAATGTGCATAACAACATGCACCTTTAGCTAGAGTAACCCTTTCTCACAAACACAAACTTTCATTTTATATATATTTACAATATTTTCCCTTTAATATTATCGATAACAAGATGCAATTGTGGTTCATGAACATTTTTCTTTTCGTTTAAACAAAAAATCGATGGTTCTTTTGTTGCTCATAATTTATCATATGATTATAAAAAACCAAATTACAAATCATATTAAAATTAAAAATTATAATTTACAAAAATTAAATATGTTATAATAATTAAAGATTACCTATTATTTATTGGAGATTGAAATCATGGTACACCGTACCAATGACAATACATTCTTAATAAAGACCAAGTTGCTACAATTAAACAAAGAAGGTGCTCATTTTCAAAAATTAAAATAGATAAAGGAGATTTGAGCTTTAGTTTTACTGATATGTGCCTTACAATTATTCTTAATAAAGACCAAGTTGCTACAATTAAACAAAGAAGGTGCTCATTTTCAGAAATTAAAATAGATAAAGGAGCTTTATGCTTTAGTTTTACTGATATGTGCATTACAATTATTAACTATGAAAAGTGAATTAGGTTGTTTTGATTGGTACTTTACCAATAATAGCATTCTACTTATGTTTCTTCACACATAGAAGCAAAATGCATACAAATTCTTACAAATTCATACCTATAAAGTACATTCCTATTATGGTTGAAAACTATAAGTATGTTGCTATTATAAGAATAAGGCAAACTCGGAGACCTTTCACTGCTTCCCGGACAAAATTTAGAGGTGGAATGGTAATTTGAGCTGTTTGAAGGATCAATCTGATTGTCACTAGAGCAAATGAAGTTGGTTGTGGAAGTGGAAATGTGGATTTGAAGATTCGATATTGATATTTTCAAGTGGTCGCTCCCTCTCAATCCAACGAAACAACCAGCACCGTGCAATTAGCAAGCACAAATTCAGTAAGCCCTAATATGAAATAGAATTTTAGCAACCCTCCTCACGACAATCACAAAAAGGCAATCAGGAAATCAAATATGAAATCGATTTGTTTTACCCCAAACGTACAAAACAAATGAAAAATAGATTTTGTTGTACTTGGATAATGTGATGTTGTCAACTTGATTGCTTAATAAGAATTTATTTTTGAATTTAACCCGATGTGCTTTTTTGAACTTTGTTGTCTACTTTGCTTTGATTGTTTACCTTTAACTACAATAGTTTTTAATATGTTGTCTTGTATGGTGAATTCTATGTTGATGGATTTGAGTATTTATGGTCAATTATATTTTTCTAAAACCTCATTAGAAAATTTAATAAAATAACAAAAGACTGAGAAAATTAAAAAATTATGCTACAAGACGTGCTCTAGGCATTATGGCAGCACCATAAACATTTACAAAAACAATCCAACAAAAATAAATATAACTTTGATAAAATATGAATATAAACAATAAAATAATAATAAGAAAGTATATATACCACTATAGTTGAAGGAAGATAAACTCAACAACTCTTAACTATCAGCTTGTACAATATAAACATATATTAGATATAAAATAGAACCAAAACATTAAAATAAAAAAATCCAATAGTTATCTCATATAGAGGTTTATAAACTGCCCAGCTGCCAAGTTGTGAAAGTAATCATCCAATCCCCTCTTTTTAGAGTGGGAACAAACTTGAGTAACCATGACAATAACATGTAGCCATACCCTAGATCAACACCAATAAAGCAAGGAAGAATCAACAATTCTAACATAATTTAAAGCCAATACACTAAAAAATATGACTATAATTGTAATCATGACACAGTAATAACTACAGAATCACCATTAGATTCTAGATAACTCAAACTTAAATCCAATTTAATGCACAGATCTGTTGAGTGCACCAGATAATGCTACAAGTTCTTATGTCCTGCCAAAATTTATAAATTCATAAAAAGATACAAATATTATACCAAATAAAATAAACATTTATAAAGTTTACTTACAAAAAACCTTTTCGTTTGAAACTTTGTTCAAGTCTAGAAGCATCTAACGTTTCTTCCAGACGTTTTCCATCAGGATCAGGTCCCCTACAAGGCATTCAAGTTTTATAATAGTTAATGATAATAATAATTCTTAAAGGTGTTAAAGTAGGTTGTTATTTTAGGGTTAATGTTACTTACATTGAGTCTAATATTTGCCTAATCTAACAGGAATATTTGGACCTCGACATAAAGAAACAACTTTTGCTCCAAAATCACATATTTTTTTTTTAACTTGAGAAGAGCACAAACGGTATACAAAATTTCAAAATGTATTATGAAACTCACTGTTATTTTTTGTTACTATTCAAAATATCTAGTATTTTCATCACAAAATAAATCTTTCATAAATGAAATCAACAAGACAATACATTAGGAAAAGGAAAATAGAAATAAAAAATAAAAAAGGGAAATATTGCATTTTCTTCTTTGACGTAGAGGGGAGCCTAACAGCATGTAAAAGATAATTGAGTTAAAAGTATAAAGATTTTCTATTATAACAAATAGTTGAATTAGGAATATAAATATTATTATCCTTCCCTGTTAACAAACATGACATCAAATACAAAGACACATCTATCAACCTCAAAATAAAGAATACTAGTACTAATTCAAAGAATCATCTTTTCAAAAGTAATTTTCATAGAAAAGAATTTAGCTTTTATATCATCTACTAAAATAGATGAATTTTTGCTCCCTATATCACACAGGAAGATAGTTTTTGAAAAGATAGAAGCATGCAACCATTTTTCTATCAACAACCACCACCGTAGAACCCTACTCTTGTACATTGGGGTTTTGACCTCTAGAGATAAAGTTGTCCTCATATAATTTACCAAACAGCCCGAGCCCCTAAACAACTTTTTTTTTTACAGAAACACTACTATAAAATAAACTCCATATATATATATATATATATATATATATATATATATATATATATATATATATATTTGGTTTCTTTGTGTACAGTGTTGGTTGTTATGAAGTGGATAGATATATATACATATAAATAAAACACACACACACACACACACACACACACACATATATATATATATATATATATATATATATATATATATATATATAGTTTCTTTTTATGTATTGTTGGTTGTTATGAAGTGGATATATATATATATATATATATATATATATATATATATATATATATATATATAATAAAATACACACATACACACACATATATATATACATATATATATATATATATATATATATATATATATATATATATATATATATATATATATATATATATATATATATATATATAAATTCAGATGAAGAGCCTAAAATATTAATAACAAGCAGATCGAACGAATCTATGAGCTATCAGCCTTGTGATTTTGAAGGGAACCTCTCCCAAGCACTGAACTCATACAGGTAAAGTTTTTTTTCTATTGTTTTATTTTTGAAAGTATTGAAGAGAAACAAAGGGATGAAAAAAGAATAAGAGAAAATAAAGGGGAAATAATTTGTTCGTGGACACTTGTGATATGGTGGGGTACGGGTGTGTACATGAGTACTATATTAGCATTTCTCCTCCTTTTTAGACAGTAGAATATGGTCCGTTTGAGGGTGGAACTATGTTCAATAACAGTTGTGATCAGACCACTACTAGGTATATCTAAGTCATCTAGCGGAGTATAGATGACCACCATTGACTTAACTGTCTTACAAGGTTAATGAATCATACTGATCCAGAGAAAAGTATTGTATGTTCATTCGAGTACTCATTTCCTCTCATTTATTGTCTTTATTGATCCTCGTTTGCTGTCATGAGAACCCGAAGAAGTATAGTCAATTTGTTGCTTATAGTGATCAATCAGGATAAATCTCATAAGATCATTGATATAGGATAAATATGTGAGAATCGATGGGATGTGTAATAAGGGTAGATTGTATTATATATATGTGATCTATATTGTTTGATAACAGTTAGGTTTTCAGGATTATTAATTATGGTTTATTATCATAATAACATTATGGGATTGAAAACCGTATGTATATCACCAAGTTTCCCAACCCAACTCACTCAATTTATATGTATCACAGGTAGCTGTGTTAAGACTGCTGGAGTTTTGAATAGGATGATGAGTGATTGAAGAGAAGACCTGTAATATTATTCAGGAGAGTTAGGTCTTTACGCTGTAACTGATGGGAATTTTACGTTACAATAACAATGTACTTGCATAAGTTTACTTAACACTTAAGGGTACGTGCAACCTAAATTGGATCTATGTATTTTTCACATCTAATAGCAACATACTTATGAAAACACAAACTAAAACCTTATGAATTAAAATTCATGGTTAGAGAAACATACCTTATCTTGATTCCAATCAAGCTAATTAAAATCTTCTTGTCTCCTTGGAAAACCTAGCTCCAATAGTGTGCGGGCCTCTAATGGTTCACATCGAAAACGAAAGAAACCCTAGGATTGAAGGAGAGAGGAGAGAGAGGAGGAGAATTTCATCCCCCCCCCCCCCTTACGTATGAGAAAGCCATGAAATCTTGGTTCCCAAGGGTCCTATTTAAAGTTTAGGTAACTTAGGGACAAAGCAAGATTTGAATGATTAAATAATAGATTTAATCTCAATCCAAATCATTTCATTATAAACAACTAAGAGGCTTCTTGAAACCCTAAGAAAGGCTCCAAAACCGTCCATGTCATGGACTATTCTAGAATTGCCTCTTTTGTTCAACTATTGAACAATTACAATTCACCCATTACACCTTTAAATAATTCCATTTAATCCTGAATTAATTCCAGATTAATTCTGATTAGTAATTAACTAATTCCATCTAGTTCTAATTAATTTATTATCTATATAATAACTTAACAAATCATTAATTGACAATTAGTTAATATATTAATAACAAAATATCTAAACAAATCATTTTATCTCTCTCCTTTGATCAATCCAAGCCATTTCCTAGTTATGAGGGAAACCCATAAAGGACTTTCCTTTTATTTATCAACTTTATACCAAGTTATTTCCAAAGACACTGCCAAAATCTGATTAGACGTTGGTCCTAAGATAAAGTGATCAATTATCCCTTTGTTCTATAAGATATCGTATGGACACAATACATAGATTAGAATCAATCTCGTTGTCCAAGATTATGTTTCTCGATTTCTTGATTTATGACAACTGAATTCAGACTACTAATTAAACACATCAATTTAGTTTGGGCTCGGCCAAGTGCTTCAGATGTCGGCAACAGATCATCGAGGGGCCCAAACATATCGCTTTTCCTGTTAAGGAAAAAGGAAAGAATAAAATTTGACTATATAATCATTAATTCCACTCACCAAATCATGCATGTAATTACACTTTATAACACCCAGTTACGAGATGCGTTGGAGTAAACCAATACACAATAAATTTGCAGAACATGACTTATATATCTCCGTTTGAAGAATAGAAGATATTATCGTCTTAGAATTACTCGTGATCCATGAAGTAATCTCTAAGCGCGATTTTAACCAATACTCAAAATCCCTATTTGCAAAGTACTCATGAATATTGCAGCAATCCATATGCAATGTCCAATCCCTATAGACAATCTACAATCAATTATGACAGTCTTAAATTAATACTTATTCCCAAAAGTGTGACTGACTGCGGCATTTCAAATAAATTAATATTCAGGAAGTAACACATAAAATGAAACACAATAATAAACTAATTGTTATATGGCTTTACACTATTTGAATATAAATAATTCCCTATTATTTAATCACCATAACAATGACAAATTTATCTATTGTATAGATATTTTGGGATAATCGACTCAACAACTAAACTTGTCATCATTTCTCATGCCAATGCTCTTAACATGCATATCATGGTTTCCTTTGGTCATCACTATCGTGAATGAATCATCAAAAAGATATTCACTTCACAACTAGATCTCCATTCTCAACATTTTCTTGTATGTAGTGGAATTTCCTCCTTCTATGCATTGACCTTCTGTGATCTTAAGTATCCTTAGTCAATATGACTGCACTTTTTCTAATGGCAAATTTTTAGTCAAAAAACAAACCCACGGTCAACTATGAAGTTTTCTAGTCCAGGTACACTCCTTGGATACTTCACTTGCACTAATGTGGTCTTACCCATATTGTCGAATCTACCATCATCTCCTACATGAAACCTTTCATGTTACAACTCAAAATGAATATCCATTTAGACTACGACTTAAAGTCATCTCTAAATTTCATGTTACTCTAACTCTTCTGAAGATAACCACATAATACAATCAAGTTGTTCTATCCTCTACTCATGAATCTGTACTAGCATGCAATTCATAAGGCTCATACACATATCACAGGCTTCTAAGGCATCCTCCTAGATCCTTAGTCCTAATATAGCATGCAGTTCTAATAAGCACATCATAACATATCTTGTATGAGTATTTTGGGGTACTTACTTGAGCTCGGCCGGTTGCGCACATCACACACCTTTTTCTTTCTCAAAACTCTTTAACTTAGATTTTAGAAAACCATCTTCTTTGTAAAAATCTTTTAAATCCCTCGGTTTGAGTCCAGACACCCCCGAGGGTGTGTCCGAATCCCTCAAACCAGGACTCTGATACCAACTTGTAACATCCCATTTTTTTCAAGTCCAAAAATTTCAATTTTTATATAACGATTTAGAAAACATTTATAAGAAAACATCATCAAGTCATATCATTTCGTAAAACCATAATCTCATGTCTGAAATCGTATCATAAAATTAGTAACAATGTCAGAGTACAATCCCAAGAAATCTCATAGTGCGGAAATCCAATACGTGTGTATGATGTGCAGCTACCGCACGGGCTCCTTCCCCTTCGCTGAAGAGGTACCTGAAACAAAACTGAAAACTGTAAGCACGAAGCTTAGTGAGTTCCCCCATCATACCACATACCATACAATCACATAGCCTACATACTGTCGGGCAATTCTGGGGTGCCCGACCTACCCGGTACGACCATTCTGGGGTGCCGACCTACCCGTGTCAAGCCATTCTGGGGTGCTGACCTACCCGTGTCCTTATGAAGGTCTCACCCTGGAAAGGCATGATACGCTTCGGGAAGCGTGGAAAGCTAAACCCAAGATACACTGGACCATTCGAGATCCTTGCTAGGATCGGTCCCGTAGCATACAAACCTCAGTTACCCCGAGAACTCAGCAACGTCCATCCCGTCTTCCACGTGTCGAACCTAAAGAAGTGTCTGTCAGTAACTTGATTGTATTCCTGAGTAGGAAACATTTCTCAAGCCTACACACCTTATTTGGATACTTTGTATGTTTAAATCCTTTTTAGAATATGTCATACATGCACTAAAATTTTCCTATTTAGGAAATTCGTTTAAACATCCACTTTACCATATATTTAATCAAAGAAGGTAGCAATGGTAGCAAATAACCAAATAGACCTTTCTCAGCTACTGATGAGAATGTTTCCTCATAATCAATTTCTTGAGTTCTGAGCGAACCCCATTTCTACCATACTATCTTTGAATGTGTGTACATTCCTATCCATGTTAGTCTTCATATTGAAGATCTAATCGCATCCCATTGTTATAAGACTTGGCTTTGGACCAACCAATTTCAAAATTAGTTATCCTTTATGGATAAAATTTTGCTATCCTTAGACTCTTCTAATGGCAGCTATAGGCCCACCATTGCTTCCTAGTAGCTATTAGGCTTATCCAAATTAATCAATGTTTTATCATTAATCAACGTATCTCCTTCCATGGTTACATGAAACTCATAAAACTTGAAGATGCTCTAACTCTACTATATCTTACGAAGAGACAAGGCAATATCATTTGACTCGACTGGTTTACCAACCTCGGGTTGAGAGGTAGTGCTAACTATAGCTTCATTGTCGGTTATATCTTGAATTTCTTCAAGTTAGATATGACTCCCACTGACTTCTTGATATCTATATGTTCTTTCTCTTAAGGAACATTACTTTTGAGCTACAAGCATCACATATATCAAAAATCTTTAGTGAATACTCGACAATGTAACACTTCATAAATCGCAATTCAAGTTGTTCATTGGTTTCTGTTCTAACGATAGAACTTACAACACCATATCAAAATGTGAGGGAACTTTCCAACTCCACATTTCATGAGGTGTCATCAAAACCTACTTATTTATATACAAGGTTCAAAATATGCTTTACTATTTCAAGTGTATATTCCCTAAAAGCTAATTAGTAGCGAAGCACGCCTCATCGTAGATCGAACCGTATAAGATTCTATTCTCCTTTTACTAACATCATTACATTATGGTGTTCTTGAAGAATCCAATTATGGAAATCATTCCACAATCTTTAAGATGATCGTACAACTCAACACTAAGACATTCTCCTTTCCTTTCTGAGTGGAGATCCTTTATCGTCTTGCCCAATTGATTCCCTACTTTGTTATGAAACTCTTTGAAACTTTTCAAAGTGTCAGAATTATGACATAGTAGTACATGTAGTCCTTTGTGTGGATCCGATGGGTTCACACACATTAGTGTGTACAAGATCCAACAATCCTTTATCACCATTACATGTCCATGTGAGAGGTGACTAAGTCGTCTTGCCAACATATAAGACTCGCATACATCATCTAACTCAAAGTCGAATGATTCCAAGTCCGGTCCAATTGAAGCTTGGTGATGCGATTCTCACTTATGTGGCCAAGGCGATCATGCCACAAGCGTGAGCATATCTAAACTAATTAGAGGAATCCATAATCAAGTCGTCACTACTTTTATTAGAAATGCAAACTACAATTTCATGAATGTCAATTAAAAGAAGATGTTTTAAACATAAAACCATCATCTTTATAAACTATAATTGTCACCTTTCCATTATCAAACGAAAATTGAAATTCATGTTTATACAATGCATAAGATGAATTTTTGATTTTTAGACATCTCCGAAGAGTAATAGAAAGTGACTAGATTTATCCTGACTCCATTACTAAAAACAAGATTGAAATCCTCAATCACTGAGACATGCAACATTCGTCCATTCCAATGATTAGGTTTAGCTCTTTATGCTTAACTTCCTTCTTTCTTATAGATTCTATAATGTCATCCAAATGTGATTATCACATCCTGCATCAAGGATCGATGCATTGGATGTATTTGGAGTTTGAATATCCAAGTACTTGATGTAGAGTCAAACAATTGACTTTACCATCTCAAAGTACTTAGGCCAACTTCATTTCCTATGATCATGTTCATTGCGTTAATTTCACCTTGCCTCTTATTGAATCATGGTTGTGCGAAATAGAGGACCCGCCAATTCCATTCCTTTACAATGGGAAGTTCCGGCCGAAACCGTTCCTTGCCATTTCGGATTCGAACGTAACCTATTCTTTCCACCAGCATTCAAAGGCGATAACTGGAATTGGATAAGAAATCTAATTCCTTTCCAATTTTCTCAGTTTTAAGAATCTCATAAATGCTTTATCCATACTATTCATATGATAAATCAAGTTGAAATTATCACAAGAACTGATGAAAGATCCAAGCACAAAATCTATAGCAAGACTCTTGTCGAGGGTAACATTTCGATTCTCGAGTTTTTCTATGTAGTTCTCATTTATTACATACAAAAATCTTTTATTCAATTCGAATGCAATTAGGAAATGTTGATCATTTTTCAAATCACTCTTATCTTGCCTTCTGGTGAAACATTTTACTCAATTTCAAATTCATTTCATATGTTCTCATGTTCACCAAATTCCTTTTGGAACATCGATGACATAAATATAATGATACAAGAGACCTTATTTGACAAATCTACATTTTATGGGAATAACAACATATCTAAATTTGATGCATTATTGATTTAAGAGATATGCTCATTATAGATATATTTCCCAATATCAAAATTGAGGAAGATCCCATAACTAATGAGCCATTCTTAAGGGAGAACAAAGAGAAGCTAGAATTAGAAAGTGAGTGAGGAGGTGGGATAGGATTCCATTTAACTTAAAGGAGAAAGTTTAATGAAGTTAATTTTATCCTTAATTATTAACCCAATTTTAAATTAAGGCTAGGATCCATAAACACGATTCGTAATATGAAGAGGGATGTCGTAGTCATATCACGAAACTATTTTAGGTAGGTACAACATCTTACCAATTTCAATCAAAATGAAATTCCAAGATCTTATGAGATTCATTGAAGAATCAATGACATGTTAATCTCAGATTATGCTCTTCAATTTGTGACTAGGATGTCGAGGATCACAAATAAGATGTGAATAACCATGCCAACCTACGTGACATCCTCGAGGTCGTTTATGATCTCACATTGATGTGCCGATTAACCACACACGCTCCACCACCAACCATAAATTTGAGAATGTACCATCATTTTCAACTTTCTCGTCCCACATTAGTGTGCCGGTTAACCACACACGCTCCACTAATGACTCACAAAGAAATAACGTGTGTTTCATGGATTAGCATAAAATTTCACATTTTTTCTAAAGTAACTAGAGTAGGATTTTTTAGAATATTATAGTACTTCATACATTATACTTTTAATGTGTTTATGTCCTATCAAACCCGTCGGCTAACGATCCTTCACCACACAAAGAAGAGGTGGACGAAATAGACACCCATTCAACGATCATTTTATAGGTCGTTTTCTTATACCTCTCTTATAATGTGGCTTCGTGAATGAGGCCTACTATTGATTCGACTGTCTTTTTAATGACACATATAACAATAGAAATTTATACATATGTGTTGGGTGTATTTATAAACTTTTTAAATTACAAGGTTCAAATCATATTAATTCAATTAACATTTAATAATTAATATTTTAACTAAATAGGATTTAAGAATTATCTAGTGATTAGACTTTTAATTAATCACTTAAATCTTATTAGGATAATTATATTATCTTATAATGGATAATTATCTTATTTAATCTTCCTTTTATATTCAAATTAGGATTCCAAATTACCTAATTGATATATTCAGATTTTATATATTTAAAATAACATGGATTAACTAAAAATTATCCTATCTTTTGAATTAAGGCAATAAAATCCATAAATCACAATCCAGACTGTCTTCACGTCGTGAAAGAGGACTAGTCACGACGTGACAAACAGTTTTGTCGAATTTTTTGTTTGTTTCGATTTCATATATTATGTACCATTAATGTGAAAATCAAGTCTCTGATACCACTGATGATAATTTTAGGTTAAAAAAAACAATGTACTTGTGTAATTTCACTTAACACTTAAGGGTACATGCAACCTAAATTGGATCTATATCTTTTTCACATCTAATAGCAACATACTTATGAAAACGCAAACTAAAACCGTATAAATTAAAATTCATGGTTAGAGAAACATACCTTATCTTGATTTCAATAAAGCTAATCAAAATCTTCTTGTCTCCTTGGAAAACCTAGCTCCAATAGTATGCGAGCCTCTAACGGTTCACACGCAAAACGCAAGAAACCTGAGGACTGAAATAGAGAGGGGAGAGAGGAGGATAATTTCGTTCTCCCCCTTTAGGTATGAGAAAGCCGCGAAATCTTAGTGCCCAAGGGTCCTATTTATACTTTAGGTAACTTGGGGACAAAACAAGATTTGAATGACTAAATAAGATATTTAATTCCAATCCAAATCATTTCCTTTTCAGCAACTAGGAGGCTTCTGGAAACCCTACGAAAGGCTCCAAAACCGTCCATGCCATGGACTATTCTAGAATTGCATCTGTTGTTCAACTACTGAACAATTACAATTCATCAATTACACCATTAATTATTTCCTATTAATCCCGAATTAATTTCAAATTAATTCTGATTAATCACTTCTTTTGTAGTGATTTGGTGGAACATATTTATAGGGCTAACATACAACCTATGCTCAAGGATTGGTACGATGATTTGTTTGACGATTGAAATGAATATTCAAATATGTTGTCGAGGATTCGGATGACGATTCAGAGTGATGTAGTTTTTTAATAATGTAATTTTTATTTATGTTTTCTTGTTTTTACTATGTATTTTTGATTTTTAAGTAATAAAATATTTTGATTTTTATATTAATGTTGTGTTTATTAACTATTTTCAGTTATTTATTACATTATAGTTTCTAAATTAAAATAAGTTTATTTTAGAAAAATGAGATGAAGTGAAAGATGACCATTTACTAGGTGATGAAGAGTGATGATGAAATAAGGTGGCAACATGTTTGTTAGTAATTCAAATTCTTTTAAATTTACTAAGTTGTTTTTTCCCACCTATAAGTCATA
Organism: Lactuca virosa; assembly: GCF_052849685.1. Lineage (NCBI taxonomy): Eukaryota > Viridiplantae > Streptophyta > Magnoliopsida > Asterales > Asteraceae > Lactuca > Lactuca virosa. The sequence goes on from NC_136428.1 coordinate 25,654,516, forward strand.
CCAATGGAGTATAAAGCTTATGAAACTCTACAAACAAAGTTACCAAAAACTGTTTAAACAATAGGTTTTGTATGGTCATATAAAAATCTATGAAGATCATATGGAGGCCATTATGGCAATACCAAATTTTCTTAATACCACGTAGAGGCCCTTATTGTAACACACACTCTCTAGGGGTATTTTTTAAATTTATAAAAAAATAAATTAATAGATTATAACCATATACAGATCATGGTATGACATCCTTCGTCCATATTATTGACACATATCTTTTTGGATAAGTTTCTACACTTACCATTCTTAGAACATAGAAATAGTGTTTGCATAAATGTCCCATCAATTTGAAACGTAAGCATGAACCAATAAATTGTGACTCGTCTTTAAAAAGTGAAAGATGTATAAAAAGTTACAAATAGAGAATATAGTTAAGATTTTGATGACCCATATTAATAAAAGTGTCTATCATTCTAATAAATAAGATACCTCAAATTGGTTTTGATGTTTTGGATCTTTGTATCCCTTATGATGAATTTTTTCATTGTTCTGATTCTTCTAATCGTATAGACATCCACGTAAGCATTAATGATTTGATCTCTGATTGAATATAAAAAATATTATTTCTTGTGAAATTATGAGATGCTTCTATTTCTATCTTCAGTTCCGTTATAAAATCTGGATTTTTGTATTTTGACTCATGATCATTTTTTTCTGGAGACATCTTTGTGCTTCTAGAGTAGTGTCAAAATGAGTAATGAATTCAATTAAATGCAAATTTGTTCAAGAGAGCAGTCCATAAAAATAGTTTTTACGCTTTGGATCTTGATGTAGTTATTATTAATCCTGAGAGCCACCTCCCACCCGTTACTACCACCGCCACCACCACCACCACCTTCGCCACCAACCGTCATAATCATATATGAATAATCACATATATATGGATAATAATATGTGAATATACCAAGTAATATTCACATACAAATATACATAATTTTTATATTCACATATTAATATTACCTTTTCCGTCGTTCTTGTACGTTGCAGCGTTTTTACGACAGATTAAAAGATATATAACCTATATGCATTCTCGTTTTCTCAACTTTTTTATTCTCATTTGGACATTCGTTTGTGTGTGTGTGTATATATATATATATATATATATATATATATATATATATATATAGTGAGGTTCAATAGAGAACCATAATTAACAAGGAACCAAAGAACCAATCGTGAGCGTCGGAAATCATAATGATCAACGGCCAAGGAAATAGATGTACACTTGTACATTGGACGCACACATATCGGATTATACGAAAAAATCCACCTCCTTACAAAAAAACTCACCTCTTTTTTTCGTTTAAAATTTTTTTAGGCCACATTTTTTATCGAAAAAAAACCGAATATACCGTTGTTCTCGATTTTTCGTCTTCTTTCTATAGAGATCCATGTTGATATATAAAAAATGAATTTTTTTTTGAAAAAAACGCACTTCATTTTGTTAGTTTTATCAATATTTAAGTTTATTTTTATAAAAAAAAACTAATTATACAAAATATATTAATTTTTTGTACTCTATTAATAAACATCAACACCGACTAAAAAAACCTCGATCAGTGTAGATTCACACTGTAAATCTAAACTGTAAATATTTCAATTTTTAACATTCACAATGTGAAAAAGCTCGATCAATTTAGATTCACATTGTGAATCTGACTTACTATTATGCACACTGTAAAACTGAGAAGGTTCACAATGTGAATCTGAATAGGTTCAGAATATGAATCTGAACAGGTTCACAATGTGAATCTGAACTGAAATATCGTTTTTTTTAACATGAATATGAATCTATGTTTAAAAAGTACCAAAAAGTATGAATTTTGATATATATATTTATTAATTTTTTTTCTATAAAAAAATAGACCTTAACTTTTCAACAAAGAAAATGAAGTGAGTTTTTTTCGGAAAAAAAGTTCGTTTTTTATTTATCATTATGAATCTCTATGGAAAGAGGACGAAAAATCGTGAACGGTATATTCGGTTTTTTTTCGATAAAAAACATGGCCTCAAAAAAATTTAAAACGAAAAAAAGAAAGTGAGTTTTGTAATAATCCGGTGCATGTGCGTCCACTGTAAAGTCTACAACCATTCATTTTACCGTTAATCGCTTTAAATTTCGACGCTTTGAACTTTTCCATATATATATATATATATATATATATATATAGAGAGAGAGAGAGAGAGAGGAAGGATCACTTGAGTACTCATAGTTCCCCGAGAACCCGAGAACTAAAAGTGGAACGTTGAATCAATTGTTTGGACGGCTTAGATGATGGGCATAATTTGTAAATATTACTATATCCAGTGGCATAACAGGTTTTTTAAAATACTCCTGGGGATATATTTGGTAGAAAAAAGTGTTATATTTTAAAGATTAGTCAAACAAAAGATTTCCCCTCAAACCCTTCGTCATTTTCACCACCGAACCTTTTCTCTCAGGCCTTTCTCATCGATTGTTTCCCCAAAATCTAGTATCGTCGTTTGGAATCACGATCCGACCTCGGAATCCATGGCTTCCTCCGCCATTGTCGATTATGAAGTTATTGCTTCTGATTCCAGGTGATTTTTCTGATATGACAAAAAAATAAATTATCCGTTAATGGAAAAATCCCCAAATTAGTCTCTCTCTCTCCCCGTGTTCTTCAGTGACTCTCTCCTCCACGATCGCCTCCCTCCGCCGGTCAACAATCAAAAAACCTAATCACTGGATTTGAGGGAGGTCGGTAATCTGATTTATTGCACTAAACCCACAACTGTACGACCGCGGGATGCCGGTAACATTCGTCTTATTCATCTTAATCAGAGACGTAATTGAATTTGAGATCAACAAAATCCACGTGTGAGTATAGTTTCTATTTCTAAATTCGCCATGTTATTGTGCTATTTCACCGGATGATGATCATTGATCAATGTGTCGATTTGTCGAATGAAAACCTAAACATAAGGATTTTTTTGTAACAATGTGTTTTTGTTGGTGTTTTGATTGGATCTTTTGATTTACAAGCGTTTAGATTCCTTCAGGGACGGCTTTCTTCTATTCAAGATGAAGTATCTACAGTTGGATCTGATTTGGAGTCACTTAAGGTGTTTGATTACACTCATTTAACTGCTTTCTGTTTTCTACATCATTCTCATGCTGATTAAATGTTTGTGTTTTGAATTAATTTGACCTATTCGTTCTTAAAATTGGTGTACAAGATGAAATAATGAAGCTTGGATTGCTTGTAAAAGATCCCACGGCTCCAAAACCTTCTGCACCTGTGGTGGAGGAAAAGTAAGCAACAACTGGATCGTGACATAGAGACCTTAAAATCACAGTCTAACATTGTCAGCATCCGTGCAGTAAGTATTCAAAATGCACATTTCTTTTTAACTCATATCTTATTTCTGATCACATGTATGTATGTAATAACTAATAGTTGAAGTTTTTAAAGTTAAATAGATGAGTGATGACATTGGAATTCCAGGATGTGGTTACTGAAAACGAATTGAGAAGAGACTGTTTGGTGAAATTATTCCTCTTGGTGGTGATATTGGTGTTACCTTTGTCGACATTGGAGTCCTTGAATCTGTGAAGGATACCTTGAACGAGTTGGTGATGCTACCTCTTCAAAGGCCTAAATTGTTCTGTAAAGGGCAGCTAATAAAGGTAACCACAACACAAGTTTTTATATTATAATATATTGATATTGAAAATGATGTTTTTTCATTAGTAATTTGATGAAAGTGTTTCCATGTGTTTTGTATTTTGTAGCCTTGTAAAGGAATGGAATGAGTGATTCCATTCCATTATCCTACTTTCATTTTTGTCAATTACACCATTCTACCTTCAGTTTTCTTTTGGGTTTTCACGGATTTTATAAAACAAACTATTCAAACTGTCTTCAAGTTGCCAACAAACCCAAGTTATTGTGTAATATTTACACTTTTGGCCCGTGTTTTAAATTTTCTTACAAATTTGGTTCGAACTTTTTTCTTTTACAATATGGTCTCAATTTTTTTTCAAATCAATTTTGTTATGCAGCAATGAGTATCCACTTTTCATACCTAGACAAAACTTTTGCACAACGGGTGTAGAAACATCATGGTCAGACAAAAGTTCAAGTATTTTTGGAGTTGCTTCAATGGAATCAGAAAAGAAGGCTCGTTTGGAATCTTCTAGTAGCTTCAGTTACACCTCAGCATCCCCTCATTCCTTTAAAACACAAATGGATTTGCAAAAAGGAATTTCACTTTTAAAAAAAAGTGTCGTGCGTGTAACAACTTATTGTTACAACTCTTTATGCCTTGAAGTTCCTCCTGAAGCTTCTACTTTCAGCCATCAGACATTGAAGCTCGTATTAGGACAATGACAATTTCATACATTAGGCTTCCCAACTGTTTAATCCTAGCTGTCACACCTGCAAATGCTGACCTTGCCAAAATGCACTTCAAATTGCTAGAAATGCAGATCCTGATGGTAGGCATTGATTTCATTGACAGATTTTGGTAGAAAAACTAGAAGTAGAATGAAAGTTCTTCTCTTTAACGTGGCTTCTTTTCTTTTTGTGCTGTTAGGTTACAGGACAATTGGTATGATCACAAAGGTATACTATAACATACATGATTTCAGTTTCATTTTTTCCTTACTTCTCTTTCATTATTTAGTATTATTCTTCATTTATGACACAATGTTGTCCTTTTTGATGCTTTAGTTGGATATTATGGATAGAGGAACCGATGCACGTAATTTTTTGCTTGGAAAAGTGATCCCCCTTCGACTTGGCTTTATTGGTGTTGTAAATCGTAGGCAGGAGGTAATATTCTTTGTTCTATTTTATATATATATATATATATATATATATATATATAACATATGCTATAAAGTTTGGAGGTGTATGGAGTCATGGTGCATAAATGCTTTTAAGATCAAGAGTTGGCAGACTCCACCTTATTGACTTTAACCAGGTATCTTATCTTTTTCCAAGCTTGAATGCATCATTTATTATATCTTCATATATCATCATTTAATAAAAAATGGACTCACCCCAAATCAATGTACTCATTTACCCATTTATAATATTATTATCAGTATGTAATTCATACATATTGATAATGGTTCATATGAGATTTTTTTTTAAATTTTGGTATTTATATGAATTATGATGTGACTGGTTATAAGTAAATCATATGAATTACATGTGATTCACATGTAAATCATAAGTGAATTACATATGAATTATATGTGAATCACATGTAATTCATATAAGATTTACATATGAATTACATGTAATTCACATGTAAATCACAAGTGAATCACATATGAATTACATGTGATTCACTTGTAAATCACAAGTGAAACACATATGAATTACATCTGATTCACATGTAAATAACATGTAATTCACATATGAATTACATGTGATTCACATGTAATTCACATATGATTTACTTGTGATTCACATGTAAATCACAAGTGAATCACATATGAACTACATGTGATTCACATGTAAATCACTAGTGAATCACATATGAATTACATGTGATTTTACATGTAAATAACATTTAATTCACATATGAATTACATGTTATTCACATGTAAATCACATGTAATTCACTTGTGATTCACATGTAAATAACAAGTGAATCACATATGAATTATATGTGATTCACAAGTGAATCACATCTGAATTATATGTGATTCACATGTAAATTACATGTAATTCACATATTAATCACATGTAATTCACATGTAAATCACATATGAATTACATGTGATTCACATGTAAATCACTAGTGAATCACATATGAATTACGTCTATATGCACACATGCATTTTGTGCGAGTGTTCTTCGTTAATTATTTTTTAAAATTTTCTTGTAAATTTCACATTTGAATCTTAAAAGATACAATCACATGTGTATATCATATTATATAATCACTTGTGAATCTTACATGATATATACATGTGCATTTTTGTGAGTGTTCTTGCATTAATCAAATTTTTTTTTAATTTTCTTGTAGATTTTTAATAATTTGTGGAAAATGTTGAAGAGGTGAAAAGTGATAAATTGAAGAAAATATGAAAATCTTGATATTAAGAGATGACAACACTGTGAATCTTTGTAGTTTATATATATATATATATATATATATATATATATATTATTTTGTACTGAATATAATACTTATACTATTATGTTTATAGATTGATTAATAAAAATGAGATTTTTTATGGTTTAGTTGAGAATATTATAGTATAAGAAATATGCATATATACATTTAAAAAAATATGCATATATGCATCTAAAACGTTGATTTTTTTTGTTAAAAAATTTAGAGTATTTTTTTTAAATATTCAATATACTGATTTTTTTTAAAAATGTAGTTTTTTTGAAAAAATTGCTTTCTTTTTTTGAAAAAAAAAGGTAATTTTTTTAAAAAAAATTGGAGTGTTGTTTAAAAAATTGCAGTTTTTTAACAAAATGCAGTTTTTTTTAAATTACTTTTTTTCAGATTTTTTTAAAATTCATTTTTCTGACAAAAATTAAAAAATATCCATTTAAAAAAAAATAAAAAATTATTTTAAAAAAAATCCGAAATTTGATTTATTATGTTATTTTTGTCCAATAACACATAAAATAAACATTAAATGAAATCGGTAAGATTACGAGCATGTCCTTAATGAGTTAATTTTGATCTAGTGCTCCACCTTTAGTTCTCAGGTTCTCGGGAAACTATGAGTTCTCAACCGATCTCACCCATATATATAAGGGTGAGATCGGTTGAGAATTCATAGTTTCCGAGAACCTGAGAACTAAAAGTGGAGCGTTGTAATTCATTAAGGACATGATCGTCATCTTACCAATCTCATTTAATGTTTAATTTTTTGTGTTATTGATCATATTAATATAAATGTTAAAAAAGTTACAAAATAAATCAAATTTTCGGATTTTTTTAAAAATAGTATTGATTTTTTTTATATAAAAAAGTGCAGATTTTTTAATTTTTTTTATAGAAAACATGAATTTTTGAAAAAAAAATTGAAAAAAATATATTTTAAAAAAAAAAAACAGCAATTTAAAAAAAAACTGCATCATTCTAAAAAAAAACTACATTTTTTTTTCAAAAAAACTGCAATTTTTTCAAAAAAAAAAAAACTGCAAATTTTTAAAAGAAAACTGTATTTTTTTAAAAGAAAACTGTATTTTTTTCAAGAAAAAAAAATCTGCATTTTTAAATAAAAAAAGTGCAAGTTTTTTAAAGAAAGCTGCATTTTTTTCAAAAAAAACTGTAATTTAAAAAAAAAACCGCGTTTAAAAAAAACTACATTTTTTTCAAAAAAAACTGCATTTTTTAAAAAAAAGTAAATTTTTAAAAATCAATAAATTAAAAAAAAGAACTTGAATATTTAAAAAACAAATACTCTTGTTTTTTAACAATAAAACCAAAGTTTTAGGTGCATATATACATATTTTTTGAAATGCATATATGTATATTTCTTATACTATAATATTCGTAAGTTAATCATAAAAGATCTCATTTTTATTAATTAATCTATAAACATAATAGTACAAGTATTTCATTTGATATAAAATAAAATATAAAAAATAAAAAATGCTACAAATTTCAAAGTGTTTTCATGTTTTCGTGTCAATATTTTCTTATTTTTTTCAATTTATCCTTTTTCACCTCTTAAATATTCACCAAAATTTCTTCCAAATTTACAAGAAAATTAAAAAAAAATGATTGATGCAAAAACACTCACAAAAATACATATGTGATTTTCATGTGATTAACATATGAATCACATGCGATTCACATATGAATCCCGTGCTATTCACATATGAATCACATTTACATATGACATCATATCTAAATCACATGTAAATCAAATGCGATTCACATATGAATCACATGTGGTTCACATGTGAATCATATGTGAATCACATGTGATTCAAATGTGAATCATATGTGAATTACATGTGATTTACATGTGAATCACGTGTAATTGTGATTGACATGTGAATCATATGTAATTCATATGTGACCAGCTTGTGATTTTCATGTGAATTACATTTTATTCATATGTGAATTACATGTGATTTACATACGAATCACGTATAATTGTGATTTACATGTGAATCACATGTGATTTTAATGTGAATTACATATGATTTACATGTGAATCACATGTGATTCATATGTGAATTACATGTGAATCACGTGTAATTGTGATTTACATGTGAATCACATGTGATTTCATATGTGAATTACATGTGATTTACATGTGAATCAAATGTAATTCATATGCGATTTACATGTGAATCACTATACACTTATAGTCATGTTGAAGTTGTTGTTAAGAAAATGTATATGTAGATTGTGAATTATTGCTTACTGGTTAAAATATTACCATCAACAAGAAGAAGAAAAAGTGGCACCAATCTACAATACAGAAGGCCCATAGATGTGCCCTCAACACAAACAAGCTGATAAAAAAGAATAAACCATTTAAACCAACAAAACTTCCAGAATGAAAAAAAGATAAAGAGTAAAATTCACCTCAAGCTCAGAACAATCTGCTTTCAAAGTCCCATTTGATTCATTGTTATATGAAGATGGGACAATTTGCTGAATTGTTTTTCCCTCTGATATCGTAGATCTGTAAATGAAAAACCATCAAGAATCAATAGAGAAAAACATGTAACAAGATGCAATTTTTTGAGGAAAATGTTTTGGGTCATACATGATATAATTACTCTCAGTGGAAAATGTTTTGAGGAAGTCATCTTTTGTCTCAACAAGATTATCTGCAAAAATGTTCTGCAAGAAAAAAAAATTATAAAGATCGGTATTTTGTTATCATAAAAATAAAACAAAGGGTAAAAAGTGAGTACTCAATGATCACCTGAAGAGAAGAATTAAGATCTGTGATTCCTTTCCCAACCTTTATAAGAAAAAAACAAAATCAACAATTAAAAGGAGACAAAGTCAGACTACATGTAAGCATGTACTTTAACATTTCAAAAAAGCTTAAATGCAGGAAGTAGCAATGTACTTCCATTTAGTTATTTATTCTAGCATTGTAATTTCATTTTTTCTATTAAGTCCTACTTTAATAAAAACTTAAATTATTGTGAAGTCAATTTTTTTCTTCTTAGAACATTGAACGTTGAAAAACATATACATTTTCTTATTGGATTGGCAAGGCTTTTTTATGTCCCTAAAATGTTTTACAAGCTTAGTAATAGGCTAAAAAGTATCAAGAATCAAAGAGGCCAAAGTCACCTTACTACAATGGAAAATGAAAATTAATTGGTATGAAATGTAGTAACTGTACATTAGGATATCATCATATCTTTATAATACCACCAAAACTTTAGTTGCTTTGGTTTTAAACGTGTAGCTAGTTAAAATAATCTAACCAGTATGCTTTTCTATATGTGATATTTTTCAACTTCTCTCTAAATCCATCATTCTTGTATGATTCTAGATCAAAGAGAACCATTTACCTCAAATTTTAGTTTGTACTGTACAACACAAACTAAAAATAATTTCTTATTGGAATATGTGTAGTGTTGGTTTTAGCGATTATAGGGTGACTAATGGTTGTTACAGGTGTTATATGATCAGTTTTAACCTCAGGAGTAATGATAGCAGGAAGATGGACGGTTTTACCCCTGGTGTTCATATTTCTAGCTCTTAACAGATTGTGGTTCTTCCATGATATTAAGTGATTTGTGATCGAAACTCTGCACTAGCAAGATCAAAACTTTGTTTCAAGGAATATAACACCTAAAACAACTCCGCAAGAACAGAGATGTCTTACAATCTAGCGTCAACACGCCAGCAAGTTATGCACAAGGGGATCATCACCACACAATTTAAAATTGTCACAATTGAATATTCAAGTTTGTTCATAACTTATCAGGAGCAGATAGCATCATGCAATAAAAATTTACGTTTATAATTTGGATAACATAGAGGAACTAAGGAAGTAATCTTCGAGGATTCAAGAATTTCCCAATGTGCATAAAGTTTTCTTCATCATTCCGGACTTGATACGAGAACGTGTGGGACTATGTACTAGCCTAATTGAAATATAAAACTGAATATGAGTAACTGAAATAGCCGAAATTTCAATAACCTATTAATGAACAAAGAACAGATTATGATGTGATTAATTGAGATCGTAAGAAAGTGCTTTCATAGTCACCTGCTACAGAACGACAACGAGACATGAAGCTGCTACAGTTTATTTCAAGTCTCCAAGGGCAATCGCAACAAAATCAGGTGAATAAACTTACTGATTTTAAGTCGTTTAGTGATGATAGAGAGGAAGAAATGGTTGTGGAAGGCGATGAGACCGTCGATCTGACTCTAGACAGTTCCGATTCGAGGAAATTAGGTAGAGTTGATAGCGGCGGCGCTAGCGGTGGAGCTGGAGAGGAAGATGACTCCGCTTTGCGAGCCGATGATTCTTCCACAAAGTCATTGAAAAGGATTATTTTGGTTTGGACGCCTCAATTGCACAGTGATAACAACGCCACCACCAGTACTAGGTTTAGGACCTAAAGTGAGGCCAAAAGGCTTGTCGACTTCAACTTCGGTCTCCTTTCAAGCACCCGTGGTTTTAATGGCTTTGATATCTAAACCTCTTCCTCCTTTTACAGACATGATGGTCTTCTCCCTAAAAGCCATCCACACAATCCACTGAAATACGCCGCTCGTCGCAGTTGATGAGATTAAATGAGGTGGAGATGTAAATCGATGAACGGATGAGTCAGAGATCAAAAATTGGTGATTCACAGGAGTGTGGAGGAGTAATGAATAATTTTTTTTTAGGGAAAATCAACGACAATGAGACAATTGGTGATTCACAGGAGTGTGGAGGAGCAAAGGTGGAGGTGATACACTCTGGCGACTGAAGACGACAATAAGAATGCGACGAGATTCAATGATTTCATCTCAAAATCTGGGATGAAGAGGTGAGATTCGGCGATTTCATGGAATGAAGATGAACATGAAGGAGAGAGAAAGACGGTGAGAGAGAGTTGTATTTTCAAAATTAATTTTGATTAATTATTATGTATGTTAATTTGTATCCCTTAGCTACCCTTGTAATTTATCGTAAAAAGTCAATGTTACCATTGAAATTGTTAATAATTACAAATATGTCATATTTGATATAGGCCATTAAATGTTTTGATCTGACGTTCTATTTTTAGTTATTGGGAAACTTTTGGTTCTCAAAAGATCCTCCCCCCTCTCTCTCTCTCTCTCTATATATATATATATATATATATATATATATATATATATATATATATATATATATATATATTTGTGTGTGTAAAATTATATACGTATTATCACACTCTACACATCAAGTTTGTTAAGGAAAAACTGGTTTGATTCTTGATCACGTGTCAAGTATCGTTATCCTTCTAGATGGTTGTAACTTACGCCTGCTTTATGTTCAAAGTTATTGTTGCAAAACACCACACGTAACAATAAAAACAAAACAAAAACCACTCTTCTATGACTTTTGCATCCAAGGTTTTGACAGCCAATATATATATATATATATATATATATATATATTTGCATCCAAGGTTTTGACAGCCAATATATATATATATATATATATATATATATATATATATATAGAGAGAGAGAGAGAGAGAGAGAGAGAAAGAGAGAGAGAGAGAGGTGATGTTCAACAGAGAACCATAATTAACAAATAACCAATAAACCGATCGTGAGCGTCGGAAATCATAATGATCAACGACCAAGGAAATAGATGTATATTTGTAAATTGGACGTACACACACCAGATTATACCAAAAAATCCACCTCACCAAAAAATTCATCTTTTTTTTTTCGTTTAAAATTTTTTTTAGGCCACATTTTTTATCGAAAAAAAACCTAATATACCGTTGTTCTCGATTTTTCGTCCTCTTTCCATAGAGATCAATGTTGATATTTAAAAACGATTTTTTTTTCCGAAAAAAACTCACTTCATTTTATTAGTTTTTTCAATATTTATGTTTATTTTTATCAAAAAAAAACTAATTATACTAAAAAAATTAATTTTTTGTACTATATTAATAAACATCAAACCGACTAAACAAAAAAAACCTCGATCAGTGTAGATTCACACTGTGAATCTAAACTGTAAATATTTCAATTTTTAACATTCACAATGTGAAAAAGCTCGATCAGTTCCGATTCACATTGTGAATCTGACTTATTATGATGCACACTGTGAATCTGAACATGTTCATAATTTGAATTTGAACGGGTTCACAATGTGAATCTAAACCAAAAAGTATGAATTTTCATATATTTATTAATTTTTTTAATAAAAAAATAGACCTTAACTTTTCAACAAAGAAAATGAAATGATTTTTTTCGAAAAAAAAGTTCGTTTTTTATATATTATCATAAATCTCTATGGAAAGAGGACGAAAAATCGTGAACAACGGTATATTTGGTTTTTTGTTTGGATAAAAAACATGACCTAAAAAAAATTTTAAACGAAAAAAAGGAAGTGAGTTTTGTTATAATCCGGTGCATGTCTGTCAATTGTAAAAGTCTACAACCCTTATTTTTGCCGTTGATCCTTTTAAATTTCGACGCTTTGGATTAGTTCATTGGTTCCTTGATTAATAATGGTTTCTCTATTGAACTTATATATATATATATATATATATATATATATATATATATATATATATATATATATATATATATATATATATATATATATATAGGGTCCGGTTCGTGTGAGGACTCATTTTAAATTGAGGATTCGTGAGGACACTTTAAAAAAATTGAAAACAAAATCTAAAAAAAATATAAAAACATAAAATCGAGCATAGATCTATGTCCGGGAGAAAAAAAATTGGAAATTTATTTTTTTGCATCATTAAAATTGATCCATGATTCAATTTTAATTTTTTATTTTGCATCATTATGATCCATGATTCAAAAAAAAATTTCCATTTTTTTTCTCCTGGACATAGATCTATGCTCGATTTTATGATTTGTATTTTTTTTTTAGATTTTTTAAGGTGTTCTCACGAGTCATCACATTAAAATGAGTCCTCACCTGATCATGTTTATATATATATATATATATATATATATATATATATATATATATATGCTTAGGTTATTGTATTCTAACTAATTATTGTGTGGATGTAGGAATGATTGTAGACCAATCATTTTAGTTATTTTAAGAAAGTGATTAATACATATTATTAAATTAAACATAATTGAAAAATACCATCTAAATTCATTGTAAGGGTATTTTAGTCAAATAACATACTTTTAAAAAAGGAAAAATTGTAGATTTTAGGGAACAATTAATTCTCTAAACTTTAAAGTTTTGATTTTTCGTGATAATAATTATATTAATTCGGATATTCTAAAAGAATGTATTCATATTATCTTGAAAAAATCATTCTATTCTGACAGAATACTATAAACATATACTATCAAAATTAATATTTTTTAATGAATACAAATTTTATATGAAACGAATTTTTATGTTTTAAAATGAGTAACTAAATTCATTTTTAAAAGATACAACTATGAACATAAATTACATTCATTCTGAAAGAATACGACTAATGATGGTTAACAATTACATTTATTCTTAAAGGAATAAAATTGAGAATGGTTAAAAAGCAAATAAAAACATTGAAATCAAAGTAAAATACTAATAGATTCTATGAGAATATTATTGTTAATCCATTCTAACAGAATAAAAAATCTATTCTGAATAAATAGCAAACCCATTTTGTAAGAATACAAAGTCATTATCATGCTGGTGGTTTCACATCACTTTGTAGTTGAATCCTTCGCTGTTAAATGAATCCCAACAAGATCCAAGAAAGTCTTGAAAGCTGGAAACTATAATTGAATCTGAACAACATAATTCTGATTCACTTTGTCTTTATCCCCTTGATAACGGAAATGGAATCCTATACACTTCAAATCCTTTATCTGTTGAACATTATGTGAATCCTGAAAACAATCTTTGTGAAGACTTCTGGTGGGTTCTTCATCAGGCAAAAAAGTGGCATCGCGAATTGTGCAATAAAGTCCCATCTAGATGAACTGGAAACAACAAGTATGCTTCATGTGTCCAAGGTTGTTCCGATGTGGCCTGCCCAATAGAATAGAATCGTGTTAACAAACAAAAAACTATTTGCTCAATCACACTCACAAATTTTTATTTGGTGAAATGAAAAGAGATGATTTTATATTATCACATATTTGATTGTGGATATAAATAAGCTACCTTTAGTGGAATAATGGCATGATACAATAATGGCAGCAGATTCGGGAGGCTAAACAGGGCGGATACACAGATCTCTTCCTTCACCAACTCCAACTGATCATTATTGTGAATCAAAACTTTCTTCATCGCATAATTGCCATCCTATGGAGATCAAATTAATTCATAACTAGAACGAAATCAACAAATGCAATGCAATTACTTTGAAACCCTAGAAATGGAATCTCAAAATTGGGGATTTTTATTTACCGGAGATGTGAGAGGGGTCTTTGAACTTCTTAGAGGCGCCACTGGCGGAAGCGTCAGTGAAGGCCTCCCTAACAAGGAAGACGTATGCAAACCCACCCTCGCTGAGCCGGCGGACGATTTTGAAGTGGTTGTCGTTGAACCAAACGCCAGCGCCTCCGTTAACGGTATCGTATAGGCGTTTAATCTTGATCCTTTGTCAAATACTCCCTCCGTCCCAAAATTATTGTCCATGTTTGACTTTTGAAGTCTTTCCATGTCAACTTTGACCATAAATAATTTTATTTGTGTTATATAAGTTTTGATGAAACTTATAATAATGAAAATACATTTAAAAAACAATCTATTCATACATCTTGCATATAAAATTATATAACAAAAAGTAAATTATTTAAGGTCAAAGTTGAACAAAAGAGACTTAAAAAGTCAAACATGGACAATAATTTTGAGAAAGACGGAGTAACACACTATAGACGCAGAATATATATATATATATATATATATATATATATATATATATATATATATATATATATATATATATATATATATATATATATATATATATATATAAGAGAGAGAGAAAGAGTGAGAGAGAGCGGCGATGAGAGTGAGGCTAGGAAGAAGAACCAGATACGTGTTTGTGTTTATGTAGCCAATTAGGGTTTTAAATCCGTAAACTAGCTTGCCTAAAATAAAGGGATTAATTAATTAATTATTTAATTACCAAAACAAATTAATAAGTAAGATTACAAATTTACCCTTATTTAGGTTTTTGAAATGATTGGCCCACAATCATTCCTACATCCACACAATAAATACTTAGAATACATGAACCTAAATCTATCTCTCTCTCTCTCTCCCTCTCTCTCTCTCTCTCTATATATATATATATATATATATATATATATATATATATATATATATATAGGATCGGGCGAGGACTCGGTTTTCTGTGGGGACTGCAATGACAAATTTGAACCTTTCGTCTGAAAAATTTGTTTTTGTTATTGTAAGGTTTTACGTTTTGATGTTGGTTGGTTTTAAATGTGAAACATCCCATTTTCACAGCAAAAACTTTTCATTTTTATTTAAAGTAAAACTCCTCAATTATAAATCATTTTAAGAAAAACCATTTATTCTCAGTTACAATTAACATAAATCAGAGTATTATAAAGAATGCAAAATCCTCAATGATGTTGATGAGTGTGTATAGTCCCGCCTTTGCCTTCCCATAGTCACCGATGATACCTGAAACCAAAGACAACTGGGTAAGCATAAAGCTTAGTGAGTCTCCCCAAAAATATCTGTAACATCTATAAAATTCGTAAAAATTTAAAACTTTTTCAATCATCCAAAAACCATTATTTCTTACAAAATATTTTCAAAATAGTTTCATATCAGAGAATCCCAGAAATGAAAATCATAAAATGTGAGGAGGTGCATGATCAAGCCTTCGCCTTCCCACGCTCATTCGAAGTACCTGAAACAAAATCAACAACTGTAAGCCAGAAGCTTAGTGAGTTCCCCCAAAATACCAATGCCATACAAACTAGAACAATATCATAAACAAACATCGTGCATATAGAGTCTTCAGTATGACTGGACCGCCCTCAACGAGCCTTCAGTCTATCTGGCCCACTCTCAGAATCTTCAGTATGAGTGGACCGCCCTCATCAGGCCTTTAGTGTATCTGGACCACTCTCAGAACCTTCAGCATGTCTGGTCCGCCCTCCCTCGTCTTCAGCCTATCTGGACCGTTCTCCGGGCCTTCGGCCTGACTGGTACGCCCTGATGGGCCTTTAGTCTATCCGGGCCGCCCAGGGTATGTTGGCCTAGAGCACAAAGAAGGACCGCCTCAACCTACCTGCAATCACACAATCAACACATAAATATCATATGCTAGCTAGCATGTACAGATAGTCAAACATATCTAAAAATCACTAATCATAGCATCATCCTATATACCAGGATACCGATCTAATAGATCACTAAACATAGCATCATCCTATAACCAGGATACAAATCTAACAAATCACTAAACATAACATCATCGTATAACCAGGAAATTATCCAAAAGGGCCGGTCTTGGTGCCTTAGACCTTGTTGATATAGTGAGAAGAACTCACCTCATAGTGTCGAACTGAACTAAAAAGATCAAGCTCTCGAATCACGGCTCCAAACTCAAACACCTACAACCACCATAGGACCAATTCCATCAAGTCCCAAATTACCAAAATACCCTTAAAGTCAAACTTGGTCAACCAGGGTCAAAGTTAACAATCAACAGTCAAGGTCAACAGTCCATGTTAACCCAACTCGTCGAGTGCATCTAGCAACTCGTCAAGTCCCTTTAGTGTTCAGAAAATCAGGAAAAACCCTAACTTACTCGTCGAGTTATCTTATCAACTCGACGAGTCCGCTCAGAACCCAGAAAGTGGGAAAACCCGACTCAACTCGTCGAGTTGGCTATGCAACTCGTCGAGTTCCTTCAAACTTTTCATATTCAGTCCTTACCAGTCGAATCCAAAGCCCCAAACTACAATTCTGGTCCCCTAAGGTTGAGATACCACGTAAAGTTGCTAACTTTACGTCCATGCATGCATCCAAGGGGTTAAAACACTTATATGAAACTTAATAAGGGTTTTAGGGCATGGAGGATGGCCAAAGCTTGATAAAGCTTGAATCTTTAGGCCTAAGGATGCCTAAGGGTGTCCATATCCGAAGTCATAACTTCAAATCATGCTCAACTCCGAAAATGGTTCCAAAATGGGCTAAATATGCACTAAACTTCCATAGGAGAAGATCTAGGAAACAAGAGGCCAAGGTAAAGACTTTTTACCTCCAAATGGTTGTAAAAACAATGTAGATGTCGGATCTACATTCTCCTCCTTCAGCTATGCACTTATCACTTCAAGGTTCTTCAAGAAATGCACCAAATAACACTCTTTAAGCACACAAACACTCAAGAAAGTAATAAAGCACAGCTAGGGCTTCTCTCTGGGCGATATGGTGGTAAGGGAGGCTGGTGAGGGGACTTAAGGTCCTTTAAAAAATGTGAAAACCCTAAAAATTAGGGTTTTCATGCACAGCCTCAACTCTTCGAGTTGGGGTCCTCCAACTCGTCGAGTAGGTTTCATAATCTGTGCGGCTTTATTAGTTTCTACACGACGAGTTCGGGCCTCCAACTCATCGAGAAGGTCTTATGTGTTATGCAAAATCCTTAAAATTTCATACGTGGGAGTCGGGATGTTACAATTCTCCCCCACTTGAACTAGACATCGTCCTCGAAGTTTGCTGCAGTGAACAACTACGGATAATGCTCCCGCATCTCGGCCTCCAGCTCCCAAGTCCACTCAGATCCCCTCTGATGCTCCCATTGTACCATTACCAAAGGTATCTCCTTGTTACGCATAACCTTCACCTTCCTCTCCAGAATGGCCACCGGTCTCTCCACGTAATTCAGGCGCTCATCGACCTAAATATCATCCAATGACACCACTGCATCCTCATCCAATATGCACTTTCGCAATTACGAGACGTGAAACGTGCTGTGAATCTGACTGAGCTCCTCTGGGAGATCCAGTCTATACGCCACCATGCCAACCCTGACAATAATCCGAAAGGGTCCAATGTATTGATTGGGGACCCAACTTTCCCCTCTTCCTGAAATGGATCACACCCTTCCAGGGTGAGACCTTCTGTAACACCATGTCACCGACCTGAAACTCCAACTCAGATCGGCGCCGGTCATCGTAACTCTTCTGCTGACTCTTAGCAGTATGCAACCGCTGCCTGATCTGCTGTATCATCTCGGTAGTCTGCAGGACCACCTCGGTCCGACCCATCACCCTGTGACCAACCTCGCCCCAACAGACGGGGGTAGGACATCTCCATCCATACAACAGCTCAAAAGGTGGAGCACCAATGCTGGAGTGAAAGTTGTTGTTATAGAGAACTCTGCAAGGGGTAGGTAGGAGTCCTAGCTCCCACCAAAGTCAATGACGCAGACCCTCAACATATCCTCAAGGGTATGAATGGTCCGCTTGCTTTGGCCGTCTGTCTGCGGGTGATAAGTTGTACTAAAATGCAGTCGCGTGCCTAGTTCCTTGTAGAACTTCTGCCAGAAACGAGAGGTGAACAGAACATCACGGTCTGAGACAATAGAGACCGGCACCCCATGGCGAGCAATGATCTCGCGGATATACACATCAGCCAACTTCTCGGCCGATGAACTCTCCCGAATGGCCAGGAAATGGGCGCTCTTGGTCAATCGATCCACGACGACCCATATAACATCATATCCCTTTGCCGTCCTCGGCAACTTGGTGATAAAATCCATCGTGATCTGCTCCTATTTCCACATGGGAACCTCTATAGGCTGCAGCTTGCCATTCAGCCTCTGATGCTCGGCCTTGACCATCCTGCAGGTCAAGCACCTCTCGACGTACCAAGCAATCTCTCTCTTCATGAACGGCTACCAGTAACTCAAACTCAGATCCCGATACATCTTGGTCGCCCCCGGGTGAATAGAAAAGCGAGACTTATGAGCCTCCTCCAGTACAATCTGTCTGACCCCATCAGACATCAGAACCAATACCCGACCACAACGGGTCAACAATCCCCAACTATCCTGCACGAATCTGGTGATCTCGCCCCTAATTCTCTCCAGCTTCCAGTTCTCCTGTCGTACACCCTCGGCCTGAGCTTCCCTGATCAAGCTCACAAGTGGAGAATCCATTGATATCCTCATACATGTCGATGGAATAGAAGATCCAGCCGTCTTGCGGCTCAGGGCGTTCGCCACAACGTTTGCTTTACCCGGATGGTAAAGGATCTCGCAGTCATAATCCTTGACTATGTCCAGCCACCCGCGCTGCCGCATGTTCAGGTTCGGCTGATCCATGATGTGTCTCAAACTCTTGTGGTCCGTGTATATGGTACAACGGATCGCGTAGAGGTAATGTCTGTAGATATTTAGGGCAAACACCACCGCTCCCAACTCAAGATCGTGCGTGGGATATCTCGTCTCATGCGGCTTCAACTGTTGCGACGCGTAGGCTATCACTCGTCCTCTCTATATGAGGACAACTCCCAGTCATGTGATAGAAGCATCACAGAAAACCATAAAATCCTCCACTCCCTCAGGGAGGGTAAGCACCGGGGCCTTGTAAAGTCTCTGACGCAGAGCCTCAAATGCAGTCTGCTGCTCAGGGCCCCACCGGAAATCCACTCCGTTCCTCGTCAGACGAGTGAGGGGTACCACGATTTTGGAGAAGTTCTGAATGAATCTCCGGTAGTACCCTGCTAATACCATAAAACTCTTGATTTCCGAGGGATATTTAGGGACCTCCCACTGGATAACCACCTCGATCTTGGCCGGATCGACCAAAATCCCCTCCTGGTTAACGAGGTGTCCAAGGAACTGAACCTCTTGCAACCAAAACTCGCACTTCGAAAACTTGGCATAAATTCGTTCTCGCCTCAAAACTCCTAAAAGCTAACAAAGATGCTCCTCATGCTGCACTGGTCTTGGAATACACCAAGATGTCATCTATGAACACAATAACCGAACGATCGAGCATTGGTCTGCATACCCAATTCATCAGGTCCATAAACACGACGACACGTTGGTGAGCCCAAACGGCATCACCACAAACTCATAATGTATGTAACGAGTCCGGAACACGGTCTTCTCCACGTCCTCCTCCCTCAACCTGACCTGATGGTACCCGGACCTCAAGTCTATCTTGGAGAACCAAGATGCTCCCTGTAGCTGATCAAAGAGATCATCAATCTATGGAAGTGGATAACGGTTCTTCAGCGTCAACTTGTTCAACTCACGGTAATCAATGCACATCCGGTGTGAACCATCCTTCTTCTTAACGAAGAGAATCGGTGCTCCCCACGGAGAACTGCTCGGATGGTTGAACTGCTTGTCTAGCAGCTCCTGTAGCTGAGATGACAACTCCTGCATCTCAGGCGGTGCCAATCGGTATGACGCCTTGGCGATAGGGGCCACACCTGGCACAAGGTCGATCCTGAAGTCGACCTACCTCTTCGGAGGCACTCCGGGTAACTCCTCCAGAAATACATCAACAAACTCTATGATGACTGGAACCTATGAAACTGAGACCTGGTCCGCAACCTACGTATCCACCACATATGCCAAATAACACACTCATGCTGAATATACTGCCGAGCCCTGGTGGCTGAACATAACCCTGAACCCAACCTGGTGCCCTCGCCGTAGATAAGCAGTTCTCCCCCATTTGGGGTTCGAACTACTACATGCTGACCCTCGCAGTCGATCATGGCACCGAAACGACTCATCCAATCTATACCCACTATCACACAAACATCCCCCATGGGAATTATAATCAAGTCAATCGGGAAAGATACCCTGAAGATCTCCAGAACGCAACCTCGATAGATTGAAGAAGCAGAAATCCTATGTTAGTTGGCGATGGAGACTCGCAACGGATACTCTAGCTCTCCTAAGGGCAAACCGAACTCCATACTAAAAGGTTGCGAGATAAAAGACCGACTCGCCCCCGATTCAAACAATACCAGAGCATGTAAGGAGTTCACTAAGAACGTACCTAACATAGGTACAAACACATAAGCATAAAGCAAATATAATCAATAAGATAAAGGATAGAAACATACCAGCCACCACATCTGGTGCTGTCCTGGCCTCCTCGGCTGTGAGCTGGAAGGCGCGTCCCCGAGCCCTCGGGGGCTCTGCTCCACCCTGACTCTCGTCAGTAATCCTCAGTGTAGCCGGTGCTAGAGCATGCGCCTGCCTGGCAGCGAGCAATGGACAGTTGGTCTTCACGTGACCAACCTGTTTGCAGTGGTAACAAATCCTCATATCCTGAGCCGGGGCCAACTGGCGACAATCCTTCGCAAAGTGCCCCTCCTTGCCACATTTGCGGCACCTAGTACCGGATCGACAAACTCCCGAATGACCCTTCCCGCACTTCCCAAAAGTGCGTCTGCGCTGACCTCTAGACCTAGAATCAGCGGTCTTGGACCGCTTCGGCGCCGGCTGTGATTGATCCGGGGCTTGGCTCTGCTCTCTCAACTGCAGCTCAATCTCAAGCTCACACCGCCTAGCGGCCTCCTGTAACTCCAGTAACGTATCACAACGCTGGGTACTGTCTGATGTCAGTCTTGAGCATGCTCAGATAACGTGTCATCTGGGCCTGCTCGGAAGCAAACACTGGGAAAAACATCGCCCTCTCAGTAAACATACGGGTGATCTCCGTCACCGACTCCAATCCCTGTCTAAAATCCAAAAACTAATGTGTCAGCCGCTCTCTCTCAACCCATGGAATGTAGCGAGCACTAACATCTCCCTGAACTGATCCCAAGTAACCGCCGCTCGCTTCTCATCAGAATATGACCCCGTCATCAATATCCACCAGTCCTTTTCTTCGGACCTCAGCAGGTTCAGAGCACACCTGACCTTCTGGTCAGCAGGACATGAGCATGTGAAGAAACTGATGGGTTTTGAGCATTCTAACACTCCTAAGGTGTACATGCAACCCTAAATACATTGGATCTATGTTTTCTCTATTATACATGCAAACTTTCATTTTGCAAGGTATTACCCTAACTAGCATACAAAACATTGATACTTGGGTAATGAAACAAGTAAGATAACATTCCTTTTGTTGTAGCTTGTTGCTTGGAGTTTCAAGAGCCTAGCACCAATAATGTGAATGTCTCAAGTGGAATCACAAATCACCACTAACACTTGGAAACTTGGAAGAGGACTCTTTAGCTCACAAAAATCGGCCACACTCTTGCAAAAACTCTAGGAGCCAATTTCTTGAACCACAAGGCTTCTAATATACTGTGGTTACATTAGGGTTACACCATGTAAACCCTAATGTGCATGACTTTCCACATTCCTCATGATCCATGGGTTTTAACCTCCATGGAGTATCCATGGGTCACCACATGGGTTAAGCCCAACATAAGGAATCATGGATCATTAGCCCACATTATAAGAATGAATGATTTACACAATCAATCCCTATATATTTAATTTGTCTCCTTTGACCACAAAATTAATTTCAAATTAACTTTTGATCAATACTAACTAAATAATATGATTTCATATTAATATATTAGAACTTATAATATATTAATAAATCATAATTATCCTCTTCTCAAAAGTCCAAATTGTTCTGGTGAAGTGCAACCCAAATGGACCATGCTAAACCGGGTCAAGTACATACCAAATATAGTTATGGACTTAGACACCTTATCCAACAGTCTCCCACTTGGATAAGTCTAATAACTATAGTTGCAAGTACGACTTCAGGAACCGACCTGCAATCGTTGCTCTTAGAACTTTGTTGAACTAGAACACGCCATTTTAGACAAGTGATCATAGAATCCTTTATTCTCATGATATCAGGTGGACAAACACATGGAATACAGTCAATCTTATTGTCCAGCAGTTTGTTTCCCGATTTCCGATTTGTTTGACATAGAACTTAATCGAACACATCAATTTAGTTCTGACCGGGACCGACACATAAGTCAAAACAAAATCATCGAGGGGCCCAAAATATCGCTTTTAATCCTCCAAGGACTAAAAGGAACAGATAAACTTCGACAGTATATGATTGCACTAACTATTCGTTGAATCATACACAACAACACGTTTTATAACATCGAGTTACCGATGCGTTTTTGTACTATCAATGTACGACAAACTCACATTCAACACCTTATATATCTAGGTTTGAAGATTATATGATATTATCGTCTCACGATCCCTCGAGATAAATTCCATGAAGTGATACAAGTGAGCGTGGGTTGAATCCAATACTCAGACCTTATGAGCACTCATGAATGTCATAGCAATATCTAACCATTTCTGACAATCTACAAGCCAAATTCATGACAGTCTTAATTCAATACCTACTTCCAAAGTATGATCGACTTTGGATAGTTTGAATAAACAATTATTGTGGAAGTCAAAACATGCAAAATGAAACAATAATAAACAATTGACATGATAGAGTACCATACTAGTAAATAAAAACACCTTTTATTTAAGCATCAAACATCAATTACACTTTATCTATTACAAATTTCGAAATAGCTATCTAATCATTAAAACTAATATCATCCCTAAGCCCAATGCGCCTCACATGCTCTAAATGCTTAACCCTACTCAGTCCCTTCGTGAGGGGATCTGCCGGGTTCTCATCTGATGATACCCTCTTTGCCACGAGGAGTCCTTCTTCTATCTTGTGTCTTATGAAGTGATATTTCCTGTCGATGTGTCTGGACCTGCCATGATCCCTTGGTTCCTTGGCTAAGGCAACCGCACTATCGCTGTCACAGAAAATCTCTACAGGCTCCTTTATAGCTGGGACAACTCCAAGGTCCCCGATGAAGTTCTTCAGCCATATCCCCTCCTTTGTCGCTTCGCTTGCTGCAATGTACTCTGATTCACATGTTGAATCAGCTACAGTCTCCTGCTTGGAACTTTTCCAAGTAATTGCTCCTCCATTCAGGGTAAACACCCAGCTCGACTGAGAGCGGAAATTATCTCTGTCGGTTTGAAAGCTGGCATCACTATACCCCACCACTCTCAAGTCATCACTCCCACCAAGTGTAAGGACCCAATCCTTAGTCCTCCGTACGTACTTGAGAATGTTCTTTACCGCAGTCCAGTGAGCCTTGCCCGAATTCCCTTGATATCTGCTGACCATGCTCAAAGCAAAGGCCACATCAGGTAGAGTGCAAGTCATAGCATACATGATCGAGCCAACATCGGAAGCATATGGTAATCGACTCATATCATCTATCTCAACCTCTGTACTCGGACTTTGAGCCTTGCTCAGTTTGGCATTGCTCTGGATCGGTAAGTCATCTTGCTTGGAATTATGCATGTTGAACTTCTTCAACACCTTGTCCAAGTAGGTACTTTGACAAAGTCCAATTAGTCTCTTACTCCTGTCTCTCAATATCCTTATCCCTAGGATATAGGAAGCTTCTCCAAGGTCCTTCATAACAAAACACTTCCCAAGCCAGGATTTCACCTCCTGCAAGGTTGGGATGTCATTTCCTATGAGTAGTATGTCATCCACACACAGTACCAAAAAGCTAACTATACTCCCACTAGCTCTGACATATACACATGACTCATCCTCACTTCTCGAAAAGCGAAACTCTTTGACTTTCTCATCGAAACAAAGATTCCATCTATGAGATGCTTGTTTCAATCCATAAATGGACTTCTCAGGCTTACACACTCTATTTTGGTACTTAGCATCGACAAAACCCTCTGACTGACTCATGTAAACATCCTCAGCCAACTTCCCATTAAGAAAAGCGGTTTTGACATCCATTTGCCATATTTCATAGTCATGAAATGCAGCAATGGCTAGCATAACCATAATAGACATAATCTTCGCTACTGGTGAGAAGGTCTCATCATAGTCAACTCTCGGAGTTTGAGTAAAGCCCTTCGCAACCAATCGCGCCTTATAAGTGTGTACCTTCCCATCCATGTCGGTCTTCTTCTTGAAGATCCATTTGCACCCGACTGTCTTGTGACCCGGTACATTGTCAACCAAGTTCCAAACTTGATTATCATACATGGACTGAATCTCGCTGTCTATAGCCTCTTTCCATTTAGGAAACTCGGGGCCTGCCATGGCTTCCTTGTAGTTGTTAGGTTCATCCAAATTTACCAGTGTGCTATCACTGATAAATGTATCACCTTCAGTAGTCATATGGAAACCATAAAACTCAGGTGTATTTCTAACTGTACTGAAATGCCTCAGAGGTAAGGACTCGTCAATCGGCTCAACAGGAGTTTCCTCCTCAGGTTGATCGCTAGTGTTTGAGGTTCCTTCACCACTTGAATCTTGAAGTTCTTCAAGGTCAATTTGCCTCCCACTGTCCCTTTAAAATATATGTTCCCTCTCTCGGAAAACCCCTCTCCTCGCAACGAAGACAACATTGTCACTCGGTCTGTAGAAGAGATAACCAAAGGACTTTTGCGGGTAGCCGATGAAAATACACTACTCACTTCGAGGTTCGAGCTTGTCGTGAGTCTCGCGCCTTACAAAATCCTCGCAACCCCAAACCTTGATGTGTGCTAACGAGGGAACCTTCCCTGTCCATATCTCGTGAGGTGTTTTGGCAACCTTTTTAGTTGGGACTCGATTAAGGATATGGACGGAAGTCTCCAAAGCATACCCCCAGAATGATATTGGTAACGAAGCTCGACTCATCATGGAACGAACCATGTCTAACAAGGTTCGGTTACGCCTCTCAGCCACACCATTAAGCTGTGGTGTCCTAGGTGGCGTCAACTGTGAAACAATTCCACACTCCTTAAGATAGTCCAGGAATTTGATACTAAGATACTCACCACCTCGATCGGATCAGAGCATCTTTATCTTCCTGCCCAGCTGATTCTCCACTTCTTGCTTAAACTCTTTGAATTTCTCAAAGGTTTCTGACTTATGCTTGATTAAGTAGATATAGCCATATCTGCTATAATCATCAGTAAAAGTCACATAGAAGCGGTTAGCATCCCTTGTGGCGGTTCTAAAGGTCCCACACACATAGGTGTGTATGAGATCCAACAAACCCTCACCCCTTTCACAAGAACCAGTGAAGGGTGACTTAGTCATTTTTCCAAGCAAACAAGACTCGCAAGTGTCATCCGACCTTAAGTCGAATGACTCCAAGACTCCAGCCTTCTGGAGTTGACCTATGCGCTTCTTATTGACATGTCCAAGACGACAATGCCACAAGGATGCCTTATCCAAATCATTAGAAGAATCGATATACAACACATTATTTCCTAAGTTGTGTACAACCATCACAGTTTCATATACACCATTACAAGGTAATGCTTTAAAATAAAAAACTCCATTATAATAAGCATTTATTGCACCAATTTCATTATCAAACGAAAATGTGAAACCTTGTTTGTACAAACCATGAAAAGAAATAACATTTCTCGCCATTTCAGACGAGTAGCAACAATGATTCAAATCTATTTCTAGCCCACTACTAAGCAATAAAGAGTAAACTCCAATCTTGGTGACAGGTGAAACCTTCCTATTCCCCATGATCAAGTTTATCTTCCCGTGCTCCACATCCTTACTTCCTTTTAGGCCCTGCACATAAGAACAAATGTGAATTCCACAACCTGTGTCAAGAACCCAAGAGTTAGAATATGATGAGTTTTTAGATAGAATAGTGTAAATACCTGCATGGGTGGATTTAACCTTCCCATCCTTAACATCCTGCAAGTACTTGGGGAAGCTTCGCTTCCAGTGCCCCTTTTCATGGCAATAGAAACACTCTGCTTCTTTTGGGATGGCCGAGAGAGTAGCAGAACCTCCTTTGGTTCCACTTGAAGAGGATCCATCAGGAGACTTTCCCTTGCAGCTCTTGGAAGGAACCTTCCTCTTCTTCCCCTTACCTTGCCTAATTTCCAGAACAGGGGCATTAGCAGTAGGAGTGGTTACAACAGATTTGCCTTTGAGACCACTTTCGGCAGTCCTCAAAAGGCCTTGAAGTTTGCTCAGAGTGACTTCCTCATTGTTCATATGATATGTCATGCGGAACTGATCATAACATGGAGGTAAGGAGTGTAGAATAATGTCTATAGCCAGCTCTTTATCAAAGTTCACATTCAATTTGAGCAGACGGTCCACAAACCTTTGCATTTTCTGCAAGTGGCCCATGATGGGTTCACCATCCTTCATCTTTGTTGTAATCATGGAGCAAATGATTTCATACCGCTCTTGACGAGCACTCTGATGGTATCTTTCCATCAGGTCCTGGTGCATCTCAAAAGGGTAGAAGTCCTCATAGGACTTTTGGAGTTCAGGAGACATGGTGGCAATCATGATACAAGCTACCTTGGTAGCATATTTCTCATGTGCCCGGAAATCAGCAATCTCCTGAGGAGTAGCAGCAGACTCATCGATATCCTTAAGCTCCTTGTCAAGGACATATTCATTGTCCTCGTAGCGAGTGACCATCATGATGTTCCTAATCCAATCATTTAAATTAGTCCCATCAAAGATGACTCTCCCACAAAGGTTCATGAGAGAGAAGGAGCCGATAGGGTTTGAGCCCGAAGCAGTGTTGGAAGACATCTGAAAAGAAAGAAAGACAAGTTTAGATTAGATGAAGAGTCCTTAATAAAACACCCAAATGAAATATTAAGGTTCGGACCCAACACAATATTTTACAATTTGGAAGAGGGATGCCGTAATCCAACTTGCAAAATATTTGAAGGTAGGTAAATGACGATTTACCAATTTCCACCAATAAAACGAAATTTGTTAATTAAGTTTTAATTGGATTTGAAACTCCTAGATCTTTTGAGATTCATTGAACAACTCAATGACATGTTTAAATCTCGATTATGCCCTTCAGGTTTGTGACTGGGATACCGAGGATCACAAACAAGGTGTGAATAACCATGCAAATGTACTTGGTACTCTTAATGTCATTTATCACCTTAATCAATGTGCTGGTTAACCACACACGCTCCATTGACCTTATGATAAACATTAAGTTACCCTTTGCCACCCTTACTAGTCCAAGTTAATGTGCCGGTTAACTACACACGCTCCATCAACGACTTGACAAGGTGCAAAGTGTAACTATGATTTCACATTTTCCTAAGGTTGAGATACCACGTAAAGTTGCTAACTTTACGTCCATGCATGGCATCCAAGGGGTTAAAACACTTATATGAAACTTAATAAGGGGTTAGGGCATGGAGGACGACCAAAGCTTGATAAAGCTTGAATCTTTAGGCCCAAGGAGGCCTAATGGTGTCCAGATCTGAAGTCATAACTTCAAATCATGCTTCACTCCGAAAATGGTTCCAAAATGGGATAAAAATGCACTAAACATCTATAGGAGAATATCTAGGAAACAAGAGTTCAAGGTAATGCCTTTTTACCTCCAAATGGTTGTAAAAGCAATGTAGATGTCGGATCTACAACCTCCTCCTTCAGCTATGCACTTATCACTTCAAGCTTCTTCAAGAAATGCACCAAATAACACTCTTTAAGCTTATTAAATCTCAAGGAAGTAATAAATAAAAGCTAGGGTTTCTCTCTGGATGATAAGGTGGTAAGGGAGGATGGTGAGGGGACTTAAGGTCCTTTAAATAGGGTGCAAAGCCTAGAAATTAGGATTTTCATGCACAGCCTCAACTCGTCGAGTTGGGGTCCTCCAACACGTCTAGTAGGTTCCATAATCCGTGCGGCTTTATTAGTTTCTACACGACGAGTTGGGGCCTCCAACTCTTCGATTAGGTGTTAGGTGTTATGCAAAATCCTTAAAATTTCATACCTTGGAGATGGGATGTTCCAATACCCCATACGATAAACATACAAGCATGCTTTGGGTCCACTTAGTCATCGGGATGGAATACCCTGGGTTTATTGAACGACCTCCTCAACCCAACCGCTCTTCCAGAGCCACCATGCCTACAACTT
Organism: Lactuca virosa; assembly: GCF_052849685.1. NCBI lineage: Eukaryota > Viridiplantae > Streptophyta > Magnoliopsida > Asterales > Asteraceae > Lactuca > Lactuca virosa. The sequence continues at coordinate 25,683,628 of NC_136428.1, forward strand.
ACAGCCGACCCACACGGGGTATCGTGGCCTCTAGCACAAAGCAGGACCGCTTCAACCCACCACTACCATATGTCGACATATAAACAAACACGGATCAAGTAGGCACATAATATAGACAAACAACAATCATATAACTCACTACTGCCTACTAGTTCTCTCATAGTACACAGTCCTTTTACCAGCTCACCTGCATGAAATGCGTAACCATAAGTATCATGAGGTGAGATAGCCACCCGAGCATATGATCTACTCTAGACCCACAACCAAACAAGGAACAAGAAATAAAGCCTAGATCAAGAGTTCTCAGGCTATCCTACATGACTACATACAGTCCCTAGGGAACTCCACTAGATGATAACCAGTAAGCACGGATAACATACAGATCCAACAGTACACTATAGCATAGAAACGTCATATATAACATGATACCGACTAATAGATCACTACAGCATAGCACCATCCTATATAACAGGATACCGATCAAACAAATCACTATAGCATAGGAACATACTCGATACCATAATACAGATCTAACAGATCCCTACAACATAGCGACATACGAAATAGAAATACTCCAAGAAATTCATGACCGTATATAATCATAGGTGAGATAGACACCCTGACAGGAGATCCTACTCTAGAACCACAACCAAACAAGGAACAGGTAAGAGAGCCTAGATCAAGAGTCCTCAGTCTATCCTACTCGAACATATAAACCCCCTAATACATCCCTCTACTAATTGATAACCAAAACTAGTGGGCCGACATTGGTGCCTTCGACCCACGATACACTGAGGCGAAACCCACGTGAATTGAAGAAACCCGAGAACACCGTGATACGCTCCCTGCTACATTGCTTGCTCCCGCGAATCCACTAACATCAGAACCATATAAAATCTTAATCACCAATCCAAACCCTCATGTTTGACTTAATGTCAAACTTGGTCAAAAGGTCAACTGTCAACAGAGTCAACAAAAGTAAAAGTCCAAGGCTGGTTGAGTATACCCCTCTATAGGTCACCTATCCATCCAAATGAAAAATTCTCAAACACTATCCAAAATACCCTTAAGTCAAACTTGGTCAAAGTCAGCAAGTCAATGGAGCCAACACAACCGTGTTAACTTAGCTTCGTACATGGGACGTACTCCGAAGGTACGCATGGCGTACTCGAGTCTTGACCGTAGTCGGCATGGTTAACCACGTACGCGCTACATACTCCAGGTTACGCAGGGCGTACGCCCATACTTCCCAAATCTTCAATAAGAGCTTAATGCCTTAAGCTCTCAAGTCTAACTTTCAGATCCAACGCCAAAATACCTCTAAGAGTCATAAAGTTTCCAACTTTATGACTTTTCATGTCTATTAAGTGCTTAAAACACAAACCCTCAACGTCTTAATGCATTAAGACCTTCTATAGCTTGCATGGAGTGGAACTAACCCTCAAGACTACATTTTTATGACTCAAGACCCCTCATAAGTTCCGAAAGGACGACTTATTGGGTCAAGAACATGCCATGCTCAAGAATCACCATTTTTGGGACAAAAAGTGTCTTGATGGAGGAAAAGTCTAGAGCTACAAGATGGAGTGATCAAGATGAGAACTTTTTACCTTCCAGAGGTTCCTATCAAGAAGGAGATTCCAGATCCAAGATGCTTCTCAAACTACAAGCTCTTCTCACTACTATCTTCTTATTTAACGAAACTTCTAAACACTCAAGAAGGATACAAAATGCACTCATCCACTTAGGATTTGGTTGGGGTCATTTCTCACAGACGGAGGATGAAGAAGAATGAGATATGAGGCTATAATGAGGTTTAAATATGAACCAAACCCTTAAAATTAGGGTTTACCATCTCATCATGTATGCCCTGCGTACGAGGTGTACGCCCAGCGTACTAGGGCTCGCCCTAGTATGCCTAGCGTACACAACGTACGCTCAGTGTGCTCCACTTGGGTGAAATTACAAAATTGCCATAATGGGCCAATCTAGTAACCATTCTCAACTCAAGAGTCAAAATTTCAATATTATTCAAACATAGGGTTGAAGTTGAAATTACCTTGATAGCGGGATGTTACAATTCTCCCCCACTTGAACTAGACTTCGTCTTCGGAGTCGGCCGTCACGAACAACTCAGGATAATGCTCCCGCATCTCAGCCTACGGCTCCCAGGTCCACTCGGAGCCTCTCCGATGCTGCCACTGAACTTTTACCAAAGGTATCTCTTTGTTGAGCAGGACCTTCATTTTTCTCTCCAATATAGCCATCGGATTCTCAATATAATTCAGGCGCTCTTCGACCTGAATATCATCCAAGGGGACCACTGCCTCACCGCCATCACACACTTTCACAACTTAGAGATATGGAATCTATTGTGGATCTGATTAATCTCGCTTGTAAAATCCAACCGGTAGGCCACCCAGCCTACCCTGGCGATCACTAGGAACGGTTCAATATACCGGGGGTCCAAATTTCACTCTCTTCCTAAAGCGTATCACTCCCTTACAGTGTGAGACCTTCAGTAGTACCATAAACCTTAGAAAAATCCTTGACTCCCGGACACGACATTACCAACCACTGCTTCTATGAGCAAAGATGATCAATTCGAAATTTTTTACATTGCATCCAACCCTTATCAGCTCAGGTGTACCCCTACCTGGCAAACACTCGAGACATTCACCAAGAACTTCATGACTCGAGACTCCATAATCGATACCCAACCTTGGTATCCAAACCCCTAATAACGACTCACAAACAGACGAGGTTTATAGTGCAAAAACTCCGCAAGAGACTTCCTGATACACGAATGATACTCCCAACAACCCTTAACTGCTCACTTTATCTAAGACCACTGATTCGTGAGTCTCCCGACTTCCAACAATGCACCAACCCTGAAAGTACCACAAGCAGAAGAAATAAACAATCGTGATCAACTCCGCACCACCAATCAACCACCACGTAGTTGTCTTAAACTCAAATTTGTCGGAAACACCACGAACGACGATGATCTTGATGCGAAACCAAAAGTTTCAGCAATTGCGCGAAAGTCTTGAACTCGGAGAAATCTGACCAAGAACCAAACCTTGGCACATGGTCTTCCTACTGCGAGGTCCCACTCTTCTTCACTTGAAATATGCTAGAATCTGACAACTTCACAATCCTTCGACACTCAGACTAACCTGAACTCCACCACTTGATCCCAACCACTGATATCCAAATACACAGGAGAATCTGAATCCATACAACATCATAAATACCAATACACATACAATCTGATGACAAAGATAATTAACCCATTAATACATGAAATTATATTAACCAAATCACACCAATATACTTCCATTTAACTGATCATCCGAGATTACAACTGAACCTTGAAACAAAAAACAGAAATTACAGGTAAATACTAGTACCACTACAATTTCTAAAATGAAGAACTACCAACTCAACTCTCTGTCCTCGGAACTTCGGCCGTCCCATGACGATCGTCGGGCCACTTCCAAGCTAGGGGCATGGGATCCAACACCTCACCGGAAATGTGAAAAGGACAACGAGCTCTAATGTGGCCTTCCTGGTTGCAATGAAAATAAAATCGCGCACTCCGCATGTAGTCTCTTCTAAAATGACCCTCCTCGCCACACCTGTGACATACAAAAGATCGGCACCTCCCTCCAACTGATCCCAAACTCCGACCGGCGAACTTGAACCGCTTCGCTGTAGGCTGGGACTGATCCAGAGCCTAACACTTGTCCCTCTCCTGGGTCTTGTTCTCAATCTCTCGCCTCCTTATGGCATCCTGAAGCTCAGCGAGAGTGTGGTATTGTCGGGTACACATAAACGGCCGAATATCTGTCTTGAGCATGCCTAAATACCAAGTCATATGAGCCTTCTTTGAAGCAACAAACTTAGGACAAAACAAATACCTCTCATTGAACATCCTGGTGATCTTCGTCACCGACTCGGTCGTCTATCTCTGATCAAGGTACTCTTGGGCCAGTCTCTCCCTCTCCACAAAAGGAACATATCTCGTACGGAACATATCAGAGAACTGCTCCCATGATACTGCAACTTGCTGCTCTGGGGTGTATGAACTACTCACCAGTCTCCACCAATCCGTCGCTCTAGACCGAAGAAGGTTTAGAGCGTACTTGACCTTCTGGTCAGCTGGGGAAGAACAAGTAAAGAAACATCCCTCAACATCTGACAACCACCTCATAGCAATGATCAGATCCTGAACCTCGTCAAACACCGGGGGCTTCATATTGTCAAAGTCTCGGTACTGGAAAGCTCTCCCAACACCAATCGTGTTGCAGTGACGGCCACGGTAGCTGCAACAGCGACTGTCTCAGAAGTGCAGCGTATCGGCCATCGAAGAACTCCATCATAGCGGTCTTGATAGACCCAAACAGCTCCGGTATATGCTCCCGGACAATAGAAACAACTTCATCATGAATCATCTCCCTGACCCGGTCCTCAGTCAATCCTGGCCTACTCTGGCCACCTGCTTCAAATCCTGAACCTCTATTAGCCACCATACTAAGAATATACCAAGAAAAGATCAGACATCACAACATAGTGTTCAACACACCAGGCCCTACACCTATTAGTTACTTATTGGCCTCAAAATTTCTCTGAAATCTCATACGGATCCTGCGATTTAAGTAGTACGGGCCCATACTACCTTCCACACTTATCCGTAGTCGATTCAGAATTCATCCCAAGGTCCCAAGTCACTTCACTAGACCACTCCTAGGTGTGCTAACACCACTTCTGCTATGAGCTACAACCAACTTCCTAGGTTCTCTTCCTAGGATTATCCTCGCTCTCGCACCACCGGTTGCTTTTGTGCATGCTTGTTGTACAAAATACGAGATTATATAGATCTTCCCTAAGTCCATAATCAGACAAGGAATAGGAAGGAAGGCCAAGTCTTCATTCTAAGGCTATTCAATCCGACCATATACAACTAATCAACATACACGTAACAATCTCACAATCAAGTAATATATATCGGACAAGCAACTTCCTATATCATAAGACATGACAGAATTAGGCATTTCTATCCATCAGTTTCTAAAGAACTTTATCCACTAATAATTCATATATTAGCAAAATCAAACTCGACATACATAACAAGTATGAGTATTTTGGGAACCACTCTCCTGTTCGAGCTCTGGCTTACTGTACACACCACATCTTCCTGAAAAAGTCAAAGTTAAGTCAAGGCCCATGTTCTCGATCCCAAGCCAACAATCAATCAAGAATATGACAAGAGACCGAGCCCATGTCCCTAACCCAAGACTTTTATTAGAAATTATTTTTCAAAAAAAACACTTTGCAAAAACTCTCGGATCCTACTTTGAGACTGGATTCACACAATTGTTCCTCCAATTCATTCAAACCAGGGCTCTGATACCAACTTGAAAGGTCCCATTTTCACGGCGAAAAATTTTCATTTTTATTTAAAGTAAAGCTCCTCAATTGCAAATCATTTTTAAAAAACCATTTATTCTCAAGTACAATTAATAGAAACCAGAGTATTATAATGAACATGAAATCCTCAATGCTGCTGATGAGTGCATATAGTCCCGCCTTTGCCTTCCCATAGTCACCGATGATACCTAAAACCACAAACAACTGGGTGAGCATAAAGCTTAGTGAGTCTCCCCCAAAATACCCCATATAATAAACATACAAGCATGCTTCGGGTCCACTCAGCCATCGGGTTGGAATACCTAGGATTTGTTGACTGACCGCCTCAACCCAACCGCTCTTCCAGAGCCTCTGTGCCTATGACTTACAGTCGGCCCGCACTGGGTATCTTGTCCTACAGTACAACGTAGGACCGCCTCAACCCACCACTACCATATGTCGACATATAAACAAACACGGATCAAGTATGCACATAATATAGATAAACAACAATCATATAGCTCACTACCGCCTACTAGTTCTCTCACATCACACAATCCCTCAACCAACTAACCTCCATGAAATGCGTAACCATAAGTACCTAGAGGTGAGATAGCCACCCGAACAGATGATCCTACTTTAGAGCCACAACCAAACAAGGAACAAGAAATAAAGTCTAGATTAAGAGTTCTCAGGCTATCCTACATGACTGCATACAGTCCCTAGGGCACTCAACTAGATGACAACGAGTAAGCACAAATAACATACACATCCAACAGTGCACTACATCATAACAACATCCTATATAACGGGATACCGATGTAACGTATCACTACAACATAACAACATCCTGTATAACAGGATACCGATCTAACAGATCACTATAGCATAGCAACATACTCGATACCAAAATACAGATCTAACAGATCCCTACAGCACAACAACATAAAAAATAGCAATACTCTAAGAAATGCATGACCGTATATAATCATAGGTGAGATAGACACCCGGACAAGAGATCCTACTCTAGAACCACAACCAAACAAGGAACATGTAAGAGAGCCTAGATCAAGAGTTCTCAGTCTATCCTACGTGAATATATACAACCCCAAATGTATCCATCTACTAATTGATAACCAAAACTAGTGGGTCGACATTGGTGCCTTCGACCCACGATACACTGAGGTGAAACTCACGTGAAATGAAGAAACCCGAGAACACCACGATACGCTCCCTGCTACACTGCTTGCTCCCACGGATCCACTAACATCAGAACCATATAAAACTTAATCACCAATCCAAACCCTCATGTTTGACTTAAAGTCAAACTTGGTCTAAAAGTCAACAGTCAACGTAGTCAACAAAAGTCAAAGTCCAAGGCTGGTTGAGTACACCGCTCTATAGGTCACCTATCCATCCAAATGACAAATTCTCAAACACCATCCAAAATAACCTTAAGTCAAACTTGGTCAAAGTCAGCAAGTCAAAGGGGTCAACACAGCCGAGTCAACTCAACTTCGTACGCGGGGCATACTTCGAAGGCATGCAGGGCATACTCGAGTCTTAGCCGCAGTCGGGATGGTTGACCACGTACGTGCTGCATACTCCAGGTTACGTAGGGCGTACGCCCAGACTTTCTAAATCTTCAATAAGAGCTAAATGGCTTAAGCTCTTACGTCCAACTTTCAGATCCAAGGCCAAAATAACACTAAGAGTCATAAAGTTTCCAACTTTATGAATTTTCATGTCTATTAAGTGCTTAAAACATAAACCCTCAACATCTTAATGCATTAAGACCTTCCATAGCTTGCATGGAGTGGAACTAACTCTCAAGACTACATTTTTATGACTCAATACCCCTCATAAGGTCTGAAAGGAAGACTTATTGGGTTAAGAACATGCAACGCTCAAGAATCACTATTTTTAGGACAAAAAGTGTCTTAATGGAGGAAAAGTCTAGAGCTAAAAGATGGAGTGATCAAGATGAGAACTTTTTACTTTCTGGAGGTTCCTAACAAGAAAGAGATTCTAAATCCAAGATACTTCTCAAACTCCAAGCTCTTCTCACCACTCTCTTCTTCTTTAACGACACTTCTAAACACTCAAAAGGGATCCACAATGCACTCATCCACTTAGGTTTTCTTGGAGGTCGTTTCTCACGGAGGGAGGCTGAAGAAGAATTAGATATGAGGCTATAATGAGGTTTAAATATGAACCAAACCCTAAAAATTAGGGTTTACCATCTCATCACGTACGCCCTGCATACGAGGTGTACGCCCAGCGTACTAGGGCGCGTCCTAGTACTCCTAACGTACACAACGTACGCTCAACATACTCCACTTGGGTGAAATTACAAAATTGCCACAATGGGCCAATCTAGTAACCTTTCTCAACTCAAGGGTCAAAATTGCAATATTATTAAAACATAGGGTTGAAGTTGAAATTACCTTGACAACGAGATGTTACAATTCTCCCCCACTTGAGCTAGACTTCGTCCTCGAAGTCGGCCGTCGCGAACAACTTAGGATAATCCCCCCGCATCTCAGCCTTCGTTTCCTAGGTCCACTCGGAGCCTCTCTGATGCTGCCACTGAACTTTTACCAAAGGTATCTCGTTGTTGAGAAGGAACTTCATTTTTCTCTCCAATATAGCCACCAACCTCTCAATATAATTCAGGCGCTGATCGACCTGAATATCATCCAAGGGGACCACTACCTCACCGTCCAACACACACTTTGCAACTGAGAGACATGGAATATGTTGTGGATCTGACTAACCTCACTTGGAAAATCCAACCGATAGGCCACCCTGCCTACCCTGCGATCACACGGAACGGTCAAATATACTGGGGGTCCAAACTTCACTCTCTTCCAGAAGCGTATCACACCCTTCCAGTGTGAGACCTTTAGTAGTACCATAAACCTTAGATATGTTGGGTTTTAGATAAAAAAATAGTTTCATAAACTTGAAAGATATGGCAACGGAAGACTTTAATTTTGAAATAACATAAACATTTTATATCTACCAAGGTTCTTCTTGCAAGTTATAGAAAGATTAAAACACCAACCAAAGAAGAGGTGAAGAAATAACAACCTTTGCAGTTCTTTGGGTCCTCTTGGGAGGCTTGGAAGTTGATGAAGAATGTGGAACCTTTGAGACACCAACAATAACTCAACTTGATGTAGAATGCTAGTTCTTTGTATAAAACTCTTAAGTTTTTGAACCAAACCCAAGTATGGTTCAAAGAGAGCAAAATGCAAGCATCAAATCTTCAAGTGTTCAAAGCAAGAGAAGAGAGGAGGAGAGAGAAGAATGCTCTCGGCCATAAGCAAGAAGAATAGGGCAAAGCATTCAAGAATGCAAGCCTCATTATATAGTGTCTTAAAGTGAAGTCTTTACCCATTAAGTACTTCCACTTTAGACAAAAATGTCCCCTTGTCATAATCATGTCCAAGCATGCTTCTAAAGCATGATTTCTTTTGAATAAACTAATGGAAAAGCCAATTTTCTCTTCGTTTCATGCAAATCTCGAAATTATACATAAAAAAAGAAAGAAAGTCATACTTTTATAAATCTTTTACAAAATATAAACCTTGTCTTTTAGGAAAAAGACAAAAGGATTCAACTAGTCTAAAAGTTTGTACATGACTTAATAAATCATAACATATGATATATTTTGTTACTTGCTAATGAAAATTATTATTTCCATGAAATAAATAATTTCCAATTTAATTAAAAGAGTTTTATTGAATATTTATTAAAATCAATTTCTAATAAATAATCAATTGTATCAAGTTGTTGTTAGCGTGACCCATTAGTATCATATGTTATTTAGCAATAACACTTTAATATGACTCTTAAGCATACTAGATCTTTCAATCTCCCACTTGCGCAAGACTCATATTAGACTGATATAGACAATGGTGAACGTCTAGCAACATTTCACTGCCCCTAAGACCATACAACTGTTTGTGCCATTCTATCAACACCCAATTCCCTAAAAGCTCAAAGCTACAATTGGTGTATAAGGTAAGTTTATCAGTTATCCCTTTGCTACAGACATCATGTTGAATATGAGATACAGATCGCAATCAATCTCATTGGTTGTTCAACTTTTGGTAAGGCGCTTTAGATGTCTAAATCTCAACACATAAGAGGAACAAATCCCATCTTGACTACATAAGCCTCTTATGTAGTTCACACCATACCTTAAAATGGCTTTTATAACTGCCCGGCTAAGGAACGACATTTGACCATTTCAAAGGATAGTACTCCCTACACTTAAGTCCCACTATGTATCTCAGGTGTTAAGGATACAAAGATAATACCTTTTAATCAAGTATCATTCACGATAGCGATCCATGAGATGATCTTGATGCGGGTCAGTTCAATACTAGTTCTCTGACAAGTACCTATGAAACTTGGTTACAACCACTTGCCTACTTTCATCTAGTGAGAGTCAACCAATCCGATTCATATTAGTCTTACTTCATAATTGCTCCCACAATTATGACCGACTATGAACTTTTAGAATAATAACATTATTCATGGATTAAACATGTTAATATAGAACACAACAAGTATTAATGTGATGACTATATCCTAATATATTATAACATTATCTAATAGTTGTTGTTATAATGTTCCAATATCCAAATACTAAATCCAAATCAAAAATCCATTTCTAGAATAATAAAGTCTTATAGCTGAAGTGTGACCATTCATACTTAACTCAAAAGAGTGATTTTATCAATGGAAATGACAAAATTTAATTTGTGTGAATTCTGTGAATACTAACATCTCCATACTTAAATTTACTCTAAGTATAGTTAAATATCTTGGAGAATATGATTGGTGTTCTTTCGTGACATAGAGTCACTTACCTTGATTAAGTATACTCTCAAAGTCACAAAGATTTCTGTGTGATCCTTGAATGGCAGAAATCAACATAGTTTTTCAATGATCCCATTCATCCTATCATATTTGAATTCAACTTCTAAAGTAGTGCATTCTTATTTTGTAGTAAATTATGTCATTATGTTTTGCTTGGACCTCATTCCAGCAAAACTTACTATTCATTCCATAATGAAGTCAAAATCCAATTATAATTCATAATTATTTATATCTGTTTAGAAATTAACATCTTGTGTAGCTCTTTCCATAAAGATCCTTTCTAAACTGATTGTCTCATATGCATTCTCTTAGTTCTTCTAAAGTACTCTTAGGATGCTCTCTTAGTCATCCAGTGACTTAACCATGTATTCAATTAGTATCCTATGACATGCTTACAGCATGATCAAATACCATGTCCTATGCATAATATGGCGTAAATTATGAATCCATTTTCCACGCAAATAGAATATAAATCATTTCATCTAGTTCAAACATATGAACTATGTACTTTTGAGGCTAGCTCAAAATGATGCCATAAGACAATGCCAAGAATTCTCCAAAAGAATCTTGTGTCTTGATCCCTTTCAATATATTGCCAATATATGTATAAGGACATGAAACTTTTAACATTCATTTTATCTATCTCTTATAGATTTTACATTCCAAGAATGTATCTTCTCCTTCCTAAGTCTTTCATTTTAGAAACACTTTCCGAGTCAAGGTGAAAACGACCTTGCTTAGTCTGAATGTGATTTCAAATGATTAAGTATGTCTCACTCATACAAGATTAGGAATTTCACTATGCTCCCACTAGTTCTTAGTAAACACACATGTTCTATTCATTTTGATATAAAAACATACCTTGTGGTTTTAGATAAAATGATGATTGCAACATTAAGATGTTTGCTTTATATCCAGAAGTGGATCAAGCTCTACACATTTTGTTAGGATAACTTGGATTAAGAAAACCTCCAGGCTAATCTATATAGATATCTTCCTATAGATGTCTATTAAGAAAAGCGGTCTTTCTTGAAATCTATTTACTATATCTCATATTAAGAATATGAATTTATAGTAAATAATATCGTTGTTGATCTAATCATATCTACTCGTGAAAAAGGTTTGATCACAGTCAATGCCATGAGTATTATGAGGACCATATTCAGTGACATGAGTATGAGAAAATCCTTTTACTACAAGTTTTGCTTTAAATGTGTATGGTTATCCATGTAAATTATTCTTTCTAGAAGAATTATTTACTCCTTCTAGCCTTGCTATAGGGACAAATTTTAATCAAGGCCATTCTTGATTATTATACATGGATTACATCTCATGTTCATGACTCTAAGTCATTTATCAGATTCAAGATCTAACATAACATCTTGGTATTTGATGAATTTTCCAGAAACCATCAATAAAAGCTCATCAATGAGAGATTCCACATTTCTCAAGTCATAGATGGTTTCTACCATTAATGCGAACAATTTGTGTTTGTGAATAGCTATTATTCAATTTTAACAATCCTTGTTAAAATTGGTGCCAACTATTACTACACAAGGTTATGGTTCTTGAGCTGCTTCAAGTTCCATGTACCTCCCACTTGCTTTGTCATTAGAAGCTTGCTTTCTACTAACTTAGCTTTCACAAGAATAAGAGGACTTATTCTTGGCGGGTTTGCATATAATAATATAAGCCACATTTAGAGTATTATAAAAATATGTATTTAGTAGATTTTGGGTTTAGAAGCTTTAGTCCAACATCGGCTTTAAATCCACAAAACATTAAGTAAGATGAGGATGTAACCCTTCCATACTAAATCTTATAAAGTGTTTAAGCTACTTATTAGTTGGTGTTTGTATTCAAGATACAGTTAATAGTGATTGAAGTTATATCCCAAAAAAAGATTAAAGGACGATATTTCTACGATTAGAAAGTAAATCATACCAACTAAGATTTAATTCATCCTTTATTATCGTTAAGGCCTTAGATGGTTCTTACTGGTTTGTATCTCAACTTTTGAAATCTTCAACAAGATTTCACAATTATGTTTTACCACGTAAAATATAATTAAAACTACTATAGTTGTTGATAAAGTTGATTTGGTATCCTGTGCTTAATCTTAGACATTCATTAGAAAAGAAGTCATATACCAAAGTGTATAGTTCCTTAATTATTTTCTCTACACCTTAGTGAAAATATCATTAGGAATCCTTTACATATAAATAAGTTTCACATATGTCAAATAAACTACACTATTTGCCTTCAAAGATCCCTTTCTTGAAGTTGGAATATGTGAATGTCATTTATATAATAAGGATAACAATGTCAAAGATGAGTTTGATTTAAAATAAGTTTAAATCAAAAGTGCTTTCATATAGAACTTAATTTTATTTACGAAATGTTGATATTTACATCATAATTCTATTAAGAGATCTAGTCTCATAAATAGAAGTTAATCATTTCAGAATATGAATATTATCGTTATGAAAAACGATTGAGTAAATTATCAAACATTTGAATAAAATAACTGAGACATAAACTTAGACATGCTAAAATTCAAACATATATTGTTCCAAAACAAATATTGTTTTACATTACAAGTAATTTATGTTCTAAGCATAAATAATAAACTAAACTCCGAGAGTGTAGTTTCAACTTGATTGTGCTCAGCTGGTACTATTCAGTAAATATATGCAAGCCATTTACAAATATTAGATTAACATTTAAGTACCAAGTACTTAAGTGTTATATGAAAAGTATGAGTTCTATCTAGTAGATACAAGAAGTACTAGTCTCTTCCAGATTTTCTTTCTAAATAAGAGGAGTAAATCCTCTCCCAGTGTCCAGTTTCTTCACAAAAGAAACAAGATCCATCTATGTGGGCTTTAGTAGATTTCTTGGGCTTTAGTAGATTTCTTGCATTATTCCAATGTTTAAACTAGCTTTAACTAAAATATCATTGTATTAATTGGAATATTGCTTGACCTGTTATATCATCAGATATACATGTTTAAATTATCCAAGACTTCCTAGAAGTCATGAATAACTATTCCTAGCTTGATTTTAGAAACATCTTAAGCATCATGGTGATGCCTTAAATAGGTATCATGTTCAGGTTCATTGCTCAAAACAAATAGTTTAGGACCAAGACCTTTAAGTGTATACAATTTCATATCTCTTACGAGATTGTCTCTTAAGACATGAACCCATTCATTAAAGTTGTATCTATTGAACGTTATTGTTTCATTAAGTCATTAAAGAAAATGACAATTCATGATAATGAGAATGAATTATTTAACTACAAAAGTTTTAACAAAATTCATTTAGTATTTTCAATATTTAATCTTTAATAATTAATACCCTTTTAGTTTTCAAAAACATTAATTATCAAAGTCTAGGATCCAAGTTGCAAAACAAATAAATGGTTAGGAATCCTTTATCCCATCCATTTGACTTCAACCCAGTAGATATCGATTATCAATTATATCTCACCATATAATTCCTAGATTTATGGGATTACTAATAACAAATTTGATTAGACATGTTTGATCCCATCTATGCATCAGAACTCTCTTGCTTAGGTATCCTTTATCACAAAAGATTTCCGATCAAATCGTCCAATTTGAAAAACTTGTGTAATCGGCCTATAACATGGTTATAGAAATCTCGAATACACCCCGACCATTAAAAGATAACACTAAGCGGTTAGGTATCCTTTATCCCACTAGTGCATACAAGAGACGTGCGAGTGTTATTCAAAAGGATTGCATAGATTTGAGGTTTGTAAAAAGGGTCTTTATATGTTTTATAATTCTAGTTTAAAAACATATAATATCATGGTTATTACATGCATATAATAAACCATGGTATCAATTTTTAAAAGAAAATTACCTTTTAAAGGTTCTATATAAAAAGCTAGTTTTTATATAATTTGACGCAATTCAATTTCAATAACCGGTATTATGTTTGAATGCATTTGAACATTTTATATCTCTAATAAAACTTCATTTTATTACTTATATATTTGGAGTTTTTATATGTTACAAAAATCACCATTTTAAAACTTATAATGGAGTATTTCAAAATTTGCCGTTATTAACGATTTTATAAAACTGGGTTTTATTTTAAAATTAATAACTTGTTACATCTTATGTCCAATTTTGAAAAACCAAAACTCCATGGGATGTTTATTTTGTCCAAAATTATCTTAGCATGTGAAAAACTAATTTATCAACCACACATAATAATTGCTTAAAATAAACAACACAAACATGCATAAAAATGATATGTGCATAAACATAACCAACTAATGATATTTTTGTGAGCCAACACAAAAGATGTCAAGTTCATTCATAAAGGGACATTTAAGGGGACCAAAATATTCTTGTAATGTTGTTGTAGAAGCTCCCACTTGAGTAAACACCCATTTCTTGCAAAAGGTTTGAAAAACTTCTTTAAAGGAAAGACTGCAGCTTTTATGATACTTTTCAGAAAGTGTCATCTTTATGTTCAGCACATGTGTAGCATTCATGGCACTTTTCAGAAGGTGTCATCTTTCTGCCCAGCACATGTATGAACTCGAAAATTGCCCTTTTGTCTTCAAAAAATGGCTCCAACTTCATTTCTTGTTACATCTTTGTACAAATAAATTATTTCTAAAAACTAATCTATTACTTTATAAAAATAAACAAGAAAAAACTAATATATTTAATTATTACATACCATATGAATAAATAAATTATTACAACCATTTTTACAAAAAAAAAACAACAAACACAACAACATAACAACACATTGGTCCTTGGCTAGTTTATGCACATCATACATCAACATATACATAAAACAACATTTGTTTTTCTAAGACAACTTTAAATGACAAAATATGCATGAAACTTTTGTCACATTAATTAACAATTAAAAGTTGTCAAAGAAAATATGTATGAACTTATTTTTTATACAAAAACAAGTTATCCATATTCTTCAAAAACCAAGATTTCCAAAAATAAAAAAAAAATTTAACCAAACTTGCAAGATGGCTCTGATACCAATTGTTGGATTTTAGATCAAAAAATAGTTTCATAAACTTGAAAGATATGGCAACGGAAGACTTTAATTTTGAAATAACATAAACATTTTATATCCACCAAGGATCTTCTTGCAAGTTATAGAAAGATTAAAACACCAACCAAAGAAGAGGTGAAGAAATAACAACCTTTGCAGTTCTTTGGGTCCTCTTGGGAGGCTTGGAAGTTAATGAAGAATGTGGAACCTTTGAGACACCAACAATGACTCAACTTGATATAGAATGCTAGTTCTTTGTATAAAACTCTTAACTTTTTGAACCAAACCCAAGTATGGTTCAAAGAGAGCAAAATGCAAGCATCAAATCTTCAAGTGTTCAAAGCAAGAGAAGAGAGGAGGAGATGGAAGAATGCTCTCGGCCATAAGCAAGAAGAATGAGGCAAAGCATTCAAGAATGCAAGCCTCATTATGTAGTGTCTTAAAGTGAAGTCTTTACCCATTAGGTACTTCCACTTTAGACAAAACTTTCCCCTTGTCATAATTATGTCCAAGCATGCTTCTAAAGCACGATTTCTTTTGAATAAACTAATGGAAAAGCCATACTTCTCTTCCTTTCATGCAAATATCGAAATTATACATAAAAAAAAGAAAGAAAGTCAAACTTTTATAAACTCTTATATAAAATATAAACCTTGTCTTTTAGGAAAAAGACAAAAGGATTCAACTAGTCTAAAAGTTTGTACATGACTTAATAAATCATAACATATGATATATTTTGTTACTTGCTAATGAAAATTATTATTTCCATGAAATAAATAATTTCTAATTTAATTATAAGAGTTTTATTGAATATTTATTAAAATCAATTTCTAATAAATAATCAATTGTATCAAGTTGTTGTTAGTGTGACCCATTAGTATCACATGTTATTTAGCAATATCACTTTAATATGACCCTTGAGCATACTAGATCTTTCAAGATAAATCCTTGACTCCCGGACACGCCATTACCAACCACTGCTTCTACGAGAAAAGATGATCAATTCAAAAAATTTCACATTGTATCCAACCCTTGTCAGCTCAGGTGTACCCCCACCTGGCAAACACTTGATACATTCACCAAGAACTTCATGACTCGAGGCTCCATAACCGATACCCATGTTGGGTTTTAGGTACTATAACACTCCTAGGGTGCATATACAACCCTAATGCTTTGGATCTAACTTTTCTCTAGTTATACATGCAATTTTCATTTTCCAAAGCATGAATCCTAACTAGCATACAACTTTGATATTTGAATCATAAAATAAGTTAGAAGAATACCTCATTGGTTTAGCTTGTAGAACTTGGCCTTTCAAGAGCTTAGCACCTCAAATATGATGCCTCTAATATGTCACAAACACCATGAACAAATGGAGAATAATGAGAAAGAGGCTAGGAATCACCAAAAACGGCTAGGGTTCTTCTTATAACTCTTAGGTTCCAATTTTGGTGTGTTAGGGGTTACATTTATAGTGTGGAATTCCTAGGGTTTCAACTTGTAAACCCTAATTCACTTCCTTGGGCCTATTATCCAATAATCCATATGATAAGCCCTTTGGACTAATTCTTCATGGACTCCACAAAGATTTAGTCCATACTAATCAACATGGATCATTAGCCCAAACTATATGTATTACTGATTTACCTAATCAGTACCCGTTAATTTAATCAGTCTCTTTTGATCACCAAATTAATTCCTGATCAATACCAATTAAATAATATGATTTCTCAATTAATATATTATACTTCTAATATATTCATAAATCACAATTAACCTCTTTCTCAAATATCCATCCTATCAAATTGATCTGGTGAAGGCAACCCAAAAGAACCATGCTATTATCGGGTTAAGTACATACCAATTATAGTTATGGGCTTACACACCTAATCCAACAGTCTCCCACTTTGATAAGTCTAATAACTATAACTGCAAATACGACTTCAAAAACCGACTAGGATTCGTAGCTCTCAAAATCCGCTGTCGAACTCTGATCTAGTCAATGACGTGTCCTTTAGATAAGGGATCATATATTCCTCCATTCTACAATATATCGTATGAACTGAGACAAGGATTATAATCATTCTATCTGTTCATGTATTGTTTCCCGATTTGCGATTTATGACGACTGACTAATTGAACAAATCAAATCAGTTCAGGCTTGGCCAAGCGCTTAGGATGTCATCACTAAATCATCGAGGGGCCCATAGATATCGCTTTTACCCCCTTAGGGTAAAAGGAATGGATAAACTTCTACTCATATGCTTGATCAATTTAGTCATCAAATCACACATAACAATATGTTTTTATAACACCAAGTTACTGGTGCGTTTACATATCATCAATGTGCAACCGACTTTTAAACTACAACTCATATGGATTGAACTAGTTCAATCTTAATCACAAAACAAGATTTGTGACAAATCCAAAATCATATGGACTGAACTAGTTCAATCTTAATTTCCTGCCATCTAGTAGCACAAGGGTCCTACCATTGGTTCCATGTTGTTGAGCAGCTCACCTATACAAATCAATGTACTTTCCATTGATCAAGGTGCTTTGCCTTATGAATTCAAATGAGAACTCATAGAACTCACATGCATAGTCAAACTAACTGGAATAGGCACAGAAACAAGAATATGTCAACACGATAGGTTATAAACCTTAAGTCGTGTGCTGGTGGTAAACAGTAGGTTTATTCTTGATTAGTCCTGAACCTATTCAGGACCATTAAGACTCCCACTGACCTCTTAACATATAAGATTCTCCGTTAAGGAACATTTCTCGACAATCAAATATTCAAGAGTTAGTGTGAGTTCTTATCAAGAAAAACACTTCACATAATTGGTCTTAGTTGGTATTTGTCTTATCCAAGACATCACAATTACCAATTTCAAATGTGCAAGAGTAAGACACCTTTCACATTTTATGATGTGTTATAAACCTACTTAAGATTATGTCACTCAAGGCACAATCTTGGAGTATGACTCTAAGACTCGATTTTGGAAGGAAGTATGACTCACCTTTTTTATTTAACCACTTCAACAATTCTTGATTCCTCTTCTTAGTCATACAAGTGCACTAAGGTGTCCTTAGAGGATCAATTGAGATATGGTTCCATAATCATTAAGATGATCATAAAACACGATACTAAGGTTCTTTCCTTTCCTTTCACATTGGAGAAACTTTTATCTTTCTGCCTAACTGATTCTTCTTATTCGTTCTGATATACATTGAAACTTTTCAAGGTATTAGAATTACACTTAAACTTGTAAGAATAACCATATTTACTGAACTTTCAGTAAATCATGACGAATATACTTTATCGTCCTTTGTGGTGGACCTGACCAGTACACATCAATGTGTACTAGATCCTTTCATCTTTCACTTGACTTACATACATATGTAAACAAGGAATTAGTCTTAATTTCCCAAGTACCAAGATTTCCATACATCATATGATTCCAGGTTTCTATCCAATTGAAACTTGGGCGATGAGAATCTTTCCTTACTTAGAAAATTACGACACTACCACAATTGATATAACTAAGAATCCAACCATTTTCAATATTGCTATGAATAGAAACATATAAACAACAATTTTCACAAATGCCATTGCAAGGAAATATAAAATAAAATCAAAATTTCTTTATTTATAAAAGTGCGTAAAACTTGTCCTTACAGTGCAAATACAAATGAAAACTATGTTGCTATCTATTCCTAAGCAATCTATCATAACTCCTAAGCAGCAGCTCAAAAATATGATCATCGAACCATGCGATCGAAATCCATCTTTTTCATGATCAGAATCAGCTTACTCTTCTTTCAAGCTTCCTTTCTCTTCTTTGACCCAACAAAACATAAAAATGCAATCTTATCACATCATGTATTAAGAATCTATAAGTAGGAACTTAATAGAGTTAGATAGTGAACTTACCTGAAGTAGAACAATACAATTTGATTTTACCATCTCTTAGATCTCTCAGGTTGTCTGGGCAGCTTCACAACCAATGCCCCTTCTCTTGGCAATAGAAACAAACAAACTCTCTCAGAATGGTACATGGGACAATCACAGACTTAGCCTTTCTCTTTACCATTTGGTCAAACGGTTTGACCTTGGCCAATCCCTTTCCATTGGGAAGAGAAAGCTTTTCTGGACTTCCAATGTCGCCATTGTCAATGTCCATGGAAGTTTAGGAAATAGATCTTCCAATCAAGTTTGCTTTACCAGTGCGCCAAATCATTGCTGATTCAGCAGCAATAAGCAAATAAGTAAGATTGATAAGGGCCACGTCGTGGTCTGTCACACAGTTGTCTTTAACAAAATCAGAGTATTATAATGAACGTGAAATCCTCATTTTAAGAAAAACCATTTATTCTCAAGTACAATTAACAGAAATCAGAGTATTATAATGAACGTGAAATCCTCAATGCTGATGATGAGTGTGTACAGTTCTGCCTTTGCCTTCCCATAGTCACCGATGATACATGAAACCACAAACAACTGGGTAAGCATAAAGCTTAGTGAGTCTCCCCCAAAATACCCCATACGATAAACATACAAGCATGCTTCGGGTTCACTCAGCCATCAGGCTGGAATACAAAGGGTTTGTTGACCGACCACCTCAACCCAACCGCTCTTCCAGAGCCTCCGTGCCTACGGCTTACAGCCGGACCGCACCGGGTATCTTGGCCTACAGCACAAAGCAGGACCGCCTCAACCCACCACTACCATATGTTGAGATATAAACAAACACGGATCAAGTATGCACATAATACAGATAAACAACAATCATATAGCTCACTATCTCTTACTAGTCCTCTTACAACACACAATCCCTCAATCAACTAACCTCCATGAAATGCGTAACCATAAGTACCCAGAGGTGAGATAGCTACCCGAACAGATGATCCTACTCTAGAGGCACAACCAAACAAAGAACAAGAAATAAAGTATAGATTAAGAGTTCTAAGGCTATTCTACATGACTACATATAGTCCCTAGGGCACTCCACTAGATGACAACCAGTAAGCACAGATAACATACACAGCCAACAGTGCACTATAGCATAACAACATCCTATATAACAGGACCCAACACAATATTCTATAATTCGGAAGAGGGATGTCGTAATCCAATTGTAAAATATTTGAAGGTAGGTAAATGACGATTTACCAATTTCCACCATGAAAAACGAAAATGAACATTAGGTTTTAAATGAATTGAAATTCCTAGATTCTTTGAGATTCATTGAAATTTTCAGTGGCATGTTTAATCTCGATTATGCCCTTCAAGTTTGTGACTGGGATACCGAGGATCACAAACAAGGTGTGAATAACCATGCAAATTAGCTTGGTACTCTCGAAGACATTTATCACTTAATCAATGTGCCGGTTAACCACACACGCTCCATTGATCTATGATAATCTACGAGCTACCCATTGCCCTCCTTCATTAGTCCCATACTAGTGTGCCGGTTAACCACACACGCTCCACTAATGACCAATAAGGTGCAATGTGCAATTTCATGGATTAGCACCAAATTCACATTTAGTTACTTGTAATTCATCATACCTATTAATGAAGGTTTGTGTCCTATATATCCTACCCGTTCGGATAAAGACCCTCCAATAGTCAAGAGTGCGGTGGGTAAGAATGGATACCCAATGGCGGTCATTTTACAGGCCACGTCCTTAAACACCCCTTATAGACCAGGTTCTTGAATGAGGCCTACTAACGGTAAGACTGACATTTTACTTATACATATATAATATATTAGACTTTTAATGTTATATAGTATAAGGGTGTATTTTACACTTTTAAAATACTAAGTGGTTTAATCTATTAATAAATTAGACTTTTAATTTAATTAAACTTAAACCATATCATTATGGATTTATTAATTCTCTCTTTTACTTAAACATTTAATTAATTTAATCAACTCCATAAGAGAGTAATTTGAACTATTAAAAAAAACATCAAGGTTCCAAATATAAAATTCAAAATTCAAACTATTCAATTAATTTTTAAGTTATGAAACCAAGAGTTGCGCCTTTTGAAAACTTTCAATTACTAGAGTTCTAGAATTAGTGAGACTTTTCAAATTCCAAAACTTGTGGGCAAGTTTTGAAACTTCTTCAAAACTTTTGGATTCCAAACTTGATGGCATGTTTTGTAACTCCTTAAAAAAACTTTTGAGTTCCAAAACTTGATGGCAAGTTTTGTAACTCTTCAAAAAACATTTAGATAAAATTTTAAACTAATAAAGTAATCATATATATTTATCTTTTACCAATTTGACCTAATGCAACTCATATATCAAGATAAATCCAAATCAAATAATCCAAATAATTGGTTTATCATACAAACTAGTAATTATCTTAAAATTTTAGAATTTATCTTTAATTGGATGAGGTTAATCACTACCATATCAGAAAAATCAGATTTAATGATATAAAACAGTTCATGGTAATGATCCTAATGCAATTCTGGCCAAAAAACCCGAAAATCTGCCAACAGACTGTCCAACTCGTCCAGTCTGGCAATTCACTCGTCGAGTTCCATAGTGGACTCGTCGAGTTCACCCTGGCAGAAGATAGATTTCCATTTTTTTTCAACATTGAACAATTAACCAATGCATCTATATAACAGAAAACACCCATGGCTCTGATACCACTGTTGGGTTTTAGGTACTATAACACTCCTATGGTGCACATACAACCCTAATGCTTTGGATCTAAGTTTTCTCTAGTTATACATGCAATTTTCATTTTCCAAAGCATGAAGCCTAACTAGCATACAACTTTGATATTTGAATCATAAAATAAGTTAGAAGAATACCTCTTTGTTGTAGCTTATAGAACATGGCCTTTCAAGAGCTTAGGACCTCAAATGTGATGCGTCTAATGTGTCACAAACACCATGAACAAATGGAGAATAATGAGAAAGAGACTAGGAATCCCCAAAAACAGCTAGGGTTCTTCTTAGAACTCTTAGGTTCCAATTTTGGTGTGTTAGGGGTTACATTTATAGTGTGGAATTCCTAGGGTTTCAACTTGTAAACCCTAATTCACTTCCTTGGGCCTATTATCCAATAATCCATATGATAAGACCTTTGGACTAATTCTTCATGGACTCCACAAAGATTTAGTCCATACTAATCAACATGGATCATTAGCCCAAACTATATGTGTTACTGATTTACCTAATCAGTCCCCGTTAATTTAATCAGTCTCTTTTGATCACCAAATTAATTCCAAATTAATTCCTGATCAATACCAGTTAAATAATATGATTTCTAAATTAATATATTATACTTCTAAGATATTAATAAATCACAATTAACCTATTTCTCAAATATCCATCCTATCAAATTGATCTGGTGAAGGCAACCCAAAAGAACCATGCTATTATCGGGTTAAGTACATACCAATTATAGTTATGGGCTTAAACACCTAATCCAACTACCCAACCTTGGTATCCAAACCCATAATAACGACTCGCTAACAGACGAGATTTATAATGCAAAAACTCCGTAAGAGACTTCCTCAGGCATGACTGATACTCCCAACAACCTATAGCTACTCACTTTATCCACACGAGTTGGTTCGTGAGTCTCCCGACTTCGAGCAATGCACCAACCCCGAAAGTACCACAAGTAGAAGAAATAAATAATCGCGATCACCTACGCACCGCCAATCAACCACCATGTAGTTGTCTTAAACTCAAAATTGTCGGAAACATCACGATTGACGATGATCTTGATGTGAAACCAAAAGATTCAACAGTTATGGAAGTCTTAAACTCGGAGATATCTGACCGAGAACCAAACCTTGGCACATGGTCTTCCTACTGCGAGGTCCCGCTCTCCCACACTTGAATAATGCTAGAATCTGAAAACTTCACAATCCTTCGACACTCAGACTAACCTGAACTCCACCACTTGATCCCAACCACTGATATCCAAATATATAGGAGAATCTGAATTTACACAACATCATAAATACCAATACACATACAATCTGATGACAAAGATAATTAACCCATTAATACAAAAATTAAAATAACCAAATCCCACTAAGATACTTCCATTTAACTGAGCATCCAAGATTACAACTGAACCTTGAAACACAAATAGAAATTACAGGTAAATACCAATACTGTTGGGTTTTGAGCATTCTAACACTCCTATGGTGTACATGCAACCCTATAAACCTTGGATCTATGTTTTCTCTATTATACATGCAAATATTAACTATTCCAAGGTTTCATCCTAACTAGCATATTATGAAGCACCTATACTACAAAATTCTAGTTAGATGACATACCTTTTGATGTAGCTTGATGTCTTCAACCTTTAAGATCTTAGCCCCAATAGTGTGGAAGCCTCAAATGGAATCACAAATCACCAAAACACCTTGGAAGAACTTGAGAGAATATGTATGCACACTAAAATCGGCCCACTCTTATTTTCACACACTTGTGCCAATTTTGTGAGCCAAGGACCCCTTTATATATTATGGAGGATTAGGGTTACATCCATGTAAACCCTAATACCCATGACCTTTCATTTGCATAGGATCCATGGGTTAAAAGCTCCATGGACCATCCATGAAAGCTTAGCCTAACTTAAATGAACTTGGCCCATTCCATATATATAAGAGTCCATATTTAATTAGTTCTTTTTGATCACTTAATTAATTCTAAATTAATTCTTGATCAATACTAATTAAATAATATGATTCCATATTAATATATTAGAACTTATAATATATTAATATAAATCATAAATATACTATTCTCAAAAGACTATCCATATAAATTGTGCCGGTGAAGTGCAACCCAAATGGACCATGCCGGGTCGGGTCAAGTACATACCAAATATAGTTATGGACTTAGACATTAATCCAACAGTCTCCCACTTGGATAAGTCTAAAACTATTATTGAGTATGACTTCAAAACCTAACTGGCAATCGTAGCTCTTAAAGCCGCTGTCGAACTCTGACCTTGTCAATGACTTGTCCATTAGATAAGGGATCATACATTCCTCCATTATAGATATCATATGGACTGAGACATGGATTATAATCATTCTCTCTGTCCATTTGTTGTTTCCCGATTTTCAATTTATGATGACTGACTTATTGAACAAATCAAATCAGTCCTGGCTTGGCCAAGCACTCACATGTGTCATCGCTAAATCATCGAGGGGCCCACAGATATCGCTTTTATCCCGAAGGTAAAAGGAATGGATAAACTTCGACTCATATGGCTTGTTCTACTACTTGTTGAATCATACACAAAGGCACGTTTTATAACATCGAGTTACCAAATGCGTTTTCGTGCAATCAATGTATAACCAACTCATTGTAACAACTCATATCTCGAGGTTTGAAGAATATAAGATATTATCGTCTCATGATCACTTGTGGTAAAATCCATGAAGTGATTCAAATGAGCGCGGGTTGAATCCAATACTCATAAATTATGAGCACTCATGAGTGTTGTAGCACCACTTTGTCCACCAACTTGGACCTCTACAAACCAACCCATGACAGTCTTGATTCATATCTACTTCCAACATATGACCGACTGTGGATTGTTTGAATAACTTAATCATTCAGGAAGAGCGACTTAGTTATTCTGGAAGTCAAAACATGCAAAGTGAACCACCAGAATAAATGAATCAAATATGGTATCAAACCCTATGAATATAAATAAACACTTTTATTTATCACCATACTGATTACTCATTATTCATTGTTTCGGTTTTATCAACTTTATACTTGAATTAAAAACACTAGTTGTCCCATGCTCCAACCATGTACACTATGTTTTTCTTAAACAATAGCTTTGCCATACACCAAGTATGCACTCTATGTTTGTCTATGATCCTTACTTTGTGAAATAAACCAATTGAACATAATTTCAATGATTCTAATTTCACACTCCCAAATCCTTATCGAAAAATGTGAGAATTTCAAATTCCTATCATTTATTGAAATCTGTTTAGATTTTAAACTTATATGCACTGACCCTTCTGTAATGAATATGTACAAAGTCACAAAGACTTGTCAACAGTCATTATAAGGTATTCCAATGGAGATCAACTCCATGGAAACTAAGTCTCATATTCAAAGTACATTGCTTTGGACATGCTTCTTGCATTAAGTTTTCTAATCTTACACAGATAACTTCCACCTATGGAGACAACTCCATATTCTCATTTTGACTATCACTTCTGAATAAGAGATGCCTCTTTTCAGAATATGTCAATATGGTCCTTCCAAAATTAGCACTATATTTCCAACTGTCCCTGAGCAACCAATCTTTGGTAAACCTCAGATTGTCCTCGACAATTGCTTAATCATTTTAGTCATATCCAATTCTAGACCTTTTCCCTTCTTAATGCCTCTGGGCATTTGGAAAAATTTAGAAATGACAAATATTATAGCACATGCAATCGATCCTGTACCCAAAGCAAATGGTACACGATTCATGATGTCTCACATAAAGACATGATTATAGACCAGTCTTTTGCTACAATATTTTTATTTGCCATGTTTTCAAAATTTGACTATGAAGAGGGATGCCGTAATCATAATCGAATTTTAAGAACGCAATATATATAATTTCCTTAAGTTGAACCAATCCAACATGAAATTCATATATATATTCTTGACTAAAGATGATTAAGGTCTCAATCTAAGCCTTTAGAACTGAAATGAAGTATATCCTCTCCCTTAATTATAGCAAAACAACTTTTTCAATCCCTGCAGCCTCACGAATTGAAACTTTTGTTTTCTATAATTAACATTGCTAACTTGCAACACTAACAATAATTATCATGCTCCCACTAACATGATGATTATTAGCATAACACTTATGCTCCCACTAGCTTTGACATGTACTCAGAAATGAGCTGGACTTCTAGAAATCAATACTTTATTGACTTTCTTACCAAAGTTCAGATTTCTGATACGAGATGCTTTGATAAAACTTTATCAAAATCATACACCTTTCCTTAGATAGCATGCATGTGTGTCTAAACAATTTCAGAACTATGAAAAGGGATGCCGTAATCATAGTCTCAATTGTTTAGACCTTTTGCCATCTGCTTCAAATCTACTTGGTGGAAGTGTTTCCTCACCATCATTTTCATGAATCAGAGAGAAACCTTATGACCCTTAGATTTTATGGTGTATGTGTTCTTATCCATGTGAATCGTTAAAACCATAGTCACAAGACAAGGATAATGACAAATCCAAACTCATATGGACTGAACTTATGCAATCTTAACTTCTTGCCACCTGGCAGTACAGGGCCTGCCATTGCTTCCAAGTTGTTATGCAACCAACTGAGAACTTTCAGAACTCCTATGCAAAGCCAACTTTAACTAGAATGGGCACAGAATATGTCAACACGATAGGTTATAAACCTCAAGTCGTGTGCTAGTGAAGAACCTCAGGTTTTATTCTTGATTAGTTCTTGAAATTCTTTTTAGGATCTTTAAGACTCCCACTATCCTCTTGACATATAAGACTATCTTGCCAAATATTCAAGAGATAGTGCGGATTCTTTATCAAGACAAACACTTCACACAATTGGCCTTAGTTGGTCTTTGTTTTATCCAAAACATCACAACTTACCAATTTCAAATGTACAAGAGTAGGCACTTTTACTCTTACATTTGACAAGTGTTTTAAACCTTTCTTTAAGATATGTCACTCAAGTTACAATCTTGGAGTATGACTCTAAGAATTGTTTTGGAGCGAAGTATGACTCATCTTCCTGATCTAACCATTTCAACAATTCATGACTCCTCTTCTTAGTCATAAGAATGCACTAAGATGACCTTTAGAGGACTAATTGTGATATGATTTCTAAATCATTAAGATGATCACAAACATGATACTAAAGTACTCTCCCATCTTTTCAGATTTGAGAAACTTTTATCTTTCTGCCTTATTTGATTATTCCCATTCGTTCTGCCATACATTGAGACTTTTCCAATGTTTCAGAATTATACTTAAACTTTTAAGTATAACCATATTTAATAAACGTTAGTAAATCAAATAGTCTTAACGAGCTTTGTGGTGGACATGACCAGTGCACAAGAATGTGTACTCGATCCTTTTAGTCCTTCACTTGACTCACACATCCATGTGAACAAGTAATTAGTCTTGATTTTCCAATGCTTGAAAGTTCTCATTCATCATACTATTCAACTTGCATGATTCCAAGTTTCGGTCCAATTGAAACTTGGGCGATGAGGAACTTTCCTGATTTGGTAAATTTAGACACTACCACAAATGAAAGAATCAAATCCATTTTCCAATATTGCTGTCAGTGGAATCATATAAGCAACAATTTTCCACAAATGCCATTGTAAGGATACTTCAAATAAATAAAATTAAACAATTTTCTTTTATTTTAAAACTTTGCAAAAAAACTTATCCTTTCTATCCACATGGAAAATTGTTGTTATCTATTCCTTAGCAATATATCATAACTTCTTAAGCAACTGCTCAAAATTCTGATGCGATCGAAATCCACCTTCGCGATCAGAATCAGCATATACTTCCTTTAAGATTTCTCTCTATTCTTTGATTCTTAAAACATCAACATGTGACCCAGTCACATCATGTAATGAGGATCTCAGAATAGAACTTAACAGAGTTAGATAATGGGCTCTACCTGATGTAGAGTCAAACTTATTGACTTTAACATCCTTAGGTAAATTTGGCAGCTTTGCAATCAACGCCCCTTCCTTTGGCAAAATAAACATATGGACCCTTTGGTAATGGGACTATCTCAGACTTAGTCTTTCTCTTTACCATTTGGTCAACCGGGTTGACTATGGCCAATCCCTTTCCATTGGGAAGAGAATGCTTTTTCTGGATTTCCAGTGTCACCATTGTCACTGTCCATAAAGTTTTTGGGAAGTTGATCTTCTAATCAAATTTGCTTTACTATCGTTCCAAATCATTGCTGATTCAGCAGCACCAAGCAAATAGATATGATCATTAAGGTTCATGTCATAGTCTGTTTCATAGTAGTCCCAAAGGAGCTCACTATGTGACTTAGAAAGTGATTGAACATCCAACTTTCTCAAGACTTTGACACCCAACTCTCCCGGCTTGTCAATATGTGACTTCATCTCTAAAATGTGATCACACATAGACCTTGCTTGCCATTAGGGCTTGAGTGACCTTGAACTTGTGGGTTAGGTAGAATAATTGGAGGAGGTGGAGGAAGAGAAGTATGACTTCCATGAGCCAAATCGGGAAGTCATATTCATTAGGAAAGCTTGGTTTGGGAAGATCATTGTTGTCTAAACCAGACATCAACAATGGGAGAAATTCACGTAAAGTTGATTTAAGTCCTTAATATAACACCCAATATGATATATTAAGGCTAGGACCCAACAAACTATTTTATAACTGGGAAGAGGGATGCCGTAATCCAAGCTATAAAATATTTGAAGGTAGGTGAATGACGATTCACCAATTTCCACCAAGATAAACGAAATGTATTATTAGGTTTTAATTGGTTTTGAAACTCCTAGATTCTTTTGAGATTCATTGAACTTTTCAATGGCATGTTTCAATCTCGAGTGTGCCCTTTAGGTTTTGTGACTGGGATGCCGAGGATCACAAAACAAGGTGTGAAGTAACCATGCAAATATACTTGGTACCCTTAATATTTACCCCTCAATCGATGTGCCGGTTAACCACACACGCTCCAACGATACTATGATAAACATTAAGTTACCCTTTGCCTACCTTGTTAAGTCGAGGTTAGTGTGCCGGTTAACCACACACGCTCCACTAACAGCTTAAACAAAGTGCAAAGTGTAATTTCATGGATTAGCACCTTATTCACATTTTCCTAAGTAACTAAGATTGAGAATTTATAAGTGTTTAGTTACTTAGTATTTATCATTATACTTATAATGAAGGGAAAATTATAGTCCTTGTCCTACCTGTTCGGCTAACGACCCTCCACCGGTCAAGGAAGCGGTGAGTGAGAGTGGACACCCATTAAACTGCCATTTTATAGGCAGTAACCTTATACCCCCTTTATAGACCGGCTTCGTGAATGAGGCCTACTAATGGTAAGACGACTTGCTCTTATACATATAATATATTAAACTTTTAATATTATAATAGTATAAGGGTGTATTTTAGACATTTAAAATACTTGGTGGTTTAATCTATTAATTAAACTAGACTTTTAATTTAATTAAACTCAAACCATATATTTATGGATTAATAATACTCTTTTAATTAAACGCTTTAATTAACTATTAATAAAGTCCATAAGAGTTAATTTGAACTATTCAACAAAACATCATAATTCCAATTATTAAACTCAAAATTAAAACCATTTAATTAATTGTTTAAGTTATGAACCCAAGAGTTTTAGAATGCAATTCTTTTTTTCATAAAAAACTTTTCTCAAATTCCAAAACTTGAGGGCAAGTTTTGTAATTCTTGAAAACCTTTGGATTCCATAACTTATGGAATTGATGGTGTTTTATGATGAAACTTTCCATGTTCCATAACTTAAGAACAAGTTATGGAATTCTTTAAAACATTAACACCAAATTTTGTAACTCCATAAAAACTTTGAATCAAACATTTAGATCAAACTTTTAAAACTAATAAAATAATCATATCATTTTATCTTTTACTAAATTTGACCTAATTCAACTCATATAGCAAATGATTCAAATTTTACAAATAATTAGTTTTTCACAAAAACAAGTAATTATCTTAAAATTTGACAAACGTCATGTTTTTTTTCTTTTTTTTCAACTTTGAAAATAAAACATTTGCATCAATATAACAGAAAACAACCCATGGCTCTGATACCACTGTTGGGTTTTGAGCATTCTAACACTCCTATGGTGTACATGCAACCCTATAGTGTGGAAGCCTCAAATGGAATCACAAATCACCAAAACACCTTGGAAGAACTTGAGAGAATATGTATGCACACTAAAATCGGCCCACTCTTATTTTCACACACTTGTGCCAATTTTGTGAGCCAAGGACCCCTTTATATATTATGGAGGATTAGGGTTACATCCATGTAAACCCTAATACCCATGACCTTTCATTTGCATAGGATCCATGGGTTAAAAGCTCCATGGACCATCCATGAAAGCTTAGCCTAACCTAAATGAACTTGGCCCATTCCATATATATAAGAGTCCATATTTAATTAGTTCTTTTTGATCACTTAATTAATTCTAAATTAATTCTTGATCAATACTAATTAAATAATATGATTCCATATTAATATATTAGAACTTATAATATATTAATATAAATCATAAATATACTATTCTCAAAAGACTATCCATATAAATTGTGCCGGTGAAGTGCAACCCAAATGGACCATGCCGGGTCGGGTCAAGTACATACCAAATATAGTTATGGACTTAGACATTAATCCAACAGTCTCCCACTTGGATAAGTCTAAAACTATTATTGAGTATGACTTCAAAACCTAACTGGCAATCGTAGCTCTTAAAGCCGCTGTCGAACTCTGACCTTGTCAATGACTTGTCCATTAGATAAGGGATCATATATTCCTCCATTATAGATATCATATGGACTGAGACATGGATTATAATCATTCTCTCTGACCATTTGTTGTTTCCCGATTTTCAATTTATGATGACTGACTTATTGAACAAATCAAATCAGTCCTGGCTTGGCCAAGCACTCACATGTGTCATCGCTAAATCATCGAGGGGCCCACAGATATCGCTTTTATCCCGAAGGTAAAAGGAATGGATAAACTTCGACTCATATGGCTTGTTCTACTACGTGTTGAATCATACACAAAGGCACGTTTTATAACATCGAGTTACCAAATGCGTTTTCGTGCAATCAATGTATAACCAACTCATTGTAACAACTCATATCTCTAGGTTTGAAGAATATAAGATATTATCGTCTCATGATCACTTGTGATAAAATCCATGAAGTGATTCAAATGAGCGCGGGTTGAATCCAATACTCATAAATTATGAGCACTCATGAGTGTTGTAGCACCACTTTGTCCACCAACTTGGACCTCTACAAACCAACCCATGACAGTCTTGATTCATATCTACTTCCAACATATGACCGACTGTGGATGGTTTGAATAACTTAATCATTCAGGAAGAGCGACTTAGTTATTCTGGAAGTCAAAACATGCAAAGTGAAACACCAGAATAAATGAATCAAATATGGTATCAAACCCTATGAATATAAATAAACACTTTTATTTATCACCATACTGATTACTCATTATTCATTGTTTCGGTTTTATCAACTTTATACTTGAATTAAAAACACTAGTTGTCCCATGCTCCAACCATGTACACTATGTTTTTCTTAAACAATAGCTTTGCCATACACCAAGTATGCACTCTATGTTTGTCTATGATCCTTACTTTGTGAAATAAACCAATTGAACATAATTTCAATGATTCTAATTTCACACTCCCAAATCCTTATCGAAAAATGTGAGAATTTCAAATTCCTATCATTTATTGAAATCTGTTTAGATTTTAAACTTATATGTACTGACCCTCCTGTAATGAATATGTACAAAGTCACAAAGACTTGTCAACAGTCATTATAAGGTATTCCAATGGAGATCAACTCCATGGAAACTAAGTCTCATATTCAAAGTACATTGCTTTGGACATGCTTCTTGCATTAAGTTTTCTAATCTTACACAGATAACTTCCACCTATGGAGACAACTCCATATTCTCATTTTGACTATCACTTCTGAATAAGAGATGCCTCTTTTCAGAATATGTCAATATGGTCCTTCCAAAATTAGCACTATACTTCCAACTGTCCCTGAGCAACCAATCTTTGGTAAACCTCAGATTGTCCTCGACAATTGCTTAATCATTTTAGTCATATCCAATTCTAGACCTTTTCCCTTCTTAATGCCTCTGGGCATTTGGAAAAATTTAGAAATGACAAATATTATAGCACATGCAATCGATCCTGTACCCAAAGCAAATGGTACACGATTCATGATGTCTCACATAAAGACATGATTATAGACCAGTCTTTTGCTACAATATTTTTATTTGCCATGTTTTCAAAATTTGACTATGAAGAGGGATGCCGTAATCATAATCGAATTTTAAGAACGCAATATATATAATTTCCTTAAGTTGAACCAATCCAACATGAAATTCATATATATATTCTTGACTAAAGATGATTAAGGTCTCAATCTAAGCCTTTAGAACTGAAATGAAGTATATCCTCTCCCTTAATTATAGCAAAACAACTTTTTCAATCCCTGCAGCCTCTCGAATTGAAACTTTTGTTTTCTATAATTAACATTGCTAACTTGCAACACTAACAATAATTATCATGCTCCCACTAACATGATGATTATTAGCATAACACTTATGCTCCCACTAGCTTTGACATGTACTCAGAAATGAGCTGGACTTCTAGAAATCAATACTTTATTGACTTTCTTACCAAAGTTCAGATTTCTGATACGAGATGCTTTGATAAAACTTTATCAAAATCATACACCTTTCCTTAGATAGCATGCATGTGTGTCTAAACAATTTCAGAACTATGAAAAGGGATGCCGTAATCATAGTCTCAATTGTTTAGACCTTTTGCCATCTGCTTCAAATCTACTTGGTGGAAGTGTTTCCTCACCATCATTTTCATGAATCAGAGAGAAACCTTATGACCCTTAGATTTTATGGTGTATGTGTTCTTATCCATGTGAATCGTTAAAACCATAGTCACAAGACAAGGATAATGACAAATCCAAACTCATATGGACTGAACTTATGCAATCTTAACTTCTTGCCACCTGGCAGTACAGGGCCTGCCATTGCTTCCAAGTTGTTATGCAACCAACTGAGAACTTTCAGAACTCCTATGCAAAGCCAACTTTAACTAGAATGGGCACAGAATATGTCAACACGATAGGTTATAAACCTCAAGTCGTGTGCTAGTGAAGAACCTCAGGTTTTATTCTTGATTAGTTCTTGAAATTCTTTTTAGGATCTTTAAGACTCCCACTATCCTCTTGACATATAAGACTATCTTGCCAAATATTCAAGAGATAGTGCGGATTCTTTATCAAGACAAACACTTCACACAATTGGCCTTAGTTGGTCTTTGTTTTATCCAAAACATCACAACTTACCAATTTCAAATGTACAAGAGTAGGCACTTTTACTCTTACATTTGACAAGTGTTTTAAACCTTTCTTTAAGATATGTCACTCAAGTTACAATCTTGGAGTATGACTCTAAGAATTGTTTTGGAGCGAAGTATGACTCATCTTCCTGATCTAACCATTTCAACAATTCATGACTCCTCTTCTTAGTCATAAGAATGCACTAAGATGACCTTTAGAGGACTAATTGTGATATGATTTCTAAATCATTAAGATGATCACAAACATGATACTAAAGTACTCTCCTATCTTTTCAGATTTGAGAAACTTTTATCTTTCTACCTTATTTGATTATTCCCATTCGTTCTGCCATACATTGAGACTTTTCCAATGTTTCAGAATTATACTTAAACTTTTAAGTATAACCATATTTAATAAACGTTAGTAAAATCGGCCAAAACACCTTGGAAGAACTTGAGAGAATATGTATGCACACTAAAATCGGCCCACTCTTATTTTCACACACTTGTGCCAATTTTGTGAGCCAAGGACCCCTTTATATATTATGGAGGATTAGGGTTACATCCATGTAAACCCTAATACCCATGACCTTTCATTTGCATAGGATCCATGGGTTAAAAGCTCCATGGACCATCCATGAAAGCTTAGCCTAACCTAAATGAACTTGGCCCATTCCATATATATAAGAGTCCATATTTAATTAGTTCTTTTTGATCACTTAATTAATTCTAAATTAATTCTTGATCAATACTAATTAAATAATATGATTCCATATTAATATATTAGAACTTATAATATATTAATATAAATCATAAATATTCTCAAAAGACTATCCATATAAATTGTGCCGGTGAAGTGCAACCCAAATGGACCATGCCGGGTCGGGTCAAGTACATACCAAATATAGTTATGGACTTAGACATTAATCCAACAAATACCACTACAATTTCTAAAATGAAGAACTACCAACTCAACTCTCTGTCCCCGGAACTTTGGTCGTCCCATGAAGACCATCGGGCCACTACCATGCTAGGGATGTGGGATCCAACACCTCACTGAAAATGTGAAAAGGACATCGAGCTTTGATGTGGCCTTCCTGCCCGCAATGTAAACAAACTCGTGCATTCCGCCTGTAGTCTCTTCCAAAATGACCCTCCTCGCCGCACCTGTGACATACAAAAGATCGGCACCTCCCTCCAACTGATCCCGAACTCCGACCGGCGAACTTGAACCGCTTCGCTGCAGGCTAGGACTGATCCAGATCCTGACACTGCTCCCTCGCCTGGGTCTCTATCTCAATCTCTCACCTCCTCGCGGCATCCTGAAGCTCAGCGAGAGTGTGATATTGTCGGGTACACACATCCTGCAGTATATCCGTCTTGAGCAGGCCTAAATATCGATTCATATGAGTCTGCTCTGAAGCAGCGAACTCAGGACTGAACAAAGCCCTCTCAGTAAAACATCCTAGTGATCTCCATCACCGACTCGGTCGTCTGGCTCAGATCAAGGTACTCCTAGGCCAGTCTCTCCCTCTCCACAAGGGGAACATACCTCGCATGAAACATCTTAGAGAACTGCTCCCATGATACTGCAACTCACTGCTCTAGGGTGTATGAACTACTCACAGAGTCCACCAATCCTTCGCTCCAGTCCGAAGAAGGTCTAAATCACACTAGACCTTCTGGTCAGCTGGGTAAGAACAAGTAAAGAAACACCCCTCAACATATGATAGCCACTTCATGGCAATGATCAGATCCTAAATCCCGTTAAACACCATGGGATTTGTATTGTCGAAATCCCGGTACTGAAAAGCTCTCCCAGCACAAATCGTGCTGCAGCGATGGCCATGGTAGCAGCATCAGCGGTTGTCGCAAAAAGTGCAGCGTATTAGCCATCGATGAACTCCATCATAGCGGTCTTGATATACCCAAACAGCTCCGGTATCTGCTCCCGGACAATAGAAACAACTTCATCATGAATCATCTCCCTAACCCAGTCCTCAGTCAATCCTGGCCCACTCTGGTCACCTGCTCCAAATCGTGAACCTCCATTAGCCACCATAGAGAGAAAATACCAAGAAAAGATCAGACGTCACAACATAGTGTTCAACACACCAGTCCCTACACCTATTAGTTACTTATTATCCTCAAAATTCCTCCGGAATCTCATACGGTTTCTGCTCTTTCAGTAGTAAAGGCCCATACTACCTTCCACACCAATCCGTAGTCGATTCAGAATTCATCTCAAGGTCCCAAGTCACTTCACTAGACCACTCCTAGGTGTGCTAACACCACTTTTCCTACGAGTTACAACCAACTTCCTAGGTACTCTTCCTAGGATTATCCTCGCTCTCCCACCACCGATTGCTTTTGTGCATGCTTTTTGTACACAATACGAAATTATATGGACTGTTGAATAATCGACTCTGCCCTAAGTCCACAACCAAACAAGGAACAGGAAATAAGGCCAAGTCTATCATTCTAAGGCTATTTAATCCGACCATATACAACTAATCAACATACACACAACAATCTCACAATCAAGTAATATATATCAAGCAAGCAACTCCCTATATCATAAGGCATGACAAAATTAGGCATTTATATCCATCAGTTTCTAAAGAACCTTATCCACTAGCATGCTTTTACTAATAATTCATATATCAGCAAAATCAAACTCGACATACATAACATGTATGGGTATTTTGGGAACCACTCTCCTGTTTGGGCTCTGGCTGACTGTACACACCGCATCTTCCTGAAAAATTCAAATTTAAGTCAAGGCCCACGTTCCCGATCCCAAGCCAACAATCAAACAAGAATATGACAAGAGACCGAGCCCATGTCCCTAACCCAAGCCTCTTATTAGAAATTCTTTTTCAAAAAAACCATTTTGCAAAAACTCTCGGATCCTACTTTGAGACTGGATTCACACAAGTGTTCCTCCAATTCACTCAAACCAGGGCTCTGATACTAACTTGAAAGGTCCCATTTTCACGACCAAAAAATTTCATTTTTGTTTAAAGTAAAACTCCTCAATTATAAATCATTTTAAGAAAAACCATTTATTCTCTTGTACAATTAACAGAAATCAGATTATTATAATGAACGTGAAATCCTCAATGCTGCTGATGAGTGTGTACAGTCCCGCCTTTGCCTTCCCATAGTTACCGATGATACCTGAAACCACAAACAACTGGGTGAGCATAAATCTTAGTGAGTGTCCCCCAAAATACCCCATACGATAGACATACAAGCATGCTTCGGGTCCACTCAGCCATCAGGCTGGAATATCTAGGGTTTGTTGACCGACCACCTCAACCCAACCGCTCTTCCAGAGCCTCCGTGCCTACGACTTACAGTCGGCCCGCACCGGGTATCTTGGCCTACAACACAAAGCAGGACCGCCTCAACCCACCACTACCATATGTCGACATATAAACAAACACGGATCGAGTATGCACATAATACATATAAACAACAATCATATAGCTCACTACCGCCTACTAGTCCTCTCACAGCACACAATCCCTCAACCAACTAACCTCCATGAAATGCCTAACCATAAGTACCCAGAGGTGAGATAGCCACCCGAACAGATGATCCTACTCTAGAGCCACAACCAAACAAGGAACATGAAATAAAGCCTAGATTAAGAGTTCTCAGGCTATCCTACATAACTACATACAGTCCCTAGGGCACTCCACTAGATGATAACCAGTAAGCACAGATAACATACAGATCCAATAATGCACTACAGCATAGCAACATCCTATATAACAAGATACCGATGTGAAAGATCACTATTGGGTCAAGAACATGCCATAAGGTCTAAAAGGACGACTTATTGGGTCAAGAACATGCCATGCTCAAGAATCACCATTTTGGGGACAAAAAGTGTCTTAATGGAGGAAAAGTCTAGAGCTACAAGATGGAGTGATCAAGATGAGAACTTTTTACCTTCTGGAGGTTGCTATCAAGAAGGTGATTCCAGATCCAAGATGCTTCCGAAACTCCAAGCTCTTCTCACCACTCTCTTCTTCTTCAAGGACACTTCTAAACACTCAAAAGGGCTCCAAAATGCACTCTTCCACTTAGGGTTTGCTTGTGGGTCGTTTCTTACAGAGGGAGACTGAATAAGAATGAGATATGAGGCTATAATGATGTTTAAATATGAACCAAACCCTAAAAATTAGGGTTTACCATCTCATCACGTACGCCCTACGTACGAGGTGTACACCCAGCGTACTAGGACGCGCCCTAGTACGCCTAGCGTATACAACATACGCTCAGTGTACTCCACTTGGGTGAAATTATGAAATTGCCACAATGGGCCAATCTAGTAACTTTTCTCAACACAAGGGTCAAAATTTCAATATTATTCAAACATAGGGTTGAAGTTGAAGTTACCTTGACAACGGTATGTTACAAAATTCATGTTACTATATATACTCATGATTGTTATGTAGATTATATGAAAAATTTGTGATCATAGTTCGTTTAAAGAATTCTGATAATTTTGTTTTTTTTACTTCATGATATTGATAAATTACATGTTTTTGTTTGTCTGTTTATGATTGGATCATATGCTTATTGTTGATCATATGTAATTTTGTTAAAACTAGTTCATATAATTAGATATGTTTGTTTTGTTTTCTTATTGGTTCATATGATTATGTTCTTATTTTCAAAATCATAAATTGATGATTGTATCTTATGGTTATTTGCATCATACACTAATTATTGATCATTTACTTATTGTGGATCATATGAAATATGTTATTTAAAGTTCATTTAATAAGTTCTGATAAATTCTTTTGTTACTGGATGACTTTCGTATATTTTTTTTATTGTGGATCATATGTTGATTGGTTTATCATATTGTTAATATGGTTATTTTATATCATATTCAAATTGTTTATTGTGGATCTTATGTTGACATTGTTTTGCCTATGTACAGATTCTTCAAAGAAAGCACAAAGATTGTGTGACAACTACATTTTTTGTACGAAAGTAAGTTGTTATAATCGGAACACAATTACAAATCTTTTGTAAAAGTTTATTAAACGATACTTAAGCTTCCTTCAAACTCTGAAATATTATGAACAAAATATATAGTATAATGGTGTTGAAAAAGTGGTGTGTTACAAATTTTCTCTTCCAAAAGAACCAACTCATAAAGACAAAGAACTTTCATATGGTTTAAAACTTAGTGCCACTCCCATGAAAAATAATCATGTTGACTATGTGTTGTTTCTTATGAAGTATATCATGGAGACAGAGCTGATAATGTAGAGGTTAAATTAGAACCTGAAACTTATGGTTAAGCCCTACAATTGGATGAGATAATGAAGAAATATGTTGCAAAGATGTGTGATTTTATTCTATAAAAACCTATCTTTCTGACAACTTTGGAGTGTTTTGATAATTTGTGAAGTTACAAGTAGAAGATTTATAGTGAAGCACATTTAAAAAGAAAAGTTTAAGTTAGGATTGTAGCAATTTGAGTTTTATGATTGTTGGTCAGGGTGTATTTGAAGACAGGCTGTTCGTTTGGTTGTTGTTAAATAATGGCATATATGTTTGTTTTTGTTTTTGGTTTTCATTTTTTTATGGTTTTCATGTGAGGTTCTTTAAGAAAATTGTAACACAGTAAACTTCCAAACAAAATTTTCATTTTAAATCACATCAATTTCATTAACACAACCAAAAAATCCCAAATATCGAGTTATCAAAAACACATGTTCATTAATTGTTTAAACACAATCCAGGATCCACAAAATATAAACTCCATCTCAAGTGTGTGTACAATAAAGCTGGCGCCTTCCCGCGATCCTGAGAAGTACCTGAACCACATATCACATAACACGGTAAGCACGAAGCTTAGTGAGTTCCCCAAAATATCACAATATCTCATTAGCCTCTCATGGCTATAACTCAAATAAGACCATCCGGTCAATATGTCTCAGTGGGACCCTCCAGTCCCACAAGTCGGGTGGACCCTCCGGTCCTAACTCGGTAAGCTCAGAATAATACACAACATAAATCACAAAGAAATAATGCAGGATATCACAATACTCAATATAAGCACATAAGACCCTCCGGTCACACAAAGATTACCACTCTAGGTAAGTATTGTGAGCAGACTCACCTCGTAAAAAATCGGATAACCTCGAACTCAAATCACCGGTCTAGCCTCCGCCTAATACATATGATAATTATCTCTAATTAATAATGGCTCTCAAAGAAACTAGACTAAACCCTTCTATAAACTCACAGAAGGATAAAAGACCATTTTACCCTTCCATGGCCTTTATAGTCCACAAATTGACCAAACCCTAAAAGTCAACTAAAGGTTAACGGCAGCGCGTATGCCGCGCGTACAAGCCTTTTACGCTGTACGTACTCCTTCGCTATGCTCGCATCAGGGATTCTCGACCCTACGCTGCGCGTACTGGGATTACGCTCAGCGTACGTCCCACTTTTGTTCTTTCTACTCATTTGGTCTTAATCCGTTAAGACCTTAGCTCAAATCTCAGATATGGACTCCCTAAAGGCTCATACTCCATAAAGTTTGCGACTTTAAGACTTTGCATGGCTGAAAAAGTCACAAACACCAAAACTCTCACTCTCTATTCTAAAAAATGCTCATATCTCATGCATTGGGTGGTTTTTGACGTCCAAGACT
This sequence comes from Lactuca virosa, assembly GCF_052849685.1. Taxonomy (NCBI): domain Eukaryota; kingdom Viridiplantae; phylum Streptophyta; class Magnoliopsida; order Asterales; family Asteraceae; genus Lactuca; species Lactuca virosa. The sequence continues at coordinate 25,723,880 of NC_136428.1, forward strand.
CCATTTTTATGAAACCACTCCATTAAAACACTCAAAGTGACATATATTAGGCTCTGGACTTCCAACAACTCATAAAGCTTCAAGCTTTGGGACCTAAAACCCTAAAATGGTCCACACAAAGCACAAATCAAAAAGGATGAGAAAGCTTTGAGCTTTATACCTCTAACTGAAGCTCCAACCACAGATAAGCTCTGATCCAAAGCCTGGACTCCTACTCCTTCCTCTTCAAAGCTCCTTCTTCACTCCAAAGAAATCACAAGAACACTTAATAGCTCACAAATGGACACACAAGCTCAAAGGACGAGAAATTAGGGTTTGAGAGGGCTGAGGTCTGGGAATGGTGGCCAGAAATGAGGCCATCATGTTCTTTATATAGGGACACACCCTTAATTAGGGTTTTCACTATGGGCCTAGTACACCCATCGTACGCTCTGGTACGCACAACGTACTAGGTGGCTTCCGCATCAAAAACACGCATATAAGTACGCTGAGCGTACACTCGCGTACGCCCCGTGTACTCATTTACCACCTTTTCTCAAATAAGGGCCAAACTTGACAATTACAAAAAGAAAAAGGGTTTATAAGGTATACCTGGTCTTGGGATGTTACAATTTTCCCCCACTAGAGTCAGACTTCGCCCTCGAAGTCATCTTCTGGAAATAACTCGGGGTACTACTCGCGCATCTCGGACTCCGGCTCCCAAGTCCACTCAGACCCCTTCCGATGTTGCCACTGGACCTAGACCAATGACACCTCTTTATTCCTCAAGACCTTCACATACCTATCTAAGATCGCTATCAGCCTCTCGATGTAATTCAAGCTCGCATCTACCTGAATGTCCTCCAAGGGTACCACCGCCATCTCATTGGCTACACACTTCCTCAACTGAGATACGTGGAAGGTGTTATGAATTTGGCTCAACTCCGCAGGCAACTCTAACCGATAGGCCGCCTTCCCTACTTAGGCGATCACTCTGAAGGACCGATATATCTAGGACCCAACTTTCCCCGCTTCCTGAATCAGATCACCCCTTTCCACAAGGATACCTTCAGGAGGACATAATCTCCGACCTGGAACTCTAACTCGGATCGTCGCCGGTCTGCGTAACTCTTCTGGTGACTCTGGGCCGTCAGTAACCTCTGTCTGACCTGCTGAATCTGCTTAGTCATCTTGAGCACTATCTTTGTGCTACCCATCACTCTCTGTCCTACCTCTCCCAAACAGATGGGAGTCCGACACCTCCTTCCATATAAGAGCTCAAAGGGAGGCATACCAATACTATAAAGGTGGTTGTTGTTATAAGAAAACTCAGCCAAGGGCAAATAGGTGTCCCAAATTCCTCCGATGTCCATAACACATGCACGCAACATGTCCTCAAGCGTCTGAATCGTCTGCTCACTCTGCCTGTCTGTATGTGGGTGGTATGCGGTACTGACGTGCAATCGGGTACCCAACTCCTCATGGAACTTCTTCCAGAACCTGGAAGTAAAATGCACATCCCGATCAGACACTATCGATTTTGACACTCCATGTCGTGCCACCACCTCTCTCACATAAGTCTTAGCCAATTTCTCTGCAGAAGAGCTCTCACTGATAGAAAAGGAAGTGAGCACTCTTCGTCAACCAGTCCACAATCACCCATATCGCGTCGACACCTCGCGTGGTTCTCGGTAGCTTGGTGATAAAATCCATGAAAATCTGTTCCCACTTCCACTGGGGAACCTCTAAAGGCTGCAACAAACCATGCAGACGCTGGTGCTCTTCCTTAACCCGGCGACAGGTCAAGCACCAATAATCTCTCTTCAGATCCAGATACATCTTAGTGGCTCCTGGATGGATCGAGAATCTTGATCTATGTGCTTCCTCCATCAGTATACTCCGAGCTCCACCCGTATACGACACCTAAATCTATCCACAGAAAGATATAAGCCCCCGACTATCCATCTCAAACTCTGAAACCTGCCTAATCACTTGCTCCCTCTTGCGGTTCTCCGGTCTCATAGCCTCCACCTGGGACTCTTGAATAGTATCTAAAACTGGAGTCATCACTGTCATCCTCATACACACATCTCGGATCGGAGCACTCTCTGCTCTGCGACTCAAGGCATCGGCTACCACATTAGCCTTGCACGGGTGATATAAGTGTTGGGTTTTGTATACTACAACATCCTATGGTGCGCATACAACCCTAAATGCTTTGGATCTATGTTTTCTCTAATTATAAATGCAATATTGTTTCCAAAGCATTAAGCCTACAACTAGCATACAATTGACACAAACGACATAAAATAATAGTTAGGAGTTTACCTCTTTATGTAGCTTGTAGAACTTGTTGTATTTGGCCTTTAAGAACTTAGCACCCCAAGTTTGATGCCTCAAACGGTTCACAACACACCTAGGACAAAGGAGAACTTGAGAGAGAGGTTGCTAGCTTCAAATTCGGCTCCTATGAACTCCAAGAACTCTAGTGGGCGATTTTGGGTGCTAAGGGAGTCCTTTTATAGTGTGGCAAAGTCTAGGGTTACATCCATGCAAACCCTAATGCCCATGACCTTTCATATTACTTAGGGCCCATGGGTTAAACCTCCATGGACTATCCATAGACTACCATATTGGTTTAGCCAATCCTAAATAACAATTGCCTCACACTATAAGAATCATTGATTTACCAAATCAATCCCCAAATATTTAATTAGTCTCTTTTGATCAGATATCTAACTCCAAATTTATTCTTGATCAATACTAATTAAATAATATGATTTCATATTAATATATTAGAACTTATAATATATTAATAAATCATAAGTAACCTCTTATTCAAGTATCCATCCTATCAAATTGTCCTGGTGATATGCAACCCGAAATGAACCATGCTACTCTCGGGTCAAGTACATACCAATTATAGTTATGGGCTTAGACACCTAATCCAATAGTATCCCACTTGGATAAGTCTAATAACTATTATTGCAAGTACAAATCCAAAATCCCGACTAGCAATCGTAGCTCTTAAAAGCCGCTGACGAACTCTGACCTAGTCAATGACGCATCCATTAGATAAGGGATCATATATTCCTCCATTCTAGATATTATATGGACATGAGACATGGATTATAATCATTCTCTCTGTTCATCTGTTGTTTCTCGATTTCCGATTTGTGACGAACGACTAATTGAACAAATCAAATCAGTCTAGGATTGGCCAAGCACTTAGGGTTGTCATCACTAAATCAACGAGGGGCCCACAGATATTGCTTTTATCCCTCTAAGGGTAAAAGGAACGGATAAACTTCGACTCATATGCTTGCTTGTACTTACTCATCAAATTACACACAACAATATGTTTTATAACACCAAATTACTGGTGCCTTTACATATGTTAATGTGCAACTGACTTGTAAATTACAACTCACATGTCTTGGTTTCAAGAATATAAGATATTATCGTCTCACAATAACTCGCGATAAAATCCATGAAGTGATTCAAATGAGAATGGGTTGAATCCATTACTCAAATCTTATTATATGAGTACTCATGAATACTGTAGCAAACTTTTGCTATGTCTAACACCTTAGACAATCTTACAGACCCATTCATGACAGTCTTGCCTCAGTACCTACTTCCAAAGTATGATCGACTGTGGATAGTTTGAATAATCTTATTATTCGGGAAGTCAAAACATGCAAAATGAAACACAAGAATAATCGAATCCAATATGGTCTCAGAACTTATGAATATAAATAAAACACCTTTTATTTAATCACCATATTGATTACACGTTATTCATTGTATAATGTTTCGATTTATCAACTTAATAGTTGAATTAAAACAATAGTTATCCCATGCTCCAAGCATGCACACTATGTTTATCTATGGTCCTTGCTTTGTGAAAAAGATCAATCGAAAATATTTCAATGATGCTCATTTCACAATTCCAAATCCTTATTGCAAGTGTAAGAATTCCGAATTCTTGTCACTGCTAGAATGTGTTAGATTCTAAACTATCATGCAATGATTCTTTTGTAATGTCTAGGTACCAAAAGTGATAGAGACTTGACCAACGATATTACAAAAGTTTCCACTGGAGAGCAATTCCGTGGAACGAAGTCTCATATTCAAAGTACATTCCTTTGAACATCCTTCTTGCATTTAAGTTTTTCTAATCTTACACAGATTTAATTATTAACTTCCACTTATGGTAACATTTCCGTATTCCAATTTTGACTATCACTTCTGAACAAGAGTTACCTCCTCTCAGAGTATGTCAATATGGTCCTTCCAAAATTTACAATATACTTGCAACTGTCCATAAGCAACCAATCTTCGGTAAACCTCAGATTGTCCTCGACAATTGCTTAACCATTTTAGTCACATCTCGTTCTAGTCCTTTTTCCCTCTTAATGCCCTAGGCATATGGAAAATTAGAACAGATTAATATTATAGCATATGTAATCGATCCTATACCCGAAGCATATGAGATACGATACATAATGTTTCACATAAAGACATGATACTTTACAGTCTCTTGCTATAATATTTCCATATATAGAATTTCCTTATGTCAAATCTTTTCAACATAACATTCAAACCAACTAAATTTGATTAAAAATATTAATCTAAGCTTTAAGATTTGAAATGAAGTATGAATTCCTCTCCCTTAATTATAGCAAAACAACTTTTCAAACCCTGCAACTTTGCGAATTGAAACTTTTGTTTTCTATGATTAACATTGCTAACTCGCAACACTTACCGTAATAATTATGCTCCCACTAGCATAATAATTATTATCTTACTAGCATAACACTTATGCTCCCACTAGCTTTGACATGTACTCAGAAATCAGCTGGACTTCTAGAAATCAATACTTGTTGACTTTCTTACCAAAGTTCAGATTTCTGACATGAGATGCATTGACAAGCCTTTACCTAAGCTTCTCAAACTTATACACTTTTCTTTAGATAGCACACACGTGTGTCTAAACAATTTTAGAACTTACATCAATAAGTCTCAAACGTTTAGACCTTTGCCATTTCTCACAATTCGAACTATGAAGAGGGATGTCGTAATCATAATCGAATTTGAGAATGAAAATATCACAATTTCTATCTCCTTAAATTCTGCATAGTGAAAGCTTTTCCTCACAATCATTTTCATGAATTGGAGAGAAACCTTATGACACTTAGATTTTATGGTGTACGTGTTCCTATCCATGTGAATTTGTCTAAACCGTAATCATAAGACAAGGTTAGTGACAAATCCAAACTCATATGGACTGAACTTGTCCAATCTTAATTTCCTGCCACTTGGTAGCATAAGGGCCTACCATTTCTTCCAAGTTGTTATGCAAACAACTGAGAACTCATACAAGTCAAATGCATAGTTAATTTTAACTGGAATGGGCACAGAAACAAGAATATGTCAACACGATAGGTTACAAACCTCAAGTCGTGTGGTAGTGATTCACAATAGGTTTATTAGTTGATTAGTTCTTGAAGCTATTCAAGATCCTTAAGACTCCCACTGACCTCTTGACATATAGGATTCACTTTTTCAAGGAACATTACTTGACAAACAAATATTCAAGAGTTAGTGTGGTTTCTTATCAAGACAAACACTTCACACAATTGGTCTTAGTTGGTCTTTGTTTTATCCAAAACATCACAACTTACCAATTTCAAATGTACAAGAGTAGAAAACATTTTACTCTACATTAGACAAGTGTTATAAACCTTTCTTAAGATTATGTCACTCAAGGCTCAATCTTGGAGAATAACTCTAAGACTTGTTTTGGGACGAAGTATGACTCATCTTCTTGATTTTAACCATTTCAACAATTCACGATTCCTCTTCTTAGCCATACAAATGAACTAAGATATCCTTAGAGGATCAATTGTGATATGGTTTTCCATAATCATTAAGATGATCATAAAACACGATACTAAGGTAATCTCCTATCTTTTCAGATTGGAGAAACTTTTATCTTTCTACCTAATTTGATTCTTCTTATTCCTTCTGCCATACATTGAAACTTTTCCAATGATTCAGAATCACACGTAATCTTGTAAGCATAACCATATTTACTAAACTTTAGTAAATCATAACGCATAGTATTATCGTTCTTTGTGGTGGACCTGACCAGCGCACAACCAAGTGTACCCAATCTCCCAGTCCTTCACTCGACTCACATATACATGTGAACAACGAATTAGTCTTAATTTCCCAAAGATGAATGTTCTCATTCATCACACAATACAAGTTGCGTGATTCCGAGTTTCTATCCAATTGAAACTTGGGTGATGAAAATCTTTCCTTATTTGGCAAATTTTGACTCTACCACAAACGAAAGAATCAAATCCATTTTCCATTTATTGCTATCAATGGAAACATATAAACAACAATTTTCAAAAATGCCATTGTAAGGAAACTTAAAATAAAATAAAATCAAAATTTATCTTTATTTATATAACTGCAGAAAACTTTTCCTTACAATGAAAATACAAATGAAAACTATGTTGTTATCTATTCCTAAGCAATCTATCATAACTTTTAAGCAACTGCTCAAAATTCTGATCATCGAACCATGCGATCGAAATCCATCTCTTCACGTTCAGAATCAACTTACTCTTCCTTTAAGCTTCCTTTCTTTCCATTGATTCTCCAAAACATCAAAATTTAACTACATTAGATCATGTATTAAGAATCTCCAAATAAGAACTTGATAGAGTTAGATAATGGATTTACCTGAAGCAGAGTCAAACTTTTTTACTTTACCATCCTTGTGATCTTTCAGGTAAATATGGCAGCTTCGCAACCAATGCCCCTTCTCTTGGCAATAGAAACATATGGACTCTTTGGGAATAATACACGGGACTATCTCAGACTTAGCCTTTCTCTTTACCTTTTGCAAATGACTTGACCATGGCCGATCCCTTTCCATTGGGAAGAGAAAGCTTTTCTGGACTTCCAATGTTACCATTGTCAATGTCCATGGAAGTTTGGGGAGTAGATCTTCCAATCAAGTTTGCTTTACCATTGCGCCAAATCATTGTTGATTCAGCGCCAATTAGCAAATAGGTAAGATCGATAAGGGTCATGTCGCGGTCTGTCATATAGTCATCTTTAATGAACTCACTATATGACTCACGAAGTGATTGAAGAACCCAGTCAACAACCAAGTTCCTCGAGACAACGACACCCAATACTCTCAGCCTGTCAATATGTGACTTCATCTCCAAGACGTGAGTACACACAGACCTTTCATCTTGATGTTTCATTACTAGTAGGGCTTGAGTGACCTTGAACTTTTCAAGTCTTTGAACTTGTGGGTTAGGGAGAATTATTGGAGGAAGTGGAGGAAGTGAAGTATGATTTCAGGGAACATCATCTTCACGAGGAAAGCTTTTTCTAATAGATTCGGGAAGACCATAGTTGTCAAAACTAGACATCTATAGGGAGAAATTCAATTTGGGTTGATTTAAGTCCTTAATATAACACCCAAAATGAAATATTAAGGCTAGGACCCAACACAATATTTTACAATTCGGAAGAGGGATGTCGTAATCCAATTGCAAAATATTTGAAGGTTGGTAAATGACGATTGACCAATTTCCACCATGAAAAACGAAATTGATTATTAAGTTTTAAATGAATTGAATTTCCTAGATCTTTTGAGATTCATTGAGCTTTTCAATGGCATGTTTAAATCTCGATTGTGCCCTTCAAGTTTGTGACTGGGATACCGAGGATCACAAACAAGGTGTGAATAACCATGGAAATTAGTTTGGTACACTTAATGTTACAGATCACCTAATCAATGTGTCGGTTAACCATACACGCTCCATTGATCTATGATTAACATCAAGCTACCCTTTTCCACACACTGTCCGTCCAAGATTAGTGTGCCGGTTTACCACACACGCTCCCCTACCGACTTAACAAGGTGCAAAGTGCAATTTCATGGGTTAGCACCAAATTCACATTTTTCCTAAGTAACTAAGAATGAGAATTTATAAGTGTTTAGTTACTTGGTATTTTCATTATACTTTTAATGAGAATTAATGTCCTATCCTACCCGTTCGGCTAACGACCCTCCACTAGGCAAGGAAGTGGTGGGTGAGAGTGGACACCCATTAAACCACCATTTTATAGGCAGTAACCTTATACCCCCCTTATAGAACGACTTCGTGAATGAGGCCTACTAACGGTAAGATCGACTTTTTACTTATACATATAATATATTAAACTTTTAATATTATAATAGTATAAGGGTGTATTTTAAACTTTTAAAATACTAAGTGGTTTAATTTATTAATTAAACTATACTCTTAATTTAATTAAACTTAAACCATGTCATTATGAAATTATTAATTCTCTTTTAATTAAACACCTTAATTAACTATTAATAAAGTCCATAAAGATGTAATATGAATTATCAAAACATCAAGATGCTAAAACAAAATTAAAACTATTTAATTTATTATTAAGTTATGAACCCATGAGTTACACTTTTGAAAACTTTTCAAATAACTTTAGTTTTAGAATTCAATGTCTCATAAAAAAACTTTTCAACTTCCAAAACTTGAGGGCATGTGTTGTAACTCTTGAAAAATTTTAGAATTCCATAAAAGAGACTTTCCAAGTTCCATAACTTGAGGGCAAGTTATGAAACTCTTCAAAGCCATTTACAACAAATTTTGTAACCTTTGAAGACTTTTGGAATTCATAACTTAAAGAGTTAATGAATGAGACTTTAGACATCCATAACTTATGGAAGTTTCAAAACTCTTAAGATCATAACTTTAAAAAAACTTTTGAGTTCCAAAATTTTATGAAAAAATTTATAACTCCTTAAAAACATTTAGATCAAACTTTTAAAACAAATAAAATAATCATATCATTCTATCTTTTAATAAATTGACCTAATTCAACTCTTGTAGTAAAATGACTCAATTTTACAAATAATTAGTTTTTCATAAAATCAAGTAATTATCTTAAAATTTGACAAACTTGATGTTTTTTTTCTTTTTTTTTTCAACTTTGAAAATCAAACATTTTCATCAAATATAATAGAAAACAACCCATTGCTCTGATACCACTGTTGGGTTTTGTATACCAGAACATCCTATGGTTCACATACAACCCTAAATGCTTTGGATCTATGTTTTCTCTAATTATACATGCAATAATGTTTCCAAAGCATTAAGCCTACAACTAGCATACAACTGACACAAACAACATAAAATACTAGTTAGTAGTTTACCTCTTTATGTAGCTTGTAGAACTTGTTGTATTTGGCCTTTAAGAACTTAGCACCCCAAGTGTGATGCCTCAAACGGTTCACAACACACCTAGGACAAAGGAGAACTTGAGACAGAGGTTGCTAGCTTCAAAACCGGCTCCTAGGAACTCCAAGAACTCTAGTGGCCGATTTTGGGTGCTAAGGGAGTCCTTTTATAGTGTGGCAAAGTCTAGGGTTACATCCATGCAAACCCTAATGCCCATGACCTTTCATATTACTTAGGCTCCATGGGGTAAACCTCCATAGACTATCCATGGACTACCATATTGGTTTAGCCCATCCTAAATAACACTTGGCCCACACTATAATAATCATTGATTTACGAAATGAATACCCATATATTTAATTAGTCTCTTTTGATCACATAATTAATTCCAAATTAATTCTTGATCAATACTAATTAAATAATATGATTTCATATTAATATATTAGAACTTATAATATATTAATAAATCATAAGTAATCTCTTACTCAAGTATCCATCGTATTAAATTGTCCTGGTGATATGCAAACCGAAATGGACCATGCTACTCTCAGGTCAAGTACATACCAATTATAGTTATGGGCTTAGACACCTAATCCAACAGTAAGATATCGCAGTCATAGTCTTTCACAACATCCAACCACCTCCTCTGTCTCATATTCATGTTGGGCTGATCCATGAGGTACTTCAGACTCTTGTGGTCCGTGTATATGGTACACCGGACTCCATACATATAGTGACGCAAGATCTTAAGGGCGAACACCACCGCCCCCAACTCCAAATCGTGGGTGGGATACCTCGTCTCATGAGGCTTCAACTGCCTCGATGCATATGTAATCACGTGTCCCTTCTGTGTTAACACCGCTCCCATCCCTGATATAGAGGCATCACAATAAACTACGAAATCCTCCACTCCCTCGGGAAGGGCTAACACTGGGGCTTCACACAATCTCTGGCGAAGAGTCTCAAATGAGGCCTGCTGCTTGGGCCCCCAAGTAAAAGTAACACCCTTCCGGGTCAATCTGGTGAGAGGAACAACAATCTTGGAGAAGTCTCTGATAAATCTCCGATAGTAAATGGCCAAACCCAGGAAACTCCTGATCTCGGACGGGGATCTCAGCACCTCCCATCTCATAACTTCCTCAATCTTGGCCGGGTCGACCAATATTCCATTCTGATTAAGGAGATTTCCCAGGAACTGGAACTCTCGTAACCAAAAATCGCACTTGGAGAAGTTGGCATAAAGCCTCTCCGACCTCAATACTACAAGAATCTCTCTAAGATGCTCCTCGTGCTGCTCTCTGGACCTCGAGTACACCAGAATATCGTCGATGAACACGATCACCGATCGATCCAACATGGACCTGCACACCCGGTTCATGAGGTCCATGAACGCTGCCGGTGCGTTGGTGAGCCCGAAAGGCATCACCACAAACTCATATTGGCCTTAAAAAGAAATATTTTGATAAAAATTTGGAGTTTACGGTCAAACGTGGTCAAAGTTGGGTTTACGGTTCAAATAGTGTTTACGGTCAAAATGGTCAAAGTGGGGTTTATGGTCCAGATTGGGTTTACGACCGTAAACCCACTGCAGTAGTCTCCTGACCGTAAATGGAGTTTACGGTCGTAAGCTCCAAAGGAGTTTACGGTCGTAAGCTCCTAGACCGTAAGCTCAGACCGTTTACGGTCGTAAGCCCTCCCTAAATCGTATCCTCCAGTTTCAGTCGAATCGATGAGCAAACCACATATCCTCAGTCGGTTTTAGCATACCTTTGATGTGGACTAAACGATTTTGCAAAATCTCACAAATTTTTTTCGAGGATGAGAGAGAGTGGAGAGAGTTTGCAGCCGGAAGGAAGAAAGGGGAGGTGGAAAGGGTTTACAGTAGTAAACTCCACCTTTTATACCTCTTTTGAATTTTACCTGTCTCCCACACAGTATAAGGCACAGTCCAAATCCCAATTAAATTTTCAAAAATAAAACTAAAAATAAAATAAAATAATTTCTAAAATTTAAGAATTAAAGAATTTAAAAAATTAAATTTTGACAATTATAAAAATAAAATAAAAGTAAAATAAAAATAAAAATAAAAATGAGATAAAATAAATACAGGCAAAATTTATCTCAAAAGTCACTGAAAATAATCTTGTGATACTGGGATCAAAGTTGTTAGATAGCCTTAATCCACTTGTCGGTACCTTTATCTTCACGTCTTTGTCTGGTCGATCGCCGGTATTGTGGTCCACTTAAACACGAAAAATTGTGACAGAATTAGGACATCCCATTAGTTACAAGACAAAGTGATCCTAAGTTCCTAGATAATATTTCTTAAGGACCATTCAGCTGACGACGACCAGGGATATTGTTGTCCACCTAAATTGAGCAGCGAGATCTATAGACAATCTGTAAGTGTTCAATTTTAATTGTACTAGAACATGTTTCCCGCTTGCTGATATGCTCTAGTAATCAAGGACTTCCAGAATACTCCTTACATCGGGTAAGCAGACAATTATTAAGAGAGAAGATAGATTTAGAATGCATATACTGTGTACCATATGACTAACTGAAGTTTTAGAGGGATTGAGAGAAAGAATGATGCATATACTGTGTACCAGGTCGGATTGTGAGTCATGCAGAGGAGACAGTATATGGTTAACAGATAGAAAGAATTGCATAGATAGAAGATGTAGAGAAATGGAGTTGCATATGTTATAGTCCAGGTCGGATCTTTCGATCACGCAAAGGAAGCAACATATGACTAATAGACAGATAGAGAGAAAACAATTTTCTACAGACCTAATTTATCGGAATTCACCAGTCACCCCATCAATACCGGAATTAAGGACAGAATCCGCACATCGAGGAAAAGTTAATCCACGGTTCCAGATACAGGTTCTGTTAATGTGACTAGTAGATTCCCATATTTATCTCCCTGCTCAACCTATCCAAGCGTCGTATTGTCGGGCTAAAAGGATCTAACTAGGTCAAGATTTGTCAAGTCTATGAATTCCTTAAGTTCAACTCTGCCTAGTTATGACAACTGTCAATTCAGGTCATTCTCGGACTCATGCATCTTTATAAAAACCATTCATGCACAACATGTCATGGCCTAGTAGTATAAATTAGGTCAAAATCTTGCATAAACTAGGATCCAACTAAGATCTAGGACTAATATACTTGACTCTTACGATTCTAGTAAGTTGTTTAACTACAATAGGAAATGCCAATACCATAATTAGAATGAAACTTCAAACTTTGTTACAATTGAAAAAGGGTATAAAACCCTAAAAATAAATTAAAATATTCTAATTTCATTCCAATATGATGGTGAATATCAAACAATGTTCCAAAAACTCAAAAGAGCCCAAAAATCCAAATTTATAAACTTTAAAGCTTAAAAACTTTATAAAATTTGCTATAAACTTCCTAATATAAAATTTTTATTAATCAAATTATAGATTATAATCAATGAAATAGAAATTTAAATTATCATACATTAATCATAATTTATTAGTTAAAAACAAGATTTTTAAATAAATCAAAAATTGCTTAAAGAAACATTTTTATAAAAATTTAGGTTTTATAAAAATTGAAGGGAGAATTATATAATTTGAATTTTTGGAGAGAGGGAGCCTCTCTCACTCATAAAATTCGTGCATCCTCTCCCCCATGCCCTCTCTCTTCCCAAAACTTCAATCATTAAAACACAATCCCCACTCTTCCACTTCTCTCTTCACTCTCTCTCACACTCCACCCTTTCAACTCTCAAACTCTCCTCCTCTCTCTCCAAACCCACGAAAATTATCAGCCAAGAACACCTCTCCACACTCAAATCTTCATCTTCTAAGGTTGTTCTTCAAGGTATTCACGAAAATCCTTCATTTTCCTTACTTTTCCTTCTTGTTTTTAAAGGGTTTTCTTGTACTTCTCCTCCTTCTACACCATTCTTTATGAACATTCATGAACATGTTCATGAATATCGTGTTTGATGATGATGGTGGTAGGGTTTCACCCAAGAACAACATGCATGTTGTTTAATGGTGAAATCCAAGGACCAAAACCTATGTCAAACACTAAGGTTCGGATTTTTACAAGTTTTAAAGGCTCATACACCTTATGCATTCAAGTATTTCCTTTAAAAACATCACTATAACAAACATATGTCCATGCATGGTCTTCAAACCGTGATGCATGTGAAGAACACCAAGCTAAAGAGCTTGATGATCAAAGTACATTGTTAATAGTGCATGTAAATGATTTTGTCTAGAAAAATATCTAAAAGTTCTTTTCTGATCAAATCAAAATTTTTCCAGATTCCCATTAAGGTAATATGAATATCTGGAAAATCCCAAGAGTTTTTATCGTTTCCTTGATTTAATAAAATTGTTGCAAGAAAACAAGGGCATAAATCACATAAAATACTTCCAGAGGTCTATAAATCCGGAATAAGTTCGTGGATGACCCCTATGGTGAATGATGAGCTCTCATTAAATTTCATCGATTTATGTTGCTGTTTAGTATGATTTTCGATTTTCTTTTTGTTTGGGTGCAATAAATCACAAAACCACTTTAAAGAGTGTGAAAATTGTATCTAACAATTTTCGCAGTTCTTACCTGTGGTGGGAGACTCAGAAAAATAATTTCAGAATTTTTTATCATGGCTTTTTATTTTTCCCAATTTTTGGTAGTTATAATGGCCTAAAAATAGGAAAAATAGTTCTGATTATCCAAAATTCATGAAAATTTACCAGAACATCATGTTGTACATTAGGAGGATACATAAAAATTTTGATGATTTTCCTCTACTGTATACTATTTTTCTCCTATTTTCTAAGGTTAAATACACTTAAATACACTTAAATACCCAAAACCGGATTATACAATATGAAAACCACTTTTGGTATTTTTTCCAAATTACTTACACTGTAAATGATGTTACAAAAATTTTTGGTAATTTATTTTAACTGTTTGTTATTTATTCTTCAATTAATGATTATTTAAGGGGATAAAACAAGGAAAAATAGAAATACCCACTGAAAAATATCTTTTATATTTTTCCCAGCCTAGTTATGTATAATAACAGTTAAATAAAAAGTTTGAGTAATTTTGGAAACTGTTTTCTATTTATTTCAATTTTTATTAGAATAAATGCTCAAAAATCATAAAATATAATTAAACAGCTTGGAAATCCATTTTTATATTTTTCCTAGCTTAGTAATGTGTAATAACAATAAAATAAAAAGTTTGAGAATTTTCATCCTTTGAATGCTATTTTTCATGAATTTATTTGGTTATGAAGGCTTAAAAACTTGGAAAAATAGTTAACCATATCAAAAATTCAAGGGAAATTTTCTGGAAAACCTCTATTGTATTTAGAATGAAAATACAAGGTTTGACAATTTTTGGAAACTATTTGATAATATTTTGCGTTTTTAGGAATTTAAAACACCTTTAAATGTGTTGAAATACCCTCAAATTATATTACTAAATCTGGAAAATTAATATCCAAAATTTTCTTAATCACATGACTTATAGAATTTCACCATTTCAGAAAAATCGTAACCAATTAATATAAAACCGATATTAGAACATAAATTCGGCATTTCTCTATATGTAGAGTTTAGTATATTAGCATTAGATTTCGACATGGAAACTCACTAGTGTGTGTTTGATGTCGTAGGATCCCGGTAGTAAGGCGTTGGTGTATTCCGAGGCACCACTTGTACCTACTCGAAACATTGTGAGTATTCACGCACTCCCCTATTTTTAGTTTTTATGTTTTGGGGTGGAAAAGCATGTCCCGAAAAACTATTATTTGAATGTTGTATTTAAATTGATTTGTATCAAACATTATTGCTATTTTATTGCTATGTCTCTCTATGTATGTCTATGCAACACGGAACATGAGAACTTATCGTACTAAGGCCCTTCCCTTATCTCTAACCATTAACTCTTTGAGCCAATGGTCATTATGGATAGCGCTATTAGGAATTGACAACTCCTCATTCGCCCTATTGCTGGAGTGCATGATACCATATTCATCTATGGAACGATAAGCATAGATCTTGATAGGGCTTCAGTCATAGGTTTGGTTGAGACTCATTGTTTACTCATACACATACAAACTCGTTTCTCGTTATAGCAATAAACTTGTTATCAATCATAGCAATCAACTTTGTTTCTCATTAAAGCAATGTACTTGTATTTATGAAAAGCCTTATTCCAAATCTTGATTTTATAAACTTGTGAACTCACCAACTATTTTCATAGTTGACGCTCGTTTTACATGCTTTTTCAGGAAATAATTAGTAAGTGGATATAAAGATTCATCATCATAGAGCATGCTGCATCGTGTTGAAGTTATTTATGAAGTTATATTTTGAACAATGTTATTTTGGAAAAACAACTTGTACTTGTTTCTATTAAGCTATGGGTTGTAAACTTTTGAACATTGCTATGGTGATGTATCTTTATCTTTTGCAATGAAACCGTTATCGCTGTCATATCTTGCGTTTCCGCTTTAGCGGGGTGTGACAATAAGTTTGGCTCTACTTCAGGTAAAGTCCATTGTTTAACTCTATTAAGTACATGTTGATTCTGATCGCGGAGATGGATTTCAATCGCATGGTTCGGTGATCAGAATTTTGGGCTATTACTTAAGAGTTATGATATTTATATTGCTTAGGAATAGATAACAACAACGTTTTCATATGGATTGTAAGGATAAGTTTTTCCGCAAAGTTTTAAAATAAAAGAAAAAGGTTTTGATTTTATTTATTTTAAGTATCCTTACAATGGCATTTGTGAAAAGTTGTTGCTTATAAGATTCCATTGATAGCAATATTGGAAAAATGGATTTGATTCTTTTGGTTGTGGTAGTGTCTAATATTACCAAATAAGGAAAGATTCTCATCACCCAAGGTTCAATTGGACCGAAACTTGGAATCATGCAAGTTGTATAGTATGATGAATGAGAACTTTCAGCTTGGAAAATTAAGACTAATTCCTTATGTGAATAAGGAAAGGACTAAGGGATCGAGTACACATTCTTGTGCACTGGTCAAGTCCACCACAAAAGATCAAGAAGACTATTCGTCATGATTTACTTAAGTTCAGTAAATATGGTTATACTTATAAGTTTAAGTATATGTCTGTAGCATTGGAGAAGTTTCAATGTGAGACCGAACGAATAAGAAGAATCAAAGTATGGCAGAAAGATAAAAGTTTCTCAAATCTGAAAAGATGGGAGAGTACTTTAGTATCATGTTTATGATCATCTTAATGATTAAGATACCATATCACAATTGGTCCTCTAAAGTCATCTTAGTGCATTCTTATGACTAAGAAGAGGAGTCATGAATTGTTGAAATGGTTAAATCAAAAAGATGAGTCATACTTCGTTCCAAAACAATTCTTAGAGTCATACTCCAAGATTGTAACTTGAGTGACATATCTTAAAGAGGGTTTGTTAACACTAGTCAAATGTAAGAGTAAAAGGTTATCTACTCTTGTACATTTGAAATTGGTAAGTTGTGATGTTTTGGATAAAACAGAGACCAACTTAGGCCAATTGTGTAAAGTGTTAGTCTTGATAAAGAATCCGCACTATCTCTTGAATATTTGACAAGGAAGTCTTATATGTCAAGAGGACAGTGGGAGTCTTAAAGCTCTTGAAAGTTTCAAGACTTAATCAAGAATAAAACCTAAAGTTCTTCACTATCACACGACTTGAGGTTTATAACCTATCGTGTTGAAATTTTTGTGCCTATTCAAGTTAGCTTTGCATAGGAGTTCTGAGAGTTCTCAATTGGTTGCACAACTACTTGGAAGCAATGGCAGGCACCTGAGCTGCCAAATGGCAAGAATTTAAGATTGCACAAGTTTAATCAATATGAGTTTGGATTTGTCACTAACCTTGTCTTGTGATTATGGTTTTGAAAAATTCACATGGATAAGAACACATACACTATTAAATCTAAGTGTCATAAGGTTTCTCTCCGATTCATGAAAATGATGGCGAGGAAACACTTTCACTAAGTAGATTTTAGCTAGATAGCAATTGTGATATTTGCATTCTCAAAGTCGTTAGTGGAGCGTGTGTGGTTTACCGGCACACTAACATGGACTTGTGAGAAGTGGCAAAGGTCTAAACAATTGAGACTATGATTACGGCATCCCTTTTCATAGTTCTAAAATTGTTTAGACACACATGTGAGCTATCTAAGAGAGGTGTATGATTTTGATAAAGTTTTATCAAAACAATCTAGTATCAGAAATCTGAACTTTGGTAAGAAAGTCAGCTGAATTCTGAGTACATGTCAAAGCTAGTGGGAGCATAAGTGTTATGCTAATAATCATCATGTTAGTGGGAGCATGATAATTATGACAAAGGTTGCAAGTTAGCAATGTTAATTATAGAAAACAAAAGTTTAAATTCGTGAGGTTGCAGGGGTTGAAAAAGTTGTTTTGCTATAATTAAGGGAGAGGAAATTATACTTCATTTCAATTCTAAAAGCTTAGATTGAGATTTTAATCGTATTTAATCAAGGATATATATATATATATATATATATATATATATATATATATATATATATGAATTTCATGTTGGAATGGCTCAACATAAGGAAATTCTATATATGGGTCCATTATTTGCGTTCTAAAATTCGATTATGATTACGGCATCCCTTTTCATAATCTGAATTTTGAGAACTTGGCAAATTGAAATGGAAATATTATAGCAAAAGACTGGTTTAGTCTTTATGTGAGACATCATGAATCGTGTCCCATATGCTTCGGATATAGGATCGATTACATGTACTATATTCATCCTTTCTAAAATTTTCCAAATGCCTGGGGCATTATGAAGGGAAAAGGTCTAGAATTGGATATGACTAAAATGATTAAGCAATTGTCGAGGACAATCTAAGGTTTACCAAAGATTGGTTGCTCAAGGACAGTTGGAAGTATAATGTTAATTCTGGAAGGACCATATTGACATAATCTGTAAGGAGGCAACTCTTGTTCAGAAGTGATAGTCAAAATGGAATATGGAAATGTTTCAAAGTTAGAAATTATTCAATCTGTGTAAGATTAGGAAACTTAATGAAAGAAGGATGTTTCCAAGGAGCTGATCTCCTTTGGAATGCTCTGTAATGATTGTTGTCAAGTCTTTCTGACTTTGTGCATAATCATTAAGAGGATCAATGCATATAAGTTTAGAATCTAACAGATTTCAGTAAATGGCATGAATTTGGAATTCTTGCATTTGCAGTAAGGATTTGGGACTGTGAAAAGAGGATCATTGGAGTGATGTTCAATTGATCTATTTTACAAAGTAAATATCATAGACAAACATAGTATGCATACTTGGTGTATGGCATGACTAGTGTTTAGAAAACATAGTGTACATGCTTGGAGCATGGGACAACTATTGTTTTAAATTCAAGTATAAAGTTGATAAAACCGAAACAATGAATAATGAGTAATCAGTATGGTGATAAATAAAAGTGTTTATTTATATTCATAGGGTTTGTTACCATATTTGATTAATTTATTCTTGTGTTTCACTTTGCATGTTTTGACTTCCAGAATAACTAAGTCGCTCTTCCTGAATGATTAAGTTATTCAAACCATCCACAGTCGGTCATATGTTGGAAGTAGATATGAATCAAGACTGTCATGGGTTGGTTTGTAGAGGTCCAAGTTGGTGGACAAAGTGGTGCTACAACACTCATGAGTGCTCATAAGTTCTGAGTATTGGATTCAACCCGCGCTCATTTGAATCACTTCATGGATTTTATCACGAGTGATCATGAGACGATAATATCTTATATTCTTCAAACCTAGAGATATGAGTTGTTACTATGAGTTGGTTATAAATTGATTGCACAAAAACGCATTGGTAACTCGATGTTATAAAACGTGCCTTTATGTATGATTCAACAAGTAGTAGAACAAGCCATATGAGTCGAAGTTTATCCATTCCTTTTACCTTTGGGATAAAAGCGATATCTGTCGGCCCCTCGATGATTTAAAGATGATACATGTGAGTGCTTGGCCAAGCCAGGACTGATTTGATTTGTTCAATCAGTCAGTCATCATGAATCGGAAATCGGGAAACAACAAATGGACAGAGAGAATGATTGATAATCCATGTCTCAGTCCATATGATATCTAGAATGGAGAAATATATGATCCCTTATCTAATGGACAGGTCATTGACAAAGGTTAGAGTTCATCGACAAGGTCAGAGTTCGACAGAAGCTTTTGAGAGCTACGATTGCTGATCGGTTCCTGAAGTCATACGCAATAATAGTTTTAGACTTATCCAAGTGGGAGACTGTTGGATTAATGTCTAAGTCCATAACTATAATTGGTAAGACTTGACCCGACCCGGCATGGTCCATTTGGGTTGCATGGCATCATGCATTTGGATAGACTATAATGAGAGAAATAACACTTAAGGTTGGTTAATATATTATAAGTTCTAATATATTAATAAGGTTATTTAATTAGTATTGATTAAGAATTAATTTGGAATTAATTAAGTGATCAAAAGGAGACTAATTAAATATATGGGTTGATTGTGTAAATCATTCATTCTTATATATGTGGGCTTGTGATCCAAGATTCCTTATGTTGGACTAAGTCCATGGGGTGACCCATGGATACTCCATGGAGGTTAAAATCCATGGAGCATAAGGAATGGGTAAAGTTATGAGTTACATGGTGTAACCCTAATAGCCACCATATAAAAGAATCCCATGGCTCAAGAAATCGTACACTAATGTGTGAGTGTGAGGGCTAGACGATTTCAAGGAGTGTTCAAGTTTCTCTCAAGTTATTCCAAGTGTAGTTGGTGTTGTGTGAACCATTTGAGGTGTCACACTTGGGGCACTAGGCACTCAAGCTTCATGAAGACATTCTACATCAAAGAGGTATGTATTCTATCTTGTTATATTTATTATCTTGTATGCTAGATTAGGATAATACCTTGGATGTTCATAATTGTATGTATAATAGAGAAAACATAGATCCAAGGTATTTAGGGTTGCATGTACACTTAGGAGTGTTAGAATGCTCATAACTCAACAGTCTTCTCAAAAGCATCGGGAGTGTACCTGCCTTCTGGAATCCTGAGAATACAAGTTATTTGGAAAGAGTAGATCAACATTTAAGCTGGTGAGTTCATAAGTATTTTAGTTCTGTTAAGTATACCCTAAGTTCTTTGGATAAGTTCACTGGTTTCTCCAGGAAATCCTATATTTCCTGAGGTGATTAACTGATAACCTCAATAGTTTCCCTCTGTAATTACTTAGTTTATACTGATTATATATAACCCAATATCGAATGGACAGTCAAATGGGTGTATCTACCCTAAGCCCACAACCAAACAAGGAACAGGAAGTAAGGCGAAAATCACACATTTCACTATCAATCGGACATTACTTATGTATAACTATGATGTAAAAACTAAGGAATTATAGAATTAACCACTAAAGGTCCTTTATGTTATACTAGTTTATAGAAAGTGAATGACTAAGTTCTCATTTGTAAAAGTGGTTTAATCCCCTAAACCGTTTCATTTGTAAAAGTGGTTTAATCCCATAAACCGTTTCCTTTGTAAAAGTGGTTTAGTCCCATAAACCGTTTCCTTTGTAAAAGTGGTTTAATCCCATAAACCGTTTTTTTTGTACAAGTATTCTTAGTTATATTTGTTCTATAGTAAAAACCTTAGTATTAATCCTGGAAAATATTATATTATCCATAATACTGCCTTGTGGTTTTGAATGTTCAAAACCAGAAGTACAAGTATATTTACCATACTTGATTTCATGATACGTAGATTTTACTGTAAGTAAAAACTACAGAAGGTATATTTGGTCGGGATGTAATTATCTTTTCTTACTGTTTTAAGAGAAGTATATTACTTAGAAATTCACTCATTGTTTTATCCATATGAGTTCTATTAACCATACTAATATGACTGATATGCCTGCGGCGACGTTCTTCAGGCGTCGGAATGGTATGATATTTGACACCCTAGGCCTACCGGCCAAACTGTAGCGAACAGTAGAGGTGCGGGATTGTCAGTCCGATATAGATCTATACACAAATTCATGCTCTCCCTACAAGAGATTCTGGTTAATAGGTCAGGACTTAAAGTCGTACTTAGATAAGTACACCATGAAGGGTCTCACAAATTTATTGTTTCAACGAGATTTACGATGTATTATTACCCCATGATTGCTAACCCTGGTACTCTGTATCGTACCTTTGTTAATGCAAACCCGATATGATGTATTATTACCCTGTGATTGCTAACTCTGGTACTCTGTATCGTACCTTTGTTAATGCAAACCCGGTATGATGTATTATTACCCCGTGTTTGCTAACCCTGGTACTCTGTATAGTACATTTGTTAATGCAAACCCGGTATGATGTATCTTT
Organism: Lactuca virosa; assembly: GCF_052849685.1. Lineage (NCBI taxonomy): Eukaryota > Viridiplantae > Streptophyta > Magnoliopsida > Asterales > Asteraceae > Lactuca > Lactuca virosa. The sequence continues at coordinate 25,745,611 of NC_136428.1, forward strand.
ACTTTTTTAATATGTTGTTCATATATTAAAGGTATTATACATATCTTGGTATAGTTGAATAAATTTTGGTAATTTCCTTGGAAAGTATACAGTCGTGAATCATACTTGTATATTTAGTTCTGGATCATAAATTATACCTATTAAAATTTATATGTTATATCTGATTAGCATGTTTTCTCATGGATGAACACCTTTGCTCAGCCTGATACAAAGGTAATGATACCAAAAGGAGTTACCTTTTATACTCATATATGTATATATATATATATATATATATATATATATATATATATATATATATATATATATATATATATATATATATATATATATATATATAATTAAGAAGGAAACGACCTTCGGACAAATAATACAACCTTAATTCCACATCCAAACAAGGAAAAGGAAATAAGATAATTCATTAGTCCTAAGTCCTTCAAATCTTATTTATATATTTATACATATATAAACATGATTTTGGCATTTATAATTTGAAATTGTTTATAAAACATTTTTCAAAGAATTTAACGGAGTTTACATGACTTTAAAGATTTAACATGGCTTTAACATTTTTCATAACTTCTTCATCCGACGTCCGTTTTCGTCTGTCTTTTTACCGTTGAGCTACTTTTGATGAGACATTTGATTCTCGTTTAAGTTGCGTCGGCTAAATATCGATCGATTTATATTTCGAATTTTTAGTTGTCTACTGCTAAACCGAAACTTAGAAAAATCATAACTTCCTCATAAGAAGTCAGATTTTTACGTTCTTTTTATGAACATTCTCGGTTTAACATATTCTACAACTTTCATTTAGATTGTTAAGGCTAAAAAGCCTTTTATCGAAAACTCACTTTTTACACTGAACAATGTTTTGCCGGTTTTATCGCGGATTTTCGATTGGTCATAACTTCTTTATTATAACTCGGATTTCAGTGTTCTTTATGTTTTTGGAAACCTTGTTACAAACTCTACCACTTGGTTCATCCCAATTACGATTATTGATCAATTTATTTTTGACCAAAATTTGACTGTTGTCACATTATCCCGTTAGAGGGAATTTCGTCCCGAAATTAAGTCTAAAGTGATACTCATGGACCAGGTCTAATTTTTCCTTCCTAAGTGAATTCAGGTCCTTGGTTTGTAATCCAGCGAACCTTCACTAACGGGATAAGACTTTGCTTGGTTCTTTAGATTTCCCTATCCATGGTTTTCATTGGCTCTTTTATAGAGTGTAGACTTTTATTTAACTTGATTTCATCGAGTGAAATAACAAGTGTTTCATCGGATAGACACCACTTTAGATTAGATATCTGAAAGATGGGATGAATGTTATTACGTTTTTGTGGTAGTTTAAGTTTATAAGTACAAGACCGATTCTGGTAAGAATCTCAAATGGTCCTATGTACCTTGAATTTTTGTATTCCACGGTTTCTCAAGCGTATCTTGTCCTTCCGAGGTGAGACCTTCATATGACAAGGTCATCAATCCTGGAATTCCAAGGGTTTTCTTTTATCGAAGCCGTAGCTTCTCTGATTAACTCTAGAAGCTTTATGTCGCTTCCTGATTCGTATTTTGTTTTTGGTAGTTTTTTGGATGAATTCCAGATCAGCGAAGGTGCTGTGTGGAAATTGGATCTCTAGCTAGTTGCATATTACCTAATTTAGTCCAGTGTAGATAGGATCTGCACTTGTGACCACAGAAGGTTTTGAATGGAGCAACTTAAATGCTAGCGTGATAAAGGACTCGTCTAATTGGTAAATGGGTATCCCATTTCTTACCATAGTCGATCACATAGGCTCATGACTACTCTAGTTCCCAGATATTTTTGAGTGACTGCCTAAACTGGGAGATGATTCTTTTATCTCAGTGGAGATAACAGATATTAGAATGCCGTGCACTCACACATTCTAGTTATCTTCTCTACTTTCCATATTTTCAGGTTTCAAGGCTTCTTGTTGAGCCTCCTTTCTTTGTGTGGACAGATTTGAAAGGGTTATCATAGTCAATGATTGGCTCTACGACCCGAGTACTCTTTCCGACTTAGGGTGTCAGCTACTATATTGGCTTTGTCGGGATGATAACGAATTTCGAATTCGTAGTCATTTAGTAGCTCGACCCATTGTCGTGGTCTTATGTTGAATTCCACCTGGTAGAATACATTATGCAGGCTTTTGCTCCGAAGTTCATGATCAGACTCATACTTGGATCATCCACCATCACCTCGTGTATACAAGTCGTATATAATTTAGATTTCACAAAATGTTCGGATGGGTGACTCTGCCCCAGGTCCACAACCAAACAAGGAACAGGAGATAGGGCGGAATCATACATCCTTAATCTTGTTAAGTCTAACTTATATACCACTCTCGTGTATACACTTAGCAACGATAAATTAACTTAATGAGTTCTTAGTCTCTATTCTTGAACTTGACCTGCGGTACAATGATTTTCCTATGAGATCTATTGAGGTACTTCGGTAGTTACTGACTTTTAAGACTACTTCGGTGCTTTTCGTTTGAAGTTTCCTGTCTACTGAGTAGGCTAGAATGGCGTGGTATTCTTCGCATGGGTACTTCTGAAGTTTTGAAATGAGAGACAACCTAAGGGTTTTACATTATGAATTGGAAGAATTTCATCTTACGGGTGATTAAGGAAAAAGTTCTCTTATACAGCATAAGAACTTTCACATGGTAAGGGCCATGCCAAACCATGTCGAATGAGAATGTCGAAATTTTTCTCGATGAAATAGATATTAAGTCGTTCTGGGAGGAATGACTACTAGGATGATATCCTATGTACCTAAGTTTTCAACGCTTCTGGTTTTATTCTGTTATTATCACTACGAACCCCTTTTGATTCAAAATTGGCGGGTACTACCAATACGAGGGTTCTGATAATTTGAAATTATGAACTTTCATGAAACGATCCTTACTAGGTCTCTCTATAATCGCTTGGTGTAGACAAGTCATGTATACTTAAGATTGGTAAGACCTTTGACTGAGCAACCCTGCCCTAAATCCACAACCAAACAAGGAACAGGAAATGAGGCGGGATTACTCACTCTAAGTCTACTAATCTTAATTATAAATGACCCTTATGTATACACTAAGTCATCATAGCTTACCTGTTAGGGTTTCAAATTTTATATAATTGTTGTGATTTAATTTGAACGGAAGAGTAATCATAATTATAGATAGTTATCGGGGTTTAGAAGCGTACCAAAATATAGCAGGGTTCTTTGATGCTTTCCTATGTATTGGGATCAAACTCCTCCTGATCCCCGTCGTTCTTCTCTATTGGACAGTCCCTCTTGTAATGTCCTATTTCACCACAAAGGTGACATATGGGAATGGTTCCAACATTGGCAGTTGAAGTGATGAACTCAACCGGAGTTCTACAGATGCGGGCGGTATGCCCCTTTATGTTGCATCTATTGCAATGCAGCTCTCGGAAAACTCCATGATGATGGTAGTTGCACTTGCTGCAGTGTGGGAGGTTTCCTAAGTACGGCTTGGTTGGTGCTAGAATAACAAGGCTGATGGGGGTATTGACTGCCCCAGTTCATTGCCCTCTGTTAGGTTCTTGAGTTGAACAACTCCCTTTCGTGTTCTCGAACTTTCATTTAAGGATATTAGGCTTAAGGTTCAAGGTGTTCTTACAAGTAGGTGCTCGTTGTTGTACTTGGACATCACCATGATCGGGGTTACCGATAGCATTACTACTAACATTTGCATTGTTAGCATTAAGGTGTGACATGACAGCTGTTACAGCTGCTGTGACCGCAGCTTGAAACGTAGCCGCATCTATATGAAGGATTGGTGTTTCACTGGTGGGTTGGTTACATTTCTTTGGAGGCATGATTCTGTTACATGATAAGAAAATGAGTTCGTGAGCGACTATCGTGTCTCTACATGTATTCTAACCATTTGTATCTATGTATAAATCTTTCGTTTTGTTATATTGTTCTCAATGATTCGACCTGCATCCCTATGATGCAGTCTTGGTAAGGAACATAAATAAGTTTCTAGAATGGTTATGAACCGAGTATCATCCAAACTAAGTTACCTTCGTTTGGTGGATATCGTTTCCCAATTTTCGAAAATATTCGAAAATAATTCATAATAGTGTCTACATAAAATAGACTTATGAATTTGAGAAGTAATCACTATCAATTAAGATTTCGTGATCTGATTTATTGTTATTAGCCGTAACTGGAAAAGAGGATAAACTCAAAACCTAATGTGAGTAATGAAATCACTAACTCACTAGGTTGAATCGATTTACTAGTTATTACTTAGATGAAAAGGTGCTCAAACACTTCACATGAATCACACGTGGTTTTCTTTTGTTCTCTATTCTATTCTGGGTGGTAATGATTTGTTTCCTCCTGGTATCTATAGGGTGTCCTTCTCCTCTGTATGTATATTGAATTCCCGAGCTGTCTTACTTCCGATTCTGACACTGATCCCCATTACTTCGTAATGAAGATTTTGAATCTCAGAAGTTCATGCAAATCTCTCATTGGTGTCCTTAATAGGGTAAGGGTACTAAATGATTTCTATAGTTTATTTACTTCTCATATGTTTCCTTCTTGTAATTCTCCTTAATGAAATTATGTTGGATCCTCCTTGACTCTTCTATTGATTGCTGGAGTAACTATGTTTATCTAACGAGTTTATACGAGAATGGGAATGTCTAAAGAATCTATGAGAAAATTTAAATTTTTACGAAGGTGATTCTTTCTGGTACTTCTATAATCACATGGTGTGTACCGATTATATATAATCCAGATCAAATAGACCTTTGAATAAGTAATCCTACTCTAAAACCACATCCAAACAAGGAAAAGGAAGTAGAGTAAAAATCACATATTCTAAGTCCATAAAATCTCGGCTATATATAACCTTAACGTATCCACTTAGTAATTATAGACTTATCAGAAAAGATCTTTTTAACATTTCCCCAAAGGTATGTAAAATACCTCCATGTTATTTTAGTTATGAGTTTGATTCTTGGACTTCTAGTTATAAGAACATGACAAGTTTTCAGTTTTCTTGTTATAGCATCCTAAAATACTCCCATAGTATTTTAATCTTTATGTCTGGTTCTAGAATTCTTCTGGTACTTAGGTAAGTTTTAGACCTAATGCAACACTACAATCACTCCCTAAACACATGTTGGTCATATCTCGAATGAATATAGTTGATCAGGCTATATTGATCCCAGATATGATTACGTCACTGTCTAGGCTTAACTGCAATGTTCAACATCCAAATACTTTTGTTTTGTTCTTCTTGTGATACTCATTCTAGTATATATACTCTGCATGTACTTATACTTTTATAAAATATTGTTATATTTTTAAAGTATAACTCTTGGTTAGAGTGTTTTTATCCCAATGGGTTTATAGTTGTATATCTTTTATGACTGATATACTGAGTTCACTATAAACACTGCTCTCATATCAATCTGTCACACCCCTAAACCAGAACGGCGGAAACGTTCGGGGGCGGAGGACTTCAGGTAAGTATCACAACACATGCAATATAGTAATCAAAGTACAAACAACCATTGTATTAATAAGTATAAGTTTTACATAAGTGTTTAAACATTACATATTCAAACACTAAAGTAGGTACAGTAGAAAACAAGAGTCGCGGTACGGTATTAGGTAGTCTTCTCAAAAGCTTCGGGAGTGTACCTGCCTTCTGGATTCCTGAGAATACAAGTTATTTGGAAAGAGTAGATCAGCATTTAAGCTGGTGAGTTCATAAGTATTTTAGTTCTGTTAAGTATACCCTAAGTTCTTTGGATAAGTTCACTGGTTTCTCCAGGAAATCCTATATTTCCTGAGGTGTTAACTGATAACCTCAATAGTTTTCCTCTGTAATTACTTAGTTTATACTGATTATATATAACCCAATATCGAATGGACAGTCAAATGGGTGTATCTGCCCTTAGCCCACAACCGAACAAGGAACAGGAAGTAAGGCGGAAATCACACATTTCACTGTCAATCGGACATTACTTATGTATAACTATGATGTAAAAACTAAGGAATTATAGAATTAACCACTAAAGGTCCTTTATGTTATACTAGTTTACAGAAAGTGAATGACTAAGTTCTCATTTGTAAAAGTGGTTTAATCCCCTAAACCGTTTCATTTGTAAAAAGTGGTTTAATCCCATAAACCGTTTTCTTTGTAAAAGTGGTTTAATCCAATAAACCGTTTCCTTTGTAAAAGTGGTTTAATCCCATAAACCGTTTCTTTTGTAAAAGTATTCTTAGTTATATTTGTTCTATAGTAAAAACCTTAGTATTAATCCTGGAAAATATTATATTATCCATAATACTGCCTTGTGGTTTTAAATGTTCAAAACCAGAAGTACAAGTATATTTACCATACTTGATTTCATGATACGTAGCTTTTACTGTAAGTAAAAACTACAGAAGGTATATTTGGTCGGGATGTAATTATCTTTTCTTACTGTTTTAAGAGAAGTATATTACTTAGAAATTCACTCGTTGTTTTATCCATGAGAGTTCTATTAACCATACTAATATGACTGATATGCCTGCGGCGACGTTCTTCAGGCGTCGGAATGGTATGATATTTCACACCCTAGGCCTGCCGGCCAAACTGTAGCGAACAATAGAGGTGCGGGATTGTCAGTCCCATATATATCTATGCACAAATTCACGCTCTCCCTACAAGAGATTCTGGTTAATAGGTCAGGACTTAAAGTCGTACTTAGATAAGTACACCGTGAAGGGTCTCACAAATTTATTGTTTCAACGAGATTTACGATGTATTATTACCCCATGAATGCTAACCCTGGTACTCTGTATCGTACCTTTGTTAATGCAAACCCGGTACGATGTATTATTACCCTGTGATTGCTAACTCTGGTACTCTGTATCGTACCTTTGTTAATGCAAACCCGGTATGATATATTATTACCCCGTGTTTGCTAACCCTGGTACTCTGTATAGTACCTTTGTTAATGCAAACATGGTATGATGTATCTTTACTTCTTTAATATGTTGTTCATATATTAAAGGTATTATACATATCTTGGTATAGTTGAATGAATTTTGGTAATTTCCTTGGAAAGTATACAGTCCTGAATCATACTTGTATATTTAGTTCTGGATCATAAATTATACCGATTATAATTTATATGTTCTATCTGATTAGTATGATTTCTCATGGATGAACACCTTTGCTCAGCCTGATACAAAGGTAATGATACCAAAAGGAGTAACCTTTTATACTCGTATATATATATATATATATATATATATATATATATATATGTATATATATATATATATATATATATATATATATATATATATATATATATATATATATATATATATATAATTAAGAAGGAAACGACCTTCGGACAAATAATACAACTTTAATTCCATATCCAAACAAGGAAAAGGAAATAAGATAATTCATTAGTCGTAAGTCTTTCAAATCTTATTTATACATTTATACATATATAAACATGATTTTGACATTTATAATTTGAAATAGTTTTCAAAGAATTTAACGGAGTTTACATGACTTTAAAGATTTAACATGGCTTTAAGTCATTTTTAAAGTATTTGTTAATTCTTAAAAGCATACGGAAACCCTTTGTGTGATTATTATCACATACAGTTATTAACACAATTTAATATTGTGTTAAACTTGTATTCCCCCCCCCCCCCTAAAAAGCATTTAAAAACCATTAAAAAGGTAAATTATAGGGGTATGAACTCACTTCGATAAGCGGTGATTCGGGCAGCGTTTCGTTTCCCGGAAGGAGTTTATTTGACGAGAAACCGACTCAAATCGGGCAGAGTTTCGACTGGAGAGAGGATAACTTCTCGAGAATTCCGGGGCTCCGGGGCTTGCTTCGGGCTTTAGACACGATACCGGGGCCTTGGGGGTCGTGAGAAAGCCGAATGGTGCAAAATGGGGAATTTAGGGGTGAAAAATCCTTCAAATCCGAGAAGGCTCGCACCCTTTATATAGGGGTGCGAGGGTGCGGTCCGAAGGGTGAGTCAACAGCCACCTGGCGAGGCGAGGAGGTGAGTCAGCAGGACACGCGGCAGCTCCTGCGAAAGCGGTGCAGATTCGGACCCGGTGCGAGGCACGTGCTTCGAACATATGGAGGCTTCTAAGTGGACCGAACTTCGGTCCAATGGGGAAGGAGGGTGTCGACTTCGGACCAATCAGCGTGTCCCACGTGAGGCTGCGGTCCAATGAGAAGCGAACACGTGTCTGATACGTGGAAGCTCGCATGCGAGGATGACGTGTCTGAGGATGACTCATGCGAAATTTCCCATTTTTCAACATTTTCTTGATTTTTGTGCCAAAAACTTGCAAAAATCATAACTTTCGCATACGAGCTCCGTTTTTGACGTTCTTTATATGCACGCGTAGGTAAAATCATACTCTACGATTTTCGTTTAGACTTTGTCGGCTGATTTTGACTTTATTTTTAATATTATTATTATTTTTAATCGATCGGGATAGGAAATCCGTTAAAAATTCATAACTTCTTCATCCGACGTCCGTTTTCGTCTGTCTTTTTACCGTTGTGCTACTTTTGACGAGACCTTCGATTCTTGTTTAAGTTGCGTCGGCTAAATATCGATCGATTTATATTTCAAATTTTTAGCTGTCTACTGCTAAACCGAAACTTAGAAAAATCATAACTTCCTCATAAGAAGTCAGATTTTTACGTTCTTTTTATGAACGTTCTCGGTTTAACATATTCTACAACTTTCATTTATATTGTTAAGGCTAAAAAGCCTTTTATCGAAAATTCACTTTTTACACTGAACAGTGTTTTGCCGGTTTTATCGCGGATTTTCGATTGGTCATAACTTCTTCGTTATAACTCGAATTTCAGTGTTCTTTATGTTTTTGGAAACCTTGTTATAAACTCTACCACTTGGTTCATCCCAATTACGATTATTGATCAATTTATTTTTGACCAAAATGTGACTGGTGTCACAGTTGTATACAGATCCGATGCTTTTAGTAGTACGGGCCTAATACTACCTTCCACACCAATCTGTAGTCATCCCAAGTCCTCCTCCTAGGATCCTAATTCACAGTACTCTATCCCTCACGGATATCAACTACTCTCTCGGTAGATTCCTCCATGCTTATCTAGGTATCTCTCCTAGATCACTCAACTTTCTCTAAAAGATTCCTGCTATGTCTCTCCTACTCACAGAGCAAATAACAAATAAGATCACTCAGTAGCATACCCTAGAGTAAGGCATCATGAATCAGGCAACTCTAGCCCTAAATATGAAATACCTAGCCTATCCTCTAGCATGCATCACTAACATCTCATAACACAAATAAATAAGGGTATTTTGGGAAATCACCGTTCGGGCTCTAGCTGATTGTACACACTGCCCCAACTTGTTTTTCTCTTAAAAACTCTTTCTCATTTTAGAAAAATCATTCATTATGAAATTTTTTTTCTCAAATCATCAGTTTGAGTCCGGACACACCCGAAGGTATATCTGAATCCCTCGAACCAAGGATCTGATACCAATTTGTAACACCGTAAATTTCCAAACAAAAATTTCGTTTTAAATCACATCAATTTCATTAACACAGCCATAAAAATCCTAAATATCGAGTTATGAAAAACACATGTTCATTAATTGTTTAAACACAATCTAGGATCCAAAAAATATAAACTCCATCTCAAGTGTGTGTACAATCAAGCCGGCGCCTTCCCGTGATCCTGAGAAGTACCTGAAACACATATCACATAACACGATAAGCACGGAGCTTAGTGAGTTCCCCAAAATACCACACATATCTCATTAGCCTCTCATGGCTATAACTCAAATAAGATCCTCCGGTCAATGTGTCTCAGTGGGACCCTTGAGTCCCATGACTCGGGTGGACCCTCCGTTCCTAACTCGGTAAGCTCAGAATAATAGCATCATAAATCACAAAGAAATAATGCAGGATATCACAATACTCAATATAAGCACATAAGACCCACCGGTCACATAAAGATTACCACTCTAGGTAAGTATAGTGAGAAGACTCACCTCGTAAGAAATCGGAAAACCTCGAACTCAAATCACCGGTCAAGCCTCCGCCTAATACATATGATAATTATCTCTAATTAATAACGTCTCTCAAAGAAACTAGACTAAACCCTTCTACATACTCACAGAAGGATAAAAGACCATTTTACCCTTCTATGGCCTTTATAGTCCACAAATTGACCAAACCCTAAAAGTCAACTAAAGGTCAACGGCAGCGCGTACGCCGCGCGTACATGCCTTCTACGCTGGGCGTACTCCTTCGCCATGCACGCATCGAGGATTCTCGACCCTACGCTGCGCGTACTGGGATTACGCTCAACATACGTCCCAGTTTTATTCTTTCTACTAATTTGGTCTTAATCCGTTAAGACCTTAGCTCAAATCTTAGATCTGGACTCCCTAAAGGCTCATACTCCATAAAGTCTGTGACTTTAAGCCTTTACATGGCTGAAAAAGTCACAAACACCAAAACTCTTACTCTCTATTCTCAAAAATGCTCATATCTCATGCATGGGGTGGTTTTTGACGTCCAAGACTCCATTTTTATGAAACCACTCCATTAAAACACTCAAAGGGACAAATATTAGGCTTTGGAGTTCCAACAACTCATAAAGCTTCAAGCTTTGGGACCTAAAACCCTAAAATGGACCACATAAAGCACAAATCAAAAAGTATGAGAAATCTTTGAGCTTTATACCTCTAACTAAAGCTCCAACCACAGATAAGCTCAGATCCAAAGCCTGGACTCCTACTCCTTCCTCTTCAAATCTCCTTCTTTACTCCAAAGAAACCACAAGAAAACTTAATAGCTCACAAATGGACACACAAGCTCAAGGGACGAGAAATTAGGGTTTGAGAGGGTTGAGGTATGGGAATGGTGGCCGGAAATAAGGCCATCATGTTCTTTATATAGGGGCACACCCTTAATTAGGGTTTTCACTATGGGCCTAGTACTCCCAGCGTACCCTCTGGTATGCCCAGCGTACTAGGTGGCTTCCGCGTCAAAAACACGCATATGAGTACACTGAGCGTACACTCGTGTACGCCCCGCGTACTCATTTACCACCTTTTCTCAAATAAGGGCCAAACTTGACAATTACCAAAAGAACAAGGGTTTATAAGGTATACCTGGTATTGGGATGTTACAAAAACAATGTTAGTCTGATGTGTGTTTCGGTTATGAACCTTGTTAAGATACATTCTCAGTTTTTAGTATTGCATGGTTCTAGATATTATATATGGTTTTGGATATTAAATTGTGTTCATAACTTTTGGATGTTCAAACTAAATTATTAATTTCAAACTTCTATGATCGATTTTATAAAAATTGTTCATCATAATCAAAAAGTATTAGATCAAGTTATGTTACATATCATCTTATTTGGATCATTATTTCGTGGATCATAATCATGATAATACTTTACTAAGATTAAAATACTAATTCATATCATGCTAACATTGATTATCTATCTTTTGTAATTTTCTATCATAAATAATTAGAAAAGTTTATCATTCATGTCGTATTTTATAATCATAGAAATTTTAGATCATATTTTTTGTATCATAGACTTTTTTAAACATAAATATTTGCATCCGAATTAATAGTAATGATGAAAAGTTTATGATACATATTTTACAAACCATCTATGATAAATAATTAAAAAAATGTATGAATCATATTATTATGGATCACGTTAAGTTATCGATCATAGTCATCATCCAAAAAAATTATTTATATTATATTTTCGGGTCATATAAATTGTGTCATATATTTTTTTGGATCAAATACTTTTTGAATGATAAATGTTCTTTATACATGCATTACAATGGACAAAAGCTACATGACATAACATTATACTTCCAGTGTTTTGATGAAAATGATCAACTATGATCCAAACATGTATAAACTATGTAGTGTACTTTTCTCAAGTTATGCATTGTAAAATCTATACACATTTTATGCCATATTATTCAACCTTCATATATAATTTCTATGAACTAAAACTTGTTATGATCCATAAGTTTTTATGATTCAAAACTTGTGATGAACCAAACATGTTATGAACTGATACTAATGTGAAAAACCTGACACGAGTTAAAATTTTATGATTAAATTTGATATCATTTTAAATGATATGATTCAAAGCATGCAACCATTTGATGTGTATTCAAGTTTGTTTCATAACATATTGAAAAACCAGATACAAACAAAAAATTATGTAATACGTGATATAATTCAAAGTATAAAACTATTTGTATCATAACAAATTAATAAGTGACTATCCAAAATTTGTTAGAAAATCAAAAATTGTTTATGAACAACAACTTATGTGAAAATTTTAACTTGATTAAAAATGATATTATTTAAAACATATGATCCAAAAGATATGATCCAAAATCGGATGATTCAAAATTGATATGACTAAAAATGATAGATATTATTTAAAACTATATGATTAAAAATGTTACGATCCAAAATGATATGATTTTAAGAATATGATTATAGAAAAGTTGTTTCCAAAAGTTTGTTATATGATTCAAAATGATATGATCCAAAATATTATGATACAAAATGATATGATTCGAAATGTTATGATTCAAAATGACATGATTTCAATTATATGATATAAAATGTTAGAAACCAAAATTTTATGATTTTAATTATATGATTGAAGTTACGAAGAGTTGTTTCCAAAAGTTTGTTATATGATTAAAAAGTATTATGATCCAATGTATTATGATACAAAAAAATTATGACATAAAAACTACATGTCAACCCAACTTTGTATGGACAACCAGAACCATCCTTGTGTCGATTAATATCACACATAGATTTTGTCCATAATATTACAACATATAACTAGTTGGAGAAGTACAAATACAAAATGAAAAAGTAAGAAAAAAGAAGAAGATAAACATCACAAAACTAGCAAGATTACATAATATCACTACTTATATGTGTAAAGACCAGCAACAACTTAATCAAGGTGAAGTATAACTGGATCATAATTTAATAAACCTATGAGAGGCCAACTCAACAATTAAGATTAAACATAACTGAAATATCAGGAAAAAACCTTTTAAAATGAACCGTTTATCAGAAACCACTTTTCGTTTATATACTTGTTCGAAATTTTATGCGAAAGAAATCTAAAAGCTACATCAATATACCTTATTAAGAAACAAATTAGATGCGACACCCCTTTTTAGGAAAGAAATCCAATAACACCAATACTCAAAAACTCTGACCATATAAAAATACCAAAATCTTGAGGGGTTAGTCAAAGCCTCCATACAAGCTGAGCCGAAAAAACAATAAAACACAATCATCATCCTCCATAAAATCGATATTTTATCAACTAATTTGAGAAAAAGCAAGCACAATAAGGTCTCTTAGATTTAACTCAAGCTCACCGCCTAGTCATTGAGAAATAAATTAAATCCAATTGATTTCTAGTATAAAGTATGCAAATTTAAAATGGTAGGGAGACAATTGATCCATCCTTTTGAAAAATGAATGTCTTCACCTCTGAAATAACTTTGTTTTAAAACTTATGCTTTTGTCTTCACATTCCTTGGCCCAAAAATGTTAAAAGTCTATTCAAATTCTTGCATATAAATACTTCAATTTTCTCATAAATAATCCCCAACATACCTTTGTTTGCGTGAGATCATGAAATCTCTTAGACATTTCATCAAACACCTGGTAGGCATCGATAAACATCGGTTAACAACCATTTTATAATTTAATTTCTTCCCACTAAATCTTCCTGCATATTGATATGTCTTCAAATATTAAAAAATATAACTTTAAATCATAATTTTTAATAGAAAATTAAGATAAATATGTCAATTTCTTAAAGGAATTCATTATGATAGAAGCTGATTCCGTGTAATTTGAAACAGAGGATAATGATAAACTGTAAAATATCTTTTCATGTTCGAATCTAACATGAGTTTACGTTATTTGAATCGTATGTTGAAGCTTTCAGTAGAAACAATGACGATTTAATTGTCTTTGAGGTTTTCTTCGTGTTTGCAGGATGAACGAAGAAGAAGACGATGAATAATAAGCTCCTTATTATCCCAACATGTTTTTTGGTTTAGCCCAGCCAGGCCCGCCCCAACTCATTTTTTTCAGCCCAATACTTTTTTTGTTTGACGGAATTGCCCTTAATGAACACGATTTGACGAAAATTGTCCTCCGTTTTTTGAGTCCTCATTGGATCCGGACCTTATATATATATATATATATATATATATATATATATATATATATATATATATATATATATATATATATATATATATATATATATATATATATATATATAAATCAAGTAAGTAATGAACCAATCTAAAGCGTTAGAATCTAAAGCGATATACGGCAAAATAAAGTGTTGTAGACTTTTACAATAGACGCATATGCATCGGATTATAACAAAATTCACTTCATTTTTTTCGTTTAATTTTTTTAGGTCATGTTTTTTATTGAAAAAAAAAAAACCAAATATACCATTGTTCATGATTTTTCGCCCTATTTCTATAGAGATCTATATTGATATACAAAAAATGTTTTTTTTTTCCAAAAAAATCCACTTCATTTCTTTGTTTTTTGAAAAGTTAAGGCATATTTTTATCGAAAAAATTTAATAAATATATCAAAATTCATATTTTTTGGTACTCTTTAAACATAGATTCATATTGATGTAAAAAAAATCGATATTTCAGTATAGATTCGGAATCTGCTCAGATTCACATTGTAAATCCGCTCAGATTCACATTGTGAGTCCGCTCAGATTCACAATGTGAATCTGAGTAGATTCACAATGTTAATAATAGTAAGTCAAATTCACATAGTGAATGTTAAAATTGAAACATTCGTGGGGTTTTTTTTTTTAAATTTGTTTTTTGAATGGATGTTGATGTTAATTGATGGAGTAAAAAAAATTGAAATTATAATTAGTTTTTTTTGGATAAAAATAAATTTAATTGTTGAAAAAACAAAAAAACGAAATGGGTTTTCTTCGAAAAAATAATTTGTTTTTTTTTATATAACAATATGAATCTCTATGGAAAGAGGACGGAAAATCGAGAGCAACGATATATTCGTTTTTTTTTTCCGATAATAATTGTGGCTTAAAATTTTTTTTTAAAAGAAAAAAAGAGATGAGTTTTTTGGTAAAGAGATGGGTTATATGATATAATCTGGTGTATGTGCGTCCAATGTACAAGTGTACACCCATTCCTTTGGTCGTTCATCGCTTTAAATTTCGACGCTCACGATTGGTTCCTTGGTTCATTGTTAATAATGTTTTTCTATTGAACGCCCATATGTATATATATATATATATATATATATATATATATATATATATATATATATATATATATATATATATATATATATATATATATATATAGGGAGCGTTCCATCGAGAACATTTTTCCCAGGAGAACATTTGAGAACAAAAATTACCTTTTAGTTTGACAAGGTGACAGTTTTGTAATTAATTAAAAAACTAGATACAAAGCAAATAAAAATTTAAAAACGCGAGCGCAATATTGTAAATGTAAAACGAAACTGAATCCTTCCTCACATAGCTACTCGTTCCCCCTCATTTCGTTCCCCACAACTTCTCTCCCTACTTTACTAGAAAGAAAACCCTCGCAAAAACAATGCAAAAAACCCTAAATCTTCACCGATAATCTTCAAAATCGAAAAATAAAAGCATTGATAAAATAAAAAATGCCGTCAACAACTGATTTCTCGAGAACAAATGCTTCAGATAATGGTAAAAATCAACGCCTTACTTGATTTTGTTTTGAATTTACAACAATCGAAAAATAAACTTTACACTAGTATTTGACATATCGTTATCTGTTTTCAATATATATATATATATATATATATATATATATATATATATATATATATATTATTTGAACATCGGATATGCATAAAAATATATAAATATGCATAAAAATATATAGTTTTTTAAAATTAATCTTTTATTTTTTAAATATTATAAGCAAATTATTTGCAAATTTTTCACTGATGTAAAAGAATATATTTTTATTTTTTTATTTCAGAATAATTTTGCTTTTATTTCGTTTTTAATATTATTTTTTTAAGTATGTATTTGCACATGTAAATTTAAAAAAATATGCATTATGCATATTCAAATAACTTTTTTTTTTGCCAAACTACATGTATATAAAAAGTTTTTTAGTTTGGTGTCTCAATTTAGTTTTTCATGGATTTTGCAAATTAATCAAGATTCTAAATAACGTAAGGCGTGACTTGGCGGCAATGTCAAACCTCAAGTTTTTTCGAGCTTTGGTGAGCCACGTCGTTTGTAAGGCGTGACTTAAGGCGACAATTTTGTATATAATTAATATTTTTATATGTATTTTCAACTATTATTTATTTTTATACACATATATAAGTCTAGGCGGCGTTTTTGTAAAGGTTAGCGGCACATACAAGCCTTGGAGCTATGACGAGCTTTTTAGAACCTTGAAATTAATATATATATATATATATATATATATATATATATATATATATATATATATATATATATATAACTAATTTGAGAGACAATTAAAAAACTTTTTATACACGATGAATTTTAATATAAAATTACGCAATTACATTAGACATAACTTGAATAAGAGAAATGTATAAAAAATCAAATGTTTTTTTTTCTTCCGCAAATGCATATCCTTGTTTTGGAAATTATACATATGCAATAAATATATGTATATGCACAAAATATGTTTTTTTTCATATAAAATGTTTTAGAAAAGTAATAAACAAAATATTTATTTATTTTTCAATATTGAAAGAAAACTTGTGCACATTAAAATATTCATATATGTGGTGCATAGAAAATTTTATTTTTTGGTTTTACGAAAGTTTTCCTTTGTGTGCGATTAAAAAAAAACAACTTTTGAGAAACTGCATATTTGGTTTATATTCGTATTTTTTTGTGCATGTGTACATTGAAAAAAACAATATGCATGTGAGATTTTTGTTTTCAATTTTTTTTTTACGCTTCTTTAAGACGAGTCATAGTCCGGGCAAATATGACATTTAGACTTCTTGAACCGACTCGACCAAGTTCAGTGGAGTACTATGAAATTTGACACTAAATGATTTAGTGTCAAATTTCATAGTACTCCACTGAACTGGGTCAAGTCGGTTCAAGAAGTCTAAAATGTAAAACTGAAATTTGCACAATTTTGATTTTTCTTAAAAATATCGTTTTTACTTTCTTTCATGCTATCATTTGTTTTAGTAAATATTTAATTAATTATTAATTTTTTTTTTTAAAATTCTTATTGTCATTTATTTTTGTAACACCCATCGCATGACCTATTTGAAGTAATCTTTAATTAAATATTTTAAAATATTTTCAGAATTTTAGTGTGTTGAAAAACGATCCCAAAGTTGAATTCAAAATATGTTACAGAGTTTAAATGCGGATAATTGTCTCTAATCCCTATTCTAATAAATGAATAAGTTTATTTTCCTATTGACAAATATCATACTAATATAACTCCTAATTAATATTATATACCAACTATAATGCTACTTGTCAACCTACTAATTATCAATTTCAAATTTTAAATTTACCATTCTAACTACATTAAATTAACAAGTGATTCTTTATTTTAAATTTGAAAATTTAAAATTTTTAATTCTAATTATATTAAATTATAACATTAGATTAAAAAACAAAATAAAATTAATATAGATTATAAAGTGGTATAACTTCATTTTTTTTAAATCATCGATAATAACTTTATTTAACAAAAAAATATCTTTTAAGTAATAATTTATTACTTTTGATTTTTTAATATGACAGTTTAATTAATTTTATAACTGTAGTTCTCACAGGATATAAACTAGTAGTTTATAAAACCAATGTATAAACATCATTAACAATCTTGTAAATTTAATTACACTAAAACGAATTGATGATACTAAAATTTCCACCATTAATATTTACAATTATGATCATTTTGTTATTAAATAAAGATATTTCTAAAAAAAAATCTTCAAATAATAAATAATATTTATTTGTTAGATTCGGAAATATACAAATAGTTAGATATGTAAATATACAAATAAGTTATATATAAACTTTATATTACGTTCATTCTAAGTTAAAGTGAGTATACAAAACTTATTTACTGATCTGTAAGGATATAATTAGAACTTATTCTATAGTTTGTTATTATTTATATATCTACATATACATATGTTACAAAATATAATTGAGTAATTATTATGTTTCTGACACTTCAACCAACATATCTGTGACATCCCCTAATTTCTCGGCCAGAAAAGACCGATTTAATTTATGTTTTTTTTTTTAAAAATAAAGTCAGAGAATCTTTTTAAAAGATATTGCGGAATTGGTCCCCAAAAACAAAACATGATAAAAGTTTGTCAAAACCTTTCTTTAAGAAATATATAATTTCCTTTTATATTAAAACCTCGGGATGTCATGTTCCGATACAGATCAAAAGCATAAACAAGACATTATAAGCCTTACAACAGTTATTTATAACTACTGGCCTATAATCCATAAATCACTCATCATCATCATCCGACTATGCTCGGGGTCCACTACCTGTAATCATAAAAAGCTGAGTGGGTCAGGCTTGGAAGCCTAGTGAGCATATAGGGTTTTCAACCCACAATACATAATTTAATATGCTTAAACATCAATCAATCAACCAAATTACCCCAACCCCATTATCTTATTTATTTCTTAAGGGTTTACCCTAAGAATCCACTATCACTCCTTCCTAAGGATTCATCCAAAGGAATAGACACAAAGTCACCTCGTCACCGGGGTTTATACAACAGGCACTAAGTCCATAGCTGCCAAGGTTTATTCAACATATGCTAAGTTCATAGCTCTCATTTATCGACAGTATTATTTACAGGTATTCCCCCCCTGCAATACATGTCAATGGGTTTTTAGAGTACAACAAATGAACATATAGTTCATTACACCTACAAGTTGCGGGCCTGCTAGTGTTCCACAGACTGTCTAGAATAGTCCAGGGTTGTCATCCATACTCTTCTGAATGACGGGGGCCAACATTTTGGGTAAGTGATTCTCTCAAATTTCACCACTCACCCTCAACTCATGATCAATATTACTGATCATCTCCTTTATCCAACTCACCTTTCATCACACCCACTATTTCATCTACCCATGTTTTACCCAACATTTTTCGTAGATAAAAATACATATACAGTTTAAATTATTTAAAAACCTGTATAAATTATTCCTTCAACACCCATCTCAAATAAACAAACAATATATATTTACACAATACGTATTTTATGTAAAATACTTCATATCTATGTGTAAGGTGAAAGTAACTACACACTCACCTGATTTAATGAAAATCGGGCAGCAATTCGTTTCCTAAAACGATCGTTTATAATAAAACCGGGAGTTTTATTGAGAAACCGGGCTCTGCTAAGGGTCGGGCTTCGAAACCGAAAAGATAAATTTTTCTGGGCTTCTCGGGCACTTCGTGGTTTATTCCGGGTGTTAGAATCGATATCGGGGCTTTGGGGGAAGTTAGGATGAAAGAAATATTGAAAAAGGGCTAAAAATGACAAATTTTCAAAGTATACTCGGGAGGTCTCGCACCCTCCTATTTATAGGGGCCGAAGCTCCTGATCCGACGGCTGAGAAGCCTCCAGGTGTGCTGATCTGAGGACTCGCAGGGGATGGATCGCACGAGGCTGCACGTGCGAAGTGGCTGCTGGCTTCTTGTGATTGGTTCGAAGCCTCGGTTCTGGTGGTGGGGTCCGCAGGCGAGGGTGCGCAGGTGGCTGCACGTGCGAAGGCCTCGCTGTCCTCTCCTGATTGGACCGCTTCGGATAAGGCCAGGTGCTCGGATGACTCAGCAGCTCGGACACGAGGCTCGCCTGACTCACCAATCTCGGACACGTGGCACGTTCTAAGCGAGGGTGACGTGGCAAATCGTGACTATTCGAATTTTCTCGGTTTTTGTGCAAAAACTTCTAAAATCCATAACTTTCGCATACGAGCTCCGTTTTTGACGTTCTTTATATGCACGCGTAGGTAAAATTACGCTCTACAACTTCCGTTTAGACTTCGTCTGCTAATTTTGAATTTAATTTTTATATTATTATTTTTAACAGACGGGGACAGGAAATCCGTTAAAAATTCATAACTTCTTCATCCGACGTCCGTTTTCGTCAGACTTTTTACCGTTGTGCTACTATTTACGAGACCTTCGATTCTCGTTTAGGCCGTGTCAGCTAAAAATCACTCGATCTAAAATTCGAGTTTTTAGCTGTCTACTACTAAGCTGAAACTTCGAAAAATCATAACTTCCTCATACGAAGTCAGATTTGGGCGTTCTTTTTATCGAACTTCCCGGTTTAACGAATACTACGAGTTTCGTTTAGATCACTAAGGCTAAAAAGTAGTTTATCGAAAACTCACTTTTTACGACATTCAGCACCGTGTCGGTTTATCGCGAAACTTCGACAGGTCATAATTTCTTCGTTATAACTCGGATTTCGGCATTCTTTATATATCCATAATCCTTGTCACGCCCACTACAAGTTTCTTAATAGATATCGGCGTTATCTAAAATTTAATTTTTGACGCTCATTTTTATTCTTAATTTATTAAACCCTAATAATTAAGCATAAAACACATAAAACACATAATAATCACATAATTCCTTTTCGTTTCTTCTAAATGAGTTACAAAGGTTAACCTAGACCATTAGGTCAATATTAATGCCTAGTCTAGAAACACGGGCGTTACAATATCAATAAAAAGATTAATTAATAATCTATTGTACTGTCAAATTAATATTATATATATATATATATATATATATATATATATATATATATATATATATATATATATATATATATATATATATAACACAAGTAGGTTCCGTTGAGATTCTGACAAAATAGAGATCTTGAGATGCAACCGCCTCTACATATTTATCATTTGCCGCTCTAACGCACTGGTGTACCTGCACGACAGGAGAGTTATAATCATAAATACTTATTTGGCACCACCCGTTCCTTTTTCCTCCGCCATCTTCCCCACCACCACAACCGACACCGCCACGAACACTACCACCAATTGACCCCACTACTGCCACCTCCGTCACCTATACGACCGCCACCTCAATCACCACTTCCTCCTCTATAACCAAACACCATAATCACATCTGATTACTCAGTCTGTGAACAGACATATATGTATAATCAATTATGATTAGACATAATAAACATGTATAATCATATATGACTATACCTCTCTGCCATATAATCTTAATAATTAGGCATACCCCACTGCTGTTGGTACACTAGAGCATTATAGCGACAAATGAGAAATAAATTGCTGATATTAAATCTTAAGATCTCAATTTCTTTTAGAATCTCTAGTGAATCATCCCATATATGTGACATCCCCATTTTTACGGTAAAAAAAGACCGATTTGTTTATGCTTATTAAATCAGAGCATTCTTAAAAAGATTTATTATGCAAAATTTGTCCCAAAAACATGATAATAGTATTATTAGAACATTTTCGAAGAAATGTCTTTTATTTATGAAAACTCAGGATGTCATCGTCAATATAGAAACATAAGCATAAACGGAGACGTCTCAATAATCTAACGATTCATATCGCCTTGATCTCTCGTCATGCATGTAACTTTGTATTGTTTCTCGTGATACAAAGAAACTGAGTGGGTCAGGTTCGAAAACCTGATGAGATACATAGGGTTTTCAAACCACAATATTAAAATCTTTAATTATATATTCTTCAGCATTCAATTAACCCAATTCCCCATTCCAGTTATCCTCACTTCATAACCTTAGTATGGTGATCTCGAGAGATCTTTCCTAAAGGATCTCTGACGGCAGTATGATAACATTTTGTGTAAGCTCGACAGTATAAAAGTACTTGGATAGGCACAACAATACAATAGTACTTGGATAAGCACGTCAATACAAAAGTACTTGGATTGGCACGGTTGTATAATAGTACTTGGATAAGCACGACAATACAATAGTACTTGGCTAAGTACGGAAGTGCAATAGTACTTGGATAAGCACGATAGGTCACAACTTACTAATTCGCATAACTTTCACTTAACCTATCACAACCACTAACTTACACGGCCCTAACACAACCTTTCCTTTATTATTACGCACAACCCTTTACTAACCAATTATATTATTAAGTATATGATTAGATCAAGTAACAATCATATCATATTGTACAAATATATTAAACACAACAAAAATAGCGCACATAGAATTTAAGCAATTAGAATAATTGTATCTATGTGTAAGTTTGAAAGTAACTATGCACTCACTTGAAAAAAGTGTTTGGTGATTGGTGAATCGGGCAGAGCTTCGCCTGACACCTTTTCCAAAAGACCTAGATGTACATAACACAATGTTTTAGTCTATTATCCTAAGGGATTAGATTCCTCAATAACCCCAAAGTCTACTTCAAGATCTGAACAAGGAATAACCATGTAGGATCATATCAGAGGTAGGGCCCGTTTGGTATACAGAGTATACTGTTTGGAAACCCCACTTTAAACACCTTAGTAAATCCAGCCTAGATATTACTCTCGTAGATAGATCAAGCAGTATAACGAATTGGAATCATTGATAAATCTTACTTATACGTTCCTAGTAACGACATATAATTATAATTATAAATTACATAGAGGCAGAGTAAGTGCAGCTCGCTTACAGAGTACTATAGACAAGAACCGGGATCTACATGGGCAGAATACTGACTCAGAATCTCTTACTTGAAGGCTACTACTCAGATGAATACTTAGGGGAGTTGCAGGGATTCGCCGCAAAACAAAAACGAAGGAAAAATAGGCTAAATAATGAAAGGTTTAGAGAGAATTCGAATAGATGGTGTGAGGTGAAATGAAAGAATGAGCCGATATTTGTAGGCTGAATTCTTGGGATGCGCATCGTGCATCATGGTGGCGCGTCGCGATCCTGTTCGGGACATAGTGATGTGGCTAAATACTAGTCTTACAGGTGTCAAAAAGTGGGTGGGACTGCGTGGTCTTGTCGGGCTTGCCGTGCGCATGACGCACACGCGTACCATTTTTCAGATTTTCAAAATTGCATATCTCCTTCATACAAACTCTGTTTTTGATGTTCTTTATATCTCCGGAAAACTCCCGACAAGGTATACAACTTTTGTTTAGACTCCATCTAATTTTCACTTTATATTTTTCACACAGGCTTAGACTATTCAAGCTCATATAAAAAACGTAACTCTCTCCTCCGGAGTCCATTTTTGCCAGACTCTATATCTTTGGACTTCTAACAACGAGATCTTCAACTCTCGTTTAGATTATTTTGGCTAAAAGACGACCGATCTAAAATTCGAATTTTTAACAAAATACTAATATGCCGAAACTTAGAAAAATCATAACTTCCTATCACGAAGTCATATTTGGACGATCTTTATATGCACGCTCTCGGTTTAACGACTCCTACGAATTTCGTTTAGATTACTTAGTTTAAAAATTAATTTATCAAAAATCTACTTTTTACGATGTGCAGAGTCGTGCCGATTTAAATCGCGAAACTTCGAAGAAGCATAACTTCTTCATACGAAGTCGGATTTCAGCGCTCTTTATATGTACGGAACCCTAGTCACATACATTATTGTTGGATAAGGTGTCTAAGTCCATAACTATTTCTGACATGTACTTGACCCGACCCGGCATGGTCCATTTGGGTTGCATGACATCATGCATTTGGATAGACTAAATGAGAGAAATAACACTTGTGGTTTATTAATATATTATAAGTTCTAGTATATTAATAGTATTATTTAATTAGTATTGATCAAGAATTAATCTAGAATTAATTAAGTGATCAAAAGGAGACAAATTAAATATATGGGTTGATTGTGTAAATCATCCATACTTGTATAGTGGGCTAGATGCTCCATGGATTATCTAGTTGGACTAAGGTCCATAGGATGTTCCATGGATGCTCCATGGGAGTTACAAACCCATGGGTCATGGAAATGAAGAGCCATGTCACATTAGGGTTTACATGGTGTAACCCTAATGCAACACACTATATAAGCATACTTAGAGCAACCAAAATCGGCTACACTAGTGAGACAAGAGGGCAAACCGAATTAGAAGTGTTCTATATTCTCTCAAAGTTTATTCCAAGAGCATTTGGTGTTGTGTGAAACATTTGAGGCATCACACTTGGGGTGCTAGGCTCTCAAGGTTTTTCAAGGAATGAAATCAACTACAAGGTATGTAATTCTAGCCATCTTTTATGTTTAAAGTTCCCCATGTATGCTAGATAGAATTATGAACCTTGGAAAAAGTATTGTGCATGTATTTTAGACAAACATAGATCCAAGGTTTTCTAGGGTTGCATGTACACTTAGGAGTGTTAGAATGCTCAAAACCCATCAGTGGTATCAGAGCCTAGGCTTGTTTGTTTGATACTTGATGCAAAATTGTGAAAAAACTCGTGTTTATGCATTCTGAAGCATGAACTCGCCGAGTCCATGGGGGGACTCGACGAGTCGATGAGTAAACTCATCCTACTCGTCGAGTAGGTTCTTGCACTCGACGAGTAGGAGCCCCTGAGTGTAGTTTTTCGAGTTTTGCTGCTGGAAATGGACTAGAAACATTACCCTAAACTGTTTTGGTGTTTTAAAACTTCTTTTAGGTGGTGTAATGATTGTTCTAATCCATTTACAATGGCTAATATCAAAATTACATGATTATATGTGTTCATATGTTCTTGAAATTTTGATATGATTATTCATGTTCTTATGAGTTCTTGATAGATCATAGGAATTACTTGTTTAATGCTGAATTCATGATCTTCATGTGTTTTAATGGAGTCCATAACTTGTCCTCAAGTTATGGATAACCAAAAGTCACTTTGTATTAAATCCACTAAAAGAACACATAAGTTACAACAATGAAGAGTCTTCACTTTAATAACTCATAAGTTACGAATTGAAAAGGTTTTGTAAAGTTACAAAACTTGCCCTCAAGTTTTGGAACATGTAAATTCATCTAATAAACTTTTGTTCCAACCCCTAGAATTTTAAAAGTTAAAATTTGTCACACCCCCAAACCAGACGGCGGAAACGTCCGAGGGTGGAGGACTTCAACTGTAGTATCACAACACATGCATCATAGTAATCAAAGTACAAACAACCATTATATTTAAAAAGTATAAGTATTTACATGTGTTCAATAATTGTATATTGAACCAAAATAGTTATACAAAAGAAGATATGACTCAACATAGCTCCATCTTCTCAAAAAGCTCGGGGAGTACCTGTGTATTATTTCCCTGAGAATACAAGTAATTTGAAAAGAGAGTATCAACATAAAGTTGAGTGAGTGCATAAGTATTTATGTTTAAAAGAGTATCTCTGTATCTTGTATATGTAAAATGTTCCAGAAAATCCTATATTTTCTGTTGTATATGAAAAGTAGTTTTATTCCCATAAAACCGTTCTCTTTGTATCAATGTTTTGTATTTGTATTCCTTTATGAAAAACTTGTAACTGAGAGTGTGCCTGGCTCCACCAGCTGTTATTGAAAACTGTATTGAACCATTATAGTATGTATTTTGTAAACTGGTACTTTGAAGGTGTACTTTCGATTAGTTGTTTATACATTAACGTATTGTTAATATCTTTTTAATGAGTTATTATAACCATACCATGACGGATGGCTTGAAACAAACGCTTTGTGGGCGTTTAAACTGTTTATAACAATTGCCACTCATTGGCGTGTATGCCTGACTGTAGCTAGCAGCCTAAGTGTGGGGTTGTCAATCCCGATATAGATCTACACACAACTTGTTTCGATCCCCGGGCTGGAGATTCTGGTTATAATGTCAGGACTTTACCTTGGTTGGCTAAAATGAATTAAACAACCTAAATTGAATGTCTCATAAAAAGCATATAAACGTTACATGTATATTAGTCATGGAAACCCAATCATTCTGAAATAAATGATTGACAATATGTTCTTGAATTAGTATTCCGAACATGTATTTGACAAGTGTAAACCCTTGGTTTGTTCTGAATCAAAACCCTTGTTTCTTGTAAAACAGTGTATTCTAGTATACTTGAATCATGAATTATTGTTCTATGTATCATAAATTATACCTATTATAATTTATATGTACTTTCTGAATCGGTATTTAACTATGTTTGCATGTAACCCCTTGCTCAACATGTTACAAAGGTATTTGAACTGATGAAATAACTTTTATATTTATATACATATACAATTTAATATATAAGTAAAATTTAAATGACACTCGGACAAATAACCGGTATTATATGCCCACATCCAAACAAGGAAAAAGACCCATAATGAGTTATCAGTCCTAAGCCTTTTAAATCTTATTTATATACATATATATATATATATATATATATATATATATATATATACAAATATGAATTTTGGGGAAAAATATAAGTTTATAAAAGAGTTTAATGTTTTGAGTATTTTTGATGATTTAATGTCGTTTTATCATGATTTGAAATCATGATTTTGTTGGGTATTTTGTGTTGCGTCATGGGCTTTGTTTTTGTATATCCGGATTGGGTCTGTCCATCCGTGATTATTGATTAGGGTTAAGCTATTTATAGTGCATGCATGTATGCCTTAAATACGATCGTGATTATCATTATTATTGCTGTGTAACCCTAAACACCACTACAATCGAAGTTCTTAATCGAGCTCTTCTGAGATGTTAAAGCTTAATCATTCAACATCAGTTAAACCATTCCTGTGTTCTTTATTACGTTATTTATTGCTTTTCTTCTTAGAATCAATCGATCCTACGAGAACTTTGTTCTAACAATTGGTATCAGAGTAGGAGACTGTGTAATCAATACACATTCCTTCTGTTTGAAGAATTCTTTAGGGTTTCCGCTTTTATCGAATATAAAGAAGCCGTTTTCTTCCTGTCAATGGTAACTCTTGTGTTTGATAAAACCTAAATCTCAAGTTTACAGGTCTGATTCTAGCAGTTCCAAGGAAAGGCTCATCATGTCTCACGACGATTCTCAAACTAATCCCATCAACATGTCCAACATCGTTTGATTCACTACAAGGGTTCCCATTCTTTACACTCAAGACTATGAAGTGTGGGCGCATCACTTTGAAGATTACGTAGTTGGATCTGAAGATAATGGTTATCTCATCTGGGAAGCTATCACGATTGGGCCGTTTTTTCATTTTGGAACGAACAGGACAGTGAAGACTCAAAAAGAATATAATCAGCTTTTGGTGGACGTAGAGAAGATTCCACAAGATGAAAAGGATAAGGTGCTATGTAACGTGAAAGCCATGAGAAAGATCAGATTCGCATTGCAATCTGACACTTTTCATTTAGTCGGTTCATGCACGACGGCTAAAGAAATG
The DNA here is from genome assembly GCF_052849685.1 of Lactuca virosa. Taxonomy (NCBI): domain Eukaryota; kingdom Viridiplantae; phylum Streptophyta; class Magnoliopsida; order Asterales; family Asteraceae; genus Lactuca; species Lactuca virosa. Next base: position 25,773,221 of record NC_136428.1, read on the forward strand.
TGGGATAGGTTAAAAGAACTGTACTCAACCGATGAGGATCTAGAACACTCAATCCAAACCTTGTTACTCTCAGAATTTGGAGCTTTCGAACAGAAACCTGAAGAGAAACTGATACAGACCTTCCATCGCTTCAATCATCTCCTCAACAAGATGATCAATCATGGCATTGAAAGAAAATTGATTGAGCAAAAGGTGACCTTCATGAATGGTTTAAGACCATAATGGATGGCAGTGGTTTCAACGGTGAAAGCTCATGAACAGTTTAAATCATACTCGCTAGCGAAACTGATGGGTATTCTTAAATCCTATGAAAGCGTGGTAACCAAGGATGCAAAGGTAGTTTCGGGTGTGAGATCGCTGGCCCTTGTCTCAAAAGGCAAAAGTGTAGCAGAAGAAGAGGAGGATTCAGATATGTCTGAGTGTGACCTTACTGGCGAAGAATATGCAATGATGGTCACCAACCCAAAGAAGTTTGCACGAAGTAAGTTCCCTGTCAATAAGAACCGAACCTGACTGAGCTATCCTTGAATCACTTAAAGTTCCCGTAACATATTATAAAGAAGAATTAAATGAACTAAAATTTAAATTTTCTAACTTAAGTGGTAGTCTCATGCAAACTCGCTTAGCGAACTCTAACCTAACTGACCAACTCAGCAGGGTGTCTTCGAAGAGTGAGGAGAGAAGGATGTGGATTGAGCTGAAGGAGACGGTGTTAACTAGGGCTAGGGATGAGATTATTTATTTGCAACGAAACAATTTAAAGTTTTTGAAACAACGAAATGTTTTTTGCTTGATTGCTAAACGCTTATATACGAATATTACTCAGTTGCACTTAAATTGTGAAATAAGGAAAAAGATTCATAAGATGATCTTACCTTTCCTTGAATTTAAGGAGGATGAGGTCATCGCTGAGTGTGAATCCATAATGTCCTCAGAAGAGACTTCCATCACTTATAAAATCGGACTGGACAAGATAGAAACCTTTATTGACTCTAAGGAACATAAATGTATGCTCAAAAATCTTTTAGATGAAAATGATAGGTTGAAAATTAAGTCCGAGACCATTCAAACATTTGACTCGTCTAACGCCACATTAATTTCAGAACATAAAATGAATATAAAAAACACGTCTGAATTTGATGAGGAAAGTGAGATGAGCGAAATCTCGGTGGAAGATGTGGTTGATTGCTCTGAATTTTTGAAGAGCGAAACCAAGAATGAAAAACCACTCATATCTGAGAAGTCGGTTGAATATGCTCGCCTGTCAAAGGAGAAGTCAAAGAAACTCAAAGAGAAAGCAATGGTCTATCAGAAAGTTCAAACAGTGCCAAATCAAGTATATGCTGTTAAAGGGGTCACTGAAAAACAAACAGCAAAATTGAAAATCTTGGTCGACACAGTCAATGCTGAAGGGTGCGACGATTACTTCTGGTCCGCCCCTATCGATAATGCAGACGAAACCGTCGGCTTATCGGAGCGCACCTCGTGGAGGGTAAAGGGTAGATACGTTGCTGAACCCATCAACAAACCCTCAAGTTTTGATAAACCAAGCTCGAGTGGAACAAAAGCGATACCAGAAGAACCAAAGAAGGCATCCAATGTATCTTCCAAGACAACCGAAGCTCAAAAGGAGAAGCCAAAATCAAGCTTCAATATTCCTAAATCTCAAAAGCAGCTGGCTGAACAGAAACGCCAAAGAAATCAGAGATACATGAAGAATATGAATGAGTGAAAACGGTTTTGGCAGTCTCAAAACCCTAACCACGTTCCTTCCAAGAAAGAGTCAAATGTCAAAGAAAATGACAAGCCAAACCGAAAGGAAATTTTCAGTTCAAGTTCCTATTATTCCAAAGCTCAGAACCGAACATCCAGTTTCGGTTCCAACACCAGAGCTCAGAACCGAACATCCAGTTTCGGTCACAACGTCAAGGCTAAAAACCGAAAGTCTAGCTTCGGTCCTTCTTGCTGCCAACGAAAGCCGTATTCAGTGAAGGACATCAAAGGAAAGGGAAAGCTTGATTCGAATTTTGAAATCAATAATAAGAAAAAGTCAGCTAACCCTAAGACTCAAAAGAATATTCCAAAACCATCTAACAACAAACCATCTGATACACCACAATTTAAACAAGATAAAAACAAAATCAAGGTGTATACCATCAAAAGAAAAGATGAAACCACTCTAATAAAAAGAACTTATTTGGTTGATCTTTCTATTGCTATTCCTTTTTCTGTAAAAGACTCACAAGGGCCCAAGAAACTTTGGGTTCCTAAATCTGCTTGAATTTGCAGGTTATAAGTGGCGAGCAGTTCGATGACGAATGGTACATAGACAGTGGCTGCTCACGTCACATGACAGGAAGGAGGGAAGAGCTGAGGGAGTTTCGGTCCCTTAAGGATGGTGGATGTGTGAAGTATGGAAACAATTCTTATGGCACAATCAAATTATATGGAATGATAACCAACGGAGAATTCACAATTCGAAAAGTGGCTTACATGGAAGGATTGCAGCACAACCTCATCAGTGTATCTCAATTGGTTGTGGGAACCGGTTTGAAAGTTTCATTTGATGATGAGGGATCAGAAATTATTGAAAAGCAGTCCAAAAGAGTTCTGTTGAAGTCTGAATGCAAGGGAGAGATGTATCCTTTAAATCTCAACCCAATACGAGGAAAACCAACAATATGCCTGCTGTCAAAGGTGAACTCTGATGAAAGCTGGTTATGGCATCGACGCCTATCGCACCTGAACTTCAAAGACATTAATAAGTTGGTGCTTGGTGATCATGTTCGAGGCCTTCCTCTTCTCAAGTTTGATAAGGAACACCTGTGTGTAGCGTGTGAGATGGGCAAACAAAGCAGAAAGAGCCATCCTACACGTATCAATACAAAGATTGTTGAAGCTCTTGAACTTCTGCATATTGACTTATGTGTACCTTCGGCTATCAAAAGCATCGGTGGTAGTAAGTTCATTCTTGTCATAGTAGATGATTTTTGACGCTTCACCTGGGTTTTCTTTCTTAAACAGAAATTAGACGCGACTCCCCGGTTGAAGGCGTTTATCACGCAAGTGGAACTGCAGCTGCGAAAGATGGTGAGGAATATTAGAAGCGACAATAGGCTTAAATTCAAGAATAAAGATTTTGAAGATTTTCTGGCTGAAAAGGGGATATCTCACAACTTCTCGACTCCCTATACACCACAACAGAATGGAATTGTTGAAAGACGAAACCGTTCCTTATGTGAGGCAGCCCGAACCATGCTGAGCTTCGCTTCTCTTCTGTTATACTTCTAGGCTAATGCAGTTGGAACTGCATGCTACACTCAGAACCGATCCTTACTTAACTAACGATTCTCCATCACTCCGTATGAGATTCTGAACAATCGGAAGCCCAACATTAAGTTTTTCCACGTGTTTGGTTCAAGATGCTTCATTTTCAACTCCAAAGAGAACCGAAACAAGTTCGACGTCAAAGTCGATGAGGGAATTTTTCTTGGTTATTCATTCACTTCAAAGGCATATAGGGTTTTGAATAAACACTCCAAGCGTATTGAAGAAACCTACTATGTAACCTTTGATGACAACTACATGAAGAAAGTTCAAACATGCAAAAGTACCATGGGGGAAATTTTTCCAAAATCAGGACAAGTCTCGGTTCCCATTTCCAACTTGTTTGAAGAGTACATAAGGCTATTTGATGAACCAGAAAAGGCTATACATTCAGAGGCGAAAGCAGGAGACAACAAAATCGACAATCTGAAAAGGATCATCGATGAAGCTGCAAAAGATATGGAAAATGAACCTCCTAAATCGACTGGTGGTCAACCCTCAACTGACCCTCCAAAAAGCAGCTCAATGTTCAAGGAGGAGGGTTCATCTGTACCAAAAACAACCGATTTGCCTTTCGAGGGGGAGAATCCAACTCCAACCGAGGGGGAGAATCCTGAACCTGACATGGGATACGCTTCGCCATTTGAGGAGGAAAATGAGAATACAAATGACGAAGGTGATCAATCAGAATTTGAAGAAGAGGTAAATGCAGAGTTGGATCCTGTCTATGACCCTAATTACCATCCTCTAACGAAATGGACTAAGGATCATCCCAAAACACAAATAATTGGTGAATCATCTGAGCGAGTTCTCACACGTTCTCAATTGAAAGAGAAACAAACTGCCTTATTCTCTAAATGTTGAATTCTGCATGTTTAATTCGTTTGTCTCGAAAATCGAACCGAAGACGGTTAATGCTGCACTTGATCACGCTGATTGGGTACAAGCAATGCAAGATGAACTCCATGAGTTTGAACGTAATCGAGTTTGGAGGCTGATTCCCACTCCAAAGGATGCTTCTGTGGTCGGCTTAAAATGGGTCTTCAGGAATAAGTTGGATAAAGAGGGCAACGTCATTCGCAATAAGGCTCGGCTGGTGGTGAAGGGATATTGCCAAGAAGAAGGGATAGACTATGAGGAGACCTTCGCTCCTGTAGCAAGGTTGGAATCAGTTAGTATCTTTCTGGCATATGCTGCACATAAAAACTTTGAAGTTTTCCAGATGGATGTGAAATGTGCTTTCTTAAATGGAGAACTAGAAGAAACGGTGTATGTTGAGCAACCACCTGGTTTCGTAAACGAGAAATACCCTGATCACTGCTATATGTTGGATAAATCTGTATATGGTCTGAAGCAAGCACCAAGGGCCTGGTATGAAACATTAACTCGCTTTCTTAAAATGTTGAAATTCAAGCAAGGTTCGGTTGAACCAACCTTCTTTCGAAAGAAAGAAGGTGAACATCTAATGATAGTTCAGATTTATGTCGATGACATCATCTTCGGCTCCACGAATCCTATCTTAACGGCTGAATTCAGGAAGTTGATGGAGACTAAATTTGAAATGAGTGCAATGGGTCCAATTAACTTTTTCCTTGGATTGAATATAAGACAGGGACTAGAAGGCATTTTTATCAACCAGGAGGCCTACACGAAGAACTTGCTGGCGAAGTTCGGTATGACGGGAGATTCGAAGGTGAAGGTTCCCATGACGTTTGGAACAAAGTTAACACCATCTCTGGAAAAAACTTGCTGTTGACGTAACACTCTATCGTTAAATGATAGGGTCTCTTATGTATCTAACAGCTAGTAGACCAGACATTATGTTCTCTGTTTGTTATTGTGCCAGGTTTCAAGCAAATCCAAGAGAACCTCACATAGTGGCAGTGAAAACTATTTTCCGTTATTTGAAGCGAACCTCTTCTCTCGGTCTTTGGTACCCTGCTAGATCCGGATTCTTTGTTCAAGCCTTTTCTGACGCCGATCTTGGAGGATGCGGTCTGAACCGAAAGAGCACAACTGGAGGATGCCAATTCCTTGATGGTAAACTTGTTAGTTGGCAGTCTAAGAAGCAAACTTGTGTGTCTCTTTCAACAGCCGAAGCTGAGTACATAGCTGCAACATCCTGTACCTCACAAGTGATCTGGATACAAAGCCAACTAAGAGACTACAGACTGAGTATGAAGAAAATACCTCTCTATTGTGACTCTGAGAGCGCGATAAGAATATGTCACAATCCAGTGCAACACTCAATGACAAAGCATATTGCACTAAGATACCATTTCATCAAGGACCATGTTGAAGATGGAAACGTGGAAGTTCATTTCGTTCGGTTCTCTGATCAACTAGCTGACATCTTCACTAAAGCCTTACCAGAAGCAAACTTCATTAAAATTTTACAAGGTTTGGGAATGATGGAAGCAGAGTCGGTACCGAACCCTCAAACCTCTCTCTAAAAATTAGACAAGCGAAATAGAGCGAACGCTCGGTCTATTTTGGTTCCGGAAATTATCGAGAACTGAAATGAACTGAACGCTCGGTCTATTTCGGCTCCATAATTTTCGGGAACCGAAATGAACCGAACGCTCGGTCTATTTCGGCTCCATAATTTTCGGGAACCGAAATGAACCGAACGCTCGGTCTATTTCGGCTCCGAAATTTTAGGGAACCGAAATGAACCGATCGCTCGGCTTATTTCGCTTCATTCCTTTAAGGTTTGATTTCGGCTGTATACTTTGTAAACTCTGTTTTAAATCTTTTTCTTGCTATGTTTTTTCTTTTATCTTTATTCCTAGAGTTTTTAACATTAATTTCGTTTATTCTTGTTTCTTTTTCTTATTTTTCAGAAAACTTCAAAATTCAAAAATATTATTTCTGTTTTTATTATTTTTCAGAAAATTCACAATTCCAAAAAGTTTTTTTCTTTTATTATCTTCTGTTTTTTTTGTTTTGTTTGTGTGTGTAGTTTGTTTGTATTTGTTTATTCTCTTTACTAGGTACCAAGTACATCGTTGCTACATAAATTGGAGCTAGGGCAGGTACGACCATTTTAATATGAACTAGTTAAGTGCCCCTAGAAGCATGCTGCTGCATGTAGACCGAAGCCTCTAAGACTATGAGTAAGGGCTTAATGATTCGATCTATACATATCGCTTCTTCCCAATCAGGCTGCTAAATTCACTCAAGTCATGAGCTACCTTACTCTTCTCAAATGAGTTAAGAGTTTTCTGCTTTGTCACTTTTATATAGCAGGGGTACTTTCGGTTCCTTAACCATCTCCTCTACATTCTCCATCAACTTTCGTTTCACCAAGTTAACCCTTGAGACTCTAAGATATTACCACTGAGGTTTATGGTTACACAAAATTTGTGTTTATGATCTTAGCTGTGTACACCACGTGCTAAGTGAGACCCAAAATCCAACACCAATAATGAATTGACGGTGAATATTTATATTCAAGATCTCACTTGTTACCTAACGAAATCTCATTTTATTTTTTGAGTGGTCTTTATGAAATTGTCTAACACCAAGACATTTCTTCCCACAAAGATCTAGTTTGGTTTTTGTTTTTGAGATTTTTATAACATCATTAGTCACAACAAATTCTATCCAACCTACTTGTTCAACAGACCACATCGGTCTCACAAGTACTTCATCCAACTTTCGGTCTTATGTTAAGTATCGAAGTTCGGTTGAAGATAAGCCACCCTTTAGACCCATTATTTGAAAAGAAGCCTTTCGGTGTTTCTTTACAAACACTCGATCGTATTTTTTCAGGGAACCACACAAGCACTTCAAGTCTCTCTTGACTTTGAAGGAAGAGATTCTTGCCCGGAATCATCTGCTTCATGTCTTATTAAAGACATCACTCACATCCCATACACATTTTGCTTTATTTCTTTATTTTTGGCACACTCTTATACGACAATTCTTTGTGATTTTCCAAAATTTTGGTTGATGTTCCTTATGGTCTGTTTAAAGTTTTTTTTGGAGCGAAAGTGGTTATTTTGACATATGGAGCGAAAGTGAATTTGAAAAGACAATCTGTGGATAAGATTTTGAATCGCGTCATCGGATAATCATTCATATTGGGCACGTGAATTTGAAACGGTTTCTAAACCCACGCTTGATGACGTCTATCTAGGGAAACCAAGCTGTCAAATCGCGCTTTTTCAGGCGACGTTTCAGTGATCGTATCATCATCACGGAAATTCTTTCTCTCTCCTGGCAACGGTATATAAAGGGTTTCTCGCACCTATTGTACCTTCTTACCTTCTTCAAACTCTCTCAAATACAACAGGCGACCTTCAACTGTTCATCTTCTTCCTTACATCAACAATGGTAGAATCATCATCTCTTCAAGAACATACTGCTTCATCGTCATTGCTTGTGATCAAACCTAATCAGAACCTGATCATTCAACTAAACCCCTTTTTGTATGATTCGTACATGGTCCACGTTGTCGAATGTCTCAAGTACTCCCCACCGGTTATCGCTCTTACGTAGGTGGAATCTGTTCCCATGTCTCTGCTGTCACAAGTGTACTCTACTGCGTCTTACGACAAGAACAAGGAGATGATCTATTTTCAAATCATCAATCACAAGGCATCTGTTTCGAAAGCCCGATTCTGCTCCCTGTTAGGGCTTGCTGTTGATGCTTTTGTCATCTCTCCTGATTTCATCACCACAACCCAGTTGTTTATGATGTTTTATGAGATGGGGTATACTGATGTCCTTACAACAGTGACAAAGTTTAAGAAGTCCTATTTGCTGCCACAATGGAATGGGTTACTTACTCTTATCAACAAGGGTTTGGCGGAACGGGTAGCTGGGTCAGATGGTACGAGTAAGGGTTTTATGACCATTCTCTATGGTCTCTACAATGGTATTAACATGGATTATGGCTCTATTATTTGGTCGCAACTGGTGCAAAGTCTCAACTCCTCAACGAGACATTTAGAGATTTCCTGTGGTCGTTTCTGGACCATCATCACCCGACAGGCCATTGAAAACTTACAGATTCCAGTTATGAACGATGCAATGTTCTCCTCTGTGGCTACTTTTCATAGAAAGAAGATTATCTTCTCAGATGCACCAAGTTTTCTCACAATGGTTCGATACCTGAAACAATGTACAGGTGTGTGTCGAGCGAAAGTCATGTGATGGCTGACTACCGGAAGCTTACTCCCAAGGGCCCAAGAGAACTGACTCCTGAACATCAGGCTGCCTTAGATGCTATGGAAAAGCCATCAAAGCGAGGGAAGAGGGCAGATACCAAGAAGGTGGAAACCGAAGGTCCTTCTTCTAAGCCTGTCAAGTCCAAAAAGCGAAAGGCTGAAAAGGCCGATTCTTCGGCTCCAAAGAAAGTCAAGCAAATGGCACGGAAACCAAAGAGTCCTACCCCTTCAAGCTCAGAACATGATGATGAGCAATCGGATGATGAGGAAGAAGAAGTTCAACGTGACGGTTCACCAAGAGGTAATATACCTCCTTGTTCTCCAACTCCTACTGAACAACTCAATGACAAAATTCCAACTCCTCCTCCATCTCCACCTCCTTGTTCCCTTGAACCCTAAACTCAATAGCAATGTCCTACAACACTTAGGTGCAATCCTTAGGACTTATAGCACTTAAATAAGGTGTTTTACATGTCCTAGGATGTCTTAACTTTGTTAATTATTTGTTTAAAGACTAATTGGATACATATATGTGATATTATATGTTAACTACGATCATCGTGTGTGTACAAGTCTTCACTTGACACCTAGCATCCTATACATTCCGTTCATCCAAACCACTCACTACAGGTGAGTTCATACCCCTTAATTAACCTTTTAAATGTTTTTAAATGCTTTTGTGGGGGGGGGGGGAATACAAGTTGAACTATTATAGTTATTATATCAATCACATGTGATTAATAACTACCAAACAAGTGGATTTCTTACTTTTCAAACTGTGTTATCAAACTGTTTTACTTCAAACTGTTTTACAAACTCTTTTACATATCAAATACTTTTATTAAACTCTTTTAACTTATATTATGTGTATCTATATGGATATAATTATATAAGTAGGATTGAAAGGACTTAGGACTGATAACTCACCTTACTTCCTGTTCTTTGTTTGGTTGTGGACTTAGGGTATTCGGGTTATTTGTCCGAAGGTTGTTTGAATCCTAGTTATATATCATGTATATGTGTATAGATATAAAAGGTTACTTCTTTCATTCAGTTCAATGCCTTTGAGTAGCAAAGGTGTACAAACATGTTCATATACACAAACAACATTACTAGTAAACTATAATGGGTATAGTTTAGGAAGATACTATTACTAGAACAATGAAACATACAATGAGTCAGTTCATTCATGAGTAATACATAGTGATGAGAAACAAACATAATACATAGTGATGAGAAACAAACATAATACATAGTGATGAGAAACAAACATAATACATAGTGATGAGAAACAAACATAATACACAGTGATGAGAAACAAAACATACAAGCTAGACAGAGAAAGAACACACAATACAGCTAGCACATACATATACATATACATATACATTACTTACAGTTATGTGAGCCACGTAACGGGGGCATGGCACTACCTGTCATGACCCGTTTTGTATCCAGAATCTCCTTAAATGGGGAGCATATGAGTTTGTGTATAGATCTATACTGGATTGACTATCCTAGACCTTGCTGCTCGCTAGAGTGGGACTTGCAATTCTACGGGTGCCAAACGTCATTTCTTACGACGTCTTACATCGTCGTTTTACTATAGAGTCGGTAGCAGGATACAGGCCGATCACATGGTACTTTAAATAACAAATACTTTAAAGTAATTAGTACAGCAGTAGTTACTTAATACAACACTACAGTACTATTTCATTTTCCCTTTACATTTACTTTGTGATATTCACACAATAAATAATAATGTAAAAACTATATTTTTGGGTAATAATATTCAGATTTGGGAAAATACATACTCTTACAAGAGACACACACACAGACACTAGATGCCTTGGTAGAAGGCTACTTTTAGTAGGAAACATAGGGTTTTCTAGGAGAGTTCAAACAATTACAAACTTTTACAAAACTTATACATTACAGACTTACAAACACTTTCATACAAATACAGACACTAATATACTTATGATCTCACCAGCTTTAAAGCTGATAAACTCTTTCAAAATAACTTGTATTCTCAGGTCACCAGTAGACAGGTACCGGAGCCAGGTTTTTGTGAAGATGGAGCTCGTTCAAGACTCATCTTTTATTTTGATGTATATTTTTGGTGTCTATATAACTTGACAGAACACACTTGTATGAAATTATATTATTAATGCAATGGATGATGTTGTTGCTTGTTTAATACTTTGCATTGTTGTGATACTGAACATGACGTCCTCCACCCCCGAACGTTTCTGCCGTTCCGGTTTTGGGGTGTGACAGATTGGTATCAGAGCATTGTTTATAGTGAATCGAGTGTATCAACCCATAAAAGATATACGAACTATAAACATAGCGGGATTAAAATACTCTGATAAAGAGTTTATACTTTTAAATAATAAAATATTTACCCAAGTATACATACCTGCATTCATACTAAAATCAGTGTCACTAGGACAGAACAAAAGTATTACGATTGTTGGACAACACAAGTAGACTTAGAGACATATGGTCAACCCTGGGAAGATGTAGCCTGATCAACTACATTATCCGAGGAGTGATTAGCATGTGCCTAAGTGTGGTTGTGAGGTTGCAACAAGTCTAAAAACTTACCAACACTACTACAACGAGAACAGTAGAACAGAACATAAACTTCAAATACTATAGGAGTATTTTGTGTTGCTATTAATTACCTATCTGAGAACTAAAGGTCTTTATTAAGTATGTCAATAGTTGCGGAGTGGATACGCTAAGGTTATATGTGTCTAGGATATCATAGACTTAGAATTTGTGATCTTTGCTTTACTTCCTGTTCCTTGTTTGGTTGTGGGCTTAGAGTTAGGGTCGCTTATTCGAAGGTCTATCCTGTCTTGGTTACATATGACTGGTATGCACTACGCGAATGTTGAAGTAACTGATAAAGATCATCTTATAATTATGTAATTAGTTAGTCTATTTAGTTATTTCTTTATCCCTTTTCTCGCGTAGATTTCATGGCTGGATTCCATATTCCCGGAGACCCGTACTATCCCAACCACGACAATGCAGGATGGCTGGGAGAAGAGCCAGAAGATGATCACCCAATCCCTTTGGATGATCACGAAGCTGAAGGCTTTTCTGATGGTTCTGACTCAGAGCCTGAAGTCAACAACCTACCCCCAGCTGCTCAAGACCCAAACCTGAACCCTCGTCCAACATTTCAAGGACCCACTCCTATGTGGGCCACAAACTTGAATAGATGGAGTCAGGAACAGGGTCACCCCATACCCTACAATGGAGACAAAATTTTCTACAACCTCACTGAGGGAGGTTCAGCTGACAGGGTCCTACCCATCATGGTCCGTAGGATTGCTCGGAACACTAAGCAAGGTCGAGCAGCTATTGACCGAGTAGTGGAGATTGACGCCAACTCCGGCGTTAACACCGTCCGTATTCGCCAACTTGAGCCTGCTCATGAAAGGACTCAGGTCCGCAATGCAGTTCTGCAAAGGGAACTTACTGAAACCCAAGCTGAAGTCAGGGAACTTCGAGCTCAGCAGGCAAGGTCTAAAAGACGTATGAGGGACATAGAACGTCTTCTGTCGGAGTCAAGAACTCACTCTAGTAGTTCTCGTCGCCGTTAGAGTCTCATCGACTTCTCTTTTGGATGTAACCTAGTTAGTGTAAAAACTCTAATCTAATTTCCTATCTTTGTAAATCTTAGACCCGTTAGGTCTTGATTAAGTAGTAGTGTGTCAAAATTTTCCATCTTGGTTGATGTAAGACCTACTTCTAGGTCATTTTTCCCGAACTCATTACATCTGTAATCCCAGTATTATTGACATATATCTAATCTCATGGAAATTATATCCAAATGCTTTCGCTTACAATCGATCGTGTTATTCATTTGTGCTGTTGGACTATGGAGAGTTAGTCCATGAGTCATTCTTATCTACTTCCTATTAAATTCTTATCAATACCTTCATGTTTCTAATCCTATAGTTAAAGGATGCCTCCACGTAAATCGACAAGACGCGATCCTCCCGCACCGACAGCACCTGCTCCTCAATTCCACACGACAGCTCTGCATGCTGCTGTAGCTGCGGCTGTGGCTACAGCCATGGCACAATATCATTCTTCTGGTTCCACTGGAGGAGGAACCCCTGTCCTATCTACTCATGGTGAAATCCCTGTGCGCTCCAGGGAGTGCTCCTACAAGGACTTCACAAACTGCAAACCATTGTCCTTCAAAGGGACTGGCGGAGTCATTGCCCTCTCGCAATGGTTCGAGAAGACCGAATCGGTTTTCGAGATCTGCTCCTGTCCAGAAGGGAGCAAGGTCAAGTTTGCTGCTTGCACGTTTGAGTCAAAAGCCCTAACATGGTGGAATAGCCATGTCAAGTCACTATCCCTTATAGTGGCAAATGCTATGGGCTAGGAAGCTCTGAGAGAGCTAATGGTTGAGGAGTACTGCCCGAGGGGCAAAATCCAAAAGCTAGAGGAAGAACTGTGGAGCCTAACCATGAAGGGCTCCAACATAGTCTCCTCCACCGCCAGGTTCTGTGAACTGGTGGCCCTCTGTCCCAACATGGTTCATACGGAGGAGAAGAAGATTGAAAGATACATATGGGGGCTGGTGCCTCCATTCCAGGGAAATGTTTTGGCTTCAAACCCCACTACATTTGATAGTGCCAAGCGATTGGTACAGCGGCTCATAGACCATGGGGTTCGTACCCCGGCCGCAACAACAACCCTGGCCATCTCAGAACCCGTCAGAACCGCTGATTCCAAGCGGAAGTTTTGGGATGACAAGAGAAAGACAAAGGCTGCCAAAAAGCAGCAGGTCGTGGCAGTTCATGCTGCGATAGCACTTGCCGCTGCTGCTCCGGTAAAGCAGTACGCTGGAAGTTTGCCTAAGTGCAACAAATACAACTTCCACCACGTAGGAGCCTGCCGGGAAATGCAGTGTTTGAACTGCAACAGGAAGGGGCACACTGCCCGTTTCTGCAAAGCTCCGGCGAGGCCAATCACCCAAGTCCCCGGTGATGGTGTGAGCCAAACTTGCTATGGTTGTGGCGAGGTAGGCCACTACAAAAGGAACTGCCCGAAGGCAGGGAATGTCGGTGGAGTGGCAAGAGCTCTGGCCATAGGCCACGAGGAAGCGGTTGCCGACCCCACAGTGGTCACTGGTACGTTTCTCCTCGATAACTCTTATACATGCATTCTGTTTGATAGTGGAGCGGAGAGGAGTTTCGTGAATCAAAAATTTGCTCATTTACTTAAGCAAAAATCACGAGCACTTAAAGAACCGTTCACTATAGAAATGGCTAATGGAAAAACAGAGAGCACTAACAGTATATTCATAGGGTGTACCCTAACACTAGATAGCCATTCATTTTCGATCGACCTCATGCCGGTCTCCATTAAAAGTTTCGACGTCATTATCGGCATGGATTGGTTGAGTCTTCATCGTGCCGACATCATGTGTTACGAAAAGGCTGTACGCCTTAATCTACCGTCTGGCGAAACTCTAGTAGTTTATGGCGACAAACCCGGCACGAACCTTCGTATCATCTCGAGCATTCAAGCTCAGAAATTCTTGCGAAAGGAATGTCGCGCATTCCTTGCTCATGTGGTCGATGTGAGCCAAGAAATGAAAGACATTCAGAACATTCCAGTAGTACGCGACTTTCCCGACATCTTTCCGGAAGAACTCCCAGGATTACCTCTGCAACGTCAAGTCGAGTTTCGAATCGACTTAGTTCCAGGGGCTACCCCCGTAGCCAAATTGCCCTATTGTCTAGCACCTGCAGAGATGCAAGAGCTGTCCTGTCAACTTAACGAACTGCTCAACAAGGGCTTTATAAGACCAAGCTTCTCACCCTGGGGAGCTCCAATCTTGTTCGTCAAGAAGAAAGACGGATCGTTTCGTATATGCATCGACTACAGGGAGCTCAACAAACTGACCATCAAAAATCATTATCCTTTGCCTCGTATTGACGATTTATTTGACCAACTTCAAGGGGCGAATTTCTTTTCAAAGATCGACTTAAGATTCGGATATCAACAACTACGAGTGCTAGGGGAGGATGTTCCGAAGACAGCCTTCCGAACTCGTTATGGGCACTATGAATTCGTAGTGATGCCGTTCGGATTACCAAACGCGCCCGCAGTATTCATGGACTTAATGAATAGGGTGTGTCGTCCTTACTTGGATCAGTTCGTCATCGTCTTCATCAATGACATACTTATCTACTCTCGTAGTAAGGAAAAACATAGTCAACATCTGCGACTAGTCTTAGAAACCCTTTGTTCGGAGAAGCTCTATGTGAAGTTCTCGAAATGCGAATTTTGGATCCGACGAGTCGAATTCTTAGGGCACGTGGTTAGCGAAGAGGGAATACACGTGGACCCTTCCAAAATTAAAGCCATTGAGAACTGGTCAGCACCGAAGACGCCTACATAAATTCGTCAATTTCTAGGCCTCGCTGGCTACTATCGCAGGTTCATTCAGAACTTCTCCCGCATTGCGAAACCTCTTACGACACTGACCCAGAAGGGCGTGGCCTTTGACTGGGAAGAGAAGCAGGAGAGAGTGTTCCAAATGCTCAAAAGAGCCTTATGCACCGCACCAATACTATCCCTCCCCGAAGGGATAAAAGACTTCATTGTCTATTCCGATGCGTCGAATCAAGGGCTCGGATGTGTTCTGATGCAGCGAGGTAAGGTCATCGCCTATGCCTCGAGACAACTCAAGACAAATGAGGTCAACTACACTACCCACGATCTTGAACTAGGAGCAGTTGTGTTTGCTCTGAAGATTTGGAGACACTACCTGTACGGTACAAAGATCACAATCTTTACAGACCACAAGAGCCTACAACACATATTCGACCAGAAGGAGCTCAACATGAGACAACGACGGTGGGTCGAGCTACTCAGTGATTACGAATGCGAAATTCGTTATCATCCGGGTAAAGCCAACGTAGTAGCTGACGCCCTAAGTCGGAAAGAATATTCTGGTCGTAGAGTCAAATCATTGACTATGACTATCCATTCACACTTGTCCATGCAAATTAAGGAGGCTCAGCTCGACGCTTTGAAACCTGAAAATGTGGCGGGTGAATCCCTGAGAGGGATGGATAACAACTTGGAGGTTAAGGGTGGCGGAGCTTATTTTATCATGGATCAGATCTGGACCCCGAAACGCGGTGGTTTCAGAGACTTGGTCATGAACAAGGCGCACAACACTCGTTATTCCATCCACCCGGGTTTAGATAAGATGTATCTGGATCTTAAAAAGTTATACTGGTGGCCTAACATGAAAGCATATATTGCTACCTTCGTGAGTAAATGCCTTACTTGCGCCAAGGTCAAGGTCGAATACCAGAAACCCTCCGGTCTACTACAACAGCCAGAGATACCAGAATGGAAGTGGGAGCGGATTACTATGGATTTCATAACCAAGTTGCCCAAGACAACGGGTGGACTTGATACCATATGGGTCATCGTCGACAGGTTGACCAAGTCCTCACACTTCCTGCCTATCAAGGAAACAGACAAGATGGAGAAGCTTACAAGAACTTACATTAGGGAGATTATACGACTGCACGGTGTTCCCATATCCATTATCTCAGACAGAGATAGTAGATTCACTTCGAGGTTCTGGCAGTCGTTACAAAGTTCCCTAGGAACTAGGCTAGACATGAGTACAGCCTACCATCCACAGACAGATGGGCAAAGTGAGAGGACTATCCAAACCTTGGAAGATATGCTGCGAGCCTGTGTGATCGACTTTGGGAAAGCATGGGATACTCATTTACCCCTTGTCGAATTTTCCTACAACAACAGTTATCACACGAGCATAAAGGCTGCTCCATTCGAGGCCCTTTATGGCCGAAAGTGCATATCCCCTCTGTGCTGGGCTGAGGTGGGTGATACCCAGTTAGCTAAAGGACGAGTTCCTGAAAGCACTCTCACAGGTCCGGAGATCATTCGGGAAACGACAGAGAAGATCGTTCATATTCGTGAACAATTGAAAGCCTCTAGAGACCGACAGAAAAGCTACGCTGATAAACGAAGGAAACCGTTGGAATTCCAGGTGGGTGACCGTGTTCTATTGAAGGTGTCACCCTGGAAGGGCTTGATACGCTTCGGAAAGCGTGGAAAGCTAAATCCAAGGTACATAGGGCCTTTCGAGATTCTTGCAAGAATCGGCCCTGTAGCTTACAAACTTAACTTACCACGCAAACTCAGTAACGTACATTCTACTTTCCACGTCTCGAACTTGAAAAAGTGTCTGTCCCACGAGAATCTTGTAATCCCACTCGACGAGATCGAGATCAACGAGAGCCTCAACTTTGTGGAAGAACCAGTAGAGATCATGGACCGGGAGGTCAAGCAAACGAAACAAAGTCGTATCCCGATAGTGAAGGTTCGCTGGAACGCCAAGCGAGGACCTGAATTCACTTGGGAGCGAGAGGATCAGAAGAAACTGAAATATCCTCATCTTTTTACTTAGTTATTTGTAACTACTTATTTGCTTAAATTCTAATTTCGGGACGAAATTCCTTCTAACAGGGGGATGATGTGACAACCCGAAATTTCTATTATGTACAACCATTTACTTCAATAGGAGTCAAAACTATTTCTGCTAATTTTCAAGCTTTTTGGAATAAGTTTGAGTATTTTAAGATTAGTACTTCAGGAGATAACAGGAGAGAGGATGCCGTAGGGTTTATTTTGCAACAATATTATTCCAAAACTCCAAGAGTTTGGAGTTTACAGCCTAAACAAAGGTGTTTACGGCCGTAAACCCTAAAAGAGGGTATAAATATGACACTTAGTCATTATTTATCACTTTTCACAATTTCAAGATCCAAAACTCAATTCTCTCTCAAGTATCATCGACTTTTCTTCTTGATCTTCAACATTGTAAGTGTTTCTAGCCCTAAAAAGTTGATATCTTACTTAATCTAGTGATCTAACATGATTTCATCCGTGAAATCATTCCAAAAGTGTAGATCTTCAAGTTTCACCAAGAACACCAAGAACACACACTAGTGTTCTTGGACTTTTAGCACCTTTTCAAGCTTCTACCTAGTAAGTACTTCTATCCTAGAGTATTAGAGAGCTTGTTACACTTCTAAGCATCAAGAAAACACCCAAGAAACCAAGGATCAAGGGTGTTTACGGTCCAAGATGTTCTTGGACAGTAAACCCCAAAAAGGGTGCCAAAGTGTGCCCTAGTCCCTTCTAAGCCTTGGAAACTAGCCTAGATCCATTCCTTGATGTGCTTAGTACTTGAAAACATCAAAAGACCATAAACCATTTGGGTTTACGGCCGTAAACCCAAAGGGAAATGGTCCAAGGACCGTAAACTCCTAAAAGGAGTGAAATGGTGCCCTAATCTCTTCCTAAGGCTTAAACATGAAGTAGGAATGCTTCTTGTGATCTTTAAGGCTTCAAAACACAAGATGGTCAAAGAAACATGAGTTTACGGCCGTAAACTGGGTTTACGACCGTAAACTCAATGAGTTATGGTCACAAAACCGTAAACTCAAATAAAGGGTTCCCTTGAACCCTAAACTCAATAGCAATGTCCTACAACACTTAGGTGTAATCCTTAGGACTTATAGCACTTAAATAAGGTGTTTTACATGTCCTAGGATGTCTTAACTTTGTTAATTAGTTGTTTAAAGACTAATTGGATACATATATGTGATATTATATGTTAACTAGGATCATCGTGTGTGTACAAGTCTTCACTTGACACCTAGCATCCTATACATTCCGTTCATCCAAACCACTCACTACAGGTGAGTTCATACCCCTTAATTAACCTTTTAAATGTTTTTAAATGCTTTTGTGGGGGGAGGGGGAATACAAGTTGAACTATTATAGTTATTATATCAATCACATGTGATTAATAACTACCAAACAAGTGGATTTCTTACTTTTCAAACTGTGTTATCAAACTGTTTTACTTCAAACTCTTTTACATATCAAATACTTTTATTCAACTCTTTTAATTTATATTCTGTGTATCTATATGGATATAATTATATAAGTAGGATTGCAAGGACTTAGGACTGATAGCTCACCTTACTTCCTGTTCCTTGTTTGGTTGTGGACTTAGGGTATTCGGGTTATTTGTCCGAAGGTCGTTTGAATCCTAGTTATATATCATGTATATGTGTATAGATATAAAAGGTTACTTCTTTCATTCAGTTCAATGCCTTTGAGTAGCAAAGGTGTACAAACATGTTCATATACACAAACAACATTACTAGTAAACTATAATAGGTATAGTTTAGGAAGATACTATTACTAGAACAATGAAACATACAATGAGTCAGTTCATTCATGAGTAATACATATTGATGAGAAACAAACATAATACATAGTGATGAGAAACAAACATAATACATAGTGATCAGAAACAAACATAATACATAGTGATGAGAAACAAAAATAATACATAGTGATGAGAAACAAACATAATACACAGTGATGAGAAACAAAACATACAAGCTAGACAGAGAAAGAACACACAATACAGCTAGCACATACATATACATTACTTACAGTTATGTGAGCCACTTAACGGGGGCATGACACTACCTGCCATGACCCGTTTTGTATCCAAAATCTCCTTAAATGGGGAGCGTATGAGTTTGTGTATAGATCTATACTGGATTGACTATCCTACACCTTGCTGCTCGCTACAGTGGGACTTGCAAGTCTGCAGGTGCCAAACGTCATTTCTTACGACGTCTTACATCGTCGTTTTACTATAGAGTCGGTAGCAGGATATAGGACGATCACATGGTACTTTAAATAACAAATACTTTAAAGTAATTAGTACAGCAGTAGTTACTTAATACAACACTACAGTACTATTTCATTTTCCCTTTACATTTACTTTGTGATATTCACACAATAAACAATAATGTAAAAACTATATTTTTGGTTAATAATAGTCAGATTTGGGAAAATACATACTCTTACAAGAGACACACACACAGACACTAGATGCCTTGGTAGAAGGCTACTTTTAGTAGGAAACATAGGGTTTTCTAGGAGAGTTCAAACAATTACAAACTTTTACCAAACTTATACATTACAGACTTACAAACACTTTCATACAAATATAGACACTAATATACTTATGATCTCACCAGCTTTAAAGCTGATAAACTCTTTCAAAATAACTTGTATTCTTAGGTCACCAGTAGACAGGTAATGGAGCCAGGTTTTTGAGAAGATGGAGCTCGTTCAAGACTCATCTTTTATTTTGATGTATATTTTTGGTGTCTATATAACTTGACAGAACACACTTGTATGAAATTATATTATTAATGCAATGGATGATGTTGTTGCTTGTTTACTACTTTGCATTGTTGTGATACTGAACATGACGTCCTCCACCCCCGAACGTTTCTGCCGTTCCGGTTTTGGGGTGTGACAGTCACTTCAAGGGGAGCAAGCCAAATTCGAGATTGTTCGTTCTGAGATTCAAGCTGAGAACACTTCTCTTCTTAGCTTAGTGAATTCTCGTCTTGAAAAGATCCATGCTGATTTAGCAAAGGAGAGCAAATTGATGGATGATCTTGCTCGTCAAACCTCTACCGTTGAAGTCCAGAAGGTTCAACTGGCTCAAGCCGATCGGGAAATTTCTTTGTTGAAAACTGAGCGTGTAGTTTTTCGAAGTTGTGCTGGTGACGTTCTTAATATGCTGCACAATGTTCTTCATGCTCATGATCCAATTCTTACACTGACAATCCGGAATCACCTGACCTCCAAGCTTCTTCCTGCAATTGAACTTCTACGTGAAATGAATGGTGTTACGGAGCGATTGGTTACTCCGCAACAAGGGGGAGAAGGTGCTCAGAAAACTACTCCTATTGAACCGAAGGTCATTGTCAAAACAGAACCGAAGGGTAATGTAGCTTCGGGTTCTGGTAATCAAGAAAAGACGAATGGTCTTGCTGATGATAGTGATGAAGATCAAGAAACTATTGCTGATGCCCTGAAACGGAAGAAAAGGGATCATGAGTTAGATGAAAACCTTCGGGTTGCAAAGGAAGAAGAAGAGAGGGAGCGAAAGAAGAAGGAAGAGCATGATGCCCTAATTTGCAAAAAGGCTTTGTTTCCTCCTTGGACTAGGGAAACGCTGATCAAAGAAGCGATAGAGTTTCCAAGCATATACTGGCTGGAACCTGTAGCTTCGTTTGATTGTGAGAATACGAGGGACTCACAGTGTGATATGCCTATAACACGAAAGGCATTTACTTTTCACTGTTTTGATTCAACAGTTCAAGTTCCCTCACCTCACCCTCAAGTTGATCGTGAACTTATTGATTATTATCTCAAGTTCGGTCAGCCGCAGTATATGACTTGGAGTGCACAGAAGATTACAACAGTCAAGGTGCTAAAACCTTCGCCTGCAGGGAAATTTGTTAATGTTAATTTCAAGATAACCCGAGGTTTAGACAACTCGGTTTCTGTGATTTCCCTGGCAGATCTTCCTAACTTAAATCCTCATGATTGGATCTTATTGTACAACATTTTGCTCACTAATGCGAAGGAGTATGAGCCGATCCTAGATCATATGAAGAGGATGTTGGCTTCCTATGTCCATGAAGTTGCTACAATGGATCAGGAGATTGCTAGTGTTTTGAAGAAGAAACCAACTGTGAAGCCAACTGTAAAGCCTGGAGATGTGAACAAGATGCAGCTGGGTCAAATTGATTCTACACATCTTACAGTGATGTTCACAAGAGGCGAAGCTAACCGATTTCTTTTCGCTCTTGTTGATAAGCATCTGTTCTCAACGGACTGCTGGGAGCACATAATCAATATTATCCATCGATGCAAGCACAACAATGAGTCAGACAAGAAGAACTTCATTGACATGCTTCGGTGGTATATTACTTTGCGTCATACTCTATTGGGCATTATACCGAAGGTGTTCAAGACCATCAAGAAGTCTTCTATAGCTCAACCAAACTGAGCTCTCGGCTCCATTGACGCAAAGGGGGAGATTGTTGGGTATTTTGTGTTGCGTCATGGGCTTTGTTTTTGTATATTCGGATTGGGCTTGTCCATCCGTGATTATTGATTAGGGTTAAGCTATTTATAGTGCATGTATGTATGCCTTAGATACGATCGTGATTATCATTATTATTGCTGTGTAATCCTAAACACCTCTATAGTCGAAGTTCTTAATCGAGCTCTTCTGAGGTGTTAAATCTTAATAATTCAACATCTGTTAAACCATTCCTATGTTCTTTATTACGTTATTTATTGCTTTTTTACTTAGAATCAATCGATCCTACGAGAACTTTGTTCTAACAGATTTTATAACACAAAGTTCTTGTGTTATCCTTGTATTCCCCCCTTAAAACAGTAGAAATTATGAAAATACGGGGGTATGAACTCACATGATAAGTGGTGATTCGGACAGCATTTCGTTTCCCGGAAAGGAGTTTATTTGACGAAAAACCGGCTCAAATCGGGTAGAGTTTCGATTGGAGAGAGGTTAACTTCTTGGGAATCTCGGGGCTTTGAGGCTTGATTAGGGTTTTAGACTTGATACCGGGGCTTTAGGGGTTGTATGTGAGCTTATGGAAGTGAAAGGGGTGAAAGTGTGTGAAAATTGGTGTGAAAAATGTGAATTGTTTGGAATCCCTTGCATGGCTTTTATAGGCCGCAACCTCAGACCGAAGGGTGAGTCAGCTAGGCACGCGTCGGACATGCGAAGGGTACACGGGGCGAGGCTCGGACAGATGGCTCGGAGGTGGTGGCTTCGGACTGGACCGGACTTCGGTCCAATGGGAAGAGGGCATGTGTCCGAGGGGGTGTCCGGGGGTGTCTCATGCGAGGGTGTCGGCTGCTTAGTGGACCTCGGCTGCGGTCCAATTAGAATGCGACACGGTGAACTGCGGTCCAACAAGAAGATGACACGTGGAGGCCTCGCATGCGAGGGTGACGTGGCCGAAGGTCAGCCTTGCGAAATTGCCCGGTTTTCAATATTTCTTGATTTTTGTGCCAAAAATTTGCAAAAATTATAACTTTCGCATACGAGCTCCGTTTTAGACGTTCTTTATATGGACGCGTAGGCAAAATTACACTCTACACTTTTGTTTAGACTTCGTCGGCTGATTTTGACTTTATTTTTAATATTATTATTTTTAACAGACCGGGACAGGAAATCCGTTAAAAATTCATAACTTCTTGATCCGACGTCCGTTTTTGTCTGTCTTTTTACCGTTGTACTACTATTGACGAGACCTTCAATTCTCGTTTAGGTTGTGTCAGCTAAAAATCACTCGATCTTTATTTCGAGTTTTTAGCTGTACACTGCTACACTGAAACTTAGAAAAATCATAACTTCCTCATACGAAGTCAGATTTTGCTGTTCTTTTTATGAAAGTTCTCGGTTTAACATAAAATACAACTTTCATTTAGATTGTTAAGGCTAAAAATCCTTTTATTGAAAATTCAGTTTTTACACTGAACAGTGTTTTGCCGGTTTTGTCGCGGATCTTCGATTGGTGATTACCTATTCGTTATAACTCGGATTTTAGTGTTCTTTATGTTTTTGGAAACCTTGTTACAATCTCTATCACTTGGTTCATCCCAATCGAGATTGTTTAATAATTTATTTTTGAGGGTCAATTATGTAAATATACACAGTATGCTAAAATTTCTCTTTATTATTTAAAAAAGAAATACAAATTGACCTACATTATTACAT
This sequence comes from Lactuca virosa, assembly GCF_052849685.1. NCBI lineage: Eukaryota > Viridiplantae > Streptophyta > Magnoliopsida > Asterales > Asteraceae > Lactuca > Lactuca virosa. The sequence continues at coordinate 25,796,459 of NC_136428.1, forward strand.
AGGTTTGAAATAACGGTTTGTTACATTATCCCCCCGTTAGATAGACTAGGGAATAAGATGTGGATATTTTTGTTGCATTTGATCCTCCCGTTCCCAAGTGAATTCAGGTCCCCGTTTTGCATTCCAGCGAACCTTCACTATCGGGATCCGGCTTTCTTTGGTTTTCTTAACTTCCCTGTCTAGAATCTCTACGGGTTCTTCCACAAAGTTGAGGCTCTCGTTTAACTCGATTTCCTTGAGTGGGATTACAAGAGTCTCGTCGGATAGACACTTTTTCAAGTTCGAAACGTGGAAGGTAGGATGAATGTTATTTAGTTGTTGGGGTAGTCGAAGTTTGTAAGCTACAGGACCGATTCTGGCAAGAATCTCGAATGGTCCTATGTACCTTGGATTTAATTTGTCACGCTTTCCAAAGCGTATCATGCCCTTCCAGGTGAGACCTTTAACAAGACGCGGTCATCAACCTGGAATTCCAAGGGTTTTCTCCTTTTGTCAGCGTAGCTTTTCTGTCTATCTCGGGAAGCTTTAAGTCGCTCTCGAATTTGTACGATTTTCTCGGTGGTTTCTCGAATAATTTCCGGACCAGTGAGAGCACTGTCAGGAGTTTGACGTCTAACTAGCTGTGTGTCACCCAGTTCAGCCCAGCATAGAGGGGATCCGCACTTGCGGCCATAGAGGGCTTCGAATGGAGCAACCTTTATGCTAGTATGATAACTATTGTTATAAGAGAATTCAACAAGGGGTAAATGAATATCCCATGCCTTTCGAAAGTCTATCACGCAAGCTCCCAACATGTCTTCTAATGTTTGAATCGTCCTCTCACTTTGTCCGTCGGTTTGTGGATGGTAGGCTGTACTCATGTCCAACCTAGTTCCCAAAGAGTTTTGTAAAGACTGCCAGAAACGAAAGGTGAATCTACTATCTCGGTCCGAAATAATAGATATTGGTACACCATGCAGTCTAACAATATCCCTGAGGTAAGTTCTGGTTAGTTTCTCCATCTTGTCGGTTTCTTGTATTAGCAAGAAGTGGGCGGATTTGGTTAATCTGTCGACGATTACCCAAATAGTATCATAACCACCCGAAGTCTTGGGTAATTTGGTTATGAAATCCATTGTAATCCGCTCCCACTTCCATTCAGGGATTTCAGGTTGTTGTAATAAACCTGAAGGTTTTTGGTACTCTACCTTGACTTTGGCACAAGTAAGGCACTTGCCCACAAAGGTAGCGATTTCGGCCTTCATGTTAGGCCACCAGTATAGTTTCTTAAGGTCCAGATACATCTTGTCTGAACCTGGATGAATGGAGTATCGGGTTTTGTGTGCTTCATTCATAACCACGTCTCTGTAACCACCGAACTTCGGTGTCGAGATCCGGTTCATGAAATAATAGACTCCATCATCCCTGACTTCGAAGTTCTTATCCATTCCTCTCAGAGTTTCGCCTGCCACGTTTTCGGGTTTCAAGGCTTCAAGTTGAGCTTCTTTGATCTGTGTGGACATATGTGAATGGATTGTCATGGTCAACGACTTTACTCGGTGTCCCGAGTATTCTTTTCTGCTAAGGGCATCAGCTACTACGTTTGCTTTACAGGGGTGATAAAGAATTTCACATTCGTAGTCGTTCAGTAGCTCCACCCATCGTCGTTGTCTCATGTTTAGCTCTTTCTGATCGAAGATGTGCTGGAGACTTTTATGGTCCGTGAATATTGTGCATTTCGTGCCATATAGGTAATGTCTCCAGATCTTCAGAGCAAACGCCACCGCTCCTAGTTCAAGGTCGTGTGTTGTATAGTTGACTTCATGCGTCTTAAGTTGTCGTGAGGCATAGGAAATAACCTTTCCTCTTTGCATAAGTACACACCCAAGCCCTTGATTTGAAGCATCACAGTACACTACAAAGTCTTCTGTCCGTTCGGGTAGAGACAATATCGGTGCACCGCACAAGGCTTGTTTGAGCGTTTGGAATGCTGTTTCTTGCTTCTCTCCTCAACTAAAAGTTACACCCTTTTGCATCAGGGTGGAAAGCGGTTTAGCGATTCGGTAGAAATTTTGGATGAATCTGCGATAGTAGCCAACAAGACCTAAGAATTGTCGGATTTCTGTAGGTGTTTTGGGTGCTGGCCAGTTTTCAATTGCTTTGATTTTGGAAGGGTCCATGTGTATTCCTTCTGAACTGACCACGTGACCTAGGAATTCAACCTTCCTAATCCAAAACTCGCACTTTGAAAACTTCGCATAGAGTTTTTCTGTCCTAAGGATTTGTAATACTTGACGAAGATGTTGTCTATGTTCCTCTTTGCTTCTTGAGTAGATAAGGATGTTGTCGATGAAGACTATGACGAATTTGTTCAGGAATGGACGACACACTCTGTTCATTAGATCCATGAACACAGCAGGTGTATTCGTCAATCCGAATGGCATCACTATAAACTCGTAATAACCATAACGAGTTCTAAACACGGTCTTGGGAATGTCTTCCTCCAAAATCCATAACTGGTGATACCCGGATCTTAAGTCTATTTTCGAGAAGTAGTTCGCACCTTGAAGTTGGTCGAACAGATTGTCAATGCGAGGCAAAGGATATTGATTCTTGATGGTAAGTTTATTCAGCCCGCGATAGTCTATGCACATGCAGAATGATCCATCATTCTTCTTGACGAACAAAACCGATGCTCCCCATGGTGAGAAGCTTGGTCGTACGAAACCTTTGCTAAGGAGTTCGTTAAGCTGGCTGGATAATTCTTGCATTTCAGAAGGTGCAAGACGATAGGGGGATTTGGCTACAGGGGTAGCTCCAGGGATTAAGTCGATTCGGAATTCGACTTGTCGTTCGGGAGGTACTCTTGGAAGATCATTGGGAAAGATATCGGGAAAGTTGCAAACCTCTGGAATGCTCGCGATATCTTTCACTTCTTGATTTTTGTCTACGACGTGAGCTAAGAAAGCACAATACTCTTTGCGAAGGTACTTTTGTGCCTTGATGCAAGAAATGATCCGAAGGTTCTTTCCGGGTTTGTCGCCATAGATAATAAGAGTTTCATTAGTTGGCAAGTTCAAACGAATAGCTCTTTCATAACATAGGATGTCGGCATGGTTGGCGCACAACCAATCCATACCTATTATGATGTCAAAACTTTTGATAGAGACCGGCATAAGGTCTATTGGGAAAGACAAGTCATTCAAGGTAAGGATACATCCTATGTATATATCGTTGGTGGATTCAGATTTCCCGTTATCCATTTCTACTGTGAAAGTTTGATTTAGTGGTTGGGAGTTTTGATTTAGTAGATGTTTAAAATTATGGCTCACGAAGCTCCTCTCAGCACCACAATCAAATAGAATGCATGCATAAGTATTGTTGAGAAGGAACGTACCCGTGACCACTGCAGGGTCTGCCACCGCTTTTTCATGACCCAGTGATAAAGTCGTCCCAACTCCACCGACATTTCCAGCTTTTGGACAATCTTTCTTGAAATGCCCCACATCACCGCATGGTAGCATGGTCGGCCTACTCCAGCGGTAGGTACTTGGTTAAGTGGTTGGGGTGGTATTCTATAGAATTGGGTAGTATGCCCTTTCCTGTTGCAGTTAGGACACTGCATTTCTCGGCAATTTCCGTTGTGGTGAAAATTGCACTTGTTGCATTTAGGGAGGCTACCAGCATAGGGCTTAGTTGGTGCAAGGTTATTAGGGACAACAGCAGGTACAATAGCGGGTATGGTAGCGGGTACAGTAGTAGCATGGACTGCCACTACTTGTTGCTTCTTTGCAGGTTCCAGAGGAGATTTTCCCTTCCTCTTGTTCCAACCCTTTTTCTTGCTGTTGTTGTTGTTCTCCTTGGGTTGTTCAGGAGTAGAAACCACAGAGTTTTGACGGGCTCCGTGGTCGATAAGAGATTGTGCTAGCTCTTTGGCACTGTCAAAAGTAATAGGCTTCGAAGCTAAAACACTTGACTGAATTTGGGGCGACATACCCTAAATATATCTCTCAATCTTTTTGCTCTCCATAGGAACCATATCCGGACAAAGAATTGCCAGATCACAGAACCTACCGGTATAGGTTGATATGTCAGAGCCAACCATTGTAAGACCCCATAGTTCTTGCTCCAGTTTCTGTATTTCCCCTCGCGGACAGTATTCCCGCATTAACATGGCTTTTGGGCTCTCCCAGCTAATAGAGTTAGCCACTACCAGAGTAAGTGACTTAATGAGGCCATTCCACCACGTTAGGGCCCTATCTGAAAAAGTACAGATAGCAAATTTAACTTTGCTACCCTCTGGACAGGAGCAAATTTCGAAAATTGCTTCTGTCTTCTCTATCCACTGCCTTAGTGCCATAACTCCCCTAGTCCCATTAAAGGTCCTGGGTTTGGCATTAGAAAAATCCTTATAAGTGCACTCTCGCGAATGCCCATGACTTTCGCCATGGTTAGAAGGATGTGCACCAACTCCCGACCCACTAACACCAGGAGTATGGATATGAGACATGGCAGCCGCTACAGCCTCTGTGACCGCCTCTTGAAACATAGCGGGGTCGAATTGAGGAGGCGGTGGTGGGGGTGGCGTCGGTGCTTCATTGTCACGTCGTGGATTTCTACGAGGAGGCATCTTTTCTATAATAGTTAAAAGATAAAAGATGGTAAGATATCAAGAATGAATATGAATTTGACATCTCTGAACGAAACACTTAATTCAACGTGAATCTTGTAAAGAATTGGAAATTGAAATCCACTGCAAGTACAACTTGCAACAGGATAATATGAAATTGAATAGTTATTTTTCAAAGAGTATGAATGTACATGTCAACTGTATTGATATATTAAGTGTATGTAATCTGGAACACTTGACCTTAAAGCAGGTCTATAATATACTACAAAACTGAGGAAGTGTCGACATCCAACCGACCTACCGAAAATAACATTTTCGCGGTCGTATTGAAAGCATGAAAAATAACACTGGAACATTTCTGTGATCCAAAACTTTGGAATAGGACGCTTATGAGAATTGTACTAACTCTTGTTGAAGTAAAGTGCTTATTTTTTTATTGATACTCGGTTTTGTATATATCGTGAAAAGTAGTATATGCATTCGATATAGAAAGTAGAAGTAGAAGTAGTGCTAACACTACTTGCGGCGGTTGCTACGACGGTTGTTGGGTTCCGCTTCGTCTTGTGCTTTCCTGCGCCTTTCTTGGGCAGCTTGATGCTCCCTCAATTCGTCTTGTGCTTTCCTGCGGCTTTCTTGCCTTTGAAGGGCTTCATTATGGTGTTGGGTGTCATCCTGCATTTCGTCAAAATGAAGGATATCTGCAGTGTTAGCCTACGCAACCGTATTCACTTGAAGGATTCGATTAATCGAAATCCTTGATTGATCGAATTGCCGGGCTATTCGGTTTACTATAACTGGAAGAGCTCTATCAGTTGTTCCTCTTCTCGAGATGTTATAGAAACCTCGTGCCATTCCGTAAGGAGGGCGTTGGCCTCTTGTCGACTTCAATGGTTTATGTATTGGCCCCACTCGGGTATGGGTTCTGCTTCCTCTTGTCTCAGGGGACGCTCCCCAGGGTTGCAGACTTGTGGCTCTGTATCCGTACCACTTGATTCGCTGTCCTCAAAGGGTTCTTCATCTGAGTATGAGATCCAGCCTGCATTTTGTGGATTGTAGGGGTCCCCAGGTAAATAGGGTTCAGCCATAGGTTCTGTATTAGAAGTAAGGTTAGTAAAATACTCTCCGTAGTATTTTAATCTTTGTGTTCTGTTCTATAGTTCTTCTGAATATGTATGGTAAGTTTTAGACATGTCGCAACACTACTATCACTCCCAAACACATGTTGGTCATATCTCAAATCAATATACTTTATCAGGCTATATTAATTCCAGATATGATTACATAACTGCCCATGTTTGACTTTAGTGTTCAACATCCAAATACTTTTAAGTTCTTATGACTGTGATACTGTACTTGTAGGTATGAGTGTTAGAATACTTATTGTAAAAATACTTAGAATTCTTAAAAAGTATACTTGTAGTCAGAGCTCTTATCCCCAATGTATTTATAGTTTGTATATCTTTTATGGATTGATATACTGAGTTCACTATAAACAATGCTCTGATACCAATCTGTCACACCCTCAAACCAGACGGCGAAAACATCCGGGGGTGGAGGACTTCAATTGTAGTATCACAACACATGCATCATAGTAATCAAAGTGCAAACAACCATTGTATTTAAAAAGTATAAGTATTTACATGTGTTCAATCATTGTATATTGAACCAAAATAGTTATACAAAAGAAGATGACTCAACATAGCTCCATCTTCTCAAAAAGCTCGGGGAGTACCTGTGTATTATTTCCCTGAGAATACTAGTAATTTGAAAAGAGAGTATCAACATAAAGTTGAGTGAGTGCATAAGTGTTTATGTTTGAAAGAGTATCTCTGTATCTTTTATAAGTAAAATGTTCCAGAAAATCCTATATTTTCTGTTGTATATGAAAAGTAGTTTTATTCCGATAAAACCATTCTCTTTGTATCAATGTTTTGTATTTGTATTCCTTTATGAAAAACTTGTAACTGAGAGTGTGCCTGGCTCCACCAGCTGTTATTGAAAACTGTATTGAACCATTGTAGTATGTATTCTGTAAACTGGTACTTTGAAGGTGTACTTTCGTTTAGTTGTTTATACATTAACGTATTGTTAATATCTTTTTAATGAGTTATTATAACCATACTATGACGGATGGCCTGAAACAAACGCTTTGTGGGCGTTTAAACTGTTTATAACAATTGCCACTCATTGGCGTGTATGCCTGACGGTAGCTAGCAGCCTGAGTGCGGGGTTGTCAATCCGGATATAGATCTACACACAACTTGTTTCGATCCCCGGGCTGGAGATTCTGGTTATAATGTCAGGACTTTACCTTGCTTGTCTAAAATGAATTAAACAACCTAAATTGAATGTCTCATAAAAAGCATATAAACGTTACATGTATATTAGTCATTAAAACCCAATCATTCTGAAATAAATGATTGACAGTATGTTCTTGAATTAGTATTCCGAACATGTATTTGACAAGTGTAAACCCTTGGTTTGTTCCGACTCAAAACCCTTGTTTCTTGTAAAATAGTGTATTCTATTATACTTGAATCATGAATTATTTTTCTATGTATAATAAATTATACCTATTATAATTTATATGTACTTTCTGAATCGGTATTTAACTATGTTTGCATGTAACCCCTTGCTCAACATGTTACAAAGGTATTTGAACTGATGAAATAACTTTTATATTTATATACATATACAATTTAATATATAAGTAAAATTTAAACGACACTCGGACAAATAACCGGTACTATAAGCCCACATCCAAAAAAGGAAAAGGACCCAGAATGAGTTATCAGTCCTAAGCCTTTTAAATCTTATTTATATACATATATATATATATATATATATATATATATATATATATATATATATATATATATATATATATATATATATATATACAAATATGAATTTTGGGGAAATATATAAGTTTATAAAAGAGTTTAATGTTTTGAGTATTTTTGATGATTTAATGTCGTTTTATCATGATTTAAAATCATGATTTTATAACACAAAGTTCTTGTGTTATGCTTGTATTCCCCCCTTAAAACAGTAGAAATTATGAAAATACGGGGGTATGAACTCACATGATAGGTGGTGATTCGGACAACGTTTCGTTTCCCGGAAAGGAGTTTATTTGACGAAAAACCGGCTCAAATCGGGCAGAGTTTCGACTGAGAGAGGTTAACTTCTCGGGAATCTCGGGGCTTCGAGGCTTGATTAGGGTTTTAGACTTGATACCGGGGCTTTAGGGGTTGTATGTGAGCTTATGGAAGTGAAAGGGGTGAAAGTGTGTGAAAATTGATGTGAAAAATGTGAATTCTTCGGAAGCCCTCGTATGGCTTTTATAGGCCGCAGCCTCGGACCGAAGGGTGAGTCAGCTAGGCACGCGTCGGACATGCGAAGGGTACACGGGGCGAGGCTCGGATAGATGGCTCGGAGGTGGTGGCTTCGGACTGGACTGGACTTCGGTCCAATGGGAAGAGGGCATGTGTCCGAGGGGTGTCCGGGGGTGTCTCATGCGAGGGTGTCGGCTGCTTAGTGGACCTCGGATGCGGTCCAATCAGAATGCGACACGGTGAACTGCGGTCCAACCAGAAGATGACACGTGGAGGCCTCGAATGCGAGGGTGACGTGGACGAAGGTCAACCTTGTGAAATTGCCCGGTTTTCAATATTTCTTGATTTTTGTGCCAAAAACTTGCAAAAATCATAACTTTCGCATACGAGCTCCGTTTTCGACGTTCTTTATACGCACGCGTAGGTAAAATTATACTCTATGACTTTCGTTTAGACTTCGTTGGCTGATTTTGAATTTATTTTTAATATTATTATTTTTAACAGACCGGGACAGGAAATCCGTTAAAAATTCATAACTTCTTCATCCGACGTCCGTTTTTATCTGTCTTTTTGACCGTTGTACTACTATTGACGAGACCTTCAATTCTCATTTAGGTTGTGTCGGCTAAAAATCACTCGATCTTTATTTCGAGTTTTTAGCTGTACACTACTACACGGAAACTTAGAAAAATCGTAACTTCCTCATACGAAGTCAGATTTTGCCGTTCTTTTTATGAAAGTTCTCGGTTTAACGTAAAATACAACTTTCATTTAGATTGTTAAGGCTAAAAAGCCTTTTATTGAAAATTCAGTTTTTACACTGAACAGTGTTTTGCCGGTTTTGTCGCCGATCTTCGATTGGTGATTACCTATTCGTTATAACTCGGATTTTAGTGTTCTTTATGTTTTTGAAAACCTTGTTACAATCTCTATCACTTGGTTCATCCTAATCGAGATTGTTTAATAATTTATTTTTGAGGGTCAATTATGTAAATATACACAGTATGCTAAAATTTCTATTTATTATTTTAACAAGAAATACAAATTGACCTACATTATTACATAGGTTTGAAATAACGGTTTGTTACAAAATTCAACCCTTATACTTTATAATATTATAAGTTTAATAATATATATATATATATATATATATATATATATATATATATATATATATATATATGTATAAGATCAAGTCGTTTTACCATTAGTAGGCTTCATTCACGAAGCCGGTCTATAAGGGGGGGTATAAGGTTGTTGCCTATAAAATGACAGCTTAATGGGTGTCCACTCTCACCCACCGCTTCCTATACTGGTGGAGGGTCGTTAGCTGAACAGGTAGGAAAATGACTTAAAATTCTCATTAAAAGTATAATGATTATTATAAAGTAACTAAATGTTTTTATAAATTCCCAATCTTAGTTACTTTAGGAAAATGTGAATAAGGTGCTAACCCATGAAATTACACTTTGCACTTTGATTAAGTCGTTAGTGGAGCTGTATGGTTAACCGGCACACTAACTTGGACTTAACAAGGTAGGAGAAGGGTGACTTAAGGTTTTTCATAGGTTGGTGGAGCACGTGTGGTTAACCGGCACATCGATTAAGTGAAAAACATTAAGGGTACCAAGTAATTTGCATGGTTACTTCACACCTTGTTTTGTGATCCTCGGTATCCCTTTCACAAAACATGAAGGGCACACTCGAGATTGAAACATGCCATTCAAAAGTTCAATGAATCTCAAAAGAATCTAGGAGTTTCTAAGAACCAAATAAAACCTAATACTTATATATTTCGTTTTTCATGGTGGAAATTGGTGAATCGTCATTCACCTACCTTTCAAATATGTTATAGCTTGGATTACGGCATCCCTCTTCTAAGTTATAATATATTGTGATTGGATCCTAGCCATAATATTACATTTGGGTGTTTTATTAAGGACTATCTTTATATCTAAACTAAACTTGTCTTTTCTTCTTTTCAGATGTCTTCCAACAATGCTGCTTCTGGTTCAAACCCTACCGGCTCCTTCTCTCTCATGAACCTTTGTGGGAGAGTCATCTTTGATGGATCCAACTTTACAGATTGGATCAGGAACATGAGGATGGTCACTCGTTATGATAACAAAGAATATGTTCTCAACAAGGAGCTTAAGGTACCCGAGCGAACTGCTACTCCTGAGGAGCTTACTAAATATAAGGCACATGAAAGAGATGCTACCAAAGTGGCATGTATCATGATGGCTACTATGACAGCCGAGCTCCAAAAGTCCTATGAGGACTACTATCCTTTTGAGATGCACCAGGACTTGATGGACCGCTACCATCAGAGTGCTCGTGAAGAGCAATATGAAATCATCTCCTCCATGATAACAAACCGAATGAAGGATGGTGAACCCATCACAGGCCACATGCAGATAATGCAAAGGTATGTGGACCGTTTAATGAAGCTGAATGTGAACTTCCCAGAGGAGTTGGTAATAAATATCATTTTGCACTCCTTACCTTCGTGTTATGATCAATTCTGCATGACATACCACATGAACAAGGAAGAAGTCACCCTTAGCACACTTCAAGGACTCTTGAAGACCGCCGAAAGTAGTCTAAAAGGTAAGTCGGTTGTTACCACTCCTACTCCTACTCTAAACTCCGCACCTGTCCTGGCAATCGAGAAAGGTAGAGGGAAGAAGAGGAAGAACCCTTCGAAGGGTACCAAGGGTAAGACCCTTGATGGCTCCTCTTCAAGCGGAACCAAAAAATGTTTTGTCACTCCTTCGTCTGATCCCAAAGAGGCTGAATGCTTCTATTGCCATGAAAAGGCGCACTGGAAGCGGAACTGCCCAAAGTACCAGCAAGATTTGAAGGATGGGAAGGTAAAACCCAACCATGCAGGTATTTACACTATATTATCTAATAACTCACCCTATTCTAACTCTTGGGTCCTTGATACCGGCTCTGGTATTCATATTTGTTCTGATTTGCAGGGACTAAGAAGAAGTGAGAATGTGGAGCATGGAAAGATAAACTTGATCATGGGGAATAGGAAAGCTTCACCTGTCACCAAGATCGGAGTTTATACTTTGTTGCTAAGTAGTGGGTTTACTTTAGATTTGAATAAATGTTGTTATTCGCCTGAAATGGCAAGAAATATTATTTCCTTTCATGCTTTGTACAAACAAGGGTTTACCTTTTCTTTTGATAATGAAGTTGGTGGAATAAATGCTTTCTTTAATAATGTGTTTTATTTTAAAGCATTACCTTATGATGGTGTGTATGAAGCTGTGTCTGTTGTAGATAACTTAGGAAATAATATGTTGTGTATTGATTCTACTAATGATAATAACTTGGATAAAGCATCATTATAGCATTGTCGTCTTGGACATGTAAGCAAGAAACGCATAGGCAAACTCAAAAAAGAGGGAGTCTTGGAGTCATTTGACCTAAAGTCAGATGATAGTTGTGAATCATGCTTACTTGGAAAAATGATAAAGTCACCCTTCACAGGTTCCTGTGCTAGGGGTGAAGGTTTGTTGGATCTAGTGCACACGGATGTGTGTGGACCCTTCAAAACTGCCACAAGGGATGCTAATCGTTATTATGTGACTTTTACGGATGATTATAATAGATATGGATATGTCAACTTAATCAAGCATAAGTCAGAGACTTTCGAAAGGTTTAAAGAGTTTAAACAGGATGTCGAGAATCAATTGGGAAGGAACATTAAGATGCTTCGATCCGATCGTGGTGGTGAGTATCTTAGTACAGAGTTCCTCGACTATCTTAGGGAATGTGGGGTTGTCTCATAATTGACACCTCCTAGGACACCACAGTTGAATGGTGTAGCTGAGAGGCGTAATCGAACCTTGTTGGACATGATTCGTTCCATGATGAGTCGAGCTTCGCTACCAATCTCATTCTGGGGGTATGCCTTAGAGACTGCCGGTCATATCCTTAATCTGGTCCCTACAAAGAAGGTTGCCAAAATACCTCACGAGATGTGGACTGGAAAAGTTCCTAATCTAGCCCACATCAAGATTTGGGGTTGCGAAGCATTCGTGAGACGTGATACTCACGATAAGCTCGAACCTCGAAGTGAGAGGTGTATTTTCATCGGCTACCCATAGAAATCCTTTGGTTACCTCTTCTACAGACCTAGTGAGAATGTGGTCTTTGTAGCAAGGAGGGATGTCTTTCGAGAGAATTCATAAGCCAAGGAAACAGTGGGAGGCAAATTGACCTTGAAGAAATTCAAGAGTCAAGCGGTGAAGGAACCTCAAACCCTAGCAATCAACTTGAGGAGGAAACTCCTGTTGATCCAATTAACGAGTCTGTACCTCTGAGGCGTTCCACAAGGGTTAGGAATGCACCTCAGCACTACTATGGTTTCCATATTACTGTGGAAGGTGAGACACTTATCAGTGATGAGACACTGGTAAGTCTGGATGAACCTAACAGCTATGAGGAAGCCATGGCAGGCCCCGAGTCTGCTAAATGGAAAGAGACAATGGACATCGAGATACAGTCCATGTATGACAATCAGGTTTGGGACTTGGTTGACAATGTACCAGGTTGTAAGACAGTTGGGTGCAAATAGATCTTCAAGAAGAAGAGCGACATGGATGGTAATGTACACACTTATAAGGCGCGACTGGTTGCAAAGGGCTTTTCTCAAACTCCGGGAGTTGATTATGATGAGACCTTTTCACCAGTAGCCAAGATTAAGTCTATTAGGATATTGTTAGCCATAGCTGCATTTCATGACTATGAAATATGGCAAATGGATGTCAAAACCGCTTTCCATAATGGAAAGTTGGCTGAGGATGTTTACATGAATCGGCCAGAGGGTTTTTTCAGCACAAAGTACCCTAATAAAGTGTGTAAGCTTGAGAAATCCATCTATGGATTGAAACAAGCACCTCGCAGATGGAATCTTTGCTTCGATGAGAAAGTCAAAGAGTTTGGCTTTTCGAGGAGTGAGGATGAATCTTGTGTATATGTCAAGGCTAGTGGGAGTATAGTCAGCTTTTTGGTACTGTATGTGGATGACATACTACTCATAGGAAATGACATCCCAACCTTGCAGGAAGTGAAGTCCTGGCTTGGGAAGTGTTTTGCTATGAAGGACCTTGGAGAAGCTGCCTATATCCTAGGGATAAGGATTCTGAGAGACCGGAGTAAAAGATTAATTGGACTTAGTCAGAGTACATACTTGGATAAAGTGCTGAAGAGGTTCAGCATGCAAGATTCCAAGAAAGGAGAGTTACCCATCCAGAGTAACGCTAGATTGAGTAAGACTCAGAGCCCGAGTACCGAGGTTGAGATAGAAGAAATGAGTCGAGTACCTTATGCTTCAACTATAGGCTTGATCATGTATGCTATGACGTGTACTCGTCCTGATGTAGCCTTTGTTTTGTGCATGGTTAGCAGGTATCAGGGGAACCCTCGTAAGGCTCACTGGAGTGCGGTAAAGAATATTCTCAAGTGCCTGCGAAGGACTAAGGACTGGGTCCTTACCCTTGGTGGGAGTGAGGACTTGAGATTTGTATGGTATAGTAATGCTAGCTTCCAGACAGATAGGGATAATTTCCGCTCTCAGTCGGGCTGGGTCTTTACCTTAAACGGAGGAGCAATTTCTTGGAAAAGTTCCAAGCAGGAGACAGTGGCTGATTCAACTCGCGAATCAGAGTATATAGCGGCAAGCGAGGAAGCAAAGGAGACGATATGGCTAAAGAACTTCATTGGAGACCTTGGAGTTGTACCAACTATAAAGGAGCCCATAGAGATTTTCTGTGATAGTGAAAGTGCAGTTACCTTAGCGAAGGAACCAAGGGATCACGGGAGATCCAGACACATTGATAGGAAATACTATTTCATCAGACATCAAATAGAAGAAGGACTCCTCGTGGCAAAGAGGGTATCATCGGATGAGAACCCAGCAGATCCCCTCACGAAGGGACTGGGTAGGGTTAAGCATCTCCAGCATGCAAGGAGCATAGGGCCGAAGGATTATATTAGTTTTAGTAGTTAGATAATTTTGAAATTTGTAAAGTGTAAATTGACATTTGATGATGAATAAAAGGTGTGTTTTATTTATGAGTAAAGTGTTGCTATCTTTTGTCGATCGTTTACTATTATTTCTTTTGCATGTTTTGACTTCCAGAATATATATGTTATGTTTTACATATTATTCAAATTATCCACAGTCGGTCATATGTTGGAAGTAGATATGAATTAAGACTGTCATGAGTTGGTTGTAGAGGTCTAAAATGTTGGACATGGCCTCAACACTCATGAGTGCTCACAAGTTCTGAGTATTGGATTCAACCCTCGCTCGCTGGTATCACTTCATGGAATTTATCTCGAGTTATCGCGAGACGGTAATATCATATAAGTCTTCAAACCTAGAGATATGAGTTATTGTCTATGAGTTGGTTATGCATTGATCGTGCGAAAACGCATTGGTAACTCGATGTTATAAAACGTGCCTTTGTGTGTGATTTAACAAGTAGTAGAACAAGCATATGAGTCGAAGTTTATTTGTTCCTTCTTGGATTAGAAGCGATATCTGGGCCCCTCGATGATTTTGTTTTGACCTACGTACCGGGCCCGGTCAGAACTAAGTTGATGTGTTCAATTAAGTTCTATGTCAAACAAATCGGAAATCGGGAAACAAACTGTTGGACAATAAGTAAGGCATTGTTCCATGTATTTGTCCGGCTGATATCTAGAACAGAGGATTATATGATCACTTATCTTAAATGGCGTATCATCATCTTCTCAGTTCCGAGAGGCCTTGAAAAGAGCTACGATTGCTGATCGGTTCCCGAAGTCATACTTGTAGTTATAGTTATTAGACTTATCCAAGTGGGAGACTGTTGGATAAGGTGTCTAAGTCCATAACTATTTCTGGTATGTACTTGACCCGACCCGGCATGGTCCATTTGGGTTGCATGGCATCATGCATTTGGATAGACTAAATGAGAGAAATAACACTTGTGGTTTATTAATATATTATAAGTTCTAGTATATTAATAGTGTTATTTAATTAGTATTGATCAAGAATTAATCTAGAATTAATTAAGTGATCAAAAGGAGACTAATTAAATATATGAGTTGATTGTGTAAATCGTCCATACTTGTATAGTGGGCTAGATGCTCCATGGATTATCTAGTTGGGCCAAGGTCAATAGGATGCTCCATGGGAGTTACAAACCCATGGGTAATGGAAATGATGAGCCATGTCACATTAGGGTTTACATGGTGTAACCCTAATGCAACACACCATATAAGCATACTTAGAGCAACCAAAATCGGCTACACTAGTGAGACAAGAGGGCAAGCCGAATTAGAAGTGTTCTACATTCTCTCAAAGTTTATTCCAAGAGCAGTTGGTGTTGTGTGAAACATTTGAGGCATCACACTTGGAGTGCTAGGCTCTTAAGGTTTTTCAAGGAATCAAATCAACTACAAGGTATGTAATTCTAGCCATCTTTTATGTTTAAAGTTCCCCATGTATGCTAGATAGAATTATGAACCTTGGAAAAAGTATTTTTCATGTATTTTAGACAAACATAGATCCATGGTTTTCTAGGGTTGCATGCACACTTAGCAGTGTTAGAATGATCAAAACCCATCAATTATAACTTTGGTTAAGCTTATTTATCGTAAATAACCTTCTATCAAAAGTCATTTTTATGCTTATAATCTATAAATTGACTAGCCCGAATCTGTGGGCGTTACCCTTATCCCCCCCTTAGGATACTTACGTCCCGTAATCATCAAAAAATCAGGGCTTTTATAATGACTCCACATGTTACCTTTCCATCCTAGGTGGTAATCATAACTATTGTGTTCTTGTATTGTATCCTAGAATAGTTATGTAATGAACTAGACTCTTGTCCTAAGAGTCGAATGCCTACCCCTGAAGGTACCTTCCTTCATGTTATAATTTTTGGATTAGGTGTCTAAGCCCATAACTATAATTGGTATGTACTTGACCCGAGAGTAGCATGGTCCTTTTGGGTTGCCTTCACCAATGCAATTTGATAGGATGGACTTTTGAGAATAAGGTTATTTGTGATTTGTTAATATATTACAAGTATAATATATTAATGTGAAATCATATTATTTAATTAGTAATGATCAAGAATTAATTTGGAATTAATTTAGTGATCAAAAGAGACTAATTAAATATACATGGACTGATTTGGTAAATCAATAACTCTTATAGTGTGGGCCAATGATCCATGGTTATTTAGGATGGGCTAAATCAACATGGATAGTCCATGGACGTTTAACCCATGGAGCCTAAGTAATATGAAGGGTCATGGTGCATTAGGGTTTGCATGGATGTAACCCTAGCACTTGTCACACTATAAAAGAAACTCCCTAGAGCTAAAATCGGTGGCCAATACATTCTTGGAGAGCGTGAACCGATTTTTGTGGTAAGTAACTTATTCTCTCAAGCCTCCTATTGCACTTGGTGTTTGTGACACATTAGAGGCATCACATTTGAGGTGCTAAAGCTTTTGATGGCCAAGAACTACAAGTCCTACTAAGAGGTAAGTTATCTAACTAGTTATATTGTTCAATTGTCAAATTGTATGCTAGTTAGGATGTGTGCTTTGGAAAATCAAATTGCATGTATAATTAGAGAAAACATAGATCCAAAGCATCTAGGGTTGCATGTGCACCATAAGGTTGTTAGAGTGCTCAAAACCCTTCAGTGGTATCAGAGTCTAGGATTGTTTTCTGTTATACTTGATGCTTATTATTTTTCAATGCTGAAAAACTATTCTGACAGCACCTACTCGACGATTGCATGATAGGACTCGACGAGTAGGTTGCATTTTGCCTTGAACTCGACGAGTAGGTTGCATTTTGCCTTGAATTCGACGAGTGCATGATCAGACAACAGTTTTTCAAGTTTTTTGGACAGAATTGGATTAGGATCATTACCACAAAGTATTTTGAATCATATAATCTGTTTTTTTATGATATGGTAGTGATCATTCTCATCCAATTAAAAGATAATTGTCAAAATTTCAAGATTTGTATTAGTTTATATGATTAGGCTAATTTCTTGCAAATTGTTGATATGAATTATCTTGACTTATGAGTTTAAGTAGATCTTAGATAAATTATTTGATTATTTTGTTAATTAAAATGTTGATCTAAATGCCTTTAATGAATTCCATAACTTGTCCTCAAGTTATGGAAAATGAAAAGTCTCACTTTTAAAAGTCATTAAACTCATAAGTTATGGAAATGAAAAGTTTTGAAGAGTTTCAAAACTTGCCCTCAAGTTTTGGAATTTGTAAAGTCACACTTATGAATACTTTAATTCCAAACCCTAGAATTTTAAAAGTTTAAAATTCAACCCTTATACCATTATAATATTAAAAGTTTAATAATTATATATATGTATAAGACAAGTCAGTTTTACCGTTAGTAGCACTCATTCATGAAGTCGGTCTATAAGGGGGGGGGGGTATAAGGTTACTTGCCTATAAAATGGTGGTTTAATGGGTGTCCACTCTCACCCACTGCTTCCTTGACTGGTGGAGGGTCGTTAGCCGAACGGGTTGGATAGGACATTAATTCTCGTTAAAAGTATAATGATAATTATAAAGTAACTAAAATTTTATTAAATTCCGAATCTTAGTTACTTTAGGAAAATGTGAATTTGATGCAAATCCATGAAATTGCACTTTGCACCTTGCCAAGTCGTTAGTGGAGCGTGTGTGGTTAACCGGCAAACTAACATGGACTAGTAAGGGTGGCAAAGGGTGGCTTGATGTTTATCATAGATCAATGGAGCGTGTGTGGTTAACCGACACATTGATTAGGTGATATATGAAATTAAGAGTACCAAGTACAACTGCATGGTTATTCACACCTTATTTGTGATCCTCAGCATCCCAATCACAAACTTGAAGGTCATAATTGAGATTTAAACATGCCATTGAAAAGTTCAATGAATCTTAAAAGAATCTAGGAATTTCAATCCAATTAAAACTTAATAATCAATTTCTTTTTTCATGGTGGAAATTGGTAAATCGTCATTTACATACCTTCAAAAATTTTGCAATTGGATTACGGCATCCCTCTTCCAAACTGTAAAATATTGGGTTGGGTCCTAGCCTTAATATTTCATTTGGGTGTTATATTAAGGACTCTTATCTAATCTAAACTTTGTCTTTCTTTTTCAGATGTCTTCCAACAATGCTTCTGGATCAAACCCTACTGGCTCTTTCTCCCCAATGAACTTGTGTGGGAGAGTTATCTTTGATGGTTCCAACTTTAATGATTGGATCAGGAACATCAGGATGGTTACTCGTTACGAGGACAAGGAATATGTCCTCTACAAAGAGCTTAAGGAAATTGATGAGTCGTCTGCTACTCCTGAGGAGATCGCTGAGTTTAGGACACATGAGGAGGATGCCACTAAGGTTTCTTGTATCATGCTGGCTACTATGACAGCTGAACTCCAAAATTCCTATGATGACTTCTACCCTTTTGAGATGCACCAAGACCTGATGGAAAGATACCATTAGAGTGCTCGTCAAGAGAGGTATGAAATCATCGCCTCCATGATAACAACAAAGATGAAGGATGGAGAATCCATCACAGCTCACTTGCAGAAAATGGAAAGGTATGTGGACCGCTTGCTGAAGTTGAATGTGAACTTCGATGAAGAGTTGGCGATAGATATCATTCTACGCTCTTTACCTCCATGTTATGATCAGTTCCGTATGACCTATCATATGAACAATGAGGAGGTCACTCTTAGCAAGCTTCAACGCCTTTCGAGGACTGCTGAAAGTAGTCTCAAAGGTAAATCTATTGTTTCTACTCCTACTGCTACTGCCCCTGTCTTGGCAATTGGACATGGGAAAGGGAAGAAGAGGAAGGCTCCCTCTAAGAGTCGCAAGGGAAAGTCTGTTGATGGATCCTCTTCAAGTGGGACCAAAGCTGGTTATGCTAATACCTCTACCAACCTGAAAGAAGCAGAGTGTTTCTATTGTCATGATAAAGGGCACTGGAAGCGAAGCTGCCCTAAGTACTTGCAGGATGTCAAGGATGGGGAGGTTAAGCCCACTCATGCAGGTATTTATACTGTTCTATCTAATAAATCATCACATTCTTGTTCTTGGGTCCTTGATACAGGTTATGGAATTCACATTTGTTTTGATTTGAAAGGACTAAAAAGAAGTAAGGATGTGGAGCACGGGAAGATGAACTTGATCATGGGGAATAGGAAAATGTCTCCTGTCACCAAAATTGGAGTTTATTGTTTATTACTTATTAAAAGGTTGGAGTTAGATTTGAATAGATGTTGCTACTCGTCTGAAATGGCGAGAAATGTTATTTCCTTTCATGGTTTGTACAAACAAGGTTTTAGTTTTTCATTTGATAATGAAATTGGTGGTATTAATGCTATTTATAATGGCATTTTTTATTTTAAAGCATTGCCTTGTAATGGTGTATATGAAACTGTGATGGTTGTAGACAACTTAGGAAATAATGTGTTGCACATTGATTCTTCCGATAGTTTGGATAAGGCATGCTTGTGGCATTGTCGTCTTGTACATGTTAACAAGAAGCACATAGGCCAACTCCAAAAAGGCTGGAGTCTTGGAGTCATTCGACTTAAGGATGGATGACACTTGTGAAGAAATGAGAAAATCCAGTAAACCTAGACTAGAATAGTCCAAGTGTTGAAAATACTGAAACAAAGTTTCAGAATCGTCAAGTGGCAAGTAGTGCGGAAAATAAAGAGTTGTGAATCAATCAAGTTAATAGAAAAACGTTTTTTAATGTTCAAAATCAATGATTCAAATGTTTATCATATTCATGAAGATTCAGTTACAAGTGTTTGAATGAGAGACAAGCTAAAACACTCAAATGGCTCTTTGAAGACTAATCTAAACAACAATTGTGCAGAATGATCTGAAATGAGCAAGGAAGAGCAACTTTATAATGGATCCCAAGGGGCCAATTTATAGGCTTTGGAAAAGCCCATGACATGGCTTGACCAATCAGGTGTTGACACGTCATCAAGACTTAGTCATCAGTTGACACCTTTGCCCTACTTAACGGAGAATGGATGGAATATTCCAATTCCGTTAGGGTTCCATCCAAGTTATGAGTCTTCATAATTCTTGAACCTTCATGATCAAAAGTGAAAATGTCATGAGCATCATGAGCATCAAGTTGCTGAATTGTCTTCTTAGATGTCATCAACTTCCAGATATATTGTTGATCATGTTGAGTAGTTTCTTGAACGTTGGACTATGTCTTGAACTTGAAGATGTACCACCACATGTTCATGATGGACCATGGACGAAATTCATGTTCCTTTGGGTACATTTGGATGTGCCTTCGTTGTACATGATGAGTCATGTGCAGTCTTGTTGAGCCCTCAATGTGATCATGTTGATCCATTGACTTGAGTTGAGTCACCAAGTATTCCTGTTGAGCCATCAACTCTTGTTGAGTCATAGAGTTGTGGATGAGTCAACAATATTTCTGATGAGCCATAAATATTGCAAATGATCCATCAGTGTCTTGATGCTCCACATATGATCTAGATGTGCCATATGAGATCATGATGATCCAACTAGCTTTCAGCAAGTGATCCATGTTCAACAAGTGCTCCATGTGTACAGCAAGTGCTCCAAGTAAACTTCAAGTGCTCCAACATCTGATTCTTCAAACAATTGTTGAATCTTCAAAATCTTTCCAACCTGAAACATTCTGATAATGTTTGTTAGAAAATGTAAATCAATACTCAACTCATTTCAAGTGACAATCACATAAAAATATTCCCAACAGTTTCCCCCTATGTGATGGTTACTGAAATAAGGAGTTGTAAAAAGTGTGCAAAAGGAAAAATATTGATTTAACATTTTCCCCCTCTGCTTCAATGGAATTTTCTGTTGAAGCAGATATACAAAAAAACTTTAAAAATTATTCGAGAGAATGTGTTTCTAGAACTTGAAAAATTTGGTTAAAGAAAATTTTAACTGTCAACATGACAATTGAAATTTTTTGAATTGAATAAAAAAAATGTTCGAATTTGCATGATCTAGACAAAAATTGTTTTGTCAAGATAAGAAAAATTAAGTGACAAATAGGAATAACTTGCAAACTCGTGTTGTGTTTTATTTAGGCCAGAAGTTTGAAGAAAATATCAAGTGTTAAATAAGAATGAAAAACTTTATCTTTTTCGACAAACGAAGAAAAAAAAATACTTTCATATTTTTCTAAATCATATCAACGAGTGTTATGATAAAACAAAGTTGTTAGGTCTAGGCTTTATAGGACCATAGCGTATCAAAACAAAATTTAAAAAAAAACAAAAAAAAATTTATATATATATTTTTATCATAAATGATATTTTCAAAATAGGTTTGGATAAAAAAAATAAAAACTATAGATATATCCCTTGAATATCAGATAAACACTAAGAACCTGATAATGATGTGAAATTTAAAATAGGATAGTGTTTGTTGATGCCTTATCCAAGAGATAGCTATCAAAATTAAAAAAAAATTTTAAAAAAATTGAAAAAAAAAAAAGAAAAGGAAAAGAATATATGAAAAAGATGAATCGTGCATGTGTGTGAGTGTGTAACCAACAAAAAATTGTATGATATATTATCACCACAATTTACGTATTCCTTTTTTGACACCCAAACTGTCACAAAAGCTGCATGCAAGTGTCACAAAAAAAGATAGCCAATTGTCACAAAAAATAACTTTTTGCATCTTCACAGCAACATATCGTGGGCTTAATTGGTGGGTCTTGTTGCTGCGATTAAATTAAATAAACCAAATACAAAAGAAAAAGAATTACATGCTCTTGATTATTCAAGAGTGAAGAAGAGAAACGAACGTGTCGGATAATGCGGAAGAGGTAATCAAAGGCACATGAAGGGCTGCTATGTGTTTGGGTTCAACGAACACTTCCACATAATGTTTTGTGACCAAAATAAGCTGCATGTGAACGGATTTGGTGAGAAGAGACACATTATGCATGTGTGTGTACAACGTGATCAAGACATCAAACAAACAATTTGTTCACTTGTAATTTTGAATATCTCTATGACATCAGATCCAATTACAAGTTATTCAAACACAAAACACTCCATGTGAATGTGCATGGGGGATTAAGGATGTGTTTCCAACTTCCACATATTGAGCAGAAGGTACGTGAGTGAGATGGACAAGAGCATGGATTGAAGACCAGCCAATAACTAACAACAATAGGTGGATGTTCGCTCAAAGGGTTTGGTAAATATGATCATTTGTACAGGATGTTTCACCCGGTGATGCTGCTCTAAGAGGTTGATTCACAACAGGTGGCGCAAGTAGAAAACGAGATGAGGTTGATGCCAATGGATGTTGTACCGAACAGAGGATACGCCAAGATGAAAACGAGATGAGGTTGCGCCCAAAATATTTTTGTTGATGTACCTCCAATCTCCAAGGATGTTATTATGGAGTGCATGAGATTGTTTTCGTGATCAAATGTGCCAGAAAAGAAAAAATATGTGGAGACTCACTAGGGTTGATGGCACACAAGGGAGAGGAGTTGCGCCAGGCGTGTGTGATGCCAACGAGAATATCACATTGTTCAATGGCACATGAGGTTTATTCAACAATCACAGATGGAAGATGAATAAGTATCCAAGCGTTTTTGATTGATGTGCCAAGCATAGATGTTGCGCCCTAAAGATATATGGCACAAGAAGTGTTTTTGTGAACAGATGTTGCGCAAGAAAGGTTCTTGGCGCAAGAGTGGTTAGCGAATGAAGGGTAGGGTTAGAAGGGGTGTTGCACAAGAAAGAAAAAGAAAATGGCTCAACAGAGGTCTACGAAGTCCTTGTTGATCACGAGTGGCGTAAGAGTTATCTTGATACCCAAGAGAGAAAAAAAAATTGGCGCAAGAGGTATCTTGGTTTGCTTGATCACGAATAGAAGTCTAGAACAAGAAGAGAAGTGTGGCTCAAGAGGGTAATCTCGATATTACTTGATGATCACAAAGAAAAAGAGATTGAGCAAGAGAGATTAGATGGCTCAAGAGGGTAGTCTCGATTTTACTTGATGATCACAAAGATACTTGTGGGTCAAGAAGGGTTTCGATTGTACTTGATGAGCAAGAGAATTCAAAATCCTTGTTGATAAAAAAAAATTGTGGATCAAGAGGAGTTGCAAAATAAGGAGTGCTCAAGAGGAATTTTGATGACTCAAGAAGATAACATCGGTTTTGCTTGATGATCAAGAGGGGGTTGTTGAGGTTCAAGAAGAGTTTCGAAATAAGCAATGTTCAAGAGGAATTTCGATGTTACTTGATGGCTCAAGAAGGGATTTCGAAAATACTTGATGATCAAGATAAGGGTGTGGATGATCAAGAGAGAATTTTGAAAATGGGATGGCTCAAGAAGGGATTTCAAAAATACTTGATGATCAAGATAAGGGTGTGGATGATCAAGAGAGAATTTCGAAAATGGGATGGCTCAAGAAGGGATTTCGAAAATACTTGATGATCAAGATAAGGTTGTTGATGATCAAGATAGAATTTCGAAAATGGGATGGCTCAAGGAGGGATTTCGAATTTACTTGATGATCAAGAGGGTTTTCGAAATTGCTTGATGATCAAGATAGGGTTGTTGATGATCAAGAGTGAATTTCGAAAATAGGGTTTGGGTCAAGAAGGTTTTCGAAATTGCTTGATGATCAAGATAGGGTTGTTGATGATCAAGATGGTTTTTCGAAATTAGGGTTTGGTCAAGAAGGGATTTCGAATTTACTTGATGATCAAGAGGGTTTTCGAAATTGCTTGATGATCAAGATAGGGTTGTTGATGATCAAGAGTGAATTTCGAAAATAGGGTTTGGGTCAAGAAGGTTTTCGAAATTGCTTGATGATCAAGATAGGGTTGTTGATGATCAAGAGTGAATTTCGAAAATAGGGTTTGGGTCAAGAAGGTTTTCGAAATTGCTTGGTGATCAAGATAGGGTTGTTGATGATCAGGAGTGAATTTTGAAATTTTGGCTTGGGTCAAGAAGGAATTCGAAATTGCTTGATGACTCAAGAGGGCATAAAAACCTTGTTGATCATGAATGGCTTAAGAGGACACAAAAACCTTGTTCATCACGAATGGCTCAAGAGGGAATTCGAAATTACTTGATGGCTCAAGAGGGCACAAAAACCTTGTTGATCATGAATGGCTCAAGAGGGATTTCGAAATTACTTGATGGATCAAGAGGGCACAAAAACCTTGTTGATCATGAATGGCTCAAGAGGGATTTCGAAATTACTTGATGGCTCAAGAGGGAATTCGAAATTAGTGATGACTCAAGAGAAGGTTGTTGAGGATCAAGAAGGATTTCGAAATAAGGAATGACTCAAGAGGACATCCAAAATCCTTGTTGATCACAATTAGGGTTTGTTGAGCCAAACTAGGGTTGTTGAGCCAAACTAGGGTTTTGAGAGAAACTTGTGGCTCAAGAAGGGATTTTCGAAAATAGGATGGTTGTTGAGCCAAATTAGGGTTTGCAACTTAAGAAGAGTTATGGCTCCAGAGGGTTTTTCGAAAATAGGGAGGTAGTTGAGCCAAACTAGGGTTTTGAGAGAAACTTGTGGCTCAAGAAGGGATTTTCGAAAATAGGATGGTTGTTGAGCCAAACTAGGGTTTTACAACAAAAAAACTTGTGGCTCAAGAGAGGTTTTTCGAAAATGGGTTTGTTGTTGAGCCAAACTTGCTGTTGTGCCAAGGCTACTTCTTGCTTCTCACCAACTTAAGTTGCATGTTGCATACGCAACTGTTGCTCACGACGCCTTGTTGCTCCAAGTGAGTATGAAGGTAAGAATTTGTGAGAGAGTGAAAAAGCAAGAATGAGAAGTAGAAGTGAGGTATTTATAGTTGAAGGGTTCTAGGGTTTCTCAATGGGCCGAAATAGGGCTTGCATGGGCCAATAAGTGAGCCCATAAGGTTTGGATGGTACTCAAGTATAAATAGGAGAATGTCAACTTGAGTCGCGAGCGCGAGAATGATGCCTTGAGAATCAAGAAAGAAAAGGTGGTGCATACATGGATGTTATCTTTGAGACTTGCATGGGGCCTAAGGAAAGATCTACTCGAAACGTGCATGACATACTTGACATGTGCATGGCCTACTTGAAACGTGCATGGGTCACTTGAGATGTGCATGATCTACACGAAATGCGTGTGGCTCATTAAAAAGATGTATGACCTATTCAAAACGTGCATGACACATTTATTATGCTCTATGTGGACTTAATGAACTGTTGGATTAGTGTCTAAGTCCATAACTATATAAGCATCTTACTCTTGCAAAATCGGCCACCATGTATGCATGAAGAGGGCAAGCCGATTTCATGAAGTGATGATTTCTCTCTAAGTTATGCCAAGTGCATATGATGTTGTGTGAACCATTTGAGGTGTCACATTTGGGGCACTAGGCTCTTGAGCTTCATGGAATCAAGCACTAAACAAGAGGTATGTAACTCTACTAGAATTTATATTATGTGTACTTTATATTATGCTAGTTAGAACAATACCTTGGAAAATTGATATTTGCATGTATAATAGAGAAAACATAGATCCAAGGTATTTAGGGTTGCATGTACACCATAGGAGTGTTAGAATGCTCAAAACCCAACAGTGGTATCAAAGACTAGGCTTGTTTTCACTTATAGTTGATGCAAACTGCTTAAAATCGAAGTTTTTTTGCTGCTGGGACAGTGGACTCGCCGAGTTCACTGATGGACTCGACGAGTCCAAGACAAAATGCATCCAACTCGTCGAGTTGGTTCGTGCACTCAACGAGTTGGACCCCCAAACAGCATATCTTCGAGTTTTGGTGCTGGAATTGGTCTAGAATCATTACCTTTGACTGTTTTGGTCTTATAAAACCTGTTTTTAATGTGGTAATGATTATGTTAAACCAATTTCAATGCTATAATCAAAGTTTCAAGTTTATATATGTTTATGTAATTCTTGAAAATTGTTGATTGTGAATGTTCATGCTTATGAGTTTTGGTAGATCATAGGAATTATGTGCAAATTGTTTGTTATTATAATTCTTGATCTCAATGAAATTGTAAGGAGTCCATAACTTGTCCTCAAATTATGGATTACCAAAAGTTTTTTATGTTTCCTTGATTTATGAGTTAGTTTAGATTAATGAAAAAAATTGTGTTTTAGTTGTTTTTGATCCAAATTAATCTAAAAGGAGTTCATAAAATATGTTTTTGTAACTTGTCTTCAAGTTATATGAAAATTCATATTTATGAATCTTAAAACTCATAAAAGTGTCATAGGTTACATAAAAGTGAAGAGTCATTTTCATTAAATAATATTATGACTCCATAACTTGTCCTCAAGTTATGGATGTTAAAGAGTCACTTCTTTAAAAGATGTCATTAAAAGAAAAGGAGTTACATAAAAATGAAGAGTCTTCATTTTAATGTACATTAAACTCATAAGTTATGAAATGAAAAGTCTTGAATAGTTTCAAAACTTGCCCTCAAGTTTTGGAATTTGTAAAGTTACTCTTTATGTATACTTTAATTCCAAATTGAACCCTTAGAATTTTAAAAGCTAAAATTCAAACTTTATGGACTTCATTAAATTAATTAAAGTGTTTAATTAAAAGAGTTAATAATTCCATAAAGACATGGTTTAAGTTTAATTAAATTAAGCGTATAGTTTAATTAATAGATTAAACCACTAAGTATTTTAAATGTTTAAAATACACCCTTATACTATTATTATAATTTTAATTATATAGATATGTATAAGATAAAGTCAATCTTACCATTAGTAGGCCTCATTCACGAAGCCGGTCTATAAGGGGGGTATAAAGTTACTGCCTATAAAATGACAGTTTAATGGGTGTCCATTCTCACCCACCGCTTCCTTGACTGGTGGAGGGTCGTTAGCCGAACGGGTAGGAAAGGACTATAATTCTCCCTTCATTAAAAGTATAATGATAAATACTAAGTAACTAAACACTTATAAATTCCCAATCTCAGTTACTTAGGAAAATGTGAAATAGGTATTAACCCATGGAATTACACTTTGTAACTTACCAAGTCGTTAGTGGGGCGTGTGTGGTTAACCGACACACTAATAAGGACTAGTAAGAGTGGCAAAGGGTAACTTGACTTTATTATAGATCGGTGGAGCGTGTGTGGTTAACCGGCACATCGATTAGGTGATAAAATTAAGGGTACCAAGTCAATTTGCATGGTTATTCACACCTTGTTTGTGATCCTCGGCATCCCAGTCACAAACTTGAGAGGGCACAATCGAGATTCAAACATGCCATTGAAAGTTCAATGTATCTCTAAAGATCTAGGAGTTTCAAATCCAATTAAAACTTAATTATATTTCGTTTTTCATGATGGAAATTGGTAAATCGTCATTTACATACCTTCAACTATTTTATAACTCGGATTACGGCATCCCCCGTCCAGTTATAAATAGGTTGTTGGATCCTAGCCTTAATATTTCATATTGGGTGTTATATTAAGGACTTTAAATCAACTAACTTGGATTTCTCCCTTATAGATGTCTCCTTCAGACAACTATGGTCTTCCCAAATCTTTAGGAACAAGCTATCCTAATGAAGATGATATCCCATAAGGCAATAAAGGTGAAAGACTAATCCCTTTATTGAGCACTAATGGGACTGGAAATCATACTTCATTTCCTCCACCTCCTCCAATAAATCTCCCTATCCCACAAGTTTCAAGACTTGATAAGTTCTAAGTCACTCAATCCCTATTGGCAGACAAAGTCTATGTGTGCTTAGGTCTTGGAGATTAAGTCACATATTGACAAGTCGGGAGAGTCGGGTGTCGAAGTCTCGAGGTAACTGGCTATTGACTTGGTTCTTCAGTCACTCCCTGATGACAGATCACGACATGACCCTTTAATGATCTTATCCATTTGTTTGGTGATGCTGAATCATCAATGATTTGGAACACTGGTAAAGCAAATTTGATTAGAAGATCGACTTCCCAAAACTTCGTGGATATTGACAATGATGACACTGGAAATCCAGAAAAACTTTCTCTTCCCAATGGAAAGGGATCGGCCATAGTCAACTCGGTTGACCAAATGGTAAAGAGAAAGGCTAAGTCTGAGATAGTCCCATGTGCCATTCCCAAAGAGTCCATATGTGCCTATTGCCAAAGAAAAGGGGCATTGGTTGCGAAGCTGCCGAATTTACCTGAAACCTCATAAGGATGGTAAAGTCAAAAGTTTGACTCTAATTCAGGTAAAGTTCGTTATCTAACTCTCTTAAGTCTCTTTTGGAGATTCTTAATACATGATGTAATGTAATTACATTTTGATGTTTTTGAAGAATCAAAGGAAGCTTAAAGTAAAAGTGTGCTGATTCTAATCGCATGGTTCGATGACCAGAATTTTGAGCCACTACATAAGAGTTATGAGATATTGCTTAGGAATAGATAACAACAAAGTTTTCATATGAATTTGCATTGTAAGGACAAGTTTTTCCGCAAGTTTTAATATAAATGAAAAGTTTTGATTTTATTTATTTTAATTATCGTTACAAAGGCATTTGTGAAAAATTGTTGTTTATATGTTTCCATTGATAAGCAATATTGGAAAATGAATTTGATTCTTTCGTTTGTGGTAGTGCCATAATTTATCAAATAAGGAAAGATTCTCATCACCCAAGTTTCAGTTGGATAGAAACTTGGAATCATGCAAGTTGTATTGTGTGATGAATGAGATTTTTCATCTTTGGTAAATTAAGACTAATTCCTTGTTCACATTCGCATGTGAGTCAAGCGAAGGACTAAAGGATTGGGTACATTAGGTTGTGTACTAGTCAGGTCCACCACAAAGGTTGAATAAGAAGAATCAAATAAGGCAGAAAGATAAAAGTTTCTCCAATCTGAAGAGATGGGAGAGTACTTGTGTATCTTGTTTTATGATTATCTTAGTGATTATGGAACCATATCCCAATTGATCCTCTAAGGACACCTTAGTGCATTTGGTGGCTAAGGAGAGGAATCGTGAATTGTGGAAATGGTTAAATCAAAGGATAAATCATACTTCGTTCCAAAATAAAATCTTAGAGTCATACTCCAAGATTGAGCCTTGAGTGACATAATATTAAGAAAGGTTTAAAACACTTGTCAAATGTAGAGTAAAATGTTTTCTTACTCTTGTGCATTTGAAATTGGTAAGTTGTGATGTTTTGGGTTAAACAGAGACCAACTAAGGCCAATTATGTGAAGTGTTAGTCTTGATAAGAATCTGCACTGACCCTTGATAAGAAATGGTTCTTGACAAGAGAGTCTTATATGTCAAGAGGACAGTGGGAGTCTTAAAGCTCTTGAAAGTTCCAAGAACTAATCAAGAATAAAACCTGAAGTTCTTCACTAGCACATGACTTGAGGTTTATAACCTATCGTGTTGACATTTCTGTGCCTATTCCAGTTAAAGTTGGCTTTGCATAGGAGTTCTGAGAGTTCTCAATTGGTTGCATAACAACTTGGAAGCAATGGCAGGCCCTTGTGCTGCCAGTTGGCAAGAAATTAAGATTGCACAAGCTCAGTCCATATGTGTTTGGATTTGCCTCTAACCTTGTCTTGTGATTATGGTTATGACAAACTCACATGGATAGGAACACATACACCATTAAATTTAAGTGTCATAAGGTTTCTCTCCGATTCATGAGAATGATGGTGAGGAAACTCTTTCACTAAGTAGATTTTAAGTAGATAGCAATTGTGAGAATGACAAAAGGTCTAAACATTATGATTACGGCATCCCTCTTCATAATTGTTTAGACACACAAGTGAGCTATCTAAGGAAAGGTGTATGATTTTCATAAAGTCTTATCAAAGCATCTTCTATCAGAAATCTGAACTTTGGTAAGAAAGTCAATAAAGAATTGTTTTTTTTCTAGAAGTCCAGCTGATTTCTGAGTACATGTCAAAGCTAGTGGGAGCATAAGTGTTATGCTAGTAAGATAATAATCATTATGCTAGTGGGAGCATGATGATTATGTTGCAAGTTAGCAATGTTAATTATAGAAAACAAAAGTTTCAATTCGCTTTGAAAAGTTGTTTCCCTATAATTAAGGGAGAGGATTTTATACTTCATTCCAATTCTACAAGCTTAGATTGAAATTTTAATCAACTTTAGTCTAGGATATATATGAATGTTATGTTGGAATGGTTCAACATAAGGAAATTCTATATATGTTGCGTTCTCAAAATTTCGATTATGATTACGGCATACCTCTTCATAGTTCGAATTGTGAGAATATGGCAAATAAAAATTTTTTATAGCATGAATCGTGTCCCATATGCTTCAGATATAGGATCGATTGCATGTGCTATAATATTCATCCATTCTAAATTTTCCTAATGCTTAGGGAATTAAGAAGGGAAAAGGGATTAGAACTGGATATGACTAAAATGATTAAGCAATTGTCGAGGAGAATTTGAGGTTTACCAAAGATTGGTTACTCATGGACAATTGGAAGTATAGAGTAAGGACCATATTGACATATTTTGAAAAGAGGCAACTCTTGTTCAAAAGTGATGGGCGAAATGGGAATGTGGAATTGTTTCCATAGGTGGAAGTTATTCTTTGAATCTGTGTAAGATTAAAGAACTTAACGCAAAGAAGGATGTTCAAAGGAATGTACTTTAAATTTGAGACTTCGTTTCCATGGAATTGCTTTCCATTTGAATACTTTGTAATGTCTATTGCCAAGTCTTTGTGACTTGTGTGCATATTCATTACAAGAGGATCATTCCATATAAGTTTAGAATCTAACAAGATTACGGTAAATGACAAGAATTTGGTGTTTTTACATTTATTGTAAAGGATTTGGGATTGTGAAATGAGCATCATTGAAATGTTGTCAATCGATATGTTTCACAAAGAGAGGACCACATGTAAACATAGTGTGCATACTTGGAGTATGGCATAGCTATTGTTTGGACGAACATAGTGTGCATGCTTGGAGCATGGCATGACTATTGTTTCAATTCAAGTATTAAGTTGATTAATCGAAACATGAATAATGAGTAATCAATATGGTGCTTAGATAAAAGGGTTTTTATGTACACTCAAAGTGTTGGGGCCATATAGGATTATTATTATTCTTGTGTTTCACTTTGCATGTTTTGACTTCCAGAATAACTAGGTCATTCTTCCTGAATGACTAAGTTATTTAAACCATCCACAGTCGGTCATATGTTGGAAGTAGATATGAATCAAGACTGTCATGAATTTGGCTTGTATGATTTGTCTAATGTGCATTAGACATAGCAGTGGTTGCAACAACATTCATGAATGCTCATAAGTTCTGAGTATTGGATTCAACCCACGCTCATTTGAATCACTTCATGGATTTTATCACGAGTGAATCATGAGACGATAATATCTTATATTCTTCAAACCTAGAGATATGAGTTGTTGACTATGAGTTGGTTATACATTGATTGCACGTAAACGCATTGGTAACTCGATGTTATAAAACGTGCCTTTGTGTATGATTCAACAAGTAGTCAGTACAAGCATATGAGTCGAAGTTTATCCATTCCTTTTACCTTCGGGATAAAAGCGATATCTGTGGGCCCTCGATGATTTAGTGATGACAAAACGTAAGTGCTCGGCCGGGCCAGGACTGATTTGATTTGTTCAATTAGTCCATCGTCATAAATCGGAAATCAGGAAACAACAGATGGACAGAGAGAATGATTATAATCCATGTCTCAGTCCATATGATATCTAGAATGGAGGAATATATGATCACTTATCTAATGTACGCGTTACTGATTTGTTCAGAGTTCGGCAGCAGCTTTTAAGAGCTACGATTGCTGGTCGGGTTGTGAAGGCATACTTGCAATAATAGTTATTAGACTTATCCAAGTGGGAGACTGTTGGATTAGTGTCTAAGTCCATAACTATAATTGGTATATACTTGACCTGACCCGACATGGTCCATTTGGGTTGCATGGCATCATGCATTTGGATAGACTAAAATGAGAGAAATAACACTTAAGGTTTATTAATATATTATAAGTTCTAATATATTAATGAGATTATTTAATTAGTATTGATCAAGAATTAATCTAGAATTAATTAAGTGATCAAAAGAAGACTAATTAAATATATGGGTTGATTGTGTAAATCATCCATACTTGTATAGTGGGCTAAGACTCCATGGATTATCAAGTTGGGCCAAAACCCATAGGATGCTCCATGGTGTATTTGAACCCATGGATCCAAGGAAATGGAAAGCCATGACAATTAGGGTTTACCCTAATTGTAACAACTATATAAGCATCTTATTCTTGCAAAATCGTCCACCATGTGTGCATGAAGAGGGCAAGCCGATTTCATGAAGTGATGATTTCTCTCTATGTTATTCCAAGTGCATATGATGTTGTGTGAACCATTTGAGGTGTCACATTTGGGGCACTAGGCTCTTGAGCTTCATGGAATCAAGCACCAAACAAGAGGTATGTAACTCTACTAGAATTTATATTATGTGTACTTTATATTATGCTAGTTAGAACAATACCTTGGAAAATTGATATTTGCATGTATAACAGAGAAAACATAGATCCAAGGTATTTAGGGTTGCATGTACACCACAGGAGTGTTAGAATGCTCAAAACCCAACATGAAACACATGGGCGTGATGCATCAACTGGTTGAAGATGCTTCTAGCTGTGATCATGAGCCAGTGTTCTTGATCATGCTCCAATGTTTTTGAGCATGGTCCAACGTTTGTGAAGTTTCTCTGAGATAGTTCCAGTTGATCGAGATGATGAAGATATTCCAAGATGCCTCAAGATGGTCAAGATGATCAAGATGATCAAGTTGATGAAGATGGTCCAACATGCCTCAAGATGGTCAAGATGATCAAGTTGATGAAGATGGTCCAACATGCCTCAAGATGGTCTAGATGATCAAGATGATCAAGTTGATGAAGATAGTCCAAGATGCCTTAAGATGGTCAAGATGATCAAAATGATCAAGTTGATGAAGATAGTCCAACATGCCTCAAGATGGTCAAGATTATCAAGATGATCAAGTTGATGAAGATGCGTCATTTATTCGTCCATTTGGTCCAAAGATGAGGAGATGGTCCAAGATGGTCCAAATTTTATGTTGTTGCTTCAAATTTGGTCCATGTTCCTGAAGCTGTTCCATATTGGTCCAAGAGCACGAAGTTGCTTCAAGATGGTTCTTTAAGGCTTTTGATTTTGAACTTCTTCACAATGTACAAGAATGCTCCATAAACCAAGACAGACACATATGGTTTTCTTGAAGAGGATGATCTATTGTCATAAGATGCTTCACTTGGCTAAGGATGTTTTATGATCAAGTAAGTGATATTCTCTATCTTACTTAGCTGCTTTACCTATTTTCTAAGGCATGAGTTAAACAGAAAGTATAAAAGTGCAAACACTGAATAATCTAACTTTGAAAGTGATGTGTGTGCATATGGATAGAGAATCTGAGAAGGAAATAGTAAAATGCAGTGAAGTGTGTGCATGTGGAAACAAGAACTTTAA
The DNA here is from genome assembly GCF_052849685.1 of Lactuca virosa. Lineage (NCBI taxonomy): Eukaryota > Viridiplantae > Streptophyta > Magnoliopsida > Asterales > Asteraceae > Lactuca > Lactuca virosa. The sequence goes on from NC_136428.1 coordinate 25,830,021, forward strand.
GGAAACACTTATTGACTGAATTAGAGACATTGAGGATTATCTGCTGTTACTTACAGATTTATCAAGCAACTAAATTCTGTGTTTGATTCTTCACTTCGCATTGTAAAGAATTCCCTTGTGGATTATTATGTTTTGAATTCCTTAACATCACACAGAATAACCCGATTTGTACTCACCAATTATGTCTCACCGCACTGTGTATATTTGTGTCTAAGGCCTACTTACTTCCCAAGCCCTAAATACTGACAATCCTCATAAACGTTCCCCAATTATTTTGAACAACATTCATTTTTGGCATTCCTACCACCTATACCTTTTCATTTACTCCTTTTGTTTCAAAAGCTATCGCCAAATTCCAAGTGACACAACTTTAAAAGAAAAAAAATATATTATATATAATAGTTGACCTAAGAATATAACTAGATTTTTTTTTGAATATTTTCTTATAACTCTAAGTTTGACAAAGTACACAAGCAAATAATTCTTAGCTTTACTTCTATTTGTACTTTAGTTTGTGACTTTCTAAGAAATTCATTGGAGTGCTCGGAATCTCTTAGGTCACTAATGGAGTCCATGACTTTCTATGAAAACCCATGTAGCGGACTTCTTCCCGGTCCGATCCGCGTTAATGTACTGCAGGTGGAAATATTTTACTTATCCCGTGGGGTTTACTGGCCGAGTTCTCATAGGTCACAAATTGACTCCACTCCTGAACTATAATTTATTGAATATATAACTAGACTCAAAGTGCAGAAATTAAACAGATATACTTGGAACTTGACTCGCTTTGTTTTAACTAAGAAGATTTTTATTGGGTATAGATATTCACAAGGCAAAACTTTTTATGTCCCTCAAACTACACAAGTTCACATTTTTGTCTCATGAGTTCACTAGGACAGGGAAGCCACAAATATAATATAACACATTGGCTTAACTAAACCTTAGAGTTCGCCTCAAATTATCCCACATAACATTAGTACTTGATGTATGTTATAGCTCTAAGTAGAGTATAACCATGAAGCTTGTTAATGGTCACTGAAGTACCAATATTAGTTGTGTACTGAAGCAAACTGAAGAACCACATAATTTAGTATTTTGAAAAATCAATAAAGTGTGGAGCAACTAACCTTCTTCATTAGCATAGTTGTGATGACAACTTGCATTTTCCTAACAAAAATAAAGTTAAAATTTTTTTGGTATTTTCTTTTGTTTAAAGTAAAGACACAATACAGAAAATAAAGTCTTTTTGTAGCTTTCTCTTATGTAAAGTAAAACTGTGAAATCTTTTTTTTGGTTTTTTTGGTTTTTTTTTTTTTTTTTGTGAAAAAGTAAAGCAAAAAACAATGAATTAGAAATAAAATATTTTTGGAGTTTTCTTAAAAAAGTGAGAAAGAAAAAGTTTTCAAATGCGTAGAAAATCTGGATTAAGCATGCCAAGTCGTCCTAGAAAGTGTAAGAACTTGGATTCATCCAAAGCTTTAGTGAACACATCTGCAGTCTCTTCTTCTATAGGAACAAAATGAAGCTCAATATGACCTTTTTGAATATTATCTTTAAGGAAGTGATACCCGATATCAATGTGCTTGGTCATTGAGTGGTTGACTGGATTGTGAGAGATTACAATTACACTCTTAGAGTCACAATAGATTGGTATATGTTGCATTTTGAATCCATAATCTCTCAGTTGTGTTTGCATCCAGAGCACTTGAGAACAACAACTGGCGGCAGCAACATACTCAGCTTCAGCAGTAGAGGTTGAAACACATGTTTGCTTCTTTGAGGTCCAACTGACCAATCTACCTCCTAAGAATTGACAACTACCAGAAGTGCTCTTCCTATCGAGCTTGCATCCTCCATAATCTGAGTCAGTAAAGGCTTGGAGATAGAAGTTGCCTTTAGCAGGATAGAATAGACCCAGAGAAGCAGTTCCTTTCAGCTATTTGAAAATTCTTTTGACTGCAATGAGATGTGATTCCTTGGGATTGGCTTGAAAGCGTGTACACAGACATGTTGAAAACATGATGTCTGGTCGACTAGCTGTAAGATACAGTAATGAGCTAATCATTCCTCTGTAGTGTTTCTGATCTACAGATTTCCCATCAAGGTCTGAATCAAGCTTGTAAGATGTTGACATTGGTGTCTTTGCAGATGATGCATTCTCCATGGAGTATATCTTCAACAGATTTTTGATGTACTTCTCTTGACCAATGAAGATTCCCTTAGGAGATTGACGAACTTGTAGACCTAGGAAGTAATTGAGCTCACCCATCATACTCATTCTAAATTTGGTTTTCATCAACTCAGCAAACTCATCACTAAGGTCCTTACTGGTTGAACCGAATATGATGTCGTCGACGTAGATCTGCACGACGATAAGATGATTGTTGTGTATTTTCCTTAAGAGAGTGGGATCGATAGAACCTCTTTGAAATTTGGATTCTTCCAAGAATTTGGACAGTGTTCCATACCATGCTCTTGGAGCTTGCTTTAATCCATATACAACCTTTTGAAGCTTATAGCAATGGTTGGGGAACTTTGGATCTTCGATTCCAGGAGGTTGTTGAACATAGACATCCCTATCGATTTCGCCATTTAAGAATGCACACTGCACATCCATTTGGTAGACCTTAAAATTCTTGTGTGTAGCAAATGCCAAGAAAATCCTAATGGCTTCTATTCGTGCAACAGGTGCAAAGGTTTCATCATAGTCTATGCCTTCTTGTTGCGAGTAGCCTTTAACAACCAATCTGGCTTTGTTCCTGATGATGACTCCATCTTCATCACTTTTGTTCCTGTAGACCCATCGTGAACCAACAACTGATACTCCTTCTGGTGTTGGCACTAAGTCCCACACATTGTTGCGTTCAAATTCAGCTAACTCTTCTTGCATTGCTTTTACCCAATCTGCATCTTGTAGAGCCTCTTTGATTCCTTTAGGCTCTATCATGGATAAAAAGCTTGCATATACACATTCATTCTTGGTTGCTGAACGAGTCACTACTCCAGAATCTAGATCGCCTATGATTTGATCGACTGGATGATCCTTTGTCCATTTTGTGAGGCGAGCTTCCTTATGGATTTGAGGAGTGCAAACTACCTCATATTGTTCTCTTGGACGAGGAGGGTAGTCGGAAGTGAATGTTCCTTCAAAAAGATCGTATTGGAAGAGTCCAGAACTACCTGAAACAGGTGGTTCCCCCTCAACTGTTGCATGCTTGAATTCAACAGATGGAGTAGACGTGAAGGAACTTGAGGGACTGGAACCAGTCGAGTGGGGTTCCCCCTGAAACCATGGACTGGATGGTTAGGAGAATTGTAAAGTACCTTTAAGAATGGAACCGTTCAAAGGTGGTTCCCCCTCGAAAGATGCAGTGACTGGTGTTATGACTGGTCCAGATTGATGATGGGAGGTTGGGGTAGAAGGTTCAGAAGATTCAGAAGATGGTTCCCCCTCAACTGGAGCTTTGATGGAACTTGAGACTTTTGATGATTGATGAGGTTGAGAGACATCAGGAGAAGCTATTTTCGTGAGCTTTTCTGATTCTAGGGCAGAAGGTTGAGTTGGAATGAGGAAATCAAAATCTACTTCAATAGCATGGACTGGAGAAGAAGCATTAGCAGGTGATGGCTGGTTCATTTTATCAAATGGTACTACCATTTGAGGACCAAAGTGGTTTGGATCCAGAACCCTTACATAACTTTCATCAAAAGTCACATCATTGCTTTCCTCTATCACCCTGGTTCTTTTGTTCAGAACCCTATAGGCTGCAGCATGAAGGCAATATCCAAGAAAGATACCTTCATCAGCCTTGGGTGCAAATTTCCCTAGTTGATCCCTATTGTTCTTGATGTAGCAACGACAGCCAAAGATGTGAAAGAATTTGACGTTGGGCTTCCGCTTGTTCATTACTTCATAGGGAGTGACTTCAAGCCTGTTGTTGATTAGGGATCTGTTTTGAGTGAAACAGGCGGCTGTAGTGGCTTCAGCCCAAAAGTATTTTGGTAGGTTTGCGAAGATCAACATAGATCGAGAAGCTTCACACAGTGTCCAGTTCTTTGTTTCAACTACACCATTCTGTTGTGGAGTGTAGGGTGCAGAAAAATTGTGCTCGATGCCTTTAGATATAAGAAAGCTATCTAAGGCGTTGTTCTTGAACTCGCCACCATTGTCACTTCTCAGTCTTCTAAGTGGCTTGCCTACCCTAACTTCTATGTAGCGAATGAAGTTGATTAGCTCATTGGTGGTTTCAGATTTGTTTTGCAGAAAGTACACCCAAGTGAATTTGGTATGGTCGTCCACAATCACAAGAATGTATTTCTTACCACTTAAGCTAGGAACTGTAGTGGGACCACACAGATCAATATGTATAAGCTGAAGAGGTTCAGATATACTATATTATGTTATACTTTTGTGTGGATATCATTGTCAAGTTTTAACAATGGTAGTCCTCTCACAAGATCCTTTCCAATGAGTTTGTTGATATAACCAAAGTTAAGGTGAGAGAGTCTTCTATGCCACAACCAACTAATGTCAGAGGTAGCTTTGGAAAGAAGACAAATATCAGGAGTTCCCTCAATTAGTTCAATATCAAGAGGATACATGTTCCCATTTCGTGGGGAATCAACAAGGATGCGCTTGTTGGTATCCATAATCAAACTCTTGGTTTTAGTGAACAAAACCTCATGATCATTGTCACACAGTTGTGCAACACTGATAAGGTTATGTTTAAGAACATCTACATATACTACACGCTTAACGGTAAAGTTCCCATTTGATATGTTTCCGTGTCCCATAACTTCTCCCTTCATGTTGTTTCCGAAAGTAACATACTGACCTGGCTTTGTGATCTTGAAATCTCTAAGATATCCTTTGTGCCCGGTCATGTGCCTGGAGCATCCACTATCAATGTACCATGTGTCATCATGTGGTACCCCGACACAAAAAGCCTGCAATTAGAGAGAAGGTTTAGGTACCCATGTAGATTTGGGTCCTTGAATGTTAGCTTCCTTCGGACTTGTGGGAGTTGGGACAGTCTTTTCTTGTTTTGCATTAACCTATTTGGGTTTTGCTTGGTTTTTTGTGACCTTGCTTTTTGTTTTCCTAGAGGTCATATTTTGAGGTTTGGTTTGTGGGAAGAATGGAGAGTTGGTGAACTGAGTAGGAATTCCTAGAGAGGGTAATCCATAGTTCGCAGGCATTCCAAACTGATCAAGCATGGGAAACTTAGTATTTCCCCTGAATTGATTGATCATTGGAAACCCAGAGTTTCCCCCAAACATGTGATTCCCTCCTATAGACGAAGAAAAACCATAATATGGACCAAGAATATAATTCATAGGGTAATTACTATTCTGATACATGAAAGGGTTGGTTTGAACAGGTCTTGGTCTCATCATTTCAGACAAATCAGGATGATTGTTAGGTCTGAAATTTTTCTGATAGTTAGTTCCAGTTGGGTTTGGAAATCCAGAATTCGAGAAACCATGATTGGAAGGAGAGGTTCTTTGAGTCCTTGAAGTTTTGGGAGGACTGGTATGTCTGGTCTTCCTTTGGCTTGGCTTAGCCTTAGGTACTCTCTTGGTCTTCCTATCCTTATCATTATTTGTAGTCTTATCCACTTTGGGTTTTGAAGGATGGACTACAGTTGGACCTTGTTCTTTAGAGACATTAATTTACTCTTTTCCCTTATCTTTAGAGACATTAGTTGGATTTACAATTGTCTCCTGTGGTTTAGAACTGGGTGAAGAGATCTTGATTGGAACAAAAGGTCTCTTGAGTATTTCAACAACAATTTTATCGTTACTTACAGTCTTCAAGGTGTTATCCTTGTTGACTGGAGTTGGAGATTTTCCAATCTGTTGTTTCTTAGAATATTTACATCCTAAGTCCTTTGTTCCAGAGACAGAAGCACTAAGAGATGGAAATGTTTCTTGACTGAGAAATTCAATGGGTTCAGTGTTGGAATATCCTACTGGCTCAAATGATTTGGACTGTTTATCACTAGATTTAGAGTCAGGGATATTTGGTTTTTCAGAAGTGGCATCTTCTAAATTGAAACTTTCAATGGTAGGACACTCAAGAGAAAATTCTACTTGAGAGTCAGAACCAGTGTACGAGTCTGGAAGATCATGGGATGATATAACTTCCAATGGGATGCTTGAGGATGAAGTGGCAATTACATCGGGACTGCAAGTTACCACCTCTTTATGATCCTCATTGTCTCTAGTGAAGAGACTTGGATCACATGCTAACAACTTTGGTTGAGTATTGAGACCCATGATTTCCTTGTTCATTTCATCATAACCAAGGCCATATTTGATCCATGAAGTTTGTGGTCCCTTGAGAATGGCATGTGAGTTCTGTTCAAGAAGGGTTTTGGATGCCTTATAGCTATTGACTTTTGTATTTATTTGGGCGTACATCTCACGATTGTCTTTTGCAATAATGTCACGTTGATTCAATACAATTTCGTATTGTTCAACTGACGTAAGATGTGCCTCAGTTTTGATTACAAGGTCATTTTCTAACTTAGCCATACGACATCTCAGTTCTTCAAGTCTGAACTGAGTGTCGGTCAGTTCATCTTTGTAGTAACTGACACGATATTCAGCATTGGTGACATATTCTTTGATCATTTCAGAAATATGGTTAATGTCATCATTAAAAGTCTCTATAGTTAAATGATTATCACGAAGCATAAATCGTACCTTTTCAACAACTTGTTGATGGAGAGGAGAAGGCTCTTTGTCGTCATCAGCCATGAAATAGAAGTAGTTCTTGTAGGCTTCAGTTTCTTCAGCTTGATCTACTTCATCATCTGTTTCCCAGACTTCCACACTTGGAGTTTCCATGACCATGAAGGCTTTGTCTTTTGACTGCTTCTTGATCTGCTTCACTTTTTGAAGGTAGTATGCTTCGTATTTGACCTTCTTGGTTTTCATTTTGCAATCCTTGGCAAAATGATTTTTACCTTGACAGTTGTGGCACCTGATTACTTCATTATCTTCATGGGATTTCAACTTGTTATCTTGAACCCTTGAGTTCATCCTCTGAGAATTGTAACTTTCAGAATTTGAATTCTGAGAGTTGAAGTTTTGTTGACTGTTGCTTCCTCCTTGGAAGTTTCCAGAGTTTTGATGATAGTGTTGGGGTTGTTGATAACTTTGTGCTCTAAAGTTCCCAGTTGGTTTGTTCACAAACTTCTTGAAGTTTGGATTGAACTTGGTCAGGAGTGCCAAGCATTCTTCACACTCCTTTTCCTCATTGATTTGAGGAGATTCCATTGTGGTTCCAATGAAAGCTTGATGATTAGCCATGTACCCATTTGCGATCTGAAGAGGTTGTTGAGTTGACATGTATGGATTCTGGTTGTACTGTTGAGCCATACTCGAACTTTAATAAGGATATGCTCCATATCCTTGGTTGGCAAACTGATCAGCAAAGTGGTTTGGGATTGGATTGTGATTTGCAATCAAGTTTTGAGAAAGATTTGCCATGGGTGCTGAATTTCCCAGGGCAAGTCCTTGATTATCAAAAGGAGTTGCTTGAGCTAGCTTGTTGACCTTTGGCTCATGTTGTTGCAGTTCAACATACAGATCAAACAGAGACATGGTGTCTAGATTGATTGTAGTTTGCAGTATGATCATATGCACTGTATCCCATTTTGGAGATAAACTGTTCAAGAATTTCAGATTGAAATCCTCTTGCGATTTTTCTCCTTTGAGTTTCTTCACCCTGTTGACAACAATGTTGTACCTAGAATATGCATCAAAGAGAGTTTCATGAGGTAACATCTTGAAGTTGTCCATGTCTGTCAATGCAGCTTTCTTCCTGTTTGCAAGGATTTTATCAGTTCCTTCAAATTGTTTCTTGAGTGCATTCCAGACATTGAAGGGTGAACTCTTATCTTCATCAGGAAGTTGCTCATATATGTCATGAGGAATTCCAGATAAGTGCTCTTGTATTGCCTTAGCCTCAAAATTCTTTATTTTCCTGTCACGATGTTGAGCACCAGAGGAAACAGATCCAGAGATAACTTTGGAGGTTTCAGGAGAGACATCAGCTTCAGGAACTCTGATGTCCTTCAAGAATTCTGGAGTATGTTTTCTAGTGGAGATGAAGGTCCAAATGTCAGAGTCATGACCTTCCAGGTAGTACTTGATGCGATCTGCCCATGAAGTGTATTCACTAGGCACAAGGATAGGTGCACGATTCAGTTACAAGTGTTGAAAATACTGACTCTGACATTTACAAGTGTTTGAATGATAGACAAGCTAAAACACTCAAATGGATCTCTGAAGACTAATCTCAACAATAATTGTGCAGAATGATCTGAAATGAGCAAGGAAGAGCAACTTTATAATGGATCCCACGGGGCCTATTTATAGGCTTTGGAAAAGCTCATGACATGGCTTGACCAATCAGGTGTTGACACGTTATCAAGACTTAGTCATTAGTTGACACCTTTGCCCTACTTAACGGAGAATGGATGGAATATTCCAATTCCGTTAGTATTTCGTTAGGGTTCCATCCAAGTTATGAGTCTTCATAATTCTTGAACCTTCATGATCAACAGTGAAAATTTCATGAGCATCAAGTTGCTCAATTGTCTTCTTAGATGTCATCAACTTCCATAAATGTTGTTGATCATGTTGAGTAGTTTCTTGAACGTTGGACTATGTCTTGAACTTGAAGATGTACCACCACATGTTCATGATGGACCATGGATGAAATTCATGTTCCTTTGGGTACATTTGGATGTGCCTTCATTGTACATGATGAGTCATGTGCAGTCTTGTTGAGCCCTCAATGTGATCATGTTGATCCATTGACTTGAGTTGAGTCACCAAGTATTCCTGTTGAGCCATCAACTCTTGTTGAGTCATAGAGTTGTGGATGAGTCAACAATATTTCTGATGAACCATCAATATTCCAAATGATCCATCAGTGTCTTGATGCTCCACATATGATCTAGATGTGCCATATGAGATCATGATGATCCAACTAGCTTTCACCAAGTGATCCATGTTCAACAAGTGCTCCATGTGTATAGCAAGTGCTCCAAGTAAACTTCAAGTGCTCTAACATCTGATTCTTCAAACACATGTTGAATCTTCAGTATCTTTCCAACCTGAAACATTCTGATAATGTTTGTTAGAAAATGTAAATCAATACTCAACTCATTTCAAGTGACAATCACATAAAAATATTTCCAACAACTTGCGAATCTTGTTTGCTAGGAAAGATGTCACACCCCCAAAACCAGAACGGCGGAATCGTTCGGGGGCGGAGGACTTCATGTATGTATCACAACACATGCAATATAGTAATCAAAGTACAAACAACCATTTCATTAATAAGTATAAGTTTTACATAAGTGTTTAAACATTACATATTCAAACACCAAAGTAGATACAGTAGAAGACAAGAGTCGCAGTACGGTACTAGGTAGTCTTCTCAAAAGCTTCGGGAGTGTACCTGTCTACTGGATTCCTGAGAATACAAGTTATTTTGAAAGAGTAGATCAGCATTTAAGCTGGTGAGTTCATAAGTATTTTAGTTCCATAAAGTATACTCTAAGTTCGTTGGAAAAGTTCACTGGTTCCTCCAGAAAATACTATATTTCCTGATGTGATAAAATGATAACCTCAATAGTTCCCTCTGCAATTACTTAGTTGATACTAGTTATATATAACCTAATATTGAATGGACAGTTAAATGGGTGTATCCGCCCTAAGCCCACAACCAAACAAGGAACAAGAAGTAAGGCGGAAGTCACACATTTCATTTTCAATCGGATATTAGTTATATATAACTCTGATGTATAAACTAAAGAATTATAGAATTAGCCACTAAAGGTCCTTTATGTTATACTAGTTTAAAGAGAGTGAATGACTAAGTTCCATCTACTAAGTAGTTTTAAATCCCCATAAAACTGTTTCTGTATAGTAGTTTTAAATCCCCATAAAACCGTTCCATTTGTAAAAGTAGTTTAATCCCATAAACCGTTTCATTTGTAAAAGTATTCTTAGTTATATCCGTTCTACAGTAAAACATTGGTATTAATCCTGGAAAATATTATATTTTCCAAAATACTGATTTGTGGTTTTAAACGTTCCAAAACCAGAAGTACAAGTATATTTGCCATATTTGATTTCATGATACGTAGTTTTTACTATAAGTAAAAACTAACAAAAGGTATATTTGGTAAGTAAAAAATATAAGATGTAATTATCTTTTCTTACTATGTCTGATGTGCCTGATGCGACGTTCTTCAGGCGTCGGAAACGATATGACATTTGTCACCCTAGGCCTGCCGGCCAAACTGTAGCGAACAGTGAAGGTGCGAGATTGTCAGTCCCGTATAGATCTATACACAAATTCACGCTCTCCCTCCAGGAGATTCTGGTTAATAAGTCAGGACTTAAGGTCGTACTTAGATAAGTACACCATGAAGAGTCTCACAAATTTATTATTTCAACGAGATTACGATGTATTATTACCACGTGATTGCTAACCCTGGTACGTTGTATTTGTACCTTTGTTAATGCAAACCCGGTATGATATATTATTACCCCGTGATTGCTAACCCTGGTACGTTGTATTTGTACCCCTGTTAATGCAAACCCGGTATGATGTATTATTACCCCGTGATTGCTAACCTTGGTACGTTGTATTTGTACCCTTGTTAATGCAAACCCGGTATGATGTCTTATTACATCTTTAATATATTATCTATATACTAAAAGTATTATACGTATCCTGGTATAGATAAATGAATTGTTAGTAATTTCTTTGGAATGAAAAGTATACAATCGTGAATCATACTTGTATATTTAGTTTGAATCATAAATTATACCTATTATAATTTATATGTTCTATCTGATTAGCATGATTTCTCATGGATGAACACCTTTGCTCAGCATGATACAAAGGTAATGATACCGAATGAAGTAACATTTTATATTCATATATGTAGAATATATATATATATATATATATATATATATATATATATATATATATATATATATATATATATATATATATATATAAGAAGGGAACGACGTTCGGATATATAACACCACCTTAATTCCACATCCAAACAAGCAAAAGGAAATAAGATAATTCATTAGTCCTAAGCCCTTCAAATCTTATTTATATATTTATCCATATATAAACATGATTTTGGCAATTATAATTTGAAATAGTTTATAAAACCTTTTTCAAAGAATTTAACAGTATTAAAAGAGTTCACATGACTTTAAAGATTTAACATGACTTTAAGTCATTTTGGAAGCATTTGGAAATCCTTAAAAGCATAAGGAACTCCTTTGTGTGATTATTATCACATACAATTATTAACACAATTTATATTGTGTTCAACTTGTATTCCCCCCTCCCCCCACCCCCCCCCCCCCCGTAAAAAGCATTTAAAAACCATTAAAAAGGTAGATTATAGGGGTATGAACTCACTTGATAAGTGGTGATTTGGGCAGCGTTTCGTTTCTATAGATGATCTTTCTCGCAGAAACCGTGCGTTTTTGATTAAAAACCGGGCTTTATGCGGGCAGCACTTCGACTGGAAAGAGGTTAGCTTCTCGAGAATTCCGGGGCTTCGGGTCTTGCTTCGGGTTTTAGATATGATACCGGGGCCTTGGGGTTTGTTTGTGAGTTTATGGAAGTGAAAGGGGTGAAAAAGGAGCAAAAATGGTGTAAAAATGGCTTAAGAACCGGAGAGTCTCGCACCCTTTATATAGGGGCGAGTGTTCGGCCGAGGAGATGAGTCACCGGGACACGTGGCGTCAGCAGCGTAGGCCACGAGGCCAAAGTCTCGGATCCGAAGGGAGGACAGGTGTCTCGCATGCGAGGAGGGAACGCGTCAGAAGGAGAAGCGAAGCAAGAGGCAGTCTCGGATGCGCGTCGGATCAGAAGTGGAACGAACTTCGGTCCAATCAGGAGGTGCCATGAGTAACTTCGGTCCAATCAGCAGCAAACACGTGGTGACACGGGGAAGCCTCGCATGCGAGGTGACGTGGCCGAAGGGTGACCATGCGACTTTTCCCGGTTTTCAACATTTTTTGGTTTTCGTGCCAAAAACTTGCGAAATTCATAACTTTTGCATACGAGCTCCGTTTTTGACGTTCTTTATATGCACGCATAGGTAAAATTATACTCTACGACTTTCGTTTAGATTTCGTCGGCTAATTTTGATTTATTTTTAATATTATTATTATTAACAGACCGGGACAGGAAATCCGTTAAAAATTCATAACTTCTTCATCCGACGTCCGTTTTCGTCTTTTAGTTTACCGTTGAACTACTTTTGACGAGACCTTCGATTCGCATTTAAGTTGTGTCGGCTAAATATCGATCGATTTTTATTTCGAATTTTTAGCTGTCTACTGCTAAACCGAAACATAGAAAAATCATAACTTACTCATACGAAGTCAGATTCTTACGTTCTTTTTATGAAAGTTGTCGGTTTAACATATTCTACAACTTTCATTTATATTGTTAAGGCTAAAAATCCTTTTATCGAAAATTCACATTTTACACTGAACAATGTTTTGCCAGTTTTGTCGCGGATCTTTGATTGGTCATAACTTTTTCTTTATAACTTAGATTTCAGTGTTCCTTATATTTTTGGAAACCTTGTTACAATCTCTACCACTTTGTTCATACCAATCATGATTATTGATCAATTTATTTTTGACCTAAATTTGACAGGTGTTACATTATCCCCCCGTTAGAGGGAATTTCGTCCCGAAATTAAGTCTAAAGTGATACTCATGGACTAGGGGAAAGATGTGGATATTTTCGTTTCATCTAATCTTCCCTTTCCCAAGTGAATTCAGGTCCCCGGTTTGCAATCCAGCCAACCTTCACTATCGGGATAAGACTTTGCTTGGTTCTTTTGATTTCCCTATCCATGATTTCCATTGGTTCTTCAAAAAAGTGTAGAATTTTATTTAACTTGATTTCATCGAGTGAAATAACAAGTGTTTCATCGGATAGACACCTCTTTAGATTAGATATGTGAAAGGTGGGATGAATGTTATTAAGTTTTTGTGGTAGTTTAAGTTTATAAGCTACAAGACCGATTCTGGTAAGAATCTCGAATGGTCCTATGTACCTTGGATTTAGTATTCCACGCTTTCTCAAGCGTATCTTGCCCTTCCGGGGTGAGACCTTCATATGACAAGGTCATCAACCTGGAATTCCAAGGGTTTTCTTTTATTGAAGCCGTAGCTTCTCTGATTAACTCTGGAAGCTTTATGTCGCTTCCTGATTCGGATTTTCTTTTCGGTAGTTTCTCGGATGAATTCCAGACCAGTGAAGGTGCTGTGTGGAAATTGGACCTGTAGCTAGTTGCGTGTCACCTAATTTAGTCCAGTGCAGATAGGATATGCACTTGCGACCACAGAAGGTTTCGAAAGGAGCAACTTAAATACTAGCATGATAAAGGACTTGACTAATTGATAAATGGGTATCCCATGCTTTACCAAGGTCGATCACATACATTCTTATCCATTCTTCCCAAGGTTTCACCTGCCACATTTTCAGGTCTCAAGGCTTCCTGTTGAACCTCCTTACTTTGTGTGGACATATTTGAATGGGTTATCATAGTCCATGATTGGCTCTACGACCTGAGTAGTCTTTCCGACTTAGGGTGTCAGCTACTATATTGGCTTTGTCGGGATGATAACGAATTTCGAATTCGTAGTCATTTAGTAGTTCGACCCACTGTCGTGGTCTCACGTTGAATTCCTCCGAGTTGAATATATGATGAAGGTTTTTGCTCCGAAGTTCATGATAAGACTTATACTTGGCTCATCCACCATCACCTCATGTATACAAGTCGTATATAATTTAGATTTCACTAAAGGTTCGGATGGGTGACTCTGCCCCAGGTCCACAACCAAACAAGGAACAAGAGATAGGGCGGAATTACACATCCTAAATCTTGTTAAGTCTACATTATATACCACTCTCGTGTATACACTTAGCAACGATAAATTAACCTAATGAGTTCTTAGTCTCTTTTCTTGAACTTGACCTGCGGTACAATGATTTTCCTATGAGATCTATTAGGGTACTTCGGTGGTTACTGACTTCTAAGACTACTTCGCTGCTTTTCGTTTGAAGTTTCCTGTCTACTGAGTAGGCTAAAAGGGCGTGGTACCCTTCGCATGGGTACTCCTGAAGTTTTGAAATGAGAGACAACCTAAGGGTTTGCGTTATGGATTGGAAGAATTTCATCTTACGGCTGATTAAGGAAAAAGTTCTCTTACACATCATAAGAATTTTCACATGGTAAGGACCAGGCCAAACCATGTCGAATGATGATGTCGGAATTTTCTCAACGAAATAGATATTAAGTCGTTCTGGGGGAAATGATTACTAGGATAATGAACTATCCTATGTACCTAAGTTTTTAGCGCTTCTAGTTACAAATCCCCTTTTTGATTTGAAATTGGCGGGTACTACCAATACGAGGGTTCTGATAATTTGAAATTATGAACTTTCATGAAATGATCCTTACTAGGTCTCTCTATAATCGCTTGGTGTATACAATTCATGTATAATTAAGATTGGTAAGACATTTGACTGAGCAACCCTGCCCTAAATCCACAACCAAACAAGTAATAGGAAATGAGGCGGGATTACTCACTCTAAGTCTACAAATCATAATTATAAATGACCCTTACGTATACACTAAGTCATCATAGCTTACCTGTTAGGGTTTCAAATTTTATATGAATGTTGTGATTTAATTTGAACGGGAGAGTAATCATAATTATAGATAATTATATGAATGCTGTGACTGCAGCTTGAAACGTAGCCGCATCTATTTTAAGGATTGGTGTTTTGCTGGTGGGTTGGTTACGTTTCTTCGAAGGCATGATTCTGGTACATGATAAGAAAATGAGCTCGTGAGCGACTATCGTTGGCTCTAGATGTATTCTAATCATTTGTATCTACATATAAATCTTTCGTTTTGATATACTGTTCTCAATGATTCGACCTGCATCCCTATGATACAGTCTTGGTAAGGAGAAGAAATAAGTTTCTAGAATGGTTATGAACTGAGTGTCATCCGAACTAAGTTACCTTCCATTGGTGGACATCGTTTTCCAACTTTCAAAATGATTTGAAAACAATTCATAATAAAGTCTACATAAAATAGACTTATGAATTTTAGAAGTAATCACTATCAACTGAGATTTCGTGATCCGATTTATTGTTATTAGTCGTGACAGGAAAAGAAGATAAGCTCAAAACCTAATGTGAGTAATGTAAATACTAACTCACTAGGTTGAATTGATTTACTAGTTATTACTTAGGTGAAAAGGCGCTCAAACACTTCACATGAATCACGCGTGGTTTTCCTTTGTTCTGTGTTCTATTCTGGGTGGTAATGATTTGTTCTCTCCTGGTATATATAGGGTGTCCTTCTCCTCCGTAGGTATATTGAATTCCTGAGCTGTCTTACTTCCGATTCTGAAACTGATCCCCATTACTTCGTAATGAAGATTTTGATTCTCGGAAGTTCATGCGAATCTCTCATTGGTGTCCTTAATAGGGTAAGGGCACTAAATGATTTCTATAGTATCTTTACTTCTCATCTATTTCTTTCTCAGAATTCTCCTAATGAAATTCTGTTGGATCCTCCTTGACTCTTCTATTGATTGCTGGAGTGACTACATCCATCTAAGGGGTTTATACGAGAATGGGAATGTCTAAAGAATCTATGAGAAAATTTAAATTTTTACGAAGGTGATCCTTTCTGGTCCTTCTATAATGACATGGTGTGTACCGATTATATATAATCCATATCAAATAGACCTTCGAATAAGTAATCCTACTCTAAAACCACATCCAAACAAGGAAAAGGAAGTAGAGTGAAAATCACATATTCTAAGTCTATGAAATCTCAACTATATGTAACCTTAACGTATCCACTTAGTAATTATAGACGTACCAGAGAAGATCTTTTTAACATTTGTATTAATCCTGGAAAATATTATATTTTCCAAAATACTGATTTATGGTTTTAAACGTTCCAAAACCAGAAGTACAAGTATATTTCCTATATTTGATTTCATGATACGTAGTTTTTACTATAAGTAAAAACTAACAGAAGGTATATTTGGTAAGTAAAATAGATAGGATGTAATTATCTTTTCTTACTGTTTTAAGAGAAGTATATTACTAAGTAATTTACTCATTGTTTTATCCATGTGAGTTCTATTCACTACAAGAAAAAGGGGCTCCTGTGACTAAAATATCAAAGGCTGATTAATCAGTCTTGGAAACTATGTATTTGGGACTGATTAATTAGTCTTAGATACTATCTAGGACTGATTTTAATATCTGAATTATTAGAGACTGACAAAACTTATTTGATACTAAAATTCAGTCCCTAATATGTTTTCGCCGGTTTAGATTTGGTGTGAAACACATTGGGGACTGAATTTCAGTCTCGAATAATTTAATGTAAACTTTGGCTTCGAAGCAAAAGTTACGTGAGACTGAATTTCAATCCTTATTAGACTTGTGTCAGTCTTGATTGTGTGTAGAGTTTATTAAAGACTGAATTTCAATCATTGATACATGTAAACCAATTTGTCTTTTAGATGAGAAACTTTTTAAAGACTGAATTTCAGTACTTAATAGACGTGCATTATTTTGCTTGATTTTGTTGTAAATCAATCAAAAATTCCTTTTTCAGACAATTTAAGTGAACAATAACAAAATCATCACATAAATAAATTATCAAATGTAATTTTGGATTTTGTTTTGTTTTGTTTTGTTTTTTGTTTTGTGAATCTTGTTACTTTTTATGCATCTAATGAATCATTTTTTTGGGTTTGACAAACAAATATGTAGATTGAAACTTCTTACCTCTTACCACAAAATTTCTTTATTTTACCTCTTTTATATATATATATATATATATATATATATATATATATATATATATATATATATATATATATATATATGAAATCTGAGAAAATTTAAATTTTTAAAAATTGGAAGTAAATTTAAAAAAGTTAAAATAACGTAATATCATGCCCATAAATTCAAAAAATTTAAAAACAAAGATTATGATACTTTCTAATTCGCCCTCTTTTGCCGCTTCTATTTTCATATATTTCGTCTCTTTTTTTTTTCAAAGTTCCTTAATTTTTAAAATCCCAATATAGGTTGGAGTTGCGTTATTTTATTTTAATATATTTATTTTGATATTAACCATTCTACATCTAGGGTTCTGATTGTTTTCTTTAATGGGGTCATCGTTTCGTCTCTTCGACGCCTCTCCGCACCTCCACCCCAACTTCGTCACATCGCACTTTATCCCATATATTCGTTTTGTTCCGCTACTCCGCTTGTTCATCCTTTAGTCATCGTAAGTGACCTCGTCGTTGTCCGCCTTTATAATAATTAAGGTATGTTCTTATTGCAACCCTAGATCTTCAATCTGACTATCAGTACCGTACACAATCGTTTTTAATTTTCATTCTCCGTTTCTAATTATGATTCTTTTTTAAATGGCCATTGACCATCGAGATTGCAGTAAGAGGAACGTGGAGTATGCTTATGTTAACTGTTCATAATTCATTGTGTATCTTTTGACAGTTCATCGTTCATACTCGAATTTAAGACAACAACACGTCCGACTCGAGTCTGTGACTATGGCATGACCTCCAATTGGACCTGAGGTTTGTTTTTTTATTTAAAACCGATAACTGATTTGATGTATTTCGAGTCGATTAATGTCACTAAAGTTGAAATTATTGAATGGATTATATAGACGATTAATATGGGTTTCAAATTTTCAAAATGATTAGATGGAATTAGGGAGTTTATATTTGTAAATTATAAAATGTTATTAAAAGGTATTGACATATTGTATTAAGATTTGATAAGTAATTACTGCAGAGAAAAATGAGTCTAATATGGTAATATTTCAACCAAATAGACAATTGCCAAGTGACATTTTGATTGTGTATTGCAACAATAGTTATATATGTTTTAAATATCGGTGTTTGAGTATGATATCAATTTTCAAATGGATTCTTGACAATTTGGTTCTTCACTTTTCCATATTTGCAAAAAGAAAATTGGGAAAGAACGTAACCTACTGCACATATGGTGATTGGAATGCCAACTTTGTCACCTATATTTGTAATATGTGACAAGAAACTAATTTAGTTTTTTTTGTATTTTTAAAGTTTGATTTACTTCCTTTGCTCATATTTTTTGTATTTTTTGTGCTTCAGTATTGACTCATGGTAACATTGTAGAGTGAAGAAAGGAGATAGGTTCGGTTGTTATTGTTATGGGGAAATCCATTTTTGTGTATTTAATTATATGCATAGAAAATGCCAAGTTGATATATAGAAATTTAGAGATCTATTATCGGTAATTATGGTCTATTATATGTACCTAATCATTTGTTTGATCAAACAGATAAAAATGGGTGATGTCGTTTTTGAAATCCACAGACAAAGCCACCGTTTATTTTAAAAGTCTTGAAAAAGGGTATATTTCTTTTACTTTACCTCTTTATTTAATTATATTTTATATTATTCTTCTTTTTAAATCAAAATTATGATCAAAACTTATTTTATGTATTAGGCTACTTGCAAGACTTCTCTAACATGTTTTTATGTGATGTATTATGTTATATGACAGGCAACTACATGTAAGGTGGACAAACAAGAAGATCAATTATGTAAAGTTCATCTACATGCAACTTTCATGTTTCTTCCTCAGCAAGTATCTAGTTTTATAATTTTATGTTTTGAGTCTTACTAGCAAAACATTTATACTTGTGTTTCCAATATTGAGAATATTGTTGTTCTAGTAGCTAAATTTTAATTCAAATAATAATATTGTGTTTTTATATTTATTATTTTATATTCCATATAATTTAGGGACTAGTATGATATAAGTGGGGCCTTGAAGGAAATATATTGAACTATGCACATGATAGTATCAAAAACTAATATTTATTCCTTAAAAGATAGTATCAAGATTGATTCGACATAAAATTGAGATTTCAATGAAACATATTGGAGACTGAATAATAATTATAAAGGGCTGATATTCAGTCCCTAAAATATGGAATTCGGGACTGATATGACATCCAATCGGGGATTTGAGGAAAACAAATTAGAGACTGAATGAGACATTATCAACGATTGATTTTCTGTCATTGATACTTCGATGTATTAGGGACTGATTTTCAGTCCTAGATACATAAAAAATCGACTATCTAGGACTAGACTTCAGGGACAAGCTAGGGACTAGCTAAATCAGTCCCTGATTCTTATCAGAGACTGATTATTGACCATTGGAGACTGATCATGTCAGTCTCTAATACCCTTTTTTCTTGTAGTGATTAACCATACTAATATGATTGATGTGCCTGATGCGACGTTCTTCAGGCGTCGAAAACGATATGACCTTTGTCACCCTAGGCCTGCCGGCCAAACTATAGCGAACAGTGAAGGTGCGAGATTATCAGTCCTGTATAGATCTATACACAAATTCACGCTCTCCCTCCAGGAGATTCTGGTTAATAAGTCAGGACTTAAGGTCGTACTTAGATAAGTACACCATGAAGAGTCTCACAAATTTATTGTTTCAACGAGATTACGATGTATTATTACCCCGTGATTGCTAACCCTGGTACGTTGTATTTGTACCTTTGTTAATGCTAACCCGGTATGATGTATTATTACCCCGTGATTGCTAACCCTGGTACGTTGTATTTGTACCCATGTTAATGCAAACCCGATATGATGTATTATTACCCCGTGATTGCTAACCTTGGTACGTTGTATTTGTACCCTTGTTAATGCAAACCCGGTATGATGTATTATTACTTCTTTAATATATTATCCATATACTAAAGTATTATACGTATCTTGGTATAGATAAATGAATTGTTAGTGATTTCTTTGGAATGAAAAGTATACAATCGTGAATCATACTTGTATATTTAGTTTGAATCATAAATTATACATATTATAATTTATATGTTCTATCTGATTAGCATGATTTCTCATGGATGAACACCTTTGCTTAGCATGATACAAAGGTAATGATACCGAATGAAGTAACATTTTATATTCATATATGTAGAATATACATATATATATATATATATATATATATATATATATATATATATATATATATATATATATATATATATATATATATATAATTAAGAAGGGAACGACCTTCAGATATATAACACCACCTTAATTCCACATCCAAACAAGGAAAAGGAAATAAGATAATTCATTAGTCCTAAGCCCTTCAAATCTTATTTATATATTTATCCATATATAAACATGATTTTGACAATTATAATTTGAAATAGTTTATAAAACCTTTTTCAAAGAATTTAACAGTATTAAAAGAGTTCGTATGACTTTAAAGATTTAACATGACTTTAAGTCATGTTGGAAGTATTTGGTAATCCTTAAAAGCATAAGGAAATCCTTTGTGTGATTATTATCACATACAATTATTAACACAATTTATATTGTGTTCAACTTGTATTCCCCCCCTAAAAAGAATTTAAAAACCATTAAAAAGGTAGATTATAGGGGTATGAACTCACTTGATAAGTGGTGATTTGGGTTGCGTTTCGTTTCTATAGATGATCTTTCTCGCAGAAACCGCGCGTTTTTGATTAAAAACCGGGCTTTATGCGGGCAGCACTTAGACTGGAAAGAGGTTAGCTTCTCGAGAATTCCGAGGCTTCGGGTCTTGCTTCGGGTTTTAGATATGATACCGGGGCCTTGGGGTTTGTTTGTGAGTTTATGGAAGTGAAAGGGGTGAAAAAGGAGCAAAAATGTTGTAAAAATGGCTTAAGAACCGGAGAGTCTCAGACACCCTTTATATAGGGGCAAGGGTTCGGTCGACGAGATGAGTTACCGAGACACGCGGTGTCAGCAGCGAAGGCCACGAGGCCGAAGTCTCGGATCCGAAGGGAGGACAGGTGTCTCGCATGCGAGGAGGGCACGCGTCAGAAGGTGAAGCGAAGCAAGAGGCAGTCTCGGATGCGCGTCGGATCAGAAGTGGACCGAACTTCGATTCAATCAGGAGGTGCCACGAGCAACTTCGGTCCAATCAGCAGTGAACACGTGGTGACACGGGGAAGCCTCGCATGTGAGGTGACGTGGACGAAGGATGACCATGCGATTTTTCCCGGTTTTCAACATTTTTCGGTTTTCGTGCCAACCACTTGCGAAATTCATAACTTTCGCATACGAGCTCCGTTTTCGACGTTCTTTTAATGCACCCGTAGGTAAAATTATACTCTACAATTTTCATTTAGAATTCGTCGGCTAATTTTGATTTTATTTTTAATATTCTTATTTTCAACAGACCGGGACAGGAAATTCGTTAAAAATTCATAATTTCTTCATCCGACGTCCGTTTTCGTCTGTCTTTTTCCCGTTGTACTACTTTTGACGAGACCTTTGATTCTTGTTTAAATTGTGTCAGCTAAATATCGATCGATTTTTATTTCGAATTTTTAGCTGTCTACTGCTAAACCGAAACTTAGAAAAATCATAACTTCCTCATACGAAGTCAGATTCTTACGTTCTTTTTATGAAAGTTCTCGGTTTAACATATTCTACAACTTTCATTTAGATTGTTAAGGCTAAAAAGCCTTTTATCAAAAATTCACATTTTACACTGAATAGTGTTTTGTCGGTTTTGTCGCGGATCTTCGATTGGTCATAACTTTTTCGTTATAACTCAGATTTCAGTCTTCTTTATATTTTTGGAAACCTTGTTACAATCTCTACCACTTTGTTCATCCCAATCACGATTATTGATCAATTTATTTTTGACCTAAATTTGACTGGTGTTACAAAAGATGACCAAGTCACCCTTTATTGGTACTTATGAAAGGGGTGAAGGTTTATTTAATCTCATACACACCGATGTGTGTGGACGTTTCAGAACCGCCACAAGGGATGCTAATCGCTTCTATGTGACTTTTTTGATGATTATAGCAGATATGGATATATCTACTTAATCAAACATAAGTCAGAAACCTTTGAAAAGTTCAAAGAGTTTAAACAAGAAGTGGAGAAACAGCTGGGCAGGAAGATAAAGATGCTCCGATCCGATCGGGGTGGTGAGTATCTTAGTATCGAGTTCCAAGACTATCTTATGGAATGTGGGATTGTTTCACAATTGACGCAACCTAGGACACCACAGCTTAATGGTGTGGTTGAGAGGCACAATCGAACCTTGTTGGACATGGTTCGTTCCATGATGAGTCGAGCTTCGTTACCTATCTCATTCTGGGGGTATGCCTTAGAGACTGCCGCCCGTATCCTTAATCTAGTCCCAACTAAGAAGGTTGCCAAAACACCTCACGAGATGTGGACAGGGAAGGTTTCCTCCTTAGCACACATCAAGGTTTGGGGTTGCGAGGCTTTCGTGAGACGCGAGACTCACGACAAGCTCGAACCTTGTAGTGAGCGGTGTATTTTTATCGGCTACCCACAGAAATCCTTTGGATATCTCTTCTATAGACCGAGTGACAATGTTGTCTTTGTTGCGAGGAGATGAGTCTTTCGCGAGAGAGAACTCATAGGCCAAGCGGACAGTGGGAGGCAAATTGACCTTGAAGAGCTTTAAGAGTCAAGTGGTGAAGGAACCTCGAATACTAGCAATCAACCTGAGGAGGAAACTCCTGGTGAAACGATTGACGAGTCCGTACCTCTGAGCCGCTCCAGTAGAGTTAGTGGTCCACCAGTTTTGTATGGTTTCCATATAACATCAGAGGGTGATACATTTATCAGTGATAGCACACTGGTAAATTTGGATGAACCTAACAATTACAAGGAAGCCATGGCAGGCCCCGAGTCTGCAAAGTGGAAAGAGGCTATGGACAGCGAGATTCAGTCTATGTATGACAATTAAGTTTGGAACTTGGTTGACAATGTACCGGGTCGTAAGACAGTCGGGTGAAAATGGATCTTCAAGAAGAAGACCGACATGGATGGGAAAGTACACACATATAAGGCGCAACTAGTTGCGAAGGGCTTTACTTAAACTCATGGAGTTGACTATGATGAGACCTTCTCACCAGTAGAGAAGATTAAATCTGTAAGGGTTATTTTAGCCATAGCTGCATTTCATGACTATGAAATATGGCAAATGGATGTCAAAGCCGCTTTCCTTAATGGGAAGTTGGTTGAAGATGTTTACATGAGTCAGCTAGAGGGTTTTGTCAATACCAAGTACCATAATAGAGTGTGTAAGCTTGAGAAATCCATTTATGGATTGAAACAAGCATCTCACAGATGGAATCTTTGTTTCGATGAGAAAGTCAAAGAGTTTGGATTTTTGAGAAGCGAGGATGAGTCCTGTGTGTATGTCAAGGCTAGTGGGAGTATAGTTAGCTTTCTGGTGTTGTATGTGGATGACATACTACTCATAGGAAATGACATTCCAACCTTGCAGGAGGTTAAGTCCTGGCTTGGGAAGTGTTTCACTATGAAGGACCTTGGAGAAGCTGCTTACATCCTAGGGATAAGGATATTGAGAAACAGAAGTAAAAGACTAATTCGACATAGTCAAATTACCTACTTGGACAAGGTGTTGAAACGATTAAGCATGGAGAATTCCAAGAAATGTGACATACCCATCCAAGGCAATACCAAACTGAGTAAGACTCAGAGTACGAGTAGAGAGGCTGAAATAGCTGAGATGAATCGGGTACCATATGCTTCCGCAGTTGGCTCGATCATGTATGCTATGACTTGTACTCGCCCTGATGTGGCCTTTGCTTTGAGCATGGTCAGCAGATATCAATGGAATCCTGGAAAAGCTCATTGGACTGCGGTAAAGAATATTCTTAAGTACCTATGCAGAACTAAGGACTGGGTCCTTACTCTTGGTGGGAGTGATGACTTAAGAGTCACAGGGTATAGTGATGCTACTTTTCAGACCGATAGAGATAATTTCCGCTCTCAGTCGGGCTGGGTTTTTACCCTGAATGGAGGATCATTAACTCGGAAAAGTTCCAAATAGGAGACTGTAGATAATTCAACGTGTGAATCAGAGTACATAGCAGCAAGCGAAGCGTCGAAGGAGGCGATATGGCTGAAGAACTTCATCGGAGACCTTGGAGTTGTTCCAGCTATAAAGGATCCTATGGAGATTTTCTGTGACAATAAGGGTGTGGTTGCCTTAACCAAGGAACCAAGGGATCATGACAGATACAGGCACATCGACAGGAAATATCACTTCATAAGACATCAGGTGGAAGAACGACTCCTCGTGGTAAAGAGGGTATCATCAGATGAGAACCCAACAGATCCCCTAACGAAGGGACTGAGTAGGGTTAAGCATTTACAACATGCGAGGAGCATTGGGCTGAAGGATGATATTAGTTTTAATGATTAGATAGCTATTTTGAAACTTGTAATAGATAAAATGTAATTGACATTTGATGATTAAATAAAAGGTGTTTTATTTATGAGTAAAGTTACTATCTTGTGTCAGTTGTTTACTATTGTTTCATTTTGCATGTTTTGACTTCCAGAATAATTATATTATTCAAACTGTCCACAGTCGATCATACATTGGAAGTAGGTATTGAGGCATGACTGTCATGAATTTGGCTTGTAGATTGTCTGAAGTGTTTTAGACATAGCAAGAGATTGCTACAACATTCATGAGTGCTCATAAGGTCTGAATATTGGATTAAACCCACGCTCACTTGAATCACATCATGGAAGTTATCAAGAATGATCGTGAGATGATAATATCATATAAGTCTTCAAACCATGATATATGAGTTATTGACTATGAGTTGGTTGTACATTGATAGTGCGAAAACGCATCAGTAACTTGATGTTCTAAAACGCACTGTTGTGTATGATTTAATGAATAGTTAGTACAAGCATATAATGTCGAAGTTTATCTATTCCTTTTAATTCTTGGAGGATTAAAAGTGATATCTTAGGCCCCTCGATGATTTTGTTTTGACTTATGTATCGGGCCCGTTCGGGACTAAATTGATGTGTTCAATTAAGTTCTCCGTCAAACAAATCGAAAATCGAGAAACAAACTGCTGGACAATAAGTATGACATTGTTCCATGTATTTGTCCGGCTGATATCTTGAAGAACAGAGGATTATATGATCCCTTATCTAAAGGAAGCGTCACTGACTGGGTAAGAGTTCGACAGCGGCTTTTAAGAGTTACGATTGCTAGTCGGTTGTTTAAGTCATAGTTGCAGTTATAGTTATTAGACTTATCCAAGTGGGAGACCGTTGGATTAGTTTTCTAAGCCCATAACTATAATTGGTATGTACTTGACCCTAGAGTAGAATGGTCCTTTTGGGTTGCCTTCACCAATGCAATTTGATAGGATGGGCTTTTGAAAAT
Organism: Lactuca virosa; assembly: GCF_052849685.1. Taxonomy (NCBI): domain Eukaryota; kingdom Viridiplantae; phylum Streptophyta; class Magnoliopsida; order Asterales; family Asteraceae; genus Lactuca; species Lactuca virosa. The sequence goes on from NC_136428.1 coordinate 25,855,471, forward strand.
AAGGTTATTTGTGATTTGTTAATATATTACAAGTATAATATATTAATGTGAAATCTTATTATTTAATTAGTATTGATCAAGAATTAATTTGGAATTAATTTAGTGATCAAAAGAGAATTATTAAATATACGGGGACTGATTTGGTAAATCAATAATTCTTACAGTGTGGGCCAATGATCCATGGTTATTTAGGATGGGCTAAATCAACATGGATAGTCTATGGTGGTTTAACCCATGGAGCCTAAGTAATATGAAGGGTCATGGTGCATTAGGGTTTGCGTAGATGTAACCCTAGCACTTTTCACACAACAAAAGGAACTCCCTAGAGCTAAAATTGGTGGCCAATACATTCTTGGAGAGTGTGAATCGATTTTTATGCTAAGTAACTTATTCTCTTAAGCCTCCTTTTTCACTTGGTGTTTGTGACACATTTGAGGCATCACATTTGAGGTGCTAAAGCTTTTGAAGGCCAAGAACTACAAGTCCTACTAAGAGGTAAGTTATCTAACTAGTTATATTGTTCAATTGTCAAATTGTATGCTAGTTAGGATGTGTGCTTTCGAAAATCAAATTGCATGTATAATTAGAGAAAACATAGATCCAAAGCATCTAGGGTTGCATGTGCACCATAAGGTTGCTAGAGTGCTCAAAACCCTTCAATAATGTGGTATAATTACATTATAGCAGGTAGCACTCTCTAGCTATTGACTGCCAAGCTCAAATGATGATTTACAATCTGCCAATCGATTACTGCCCTCATTAATATTATAACTATAGTTGGACACTATGTCGAACTTACTTTTTAGATTAGTCGGACTCAATTCGAGATGACCACTAGGGTCGGATTAATACTTATCTCCTAAGTCATTACCGAAACAAAGGAAATGATGGAAATGGATAAAATAGCTCCACTACTTAGAGACTTTTAGTAGCTTTGTGAGTTTCCTTGATCCAAGTGTGAGTCTTGTGCTTCCAGTAGTATAGGCCTCTACTACCTTTCACACCTACTCATACTCGTCCCAAGAGTCATCTCGTAGTTCACTAAGGTACCATAAGAGGAGATCAGACAACAACTTATCACATTGAGTCGTATAAAATAACTAAGGATTAGTTTACTTCTTGAAAATGATTACACGATTTATTTATACTAGTTTCCTATTACAGCAAGCCACACACCCTAATACTACTCATTTATCTCCTTCCCTCAAGTACTCCAAACAAGCAGCTCCAAATTCTCGCCCTCTTGTTTCCTCATCAAGCCCCATAAAATATGCCCTGGCTTTTGGATTTGGTGGAATATTTGGATTGACATCCTCTTTATTCTTTGGGTAGTCCTTCATGAAATTCCCTTACTCCTTACATTCAAAAGACACCCTTATATCGTATAGACACACATCTGAATAGTGACTATGTCTTCCACAACTATAGCAGGTCACTTCTCTTTTGTATTGCCCATCATGCTTCGTTTTGCATTTATTGCACCATTTTGCTTCGTTGACACTCCCAGACCGTTTTTCATTGGGTTCAGGCCTTGAGATTTTACTTTTCTTATAGGAATTTGAGTTTCCTTCACCTCTCCTTTTCTCACCAACCTCAGTCTTTTCGGCGGTTCGCTGGTTAATCATATCTTCCACAGACTTTGTTGTCCATATGGCTGCTTCAAAGGTAGGTTCCTGCTTAACTGTCACAATGTACTCCCATGGTAGCCCCTTGGTGTACCTATCAATCTTGGCTAGTTTGTACGGGACAATATGCAGGGCGAAATCCATCTTATCTGTGAAGGAATTAGTGTACTATTCCACAGTCGAACTCCCCTTCTTTAAATTCAGGAACTGGTTCTCCACCTCTAGTATTTTCTGAGCAGAACAATACTTTCGTTTGAAATGCACCAAGAACTCTGTCCATGTAAGTTGCAATGGCGCATTTGGTCTTAATATATTTCTCAATGTGTTCCACCAACGAACAAACGAGCCCTTAAATTGTCTCACTATGTAGGTGGTTTGCAACTTTCCTATGCAACTGCAAGTAATGAAAGTCTGTTCCATTTCCGAAATCCAGTCCATAACTCCTACCAAGTCTTCTTTTCCGGTAAAGGATGAGGGTTTGAAATTTATAAAGTCCTTATACTTGCATCTGTTCCTAACAGCCCCTTCATCCGGGTCGTTCTTGCAAATTACTTGTGGTTCAGCTTGACTCACGGTTCTACTATAACTTCCTTCCTCCGACTGACCTTCATTCAGTTCGGGCTGCACAACATGCACATAGCATTCTCTTCCGTTCTCTCGGATGAACTGTTTGATTTCCTCCCTCTGTTCAGCTAACATGGTTTTAATCATTGCCATCATGGCAGGTTCAACTTCCGACGCTAGTTCAGGTGCAGGCTCGATCACATGGGGTTCAGGCTGCAGTTTTCGTTATCGATTCCTAATCCACTACGTGTACTCACCATGACGTTCTGTATCCCAAAGTAGTCGTTCGGGACGAGAAATCTAAGATATAGAAGGCTTAGACGTGTAATTCTCCTTATCACTTCGAAAAGTTATGCGAAATTTATCCCAAAAACATGATAATAATATTATTAAAATACTTTCAAAGAAATGTGTTTTATTTATAAAAGTCGGGATGTCATCGTCAATATAGAAACATAAGCATAAATGGAGACTTACATTATCTTAATAATCTAACGGTCCATATCTCCTTGAATCTCTCATCATGCATGTAACTTTGTATTGCTTCCTGTGATTCAAAGAAACTGAGTGGGTCATGTTGCGAAACTTGGTGAGATATTTCCTAGTGTGACGATCTCGAGAGATATTTCCTAAAGGATCTCTGATGGCAGTATGATAACATTTTGGGTAAGCACGATGGTACAAAAGTACTTGGATGGGCACGACAATACAATAGTACTTGGATAAGCATGGCAGTACAAAACTACTGGGATAGGCATGACAAAACAATAGTACTTGGATAAGCATGGCAATACAATAGTAGTTGGATAGGCACGGCAGTAAAATAGTACTTGGATAAGCATGACAGGTGAAGACTTATTAATTCGCACAACTCTCACATAACCTATCACAACCACTAACTTATACGGCCCTAACACAACCTCTCCTTTATTATTACGCACAACCCTTTACTTCCCAATTATATTATTAAGTATATGATTAGATCAAGTAAAAATAATATCATATTGTACAAATATATTAAACACAACAAAAATAGTGCACATAGCAGTTAAGCAATTAGAATACTTGTATCTATGTGGAAGTTTGAAAATAACTATGCACTCACCTGACAAACGTGTCTGGTGATTGGTGAATCGGGTAGAGCTTTGCCTTACACCTTTTCCAAAAGCCTTAGATATACATAACACTATGTCTTAGTCTATTATCCTAAGGGCTTAGATTCCTCAATAACCCCAAATTCTACTTCAACATCTGAACAAGGAATAACCAAGTAGGATCATATCGGAGGTAGGGCCCGTTTGGTATACAGTGTGTGCTGTTTAAAAATCCCACTTTAAACACCTTACTAAATCCAACGTACACATTACACCCGTAAACAGATCAAGTAGTATAACGACTCAGAATCATTGATAAATATTACTTATACGTTCTTAGTAACGACTTATAATTATAATTATAAATTACACAGAGGCAGAGTAAGTGTAGCTCACTTAAAGAGTACTATAGACAAGAACCTGGATCTATGCGGGAAAAATAATAACTTAGTATCTCCTACTCGAAGGATACTACTCAGATGATTACTTAGGGGCGTTGTAGGGCTTCTCTACAGAGCAGAAATGAAGGGAAAATGGGCTAAATAACGAATGTTTTAGAGAGAATTCAAATGGATGGTGTAAGGAGAAATGAATGAATGAGCTGCTATTTATAGGTTGAATTATTGGGATGCGCATCGTGAATGATGGTGGAACACCGCGCTCCTGTTCGGAACATAGTGACTTGGCGAAATACTGGTCTGACACGTGTCGTAAAGTGTTTGGGGCTGTGTGGTCTTGCCGGGTACGCCGTGTGCCTCACACGCACGCGTACCATTTTTCAGATTTTCAAAATTGCGTATGTCGTTCATACAAACTCTGTTTTCGGCTTTTTTATATCCCTGGAAAGCCCTCGACGAGATCTACAACTTTCGTTTATATTCCATCGGATAACTTTGAATTAGATTTTACACATTGGCTTAGACTGTTAAAGCCTCTATAAAAAGCATAACTCTCTCATCCGGAGTCCGTTTTTACCAGACCTTTATTGTTATACTTCTAAAAATGAGATCTTAAACTATCATTTAGATTATTTTGGCTAAAAGTCAACCGATCTAAAATTTGATTTTTGAGAATAATACTGTTATGCCGAAACTTAGAAAAATCATAACTTCCTCTCACGAAGTAAGATTTGGACGATCTCTATATGCACACTCTCGGTTTAGCGACTCCTACAACTTTAATTTAGATTACTAAAGCAAAAAATTAATTTGAAAAAAAATCTACTTTTTACGATGCACAGATTCATGCCGATTTAAATCGCGAAACTTCGAAGAAGCATAACTTCATCATACGAAGTTGGATTTCAACATTCTTTATATGTACGGAACCCTTGTCACATACATTATAACTTTGGTTAAGTTTATTTATCCTAAATAACCTTCTATTAAAAGTCATTTTTACGCTCATAATCTATAAATTTACTAGCCCGAATCTACGGGCCTTATATATATATATATATATATATATATATATATATATATATATATAGTCAAGATCAAATAAGAAGGAAATTTTTGGTAGGAAGGTAAGAAGTTTTTTTTCTACACATTTTTTTCCCGAACAAACAAAATGAATCATTAGATGATTCATTTGAAAGATGATTCACAAGAAAAAATTCTCAAAAAAAACATCTCGATGATTCATTTATACAATGATTTTGTTGTTATTCACTAAAATTGTCATAAAAGTGAATTTTTTCTTAATTTACTTAAAAATGAATCATAAAGATGTTTTTTTGGGAATTTTTTCTTGTGAATCATCTTACAAATGAATCATCTAGTGATTCATTTATTTTGTTCGTCAAAAAAATATGTAGAAAAAAAACTTCTTACCTTCCTACCAAAAAAAATTTCTTACCGGATCTATATATATATATATATATATATATATATATATATATATATATATATATATATATATATATATATATATATATATATATATATATATATATAACGACCCGAATTTTTCCATTAATTATTCTAGGGATTATCAGATATTTCTATTAAAATGCGGAATAATAAATCTCAAAAACAGTTTACATCCCATGCTACAATTGGGTTTATAGTATTCCTAACCATAATTTAAAGCAACAAGGAATGTACAAAAATAAAAGCTACTTCTCATCCAAGTCATTACTGCTCTTACCTCCTCACGCACAACGACTACTACCTAAACCTACAATACATGAAAAATCTACAACATTAGACCACAACTATGGTGAGTTACATCATACTCTGTTTTCATGCAATCATCCTATTTAACTCTTATCTCTTCTTCTCATCTCATTTATTATATCCTCATATCTTCTCGTATACATCTCAAACTCTTACTCTATCTTACCTCATGCTTTCTCATTTCTTTCCATGCTCATATGATACTTTAACTTCATTCCATCTCATACATTCTATTTCTCTAACAACACATCTCTTCGTTACTCTTACTTTATCTTTGTCTCATCTCTTTTCGCCTTTTGCCTTTCTATTCTCATATTCTCATGTCGTGCCCTTCTTTTCTCCCTTAGACCCAACCAGTCTAACCACATATGATAGCTTCACTTATCATATTGGAGAACTATGACATATTCCACTCATTGTAATGCAAGTACAATTTTATACTTCAATATGCATACGAAATACCATTTAAATCATCAAATTGTGAAAAACTTGGATAAAAAAAATACTTGTAGTTGTACATAAAAGGGGAGTTAATACATATATTGAAATAGGTATATGTATTAAGTATTATTTTGTATAAATAATACCATGATGAGAAAGTACATGTAACTATGATTCTGTGGATATAAAAAGTGCCGAAAACGAAGTTCGTATGCAAACGTTACGAGCTTTCGATGAAAACTTACAAGTCGGCCGCCAAACGACGTAATTAATGAAACTTCAAATGCTTCGTTAGGGGTCTTAAATGATTAATTTCAACTTCAAACAATTTCCCTCGATCACACTACGATCTAGTATTCACTTTTATCCTTAACTCATTTTGCCCAAAAAATCCATAAGGATCGGACAGTGCAACACCGGCTTTCCCGTTAACAAATCTTCAAACGACTCGTAGGTTAGCTACGCAACTCGTTTGACGAACATGTTAACATTATACGAATTAGTAAATATGCTAGTATTTGATTCAGTTCCTGGAATTTCATTCTTACGAAGTTTTAGTACTTCCGTAAAAACAGTCAAATCACAGCAACCAGAATCCACCATTATCGTACTTTCAAACGCTTTGTTCGTGTAGCTACACTACCTGTTTGAAATACAATTTTATGTTTTATGAACCAGGAAATAGTGTACTTTAATCTGCCATTTTCGAATGTATGACGAGATGTCGGATATCATCGGCCCCTCGCATCCGGACCGAGAATGCAACACACGACGTGCTCTCTTCAACTCAAATTACCAAACACCCTAAAAAAGAATGAGAGGAGCTATGATTTTCCAAAATCACCCTCTCCCTCTCTTTAAGATTCTCTCTCTCTCTCTCTAACTATCTCAACGACGCGCCACCGACGGCCTACACTGGCGCTACCATGCACTGCCACCGTCTGTCACCCTTCAGCCACCAGAGCAACCCCGAACAACCCCTGTGCCAATGTCCAAACCCAAACCAGCCCTCCCCTCCCATTCGACTTTATTTTCCAACGCAACACAACCGCCAACCACCACTCCATTGTCGTCGACAACAGATGTCCGACGAGAATTCTGGCGATCGGAAAAGTTTTTTGGCAATCATTTTTCTAGCCATTCCAAATCTGATCCGACCTCTTCTTGAGCTGCTTGAAATGCTGCCCGATTTGTTTTAAAACGAGATCCAACGCTTTTAACAAAAACCCAAACGTTAAAGCACGCTATGAAAGTGAGTATGCACGACCCCATTTTCAAACCCTTTTTACAACTTTTAGGGGAGAATACTTGCATATAACTAGTATATATTATTTATATAAACCTTAAATGGTTAGTTATTGTTTATATAAAATCATTATTCATCTGTTTGATAAACCTATGTTTATTTTAAACTGATATGTACAGTTGTTGAAACTTTGTTTACATATCTGGTATGATAGTTATGAATTGGTCAAAATTGGTTATAAACAATTACAATGGTTATGCTGTCAAAATCTGGTTATACAACATTTATAGTGGTTATGCAGCCAAAATATGGTTATAAACTATATACAATAGTTATAACCCGTCAAACTTTTGCCTGGTAAATTTAGCAGTTAAATTTAAGGCACACACATATTTAGATTTGTTAATTCGATGGTTACATGATACATTTCATCACAAAGTGTAATACTTAGAAAAGATCCTTGATCTATAACCGTTAATTATTAAGTGAGTGGGAGAGTTATATATAGATCTATATGGGTTGACACTCCCACCTGTGGTTGCTAGCTACAACCTTGACGGAAGAGTCACATCGGGTGATAACTGTCTACATTTTTAAGATGTCCGATGACGCATCGAGATTCATTTTACGACGTACAACAACATCGTCGGGAGTGTCAACCACTCACCAACAACTCGATTATAGGGACTCATTATAACGTTGAGAACACTCTAAATGCATTTATATATTTGTTGAAATATTATATCTATACAACTTAAACGTATACTTTTGGGTTTAAAAGTACATGTGTGTGTATATATATATATATATATATATATATATATATATATATATATATATATATATATATAATGGTCAAAAGATTAGCCTTGAGCCTTGGGCTCTTGGGCTCTTTTGATTAATTACCTGTCATTTAACAGGTTTATGGTAGTGTCTCTCTATGGTAGTTTTTGGAAGTTAGAATTGGTTAGCAGTTAATAACCGTCAACTTCCAAGCCTATAAATACCACAAATGCTTCATATTTTTGGGTTGAGCACTACACACAAAAATCTGAAACATTTATCCTCTTTTTTTTTCATCTATGTTTATGGAGACATTGTACAGATTCGACAGATTCAAGATTATATCTTGAATATATTGTTGTATCCTCAAGAGAGATCCATACCCTGGAAATTTTTGTCTTAGGACACTGCTTACTGGCCTCAATCACTACAAATTCGTGGTTGTAATCTTTGTGTAAAACAATTTGAAGCATGTTTTCTGTATAAATATTATTATAAGACTTTTATTCGATTTTGTTTTTCATTACAATTATACTTTTTGTTGTTGATTTTATACCCTTGTCATAACATTCGTGGTTGTAATCTTTGTTGTTGATTTTATACCCTTGTCATAACTTTTTGTTGTTGATTTTATACCCTTGTCATAACATTACAATTTGAAGTGATTTTATACCTCTATATATCTACTCTACAATTACTACTACAAGAGAGATATGAGAATCATTGAAAAAGAAATACAAAACATAAGTGGTTTTGTTCCAAGAAATTCGTGATTGGAAAGTTCATGAAAGTCAAGATGGTGGATACCAAACCTCTCCTTAAATAAGTAGAGGAACTTCAAGTAATCTCTCATGATCTTGAAGTTGAAGGTATGGGAATAAACTCTAACTTTCGTGTTGGTTCAATCATTGAAAAACTTCCTCCTTCTTGGAAGAATTTCAAATTATATCTTAAGAACTTAACTAATGACATCAGTTTTGAGCAACTTGTGTTGAGAATTCATGTTAGAGAAGATAACAGATTCAATGAAAGGATGATGCAAATATCTTGGAACCAAGTGAAAGCTTTGTTGGAGATGCAAAGACTTCTAAGACAAAGCATAACATGTAACACCCGGTTTACAAGGTGCTCAGTTGCAACTTCGGAGGCCAAGGGTATAATCATAACATGTCAATTCGTCCTTTTATGGGTCTCGGGTCTTATTCGGAAGGCAGTAGGGCTCGGGTGTGGAGTTGGGAGCGTAGGGTTTGTCAGCACCTTTTCGTGGATATGAAGTTCGTAGGAAACAGACTTAGAATGAAGAAGTTATAGTACTTTGAGGTTATTTGCATTATTGGTCCTTAGTGAAGAAAAGTGGAAAGGAGATCCCATGCATGCAAGGTGGCCAACACAAGAGTACGCCCAGCGTAAGCTGGGGTACACCCAACATAGAGGGGATAAGTGGTCACGGGTGTTGGAGACGTACACCCAACATACGAGAAGTACGCCCAGCGTACGCTCAAAGTCCCCAAACCCTAATTATTAGGGTGTGCCACTATATAAAGAACGTTATACCCTCAAGGGTCAGCCTCCTTTTCACCCTTAGATAGTTTTCACGAAACCCTAATCTTCTTTGAGTGTTCTTGGAGCATGGAGGGCTTTGTGAGAGGATTTTGGTGTTTTGGATCCACCCTTCAAGGAAGAAAAGGTCAAGGCAAGGTGTTGGTGCAAAAGAGAAGTTTTAGATCTGGGATTCCTGCTTCACTTCAGACCTTTTCAAGGTATAAAGTCTTGATTTTGATGATTAATCTCTTAGATCTCTCTTAGGATGAGTTTATGGACTCTTTTGGTCCCAAGAATGGATCTTTATGACTCAAGCACGTTTCTAAGTCCAGGGTTGCCACCCTTAGTATCATATGAGTCCCATAAGCAGTAAAGTTTCAATATGTAGGGCTTATTTGTGGCCATGCATGAGATCTAGCCCTTTTCATGGAAGTTTGTTGTCACATTTCAAGTTTGGGATCATTTGGTGGATTGCAAGCCACCAAGTAATCAACTTTATGGATTAAGATGTCAAAGAGGACTTGGATCTGTAATTGTAGCTGCTGGAATGGAGTATTAAGCACTTAATGGAAAAGTAGCTTAACAGAGGAGTACGTTGGGCGTACATGCAGGTACGCGCAGCGTACACCACCTTCAGCCAGTACGCTTAGCGTACAATGGAGTATGCTCCGCGTACTCATCAATTATGGGATTGGAGTGTTTTGGGCCTCGGGTTGGGCCAGGCAGTGGACTTTGGGCCTTTGGGCCTTAGTGGACCATCAGAAGTCAGATGTTTTAGGTCATGAATATGTTTCGGATAAAGGTAAGGCCCATTACAGGGATTGGGCCCAATTTAGCAAATTAGGCCATTAGTGGACCACTAATGGGCTTGGAAATCCTACCTAGTGTTGGGCTTTTGTTTTGGGATTGGGCCTTAATTTCGGATCATAATGGGCCAGGGGTAGAATAGTCATTTTACCCCATCAATGGATTAGGGATTATGGTATAGGACCCAATTGCTAATTGGGTATATTGATTAGTAGTGACAGCTCGGGAACCTAGCAGGGCATCAGCTAAGGAGTTCGTGCGGGAAGCTTCTGCAGTGCGAGGTGAGTCTTCTCACCATACCAATGGGTCTAAGGCACCAAGGCTGACCCATGTTATGTTATGTGGTACACTAGTTGTAGTAGAGATCTGTGGTATGGTAGTTAGCTTTATGCTAAGTGGTATGCTAGTGATTATATGATATGTAATATGCTAGTTGTCTTTGCGATACTTGCATGGAAGACACCGGGGGATCCCGTGGCAATTGGACGTAAGACCTTGTGGGGTAGCCCATGGTTTTCCTAGGTTAAGACCATGTGGGGTAGCCCATGGCATGCTTACAGGTTGATGTTTGTGTTATGTAGATATTTATATGACATATGATATGTTATGTGATTATGTATGTTTTTGCATGGAACACCCCGGGGGGAGCCCATGACAATTGGACGTAAGACCATGTTGGGTATCCCATGACGTTCCTAGGTAAAGACCATGTGGGGTAGCCCATGGCACGTTCGATGTAAGACCATGTGGGGTAGCCCATGGCATTCCTAGGTAAAGACCATGTGGGGTAGCCCATGGCACAATGGTGTAAGACCCTGGGGGGAGCCTACGACATCCTTACAGGTTTATGTATGTATGGCTTATGTGATATATGTAGCTTTTATAGCTGATAGGTTATATGATATGTGGATTGTGTGTGTGGTATGCTCTGGGAAACTCACTAAGCTTCGTGCTTACAGGTTTGTTTATGGTTTCAGGTATCATCGTTTTGGAAAGGAAGGGCTTGGATTGATCGCAGTGCACACACCTATGATTTACGCAAGGGATGATTTTGGGATGAACTTTGATAAATGTTTTGCTTAAGGATGATTGGAATGTTTGAAATAAATGGTATCAATGTTTTAGTTATATTAAAGATGAAATTTTTACCCTTGATTTTTGGGTCGTTACAAGTTGGTATCAGAGCCTTGGTTTGAGGGATTCGGGCATATTTCCGGGTGTGTCTGAACTCAAACTGAGGATCTGTAAAGTTTTTTTTAAATGTTTTCAAGGAAACATTTTCTAAGAAAAGGAAGTGTGTGGTACATGCAATCAGCCGAGCTCAAGTAAGTTTCCCCAGAATACCCACATTTGTTATCTGTTATGATTTGATTATGAATCTGTGAATCGCATGCTAGTTAGGACTAGGGGAGATGCCTGTATATGTTGTATGAGGTGGTAGACTTGCATGCTAGTGCTGAGTAGTCAGCAATAGGTTAGTCTGATATGTGGTGCTTGTAGCCATGAGGATATTGGATGTCATGCTGGAATGAGAATGATAATTGGAATTTTTAACTGCAATGTGTATGTTTTGAAAATTGTATACGGTTAGGATCTTATAGCCTTAGAATAAGTGGTCTGGCTCGTTTCCTGTTCTGTGTACAATTTGCATGCATAAGGCAGCCGACAGCGAGGATGGATGGATGCGGACAACATGAGTGGTGGTATGTGAGCTGAATGTTTTATGATAGTTCATGGGTCGGAGACTACCCTAGGATGAGGTTAGCGACAAGCGTTACCTGCTTGCGGATTGTATCTGTGGATAGACTGACTTGTCTAGTGTATGGTGGTTAGATTTACCGATTACCTGAATGCTGCTTGCTTTGTGCTTTGTAGGACTTTTATTAATGTGAGTTAACTATTAAGTGAATATGCTAAGTCACATGTAGCACATAATGGATAATCTCAGAGTGATGGACTTTACCCTATTGCGCAGCTCTTGTATGAGTCCAACCGTTCTAGGGATGAGTCCTTTACATGAAGGATTATGTGATCTCTTCTACATGTGGCTATATTCATGAAGTAGCTAGTTGACATTAATTGGAATCTTTCTACAGCTGAGGGCAGGGTGAGGTTGGGAACCTAGGAAAGCCTAGGATATGCTCTAGCGAGCTTAGTGGGGCGATTCGGTGAAGTTGGGAACCTAGGGGGAGCCTAGGAGGTGCTACGGTAGAGATCGTCTTGCTGTTTAGCAAACATTTAGTATACCGTTGGAGTAAGTGACTTAGAGGATTCAGGAGGATTACTGAGGAAAGTATGGATAGGTGTGGAAGGTAGTATTGGGCCCGTACTACTGAAAGCACAGGATCCATACTCGAATCGGTGAGAGTCTTGGAGAATCTGAGAAGCTTACGGGAAGGGGAATTCTTGGTTATGCCTTGACTCTCGGAATAGCTGCTTTGCAGAATGAGGATGAGCACGTATGGGAAGGACCAGGGTTTGGTCCCGGATCCGGTGGTGAGCCACCTAGTGGAAGGACTGTCAGGATTTTGAGTTTTCCTTGGATCTCTTGTATCAGACGACAAGGATTGATTGTGCGATCTATTGCACTTTCGGGAGTGGAGACTATGTCTTAGGGATAGTTTGTAGCCCGGTTTAGAGCATGGGTTGCTCCAGCAATTACAGTTCAATCGTTGATTGAGCTGATGAGTGTGTCAGGGTGGTCGAGGTAACACAGGAGGAGGATGTCAGGATTCCTTCATATGTTTGCGTAAATGCTATCTTTTACCATTTCCAATGGATATCAGGAATTTGCATCGCTTTAGAATTGTGATAAGTTAGATCTCTGGTTGATTATCTGCTAGTGTCTGAGTTAGCAAGAGTTGTCAGATGCCATTCAGCATGCCGAGGAATGTGTGAGGATTCTTCAGACGGGCGTATCTTGCAGAGCGGGTTCCGCGGGTACCGTGATTGCTCTGAATCATTGTCAGAATCTGTTCAGTGATTTGGGTTGCTACATGTGTAGCAGGTTTGGCCACGTCATCAAGGATTGCCCATAGGGGGCAAGTTCGTTCTACTTTGTTGTGATCAGATGGGTAACAAGGAGATCGATTGTCTGACGATCAGGGAGGAGCAGTGAGGTCTCCTGCTCCAGTCATTTTTAAGCATCTGGAGTCACTAATGTTGTTAGGATTTAAGAGGTGTTAGCTGGTTTCAGGAAGTGTGTTGTTTGGACAGGGATACTTTTGGTGCGCTAGCTTTGGTAAGCACTAGTCGTCAGCAAAGTGAACATTGGAACGAAAGGAGGATTGGGAATCCTTCAAATTTCATGTGCCTAACAGACTTAGTTGAATCTAAGTGGGGGAGAACCATTCAGATACTCAGGGCAGAAGCAAGTGTGAAACTCTGATGCATTTCACATCCCCATTGGGAAAACGACAGGCGGCCTTAGGGGCTGATTGAATATAGGATATCGTGGGATGGGAGTTCGGGAAACTCCCCAACATTTGGATCGCGTCTTTCAGAGGCCATATAGTAGGCTTTGGGGGAGGGAACCAGGTAGAGTTCTAGTCAGTATTTGAGTTTAGTTGGGATGATAGACCACGTTGGCGCTCTTCGTTGAGATGTGTTCGGATTGATAGATGAGCGATAGGACTATGGGCAGTGATCATGACAGTGTGGAAAGTGTTGTAAGACTATGGGGGAGCCGTAGCATTCACTATCGGTTAGATAGCGTGGGAAGTGTTGTAAGACTGCGGGGTGCCATAGCGTTCACGGATTCTTTCAGGTGATTTGGACTAGGGTAGGATAGTTTGCAGGGTTGTAGGGAGCCACAAGTTAGATGGATCTGGACCAGAGGTGATTGATCGATTAGTTATCCGGGGGCGAGCCCCGACGATTATGGGAATTCAGGTTGGAACCGATAGAGATTGTTGAGAAAAGGGTTGGATCTTGAGATATAGGATCATGTGGATGAGTAGTGCATGTCACAATAGGGCTACGGCAGGGTAGCCCTGATATTGGACCTCATAAGAACCTGGTGGTTGGACCGGGTGCGAGACTGGTAGTCTCAGGGAATCGGCTAAGGGTATTTATTAATCGGTCGAGTAAAGGATGACGGGAAGTCGTGGTGCATTATGCAAATGCCTATTTGAGGATCTCTAGATAGGAGCGGAGGATCAATTTGGCTTTGGATAGGAACCCGAAATCAGAATTCGCACATGTGTTGGTGCAGGATTTTATTTCAGTGAGATGGGATGTGGGGCATCTATATGCCAAGGGCATCGAGGGCAGCATTCCAGGGTGATGAACGGCTTGGTTTGATAGTAGTTTAAGCCTTTGTGACGTGTCTCGGGTGGCTCTATCCGTAATAGAGCCACGACATGTTGGAATCAGGAAACGGTAGGTCGAAGGAGACCGGGTATGATGTAAGACTACAACTATTCTAGTAGTATTCATGAAGGGTCCAGTTAATGGTTTGGTCTAGGCTTTCATTGTATTAGTTCAGTATGAGTCTTTAATGCATTTTTTTGGGTTGTTTAGCTGTTTACGGTCGGTGAGTGAGTTTACGGCCGTAAACGTGAACCCATTTTGCGGCCCAGTCGAGTATATATAGTAGAGGTGTAGGTCTTTGTCTAGTTGTTGATGCCAGAGAGTTTACGTTTTGTCGAGTTGTACCAGACGTTTTATGCTATAAACGTGTGCAAGCTTGATTTCTTTTCTTCTTATACTTCTATTGTGATTGTTTGTTGCTTGATCATTGGTAAAAATCCTTTTCAGGACCTTACAATTGGTATCAGAGCAAAAACCGGTGTCAAAGCTTCACTCAATCGAGTTTTCGGCTGTTTAGACTGACATTCCTTGTTGTTCGAGATTGGTTTTAGTGTTTTCGTGGTTAAAGGGACCGAATCTACACCAAAAACGCGTTTTTGAAGATCTTCTGGGAGTTTACTGCCAACCGTAAACTCAGTTTACGGCTGTAAACTCAAGAACCTTAAACAACCGTAAACTGTGAATCTTCATTAACCGTAAACTAAGCTTCAATAACCGTAAACGCTTAAACCGTAAACGTTCAAACCGTAATCATCCAAACCGTAAACGCAGTTTACGGTCGTAAATTATTCAACCGTAAACCCAGTTTGCGGTCGTAAACACCTCAACCGTAAACCAAGTTTACGGTCGTAAACTCATTAACCGTAAATCCAGTTTACGTTCGTAATCACATCAACCATAAACTCTTTTGTGACTTTAATTTGCTTTAATTTCAAATGGAATCTCAAAGTCAAACTCATTTTCACGAACTTGATACTGTCATGGGCACAACTACGCGCATTCCAAGATTAATGTCTGCAGATGGTTTTCCTGAGTGGAAATACAAGATTGAAAAATACATTAAAATGAAGGACTTTAAAGTCTGGAGAAGCATTCTTAGAGGCCCTGTTAGAATCACTATGACAGTTGGAGGACAAGTGATTGACAAGGCTGTTGAAAACTACACAGATGAGGAGTTTGAGAAAGTTGAAGAACAAGAAAGGGCTTTAGCCACTCTAACCATGGCATTATCTCCTGATATTGCTCAATGTTTCCGAGAGTATACTTCAGCTAAAGATTTGTGGGAAGCCCTAATTGAGGTATATGAGGGCAATGAAGATGTGAAGGAGAGTCGCCAGGACATGTTGTGACAAATGTTCAATATGTTCAACTACATTCCCGGAGAGACTCTTGAGGCACAGCTGCAGCAGTTCACAACTCTCACCACTGACATGAATATATCTGGGATTTTCTTGACCAAGTCAGAGATTAACAAGAAGCTTCTGAATGCTCTTCCCAGGTCATGGGACATGAATGTTGCTGTGATTAAGAAGACCAAGGATCTAAATCGCCTCACTCTTGCTGAAATCATGGTGATCATCAAAGCTTGTGATATTGATGACAAACAGAGAGAAATTAACCATGTGAACTCGTACTCTACTGCAAATCTTGGAATCTCATCCAACAATGCTCTCTCCTCAATCATGTCTTCCTCAGGTCAAACTTTTGCTGCTCAACCACCTCAGATTCAGACCTTCGCTGATGCATCATCCATTCCTTATTCTCAAAGCCAGCCATTTGTCACTCCACCAGCTGTTCCGCCTCCAAATGTGCCAGTTGTAGCCTCTTCCTCAAACACGAAAGACACTTATGATAATCTGGCTCTAGCCACTGGGCTTGTTAACTGCTACAATACCTTTGTAGCTGGAGAGCTTCCACCTCAGCTATCATTTGCTGACCTGGATCAAATTCATCCAGAAGACGTGGAAGAGATGGACATTACATGGCAGATTGATATGGCTGTTTTTAGGGCCAAGCAGTTTGCTAAGAAGACAGGGAAGAACAACTGGGGCATGAATACAGACAAGAAGGTGGGATTCAACAAGGGCATGCTGTGATGTTTGAACTGTCATGAGCCGGGTCACTTTACTCGTGAGTGTCCAAAACCAGATCGTAGGACGAACAACAACAGCACGATGGTTGCAGTGGGAAACAACCGTGCACGTGCTGCGGTTAATGGTGAGACTGCTATGGTCGCTCAGTCCTTTGACTGGGAGGACCAGATGCAGGCTTTGAATATTTCAGGGCCAGAAAACGCTCACCTAGCTCAAATTGATGATGATCCCCTGAAGAATGATGCAGCTGATCCTGAAGCAGAAATGATGGAGCTACAGTTTGCTCTAATGGTGTCTTCTACTTCCGAGCCCAGGAAAAGTGAGGTAAATCTACCGTCTTGTTCTCAGACATGTAATGAATATGTAAAACTTCTTCATGATGAAATTCAATTATTACGTAGAGAAGTAGAGGACCTTAGATATGAGGGCTATCAGCTTAGGAAAGGACAGAAACCCCTTAAGGCCCAGTTAGAGACAAAAATAAAAGATTTTAAAAGAATTCAGACAGAATACAGTGAAAAATGTAAGCTTTATGATTATGTTAAGAGACAAAATGATGAGTTAATTACCGAGCTTGATACATTAAAAAGACAATTTGAAACTGCAAATTTTGATTTTAGAAAATTTGATGGATCAAGCGAGGTAGTTGCCAACATGATTGATCACTGCATGCAGTTCAAACGAAACCAAAAAAAAAGGGTTTAGGATATGATAGTGTACCTCCTCCTTATAATCATACATATCAGTATCAACACCTATCCAAGGATGAGATTGCTAATGAACCATTTATGATTTATGGCAAGCCATTAAGGTTTCGTTTCAGGCGGATTTATTAATGTTGAAAGTACTAACATTTCTACTTCCCCTGCAGATCAACCCTTAGATCAGGCAAAGCGTGAAGTTGGAGAATCTGTTTCTGTTTCTGTTTCTGTTTCTGATTCTGATATTTTTGTTTCAAATGAAAAAGTTTGTGTTTCTGATGTTAAGACTGAGAATGTTTCGTGTGATGTTTCCACATCTGCTACTGTTGAACTTAATTTCTTTGATATGTTTGATGAATTGTTTTGTAATTCTGATGCTTGTGATTCTCATGAAAATCCATCAATTCCACAAGTCACACCATCTGAGGCACCCTCACTTATCTCACAACCTATTTCTCATTAATGTTCTTCTGAGAAGAGTAAGAGTGTCTGTCAAGAAAACAAATCTGAAAATTGCAGTACAAGTTCAAATAATAAACAGATTTGTTTTAATTGTGGTGTTGGTGGTCATATAGCTAGGAATTGTCAAAATAGGATCTTTGTGAACTATATGTCACAAAGAGGAGAGAACGAATCTCGAGGAAGGTCTTTAATTAGAAAATCCTCAAGAACTCGTTCTCGAAATAATGATTGGAAAGATGATCGAAGCAGAAAAAGGGCTGTTTTTCAAAAGAATAAAAAGGTTTTTAATAACAAAGCTCCAAATAGTTTGCCAAAACCGAATAAGGCTCCGCCAAGATCGGTTTCATCAAAGAGCAATTCTGGATCTTCAACCACTTCTGGTAGAACATCCAGAGGCTCAGTGCAAACTAATAAGAAACTTATTTCAAAACCACCTGACAATGTTATAAAACCTAAATATCATTGGATGCCCAAATCAATTTCCAATCCATCGTCACCATCCTCTGAAGTGATTAGGAATGAGGATCCTAATTTGAAAACATTAAAAGATAAATCAGAGAAAGCGAAAAGGAAACCCATGATAGTGATGACCTGGGTTCCCAAATCTAAATGATCCCGCTCATTTTGCAGGGACAGTTGCGGAGGAATATGGTTCGTCCTTGGTACGTCGACAGCGGCTGCTCCCGGCATATGACAGGAGACATCTCCCAATTGAGCGACATTCAATCTTTTAATGGGGGGTATGTTTCCTTCGCGGGCGAAGATGGTGGCAAGATCACTCAGAGAGGAACCGTTACAAATGGAGTTCTAAGCTTTGAAAATGTCAACTTTGCTCCAGAGTTAAAGCATAGCTTGTTGAGTGTTTCCCAAATTTGCGACAAAGGCTATTCTACCCATTTTACCGATAAAGAATGCATGATTCTCAAGCCAGGCATTGTCATCTCGGAAGAGTGGATTCTCGTCAAATCTAAGCGGGATGGGAATGCTTACATTATTGACATGAACAGTAACATACCTGAACAAGTCACTTGCCTATTTTCAAAAGTGTCCGAACAAAATGCGATGCTGTGGCACCGACGACTAGGTCATGCTAACGCGAAAAACCTGAATCGCCTTGCTAAAAAGGAGATGGTCCGAGGCTTACCTGTCAGAGACTTTATTACATTTGAGAAGTGTGTGTCCTGTGCCCAAGGAAAACATCATAGAAAACCACACCTGCCAAAGCAAGTTAACTCAATCAGTCAGGTGCTCCAATTATTGCATATGGACTTATTTGGTTCGGTCAACGTCCTGAGCATCAACAGAAGTTCGTATTGTCTAGTTGTGATCGATGATTTCTCTCGTTTTACGTGGGTCTTCTTCTTATCCAACAAAGCTGGGGTTGCTGATCTGATAAAGAAGTTCATTGTGATGATTGAGAATCAAACCAACAACCAGGTGAAGGCGCTTCGTACTGACAATGGAAATGAGTTCAAGAATGCGGTTCTTGACCATTTTTGCGCAGAAAAGGGGATCGTGCGTCAATACAGCTCTGCTCACACGCCTCAACAAAACGGTGTTGCTGAAAGAAGAAATATAACTTTAAAAGACATTGCAAGGACAATGCTTTGTGATTCTAAATTACCTGTTTTCTTTTGGGCCGAGGCGATTAACACTGCTTGCTACGTGCAGAATCGTGTTCTAATCAACAAAGCTCAGATGAAGACACCGTACGAGATTCTCTATTGGCTGCCCTTGCACTCTTCTTCACTTGGAACCCAACCCTAAATTCAATGCCAAAGCCGATGATTGTTACTTTGTAGGGTATGCTGCGCGCACCGCGTATAGGGTTTACAACAAGAAGACTAAGCATATTTTCGAATCCTATGACGTGCACTGGTTGGAGGAGAATGAAACAGACGCTCGAGTGGGTCCTGATTGGTTATTTGATTACACATCGCTTTTCAAATCCTTAAATGTGTCTTCAGATTGTTCAAATGGATCCTCTTCTGCTTCGAAGATTGTTTCTGAAGACGAAGATGAAGAAGTTGTTTACAGACCTCCAACGGTTGAGGGGGAGTCCTCTGCTCCATCTGAGGGGGAGTCCTCTACTCCACCTGAAGGGTAGTCATCTGATCGACTTGATAGTCCAGAGTCTAAAGTTCAAAATGGAACTCCTGATGCTGACGCTACACCTCTTACCCCTGTTGAAAGAGAGTTCATGTCTAGAGATGCTTCCGCTGTCACTCCAAATTTTATGGAACTACTCTTACCTGAAGAAATTGCTAATGAGTTTGTAGTAGATTCATCTAATGTGGATCAATTAGCAAATGATGGAGGTTTCAACATTCACACTCTTCCTGTTTCACTCAATGATATCAGCCAAGACATACCTTCAAGAATTCAACGCGATCATCCTATTAATAACGTCATTGGTCAGCTGGGTGATGGAGTTAAAACCAGAAGTCAGAGTGGAGATGTCAATGCATGTCTCTACTCTTGCTTTATATCTCAAATAGAGCCCAAGAACGTTGACATGGCTTTGAATGAGCCCAGCTGGGTAGATGCGATGCATGAAGAGCTAAATCAGTTTGAAAAGCTCGGGGTTTGGAAATTGGTTGAGTTACCAAAGGGCAAAAGGTCTCTTGACACACGCTGGGTCTATCGAAACAAGCAGGATGATTCTGGTGTAATAGTGCGCAAAAAAGCAAGGTTGGTCGTTTGCGGGTTTCGACAAGTTGAGGGTCTTGATTATACCGAGGTTTATGCTCCCGTGGCTCGCTTGGAGGGTATTCGTATCTTCCTTGCATATGCTTCCTACATGAAATTTACGGTTTACTAAATGGATGTCAAGACTGCCTTCTTGTATGGAAAGGTGAAGGAAGAAATCTACGTTGATTAGCCCCCTGGGTTCGTTAACTCAAAGTTTCCTAATCATGTCTACAAGTTGGACAAGGCGTTGTATGGGTTACATCAAGCTCCTCGAGCATGGTATGCGACTCTAACAAAGCACTTGCTCGAGCATGGATACTCTCGCGGCACTATTGATCAAACTTTATTCATCAAGCATGTTGGTAATGATCAGATTCTAGTCCAGATTTACGTTGACGACATTATCTTCGGGTCTACCAGTCCACAACTATGCAAAGAGTTTGAAGGCGTGATGAAAAAGCGGTTTGAGATGAGTTCACTGGGTGAAATGACCATGTTTCTGGGGCTTCAGGTCAAACAAAATTCAACCGGAATCCTGCTACATCAAGCTAAGTATGTGGAGGATATTCTTGAGAAGTTCGGGTTTCAAGACACAAAACCTGCATCGACACCAATGGCTGAAAGACCCCTGCTGAAGCCATATATTGATGGCGAATCCGTAGATCAGACACACTACAGATCGATGATCAGATCGTTGATATATCTTACTGCAAGTCGTCCCGACATCATGTTTGCAGTTTGTCAATGTGCTCGCTATCAGGCTAATCCTAAACTTTCTCATCTTATTGCTGTCAAAAGGATTTTTCGGTATATCAAAGGCAGCCCAAAATTGGGTCTTTGGTATCCGAAGAATTCTGAATTTGATTTATATGCTTTTGCTGACAGTAATTATGGAGGCTGTGAGCTTGACAGAAAATCTACTTCAGGAGGGTGCCAATTCCTTGGAGATAGGCTGGTGTCGTGGCAGTGCAAGAAACAACATACCGTCTCAACCTCAAGAACAGAAGCAGAATACGTTGCTGCATCTGCTTGCTGTTCTCAGGTTATCTGGATCCAACATCAGCTGTTGGACTACGGTTTGAATTATCTAGAAACCTCCATTCACTGTGATAATGAGGCCGCAATTCAAATTACTAAAAATCCTGTCCAACATTCCAAAACCAAGCACATTGACATCAAAATTTACTTTATCAGAGATTGTTATGAGCGCTCGCTCATCCGGCTGGAACAGGTTCCCACTGCTAATAATGTGGCGGATATGTTCACCAAGCCTTTTAACAAAGCTCGATTCGATGTGCTTGTGGGATTTTTAAAAATGATTCGTTTTGAGGATTAAATTTTTGTTTTTACTTAGGTTAGTTTAAATTTGTGCATTTTAGTGATTTCATTCTCACCTATGCACAAATTTAGGGGGAGAAATAATCAGAAATCCAAAAATATTTTATTTCTATTTTATTTTTTTCAGAAAATAAGAAAAATCCAAAAACATTATAAAACAAATAAAAAAACAAAAATATGTTTCTGTTAGTCTTGCTTGTGGATGTTGTACTGGGAAGTGATATTATCAAGTGATAACAGGCAATCTGACTCTGTGTAACGTACCCAAAATTAAGTTGTCTATGCTCTGTGTTTGATGCGCTGGTAGGCATGAAAGATTCTAAAAGGACTTGACTAGTGTCACACCCCGCTAAAATGGAAACGCAAGGTATGACAGCGACAAAGGTTTCATTGCAAAAGATAAAGATACATCACCATAGCAATATTTAAAAGTTTACAACCCATAGCTTAAACAAAACAAAGTACAAGTTTTCCGAAATGACATTGTTCAAAATATAACTTCATAAAATAACTTCCACACGATGCAGCATGCTCTATGATGATGAATCTCTATATCCACTTACTAATTATTTCCTGAAAAAGCATGTAAAACGAGCGTCAACTATGAAAATAGTTCGTGAGTTCACCGGTTTATAAAATCAAGATTTGGTATAAGACTTTTCATAAATACAAGTACATTGCTTTAATGAGAACAAAGTTCATTGCTATAATGAGAAACAAAGTTGATTGCTAAAATTGATAAACGAGTTTATTGCCATAATAGATAACAAGTTTATTGCTATAATGTGTAACGAGTTTGTATGTGTATGAGCAAACAATGAGTCTCAACCAAACCTATGACTGAAGCCCTATCAAGATCTATGCTTATCGTTCCATAGATGAATATGGTATCATGCACTCCAGCAATAGGGCGAGTGAGGAGTTGTCAATTCCTAATAGCGCTATCCATAATGACCATTGGCTCAAAGAGTTAATGGTTAGAGATAAGGGAAGGGCCTTAGTACGATAAGTTCTCATGTTCCGTGATGCATAGACATACATAGATAGACATAGCAATAAAATAGCAATCATGTTTGATACAAATCAATTTAAATA
The DNA here is from genome assembly GCF_052849685.1 of Lactuca virosa. Classification (NCBI taxonomy): domain Eukaryota; kingdom Viridiplantae; phylum Streptophyta; class Magnoliopsida; order Asterales; family Asteraceae; genus Lactuca; species Lactuca virosa. The sequence continues at coordinate 25,878,441 of NC_136428.1, forward strand.
CAACATTCAAATAATAGTTTTTCGGGACATGCTTTTCCACCCCAAAACATAAAAACTGAAAATAGGGAGTGCGTGAATACTCACAATGTTTCGAGTAGGTACAAGTGGTGCCTCGGAATACACCAACGTCTTACTACCGGGATCCTATGACATCAAACATACACTAGTGAGTTTCCATGTCGAAGTCTAATGGTAATATACTAAACTCTACATATAGTGAAATGCCAATTTATGTTCTAATATTGGATTTATATTAATTGGTTACAATTTTTCTGAAATGGTGAAATTCTATAAGTTATGTGATTAAGACAATTTTGGATATTAATTTTCCAGATTTAGTAATATAATTTGGGGGTATTTCAACACATTTAAAGGTGTTTTAAATTCCTAAAAATGCAAAATATTATCAAATAGTTTCCAAAAATTGTCAAACCTTGTATTTTCATTCTAAATACAATAGAGGTTTTCCAGAAAATTTCCCTTGAATTTTTGATATGGTTAACTATTTTTCCAAGTTTTTAAGCCTTCATAAGCAAATAAATTCACGAAATATAGCATTCAAAGGATGAAAATTGTCAAACTTTTTATTTAACTGTTATTATACATTACTAAGCTAGGAAAAATATAAAAATGGATTTCCAAGCTGTTTAATTATATTTTATGATTTTTGAGCATTTATTCTAATAAAAATTGAAATAAATAGAAAACAGTTTCCAAAATTACTCAAACTTTTTATTTAACTGTTATTATACATTACTAAGCTAGGAAAAATATAAAAATTGATTTCCAAGCTGTTTAATTATATTTTATGATTTTTGAGCATTTATTCTAATAAAAATTGAAATAAATAGAAAACAGTTTCCAAAATTACTCAAACTTTTTATTTAACTGTTATTATACATAACTAGGCTGGGAAAAATATAAAAGATATTTTTCAGTGGTTATTTCTATTTTTGCTTGTTTTATCCCCTTAAATAATCATTAATTGAAGAATAAATAACAAACAGGTAAAATAAATTACCAAAAATTTTCGTGACATCATTTACAGTGTAATTAATCTGGGAAAAAATACCAAAAGTGGTTTTCATATTGTATAATCCGGTTTTGGATATTTATGTGTATTTAAGTGTATTTAAGTGTATTTAACCTTAGAAAATAGGAGAAAAATAGTATACAGTAGAGGAAAATCATCAAAATTTTTATGTATCCTCCTAATGTACAACATGATGTTCTGGTAAATATTCATGAATTTTGGATAATCAGAACTATTTTTCTTATTTTTAGGCCATTATAACTACCAAAAATTGGGAAAAATAGAAAGGCATGATGAAAAATTCTGAAATTATTTTTCTGAGTCTCCCACCACAGGTAAGAACTGCAAAAATTGTTAGATACAATTTTCACACTCTTTAAAGTGGTTTTGTGATTTATTGCACCCAAACAAAAAGAAAATCGAAAATCATACTAAACGGCAACATAAATCGATGAAATTTAATGAGAGGTCATCATTCACCATAGGGGTCATCCACGAATTTATTCCGGATTTATAGACCTCTGGAAGTATTTTATGTGATTTATGCCCTTGTTTTCTTGCAACAATTTTATTAAATCAAGGAAACAATAAAAACTCTTGGGATTTTCCAGATATTCATATTACCTTAATGGGAATCTGGAAAAATTTTGATTTGAGCAGAAAAGAACTTTTAGATATTTTTCTAGACAAAATCATTTACATGCACTATTAACAATGTACTTTGATCATCAAGCTCTTTAGCTTGGTGTTCTTCACATGCATCACGGTTTGAAGACCATGCATGGACATATGTTTGTTATAGTGATGTTTTTAAAGGAAATACTTGAATGCATAAGGTGTATGAGCCTTAAAACTTTTAAAAATCCGAACCTTAGTGTTTGACATAGGTTTTGGTCCTTGGATTTCACCATTAAACAACATGCATGTTGTTCTTGGGTGAAACCCTACCACCATCATCATCAAACATGATATTCATGAGCATGTTCATGAATGTTCATAAAGAATGGTGTAGAAGGAGGAGAAGTACAAGAAAACCCTTTAAAAACAAGAAGGAAAAGTAAGGAAAATGAAGGATTTTCGTGAATACCTTGAAGAACAACCTTAGAAGATGAAGATTTGAGTGTGGAGAGGTGTTCTTGGCTGATGATTTTCGTGGGTTTGGAGAGAGAGGAGGAGAGTTTGAGAGTTGAAAGGGTGGAGTGTGAGAGAGAGTGAAGAGAGAAGTGGAAGAGTGGGGATTGTGTTTTAATGATTGAAGTTTTGGGAAGAGAGAGGGCATGGGGGAGAGGATGCACGAATTTTATGAGTGAGAGAGGCTCCCTCTCTCCAAAAATTCAAATTATATAATTCTCCCTTCAATTTTTATAAAACCTAAATTTTTATAAAAATGTTTCTTTAAGCAATTTTTGATTTATTTAAAAATCTTGTTTTTAACTAATAAATTATGATTAATGTATGATAATTTAAATTTCTATTTCATTGATTATAATCTATAATTTGATTAATAAAAATTTTATATTAGGAAGTTTATAGCAAATTTTATAAAGTTTTTAAGCTTTAAAGTTTATAAATTTGGATTTTTGGGCTCTTTTGAGTTTTTGGAACATTGTTTGATATTCACCATCATATTGGAATGAAATTAGAATATTTTAATTTATTTTTAGGGTTTTATACCCTTTTTCAATTGTAACAAAGTTTGAAGTTTCATTCTAATTATGATATTGGCATTTCCTATTGTAGTTAAACAACTTACTAGAATCGTAAGAGTCAAGTATATTAGTCCTAGATCTTAGTTGGATCCTAGTTTATGCAAGATTTTGACCTAATTTATACTACTAGGCCATGGCATGTTGTGCATGAATGGTTTTTATAAAGATGCATGAGTCCGAGAATGACCTGAATTGACAGTTGTCATAACTAGGCAGAGTTGAACTTAAGGAATTCATAGACTTGACAAATCTTGACCTAGTTAGATCCTTTTAGCCCGACAATACGACGCTTGGATAGGTTGAGCAGGGAGATAAATATGGGAATCTACTAGTCACATTAACAGAACCTGTATCTGGAACCGTGGATTAACTTTTCCTCGATGTGCGGATTATGTCCTTAATTCCGGTATTGATGGGGTGACTGGTGAATTCCAATAAATTAGGTCTGTAGAAAATTGTTTTCTCTCTATCTGTCTATTAGTCATATGTTGCTTCCTTTGCGTGATCGAAAGATCCGACCTGGACTATAACATATGCAACTCCATTTCTCTGCATCTTCTATCTATGCAATTCTTTCTATCTGTTAGCCATATACTGTCTCCTCTGCATGACTCACAATCCGACCTGGTACACAGTATATGCATCATTCTTTCTCTCAATCCCTCTAAAACTTCAGTTAGTCATATGGTACACAGTATATGCATTCTAAATCTATCTTCTCTCTTAATAATTGTCTGCTCACCCGATGTAAGGAGTATTCTGGAAGTCCTTGATTACTAGAGCATATCAGGAAGCGGGAAACATGTTCTAGTACAATTAAAATTGAACACTTACAGATTGTCTATAGATCTCGCTGCTCAATTTAGGTGGATAACAATATCCCTGGTCATCGTCAGCTGAATGGTCCTTAAGAAATATTATCTAGGAACTTAGGATCACTTTGTCTTGTAACTAATGGGATGTCCTAATTCTGTCACAATTTTTCATGTTTAAGTGGACCACAATACCGGCGATCGACCAGACAAAGACGTGAAGATAAAGGTACCGACAAGTGGATTAAGGCTATCTAACAACTCTGATCCCAGTATCACAAGATTATTTTCAGTGACTTTTGAGATAAATTTTGCCTGTATTTATTTTATCTCATTTTTATTTTTATTTTTATTTTACTTTTATTTTATTTTTATAATTGTCAAAATTTATTTTTTTAAATTCTTTAATTCTTAAATTTTAGAAATTATTTTATTTTATTTTTAGTTTTATTTTTGAAAATTTAATTGGGATTTGGACTGTGCCTTATACTGTGTGGGAGACAGGTAAAATTCAAAAGAGGTATAAAAGGTGGAGTTTACTGCTGTAAACCCTTTCCACCTCCCCTTTCTTCCTTCCGGCTGCAAACTCTCTCCACTCTCTCTCATCCTCGAAAATTTTTTGTGAGATTTTGCAAAATCGTTTAGTCCACATCAAAGGTATGCTAAAACCGACTGAGGATATGTGGTTTGCTCATCGATTCGACTGAAACTGGAGGATACGATTTAGGGAGGGCTTACGACCGTAAACGGTCTGAGCTTACGGTCTAGGAGCTTACGACCGTAAACTCCTTTGGAGCTTACGACCGTAAACTCCGTTTACGGTCAGGAGACTACTGCAGTGGGTTTACGGTCGTAAACCCAATCTGGACCGTAAACCCCACTTTGACCATTTTGACCGTAAACCCTATTTGAACCGTAAACCCAACTTTGACCACGTTTGACCGTAAACTCCAAATTTTTATCAAAATATTTCTTTTTAAGGCCAATATGAAATTGATTAATTAAGAAAACTTAAAGCTTTAATTGTTTAAATACTTTGTTTTCTTACTTGGCCTGGTTTAGTGCAGATCAATGGCAAGTCTTAAGTTTGCTGACATGCATAACCTGGCAATTGTACTGGATGACCCTCCTGCTGTTCATGGAGATTTCAGATCGATGATTTACAGGCTGAGAGAATGCTGCCTGGCCTTCGCCATTACTGTGAATCCAGTCATCTATCAGAAGATTATCAGGGAGTTCTGGCAGACTGCTAAGATGTCAAAAGCTAATGGAGTGATTACAGTTGAAGCTGTGGTTAAAGGATGCAAGATTATGATCACTGAGCAGTACATCAGAGAAACATTGCTGATCAATGATCAACCCGATTTTCCTACTGAAATCGGGATTGAAGATGTGCAAAAGATTCTCAAGAAAATGGGGTATGAAGGCATCTACCCTCTCACGGTGAAAAAGCTTCTGCCACCCTACTGGAGATTCTTGGCGCATGTGTTCGTGAGCTGTATCTCGGGCAGAAGATCAGGTGCTGATGAAATCTCACTCAGGAACATAGGGGCAATTGTTTCAGTGGTTGCTGGTTTCAAATTCAACTTCTCAAAGTTCATTTTGGATGAGTTCTTGGTAAACATCAATGCTATAAGCCGGGAGACCAGAGATTCTTTCTTTCTGTATCCTAGGTTTATTCAGCTGTTCGTTGACAACCAATTTCCGGGATGGTCAAAGAGGGAGACACGCTAGACATGAAGTCATTAGGCCCTCACACTATTGGTCTTATTAAGCAGAATCGCAAGGGCAAGGTCGTCTTTCAAGGATTACATCCTCTTGTGAAATTCGGAAAATTTGCTGAGATAAATGAATCCTCCGAATCTCATGGAACGTCAGAAAAAATGTCATCTGAGCCCACTTCTTCTGAGAGAGTTATTTCGGAAGATGATGTTATTACAGTGTCAGATCGCGCTGAAGAAGAAGACACTTCAGCTCCTAATGCATAAGTAGCTGAGGAACATGAACTGACATCTATTCAGGCCCAAAGCGATTATAACGAGGGGTCTTCTAAAACTGGAACGGAGACTGATTTGTATGAAGACCTCAATCTCACAGGGTTTGATAACGATGAAATTCCTTTAAATTTTGGTTGTAATGAAGACTTCATGACTGGTGAAAACCTCAACACGCTACTTGACAATATCGATGAAGTTGCTCAACAGCAACAGAGATAAGGGAAAATGAAGACGTTCTCGAAGCCACACCTCCTATTACCAATCCAATGGCGGAAATAGCAATTCCTATGGTGACAGTGTCAGGGATTCCTCCCTTTGATGTTGTTCCACCTACATCTCAGCCATTGGAAAGTGATCACACAACTACACAGGCCTCTCAACCTACAACAAAAAGACGAAGACTTGACCCTAGACAGGGAATTCCTAATTTGGGTGTATTTCAAAGCTTTACAACTCCACCAACAACAACTCCTGCCATAGTTTCATCTGAACCCGTCAGTGAAGGTCCTAGCACCTTCCATGAAGCTGGTGGCTCTTCCTTCCCCATAGGTTTCTCTCCTCCCAGGCCAGACCATGATGTTGTTTCTATGAGGCTAGCCAGGTTTTTGGCCGAAGAACAATTCACAGCGCCTCCCTCACGTGGCAAAGGAATTTCTATTGGAGGTGGCAGCTCAGGAGAAGAGAATCCTTCACTACTTGGACTTCAGAAGGAGATTGATGCTCTGAATCAGAAAAATATTGATTTAGATCAGAAAAATATTGAGCTGGATATCAAGGTTGCAGACCTTCAGACCGAAAATGCAAAGCTCAATATTCAAGTTGCCGAACTTATCGAAGATAAAGCTCTGAAGACGAAGCAAATTACTGATCTTCAGACGCATTTCGGCTTATTGACCGCCAGCTACTACGATCTTAAGAAGAAGCTGGAAGAAGATTTTGGCGACAAATTCAAGTCATCTGTTGACGAGCCAAAGATCTATCTTCCTGATCAAGATGCTCCCATAGTTCCACAACCTACAAGAACAACCACCGTTGTTGACCGTTTTGACAAGGAATCGGCTCAGGCTCCAAGTGTAGTGGCATTGAAAAGTGCTAAATTGGCCAAGTCAGCTGAAAAGGGTCAATTTCTATTCAAAAGGAGCGTAGATCATAATGCTCCCTGGGATCAATCAAAGATCACCTTTACGGATCTGGGAGAACATCGTTTCAGAGACGTTTATGGTGATAGGCCAGGAATCATTTCGTAGGGATTCCATGACACTATGAACATGTGGATGGTGAGAAGAAAGAGCGGCAATACTGAAATGTACAAAGATGCTCACGATTTTCACTCTTTCACTAGGGTTGATCTTACGGAGCTGTCTAATGCTCCTTTCTCAAATCCATCAAATAATCCCATGGCGACTCAGTTCAAATCATTTTTGGAAGATCAAGTGGCTAAGGGGTTCCCTTCAATGAAGACTGCAGAGTCTATCATCAAGAATTACCTTAGCGTTATTGATCCCAAAACAAGTCAGCCACTTCGGTTAGTGATGTGGCCCGCTACTGCTCAAGTAAAGCAGATTCTCGTCCTTCAAAATCATCCAGATGGTTCTCTCGCATCCATGTAATACTGGGTGTTTGATGAAACTACGTCTTCTGCTGTCATCAAGCTTAAAGACGATTGTATCCGCTTGTATGACAAGAGGGATTTGCTTCAATTTGGTAAGTGGGATATACATCAGCTCTCCATTCATCACATCAAGGTGGCTGAAGACCTTTTTGAGTCCGCTGCAAAGGAGTACACTTCAATGGTTGCTGAGATTATCAAGAAAGAGATGTGGAACGAGCTATGGGAAAATCTGATGTGCTGGTGATCGACAAAAACTGAGTCCAAGCTAGCACCAAACCAAGGGGGATATTGAAGGGTCCAGTTAATGGTTTGGTCTAGGCTTACATTATATTAGTTCAGTATGAGTCTTTAATGCATTTTTTTGGGTTGTTTAGCTGTTTACGGTCGGTGAGTGAGTTTACGGTCGTAAACACGTTTACGGCCGTAAACCCAGTTTGCAGCCCAGTCGAGTATATATAGTAGAGGTGTAGGTCTTTGTCTAGTTGTTGATTCCAGAGAGTTTACGGTGTACTGTGTCGAGTTGTACCAGAAGTTTTATGCTATAAACGTGTGCAAGCTTGATTTCTTTTCTTTTTCTACTTCTATTGTGATTGTTTGTTGCTTGATCATTGGTAAAGATCCTTTTCAGGACCTTACAATTCACCTTTTTGCATCGGATTCAGTGGCGACATGTTGTCAGCCTATCACGATCGGATGGATCAAACAAATTAAAGGAGATAGGTCTGTTAGGTTAGACGAGGTATCCTTCGGAGGTCGCAGGGGACTGTCGCGTGTGTTTTCGGCTCAGCTATCGAGTAGGTGTCCAGTGTTTCGGACAGTTGGCAGACAGGTAGGAACCAAGGGGGTCGCTGGTTGTTCTTCAGGAAAGCAGTCATGTGGCAGCAAGAGGAGTAGGAGCGACTTCAGTGATTTGGGTTCTGTGTGTGGAATTGCTTGTTATTCGTTAACCGCAGTTGACCAGTGATTTTGTCCTTGTGGAAGCCTAAAGGTATGATGGGTGGAAAGTATTCTATTTAGAGTAGTTTTCTTGTGGAATCAGTTTGATGATGATTCGATGTGGGCAGTCTTTCAGGGAGACAGACCATCTCGAAACTTCAGATTTCAGACGGAGCAGATGTGATCAGGTTGTTTGGTACGACGGGGACGGAGGTGCATGATTTCGAGGACGAAATCTAATTTAAGTGGGGGAGAGTTGTAACACCCGGTTTAGAAGGTGCTTGGTTGCGACTTCGAAGGCCAAGGGTATAAACATAACCTCCCAATTCGGCCTTTCATGGGTCTCAAGTCTTAATCGGAAGGTTAAAGGGCTCGGGTGTGGAGCTGGGAGCGTAGGGTTTCTCACCAACTTTTCGTGGATATGAAGTTCGTAGGAAACAGACTTAGAATGAAGAAGTTATAGTACTTGGAGGTTATTGGCATTATTGGCCCTTTGTGGAGAAAAGTGGCAAGGAGATCCCATGCATGCAAGGTGGCCAGCACAAGAGTACGCCCAACGTAAGATGGGGTACGCCCAGCGTAGAGGGGATAAGTGGTCGCGGGTGTTGGAGACGTACGCCCAACGTACGAGAAGTAAGCCCAACGTACGCTCAGAGTCCCTAAACCCTAAATTTTAGGGTGTGCCACTATATAAAGAACATTATACCCTCAAGGGTCAGCCTCCTTCTCACCCTTAGACAATTTTCACGAAACCTTAATCTTCTTTGAGTGTTCTTGAAGCTTGGAGGGATTTGTGAGAGCATTTTGGTGTTTTGGATCCACCCTTCAAGGAAGCAAAGGTCAAGGCAAGGTGTTGGTGCAAAAGAGAAGTTTCAGATCTAGGATTCCTGCTTCACTTCAGACCTTTTCAAGGTATAAAGTCTTGAGCTTGATGATTAATCTCTTAGATCTTTCTTAGGATGAGTTTATAGACTCTTTTGGTCCCAAGAATGGATCTTTATGACTCAAGCACGTTTCTAAGTCTAGGGTTGCCACCCTTAGTATCATATGAGTCCCATAAGCAGTAAAGTTTCAATCTTTAGGGCTCATTTGTGGCCATGCATGAGATCTAGCCCTTTTCATGGAAGTTTGTTGTCACATTTAAAGTTTGGGCTCATTTGGTGGATTACAAGCCACCAAGTAATCAACTTTATGGCTTAAGATGTCGAAGAGGACTTGGATCGGTAATTGTAGCTGCTGGAATGGAGTATTAAACACTTAATGGAAAAGTAGCTTAACAGAGGAGTACGTTGGGCGTACATGCAGGTACGCGCAGCGTACACCACCTTCAGCCAGTACGCTTAGCGTACAAGGGAGTACGCCCCGCGTACTCATCAGTTATGGGCTTGGAGTGTTTTGGGCCTCGGGTTGGGCCAGGCAGTGGACTTTGGGCCTTTGGGCCATAGTGGACCATGATAAGTCAAATGTTTTAGGTCAGGAATATGTTTGGGCTAAAGTTAAGGCCCATTCCAGGGATTGGGCCCAATTTAGCAAATTGGGTCATTAGTGGGCCACTAGTGGGCTTGGAAAAGCCTACCTAGTGTTGGGCTTTTGTTTTGTGATTGGGCCTTAATTTCGGATCATACTGGGCCAGGGGTAGAATAGTCATTTTACCCCATGCATGGATTAGGGATTATGGTATAGGACCCAATTGCTAATTGGGTATATTGATTGGTAGTGACAGCTCGGGAAGCTTGCGGGGCAACAGCTAAGGAATTCATGCGGGAAGCTTCTGCAGTGCGAGGTGAGTCTTGTCACCATACCAATGAGTCTAAGGCACCAAGGCCGGCCCATGTTATGTTATGTGGTACAATAGTTGTACTAGAGGTCCGTGGTATGGTAGTTAGTTTTATGCTAAGTGGTATGCTAGTGATTATATGATATGTGATATGCTACTTGTCTTTGTGATACTTGCATGGAAGACCCCGGGGGGAGCCCTTGGAAATTGGACGTAAGATCATGTGAGGTAGCCCATGACATTCCTAGGTTAAGACCATGTGGGGTAGCCCATGGAATCCTTACAGGTTTATGTTTGTGTTATGTGTAGATATTTATATGATATATGATTATGTATGTTTTGCTTAAGGATGATTGGAATGTTTGAAATAAATGGTATCAATGTTTTAGTTATATTAAAGATGAAATTTTTACCGTTGATTTTTGGGTCGTTACATAACAACACGAAAGTGAAAAATGGATCCAAAAACTCTTCCGAAAATGGCAAAAATCATGGCCCAAACAAGAATAATTTCAATAAGAATTTAGGACCATGTTATGTTTGTGGTAGAACTTGACACAAGGACAAAGATTGCAAATTCAGGAAAGGTCAAGGAGGCAACAGAGGAGGTAAAATGGAGGGAAAATGGTGGAAACTCTGGTGGAGGAACTCATGGTCAAACCAACATGGTTAAATCACCAAATCAGTTTGTTGTTGTGATTTAAACCAACATGGTTAGCAATTGTGTGGATTGGTGGATTGATACTGGAGCCACAAGGCACATTTGCAACTCTCGAACCATGTTCTATAGATACTATAAAGTCTTTGATTTTGAACCAATGTTTATGGGGAATGCTACTACTTTAAAAATTAAAGGAAATGGAAAAATGAAGTTGAAACTGACTTCTGACAAAGAACTTGTTCTAAGTGATGTCCTTCTTGTTCCTGAGATTACGTAGAATCTTATTTATGGTCTTATTCTTAGTAAAAAGGGATTAAAACTAGTATTTGAGTCTGATAAGTTTGTTCTCACCAAGGGTGGGGTGTGTGTTGGAAAGGGATACCTTAGTGAGGGTTTCTTCAAAGTCAGTCTTTTACCTTTGTACTATGGTATTGAAACACCAAACAATAATGATGTACCAAATGTTAATGCTAATGCAATAAAGGGCACTACTATCCCCTCTTCTATGTATATGGATGATCCTTCATTTTTAAGGCATTCTCGATTAGGACATGTCAATTTTTGTTCTATTCAAAGAATGGTGAAACTTGGCATGTTACCAAAATGTTCGTTAGATAAAAATATGAAGTTTGAGGTTTGTGTATAATTAAAATTCTCACAACATTCTCATAAATTAGTAGAAAAATCTAATAACATACTTGGCATATTCCAGTTTGATTTATGTGATTTTATAGCAACACTTAGAAGAGGAGTAAATAATTATTATATACCTTTTATTGAGAGTGCAGCAAGTATTGTTATATTTATTTGTTAAATACAAAGGATGAAGCCTTGAATTATTTTAAGAAGTATTAGGCTGAAGTTGAAAATCAACTCAACAAATCGAAATTCTAAGGTCTGATCGAGGAGGAGAATATGAGTCCAAAGACTTTGCCAAATTGTGTTTATTACATGGTATTGTACATCAAACAACTGCTCTATACACCCCTCAAAAATATGGAATGACTGAAAGGAAGAATAAAACATTGAAAAACATGATTAGTTCAATTTTAATTTCTTCTGGAGCACCACATAATCTGTGGGGAGAAGCATGTCTTGCAGCAAATTCAATACTTAATAGAATTCCTCATAAAATGAATGATAAATCACCCTATCATCTATGGAAAAGGAGATTACCATCTTACAAAAAGGATGAAAATGTGGGGTTGCCTTACTAAGGTACAGGTACCTTTTCCTAAGAGGACTAAACTTGGACCAAAAACCATTGATTGCATCTATCTTGGCCCTGCCATGAATAGTGCAGGCTATAGATTTCTTGTTTATAAATGACATGTTGTTGATATCCATAATCATACCATCAGAGAATCAGTAAAGGCTGAATTCTTTTAAAAAAATTACCGTTTAAGGATAAGGGGAAAGAGGTTTCCTGATCCAAGAAAAGACCTCTAGATGATGGGCTGAATGAAACCATTCTTGACAAGAGTTACAATCAAGTGAAGAGATTTCTTCCAAGGTTCAAGAAGACAATTTAGTGATGGGTTTTGAGAAAAATAACAATCCTATGGTGCACATACAACCCTAAATGTTTTGGATCTAAGTTTTCTCAAGTTATAGATGTAATTTCATTTTCTCCAAAGCATGAACCCTAGCTAGCATACAATTGGAGATTTACAACATAAAAACTAGTTAGATGAATACCTATTTGTTGTAGCTTGTAGTTCTTGGACTTTCAAAATCTTAGTACTTCAAATGTGATACCTCTAATAAGTCATAAACACCAAAAGCAAAAGGAGGATAGTGAGAGAGAGGCTGGGAGACACCAAAATCGGCTAGGGTTTCTTCTTGGAAGTATTGGCCGATTTTAGGGGTGCTAGGGGTTACTTTTATAGTGTGGAATTCCTAGGGTTTTAACTTGTAAACCCTAATTCATCATGACTCTTCATATTTGATAGGCCCTTTGGACTAAACCTTCATGGACTCCCATATAGATTTAGTCCATCCCAAATCAACATGGATCATTTGCCCAAACTATAAGTACTACTGATTTACCCTTTGGACTAAATTAATTCCAAATTAGATGTTAATCAATACCAATTAAATAATATGATTTCTCAATTAATATATTATTCAATTAATATATTAATAAATCAAAAATAACCTCTTGCAAGCCAATTCATGACAGTCTAACTTCATAACCTACTTCCAAAGTATGATCGAATGTGGATACTTCGAATAATCATATTATTCTGGAAGTCAAAACATGAAAAAAATGAAACATAAAATAAACAATTGACAGAAGACAGTAAACTTTACTCATAAATAAAATCCTTATTATTTAATCATCAAATGTCAATTACAGTTATTTATTACAAGTTTCTAATTGTCTATCTAATCACTAAAACTAATATCGTCACTTAGGCCAATGCTTTTAGGATGTTGTAAATGCTTAACCCTAATCAGTCCCTTCGTAAGGGGATCTGTTGGGTTATCCTCATACGATCCCCTCTTCAGTACGAGGAGTCCTTCTTCTACTCGATGTCTTATGAAGTGATATTTTCTGTCGATGTGCCTGGATCTGCCATGATCCCTTGGTTAATTGGTTAAGGCGACCACACCCTCATTGTCACAGAAAATCTCCATAGGCTCCTTTACATGCTATGTACTCTGATTCGCACGTTGAATCAGCTACAATCTCATGTTTAGAACTATTCCATGTTACTGCTCCTCCATTTAGGGTAAATACCCAGCCCGACTGAGAGCGGAAATTAACTTTGTCGGTCTGAAAGTTGGCGTCACTATACCCTGTCACTCTCAAGTTGTCACTCCCACCGAGGGTAAGGACCCATTCTTTAGTCCTCCGCAGGTACTTAAGAATGTTCTTTACTGCTATCCAGTGAGCTCTACCAGGATTCCCTTAATATCGACTAACCATGCTCAAAGCAAAAGCCACATCAGGGCGAGTACATGTCATAGCATACATGATCGAGCCAACGGCGGAAGCATATGGTACTCGACTCATTTATGCTATTTCGGTATCGGTACTCGGACTCTGAGTCTTACTCAGTTTGGTATTGCTCTGGATAGGAAATTCTCCTTTCTTGGAATTCTCCATGTTGAAATGTTTCAACACCTTGTCCAAGTAGGTACTTTGACTAAGTCCTATTAGTCTTTTACTCATATTTCTCAATATCCTTATCCCTAGAATGTAAGCTGCTTCGCCGAGGTTCTTCATAGCGAAGCACTTCCCAAGCCAAGACTTTACTTCCTGTAAGGTTGGAACGTCGTTTCCTATGAGTAATATGTCATCCACATATAACACCAGAAAGCTAACTACACTCTCACTAGCCTTGACATATACACATGACTCATCCTCGCTTCTCGAAAAACCAAACTCTTTGACTTTCTCATCGAAACAAAGATTCCATCTGCGAGATGCTTGCTTTAATCCATAAATGGATTTCTCAAGCTTACACACCCTATTAGGGTATTTCGCATCTACCAAACCCTCTGGCTGACTCATGTAAACATCCTCAGCCAACTTCCCATTAAGGAAAGCGGGTTTGGCATCCATCTGCCATATTTCATAATCATGAAACGCAGCTATGGCTAGCATAACCCTTATAGATTTGATCTTTGCTACTGGTGAGAAGGTCTCGTCATAGTCAACTCCAGGAGTTCGAGTAAAGCCCTTCGCAATCAATCGTACCTTATATGTGTGTACTTTCCCATCCATGTCGATTTTCTTCTTGAAGATCCACTTACACCCGACCGTCCTACGACCTGGTACATTGTCAACCAAGTTCCAAACTTGATTGTCATACATAGAGTGAATCTTGCTGTCCGTCGCCTCTTTCCATTTTGCAGACTCTTGTCCCGCCATGGCTTCCTTGTAGTTATTAGGTTCATCCAAATTTACCAGTGTGCTATCACTGATAAACGTATCACCTTCACTTGTTATATGAAAACCATATAACACAGGTGGAACACTAACTCTACTGGAACGTCTCAAAGGTAAGGACTGGTCAACTGGTTCAACATGAGTCTCATCCTCAGGTTGAGTGCTAGTGTTAGACGTTCCTTCATCGCTTAACTCTTGAAAGTCTCAAAGGTAAGGTATGGTCAACTGGTTCAACAGGAGGCACCAAAATCAGCTAGGGTTTCTTCTTGGAAGTCTTGGCTGATTTTAGGGGTGCTAGTGGTTACTTTTATAGTGTGAAATTCCTAGGGTTTTAACTTGTAAACCCTACTTCATCATGACTCTTCACATTTGATAGTCCCTTTGGACTAAAACTTCATGGACACTCATATAGATTTAGTCCATCACTAATCAACATGGATCATTATCCCAAACTATAAGTATTACTGATTTACCTAATCAGTCCCTGTAAATTTAATTAGTCTCTTTTGATCACTAAATTAATTGCAAATTTATTCTTGATCAATACAAATTAAATAATATGATTTCTCAATTAATATATTATTCATATCATATATTAATAAATCATAAATAACTTCTTTCTCAAATATCCATCTCTATCAAATTGCTCCGGTGAAGGCAACCCAAAAGGACCATGCTACTATTGGATCAAGTACATACCAACTATAGTTATGGGCTTAAACACCTAATCCAACACTCAGAACCTAGAAGAAGCAAACGGGGTAAATTTGCCATAGATTTTGGACCTGGTTACATGTAGCTCCTTATTGGAAAGAGGCAATCAAAAGTGAGATTGACTACATTGTGTAGAATAACACTTGGAAATTGGTACATATCCCACGTGGTCAAAAACCTGTTGGGCACAAGTGGATATTCAAGAAGACGTTTAGACCTAATGCTAGCATTGAGAAGTATAGAGCTCGTTTAGTAGCTAAAGGGTATCATCAAAAGGAAGTTAAAGACTTATTTGACACCTATTCAAATGTTACAATAATTACATCAATTCGTACATTGGTAGCAATTTCAGCCATCATGATTTGGAAATACACCAAATGGATGTGAAAACAACTTTCTTGTATGGTGAACTAGATAAAGAGATATACATGAATCATCCTGAAGGGTTTGTGGTTAAAGGTCAAGAAAACAAAGTCTATAAGTTTTTTAGATCACTTTATGGACTAAAACAGGCTCCAAAGAAATGGCATGAGAAGTTTGATAACACATTACTTTCTAATGGATTTGGAATTAATGAATGTGATAAATTTGTTTATGTCAAACAATACAAGAAATGCTTGTGTCATCATATGCTTGTATGTGGATGGTATGCTTATAATGGGTACTAGGTTGGATGTGATAAATCAAATCAAGAAAATGTTGCACTCCTCCTTTTTCCGTCGACTTGGGAGTAGTAGATGTTATCCTTGGTGTAGGAGTTCAAAGAACAAAAGATGTAGATACTCTTACTCAGTTCCATTATATTGAAAATGTACTCAAGAAGTTTGGACACTATGTTGTCAATCTGATAGTCACCTTTTTGGATCCTTCAAGTCATCTTAAGAAGAATAAAGGTGATAGTTTTGCTCAGTTAGAATATACTCAAGTTCTTGGTAGCTTAATGTATATTATGAATTATACTAGACCGGACATGGCATAAAACATAAGTAGATTGAGTCGTTACTCCCACGATGTTGGGAAAGATCATCGGTATGCGTTAGTGAGAGTGCTTAGATATGTAAAGCATATAATAAATAATGTATTGCATTACATGAGATATCCTCCTTTTCTTGAAGGATAGTTTTATTCAAATTGGATTTGCAATACTTTTGAGGCAAAATCCACAAGTGGATATATGTTCACTCTTGGTGGATCTACCATATATTGGAAATCATCTAACAAAACTATGAATACTATTTCTACAATGGAGGAAAAGTTTGTTGCTTTACATAAAGCTGCTGAAGAAGATGAGCGGCTTAAAAGCTTCCTAGAAGGTATTCCTATGTGGCCTCAACCTGTCACTGCCATTAGTTACATTATGATAGCATGGCTGCTCTCAATAGAGCACAAAGTCATGTATACAATGTCAAGTCAAGATATATTTGGCGCATACACATTACATTAAGAGACTTGCTCAAAAATGGAATCATTTCCATTAGTTACATAAATTCAAAGGAAAATATAGATAATCCTTTAACAAAATGCATTAGTATAGAGCAAGTTCTCTTTACATCGAGGGGAATAGGCTTAAAGCCAATACAATGATTCACCACTTGGTGGAAACACAAAGTAGCAAAATTGGAGATCCTATGTCTAGGTTGAATAGGATAAGTAGTCGGCAAAGACTCAAAGTAGCACTAACACAAAGGTATGCTCACTCCTACGATATTTTATTTGTTTTTTTCCGTTGATGATATAGGGAGGAATCTTTATTCTAATAATGTTGATAGCTTTTATAGTGGAATAGTACGGATTATTCTAGATTAGCATTACCTATGCAAAATTGGATGTGAGGTCGAATCTTTGGAGTTTAATATGGATAAGCCCTCTCAAAGTCTCATGAAGAAAGGATTGTTCGCGACTGAAATGAACACAACGGTAAGAATCAATCAATCTTTAGATATGATATGTATGATACCTCTTGTTTTTTATTCTACTACAATAAGTGGTTAGTTCAAGACTCTAGTTCACTACCCACAAAGTAGATCCAAATAGTATTCACTATGAAAGGTTCAAGTTTTCTAAACACCTTCTTAAATGCATGTCGTCTTTTATCTCCTTAAATTGAATATCAAACTTCTCATATTTTCTATTCAAATGTGGGGTACTATTAGAAGTTTGAGAAGCAAATGTGGGGTATAATTAGAACTTTGTTTGAGAATAACCATGTGGGACTTGTCCCACATAGGAAGAGGAGAAAAACTTGTGACAACTTTTAAAGGCTTTATCCACTTTATATAAGAAAATGGTTCAAATATTAGATAAAGCTTCATGGGTCAATTGTGTGATGTTGGGTAAGTAAATAGAGAATATATATATATATATATATATATATATATATATATATATATATATATATATACATACATACTAGTGGTGAAATGATTGGCCTTGAGCCTTGGGGCTCTTGGACTCTTCAGATTAATTAGTAATATATATAATTCCGAAAATTATTTTTTATTTTATCTTAATTTTTGAAATTACCTGTCATTTAACAGGTTTATGGTAGTTTCTCTCCATGCAAGTTTTTAGAAGTTAGAGTTGGTTAACAGTTAATAACAATCAACTTCAAAGCCTATAAATACCACAACTGCTTCAGATTTTCGAGTTGATCACTACACACAAATATCTGAAACATTCATCCTCGTTTTTCTCATCTATGTTTAAGGAGACATTGTACAGATTCAAGATTATATATTGAATATATTTTTGTACCCTCAAGACATATCCATACCCTGGAAATTTCTGTCTTAGGACAGTACTTACAGGCCTCAATCTCTACAAATTCGTGGTTGTAATCTTTCAAGTATGTTTTCTGTATAGAGATTCTTATAATACTTTTATTGGATTTTGTTTTTCATCACAATTATATGTTTTACTATTGATTGTATACCCTTTTCATAACCTTTCGTTTTTCAAAGGCTCGTATTTTCGAAGATGGCAACAGAATGGATTAAAATTCCCTCACAAATTATATCATGTTTCTCTAAAGAAACTTCTTGCCTTTTTCCAATCATGGAAACAATCTTCTATAACCACACAAAATCTTATTCCCAAAGGAATCATCTATCTCCATTCCCGAATAAATCATCATCTCATTTCCAAATGAATCATATATCTTTATTCCTGAAGGAAACAAAATCTCATTCCCAAAGGAATCATGATCTCCTTCTCATAATCCTTCATGTGAATGTTATGGTCTCCTATAGTTTTATACATCAAATGTTACATAACATTCTATCTCATCATTTCATGAAGAGTTCTTCTTCTACCACTCAAGTACTTAATCCATTAAGTACGTAATCCAAATCTTTATCTACTAACATATAGATATTCAACACAATACCATTATCATCTATCCATACATCTCTACACTATCATCATCTAATATATGATGAGCATTTAAACGAACGATATCGATATCTAACCACACATATATACTCTAGCTTTATTTATCAGTTTGTAGGTATTTAACATAATAGCATTATTATATAAATATACATATATATTCATTTACATGATTAAAAACATATAATCATAATCTATCTTCATCTAACATCTTATGGGTATTCAACAAAATATCACTTACATATAATCACACTTAAATACTCTATCTTTCATCTATTATATTACGGGTATTTAACACAATACCACTAACATTGAATCATACACACGTGATCATCCATAAGATTATAATTCATATAACCATGTGTGATATTCATCTAATGATTTATGAGTACTTAAAACAATACCACTAGCATTTTAGTATGCATACATAATAACATTAGAATAAAAACATGCATACATAATTGGTGGGATTTCTAGGTTATAAAATTACATGTAAGTTGAAAAACACGTAAACCGTTAAGTTTACTTGCAACCTAGAAAGGATCTATGTTTTCTCTAGTGATAGCAACATAGAATGAATATCAATAACCCTAAGGGAAGTCGACAATAATCTAAGTTCATATAGGTTTAGGGTTTACATACCTTTTGATGGCTTGTACTCAAAACCCCAGTAACTGGAAGACTTATGGAGAAAAGAGAGGGACATTGAATTTTTGTGTCTTATCTTGTGCAAGAGTGTGGAGGAAAACAAGGCCCTAATGGGTCCTATTTATAGCTGATACAAGGAGGTTTGGAAACCATAATTTGAATATAATATTAATATTTCAAATTAGGTCATTATCCAACTCCATGATTATCGATAGGGATCATTCTAGAAACCCTAAGAGGCTCCCCAAAAGTGTCCCCTCCTGGGAAGGTTCTGGAACCTCTTTTGTTCAACTATTGAGTAATTACATCTTAAGTCGCTATGCTCTTAATTAAGCAAATTAATCCCAAAATTAATTCTAATTAATTTCTGATTAACTATTAATTATTTATTACTATTTATAATTAATATATTAATCATATAATATATTAATTAATCATTTATTTCAATTTCTAATTAATCTATTAATCATATAATAAATTAACAAATCAACGTCTCTCTCCTAAAGCCATTCTATTTAGTTACTAGTTAGGAGGGCAACCCAAAAGGGACTTTGCATCTAATTCAAGAATATACCAATTTATTTATTGGCTTAGACACCTTAATCCACCAGTCTCCCATTTAGATAAGTCTATAACTACAATTGCAAGTATAGACCTTGAATAAAACAACAAAGTGTTCTTTCCCATGCCATTGCCAAAATCGAATTCATATTAGTCGTTGGACCTAAGATAAGTGATCAGTTATTCCTTGGTTCTTCATGATATCGTATGTACTCGAGACACAGATCAAAATCAATCTCATTGTCAAATATTTTGTTTCCCGATTTCCCGATTTGTAAAGACTTTAGTAGACTACAAATTGAACACATCAATTAGTCCTCGCTGGACCCAACACTATAATGTCAACATCAAATTACCTAGGGGCCTAATGATATCTCTTTTCCTATTAGGGAAAAAGGGTCGAATAAACTTTGACTAAATAACTGTAAACGTTACTTACCAAATCATATATGATGCTACATTTTATAACATCAAGTTACTAATGCGTTTACGCAACACTAATACACAACCAATTTGTAAATTACAACTTATGTATATATGTATGAAGAATACCATATATTATCGTCTTAGAATAACTCGTGACTAGCTCCATGAAGTATTATCTAAGTGTGGGTTTATCCAATACTTTAAATATCTATTTTCAAAGTACTCATGAATATTGTAGCAATTCCAATTGCAATATGTTAACCTTAATCGGAAATTTACAATCAATTCATGGTAGTCTTAATTAACTACTTACTTCCAAAAGTATGAATGACTGTAGAAGTTTGAATAATTCAAACTACTTAAGAAGTAAAACATGCAAATTGAAACACAAGAATAAATAATTAAATAAGGCAACACAATACTCACAAGAATAAATAATTGAATAAGGCATCATAATACTCATAAATAATTCTCTATTATTCATCCACCAAAATCAATTACATTTATTTTGTCACAAGTTTCAAACTATCACCTAACTATTAAAACTAATATTGTCTCTTAAGCCTATGCTCCTAGCATGCTGGTAGTGTTTGACTATGCTCAGAGCCTTTATGAAGGGATTTGCAACATTATCCTCTGTTGATACTCTCTTCACCATAAGGTGTCCTTCTTCAACCTGATGTCGAATGTAATGGTACTTTCTATCGATATGCTTGGATATATCATGATCCTTTGGTTCTTTTGTCAAAGCAACCGCACCTCCATTTTCACAGAAGAGTTACATTGGTTCTTGAAAATTTGGAACGACTTCGAGATCTCTGAAAAAGTTCTTCAGCCAATCCACTTCCTTCGGTTCTTCACTCACTACAATGTACTCTGAGTCACAGGTGAATCAGTCATCGTGTCTTGCTTGGAACTTTTTCAAGTAACCGCTCCCTCATTCAATAAGAATACCCAACCAGACAACAAAAAAAAGTTGTCTTGGTCTATGTAAAGATGCCGTCATTGTAACCATTCGCTCTTAATGTATCATTGCCGCAAAGAACTAGGAACATGTCTTTTGTTCTTTGTAGATACTTAAAAAGATTCGCAATCGAATTGGCTATGCCAGTATTTCCCTAAAATAGACTAACCATGCTCACAACATAAGAAACATTAGGGAAAGTACATGTGATTGAATACATGATCGATCCTATAGCCGAAGCATATGAGACTCGACTGATATCCGCTATCTTTTCATCAGTACTGGGACTTTGAGTCTTACTCAACTTAATAGTACTATGAACAGGAAATTCTCTTTTCTTTGAATTCTCCATACTAAAACGCTTCAGTATTTTATCCAAATATGTATTGTGGCTAATACCAATAAGGCAATTCTTTCTATGCCGATGAATTATGATTCCAAGAATATAGGCCGCTTCCACAGTTCTCTTTATAATATTCCACATTCCTTAATATAGTCGTGGAACTCGATACTAAGATACTTACAACCTCTGTTAGATGTGAGCATCTTTATTTTTCTGCCCAATTGATTCTGGACCTTGTTCTTAAACTTTTTGAACTTTTCAAAGGTTTCTGGTTTATGTTTGATTAAGTAGATATAACCATATCTACTATAATCATCCGTAAATGTCATGTAATATTGATTAGCATCCCTTGTAACAGATCTGAATGGTCCACATACATCCGTATGGATGAGGTCCAACAATCCCTCACCTTTTTCACATGTTACAATGAAAGGTGATTTTTTCATCTTGCCTTATAGAAAAGATTCACATTCATCATTTGTGCTTAGATCAAACTATTCCAACACTCCATCCTTTTGGAGTTGGGCGATGCGTTTCTTGTTTACTTCATTCGGTATCATTACCTTTGTATCATGCTGAGCAAAGGTGTTCATCCATGAGATAACATGCTAATCAGATAGAACATATAAATTATAATAGGTATAATTTATGATTCAAAACTAAATATACAAGTATGATTCATGATTGTATATTTTCCAAGGAAATTACCAACAATTCATTTATCTATACCAAGATATGTATAATACTTTTAATATAAGGATAATATATTAAAGAAGTAATAATACATCATACCGGGTTTGCATTAACAAAGGTACGATACAGAGTACCAGGGTTAGCAATCATGGGGTAATAATACATCATACCGGGTTTGCATTAACAAAGGTACAATACAGAGTACCAGGGTTAGCAATCACAGGGTAATAATACATCGTAAATCTCGTTGAGACAATAAATTTGTGAGACTCTTCATGGTGTACTTATCTAAGTACGACCTTAAGTCCTGACTTATTAACCAGAATCTCCTATAGGGAGCCCGTGAATTTGTGTATAGATCTATATGGGACTGACAATCCCGCACCTTTACTGTTCGCTACAGTTTGGCCGGCAGGCCTAGGGTGTCAAATATCATATCGTTTCTGGCGCCTGAAGAACATCGCAGCAGGCACATCAGTCATATTAGTATGGTTAATAGAACTCACATGGATAAAACAACGAGTAAATTACTTCGTAATATACTTCTCTTAAAACAGTAAGAAAAGATAATTACATCCTGACCAAATATACCTTCTGTTAGTTTTTACTTACAGTAAAAACTACGTATCATGAAATCAAGTATGGTAAATATACTTGTATTCTGGTTTTGGAACATTTAAAACCACAAGGCAGTATTATGGATAATATAATATTTTTCAGGATTAATACTAATGTTTTACTGTAGAACAGATATAACTAAGAATACTTTTACAAAGGAAACGGTTTATGGGATTCAACCACTTTTACAAAGGAAACGGTTTATGGGATTAAACCACTTTTACAAATGAAAGAGTTTATGAGATTAAACCACTTTTACAAATGAAACGGTTTATGGAATTAAACTACTTATCAAATGGAACTTAGTCATTCAATCTCTTTAAACTAGTATAACACAAAGGACCTTTAGTGGTTAATTCTATAATTCCTTAGTTTCTACATCATAGTTATACATAAGTAATATCTTATTGACAGTGAAATGTGTGACTTCCGCCTTACTTCCTGTTCCTTGTTTGGTTGTGGGCTTAGGGCAGATAAACCCATTTAACTGTCTATTCGATATTAGGTTATATATAATTAGTATAAACTAAGTAATTACAGAGGGAAACTATTGAGGTTATCAGTTAATCACCTCAGGAAATATAGGATTTTCTGGAGGAACCAGCGAACTTTTCCAAGAACTTAGAGTATACTTATAGAAGTAAAATACTTATAAACTCACCATCTTAAATGCTGATCTACTCTTTCCAAATAACTTATATTCTCAGAAATCCAGTAGACAGGTACACTCCCGAAGCTTTTGAAAAGACTACCTAGTATCGTACTGCGACTCTTGTCTTCTACTGTACCTACTTTGGTGTTTGAATATGTAATGTTTAAGCACTTATGTAAAACTTATACTTATTAATGCAACGGTTGTTTGTACTTTGATTGCTATATTGCATGTGTTGTGATACTTACATGAAGTCCTCCGCCCCCGAACGTTTCCGCCGTTCTGGTTTGGGGGTGTGACAGATTGGTATCAGAGCAGTGTTTATAGTGAACTCAGTATATCAGTCATAAAAGATATACAACTATAAACCCATTGGGATAAAAACACTTTGACCAAGAGTTATACTTTAAAAATATAATAATATTTTAGAAAAGTATAAGTACATGCAGAATATATATACTAGAATGAGTATCACAAGGAGAACAAAACAAAAGTATTTGGATGTTGGACATTACGGTTAAACCTAGACAGTGACGTAATCATATCTGGGATCAATATTGCCTGATCAACTATATTCATTTGAGATATCACCAACATGTGTTTGGGGAGTGATTGTAGTGTTGCAATAGGTCTAAAACTTACCTAAGTACCATAAGAATTCTAGAACCAAACATAAAGATTAAAATACTATGGGAGTATTTTAGGATGCCATAACAAGAAAACTGAAAACTTGTCAAGTTCTTATATCTTGAAGCCCAAGAATCAAACTTATAATTAAAATATCAACCTTGGGGAAATGTTAAAAAGATCTTTTCTGATAAATCTATAATTACTAAGTGGATACGTTAAGGTTATATATAGCCGAGATTTTATAGACTTAGAATATGTGATTTTCACTCTACTTCCTTTTCCTTGTTTGGATGTGGTTTTAGAGTAGGATTACTTATTCGAAGGTCTATTTGATCTGGATTATATATAATCAGTACACACCATATGATTATAGAAGGACCAGAAAGGATCACCTTCATAAAAATTTAAATTTTCTCATAGATTCTTTAGACATTCCCATTCTCGTGTAAACCCCTTACATAAATGTAGTTACTCCGGAAATCAATAGAAGAGTCAAGGAGGATCCAACAGAATTTCATTAGGAGAAGTCCAAGAAAGAAACAGATGAGAAGTAAATAAACTATAGAAATCATTTAGTGCCCTTACCCTATTAAGGACACCAACGAGAGATTTGCATGAACTTCCGAGATTCAAAATCTTCATTACGAAATAATGGAGATCAGTGTCAGAATCGGAAGTAAGATAACTCGGGAATTCAATATACCCACGGAGGAGAAGGACACCCTATAGATACTAGGAGAGAACAAATCGTTACCACCCAGAATAGAACAGAGAACAAAAGAAAACCATGTGACATCCCCTAATTTCTCGGCCAGAAAAGACCGATTTAATTTATGCTTTTTAAAATAAAATCAGAGAATCTTTTTAAAAGATGTTGCAGAATTGGTCCCCAAAAACAAAACATGATAAAAGTTTGTCAAAACCTTTCTTTAAGAAATATATAATTTCCTTTTATATTAAAACCTCGGGATGTCATTTTCCGATACAGATCAAAAGCATAAACAAGACATTATAAGCCTTACAACAATTATTTATAACTACTGGCCTATAATCCATAAATCACTCATAATAATCATTCGACTATGCTCGCGGTCCACTACCTGTACTCATAAAAAGCTGAGTGGGTCAGGCTTGGAAGCCTGGTGAGCATATAGGGTTTTCAACCCACAATAAATAAATTTATTGTACTTAAACATCAATCAATCAACCAAATTACCCCAACCCCATTATCTTATTAATTTCTTAAGGGTTTACCCTAAGATTCAACTATCACTCCTTCCTAAGGATTGATCCTAAGGAATAGGCACAAGGTCACACCATCACCAGGGTTTATACAATAGGGGCTAAATTCATAGCTCTTAATTATTGACAGTATTATTGACAGTATTCACCCCTGTCATACATGTCAATGGGTTTTTAGAGTACACCTTATGAACATATAGTTCACCCACCTACAGGTTGCAAGTCTGCTAGTGTTACACAGACCATCTAGAATAGTCCATGATTGTCATCCATACTCTGTTGAATGACGGGGGTCACCGTTTGGGTAAGGGCTTTTCTCATATTTCACCACTCATCCTCAACTTATGATCAATATTACTGATCATCTCCTTTATCCAACTCACCTTTCATCACACACCCATTATTTCATCTACCCATGTTTTACCCAACATTTTTGTAGATAAAAATACATATACAGTTTAAATTATTTAAAAACATGTATAAATCACACCTTCAACATCCAACTCAAATAAACAAACAATAAATGTTCACACAGCACGTATTTTATATAAAATACTTCATATCTATGTGTAAGGTGAAAGTAACTACACACTCACCTGATTTAATGAAAATCGGGCAGCAGTTCGTTTCCTAAAACGATCGTTTCTAATAAAACCGGGAGTTTTATTGAAAAACTGGGCTCTGCAAAGGGTCGGGCTTCGAAACCAAAAAGATAAATTTTCCGGGCTTCTCGGGCACTTCGTGGCGTATTCCGGGGGTTATAATTGATATCGGGGCTTCGAGGGGAGTTGAAATGAAAGAAATATTGAAAAAAGGGCTAATAATGACAAATTTTCAAAGTATACCCGGGAGGTCTCGCACCCTCCTATTTATAGGGCCGAGCCTCCTGATCCGATGGTTGAGAAGGAGCCACGCGTCGCAGATCCGAAGAGTAGCTCACGTGGGTTGCGCATGCGAGGCCCTCGCTGGCATGTTCTGATTGGACCGAAGTCCGGGTCCGATGAGGGGGTTCGTGGCTCACTGCGAGGCTCGGACGGATGAGTCGCTACACACGCGTCGGATGCGAGGCTCGCCACCGAAGCTTATACGTGTAGTCAGCGGATTGGACCGCAGCTCGGACTCGGAAGGACATGACACGCCTCGCCAGGTGGCTTCGCGACTCATCAGATTTCGGACACGCGTCGGATGCGAAGCGAGGACACGTGGCCGAAGTCCACGTGTGCGAAATTCCTCGGATTTGGGGATTTTTCTCGGTTTTCGCGCCAAAACTTCTAAAATCCATAACTTTCGCATACGAGCTCTGTTTTTGACGTTCTTTATATGCACGCGTAGGTAAAATTACGCTCTACAACTATCGTTTAGACTTCGTCGGCTAATTTTGAATTTAATTTTTACATTATTATTTTTAACAGACCGGGATAGGAAATCCGTTAAAAATTCATAACTTCTTCAGCCGACGTCCGTTTTCGTCAGACTTTCTACCGATGTGCTACTAATGACGAGACCTTCGATTCTCGTTTAGGTCGTGTTGGCTAAAAATTACTCGATCTAAAATTCGAGTTTTTAGCTGTCTACTACTAAGCTGAAACTTCGAAAAATCATAACTTCCTCATACGAAGTCAGATTTGGGTGTTCTTTTTATACCTACTCTCGGTTTAACGAACACTACGAGTTTCGTTTAGATCATTAAGGCTAAAAAGCAGTTTATCAAAAACTCACTTTTTACGACATTCAGCACCGAGTCGGTTTTGTCGTGAAACTTCGACAGGTCATAACTTCTTCGTTATAACTCAGATTTCGGCATTCTTTATATATCTGTAATCTTTGTCATGCCCACTACAAGTTTCTTAATAGATATCGGCTTTATCTAAAATTTAATTTTTGACGCTCATTTTTATTCTTAATTATTTAAACCCTAATAATTAAGCATTTAACACATAAAACACATAATATTCACATAATTCCTTTTCATTTCTTCTAAATGAGTTACAAAAGTTAACCTAGACCATTATGTCAATATTAATGCCTAGCCTAGAAACACGGGCGTTACAACTCTCTCCCCCTTAGGATGATTCCGTCCCCGGAATCACACAACGACAAACAACTACGGGTAGCGACTCACCATGTCACTCTCCGTTTCCCAGGTGGGATTTGGCCCATTTATATGTTTCCAACGCACAAGCACTAAATCGACTATCTTACGTTACAACTTCTTAGTCTTACGATCAACGATTGCCTCAGGTTCTCCAATTAACCTCTTGCTCTCATCCAAGTTTGATTCAGAAATCGGAATTATGTCGGGCATATCTCCTGTGAACTTCCTCAAATAACACACATGAAATGTGTTATGAATACCCTCCAGTTCTTACGGTAATTCTAGCTTGTAAGCTTCATTCCCGATCCTCCGAAGAACTTTAAATGGTCCAATAAACCTTAGACTCAACTTTCCCCTTCTACCAAACCTTATAAGTCCCTTCCACGATGAGACTTTAAGTAAAACCGAATCTCCAACTTCGAATGATATCGGTTGTCTTTTCTTGTCAGCATAGCTCTTTTGAGCAGCTAACATCCTTTCCCTAATCACTTTCAACTTTTTAGCAGTCTGATGGACTATTTCAAGTCCCATAAGCTGCTTTTCCCCAGCTTCCAGTCACCATGACGGCATTCAACACTTTCCCCATACAAAGCGTGATAAGGTGCCATCTTGATGCTTGAGTGGAAACTATTACCCTAGAAAAATTCTACTAAAGGTAAATGTTCATCCTAGTTACCTTGGAATTCCAGAGTACATGTTCGCAGCATATCCTTCAACGTTTGAATCGTTTATTCGCTCTGACCATCGGTTTGCGGATGGTAAGCTGTATCCAAACACAACTTGGTACCCAATTCCTCTTACAGACTCCTCCAACACCTTGAGATAAAACAGCTGTCATGATCGGATACAATCGTTAACGGAACACCGTGAAGCCTCACAATTTCCTTCACGTAAGAATTCGCAAGCTTATCCATAGACCATTTCTCGTTGGCTGCTATGAAATATGCATTCTTAGTGAAGCGATCAACGACCACCTAAATCATGTCGTGACCGTTCGTTTTTCTGGGCAGTTTAGTCACAAAATCCATAGTGATGTCTTCCCATTTGCCCATGGGTATAGGCAAAGGTTCTAAACTCCCATATGGTTTCTCATGTTGTGCCTTAACCGTAGCACAAGTTACACACTCGACCACATACTTTGCAACATCGAGCTTCATCGTCGGCCACCAGTAATAGGGTTTTAGATCCCTATACATTTTCGTACTGCCGGGATGAATCGAGTACATGGTTTTGTGAGCTTCTTCCATCAGAAGATCTCTTACTCCTCCCGCCTTGGGTACCCAAATCCTATCTTTGAATACCTTCAGTCCTTGACCGTTTGTATCAAACACCAACTTTTTTCCCAAACGTTCCTCCTTTCGGTCATTTCTCTCTAAAGCTTCCTCTTGAGCTTTCTTTATACTTTCCACAATTGACGAGAAAACTTCAACTCTTAACGCTCTTGGCCTTTTCTTTTCAAGATTTACCTTCCGACTGAGAGCATTAGCAACAACATTTGCTTTACCAGGGTGGTAAAGTATCTCACAGTCGTAGTCCTAGAGTAACTCTAGCCATTGTCGTTGCCTCATGTTTAATTTCTTCTGATTAAGGAGACATTGAAGACTCTTATAATCAGCGAAAAGTTTGCATTTAGTACCATAAATATAGTGCCTCCCTATCTTTAAGGCGAATACTACCACTGCCAAGTCCAAACTATGAGTGGGGTAGTTCTTTTCATGCTCCTTCAATTGCCTCAATGCATACGCTATCACTTTATCCCTTTGGGTCAGAACACAACCTAACCCAACTTCTTTAACAACGAACGCGATACTTCTATTGATCGCTTTGATCAGCCTTTACTACAATTCGGCTTAAGTCAACTGCTACATCGAACTTGGTTCTCTGAACCACATAACAAACTCATCGTAGTCGGACTCAATTTGATATGACCACTAGGGTCGGAATAACAATCATCTTCTTAGTCATTACCGAAACGATGGTAACGACAGACTAGAATAAGACGGAATCAATTATGAGTTCCTTGGTAACCTTGTAACTTTCCCTGATCCAAGTGTGAGTCATGTGTTACCAGTAGTATAGATCTCTACTACTATTCACACCTACTCATACTCGTCCCAAGTACTGTCTCGTAGTCCCCAAGTCCTAAAATCACAAAACAATTTAACACATACGAACGTGTCCAATTAATCATAAAATTTTCCAAGACTCTACTAGGAATTCTTCCATGCGTATCTTCAGTCATCATTTCTACTTCAACTTGGTTGGTGATGGAAATTCCAAATGATGGGACAACTTCAGGAATTACACCAACCATTCCATCATCCTGCCAATCGAAGGTGTACTTCAGACGTACCGTACCCCTCTAAACATTCCGTCATTTTATTAGACATATTCTAAAGGCAAGATACCACTCTTATGATATCTTCTGATAGGTATCATTCACTATCATAAGCTTTTCATTTCCTCCATTTACTCAATTCTCTACGAGTCTTCACCATAACGTTTTGTACACCCAAGCAGACGTTCGGTGTACTGGGCGAGAATTTAAGATAAGAAAGCTTTATTTACGATAGACGTATAAATCTCCTTATCACTTCGAAACGTTTACATGTTAGTTCTAATCTTGTAATCATACGCTTAGAATCCTACACACATAAGGTTTCCAGATCCGGTCGGCAACAGACCACAGATCCGAACAAATAATAGCATCATTATAGCTATAACACAAAACATTTAGCACATAAAAGCATTTTAGACATCCTTCCTAAAATAAACTAGTGTTCGTGTCAATTTAGGTGTACTACCTAAAATATAATAGACACACTCAACTCACAATCATCGCTTAGCATTCTAAGTTTAACTCCAGAAATCCTACAAATTTCCTAGTTCGCTTAAACTAATGCTCTGATACCAACTGTGACATCCCCTAATTTCTCGGCCAGAAAAGACCGATTTAATTTATGCTTTTTAAAATAAAATCAGAGAATCTTTTAAAAAGATGTTGCGGAATTGGTCCCCAAAAACAAAACATGATAAAAGTTTGTCAAAACCTTTCTTTAAGAAATATATAATTTCCTTTTATATTAAAACCTCGGGATGTCATGTTCCGATACAGATCCAAAGCATAAACAAGGCATTATAAGCCTTACAACAGTTATTTATAATTACTGGCCTATAATCCATAAATCACTCATCATCATCATCCGACTATGCTCGGGGTCCACTACCTGTAATCATAAAAAGCTGAGTGGGTCAGGCTTGGAAGCCTGGTGAGCATATAGGGTTTTCAACCCACAATAAATAAATTTATTGTACTTAAACATCAATCAATCAACCAAATTACCCCAACCCCATTATCTTATTAATTTCTTAAGGGTTTACCCTAAGATTCAACTATCACTCCTTCCTAAGGATTGATCCTAAGGAATAGGCACAAGGTCACACCATCACCAGGGTTTATACAATAGGGGCTAAATTCATAGCTCTTAATTATTGACAGTATTATTGACAGTATTCACCCCTGTCATACATGTCAATGGGTTTTTAGAGTACACCTTATGAACATATAGTTCACCCACATACAGGTTGCAAGTCTGCTAGTGTTCCACAGACCATCTAGAATAGTCCATGGTTGTCATCCATACTCTGTTGAATGACGGGGGTCACCGTTTGGGTAAGGGCTTTTCTCATATTTCACCACTCACCCTCAACTTTTGATCAATATTACTGATCATCTCCTTTATCCAACTCACCTTTCATCACACACCCATTATTTCATCTACCCATGTTTTACCCAACATTTTTGTAGATAAAAATACATATACAGTTTAAATTATTTAAAAACATGTATAAATCACACCTTCAACATCCAACTCAAATAAACAAACAATAAATGTTCACACAGCACGTATTTTATATAAAATACTTCATATCTATGTGTAAGGTGAAAGTAACTACACACTCACCTGATTTAATGAAAATCGGGCAGCAGTTCGTTTCCTAAAACGATCGTTTCTAATAAAACCGGGAGTTTTATTGAAAAACTGGGCTCTACAAAGGGTCGGGCTTCGAAACCGAAAAGATAAATTTTCTGGGCTTCTCGGGCACTTCGTGGCGTATTCCGGGGGTTATAATTGATACCGGGGCTTCGAGGGAAGTTGAAATGAAAGAAATATTGGAAAAAGGGCTAAAAATGACAAATTTTCAAAGTATACCCGGGAGGTCTCGCACCCTCCTATTTATAGGGTCGAGCCTTTTGATCTGATGGTTGAGAAGGAGCCACGCGTCACAGATCCGAAGAGTAGCTCACGTGGGTTGCGCATGCGAGGCCCTTGCTGGCATGTTCTGATTGGACCGAAGACCGGGTCCGATGAGGGGGTTCGTGGCTCACTGCGAGGCTCGGACGGATGAGTCGCTACACACGCGTCGGATGCGAGGCTCGCCACCGAAGCTTATACGTGTAGGCAGCGGATTGGACCACAGCTCGGACTTGGAAGGACATGACACGCCTCGCTAGGTGGCTTCATGACTCAGCAGATTTCGGACACGCGTCGGATGTGAAGCGAGGACACGTGGCCGAAGTCCACGTGTGCGAAATTCCTCGGTTTTGGGGATTTTTCTCGGTTTTCGCGCCAAAACTTCTAAAATCCATAACTTTCGCATACGAGCTCTGTTTTGACGTTCTTTATATGCACGCGTAGGTAAAATTACGCTCTACAACTTTCGTTTAGACTTCATCGGTTAATTTTTGAATTTAATTTTTATATTATTATTTTTAACAGACCGGGACACGAAATCCGTTAAAAATTCATAACTTCTTCATCCGACGTCCGTTTTCGTCAGACTTTTTACCGATGTGCTACTAATGACGAGACCTTCGATTCTCGTTTACGTCGTGTTGGCTAAGAATCACTCGATCTAAAATTCGAGTTTTTAGCTGTCTACTGCTAAGCTGAAACTTCAAAAAATCATAACTTCCTCATACGAAGTCAGATTTGGGTGTTCTTTTTATACCTACTCTCGGTTTAACGAACACTATGAGTTTCGTTTAGATCATTAAGGATAAAAAGTAGTTTATCAAAAACTCACTTTTTACGACATTCAACACCGAGTCGGTTTTGTCGTTAAACTTCGATATGTCATAACTTCTTCGTTATAACTCGGATTTCGGCATTCTTTATATATCCATAATCGTTGTCACGCCCACTACAAGTTTCTTAATAGATATCGGCTTTATGTAAAATTTAATTTTTGACGCTCATTTTTATTCTTAATTATTTAAACCCTAATAATTAAGCATAAAACACATAAAACACATAATATTCACATAATTCCATTTCATTTCTTCTAAATGAGTTACAAAGGTTAACCTAGACCATTATGTCAATATTAATGCCTAGCCTAGAAACACGGGCGTTACAAACCACGCGTGATTAATGTGAAGTGTTTGAGCGCCTTTTCATTTATGTAATAACTAATAAATGATACAACCTAGTGAGTTCGTATTTATACCACGGCTAATAACAAAAAATCGGATCACGAAATCTTAATTGATAGTGATTACTTCTCAAATTCATAAGTCTATTTTATGTAGACACTGTTATGAATTGTTTTCGAATATTTTCGAAAGTTGGAAAACGATATCCACCAATCGAAGGTAACTTAGTTCGAATAATACCTGGTTCATAACCATTCTAGAAACTTGTTTATGTTCCTTACCAGGACTGCATCATAGGGATGCAAGTCGAATCATTGAGAACAATATAACAAAACGAAAGATTTATGCATAGATACAAATGGTTAGAATACATCTAGAGACAACGATAGTCGCTTTCTTATCATGAAACAGAATCATGCCTCCGAAGGAACGTAACCAACCCACCAGCAAAACACCAATCCTTCAAATAGATGCGGCTACGTTTCAAGCTGCAGTCACAACAGCTGTAGCAGCTGTCATGGCACACCATAATGCTAACAATACAAATGTTAGTAGTAATGCCATCGGTAACCCCGATCGTGGTGATGACCAAGTACAGCAACGAGTACCTATTTGTAAGGACATTTCAAACCTTGAGCCTAATATCCTAAAGCGAAAGTTCGAGAACAGGAAAGGGAGTTGTTCAACTCAAGAACCTAACAGAGGGCAACAAACTGGGGCAGTCAATACCCCCATCAGCCTTGTTATTGTAGCACCGACCACGTCGTACTTAGGACCCCTCCCACACTGCAGCAAGTGCAACTACCATCATCATGGAGTTTGCCGAGAGCTGCATTGTAATAGATGCAACCTGAAGGGGCACACCGCCCGCATCTGTAAAACTCCGGTTGAGTTCATCACTTCAACTACCAATGTTGGAACCATTCCCATATGTCACCTTTGTGGTGAAATAGGACATTACAAGAGGGACTGTCCAACAGAGAAGAACGACGGGGGAGCAGGAGGAGTTTGACCCCAATGCATGGGAAGGCATCAAAGAACCCTGCTATATTTTGGTACGCTTCCAAACCCCGATAATTATCTATAATTATGATTACTCTCTTGTTTAAATTAAATCACAACGTTTATATAAAATTTGAAACCCTAACAGGTAAACTATGATGACTTAGTGTATACATAAGGTTCATTTATAATTAAGATTTGTAAACTTAGAGTGAGTAATCCCGCCTCATTTCCTGTTCCTTGTTTGGTTGTGGATTTAGGGCATGGTTGCTCAGTCAAAGGTCCTACCAATCTTAATTATACATGACTGGTATACACCAAGCGACTATAGAGAGACCTAGTAAGGATCATTTCATGAAAGTTCATAATTTAAAATTAACAAAACCCTCGTATTGGTAGTACCCGCCAATTTCAAAAAGGGGATTCGTAACCAGAAGCGCTGAAAACTTAGGTACATAGGATAGTTCATTATCCTAAGTAATCATTTTCCCCAGAACGACTTAATATCTATTTCGTCGAGAAAATTCCGACATCCTCATTCGACATGGTTTGGCCTGGCCCTTACGATGTGAAAACTCTTATGCCGTATAAGAGAACTTTTTCCTTAATCAGCCGTAAGATGAAATTCTTCCAATCCATAACGCAAACCCTTAGGTTGTCTCTCATTTCAAAACTTCAGAAGTACCCATGCGAAGGGTACCACACCCTTCTATCCTACTCAGTAGACAAGAAACTTCAAACGAAAAGCACCAAAGTAGTCTTAGAAGTCAGTATCCATCGAAGTGCTCCAGTAGATCTCATAGGAAAATCATTGTACCGCAGGTCAAGTTCAAGAATAGAGACTAAGAACTCATTAGGTTAATCTATCACTGCTAAGTGTATATCCGGGAGTGGTATATAATTTCGATTTAACAAGATTTAGGATGTGTAATTCCGCCCTATCTCTTGTTTTTTGTTTGGTTGTGGACCTGGGGCAGAGTCATCCATCCGAACGTTTTGTGAAATCTAAATTATATACGACTTGTATACACGAGGTGATGGTGGATGAGCCAAGTATGAGTCTTATCGTGAACTTCGGAGCAAAAACCTTCATCATATATCCTACCAGGAGGAATTCAACGTGAGACCACGACAGTGGGTCGAGCTACTAAACGACTACGAATTCAAAATTCGTTATCATCCCGACAAAGCCAATATAGTAGCTGACACCCTGAGTCGGAAAGAGTACTCAGGTCATAGAGCCAATCATTGACTATGATAACCCATTCAAATCTGTCCACACAAAGTAAGGAGGCTCAACAAGAAGCCTTCAAACCTGAAAATGTGGGAAGTAGAGAAGATAACTAGAACGTGTGAGTGCACGGTATTCCAATATCTATTATCTCCGCTGAGATAATAGAATCATCACCCAGTTTAGGCAGTCACTTCAAAAATCTCTGGGAACTAGAGTAGTCATGAGCCTATGTGATCGACTATGGTAAAGTATGGGATACCCATTTACCAATTAGTCGAGTCCTTTATCACGCTGGCATTCAAGTTGCTCCATTCAAAACCTTTTGTGGTCGCAAGTGCAGATCCTATCTGCACTGGACTAAATTAGGTAACACGCAACTAGCTAGAGATCCAATTTCCACACAGCACCTTCGCTGATCTGGAATTCATCCGAGAAACTACCAAAAACAAAATACTAATCAGGAAGCGACATAAAGCTTCCAGAGTTAATCAGAGAAGCTACGGCTTCGATAAAAGAAAACCCTTGGAATTCCAGGTTGATGACCTTGTCATATGAAGGTCTCACCCCGGAAGGACAAGATATGCTTGAGAAAGCGTGGAATACTAAATTCAAGGTACATAGGACCATTTGAGATTCTTACCAGAATCGGTCTTATAACTTATAAACTTAAACTACCACAAAAACTTAATAACATTCATCCCACCTTTCACATATCTAATCTAAAGACGTGTCTATCCGATAAAACACTTGTTATTTCACTCAATGAAATCAAGTTAAATAAAAGTTTACACTTTGTAGAAGAACCAATGGAAATCATGGATAGGGAAATCAAAAGAACCAAGCAAAGTCTTATCCTGTTAGTGAAGGTTCGCTGGATTACAAACCAGGAACCTAAATTCACTTGGGAAAGGGAAGATTAGACCTAGTCCATGAGTATCACTTTAGACTTAATGTCGGGACGAAATTCCCTCTAACGGGGGGATAATGTGACACCAGTCAAATTTAGGTCAAAAATAAATTGATCAATAATCGTAATTGGGATGAACAAAGTGGTAGAGATTGTAACAAGGTTTCCAAAAATATAAAGAACACTGAAATCCGAGTTATAACGAAGAAGTTATGAGCAATCGAAGATCCGCGACAAAACCGACAAAACACTGTTCAGTGTAAAAAGTGAATTTTCGATAAAAGGCTTTTTAGCCTTAACAATCTAAATGAAAGTTGTAGAATATGTTAAACCGAGAACGTTCATAAAAAGAACGTAAAAATCTGACTTCGTATGAAGAAGTTATGATTTTTCTAAGTTTCCGTTTAGCAGTAGATAGCTAAAAATTCGAAATATAAATCGATCGATATTTAGCCGACACAACTTAAACGAGAATCGAAGGTCTCATCAAAAGTAGTACAATGGTAAAAAGACAGACGAAAACGGACGTCGGCTGAAGAAGTTATGAATTTTTAACGGATTTCCTGTCCCGGTCTGTTAAAAATAATAATATTAAGAATAAACTCAAAATTAGCCAACGAAGTCTAAACGAAAGTCGTAGAGTATAACTTTACCTATGCGTGCATAAAAAAAAGGCCAAAAATGGAGCTCGTATGCGAAAGTTATGAATTTCGCAAGTTTTTGGCACGAAAATCAAGAAATGTTGAAAACCGGGAAAAATCGCATGGACCCTCTTCGGCCACGTCACCCTCGCATGCGAGGCTTCCCCGTGTCCGCTATGTGTCGTCTGATGATTGGACCGAAGTCTCGCGTGTCACCTTCTGATTGGTCCGATGATGCTCGTGTTGCCTTCTGATTGGACCGAAGTCGCGGTCCAATGGCTAGCTGACATCCCTCGTATGAACAGTAGCCGCCTCACCCGGATCCGACACGCGCATTGCCTCTCTGTCTCACATCCGAACTTCAGCCTCGTGGCCTTCGCAGCTGATGATGCGTGGCTGCTGACTCACCCTTCGGACCGCACCCTCGCACCCCTATATAAAGGGTGCGAGACTTCTCGGATTTGAGAGGTTTTTCACCCCAAATTTCACCCTTTTTCGCCTTTTCACCCCCTAAACTTTCTTACGACCCCCCCCCCCAACGCCCCGGTATCATATAAGACCCGAAGCAAGCCCCGAAGCCCCTGAATTCTTGAGAATATAGCCTCTTTCCAGTCGAAGTGTTGCCCGCATAAAGCCTGGTTTTTAGTCAAAAACTTGCGGTTTCTTCGAGAAAGATCATCTATAGAAACGAAACGCTGCCCAAATCACCACTTATCAAAGTGAGTTCATACCCCTATAATTTACCTTTTTAATGGTTTTTAAATGCTTTTAAGGGGGGATACAAGTTTAACACAATATAAATTGTGTTAATAATTGTATGTGATAATAATCACACAAAGGGTTTCCTTATGCTTTTATGGATCACCAAATACTTCCAAAATGACTTAAAACCATGTTAAATCTTTAAAGTAATGTAATACGGTTAAATTCTTTGAAAAAGGTTTTATAAACTATTTCAAATTATAATTGCCAAAATCATGTTTATATATGTATAAATATATAAATAAGATTTGAAGGGCTTAGGACTAATGAATTATCTTATTTCCTTTTCCTTGTTTGGATGTGGAATTAAGGTGGTGTTATTTGTCCGAAGGTCGTTTCCTTCTTAATTATATATATACAATACATATATGAAAATAAAAGGTTACTTCATTCGGTATCATTACCTTTGTATCATGCTGAGCAAAGGTGTTCATCCATGAGATAACATGCTAATCAGATAGAACATATAAATTATAATAGGTATAATTTATGATTCAAAACTAAGTATACAAGTATGATTCACGATTGTATACTTTCCAAGGAAATTACCGACAATTCATTTATCTATACCAAGATATTTATAATACTTTTAATATAAGGATAATATATTAAAGAAGTAATAATACATCATACCGGGTTTGCATTAACAAAGGTACGATACAGAGTACCAGGGTTAGCAATCACGGGGTAATAATACATCATACCGGGTTTGCATTAACAAAGGTACAATACAGAGTATCAGGGTTACCAATCACGGGGTAATAATACATCGTAAATCTCGTTGAGACAATAAATTTGTGAGACTCTTCATGGTGTAATTATCTAAGTACGACCTTAAGTCCTAACTTATTAACTAGAATCTCCTGTAGGGAGGGCGTGAATTTGTGTATAGATCTATATGGGACTGACAATGCCACACCTTTACTGTTTGCTACAGTTTGGCCGGAAGGCCTAGGGTGTCAAATATCATATCGTTTCCGGCGCCTGAAGAACGTCGCAACAGGCACATCAGTCATATTAGTATGGTTAATAGAACTCACATGGATAAAACAACGAGTAAATTACTTCGTAATATACTTCTCTTAAAACAGTAAGAAAAGATAATTACATCCTGACCAAATATACCTTATGTTAGTTTTTACTTACAGTAAAAACTACGTATCATGAAATCAAGTATGGTAAATATACTTGTACTTCTGGTTTTGGAACATTTAAAACCACAAGGCAGTATTATGGATAATATAATATTTTCTAGGATTAATGCTAATGTTTTACTGTAGAACAGATATAACTAAGAATACTTTTACAAAGGAAACAATTTATGGGATTAAACCACTTTTACAAAGGAAACGGTTTATGGGATTAAACCACTTTTACAAATGAAACGGTTTATGGGATTAAACCACTTTTACAAATGAAACGGTTTATGAGATTAAACCACTTTTACAAATGAAACGGTTTATGGAATTAAACTACTTATCAAATGGAACTTAGTCATTCAATCTCTTTAAACTAGTATAACACAAAGGACCTTTAGTGGTTAATTCTATAATTCCTTAGTTTCTACATCATAGTTATACATAAGTAATATCCGATTGACAATGAAATGTGTGACTTCCGCCTTACTTCCTGTTCCTTGTTTGGTTGTGGGCTTAGGGAAGATACACCCATTTAACTGTCCATTCGATAATAGGTTATATATAATTAGTATAAACTAAATAATTATAGAGGGAAACTATTGAGGTTATCAGTTAATCACCTCAGGAAATATAGGATTTTCTGGAGGAACCAACGAACTTTTCCAAGAACTTAGAGTATACTGATAGAACTAAAATACTTATGAACTCACCAGCTTAAATGCTGATCTACTCTTTCAAATAACTTGTATTCTCAGGAATCCGATAGACAGGTACACTCCCGAAGCTTTTGAGAAGACTACCTAGTATTGTACTGCGACTCTTGTCTTCTACTGTACGTACTTTGGTGCTTGAATATGTAATTTTTAAACACTTATGTAAAGCTTATACTTATTAATGCAATGGTTGTTTGTACTTTGATTACTATATTGCATGTGTTGTGATACTTACATGAAGTCCTCCGCCCCCGAACGTTTCCGCCGTTCTGGTTTGGGGGTGTGACATGCTTCTTCTCCAATGAACCTTTTTTCCACAATGGAAGCAAGTGACCTATTTGGGATCACTGATCTCAGGGACATCAAAGTTGGGCATCAAATTTGACCCACTTCTAAATCCTTGAGTATCGACCTTCCCTTTCTAGTTGGATTGAGAATGTTCCTTTCTGTGTTTCCCTTTGCTAGATCCAATGGTCAGGACAGGAGAACTCGTTGCAGAAGGAGCATGTTTATTCTTCTTTCCCAACTCAATAGTTTGTAATAAGTTGTGGAGTTGGGTCAATGTCACACTGTGTTTTTTAGATGATAAATTAGAACAACTGATAATAACTAGGAGGCAAAGAGTTGTGGACCATGTCAACGGCCAACTCCTTGTCCAACGACACATTGAGCTTTTCTAGCTGCTCCATGTATATCTACATTTTCTGTACGTGCGCACATACACATTCTCCTTCCTTAAGCTTGCACGCCATAAGAGACTTGAACACTTCATAACATTCTTGTCTCTCTTTCTTGTGAAATATTTTAGAAAGATCAATGCACATTTCATAAGACCAATAGTCCTCATAGAACATTTTTAGGTCTGGTGTCATAGTGGCCACCATGATGTATGCGACCTTAGTGGCGTCATCAGAGTGTTTGGTGTCAGAAGCTATTTCCTCAGGAGTAGCGGTAGAATGATCGATTTCAAGGAGAAGCTTTTTAAGAGCGTATTAATTCTTCTCGTATCGAAGAGTCATCTTCAGATTTCACATCCAGTCCTTGTAGTTAGGACGAGTAAGCTTTTCCTCTGACATAACCAAGAGTATAGTGAAGTTCGATTGGGGAATGGTAGTTTGAGTAGTTGCGAGATCACCAATTCCAAACATCTTGTAAAGATACATAATTTTTAGTTAGTGATATAAATCTTCAATATTTTAACCCTAAATGAATATTCAAGGGTAGGATCCAAAATACAATTCATAATAAAGAAAAGGGATGTCGTAATCTAATTATGAATTTATCAAGGTAGGTAATACAAATTTACCAATTTCAATCTAATATGAAATTCCTACATTAAGTTAGATTTATTGAATCTTATCAATGACATGTTTAATCTCACATTATACTCTTCAATTTATGACTCAGATGCCGATGATCTTAAATAAGATGTGAATAACCATGCAAACCCGCTAGACAACCTCGAGCTCATTTATCATCTCAAATTCATGTGTTGGCAAACTGCACACGTTCCATCAACCATGATATTTTTCGATTTGTCGATCAACTAAGTTCATAGTCCTAAATTAGTATGTTGGTAAGCTGTGCACGCTCCACGCTCACAACTTATAAAGAGTGATGTGCGTTTTCATGGATTAGCATACACTTTACATTTTTTCTAAAGTAACTAGAGTGGGATTTTAAAAATGTGTTCTAGTACATTATAGCATCATACTTTTAATGATGTTATGTCCTATCAAACATGTTCAGCTAACAACCCTACACCATACAAGGGAGTGGTGGGTGAGAGTGGACACCCATTCAACTGTCATTTAATAGTCTGTTTCCTTATACCCCCTTTATAGTATGGCTTCATAATGAGGCCTACTATTGATTTGACTGACTTTTCTTATACATATAGTAATAAACAATTAATATTACATAGTATAATGTGTATTCTAAACTTTTCAAAAAACTAGGTTTAAAATTAACTTTTGAAATTAAACAATTAATTAATTAATTTTAAACATTTAATGATTTACCAATTATATTTTTATTAACTAATTAATTAAAATAATTTAAATCAATAGAGATTAAATAATTATTTTTAATTAAAAAATTAATAAAATAATTCAAATTTAAATCATTAAGATTAAATAATTATCTTCAATTAAACAAGTAATAAAATAATTCAAATTTAATCCTAATCCTTAACCCTCTAAGTTTTGAAAATTGGGGATAAGGGTTACCGAGTTTTCATTATTTAAAATTTAAGGCATTGAAAACAATATTTAAGGAAACCAAAAACCCTATCATTTTCAAATTTAAAGGAGTGAAGGCTAGGGTTTCAAGAACCCTAGCCTTTTGTGAAAATTCAAGCCATTAGGGTTTAATTTCTATAAACCTTAATTTTGATCCATTCACTATTATGTATAATCAAATAGAAAACTAAGGTTCTGATACCACTATTGAGTTTTCTAGGCTATACAATTATAGCGGAAAAACACTTAAACCCTTAAGTTCACATCCAACCTAGAAATGATCTATGTTTTCTCTATTGATAGGAATAAACTATGAATATCAAGAACCCAAAGGGAAGCCTACAATACCCAAAATTTATATAGGGTTAGGGTTTACATATATTTTTATTATTATAGCAAATAATTAAATTAAATCCTCTTGAAGTTCCATGGAAAGCAAGCACCAATAGCTTGAGTGCCTCTAATGGCTTGTACCCAAAACCTTAGTAACTAGAATACTTGAGGAGAGATTAGAGGGAGAGTCAATTTTCGACTCTGAGCTTGTGCAAGGGAGTGGGCGAAAACAAGGCCCTAAGGGGTCCAATTTATAGCTGATACAAGGTGTATTGGAAACCCTAATTGGAAAATAATTTAATATTTCAAATTAGGTAATTGTCTAACTCCTTGATTATCCACAATGATCATTCTAGAAACCCTAAGAGGCTCCCCAAAACCGTCCCCTCCTGGGAAGGTTCTAGAACCTTTCTTGTTCAAATATTAAACAATTACATCTTAAGTCCCTACACTCTTAATTAATGCAATTAATCCCAAACTTAATTCCAATTAAAGTTTGATTAATTATTAATTACTTATTACTATTTGTAATTAATATATTAATCATATAAGATATTAATAAATAGTTTATTTAAATTTTTAATTAATTTATTAATCATATTATAAATTAACAAATTAACGTCTGTCTCCAAAAGTCATTCTATTTAGTTAATAGTTATAAGGGCAACCCAAAAAGAACTTTGCTTCTAGTTCAAGAATATACCAATTTAGTTCTTGGCTTAGACACCTTAATCTAATAAAAATCTGGTGAGAGAGAGTCGTAACTCACCTTGTTAGTTAGTGAAGACTAACTACCTTGGCTTCCAATCTTTAGTTGATGCATCTTCTTTTCTTAAGGCCTATTCATGCAACATATCCAGCTGCTTAGAACTTGTCTCAACTTATTAAGATCTTAATCATTCTCTATATCAAAATGACCACTTAATTGATCATAATTATGAAATCTAATCTTCTACCACTAAATCTAATTTACCCAATGAATAAAGAATCCCATACTACCTAATTCATTAGACTCTAACCACTATTGCATCACTTCAACATCCTCATTAGACTGATTTCCAAACCCTAACTTTTCATATATAGATTTCACCATTGAAATCACATACAAATCTTGTTCAAAGCTTATAAACACTCTCAATAACACACCAATTGAGTTATAATCATATTAACTCAAACAATCTAACCAATCTAGCAATTTCACAATTGAAGCTCAAAGCTTCATAAAGAGGACAAATCATTACCTTAAGAGGAAGAGGATGTTAATCCTTGCAATCCACCATCTCTAGCTCATCTTGGCACCAAAATCGCCCCACCTTAGCTATCAAACGAATTGGGCATGAAATGGTCCGAGAATGAGCCCTTAATAGATTCAAATTTGTTTCCAAACGACATAGCCACGCCACGGTAGTATGATTACATCGCCTTTGTGCTTGCTATTAGGTTGTAGACTCCCTATAACTAAGTCACGGTGCCTTTCTATTGGGGTTCTCAGTTTTAGTGTATTGTGTTTGAGTTTTGATGTGAAATGGTGTTCGTAGCTATATGTTATAGTTCTTCACTTTTACATGTGAACTACTTTTTTATGTTCATATTTTTTGTTCACTTAGGGTTCACAGTTTGTTAGTTAAGTGACAGACTGTTGTTAACTTAGGTGTCTTGATCTCTTTGGTTAGTGCCTAACCGACTCTCTTATCACATAGTATATAGAAGAGGGTATAAGAGCGTTTGTTAGATTGAGAGGGTAATCTTTGATAAATTGGTTATGCCATTATTGTGTAGAACTTTTCTTTTACTCTCTGATGAAGTTGAAGATCTTATTTACTTTGACATGTTCATTTGATTTGATCTTTGCAATTATGATTTCGTTGGTTTAGAATATATTCATTCATATCAAGTGGTATCAGAGAAAGATTTCTGCGAGCTTATTTTCTAATCTCCAATTTCTTTGAAATTCTTCGAGTTTTTATATTTTTACTCTGAATCTTCTATCGATTCCATATTTTGCAAAATTTGTTTGCAATTTGATCTTAGACTATTTATTCAAATCTCTTATTTTGATTTGAAATCTATTCCTCGCTCATAAATCTGATTCTCATCTAATTTTTGTTCAAATTCTTTTGAAAAATATGTCAAAAGACGATTCTCATTCGATTTCTTTCAATCCTCTGAGTAGCATTGGTTCTACCACTAGAATTCCAATTCTTTTCCCAAAATATTATGAGGTTTGGATTATTCATTTTGAAGACTACATTCTTGGAATTGAAAATCATAGATCTAGCATTTGGCATGCTATTACTAAA
Organism: Lactuca virosa; assembly: GCF_052849685.1. Taxonomy (NCBI): domain Eukaryota; kingdom Viridiplantae; phylum Streptophyta; class Magnoliopsida; order Asterales; family Asteraceae; genus Lactuca; species Lactuca virosa. Next base: position 25,922,557 of record NC_136428.1, read on the forward strand.
GGTCCTCATTCATAATAAAAAATGAACCATATTGTCAAAATTGAAGAGCAATTGAATGATATCATTGCTGATAACACCGACATTACAAAAGACAAAAAGGAAAAACTAAAAAACAATTTGAGAGAAAAAAGAGAGTTGAATTTTGTTCTTCCACCAATCACATTTAGACTGGTGAGTTCTTTAGAAACTGCAAAAGAAATTTTGGATAGACTAAAGGAATTGCATTATCGAGATGATGATCTCACTCACGATGTTCAAACAACTATTCTTTCCGAGTTTGCTTCGTTTAAACAAAAATTTGATGAAACACTTGATCATGTAGTAAATTGAACAAAAAGTGATGTTCGTGAATGGTTTTATGGTATGAATGGATATCAATTGTGTCCATTGTTAAAAGCACACGAGTAGTTAAAGAATTATAGTTTGGCTAAGATGGTTGGTAATTTGAGATCACATGAAGCTAAAGTTCTAGAAGAAGCGAAGTCCATTCCAAATGTTGGTTTATTAGAATTTTGTTCTAAAGAAGATGGTTCGAAAGTCAAAAATTCAAAAGCTGTTGTAGATGATTCAGATTCAAATGGTACTGATGATAAATTTACTAGTGAGGAAAAATCATTCATGGTCAGTAATCCAAAAAAATCTTCATGAAAATTTTTTCTCGATTCAAGAATAACAACTCAAACAGAGGTGATAATAGAGGAAACAAATTCAAAAGTGGAAATTCAAACTATGATAAAGCTAAACGAGAAGGATACAAGATTTATAAAAAAATGTGTAGAAGAAAGAAAAGAAATTGGTTGGTGATTCAAGGTTTGATTGCAACTATTGCAATGGGAAGAACCACTTCGCAAAGGAATGTATGCTTAGAAAATAGAATGAGAAGGAAAAAGATGAGGCTTATTACATGAAGAAAATTGAGGATATTTGGAGGATAAAGCTTGGAGTAAAAGCATTAACTGTTGAGGAAGATGACAATGTTAATGGAAATGTAGAAGTTTGGTCGACAGTTTCCGAGGACAAAGAGGTTCACAAGCTGACTCATGGGGATTATGTTGATGTGAACAAGGTCAAGGAAGCAAGAGGTGGTATTTATTTCATGGTTAACAATTTCAGTTTGGGAAGTCAAGGATACTTTTCTGATGAAGGTGCGAAGTCTGATGTGTATCTATCTACCAAGCCTTTTCTTAAGCATGTGGCTTAGAGCGAGAAGGTAATTGATAAGTTAAAATGGAATCATATAAGGAATTCTAATCTTTATGATGATCTTAGCAGGGTTTCTTTTAAATGTGAGGAAAGAAGGTTATGGATTGAGCATTTAAGATTGAATTTTCTAGGTCTAAGGATGATATTGTTTTGTTAAAAAGGGACAATAAAGTTGTAATGAAACAACGTAATATTTTTTTGCCATATCGCTCATCGTTTTTACATTAATATTACTAAACTTTATCTGAACTGTGAGATTGCAAAAGAAATGTATACAAAAATGTTACCATTCTTATAATTTAAGGAGGATAAAATAGATGTTGATTGTTACAATTGCAAATCCTTAATCTCATCTAATGATTCATTGAGTGAATCGTATAGAGTTGGACTAGAAAAGATAGAGGAATTCTTAAAATAAAAAAAAAATAAAATAACGATGAATGATGTCTTAACATAAGAAGACAAACAAAAAATCAAAAAAAATCCAATTGAGAAATATAAGTCTTTATGCCAAAAATTAAGTTCAAAAGAAAGTCACAATTAGGGTTGTACTCGAGCCGAGTCGAGCCTGCGCCTGTCCAGGCTCAACTCGGGCTTGTTTATGTTATACGAGGCTCGAGCCCGATCTCGGCTCGATTCGAGCTTTCTTGTACTGAACTCGACTCAAGAATGTAAAGATCTATTCAAGCTCGGATCGGGCTCGAGCTCGTCTTGTTTTTTGTCTAACATGCCTAAATAAGCTTAAGCTCGATTCGAGCTTGTTAAGAAGCTCATTTATTAATATGCTAAATCCCTAATTCCCCAAATAGTTTTTATTTTAACATATAAAAATAATAACAAATTATATTATATATATGCTCGTGAGCTTAATCAAGCTTAGTGACATAAGCTCGAGCTCGAGCTCATTTAACAAACGAGCTTAATATTAAGCTCGAGCTTGGCTCGGGCTCGTTTAAAATCGATTTTGAGTCGAGCTTTTAACGATCAGATCCTGAGTAGTTCCCAAGTAGCTTGGCTTGTTTTCTCCCATAGTCACAATTGTGTGAATGATTCTGAGTTTGATGGAAGCGGAATGAATGAAATTTCAGTTGAGGATAAAATTGATTGTTCTTCTTTTGCGAATCATGTTGAAGAACCAAAAATAAATTTGACTTTTGAGAATTCAATTCAGTTTGAGAAGATTGTTGAAAACAAAGGCATGAAAAATCTGAAAGAAAAGGCAGTTTTTTTTTCCAAAAATGCAGAAAACACCAAAACAAGTTTTTGTTACAAAAGGACTGGACATTTTTGAGAAAAGAAATATTGAATCTGATGATGTAGAATTTTGGATAGGGAAGTCTGATGTAGAAGCTTCTCTATAGAAGGTGTTGAGAAGGTAATAGAGTAGGTATTGAGAAGCTAATAGAGAAGGTCTTGAGAAGGCAACAGAGAAGGTGATAGAGAAGGTGATTGGGAAGCTTCTCTATTGAGCTTTATGTAAAAGGCCCAACTTCTCTATATAATGTCATATATGTTCTCTATATTGAAGGTGTGACAATCCGAAATTTCTAGATTGTATAAACATTCAAATTTATCATAGTTAGTATTGTTTGTTAACTTTTAGCCCTATTTGGAGTCTATTCGAGTATTCTAAACTTAGTACATCAAAGGAATCAGTGTTAGGATAAATTGGTTGAAGTTCTAGTCATGAAGAAAACCGAAAACCTCCTCAAAAAGGAGTTTTCGGTCAAGACCTTAGAGTTTTCGGTCAAGGTGACCGAAAACCCCATCCTACATATATATTTCATGATCATTAGGATCATTCATTCCTTTTCAAAGCTAGAAACATCCATTCTCTCTCAAGTATCATCGAGTTCTTCACTTTGATCTTCAAAATTGTAAGAATTCTTTCCATTTGATTTGTTGTTACAAAGCTTTAACTAGTAACACCCTTCGATTTCATCCATTAACTTCATCTTTTGGGTTTGATCTTCAAGAACACCAAGAACACACACTAGTGTTTTGGTCCAAAATCAACTCTATTAGCCTCTAAATCGTAAGTATTACTTCCCTATACTTGTTATCTAGTTGAAACTCTTGATTTAGGGCCTTGAAATCATCATTTATCCAAGAAGAAAAGGTGTTTTTGGTCTAGTGCATCTCCTTAGACTGAAAACCCTTATGAAGGGTGCAAAATGACTTTAAGCCTTTCCTAATACTTAGTATTGAGTGTAGAACACTTCATTGATTGTGGAAAGCCCTTAAAAATCACGAAACATCATGAGTTTTCGGCCAACCATTTGGACCGAAAACCTCTTTGGACCGAAAACCTTATGGACCGAAAACCATATGGACCGAAAACTCCAAGAAACATACCACTTGGACCGAAAACTCCCTTAAGTGTCTTTACAACCCTCTTATGCAATCCTAAGTGATTATAACACTTACATTTAAGGATTTCTTAGTCCTTAAAGTGTTATTCTTTACCTGATTAGTTGAGTAAACATTAATTGTATTCATATACGTGTCTTTATATGCTAACTAGGATCCGTGTGTGCTCAAGTCTTCACTTGACACTTAGCATCCTTTTTCCGATCTTACATTCGTATCACTCACTTCAGGTGAGTTCATACCCCTTAATCAACCTTTTAAATGATTTTAAATGTTTTTATGGGGGGGGGGGGAATACAAGTTTAACTATTATAGTTATTATATCAATCACATGTGATTAATAACTACAAAATAAGTGGATTTCTTACTTTTCAAACTATGTTATCAATCAAACTACTACAAACTGTTTTGCAAACTCTTTTACATGATAAATACTTTCTATTCAAACTCTTTTAAACTTATACTTTGTCAAATGTGTATCTGTGACAACCCAAAATTTCTATTCTGTACAACCATTCACTTCAATAGAAGTCAGAACTGTTTTTGCTAACTTTCAAGCTTTTTGGAATAAGTTTGAGTGTTTTAAGATTAGTACGTCAGGAGATAACAGGAGAGAGGATGCCCTAGGGTTTATTGTGCAACAATAATGTCCCAAACCTCCAAGAGTTTGGAGTTTACGGCCTAAACAAAGGTGTTTACGGTCGTAAACCCTAAAAGGGGGTATAAATATGACACTTAGTCATTATTTACCACTTTTCACATTTTCAAGATCCAAAACCCATTTCTCTCTCAAGTATCATCCGACTTTTCTTCAATATCTTCAACTTTGTAAGTGTTTCTGCCCTAAAAAGTTGATATCTTACTTAATCTAGTGATATTACATGATTCCATCCCTGAAATCATTCCAAAAGTGTAGATCTTCAAGTTTCACCAAGAACACCAAGAACACACACTAATGTTCTTGGACTTTTAGCACGTTTTCAAGCTTCTACCTAGTAAGTACTCTTACCCTAGTGTATTATAAGACTTGTTACAGTTCTAATCATCAAAAAAACACCCAAGTAACACAAGATCAAAGCTGTTTATGGTCCAAGAACACCTTGGACCATAAACCCTAACAAAGGGGCCAAATTGGCCCTAATCCTTTACCAAGCCTTGGAAACTAGCCTAGACCCCTTCCTTGATGTGCTTAGTACTTGAAAACATCAAAAGACCATAAACCATTTGGGTTTACGGCCGTAAACCCAAGGAGAAGTGGTCCAAGGACCGTAAACTCCCTAAAGGAGTGAAATGGTGCCCTAATCTCTTCCTAAGGCTTAAACATGAAGTAGGGATGCTTCTTATGATCTTTATGGCTTCAAAACACAAAATGGTCAAAGTACCATGAGTTTACGGCCGTAAACTCATGGGTTTACGACCGTAAACTCAATGAGTTATGGTCACAAAACCATAAACTCCAAGGGAGTTTACCCTTGAACCCTAAACTCAATTGCAATGTCCTACAACCCTTAGATGCAATCCTTAGCACTTATAAGCACTTAAATCAAGTGTTTTACATGTCTTAGGATGTCTTGACTTGGTTAATTAGTTGTTTAAGGACTAATTGGATACATATATGTGTGATTATATGTTAACTAGGATCCTTGTGTGTGTTCAAGTCTTCACTTGACACTTAGCATCCTACATCATCTGTTCATCCAAACCACTCACTACAGGTGAGTTCATACCCCCTTAATCAATCTTTTAAATGATTTTAAATGTGTTCATGGGGGGGGGGGGAATACAAGTAGAAAACAGGAAGTTATAGAATCAATCACATGTGATTTATAACTGTGTTTTCAAACAACTGATTTCACATACTTCAAAATGTGATAAATACAATGCTTTTCAGTTATTTTTACTTTGTTATCAACAAAATACTTTTTAATTATTTTATAAACTGACATCAAGTCATTATTATTTATTGTTCAAAACTCTTAAATGTTTTACAAAACCTCTTTCAATTTACTGTTAAAAACCATATCTATACACTTATGTTTCATGTATATATGTATTGATATGAGAGCTTTCATTCTTTCTTCAGTTCCAACACTCTTGAGTAGCAAGGGTGTATAAACCTACTTGGACATTCAATTTACATTCCAGTATACTATTATAGGTATAGTTTAGGGGATAAAATTTCTATTCCTATTACAAGGAATTACACAAGAGTCAGTTCATTCTTGAGTCTATACTACTATATGAAGAGATACTATTACATGTTATCCAGAGAGAAATACTAAATCTATACAGAGAGAAATAATATATATATATATACTATATGGGACTGACCATCCTACACCTGGCTGCTAGCTACAGCGGGACCTGTTCATTGATGGATGATCTCGGTTGTACTGTTCGGCGAGTTTCCACGCCGTGTTTATCCTAAGGCAAAAGGATACATTTTCAATGATTATATAATTTTCCCTATTACTTTTATTTTGATTACATATTTTGGTGTCTTATTACTATGAAAGAACACTCATGTATTAAAACTTTACTTTTAATGCAATGGATGATGTTGTTGCTTGTTTACTACTTTGCACTGTTACGATACTTTACATGACGTCCTCCACCCCTGAACGTTTCCGCCGTTCTTGGTTTTGGGGTGTGGCAGATTGGTATCAGAGCTTTGTTTATAATGAATTGAGTATATCAACCCATAAAAGATATACTAACTATAAATACAATGGGATAAAATACTCTGACCAAGAGTTTATACTTTTAAATAATAAAATATTTAGTTAAGTATACATGCCTGCATTCATATTAAAATCAGTGTCACAACGACAAAAACAAAAGTATTACGTTTGTTGAATATCACAGGTAAGGTCGGGGATGTATGGTCAGTCCTGGGAGTGGCATAACCTGATCAACTATGCTGGCCCGAGGAGTGATTAGCATATGCCCAAGAATGGTTGTGATATGGCAACAAGTCTAAAAACTTACCAACATTACCACAATGAAATACCATAGGGGTATTTGGTGTTACTATAATTACTTATCTGAGAACTAAAAGGTCTTTATCAGTAGGTCAATAGTTGCTGAGTGGATACACTAAGGTTATATGCACCTAGGACGTCATAGACTTAGAATCTGTGAATCTTTGCTTTACTTCTTGTTCCTTGTTTGGTTGTGGGCTTAGAGTTAGGGTCACTTATTCGAAGGTCTATCCTGTCCTGAGTACATATAACTGGTATGCACTAAACAAGTATTAAAGTAACTGATAAAGATCATCTTATAATTATCTTAGTTAGTATGTCTATTAATTTCTTCTTATATCCCTTTTCTCGCGTAGATATCATGGCTGGATTCCATCCCCACGACGACCCGTACTACCCTAACCACGGCAATGTTGGATGGCTCGGAGAAGAGCCAGAGAATGATGACCCAATTCCTTTGGATGATCACGAAGCTGAAGACTTTTATGATAGTTCAAACTCAGAACCAGAAGTCAACAATCTACCCCCAGCTGCTCAAGACCCAAACCCTCGTCCAACATTTCAAGGACCCACACCTCTGTGGGCCACAAACTTGAATAGATGGAGTCAGGAACAGAGTCAACCCATCCCCTACAATGGAGACAGAAGCTTCTACAACCTCACTGAGGGAGGTTCAGCTGACAGGGTCCTACCCATCATGGTTCGTAGGATTTCCCGGAACACCGAACAGGGTCGAGCCGCTATCGACCGAGTCATGGAGATTAACGCCAACTCTGGCATTAACACAGTCCGCATTCGCCAACTAGAGTCTGCTCATGAAAGGACTTTGGTCCACAATGCAGCTCTGCAGAGAGAACTTGCTGGAACCCAAGCTGAAGTCAGGGAACTTCGAGTTCAACAAGTAAGATCTGACAGGCGTGTGAGGGACATAGAACGCCTTCTGTCGGAATCAAGAACTCACTCTAGTAGTTCTCGTCGCCGATAGAATCTCATCGACTTCTCTTTTGGATATAACTTAGTTATGTAAAACTCTGGTCTAATTTCCTATCTTTGTAAATCTTAGACCTATTAGGTCTTGATTAGGTCGTAGTCCTATAAAAATTTTCCCATCATGGTTGATGTAAGGCCTCCTACTAGGCCATTTTTCCCGAACTTGTTACATCTGTAATTCCAGTAATATTGACAGGTACCTGATCTCATGGAAATTATTATCCAAATGTTATCATCTGTTAGTTCTAGATCTACATTCAATCGTGCTGTTGGACTATGAAGAGTTAGTCCATGAGTTATTTTCATCAACTTTCCTATTCAATTCTTATCAATATCTTCATCTTTCTAAACTTATAGTTAAAAGATGCCTCCTCGCAGAAATCCGAGGCGTAACAATAATAACGAAACATCGATACCACCACCTCCACCACCTCCTTTGTTCGACGCTGCTATCTTCCAGGCAGCTGTCACGGCGGCTATAGCGGCTGCCATGTCACACATCAATACTCCTGTCTCTAGTGGATCAGGAACTGGTGCACCTATTTCTAACCATGGCGAGAGCCATGGGCACCCCCGGGAATGCACCTACAAGGATTTTACGAATGCCAAACCCAGAAATTTCAATAGAACTGGAGGGGTTATGATCTTAAGGCAGTGGATCGAAAAGACAGAAGCGGTCTTTGAAATCTGTGCCTGCCCAGAGAACAATAAGGTCAAGTTTGCTACTTGTACCTTTTCTGACAGGGCTTTAACTTGGTGGAATGGCCACGTTAAGTCACTAACTCTGATAGTGGCAAATTCGATAAGGTGGGGAGAACTTGAAAGCCATGCTGATGAGAGAGTACTGCCCACGAGGGGAAATTCAAACACTCGAGCAGGAACTATGGGGTCTTGTAATGGTTGGTTCTGACATATCAACCTATACTAATAGATTCTGTGATCTGGCAATTCTTTTCCCTGATATGGTTGCTCTAGAGAGCGAGAAAATAGAGAGATATATTTGGGGACTGTCGCCCCAAATCCAGCCAAGTGTGTTAGCATCAAGGCCTGTTACTTTTGACAACGCTAAAGAGCTGGCACAATCTCTTATAGATCACAAAAACTACCAGAACCCAACGATTTCTTCACTCGAGCAACAAAAAGGAAACAACAACAACAACAAGAAAAAGGGGTGGAACAAGAGGAAAAGCTGGACTTCACAAGAATCCTCAAAGAGACAACAACTAGTTACAATCAATGCTGCCACAGTAACTCCTGTTGTCCTTGCTAATCCCTTACCAGCAAAGCCTTATGCCGGTAATATTCCAAAGTGCAACAAATGCACCTTCCATCACAACGGACCTTGCCGGGAAATGCAGTGCCCTAACTGCAACAGAAAGGGGCATACTACCCGTTTCTGCAAGACTCCAGCAAGGCCGACCGCTCAAGTTCCTAACGCCGGTGTGGGCCTAGCTTGCTACGGTTGTGGCGAAGTGGGCCACTACAAGAGGAACTGCCCTAAGTCATGGATAGCTGGAGGAGTAGGAAGAGTTCTGGCCATAGGCCACGAGGAAGCCGTAGCTGATCCTACAATAGTTACTGGTACGTTTCTCCTCGATAACTCATATGCTTGCATACTTTTCTACAGTGGAGCGGAGAAAAGTTTCGTAAACCAGAAATTTACACACCTGCTTAAACAAAAACCACGTGCACTAGATAAATCATTCGCTGTAGAAATGGCAAACGGGAAAACGGAAAGTACTAACTGCACATACGTAGGTTGTACTCTAACTTTAGATGGCCATACTTTCAAGATAGACCTCATGCCGGTCCCAATTAAAAGTTTCGACGTCATTGTCGGCATGGATTGGTTGAGTGTTCATCGCGCCGACATCTTGTGCTTTGAAAAAGCAGTTCGTCTTAACCTTCCTAACAGCGAAACTCTAGTTATCTACGGCGACAAACCTAGTACGAACCTTCGCATCATTTCGTGTATCCAAGCTCAGAAGTGCTTGCGAAAGGAATATCATGCATTCCTCGTACACATAGTCGATACGAGTCAAGAAGTGAAAGATATTCAGAACATCCCAGAAGTACGCGACTTTCTCGACATCTTTCCAGAAGAACTTCCAGGATTACCACCACAACGCCAAGTCGAGTTCGGAATCGACTTAGTGCCAGGGGCTACTCCAGTAGCCAAATCTCCATATCGTCTGGCACCAGCGGAGATGCAGGAACTTTCCAGTCAGCTTAACGAAATTCTCCAGAAGGGATTCATTAGGCCAAGCCTTTCACCATGGGGAGCACCGGTCTTGTTCGTCAAGAAGAAAGACGGATCGTTTCGTATGTGCATCAACTACAGGGAACTCAACAAGCTTACCATTAAAAATCGTTATCCCTTACCCCGCATTGATGATTTATTTGATCAACTTCAAGGAGCCAACTACTTCTCGAAGATAGATCTACGATCCGGGTACCACCAACTACGAGTGTTAGAGGAGGATGTTCCCAAGACAGCCTTCCGAACTCGTTATGGGCACTACGAATTCGTAGTGATGCCATTCGGCTTAACTAACGCGCCCGCAGTATTCATGGATTTAATGAATAGGGTGTGTCGTCCTTACTTGGATCAGTTCGTCATTGTCTTCATCGATGACATACTCATCTACTCTCGTAGTAAGGAGGAACATAGTCAACATCTTCGTCAAGTCTTAGAAACATTACGATCGGAGAAGCTCTATGCGCGGTTCTCCAAGTGCGAATTTTGGATTCGAAGAGTCGAATTCTTGGGCAACGTAGTTAGTGAAGAGGGAATTCACGTGGACCCTTCCAAAATCAAGGCCATTGAGAACTGGTTAGCACCGAAGACACCTACAGAAATTCGTCAATTTCAAGGTCTCGCTGGCTACTATCGCAGGTTCATTCAGAACTTCTCCCGAATTGCGAAACCTCTTACAACACTGACCCAGAAGGGCGTGGCCTTTGACTGGGAAGTGAAGCAAGAGAGAGTGTTCCAAACAATCAAGCGAGCCTTATACACCGCACCAATACTATCTCTCCCCGAAGGGATAGAAGACTTCGTTGTCTATTGCGATGCTTCAAATCAAGGGCTCGGCTGTGTTCTGATGCAACGAGGTAAGGTCATCGCCTATGCCTCGAGACAGCTGAAGACACACGAGGTCAACTACACCACCCACGATCTTGAACTAGGAGCAGTTGTGTTTGCCCTGAAGATCTGGAGACACTACATGTATGGTACAAAAAGTACTATCTTTACAGATCACAAAAGCCTACAACATATATTCGACCAGAAGGAGCTCAACATGAGACAACGACGGTGGGTCGAGCTACTCAGTGATTACGAATGTGAAATTCGTTATCATCCAGGTAAAGCCAACGTAGTAGCCGACGCCCTAAGTCGGAAAGAATACTCTGGTCGTAGAGTCAAATCTTTGACTCTAACTATCCATTCACACTTGTCCATGCAAATTAAGGAGGCTCAGCTCGACGCTTTGAAACCTGAAAATGTGGCGAGTGAATCCCTGAGAGGGATGGATAAGAACTTGGAAGTCAAGGGTGGCGTAGCCTTATATCTCATAGATCGGATCTGGACACCGAAACACGGTGGTTTCAGAGACTTGGTCATGAACGAGGCGCACAACACTCGTTATTCCGTCCACCCAGGTTCAGATAAGATGTATCTGGATCTTAAAAAGCTATACTGGTGGCCTAACATGAAAGCAGAGATTGCTACCTTCGTAAGTAAATGCCTTACTTGCGCCAAGGTCAAGGTCGAATACCAGAAACCCTCCGGTCTTCTACAACAACCAGAGATACCGGAATGGAAGTGGGAGCGGATCACTATGGACTTCATAACTAAGTTGCCCAAGACAACGGGTGGACTTGATACCATATGGGTCATCGTCGACAGATTGACCAAGTCCGCACACTTCCTGCCTATCAAAGAAACAGACAAGATGGAGAAGCTTACAAGAACCTACATTAGGGAGATTGTACGACTGCACGGTGTTCCCATATCCATTATCTCGGACAGAGATAGTATATTCACTTCGAGGTTCTGGCAGTCGCTACAAAGTTCCCTAGGAACTAGGCTGGACATGAGTACAGCCTACCATCCACAGACCGTCGGACAAAGTCAGAGAACTATCCAAACCTTGGAAGATATGTTGCGAGCCTGTGTGATCGACTTTGGGAAGGCATGGGATACTCATTTACCCCTTGTCGAATTTTCCTACAACAACAGTTATCACACGAGCATAAAGGTTGCTCCATTCGAGGCCCTGTATGGCCGAAAGTGCAGATCCCCTCTGTGCTGGGCTGAGGTGGGTGATACCCAGTTAGCTAAAGGACGAGTTCCTGAAAGCACTCTCAGGGGAATGATGTGACAACACGAAATTTCTATTCTGTACAACCATTCACTTCAATAGAAGTCAGAACTGTTTCTGCTAACTTTCAAGCTTTTTGGAATAAGTTTGAGTGTTTTAAGATTAGTACTTTAGGAGATAACAGGAGAGAGGATGCCCTAGGGTTTATTGTGCAAAAATAATGTCCCAAAACTCCAAGAGTGTGGAATTTACGACCTAAACAAAGGTGTTTACGGCCATAAACCCTAAAAGGGGTATAAATATGACACCTAGTCATTATTTACCACTTTTCACATTTTCAAGATCCAAAACCCATTTCTCTCTCAAGTATCATCTGACTTTTCTTCAAGATCTTCAACTTTGTAAGTGTTTCTAGCCCTAAAAAGTTGATATCTTACTTAATCTAATGATCTTACATGATTCCATCCATGAAATCATTCCAAAAGTGTAGATCTTCAAGTTTCACCAAGAAAACCAAGAACACACACTAGTGTTCTTGGACTTTTAGCACCTTTTCAAGCTTCTACCTAGTAAGTACTCTTACCCTAGTGTATTATAAGACTTGTTACACTTCTAATCATCAATAAAACACCCAAGTAACACAAGATCAAAGGTGTTTACGGTCCAAGAACACCTTGGACCGTAAACCCTAACAAAGAGGCCAAAGTGGCCCTAGTCCCTTACCAAGCCTTGGAAACTAGCCTAGACCCCTTCCTTGATGTGCTTAGTACGTGAAAACATCAAAAGACCATAAACCATTTGGGTTTACGGCCGTAAACCCAAGGAGAAGTGGTCCAAGGATAGTAAACTCCCTAAAGGAGTAAAATGGTGCCCTAATCTCTTCCTAAGGCTTAAACATGAAGTAGGGATGCTTCTTATGATCTTTATGACTTCAAAACACAAAATGGTCAAAGTACCATGAGTTTACGGCCGTAAACTCATGGGTTTACGACCGTAAACTCAATGAGTTATGGTCACAAAACCGTAAACTCCAAGGGAGTTTACCCTTGAACCCTAAACTCAATTGCAATGTCCTACAACCCTTAGATGCAATCCTTAGCACTTATAAGCACTTAAATCAAGTGTTTTACATGTCTTAGGATGTCTTAACTTGGTTAATTAGTTGTTTAATGACTAATTGGATACATATATGTGTGATTATATGTTAACTAGGATCCTTGTGTGTGTTCAAGTCTTCACTTGACACTTAGCATCCTACATCATCCGCTCATCCAAACCACTCACTACAGGTGAGTTCATACCCCCTTAATCAATCTTTTAAATGATTTTAAATGCTTTCATGAGGGGGGGGGGGGAATACAAGTAGAAAACAGGAAGTTATAGAATCAATCACACGTGATTTATAACTGTGTTTTCAAACAACTGATTTCACATACTTCAAAATGTGATAAATACAATGCTTTTCAGTTATTTTTACTTTGTTATCAACAAATTACTTTTGAATTATTTTATAAACTGACATCAATTCATTATTATTTATTGTTCAAAACTCTTAAATGTTTTACAAAACCTCTTTCAATTTACTGTTAAAAACCATATCTATACACATATGTTTCATGTATATATGTATTGATATGAGAGCTTTCATTCTTTCTTCAGTTCCAACACCCTTGAGTAGCAAGGGTATATAAACCTACTGGTAGGCTGTGTTGGGCCGAAAGTGCAGATCCCCTCTGTCCTAGGGAACTCTGTACTCATGTCCAAAAAGCTTTCATTCCTTCTAACGAGGGGATGATGTGACAACCCAAAATTTCTATTCTGTACAACCATTCACTTCAATAAAAGTCAGAACTGTTTCTGCTAACTTTCAAGCTTTTTGGAATAAGTTTGAGTGTTTTAAGGTTAGTACTTCAGAAGATAACATGAGAGAGGATGCACTAGGGTTTATTGTGCATCAATAATGTCCCAAAACTCCAAGAGTTTGGAGTTTACGGCCTAAAAAAAGGTGTTTACGGCCGTAAACCCTAAAAAGGGGTATAAATATGACACTTAGTCATTATTTACCACTTTTCACATTTTCAAGATCCAAAACCCATTTCTCTCTCAAGTATCATCCGACTTTTCTTCAAGATCTTCAACTTTGTAAGTGTTTCTAGCCCTAAAAAGTTGATATCTTACTTAATCTAGTGATCTTACATGATTCCATCCGTGAAATCATTCCAAAAGTGTAGATCTTCAAGTTTCACCAAGAACCCCAAGAACACACACTAGTGTTCTTGGACTTTTAGCACCTTTTCAAGCTTCTACCTAGTAAGTACTCTTACCCTAGTGTATTATAAGACTTGTTACACTTCTAATAATCAAGAAAACACCCAAGTAACACAAGATCAAAGGTGTTTACGGTCCAAGAACACCTTGGACCGTAAACCCTAACAAAGAGGCCAAAGTGGCCCTAGTCCCTTACCAAGCCTTGGAAACTTGCCTAGACCCCTTCCTTGATGTGCTTAGTACTTGAAAACATCAAAAGACCATAAACCATTTGGGTTTACGGCCGTAAACCCAAGGAGAAGTGGTCCAAGGACCGTAAACTCCCTAAAGGAGTAAAATGGTGCCCTAATCTCTTCCTAAGGCTTAAACATGAAGTAGGGATGCTTCTTATGATCTTTATGACTTCAAAACACAAAATGGTCAAAGTACCATGAGTTTACGGCCGTAAACTCATGGGTTTACGACCGTAAACTCAATGAGTTATGGTCACAAAACCGTAAACTCCAAGGGAGTTTACCCTTGAACCCTAAACTCAATTGCAATGTCCTACAACCCTTAGATGCAATCCTTAGCACTTATAAGCACTTAAATCAAGTGTTTTACATGTCTTAGGATGTCTTAACTTGGTTAATTAGTTGTTTAATGACTAATTGGATACATATATGTGTGATTATATGTTAACTAGGATCCTTGTGTGTGTTCAAGTCTTCACTTGACACTTAGCATCCTACATCATCCGTTCATCCAAACCACTCACTACAGGTGAGTTCATACCCCCTTAATCAATCTTTTAAATGATTTTAAATGCTTTCATGGGGGGGGGGGGAATACAAGTAGAAAACAGGAAGTTATAGAATCAATCACACGTGATTTATAACTGTGTTTTCAAACAACTGATTTCACATACTTCAAAATGTGATAAATACAATGCTTTTCAGTTATTTTTTACTTTGTTATCAACAAATTACTTTTGAATTATTTTATAAACTGACATCAAGTCATTATTATTTATTGTTCAAAACTCTTAAATGTTTTACAAAACCTCTTTCAATTTACTGTTAAAAACCATATCTATACACATATGTTTCATGTATATATGTATTGATATGAGAGCTTTCATTCCTTCTTCAGTTCCAACACTCTTGAGTAGCAAGGGTGTATAAACCTACTAGTAGGCTGTGTTGGGCCGAAAGTGCAGATCCCCTCTGTCCTAGGGAACTTTGTACTCATGTCCAAAAAGCTTTCATTCCTTCTAACGGGGGGATGATGTGACAACCCGAAATTTCTATTCTGTACAACCATTCACTTCAATAGAATTCAGAACTGTTTCTGCTAACTTTCAAGCTTTTTGGAATAAGTTTCAGTGTTTTAAGATTAGTACTTCAGAAGATAACAGGAGAGAGGATGCCCTAGGGTTTATTGTGCAACAATAATGTCCCAAAACTCCAATAGTTTGGAGTTTACGGCCTAAACAAAGGTGTTTACGGCCGTAAACCCTAAAAAGGGGTATAAATATGACACTTAGTCATTATTTACCACTTTTCACATTTTCAAGATCCAAAACCCATTTCTCTCTCAAGTATCATCCGACTTTTCTTCAAGATCTTCAACTTTGTAAGTGTTTCTAGCCCTAAAAAGTTGATATCTTACTTAATCTAGTGATCTTACATGATTCCATCCGTGAAATCATTCCAAAAGTGTAGATCTTCAAGTTTCACCAAGAACCCCAAGATCACACACTAGTGTTCTTGGACTTTTAGCACCTTTTCAAGCTTCTACCTAGTAAGTACTCTTACCCTAGTGTATTATAAGACTTGTTACACTTCTAATCATCAAAAAAACACCCAAGTAACACAAGATCAAAGGTGTTTACGGTCCAAGAACAACTTGGACCGTAAACACTAACAAAGGGGCCAAAGTGGCCCTAGTCCCTTACCAAGCCTTGGAAACTAGCCTAGACCCCTTCCTTGATGTGCTTAGTACTTGAAAACATCAAAAGACCATAAACCATTTGGGTTTACGGTCGTAAACCCAAGGAGAAGTGGTCCAAGGACCGTAAACTCCCTAAAGGAGTAAAATGGTGCCCTAATCTCTTCCTAAGGCTTAAACATGAAGTAGGGATGCTTCTTATGATCTTTATGGCTTCAAAACACAAAATGGTCAAATCACCATGAGTTTACGGCCGTAAACGCATGTGTTTACGACCGTAAACTAAATAAGTTATGGTCACAAAACCGTAAACTCCAAGGGAGTTTACCCTTGAACCCTAAACTCAATTGCATTGTCCTACAACCCTTAGATGCAATCCTTAGCACTTATAAGCACTTAAATCAAGTGTTTTACATGTCTTAGGATGTCTTAACTTGGTTAATTAGTTGTTTAATGACTAATTGGATACATATATGTGTGATTATATGTTAACTAGGATCCTTGTGTGTGTTCAAGTCTTCACTTGACACTTAGCATCCTACATCATCCGTTCATCCAAACCACTCACTACAGGTGAGTTCATACCCCCTTAATCAATCTTTTAAATGATTTTAAATGCTTTCATGGGGGGGGAATACAAGTAGAAAACAGGAAGTTATAGAATCAATCACACGTGATTTATAACTGTGTTTTCAAACAACTGATTTCACATACTTCAAAATGTGATAAATACAATGCTTTTCAGTTATTTTTTACTTTGTTATCAACAAATTACTTTTGAATTATTTTATAAACTGACATCAAGTCATTATTATTTATTGTTCAAAACTCTTAAATGTTTTACAAAACCTCTTTCAATTTACTGTTAAAAACCATATATATACACATATGTTTCATGTATATATGTATTGATATGAGAGCTTTCATTCCTTCTTCAGTTCCAACACTCTTGAGTAGCAAGGGTGTATAAACCTACTAGGCTGTGTTGGGCCGAAAGTGCAGATCCCCTCTGTCCTAGGGAACTTTGTACTCATGTCCAAAAAGCTTTCATTCCTTCTAACGGGGGGATGATGTGACAACCCGAAATTTCTATTCTGTACAACCATTCACTTCAATAGAATTCAGAACTGTTTCTGCTAACTTTCAAGCTTTTTGGAATAAGTTTCAGTGTTTTAAGATTAGTACTTCAGAAGATAACAGGAGAGAGGATGCCCTAGGGTTTATTGTGCAACAATAATGTCCCAAAACTCCAATAGTTTGGAGTTTACGGCCTAAACAAAGGTGTTTACGGCCGTAAACCCTAAAAAGGGGTATAAATATGACACACACTTCAAGATCCAAAACCCATTTCTCTCTCAAGTATCATCTGACTTTTCTTCAAGATCTTCAACTTTGTAAGTGTTTCTAGCCCTAAAAAGTTGATATCTTACTTAATCTAATGATCTTACATGATTCCATCCATGAAATCATTCCAAAAGTGTAGATCTTCAAGTTTCACCAAGAAAACCAAGAACACACACTAGTGTTCTTGGACTTTTAGCACCTTTTCAAGCTTCTACCTAGTAAGTACTCTTACCCTAGTGTATTATAAGACTTGTTACACTTCTAATCATCAATAAAACACCCAAGTAACACAAGATCAAAGGTGTTTACGGTCCAAGAACACCTTGGACCGTAAACCCTAACAAAGAGGCCAAAGTGGCCCTAGTCCCTTACCAAGCCTTGGAAACTAGCCTAGACCCCTTCCTTGATGTGCTTAGTACGTGAAAACATCAAAAGACCATAAACCATTTGGGTTTACGGCCGTAAACCCAAGGAGAAGTGGTCCAAGGATAGTAAACTCCCTAAAGGAGTAAAATGGTGCCCTAATCTCTTCCTAAGGCTTAAACATGAAGTAGGGATGCTTCTTATGATCTTTATGACTTCAAAACACAAAATGGTCAAAGTACCATGAGTTTACGGCCGTAAACTCATGGGTTTACGACCGTAAACTCAATGAGTTATGGTCACAAAACCGTAAACTCCAAGGGAGTTTACCCTTGAACCCTAAACTCAATTGCAATGTCCTACAACCCTTAGATGCAATCCTTAGCACTTATAAGCACTTAAATCAAGTGTTTTACATGTCTTAGGATGTCTTAACTTGGTTAATTAGTTGTTTAATGACTAATTGGATACATATATGTGTGATTATATGTTAACTAGGATCCTTGTGTGTGTTCAAGTCTTCACTTGACACTTAGCATCCTACATCATCCGCTCATCCAAACCACTCACTACAGGTGAGTTCATACCCCCTTAATCAATCTTTTAAATGATTTTAAATGCTTTCATGAGGGGGGGGGGGGGAATACAAGTAGAAAACAGGAAGTTATAGAATCAATCACACGTGATTTATAACTGTGTTTTCAAACAACTGATTTCACATACTTCAAAATGTGATAAATACAATGCTTTTCAGTTATTTTTACTTTGTTATCAACAAATTACTTTTGAATTATTTTATAAACTGACATCAATTCATTATTATTTATTGTTCAAAACTCTTAAATGTTTTACAAAACCTCTTTCAATTTACTGTTAAAAACCATATCTATACACATATGTTTCATGTATATATGTATTGATATGAGAGCTTTCATTCTTTCTTCAGTTCCAACACCCTTGAGTAGCAAGGGTATATAAACCTACTGGTAGGCTGTGTTGGGCCGAAAGTGCAGATCCCCTCTGTCCTAGGGAACTCTGTACTCATGTCCAAAAAGCTTTCATTCCTTCTAACGAGGGGATGATGTGACAACCCAAAATTTCTATTCTGTACAACCATTCACTTCAATAAAAGTCAGAACTGTTTCTGCTAACTTTCAAGCTTTTTGGAATAAGTTTGAGTGTTTTAAGGTTAGTACTTCAGAAGATAACATGAGAGAGGATGCACTAGGGTTTATTGTGCATCAATAATGTCCCAAAACTCCAAGAGTTTGGAGTTTACGGCCTAAAAAAAGGTGTTTACGGCCGTAAACCCTAAAAAGGGGTATAAATATGACACTTAGTCATTATTTACCACTTTTCACATTTTCAAGATCCAAAACCCATTTCTCTCTCAAGTATCATCCGACTTTTCTTCAAGATCTTCAACTTTGTAAGTGTTTCTAGCCCTAAAAAGTTGATATCTTACTTAATCTAGTGATCTTACATGATTCCATCCGTGAAATCATTCCAAAAGTGTAGATCTTCAAGTTTCACCAAGAACCCCAAGAACACACACTAGTGTTCTTGGACTTTTAGCACCTTTTCAAGCTTCTACCTAGTAAGTACTCTTACCCTAGTGTATTATAAGACTTGTTACACTTCTAATAATCAAGAAAACACCCAAGTAACACAAGATCAAAGGTGTTTACGGTCCAAGAACACCTTGGACCGTAAACCCTAACAAAGAGGCCAAAGTGGCCCTAGTCCCTTACCAAGCCTTGGAAACTTGCCTAGACCCCTTCCTTGATGTGCTTAGTACTTGAAAACATCAAAAGACCATAAACCATTTGGGTTTACGGCCGTAAACCCAAGGAGAAGTGGTCCAAGGACCGTAAACTCCCTAAAGGAGTAAAATGGTGCCCTAATCTCTTCCTAAGGCTTAAACATGAAGTAGGGATGCTTCTTATGATCTTTATGACTTCAAAACACAAAATGGTCAAAGTACCATGAGTTTACGGCCGTAAACTCATGGGTTTACGACCGTAAACTCAATGAGTTATGGTCACAAAACCGTAAACTCCAAGGGAGTTTACCCTTGAACCCTAAACTCAATTGCAATGTCCTACAACCCTTAGATGCAATCCTTAGCACTTATAAGCACTTAAATCAAGTGTTTTACATGTCTTAGGATGTCTTAACTTGGTTAATTAGTTGTTTAATGACTAATTGGATACATATATGTGTGATTATATGTTAACTAGGATCCTTGTGTGTGTTCAAGTCTTCACTTGACACTTAGCATCCTACATCATCCGTTCATCCAAACCACTCACTACAGGTGAGTTCATACCCCCTTAATCAATCTTTTAAATGATTTTAAATGCTTTCATGGGGGGGGGGGGAATACAAGTAGAAAACAGGAAGTTATAGAATCAATCACACGTGATTTATAACTGTGTTTTCAAACAACTGATTTCACATACTTCAAAATGTGATAAATACAATGCTTTTCAGTTATTTTTTACTTTGTTATCAACAAATTACTTTTGAATTATTTTATAAACTGACATCAAGTCATTATTATTTATTGTTCAAAACTCTTAAATGTTTTACAAAACCTCTTTCAATTTACTGTTAAAAACCATATCTATACACATATGTTTCATGTATATATGTATTGATATGAGAGCTTTCATTCCTTCTTCAGTTCCAACACTCTTGAGTAGCAAGGGTGTATAAACCTACTAGTAGGCTGTGTTGGGCCGAAAGTGCAGATCCCCTCTGTCCTAGGGAACTTTGTACTCATGTCCAAAAAGCTTTCATTCCTTCTAACGGGGGGATGATGTGACAACCCGAAATTTCTATTCTGTACAACCATTCACTTCAATAGAATTCAGAACTGTTTCTGCTAACTTTCAAGCTTTTTGGAATAAGTTTCAGTGTTTTAAGATTAGTACTTCAGAAGATAACAGGAGAGAGGATGCCCTAGGGTTTATTGTGCAACAATAATGTCCCAAAACTCCAATAGTTTGGAGTTTACGGCCTAAACAAAGGTGTTTACGGCCGTAAACCCTAAAAAGGGGTATAAATATGACACTTAGTCATTATTTACCACTTTTCACATTTTCAAGATCCAAAACCCATTTCTCTCTCAAGTATCATCCGACTTTTCTTCAAGATCTTCAACTTTGTAAGTGTTTCTAGCCCTAAAAAGTTGATATCTTACTTAATCTAGTGATCTTACATGATTCCATCCGTGAAATCATTCCAAAAGTGTAGATCTTCAAGTTTCACCAAGAACCCCAAGATCACACACTAGTGTTCTTGGACTTTTAGCACCTTTTCAAGCTTCTACCTAGTAAGTACTCTTACCCTAGTGTATTATAAGACTTGTTACACTTCTAATCATCAAAAAAACACCCAAGTAACACAAGATCAAAGGTGTTTACGGTCCAAGAACAACTTGGACCGTAAACACTAACAAAGGGGCCAAAGTGGCCCTAGTCCCTTACCAAGCCTTGGAAACTAGCCTAGACCCCTTCCTTGATGTGCTTAGTACTTGAAAACATCAAAAGACCATAAACCATTTGGGTTTACGGTCGTAAACCCAAGGAGAAGTGGTCCAAGGACCGTAAACTCCCTAAAGGAGTAAAATGGTGCCCTAATCTCTTCCTAAGGCTTAAACATGAAGTAGGGATGCTTCTTATGATCTTTATGGCTTCAAAACACAAAATGGTCAAATCACCATGAGTTTACGGCCGTAAACGCATGTGTTTACGACCGTAAACTAAATAAGTTATGGTCACAAAACCGTAAACTCCAAGGGAGTTTACCCTTGAACCCTAAACTCAATTGCATTGTCCTACAACCCTTAGATGCAATCCTTAGCACTTATAAGCACTTAAATCAAGTGTTTTACATGTCTTAGGATGTCTTAACTTGGTTAATTAGTTGTTTAATGACTAATTGGATACATATATGTGTGATTATATGTTAACTAGGATCCTTGTGTGTGTTCAAGTCTTCACTTGACACTTAGCATCCTACATCATCCGTTCATCCAAACCACTCACTACAGGTGAGTTCATACCCCCTTAATCAATCTTTTAAATGATTTTAAATGCTTTCATGGGGGGGGAATACAAGTAGAAAACAGGAAGTTATAGAATCAATCACACGTGATTTATAACTGTGTTTTCAAACAACTGATTTCACATACTTCAAAATGTGATAAATACAATGCTTTTCAGTTATTTTTTACTTTGTTATCAACAAATTACTTTTGAATTATTTTATAAACTGACATCAAGTCATTATTATTTATTGTTCAAAACTCTTAAATGTTTTACAAAACCTCTTTCAATTTACTGTTAAAAACCATATATATACACATATGTTTCATGTATATATGTATTGATATGAGAGCTTTCATTCCTTCTTCAGTTCCAACACTCTTGAGTAGCAAGGGTGTATAAACCTACTAGGCTGTGTTGGGCCGAAAGTGCAGATCCCCTCTGTCCTAGGGAACTTTGTACTCATGTCCAAAAAGCTTTCATTCCTTCTAACGGGGGGATGATGTGACAACCCGAAATTTCTATTCTGTACAACCATTCACTTCAATAGAATTCAGAACTGTTTCTGCTAACTTTCAAGCTTTTTGGAATAAGTTTCAGTGTTTTAAGATTAGTACTTCAGAAGATAACAGGAGAGAGGATGCCCTAGGGTTTATTGTGCAACAATAATGTCCCAAAACTCCAATAGTTTGGAGTTTACGGCCTAAACAAAGGTGTTTACGGCCGTAAACCCTAAAAAGGGGTATAAATATGACACTTAGTCATTATTTACCACTTTTCACATTTTCAAGATCCAAAACCCATTTCTCTCTCAAGTATCATCCGACTTTTCTTCAAGATCTTCAACTTTGTAAGTGTTTCTAGCCCTAAAAAGTTGATATCTTACTTAATCTAGTGATCTTACATGATTCCATCCGTGAAATCATTCCAAAAGTGTAGATCTTCAAGTTTCACCAAGAACCCCAAGATCACACACTAGTGTTCTTGGACTTTTAGCACCTTTTCAAGCTTCTACCTAGTAAGTACTCTTACCCTAGTGTATTATAAGACTTGTTACACTTCTAATCATCAAAAAAACACCCAAGTAACACAAGATCAAAGGTGTTTACGGTCCAAGAACAACTTGGACCGTAAACCCTAACAAAGGGGCCAAAGTGGCCCTAGTCCCTTACCAAGCCTTGGAAACTAGCCTAGACCCCTTCCTTGATGTGCTTAGTACTTGAAAACATCAAAAGACCATAAACCATTTGGATTTACGGTCGTAAACCCAAGGAGAAGTGGTCCAAGGACCGTAAACTCCCTAAAGGAGTAAAATGGTGCCCTAATCTCTTCCTAAGGCTTAAACATGAAGTAGGGATGCTTCTTATGATCTTTATGGCTTCAAAACACAAAATGGTCAAATCACCATGAGTTTACGGCCGTAAACGCATGGGTTTACGACCGTAAACTAAATAAGTTATGGTCACAAAACCGTAAACTCCAAGGGAGTTTACCCTTGAACCCTAAACTCAATTGCATTGTCCTACAACCCTTAGATGCAATCCTTAGCACTTATAAGCACTTAAATCAAGTGTTTTACATGTCTTAGGATGTCTTAACTTGGTTAATTAGTTGTTTAATGACTAATTGGATACATATATGTGTGATTATATGTTAACTAGGATCCTTGTGTGTGTTCAAGTCTTCACTTGACACTTAGCATCCTACATCATCCGTTCATCCAAACCACTCACTACAGGTGAGTTCATACCCCCTTAATCAATCTTTTAAATGATTTTAAATGCTTTCATGGCAGGGGGGGAATACAAGTAGAAAAAAGGAAGTTATAGAATCAATCACGCGTGATTTATAAATGTGTTTTCAAACAACTGATTTCACATACTTCAAAATGTGATAAATACAATGCTTTTCAGTTATTTTTTACTTTGTTATCAACAAATTACTTTTGAATTATTTTATAAACTGACATCAAGTCATTATTATTTATTGTTCAAAACTCTTAAATGTTTTACAAAACCTCTTTCAATTTACTGTTAAAAACCATATCAATACACATATGTTTCATGTATATATGTATTGATATGAGAGCTTTCATTCCTTCTTCAGTTCCAACACTCTTGAGTAGCAAGGGTGTATAAACCTACTAGTAGGCTGTGTTGGGCCGAAAGTGCAGATCCCCTCTGTCCTAGGGAGCTTTGTACTCATGTCCAAAAAGCTTTCATTCCTTCTAACAGGGGGATGATGTGACAACCCAAAATTTCTATTCTGTACAACCATTCACTTCAATAGAAGTCAGAACTGTTTCTGCTAACTTTCAAGCTTTTTGGAATAAGTTTCAGTGTTTTAAGATTAGTACTTCAGAAGATAACAGGAGAGAGGATGCCCTAGGGTTTATTATGCAACAATAATGTCCCAAAACTCCAATAGTTTGGAGTTTACGGCCTAAACAAAGGTGTTTACGGCCGTAAACCCTAAAAAGGGGTATAAATATGACACTTAGTCATTATTTACCACTTTTCACATTTTCAAGATCCAAAACCCATTTCTCTCTCAAGTATCATCCGACTTTTCTTCAAGATCTTCAACTTTGTAAGTGTTTCTAGCCCTAAAAAGTTGATATCTTACTTAATATAGTGATCTTACATGATTCCATCCATGAAATCATTCCAAAAGTGTAGATCTTCAAGTTTCACCAAGAACCCCAAGATCACACACTAGTGTTCTTGGACTTTTAGCACCTTTTCAAGCTTCTACCTAGTAAGTACTCTTACCCTAGTGTATTATAAGACTTGTTACACTTCTAATCATCAAAAAAACACCCAAGTAACACAAGATCAAAGGTGTTTACGGTCCAAGAACAACTTGGACCGTAAACCCTAACAAAGGGGCCAAAGTGGCCCTAGTCCCTTACCAAGCCTTGGAAACTAGCCTAGACCCCTTCCTTGATGTGCTTAGTACTTGAAAACATCAAAAGACCATAAACCATTTGGGTTTACGGTCGTAAACCCAAGGAGAAGTGGTCCAAGGACCGTAAACTCCCTAAAGGAGTAAAATGGTGCCCTAATCTCTTCCTAAGGCTTAAACATGAAGTAGGGATGCTTCTTATGATCTTTATGGCTTCAAAACACAAAATGGTCAAATCACCATGAGTTTACGGCTGTAAACGCATGGGTTTACGACCGTAAACTAAATAAGTTATGGTCACAAAACTGTAAACTCCAAGGGAGTTTACCCTTGAACCCTAAACTCAATTGCATTGTCCTACAACCCTTAGATGCAATCCTTAGCACTTATAAGCACTTAAATCAAGTGTTTTACATGTCTTAGGATGTCTTAACTTGGTTAATTAGTTGTTTAATGACTAATTGGATACATATATGTGTGATTATATGTTAACTAGGATCCTTGTGTGTGTTCAAGTCTTCACTTGACACTTAGCATCCTACATCATCCGTTCATCCAAACCACTCACTACAGGTGAGTTCATACCCCCTTAATCAATCTTTTAAATGATTTTAAATGCTTTCATGGCAGGGGGGGGAATACAAGTAGAAAAAAGGAAGTTATAGAATCAATCACACGTGATTTATAACTGTGTTTTCAAACAACTGATTTCACTTACTTCAAAATGTGATAAATACAATGCTTTTCAGTTATTTTTACTTTGTTATCAACAAATTACTTTTGAATTATTTTATTAACTGACATCAAGTCATTATTATTTAGTGTTCAAAACTCTTAAATGTTTTACAAAAGCTCTTTCAATTTACTGTTAAAAACCATATCTATACACATATGTTTCATGTATATATGTATTGATATGAGAGCTTTCATTCTTTCTTCAGTTCCAACACTCTTGAGTAGCAAGGGTGTATAAACCTACTGGTAGGTTGTATTGGGCCGAAAGTGCAGATCCCCTCTGTCCTAGGGAACTTTGTACTCATGTCCAAAAAGATTTCATTCCTTCTAACGGGGGGATGATGTGACAACCCGAAATTTCTATTCTGTACAACCATTCACTTCAATAGAAGTCAAAACTGTTTCTGCTAACTTTCAAGCTTTTTGGAATAAGTTTGAGTGTTTTAAGATTAGTACTTCAGGAGATAACAGGAGAGAGGATGCCCTAGGGTTTATTGTGCAACAATAATGTCCCAAAACTCCAAGAGTTTGGAGTTTACGGCCTAAACAAAGGTGTTTACGGCCGTAAACCCTAAAAATGGGTATAAATATGACACTTAGTCATTATTTACCACTTTTCACATTTTCAAGATCCAAAACCCATTTCTCTCTCAAGTATCATCCGACTTTTCTTCAAGATCTTCAACTTTGTAAGTGTTTCTAGCCCTAAAAAGTTGATATCTTACTTAATCTAGTGATCTTACATGATTCCATCCGTGAAATCATTCCAAAAGTGTAGATCTTCAAGTTTCACCAAGAACCCCAAGATCACACACTAGTGTTCTTGGACTTTTAGCACCTTTTCAAGCTTCTACCTAGTAAGTACTCTTACCCTAGTGTATTATAAGACTTGTTACACTTCTAATCATCAAAAAAACACCCAAGTAACACAAGATCAAAGGTGTTTACGGTCCAAGAACAACTTGGACCGTAAACCCTAACAAAGGGGCCAAAGTGGCCCTAGTCCCTTACCAAGCCTTGGAAACTAGCCTAGACCCCTTCCTTGATGTGCTTAGTACTTGAAAACATCAAAAGACCATAAACCATTTGGGTTTACGGTCGTAAACCCAAGGAGAAGTGGTCCAAGGACCGTAAACTCCCTAAAGGAGTAAAATGGTGCCCTAATCTCTTCCTAAGGCTTAAACATGAAGTAGGGATGCTTCTTATGATCTTTATGGCTTCAAAACACAAAATGGTCAAATCACCATGAGTTTACGGCTGTAAACGCATGGGTTTACGACCGTAAACTAAATAAGTTATGGTCGTAAAACTGTAAACTCCAAGGGAGTTTACCCTTGAACCCTAAACTCAATTGCATTGTCCTACAACCCTTAGATGCAATCCTTAGCACTTATAAGCACTTAAATCAAGTGTTTTACATGTCTTAGGATGTCTTAACTTGGTTAATTAGTTGTTTAATGACTAATTGGATACATATATGTGTGATTATATGTTAACTAGGATCCTTGTGTGTGTTCAAGTCTTCACTTGACACTTAGCATCCTACATCATCCGTTCATCCAAACCACTCACTACAGGTGAGTTCATACCCCCTTAATCAATCTTTTAAATGATTTTAAATGCTTTCATGGCAGGGGGGGAATACAAGTAGAAAAAAGGAAGTTATAGAATCAATCACACGTGATTTATAACTGTGTTTTCAAACAACTGATTTCACATACTTCAAAATGTGATAAATACAATGCTTTTCAGTTATTTTTACTTTGTTATCAACAAATTACTTTTGAATTATTTTATAAACTGACATCAAGTCATTATTATTTAGTGTTCAAAACTCTTAAATGTTTTACAAAACCTCTTTCAATTTACTGTTAAAAACCATATCTATACACATATGTTTCATGTATATATGTATTGATATGAGAGCTTTCATTCTTTCTTCAGTTCCAACACTCTTGAGTAGCAAGGGTGTATAAACCTACTGGTAGGTTGTATTTGGCCGAAAGTGCAGATCCCCTCTGTCCTAGGGAACTTTGTACTCATGTCCAAAAAGATTTCATTCCTTCTAACGGGGGGATGATGTGACAACCCGAAATTTCTATTCTGTACAACCATTCACTTCAATAGAAGTCAAAACTGTTTCTGCTAACTTTCAAGCTTTTTGGAATAAGTTTGAGTGTTTTAAGATTAGTACTTCAGGAGATAACAGGAGAGAGGATGCCCTAGGGTTTATTGTGCAACAATAATGTCCCAAAACTCCAAGAGTTTGGAGTTTACGGCCTAAACAAAGGTGTTTACGGCCGTAAACCCTAAAAATGGGTATAAATATGACACTTAGTCATTATTTACCACTTTTCACATTTTCAAGATCCAAAACCCATTTCTCTCTCAAGTATCATCCGACTTTTCTTCAAGATCTTCAACTTTGTAAGTGTTTCTAGCCCTAAAAAGTTGATATCTTACTTAATCTAGTGATCTTACATGATTCCATCCGTGAAATCATTCCAAAAGTGTAGATCTTCAAGTTTCACCAAGAACCCCAAGATCACACACTAGTGTTCTTGGACTTTTAGCACCTTTTCAAGCTTCTACCTAGTAAGTACTCTTACCCTAGTGTATTATAAGACTTGTTACACTTCTAATCATCAAGAAAACACCCAAGTAACACAGGATCAAAGGTGTTTACGGTCCAAGAACAACTTGGACCGTAAACCCTAACAAAGGGGCCAAAGTGGCCCTAGTCCCTTACCAAGCCTTGGAAACTAGCCTAGACCCCTTCCTTGATGTGCTTAGTACTTGAAAACATCAAAAGACCATAAACCATTTTGGTTTACGGCCGTAAACCCAAGGAGAAGTGGTCCAAGGACTGTAAACTCCCTAAAGGAGTGAAATGGTGCCCTAATCTCTTCCCAAGGCTTAAACATGAAGTAGGAATGCTTCTTATGATCTTTATGGCTTCAAAACACAAAATGGTCAAATCACCATGAGTTTACGGCCGTAAACGCATGGGTTTACGACCGTAAACTAAATAAGTTATGGTCACAAAACCGTAAACTCCAAGGGAGTTTACCCTTGAACCCTAAACTCAATTGCATTGTCCTACAACCCTTAGATGCAATCCTTAGCACTTATAAGCACTTAAATCAAGTGTTTTACATGTCTTAGGATGTCTTAACTTGGTTAATTAGTTGTTTAATGACTAATTGGATACATATATGTGTGATTATATGTTAACTAGGATCCTTGTGTGTGTTCAAGTCTTCACTTGACACTTAGCATCCTACATCATCCGTTCATCCAAACCACTCACTACAGGTGAGTTCATACCCCCTTAATCAATCTTTTAAATGATTTTAAATGCTTTCATGGGGGGGGGGGGGGAATTCAAGTAGAAAAAGGAAGTTATAGAATCAATCACACGTGATTTATAACTGTGTTTTCAAACAACTGATTTCACATACTTCAAAATGTGATAAATACAATGCTTTTCAGTTATTTTTACTTTGTTATCAACAAATTACTTTCGAATTATTTTATAAACTGACATCAAGTCATTATTATTTATTGTTCAAAACTCTTAAATGTTTTACAAAACCTCTTTCAATTTACTGTTAAAAACCATATCTATACACATATGTTTCATGTATATATGTATTGATATGAGAGCTTTCATTCTTTCTTCAGTTCCAACACTCTTGAGTAGCAAGGGTGTATAAACGTACTGGTAGGCTGTGTTGGGCCGAAAATGCAGATCCCCTCTGTCCTAGGGAACTTTGTACTCATGTCCAAAAAGATTTCATTCCTTCTAACGGGGGGATGATGTGACAACCCGAAATTTCTATTCTGTACAACCATTCACTTCAATAGAAGTCATAACTGTTTCTGCTAACTTTCAAGCTTTTTGGAATAAGTTTGAGTGTTTTAAGATTAGTACTTTAGGAGATAACAGGAGAGAGGATGCCCTAGGGTTTATTGTGCAACAATAATGTCCCAAAACTCCAAGAGTTTGGAGTTTACGGCCTAAACAAAGGTGTTTACGGCCGTAAACCGTAAAAAGGGGTATAAATATGACACTTAGTCATTATTTACCACTTTTCACATTTTCAATATCCAAAACCCATTTCTCTCTCAAGTATCATCCGAATTTTCTTCAAGATCTTCAACTTTGTAAGTGTTTCTAGCCCTAAAAAATTGATATCTTACTTAATCTAGTGATCTTACATGATTTCATCCGTGAAATCATTCCAAAAGTGTAGATCTTCAAGTTTCACCAAGAACCCCAAGAACACACACTAGTGTTCTTGGACTTTTAGCACCTTTTCAAGCTTCTACCTAGTAAGTACTCTTACCCTAGTGTATTATAAGACTTGCTACACTTCTAATCATCAAGAAAACACCCAAGTAACACAAGATCAAAGGTGTTTACGGTCCAAGAACAACTTGGACCGTAAACCCTAACAAAGGGGCCAAAGTGGCCCTAGTCCCTTACCAAGCCTTGGAAACTAGCCTAGACCCCTTCCTTGATGTGCTTAGTACTTCAAAACATCAAAAGACCATAAACCATTTGGGTTTACGGCCGTAAACCCAAGGAGATGTGGTCCAAGGACCGTAAACTCCCTAAAGGAGTAAAATGGTGCCCTAATCTCTTCCTAAGGCTTAAACATGAAGTAGGGATGCTTCTTATGATCTTTATGGCTTCAAAACACAAAATTGTCAAATCACCATCAGTTTACGGCCGTAAACGCATGGGTTTACGACCGTAAACTTAATGAGTTATGGTAACAAAACCGTAAACTCCAAGGGAGTTTACCCTTGAACCCTAAACTCAATTGCAATGTCCTACAACCCTTAGATGCAATCCTTAGCACTTATAAGCACTTAAATCAAGTGTTTTACATGTCTTAGGATGTCTTAACTTGGTTAATTAGTTGTTTAATGACCAATTGGATACATATATGTGTGATTATATGTTAACTAGGATCCTTGTGTGTGTTCAAGTCTTCACTTGACACTTAGCATCCTACATCATCCGTTCATCCAAACCACTCACTACAGGTGAGTTCATACCCCCTTAATCAATCTTTTAAATGATTTTAAATGCTTTCATGGGGGGGGGGGGGAATACAAGTAGAAAACAGGAAGTTATAGAATCAATCACACGTGATTTATAACTGTGTTTTCAAACAACTGATTTCACATACTTCAAAATGTGATAAATACAATGCTTTTCAGTTATTGTTACTTTGTTATCAACAAATTACTTTTGAATTATTTTATAAACTGACATCAAGTCATTATTATTTATTGTTCAAAACTCTTAAATGTTTTACAAAACCTCTTTCAATTTACTGTTAAAAACCATATCTATACACTTATGTTTCATGTATATATGTATTGATATGAGAGCTTTCATTCTTTCTTCAGTTCCAACGCTCTTGAGTAGCAAGGGTGTATAAACCTACTCGGACATTCAATTTACATTCCAGTAAACTATTATAGGTATAGTTTAGGGGATACAAATTACTATTCCTATTACAAGGAATTACACAAGAGTCAGTTCATTCATAAGTCTATACTACTATATGAAGAGATACTATTACATGTTATCCAGAGAGAAATACTATATCTATACAGAGAGAAATACTATATATATACTATACGGGACTGACCATCCTACACCTGGCTGCTAGCTACAGCGGGACCTGTTCATCGACGGATGATCTCGGTTGTACTGTTCGGCGAGTTTCCACGCCGTGTTTATCCTAAGGCAAAAGGATACGATTTCAATGATTATATAATTTTCCCTATTACTTTTATTTTCTGACACATTCACATAAACGATAAGGTAGACTATATTTTTACAATAATAGTTGTACAGGGAAAAATCTTCATTGATACAGAAATGCAAACCTTCAAAGCATTCGGGTCTTGGTAGAAGACTACTTTTTATACTAGTAGGAAATATGGGATTTTCTAGGGTTTTCACACTTATACTAAATGTTTCATCAAATATTTACAAGTCTTTCATAACAGCTTTTCAAATCAATGACAACATAATACTTATGAATTCACCAGCTTTATGCTGATCTACACTTTCAAAATAACTTGTATTCTCAGGTCACCAGTAGACAGGTACGATGACCAGGTTTTGAGAAGACGGAGCACAGACAAGACTCGTCTTTTATTTTGATTACATATTTTGGTGTCTTATTACTATGAAAGAACACTCATGTATTAAAACTTTAATTTTAATGCAATGGATGATGTTGTTGCTTGTTTACTACTTTGCACTGTTATGATACTTTACATGACGTCCTCCACCCCTGAACTTTTTCGCCGTTTTTGGTTTTGGGGTGTGACAGTATCTATATAGATATAGTTATATAAGTAGGATTGAAAGGACTTAGGACTGATAACTCGCCTTGCTTCCTGTTCCTTGTTTGGTTGTGGACTTAGGGTATCGGTTATTTGTCTGAAGGTCGTTTGAATCCTAGTTATATATTATGTATATGTATATAGATATAAAAGTTACTTCTTTCATTTCAATACCTTTGGGTAGCAAAGGTATACAAACATGTTCATACATACAAACAACATTACTAGTAAACTATAATAGGTATAGTTTAGGAAGTTACTAATACTATTACTAAAACAATGAAACATACAATGAGTCAGTTCATACATGAGTCAACACATACTATACATTATACAAGAGAACATACTATTATGAGAAACAGAGAGAACATACATACATACTAGACAGAGAGAGAACATACAATACAGCTAGTACATACAATACATATACAAGAACATTACAACAGTTATGTGAGCCTCGTAACGGGGCATGGCATCACCTGTCATGGCTCGTTTTGTATCCAGAGTCTCCTAGAAGAAGAGTGTTGAATTTGTGTATAGATCTATACTGGATTGACTATCCTACACCTTGCTGCTCGCTACAGTGGGACTTGCAAGTCTACGGGTGCCAAATGTCATTTCTTCCGACGTCTTTCATCGTTGTGTTTTTAGTCAGTAGTATGGTACATGCATATCACATGTTACTTTAATTAACAAATGGATTAAGGTAGTTACTACAGCAGTAGTTACCTAATACAACACTACAGTACTATTTTATTTCCCCATTGCATTCACTTTGTGATCTTCACACAATGAACGGTAATGTAAAAACTATATTTTTGGTTAATGATAGTCATATTTGGGAAAATACACACTTTTACAAGAAACTAGCATACATTTCATTTGATGCCTTGGTAGAAGGCTACGTTTAGTAGAAAATATAGGACTTTCTAGGAGATACAAACATTTACAAACATTTACAAACTTATACATTCAAGTACTTACAAACACTTTCATACAAACAATGACACTAAAATACTTATGCTCTCACCAGCTTTAAAGATGATAAACTCTTTCAAAATAACTTGTATTCTCAGGTCACCAGTAGACAGGTACCAGTGCCAGGTTTTGAGAAGATGGAGCTCGTTCAAGACTCATCTTTTATTTTGTTTCATATATTTGATGTCTATTAAACTTCACAGAACACACTTGTATTAAATTATATTATTAATGCAATGGATGATGTTGTTGCTTGTTTACTACTATGCATTGTTGTGATACTGTACATGACGTCCTCCACCCCTGAACGTTTCCGCCGTTCTGGTTTTGGGGTGTGACAGAAGGTGAAGGACCTTCGATAATCTACGTATTTTAGTGTGCTTTGTCATGTTATACATTCATAACTTAGTCACAATGTACACTTTGAGTCTGTTACGGGCACTACTATAATTAGTGTTGTAGTCTTATGTTTTAGAGAGAGAGACAGGGAGTTCATACATTGATCTTTTTGTACGTTTGAGATTACCTTCCGGACATCATTTGAGCAAAACAAAATTACTTACATCTTGTGTTCTTTCTATTATTGTTTGATTCATGCTTAATTGTTCTTAATTCCGCAATGTCATTTCCATGGTATCCTACATGTCGTATCAGAGCTTAATCTTGGAGGTGTATGTAACTATTTCAATAACGACGATCCTAAATGACAATTTCATCTCGTGAATCTAACATCATTCTTCTGGTGTTGTAAGTATTATGCTTTGGAAGGAATTCTGGTTCTATAAATCGAATTTAGTTCTTTGATTCATTCAGATTTGGTTTTCTCTCTCTAGAACGTTTTTTAGATCTTGTTTCTTATTTGAAAGTTCATTCAGACATGTTATTGATTCATATTTTAGAAACAATCTGGTTGAGGAGATTCATATTTTGCTCATATATTCGTTCTAGATCTCTTAAAATTTGTTTTAGATCTACTTCCTTTCTCTAGAATTCTCTTCAGATCTATTTTCTCTCTCTTTAAATTCTAATTTGTTGTTGAAGATATAATAGATTCTATAGTTTGTTGTTATCCTCTATTAAAACACTTGGATTAAAGGCCATAAATTTATTTTATAATGTTGATAAGGGATATAATTGGCAACTTTTTGGTGCTTCTTATTTGAAGAATTCTATTAAGATGTATAATCTTTTTGTTTATGGAGAGATATTTGATGACACATCTTGTGATATGTATCGTTTTTTTTACGATATAATAAGAGATTGATGGAGGAATTTCGTATTACAAAAAATCATTTAGATTGGGAAAATGAGTTAAATGTTTGTTTTCCTGAAAGTGCTGAAGATGTTCTTGAAGTTCATAATGGTGTTCTTGAAGATGTTCATAGTGTTCATGTTATTCTTGATGTTCCAGAAAAGGAGATAACTCAAAATGCTCATGTTGAGGGGGATTTAAGTCTTTTGTGATCCAGATGTTGAAGAGGTTGAGGTTACTAGCTCATTTCAACAATTTTTTGAACTCATATTGGCTCCATCACTAATGAATGATGAGAGTGATCTAGATGAAGAAACTACATTTAAGCCAATTACTAAGAAAGATCATCATTTGATGAATCGGAAGCTGAATGCTCTTATTCGCAGAGCAAATTCATTTTTTATGACAAACTTTTAGAATCTCACGACTGTGCACGAATCGATGATGAAGTCTATTCTTTCTGAGAGCAAGTGATGCTCAAGTGAAATACATTATTGAAACAGCTGCAAAAGTCAATGAATCACTCTTTGTTGCTCCTCGTGTACATTATATGTCTCAAATGTTGGATGTGAAACTCAATCTTATTCATTCGTAAACTCTTTTACATGATAAATACTTTCTATTCAAACTCTTTTAAACTTATTCTTTGTCAAATGTGTATCTATATAGATATAGTTATATAAGTAGGATTGAAAGGACTTAGGACTGATAGCTCGCCTTGCTTCATGTTCCTTGTTTGGTTGTGGACTTAGGGTATCAGTTATTTGTCCGAAGGTCGTTTGAATCCTAGTTATATATTATGTATATGTATATAGATATAAAAGTTACTTCTTTCATTTATATACCTTTGGGTAGAAAAGGTATACAAACATGTTCATACATACAAACAACATTACTAGTAAACTATAATAGGTATAGTTTAGGAAGTTACTAATACTATTACTAGAACAATGAAACATACAATGAGTCAGTTCATACATGAGTCAACACATACTATACATTATACAAGAGAACATACTATTATGAGAAACAGAGAGAACATACATACATACTAGACAGAGAGAGAACATACAATACAGCTAGTACATACAATACATATACAAGAACATTACAACAGTTATGTGAGCCACGTAACGGGGCATGGAATCACCTCTCATGGCTCGTTTTGTATCCAGAGTCTCCTAGAAGGAGAGCGTTGAATTTGTGTATAGATCTATACTGGATTGACTATCCTACACCTTGCTGCTCGCTACAGTGGGACTTGCAAGTCTACAGGTACCAAATGTCATTTCTTCCGACGTCTTTCATCGTCGTGTTTTTAGTCGGTAGTATGGTACAGGCATATCACATGTTACTTTAATTAACAATTGGATTAAGGTAGTTACTACAGCAGTAGTTACCTAATACAACACTACGGTACTATTTTATTTCCCCATTGCATTCACTTTGTGATCTTCACACAATGAACGGTAATGTAAAAACTATTTTTTTGGTTAATGATAGTCATATTTGGGAAAATAAACACTTTTACAAGAAACTAGCCTACATTTCATTTGATGCCTTGGTAGAAGGCTACGTTTAGTAGAAAATATAGGATTTTCTAGGAGATACAAAACATTTACAAACATTTACAAACATTTACAAACTTATACATTTAAGTACTTACAAACACTTTCATACAAACAATGACACTAAAATACTTATGATCTCACCAACTTTTAAAGATGATAAACTCTTTCAAAATAACTTGTATTCTCAGGTCACCAGTAGACAGGTACCGGTGCCAGGTTTTGAGAAGATGGAGCTCGTTCAAGACTCATCTTTTATTTTGTTTCATATTTTTGGTGTCTATTAAACTTCACAGAACACACTTGTATTAAATTATATTATTAATGCAATGGATGATGTTGTTTCTTGTTTACTACTATGCATTGTTCTGATACTGTACATAACGTCCTCCGCCCCTGAACGTTTCCGCCGTTCTGGTTTTGGAGTGTGACAGATTGGTATCAGAGCATTGTTTATAGTGAATCGAGTATATCAACCCATAAAAGATATACAAACTATAAACACAACGGGATTAAAATACTCTGACCAAGAGGTTATACTTTTATATAGTAAAATATTTAACCAAGTATACATACCTGCATTCATACTAAAATCAATGTCACTAGGACAGAACAAAAGTATTACGATTGTTGGACAACACAATCAGACTTAGAGACATATAGTCAACCCTGGGAAGATATAGCATGATCAACTATATTATCTAAGGAGTGACTAGCATGTGCCTAAGGGTGGTTGTGAGGTTGCAACAAGTCTAAAAACTTACCAACAATACTACAATGAAAGCATTAGAACAGAACATAAACCTAAAATACTATAGGAGTATTTTGTGTTACTAAATTACTTATGTGCTTATTTCTTATACCCCTTTTCTCGCGTAGATATCATGGTTGGATTCCATCTTCCCGGAGACCCGTACTATCCCAACAACGGCAATGCAGGATGGCTGGGAGAAGAGCCAGAAGATGATCACCCAATCCCTTTGGATGATCACCAAGCTGAAGGCTTTCCTAATGGTTCTGACTCAGAGCTAGAAGTCAACAATCTACCCCCAGTAGCTCAAAACCCAAACCTAAATCCTAACCCTCGTCCAGCATTTCAAGGCCCCACACCTCTGTGGGCAACAAACTTGAACAGGTGGAGTCACGAGCAAGGTCAGCCGTTACCTTACAACGGAGACCGAAGCTTCTATCACTTGAGCGAGGGAGGCTCAGCGGACAGAATCTTGCCTATTCTAGTCCGCAGGGTTGCTCGTACTGATGAGCAGGGTAGAACAACTATCCATCAAATTCTGCAGGTTGATGCTGGCACTGGAGTAAACACAGTCCGCATTTGTCAGCTGGAGTCTGCTCGCGAAGGGACTCAGAACCAGAATGCAGCTCTGCAGAGAGAACTTGCTAAAACCCAAGCCGAAGTCCTGGAACTTCGAGCTCGGCAAGTAAGATCTGAAAGGCGCATGAGGGACATTGAATGCCTTCTGTCAGAATCAAGAACTCACTCTAGTAGTTCTCGTCGTAGATAGAGTCTCCTCGACTTCTCTTTTGGATATAACTTAGTTTATGTAAAAACTCTAGTCTAATTTCCTATCTTTGTTAAAACTTGAACCTGTTAGGTCTTGATTAGGTCGTAGTTCTGTCAAAATTTTCCCATCTTGGTTGATGTAAGACCTACTTCTAGGTCATTTTTCCCGGACTTGTTACATCTGTAATACCAGTGTTATTGACAGATATCTAATCTCATGGAAATTATTATCCAAATGCTTTCACCTTTTAGAACTAGATCTACATTCAATCATAATATTTAATTGTGCTGTTGGGCTATGGAGAGTTAGTCCATGAGTCATTCTCATCAAAGTGTCCCTATTAAATTCTTATCAATATCTTCAACTTTGTAAACTTATAGCTACAAGATGCGTCCACACTGATCAACAAGACACGATCCTCCGATAATTGAAACACCACCTGCTCCTCAAATCGATACGGCAGCTCTGAATGTTGCAGTAGCTACGGCTGTGCCAACAGCCATGGGTCAATATCATTCTTCGAGTGCCACCGGAGGTGGTACACCTGTTCATTCTACCCATGGTGAAGCCCCTGTGCGCTTGAGAGAGTGCTCCTACAAGGACTTCACAAACTACAAGCCACTATCCTTTAAAGGGACTGGCGGAGTCATTGCCCTCTCGCAATGGTTCGAAAAGACGGAGTCGATCTTCGAGATCTGCTCATACCCGGAAGGAAGCAAAGTCAAATTTGTTGCGTGCACCTTCGAGGCAAAAGCCTTGACATGGTGGAATAGCCATGTCAAGTCACTATCTCTTATACTGGCTAATGTTTTGGGCTGGGAAGCTCTAAGAGAGCTAATGATCGAAGAATACTGCCCGAGGGGTGAAATCCAAAAGCTGGAGCAGGAACTGTGGAGCCTAACCATGAAAGGCTCCGACATAGTCTCCTACACCGCCAGGTTCTGCGAGCTGGTGGCCCTCTGTCCCAACATGGTTCACACAAAGGGAAAGAAGATAGAGAGGTACATATAGGGGCTGGTGCCTCCATTTCAAGGGAATGTTTTGGCTTCAAACCCCACTACATTCGATAGTGCCAAACGGTTGTCACAACGACTTATTCACCATGAGGTCCCTAACCCGTCGTCAACAAAAACCCTAACCATCTCAGAACCCTCCAAAACCGCTGATAACAAGCGGAAGTTATGGGATGACAAGAAGAAGAACAAGGCTGCCAAAAAGCAGCAGGTCGTGGCAGTACATGCTGCGATAACACCTGCCGCTGCTGCTCCGGTCAAGCAGTACGCTGGAAGTTTGCCTAAGTGCAACAAATACAACTTCCACCACATCGGAGCCTGCCGGGAAATGCAGTGTTCAAACTGCAATAGGAAGGGGCACACAACCCGTTTCTACAAAACACCAGTGAGGCCAATCAACCAAGTCCCCGGCGCAGGAGTGGGCCAATCTTGTTACGGTTGTGGCGAGGTGGGCCACTACAAGAGGAACTGCCCTAAGGCATGGAACGCCGTTGGAGTAGGAAGGGTTCTGGCCATAGGCCATGAGGAAGCGGTTGCCGACCCCACATTGGTCACTGGTACGTTTCTCCTCGATAACTCTTATGCATGCATACTATTTGATAGTGGAGCGGAGAGGAGTTTCGTAAACCAAAAATTTGCTCATTTACTTAAGCAAAAATCACGAGCACTTGAAGAACCGTTCACTGTAGAAATGGCTAATGGGAAGACAGAGAGCACTAGCAGTATATACATAGGATGTACCTTAACTCTAGATAGCCATTCATTTTCGATCGACCTCATGCCAGTTTCAATTAAAATTTTCGACGTCATTATCGGCATGGATTGGTTGAGTCTTCATCGTGCCGACATCATGTGTTACGAAATGGCAGTTCGCCTTAATCTACCGTATGGCGAAACTCTGGTAGTTTACGGCGACAAACCCGGCACGAATCTTCGTATCATCTCAAGCATTCAAGCCCAGAAATTCTTACGAAAGGAATGCCACGCATTCCTTGCTCATGTTGTCGATGTGAGCCAAGAAACGAAAGACATTAAGAACATTCCAGTAGTACGCGATCTTCCTGATATCTTTCCAGAAGAACTCCTAGGATTACCTCCACAACGTCAAGTCGAGTTCAGAATCGACTTAGTTCCAGGGGCTACCCCCGTAGCCAAATCGCCCTATCGTCTAGCACCTGCAGAGATACAAGAACTGTCCGGTCAACTTAACGAACTGCTCAGCAAGGGCTTTATAAGACGAAGCTTCTCACCATGGGGAGCTCCGGTCTTGTTCGTCAAGAAGAAAGACGGATCGTTTCGCATGTGCATCGACTACAGGGAGCTCAACAAGCTAACCATCAAAGATCGTTACCCTCTGCCTCGCATAGACGATTTGTTTGATCAACTGCAAAGGGCGAACTGCTTTTCAAAAATCAATCTAAGATCCGGATATCACCAACTACGAGTGCTAGGGGAGGATGTTCCGAAGACAGCCTTCCGAACTCGTTATGGGCACTACAAATTCGTAGTGATGCCGTTCGGATTAACAAACACGCCCGCAGTATTCATGGATTTAATGAATAGGGTGTGTCGTCCTTACTTGGATCAGTTCGTCATCGTCTTCATCGATAACATACTTATCTACTCTCGTAGTAAGGAGGAGCATAGTCAACATCTGCGACTAGTCTTAGAAACGCTGCATTCGGAGAAGCTCTATGCGAAGTTCTCAAAATGCGAATTTTGGATCCGAAGAGTCGAATTCTTGGGACATGTGGTTAGCGAAGAGGGAATACACGTGGACCCTTCCAAAATCAAGGCCATTGAGAGCTGGTCAGCACCGAAGTTGCCTACCGAAATTTGTCAATTTCTAGGCCTTGCTGGCTACTATCGCAGGTTCATTCAGAACTTCTCACAAATTGCAAAACCTCTCACAACTTTGACCCAGAAGGGCGTGGCCTTTGACTGGCAAGAGAAGCACGAGAGAGCGTTCCAAACACTCAAGTGAGCCTTGTGCACCGCACCAATACTATCCCTCACCGAAGGGATAGAAGACTTCGTTGTCTATTGCGATGCGTCAAATCAAGGGCTCGGCTGTGTTCTGATGCAACGAGGTAAGGTCATCGCCTATGCCTCAAGACAGCTGAAGACACACAAGGTCAACTACACCACTCACGATCTTGAGCTAGGAGCAGTTGTGTTTGCTCTGAAGATCTGCAGACACTACATGTATGGTACAAAAAGCACTATCTTTACAGACCACAAAAGCCTACAACATATATTCGACCAGAAGAAGCTCAAAATGAGACAACGACGGTGGGTTGAGCTACTCAGTGATTACGAATGCGAAATTCGTTATCATCCGGGTAAGGCCAACGTAGTAGCTGACGCCCTAAGTCGGAAAGAATACTCTGGTCGTAGAGTCAAATAATTGACTATGACTACCATTCACACTTGTCCACGCAAATTAAGGAGGCTCAGCTCGACGCTTTGAAACCTGAAAATGTGGCGAGTGAATCCCTGAGAGGGATGGATAAGAACTTGGAAGTCAAAGGTAGTGGAGCCCTATATGTCATGGATCGGATCTGGACACCGAAACACGGTGGTTTCAGAGACTTGGTCATGACCGAGGCGCATAACACTCGTTATTCCGTCCACCCAAGTTCAGATAAAATGTATCTGGATTTTAAAAAGCTATACTGGTGGCCTAACATGAAAGTAGAGATTGCTACCTTCGTAAGTAAATGCCTTACTTGCGCCAAGGTCAAGGTCGAATACCAGAAACCCTCAGGTCTTCTACAACAGCCAGAGATACCAGAATGGAAGTGGGAGCGGATCACTATGGACTTCATAACCAAGCTGCCCAAGACAACGGGTAGACTTGATACCATATGGGTCATCGTCGACAGATTGACCAAGTCCGCACACTTCCTGCCTATCAAAGAAACAGACAAGATGGAGAAGCTTACAAGAACCTACATACGGGAGATTGTACGACTGCATGGTATTCCCATATCCATTATCTCGGACAGAGATAGTAGATTCACTTTGAGGTTCTGGCAGTCGCTACAAAGTTCCCTAGGAACTAGGCTGGACATGAGTACAGCCTATCATCCACAAACCGACGGACAAAGTGAGAGGACTATCCAAACTTTGGAAGATATGTTGTGAGCCTGTGTGATCAACTTTGGGAAGGCATGGGATACTCATTTACCCCTTGTCGAATTTTCCTACAACAACGGTTATCACACGAGCATAAAGGCTGCTCCATTCGAGGCCCTCCATGGCCGAAAGTGCAGATCCCCTCTGTGCTGGGCGGAGGTGGGTGATAACCAATTAGCTAAAGGACGAGTTCCTGACAGCACTCTCACGGTTCCAGAGATCATACGGGAAACGACAGAGAAGATCGTTCAGATTCGTGAACGATTGAAAGCCTCTAGAGACCGACAGAAAAGCTAAGCAGATAAACGAAGGAAACTGTTGGAATTCCAGGTGGGCGACCGTGTTCTATTGAAGGTCTCACCCTGGAAAGGCTTGATACGCTTCGGAAAGCGTGGAAAGCTAAATCCAAGATACATAGGGCCTTTCGAGATTCTTGCCAGAATCGGCCCTGTAGCTTACAAACACAATCTACCTAGTGAACTCAATAATGTACATCCTACTTTCCACGTATCGAACTTGAAAAAGTGTCTGTCCGACGAGACTCTTGTGATCCCACTCGACGAGATCGAAATCAACGAGAGCCTCAACTTCGTGGAAGAACCAGTAGAGATCATGGACAGAGAGGTCAAGCAAACGAAACAAAGTCGTATCCCGATAGTGAAGGTTCGCTAGAATGCCAAGCGGGGACCTGAATTCACTTGGGAGTGCGAAGATCAGTTGAAACTGAAATACCCACATCTTTTTATTTAGTTATTTGTAACTACTTATTTGCTTAAACTCTAATTTCGGGACAAAATTCCTTCTAACGGGGGGTTGATGTGACAATCCGAAATTTCTAGCTTGTATAAACATTCAAATTTATCAGAGTTAGTATTGTTTGTTAGCTTTTAGCCCTATTTGGAGTCTATTCGAGTATTCTAAACTTAGTACATCAAAGGAATCAGTGTTAGGATGAATTGGTTGAAGTTCTAGTCATGAAGCAAACTGAAAACCTCCTCAAAAAGGAGTTTTCGATCAAGACCTTAGAGTTTTCGGTCAAGGTGACCGAAAACCCCATCTTACATATATATTTCATGATCATTTGGATCATTCTTTCCTTTTCAAAGCTAGAAACATCCATTCTCTCTCAAGTATCATCGAGTTCTTCACTTTGATCTTCAAAATTGTAAGAATTGTTTCCATTTGATTTGTTGTTACAAAGCTTTAACTAGTAACACCCTTTGATTTCATCCATTAACTTCATCTTTTGGGTTTGATCTTCAAGAACACCAAGAACACACACTAGTGTTTTGGTCCAAAATCAACTCTATTAGCCTCTAAATCGTAAGTATTACTTCCATATACTTGTTATCTAGTTGAAACTCTTGATTTAGGGCCTTGAAATCATCATTTTTCCAAGAACAAAAGGTGTTTTCGGTCTAGTGCATCTCCTTAGACCGAAAACCCTTATGAAGGGTGCAAAAT
Source organism: Lactuca virosa (assembly GCF_052849685.1). NCBI lineage: Eukaryota > Viridiplantae > Streptophyta > Magnoliopsida > Asterales > Asteraceae > Lactuca > Lactuca virosa. The sequence continues at coordinate 25,965,329 of NC_136428.1, forward strand.
GACTTTAAGTCTTTCCTAATACTTAGTATTGAGTCTAGAACACTTCATTGATTGTGGAAAGCCCTTAAAAATCACCAAACATCATGAGTTTTCAGCCAACCATTTGGACCGAAAAACTCTTTGGACCGAAAACCATATGGACCAAAGACCATATGGACCGAAAACCACAAGAACCGAAAACTCCAAGAAACATACCACTTGGACCGAAAACTCCCTTAAGTGGCTTTACAACCCTCTTATGCAATCCTAAGTGATTATAACACTTACATTTAAGGATTTCTTAGTCCTTAAAGTGTTATTATTTACCTGATTAGTTGAGTAAACATTAATTGTATTCATATATGTGTCTTTATATGCTAACTAGGATCCGTGTGTGCTCAAGTCTTCACTTGACACTTAGCATCCTTTTTCCGATCTTACATTCGCATCACTCACTTCAGGTGAGTTCATACCCCTTAATCAACCTTTTAAATGATTTTAAATGCTTTTACGGGGGGGGGGGATACAAGTTGACCTATTATAGTTATTATATCAATCACATGTGATTAATAACTACCAAACAAGTGGATTTCTTACTTTTCAAACTATGTTATCAATCAAACTACTTCAAACTGTTTTGCAAACTCTTTTACATTATAAATACTTTCTATTCAAACTCTTTTAAACTTATACTTTGTCAAATGTGTATCTATAAAGATATAGTTATATAAGTAGGATTGAAAGGACTTAGGACTGATAGCTCGCCTTGCTTCCTGTTCCTTGTTTGGTTGTGGACTTAGGGTATCGGTTATTTGTCTGAAGGTCGTTTGAATCCTAGTTATATATTATGTATATGTATATAGATATAAAAGTTACTTCTTTCATTTCAATACCTTTGGGTAGCAAAGGTATACAAACATGTTCATACATACAAACAACATTACTTGTAAACTATAATAGGTATAGTTTAGGAAGTTACTAATACTATTACTAGAACAATGAAACATACAATGAGTCAGTTCATACATGAGTCAACACATACTATACATTATATAAGATAACATACTATTATGAGAAACAGAGAGAACATACATACATACTAGACAGAGAGAGAACATACAATACAGCTAGTACATACAATACATGTACAAGAACATTACAACAGTTATGTGAGCCACGTAACGGGGCATGGCATCACCTGTCATGGCTCGTTTTGTATCCAGAGTCTCCTAGAAGGAGAGTGTTGAATTTGTGAATAGATCTATACTGGATTGACTATCCTACACCTTGCTGCTCGCTACAGTGGGACTTGCAAGTCTATGGGTGCCAAATGTCATTTCTTCCGACGTCTTTCATCGTCGTGTTTTTAGTCAGTAGTATGGTACAGGCATATCACATGTTACTTTAATTAACAATTGGATTAAGTTAGTTACTACAGCAGTAGTTACCTAATACAACACTATAGTACTATTTTATTTCCACATTGCATTCACTTTGTGATCTTCACAAAATGAACGGTAATGTAAAAACTATATTTTTGGTTAATGATAGTCATATTTGGGAAAATACACACTTTTACAAGAAACTAGCATACATTTCATTTGATGCCTTGGTAGAAGGCTACGTTTAGTAGAAAATATAGGACTTTCTAGGAGATACAAACATTTACAAACATTTACAAACTTATACATTCAAGTACTTACAAACACTTTCATACAAACAATGACACTAAAATACTTATGATCTCACCAGCTTTAAAGATGATAAACTCTTTCAAAATAACTTGTATTCTCAGGTCACCAGTAGACAGGTACTAGTGCCAGGTTTTGAGAAGATGGAGCTCGTTCAAGACTCATCTTTTATTTTTTTTCATATTTTTGGTGTCCATTAAACTTCACAGAACAAACTTGTATTAAATTATATTATTAATGCAATGGATGATGTTGTTGCTTGTTTACTACTATGCATTGTTGTGATACTGTACATGACGTCCTCCACCCCTGAACGTTTCCGCCGTTCTGGTTTTGGGGTGTGACAGAAGGTGAAGGACCTTCGATAATCTATGTATTTCGGTGTGCTTTGTCATGTTATACATTCATAACTTAGTCACAATGTACACTTTGAGTCTGTTGCGGGCACTACTATAACTAGTGTTGTAGTCTTATGTTTTAGAGAGAGAGACAGGGAGTTCATACATTGATCTTTTTATACGTTTGAGATTACCTTCCGGACATCATTTAAGCAAAACAGAATTACTTACATCTTGTGTTCTTTCTGTTATTGTTTGATTCGTGCTTAATTGTTCTTAATTCCGCAATGTCATTTCCATGGTATGCTACATGTGGTATCAGAGCTTAATCTTGGAGGTGTATGTAACTATTTCAATAACGACGATCCTAAATGACAATTTCATCTCGTGAATCTAACATCATTCTTCTGGTGTTGTAAGTATTATGCTTTGGAAGGAATTCTGGTTCTATAAATCGAATTTAGTTCTTTGATTCATTCATATTTGGTTTTCTCTCTCTAGAACGTTTTTTAGATCTTGTTTCTTATTTGAAACTTCATTCAGACCTGTTATTGATTCATATTTTAGAAACAATCTGGTTGAGGAGATTCATATTTTGCTCAAATATTCGTTCTAGATCTCTTAAAATTTGTTTTAGATCTACTTCCTTTCTCTAGAATTCTCTTCAGATCTATTTTCTCTCTCTTTAAATTCTAATTTGTTGTTGAAGATATAATAGATTCTATAGTTTGTTGTTATCCTCTATTAAAACACTTATATTAAAGGCCATAAATTCATTTTATAATGTTGATAAGGGATATAATTGGCAACTTTTTGGTGCTTCTTATTTGAAGAATTCTATTAAGATGTATAATCTTTTTGTTTATGGAGAGATATTTGATGACACATCTTGTGATATGTATCGTTTTTTTTACGATATAATAAGAGATTGATGGAGGAATTTCGTATTACAAAAAATCATTTAGAATGGGAAAATGAATTAAATGTTTGTTTTCCTGAAAGTGCTGAAGATGTTCTTGAAGTTCATAATGGTGTTCTTGAAGAGGTTGAGGTTACTAGCTCATTTCAACCATTTTTTGAACTCATATTGGCTCCATCACTAATGAATGATGAGAGTGATCTAGATGAAGAAACTACATTTCAGCCAATTACTAAGAAAGATCATCATTTGATGAATCGGAAGCTGAATGCTCTTTTTCGCAGAGCAAATTCATTTTTTATGACAAACTTTTAGAATCTCACGACTGTGCACGAATCGATGATGAAGTCTATTCTTTCTGAGAGCAAGTGATGCTCAAGTGAATTACATTATTGAAACAGCTGCAAAAGTCAATGAATCACTCTTTGTTGCTAATTCAACTTTAGCAAAGGTTGATTCTGCTGTCACCGAACTTCAAACTTTGAAAGCTTCTATTATTTCGGAGAATGCAATCCATTATCAAATAATCACTGGTGAATTCAGCGATCTTGTTGAAAAATATGATTCTGAGGCACGATTGGCGGATTTGTTAGCTGAAAAGCATAATAAGGTGAACTCTTACAGTTGGAATTAAGTAAAGTAAAATAATATTTTGAGAAAAACGAGGAAGAATTGTTTTTGGTCAAGGGAAGAAATTTTGAATCAATCAGATACTTATTCAGATGTTAGAAGAAAAAGATGCTCCTCGTGTACATTATATGTCTCAAATGTTGGATGTGAAACTCAATCTTATTCATTCGTAACCTAGACATTTGAAAGGTGTTCCAAGTAGTGGGGCTACTTCGAAACAAGAAGGAGATGAAGTTGAAAAGGAAGATGTTTCTTAAGTTAATCTTACAAATTATTATGTTGTTTCTCCAATGACCAAGGAACATGATGATCCAAAGGTTAATATTGTTGATAGATCTTTGAAAAGGAAATTAGACAATCTCGTTCCTGAAACTCTATAAATTCATGAAGTTGATGTGGAACAAGTTCTGTATGAATTGTTTCACATACTGAAGTTGATCGTAGTGATTAAGAAGTTGAGAAAGAAGCTAAATTGAAAAAAGATGAAGAATTGGAAAGAATGAAGAAGTTAAAAATTAAGTTAGACAGACTAGATGCTGAGAAAAAAGAGAAGGAAGCAACAAAAGCAAATTTGAAAGCTTTTTGGCTAGAATGAAATGTTTCAAGAATACAAGATGAAGCCATTAAGCATGAAGAATTGGAAAGACTGAAGCGGTTACAAATCGAGTTAGACAGACTAGATGTTGAGAAAAAAGAGAAGGAGGCAACAAAAGCAAATTTGAAAGCTCTTTGGCTAGAATGGACTGTTTCAAGAATACAAGATGAAGCCATAAAGCATGTTGAAAAATATAGGCTTGAAACAAGATATTCATTCGTAACTGATAATACAAGTGACTGCCAGTTAGATTTTCCAATGACAACAAGAGCTTTCTTGAATAGATGTTTTCAACTTATAAACAATGTTCCATTTTCCAACAACACTGTAAACAAGAAGCTTTTCATATTTTATGTTGACCATTCAAAGCCTCAATACGAAGTATGGGCTTTAAAGAAGATCAGTGTTGTGATGAAAATTGAAGAAGTGAGAATGGGTGAGTTTGCGAACTACAAATTTACTATTTTGAGGGGGTACAACAATGAAAAATAAGAATTCACTTTTGTTGATCTTCCTTTCATGAACACATATAACTGGATTATTTTGTTTGGTTTGATGAAGAAACATGAATCAAAGTTCCTAACTTAACTTTAGGACTTGAAGAAAATGTTAAGATCTTACATCATGGAGATATGTAACATGGATATTGAAGTTGTTGAGATCATGAAGAAGAATGTTAGTGTTAAACTTGGAAATGAATCTAAAAATATTGAAGACATGAGAGATGGATTTATTCAAAAGAATCCATGGGGTATCGTATACAAAATCCATGAGAACTGGATTGCGAAGAATTGTATGTTGTATATTCAAGATAAGCACTGCTACAAATCAAGAAAATTGACCAACATCCTTACAAATACTAATATATGCAAGGAAAATACCAAAGATGATCTCAAGTGCGTCTCGGATATTCTTAGATGGTCGATTGTTGGGTTTCACAGTTTTAGTGTATTGTGTTTGAGTTCTGATGTGAAATGGTGTTTGTAGGTATATGTTATAGGTCTTCACTTTTATATGCAAAGTTCTTGTTTATGTTCATATTTTTTTTACTTAGGCTTCGTAGTTTGTTAGTTAAGTGACAGGCTGTTGCTAGCTTAGGTGTCCTGATCGCGTTGGTTAGTGTCTAACCGACACTTTTCTCATGAAGTATATATAAGAGGATTAGTTAGATATAGAGGGTAATCTTTTTTACATTGGTTATGTCATCATTGTATAGAACTTTTCTTTTACTCTCTAATGAAATTGTTGATTTTATTTACTTTCACATGTTCATTTGATTTGATCTTTGCAATTATGATTTTGTTGGTTTAGAAACTATTCATTCCTATCACTTTCTCATATAGCATCCTATTTTTGCCACAACTTTGCGGTACCCATATACCATGCCACGGTCTAAAGTATATTGTCCTCGACTTATGAAAGCCTCTCGTCTATATAAATGCTCTAGAAACCACGTCGTGATAAGGTACTTACCGCGATGTGGTGGCTACCATCAGCAACTCCTTAGCTGACTTCATTTAGCTTTGGTACAATTTTCTTTTAATCTTCTAATACTCATAACTTCTTCATTTTGAACCCATTTTCTATGACCTTTATAGCAACGTAAAGGTGATGATGAGTTCTACAATTCCATTAAGTCACTTCGGACTAACTACTTATGGCTCTTAATCTAGTAACTCACAAACCTGGCCCAAAAACATAAAATTCCTATTTTACCCTTTATGGCCTAAATGCATCATATCTTACATTTATTATCTTGAACTCACTTATCTCATCTTATAAAAGTTAATTAGACTAATCTCATCTTATTTAATAAAGTTAACGTGCTGCGGTGGCTGCACATCCGCAACTCCTTAGCTGATTTCATTTTAGCTTTGGGACAATTTTTTTTAATCTTCTAACACTCATAACTTATTTGTTTTCGACCCATGTTCTATGATTTTTATATCAACACAAAGGTGGTGACGAGTTCTACAACTCCACTAAGTCATTTCGGACTAACTACTTATGGGTCTTAATCTAGTAAGTCCAAACTTGGCCCAAATAACATAAAATTCAAATTTTACCCTTTACGGCCTAAATGCATCATCTCTTGCATTTCTTATCTTGAACTCACTTAATTTATCTTATAAAAGTTACTTAGCCTGATCTTATCTTATTTCATGAGGTTACTGTTGGATTAGTATCTAAGTCCATAACTATATTTGGTATGTACTTGACCCGACTCGGCATGGTCCATTTGGGTTGCATGGCATCATGCATTTGGATAGACTAAAATGAGAGAAATAACACTTAAGGTTTGGTAATATATTATAAGTTATAATATATTAATAATATTATTTAATTAGTATTGATCAAGAATTAATTTGGAATTAATTAAGTGATCAAAAGGAGACTAATTAAATATATGGGTTGATTGTGTAAATCATCCATACTTATATAGTGGGCTAATGCTCCATGGATTATCAAGTTGGGCTAAAACTCATAGGATGCTCCATGGATGCTCCATGGTGTTTTTGTACCCATAGATCATGGAAATGAAAGGCCATGACAATTAGGGTTTACATGGTGTAACCCTAATTGTGACACACTATATAAGCATCTTATTCTTCCCAAAATTGGCAACCATGTGAGACTATGAAGAAATGGTGAGGGCTAGTCGATTTCATGAAGTGTTCTTTTCTCTCTAAGTTATTCCAAGTGCATTTGATGTTGTGTGAACCATTTCAGGTGTCACACTTGGGGCACTCGGCTCTTAAGCATCAAGGAATAAAGATACATAAAAAGGTATGTCTTCTAACTTGTTTTATTACCTAAGTATCAAAGATTGTATGCTAGATAGGGTAATACCTTGGAATATTCATATTTGCATGTATAATAGAGAAAACATAGATCCAAGGTATTTAGGGTTGCATGTACACTTAGGAGTGTTAGAATGCTCAAAACCCATCAGTGGTATCAGAGCCAAGGCTTGTTTTCAATTATACTTGATGCAAAGTGCTGAAAAATGCTGAAAAAATCGATTTTTGGGCTGTCTGGGCATTGGACTCGCCGACTCCACTAATGGACTCGCCGAGTCCATGAGGAAACTCATCCTACTCGTCGAGTAGGTTCACACACTCGACGAGTAGGACCCCCTGACAGCATAATTTCGACTTTTAAGGCTGGAATTGGACTAGAATCATTACCCTAAGCTGTTTTTTGAACCTATACACCTGTTTTTAATGTGGTAATGTTCATTCTAATCCAATTTCAAAGATAATTGTCATTAGATTCATGTTTTGTATTAGTTTAATGGATAGGCTAATTACATGAAAAAGTTTGATTGAAGTAGCTTGTTCTTATGAGTTGCTTAGATTAATAGGGAAGTTATGTGAAATTATTGTTTTCAATCCAAATTAATCTAAGAGTTGATTCTAAAATGTGTTTTTGTAACTTGTCCTCAAGTTATATGAAAAATCACATTTAAGATTCATAAAACTCATAAAGTTTTCCATAAGCTATGAATAAGGAAGAGTCACATTCTTTTAATGGTTTAAAGTCTTCCATAAATTGTCCTCAAGTTATGGAACTTGAAGAGTTTTTGTATTAAAACTACTTTAAACACATAAGTTATGGAATTGAAAAGTTTTTGAATAGTTCAAAACTTGCCCTCATGTTTTGGAATTTGAAAAGTTTTCTTTCCTGAATACTTTAATTCCAAATTAAGCCCTTAGAATTTTAAAAGTTAAAATTCAACCCTTATACTTTATAATATTATAAGTTAATAATATATATATATATATATATATATATATATATATATATATATATATATATATATTATATGTATAAGAGCAAGTCGTCTTACCATTAGTAGGCCTCATTCACGAAGCCGATCTATAAGCGGGTATAAGGTTACTGCCTATAAAATGGCAGTTTAATGGGTGTCCACTCTCACCCACCGCTTCCTTGACTGGTGGAGGGTCGTTAGCCGAACGGGTAGGACAAGGACTATAATTTTCTCTTCATTAAAAGTATTAATGATAAATGCTAGGTAACTAAACCGTTTATAAATTCTCAATCCTAGTTACTTTGGAAAATGTGAATAAGGTGCTAACCCATGAAATTACACTTTGCACTTTGCTTAAGTCAGTTAGTGGAGCGTGTGTGGTTAACCGGCACACTAGCTTGATTTAACAAGGTAGGCAAAGGGTTTCTTAAAGTTTATCATAGGCCGGTGGAGCATGTGTGGTTAACCGGCACATCGGTTGGGTGATAAACACTTAAGAGTACCAAGTAATTTGCATGGTTACTTCACACCTTGTTTTGTGATCCTCGACATCCCAGTCACAAAACCTGAAGGGCACACTCGAGATTGAAACATCCCATTGAAAAGGTCAATGAATCTCAAAAGATCTAGGTGTTTCAAATCCAATTAAAACCTAATAAATTATTTCGCTTTCATGGTGGAAATTGGTGAATCGTCATTTACCTACCTTCAAATATTCTATAGCTTGGATTACGGCATCCCTCTTCCAAGTTATAAAATATTGTGTTGAGTCCTAGCCTTAATATTTCATATTGGGAGTTATATTAAGGACTTTAAATCAACTATCTTGAATATCTCCCAAAAGATGTCTAGTTCGGACATCTATTATCTTCCCAAATCTCTTGGAACTTTACTTCCTTCACCTCCTCTAATTATTCTCCCTAACCCACAAGTTCAATGTCACTCAAGCCCTATTGGAAAGCAAGGTCTATATGTGCTCACATGTTGGAGATGAAGTCACATATTGACAAGCCGGGAGAGTTGGGTGTCAAAGTCTTAAGAAAGTCGGATGTTCAATCACTTTCTAAGTCACATAGTTAGTTCCTTTGGGACTACTATGAAACAGACTATGACATGACCCTTAATGATCTTACCTATTTGCTTTGTGTTGCTAAATCAGCTATGATTTGAAGCACTGGTAGAGCAAATTTGATTAGAAGATCAACTCCCCGAACTTCTATAGACTTTGAAAATGGTAACATTGGACATCTAGAAAAACTTCCTCTTCCCAATGGAAAGGGATAGGCCATAGTCAACTCGGTTGAGCAAATGGTAAAGAGAAAGGCAAGTCTGTGATAGTCTAGTACACCATTCCCAAATAGTCCATATGTTTCTCTTGCCAAAGGAAGGGGCATTGGTTGCGAAGCTGCCTTAACTACCTGAAAGATCTGAGAGAAGGCCTAGTCAAGAAGTTTGACTCTATTTCAGGTAAAGTCTACTATCTAACTCTGTTAAGTTTCTATTCTGAGATTCTTGTTGCATGATGTGACTGGGTCACATGTTGATGTTTTAAGAATCTAAGAAAAGTGAAGAAACTTAAAGGAAGTATATGTTGATTCTGATCGCGAAGATGAATTTCGATCGCATGGTTCGGTGATCAGAATTCTGAGCTGTTGCTTAGGAGCTATTATATATTGCTTAGGAATAGATAACAACAAAGGTTTCCATATGCTTTTGCACTGTAAGGATAAGTTTTCCGCAAAGTTTTTTAAAATAAAAGAAAAATTTGATTTCATTTATTCTAAGTATCCTTACAATGGCATTTGTGAAAAACTGTTGCTTATATGATTCCATTGATAGCAATATTGGAAAATGGATTTGTTTTTTTCATTCGTGGTAATGTCTAATTTACCAAATAAGGAAAGATTCTCATCACCCAAGGTTTCAGTTGGATAGAAACTTGGAAATCATGCAAGGTGTATAGTATGATGAATGAGAATTTTCATCTTTGGAAAATTAAGATAATTCATTATTCACATGTATATGTGAGTCAAGTGAAGGACTAAGGGATCGAGTACACATTCAGGTGCACCGGTCAAGTCCACCACAAAAGATCGATAAGACTATTCGTCATGATTTACTAAAGCTTAGTAAATATGGTTATACTTACAAGTTTAAGTATATTTCTGAAGCATTGGAAAAGTTTCGATGTATGGCAGAACGAATGAGAAGAATCAAATTAGGCAGAAAGATAAAAGTTTCTAAAATCTGAAAAGATGGGAGAGCACTTTAGTATCATGTTTTGTGATCATATTAATGATTTAGAAATCATATCACAATTAGTCCTCTAAGGAAATCTTAGTGCATTCTTATGGCTAAGAAGAGGAGTCATGAATTGTTAAAATGGTTAAATCAAGAAGAAGAGTCATACTTCGTTCCAAAACAAGTCTTAGAGTCATACTCCAAGACTGTAAGTTGAGTGACATATCTTAAAGAAATGTTTATAACACTTGTCAAATGTAAGAGTAAAAGTGTCCTACTCTTGTACATTTGAAATTGGTAAGTTGTGATGTTTTGGATAAAACAAAGACCAACTAAGGCCAATTGTGTGAAGTGTTTTTCTTGATTAGAATCCACACTATCTCTTAAATATTTGACAAGAAAGTCTTATAGGTCAAGAAGACAGTGGGGGTGAAACAGATCCTGGAATAGTTTCAAGAACTAATCTAGAGTAAAAACCTCTGTTTCGTCACTAGCACACGACTAGAGGTTTATAACCTATTGTGTTGACATTTCTGTGCCCATTCCAGTAAATTTGGCTATGTATTTGAGTTCTACATGTTCTCAATTGTTTGCATAACTACTTGGAAGCAATGGCAGGCCCTGTACTTCCAGGTGGCGAGAAGTTAAGATTGCACAAGTTCAATCCATATGATTTTGGATTTGTCACTAACCTAGTCTTGTGATTATGGTTTTGACAAATTCACGTGGATATAAACACATACACCATAAAATCTAAGGGTCATAAGGTTTCTCTCCGATTCATGAAAATGATGGTGAGGAAACACTTCCACCAAGTAGATTTTAAGTAAGATAGCAATAGTGATCTTTGCATTCTCAAAGTCGTTACTGGAGTACGCGTGGTTAACCGGCACACTAACATGGACTTATGAGAAATGGCAAAAGTCTAAACAATCGAGACTATGATTAAGACATCCCTTTTCTTAGTTCTAAAATTGTTTAGACACACCTGTGAGCTATCTAAGATAAGGTGTATGATTTTGATAAAGTCTTATCAAAGCAATCTCGTATCAGAAATCTGAACTTTGGTAAGAAAGTCAATAAAGTATTGAAATTTAGAAGTCCAACTAATTTCTGGATACATGTCAAAGCTAGTGGGAGCATAAATGTTATGCTAATAATTTTCATGTTAGTGGGAGCATGATAATTATGATAAGTATTGCAAGTTAGCAATATTAATTATTGAAAACAAAAGTTTCAATTCGTGAAGTTGCAGGGATTGAAAAATTGTTTTGCTATAATTAAGGGAGAGGACATTATACTTCATTTCAATTCTAAAAGCTTAGATTGAGGTTTTAATCATCTTTAGTCAAGGATATATATGTGAATTTTGTGTTGGAATGGCTCAACATAAGGAAATTCTATATGGGTCCATTATTTACGTTCTAAAATTCGATTATGATTACGAAATCCCTTTTCATAATCTGAATTATGAGAACTTGGCAAATAGACATAGAAATATTATAGCAAAGAGACTGGTCTAGGATCATGTCTTTATGTGATACATCATGAATCGTGTCCCATATGCTTCGGATATAGGATCGATTGCATGTGCTCTAATATTCATCCTTTCTAAATTTTCCAAATGCTCTAGGCATTAAGGGGGGAAAATCTAGAATTGGATATGACTAAAATGATTAAGCAATTGTGGAGGACAATCTAAGGTTTCCCAAAGATTGGTTGCTCAGGAACAGTTGGAAGTATAGTGTTAAATTTTGGAAAGGACCATATTGACATACTCTGAAAGGAGGCAACTCTTTTTCAAAAGTGACAGTCAAAATGGGATTATGGAAATGTTTCATAGTTGGAAGTTATTCAATCTGTGTAAGATTAGAAAAACTTAATGCAAGAAGGATGTTTCCATGGAGCTGATCTCCATTGGAATACTCTGTAATGTATGTTGACAAGTCTTTGTGACTTTGTGCATAATCATTACAAGAGGATCATGCATATAAGTTTAAAATCTAACAGATTTCGGTAAATGATTGGAATTTGGAATTCTTACATTTTCGATAAGGATTTGGGAGTGTGAAAAGAGAATCATTGAAATTATGTTCAATCGATCTAGTTCACAAAGTAAGGATCATAGACAAACATAGAGTGCATACTTGGTGTATGGCAACGCTATTGTTTAGAAGAACATAGTGTACATGCTTGGAGCATGGGACAACTAGTGTTTTTAATTCAAGTATAAAGTTGATAAAACCGAAACAATGAATAATGAGTAATCAGTATGGTGATAAATAAATTTTTTTTTATTTATATTCATAGGTTTTGATACCATACTAGATTCAATTATTCTTGTGTTTCATTTTGCATGTTTTGACTTCCAAAATAAACTAGGTCACTCTTCCCGAATGACTAAGTTATTCAAACCATCCACAGTCGGTCATATGTTGGAAGTAGATATGAATCAAGACTGTCATGAGTTGGCTTGTAGATGTCTAAGATGTTGGACATAGCAAAGAGGTGTTACAACACTCATGAGTGCTCATAAGTTCTAAGTATTAGATTCAACCCGCGCTCATTTGAATCACTTCATGGATTTTATCACGAGTGATCATGAGACGATAATATCTTATATTCTTCAAACCTAGAGATATGAGTTCTTACTATGAGTTGGTTGTACATTGATTTCGCGAAAACGCATTGGTAACTCGATGTTATAAAACGTGCCTTTGTGTATGATTCAAGAAGTAGTAGAACAAGCCATATGAGTCGAAGTTTATCCATTCCTTTTACCTTCGGGATAAAACCGATATCTGTGGGCCCCTCGATGATTTAGTGATGACAAATGTAAGTGCTCGGCCGGGCCTGGACTGATTTGATTTGTTCAATTAGTCAGTCGTCATAAATTGGAAATCGGGAAAAACCAAATGGATAGAGAGAATGATTTATAATTCATGTCTCAGTCCATATGATATCTAGAATGGAGGAATATATGATCCCTTATCTAATGGACAAGTCATTGACGAGATCAGAGTTCAGTTAGAACGTCAGAGTTCGACAGCGGCTTAAAGAGCTACGATTGCCAGTCAGTTCTTGAAGTCATACTCAATAAGTTCATAACTATATTTGGTATGTACTTGACCCGACTCGGCATGGTCCATTTGGTTTGCATGGCATCATGCATTTGGATAGACTAAAATGAGAGAAATAACACTTAAGGTTTGGTAATATATTATAAGTTCTAATATATTAATAAGATTATTTAATTAGTATTGATCAAGAATTAATTTGGAATTAATTAAGTGATCAAAAGGATACTAATTAAATATATGGGTTGATTGTGTAAATCATCCATACTTATATAGTGGGCTAATGCTCCATGGATTATTAAGTTGGGCTAAAACTCATAGGATGCTCCATGGTGTTTTTGTACCCATGGATCATGGAAATGAAAGGCCATGACAATTAGGGTTTACATGGTGTAACCCTAATTGTGACACACTATATAAGCATCTTATTCTTCCCAAAATTGGCAACCATGTGAGACTATGAAGAAACGGTGAGGGCTAGCCGATTTCATGAAGTATTCTTTTCTCTCTAAGTTATTAGAAGTGCATTTGATGTTGTGTGAAATATTTGAGGTGTCACACTTGTGACACTCGGCTCTTAAGCATCAAGGAATAGAGCTACATAAAAAGGCATGTCTTCTAACTTGTTTTATTACCCAAGTATCAAAGATTGTATGCTAGATAGGGTAATACCTTGGAATATTCATATTTGCATGTATAATAGAGAAAACATAGATCCAAGGTATTTAGGGTTGCATGTACACTTAGGAGTGTTAGAATGGTCAAAACCCATCAGTTACATCTTCTAAATTCATTAAATTCCTCTAAATAACCAAATTCTCATTTTGGTCAATTATTCACCCAAAGTCAAATCTCTCTAAATAGGTTCTTACAATCTCATCTCATGGCCCACATCATGTATTACAATTACATTCACACCTTCGATTTCGCTTGATCCTTAGAAGTACCCGAAACATTTGAATCCACAAGTGTATGTACAAAGCTTAGTCAGTTCCCCAAAATACGACATATCATAATATACACATAACGCATATACTTGTTTGCCTTCAACACAAAGCTAGTATGCCTTTCCCCTTGGACTTCAACATAAAGCTCGTCCGTCCCTTCCCTTTGACTTTAATATACAGTTGGTTCGCCTCTAGTATCTTGGCCTACAACACATAACTGGACCGCCCGTAACTCATCACAAAATATGTCGACTTATATATATATATATATATATATATATATATATATATATATATATATATAATGAATAAAGTGAGACAAGTGAGTTACAAAGAAGGCCCTTGATCATTTGTAGGATCTACAACATAAAACCTTGGGAGATGATAATGACCACCTGCCTTGTTGTTTTTATTGATTTCAATCCGAGACTATTGAGATGGTGAAGATAATACCATTACAAGTGTAGTAGTAATGCTAATCGTGTATGTAGTGTGCGGTTTATAGGTGTTATTTATAGTCAAACATAAATAACAAGAACTCCGATATTTTCGGGATCCTCCTTGTACAAGTATTTGCAAGTTATTTGACTTGCTATTCTCAGGTCTTAAGCTTGTTTAAAGTGATTCTCCATTGAGAATTGTTAAGAATAATTCTGAGATGACGAATGTGGAATATCAAGAACAATCATGAATCAATCACCATAATATGCAAGTAATCTGATAAATGTTTTGTTTATATTGATATGGATCTGAACGTAAAAGAAAATCCTAATCCGGAAAAAGCTTACATCAAAAGCTAACCTAATGATTATTTATAGGGAACATATAATATTTACCAAAAATATAAAACCCTAAAAAGGCTTCCCTAAATAACCAAAAATGCCAAATCAATTTCAATATCTCAAATACTCAACAATCTCCCCCTAGATGATGAAACTGATGAAGATCACGATTTTCGATCTTCTTGGCATTTCTCCCCCTAAATTGTGAGACTCATTAGTACACGGGGACTTCAAAGCGAGAGAAACAAATATCATCTTCCAAACGCGAATTCCCCCTTGAATATTCATCACTCCCCCTTGAATCTTCAACATATACCATGGAGAGAATCCGGAAAGTTAAGAAGAATCACCAACAATCTTCGCTATCTCATAGAGTAAGTCTGCGTTTAACCTGCTCTATCATAAGGAGCGAGTTTTCCACAATAGATCTTCGCAATTCTCAAAAATTAAAACCGGAAAAATAACAAAAATTATTTTGTATTTTTCGGTTTTTAAAAATTAAACAAAAATAATAGAATAAGAAGCAATTATTTAGAAGGGTTTGAAAAGAATAAGACCAAAGAAAAGGATTAGAAGTGAAAATATTTTGGTAAGATGGGGTAAAAATGGTAAAAATCCATTAATTTGTGAAGAATAAAGAAATAGGGTAGAATTTGTCAAGTTTTGAAAATTTTAATGGCAAAACTTGCCCTGTCAGAAAATACCCGTTACCCGAATTACCAGCCCGATTTTTTCGGGTATCGGGTAAATTGGGTATCGGGTAAATTTTTTCGGGTATTCGGGTAACCCGATTTTTTTTTCAGGTCGGGTATAGGGTACGTTTGTTGGGTTTCGGGTATACCTGAAATACCTGAATTATTTTAAAAATTCATTTTTTTTCTTTCGTAGAGTTCGTAATCTGTAGCAGGTATTTGATCACGCTTAAACTAACTATCATTATTGTAAAACATGAATCTCTTTTTATTATGGAAGTAGGGCACCAACAATATTAAAAGCATTTGTTTATATGTCACAATGTTATTTAAAACTTAATTGTTTTCTAGATTATAGTTTTTATTGGAACTAACAAACTCATTATGTTGACGAAACTTCAGAACATGACAAAACTTATGGCTACAATTATCTTAAGCATTTTAAACTTTTAAACTAAGATCATTAATTATTTGTTTTTTTAACATCTTATTAGATTAAATTAAGCTGTTAAAAGATTACTTGATATCTCAAGTATTATTGACTAAAAATATCAATGTTCAAAGTTTGAGTAACTTCGTTAATGTCTAGTTTATTTATATAAAAAGACTAATAGAGTACGACATATTTATTTCATTAAATTTATTTTCAGGTGCCATTTAAAATATATATATATATATATATTTTCAGGTGACATATTTATTTCATTAAATTTATTTTCAGGTGCCATTTAAATTTATTTTCAGGTAAAACCCATGGATTTGTGAAGGATTTAGAAATGGGGTTTAATTTTACCAAGCTGTGTAACCTCTGAGGACTGAATTCGTAAATTGAATCATCTTCAATAATTGAACGGATTGAAGACGCCTTCTTTGACTTTAAAAAGTCAAATCAGTAACGAATCAATTTCGTTCTTTCAAATCGACAATTCCGAAACATCAATTGATTCTGATGTAAAATTTCTTTAGTAATTCCGATCATGATGCAGTCAACAATTTCCGATTTCGCTTTCTTCAATTCTGGTTTTGATTTAGCAATACCAATTCCGAAATCGATTTTATACCGAGGATAGAATACCGAATACAGACCTTTAATCAAATTCCGAAAATAAATAGTTCTGTTTCCAAACTTTCGATTTCGTAATGAGGTTTCCGATTTCCAACTCCATTCAATTGCGAGATCGATTTTGAGAATAAATTTTCCGATCAATTCCGAATGCTAGTAACGCATTCTTCTGATTCCCAGATTTCGATTAAGATGTCTTGAAACCGATTTCAAAATTTTGATGCTTGAAATTCCGATTTCGGTATATGGAAATTAACGGTTGCATAAAATTGTTCCGAAAGCCTGTGCAATTCCGAATGCAAATTCTGATCGCAGAACTCCGAACCATTCCGAAAGCTCGGAACGTTTCGGATATGAACAGTAAACTCCGATGAACTGAACAAATTCCGAATCCAAATGACTCCGAATGCTCGGAATAGGAACAGTAGATTCCGAATTCAAGTTCAGAAAACAATTTCGGTGTCTAATAAATTCCGATCAAGATTTGACGAACCGATTTCTGTTTGCGAATGTTGATGTCCAAATACGAGTCCAATTTGAGAGACTTCCGTAACTCAAGAGAGTTTCTAATAAATTCCAAAATCAACCCTTATTGTTTTAAGGAAATGGCAGATTTCACCCAAAGTTCCGAAAGTAACACCTTTTTAGCAATAATTCCGAATTTAACCCTCCTGTTATAGTGTTACAGTACACTGACAGCTTGCACCCTTTTTGCTGAAATGTGTCAGTTTTCAGCCCTTTTTGCAGAAAAAGTTACTTTTCAGCCCATCTTTTTCAACTTTTCAGCCTTTTGTCAATTCCAACCATTTAAATATCAATAAAAATTGATTTCTTCAACAAGATTTCACCCTTTTTACTGAACTTTCGTCAGGCATTTTTTTTCTTTTTTTTTTAACTAAACTTTTATGAAACCTTTGGTACCCATTTAAGATTCAAAATTGATGAGTACTTTTTGCACACCCATTTCTTTGAAGAGAAACGGTTATCTTCTGAGAACGATATCCGCTTTTTAGTTGGAAAACAAAAATTTCCAAAAATTTCATTAAACCAACCAAATACTCTTTTCCATTTTCTCCAACTTCTAACATCTTTATCTGAAAAAAAAATGAGAATTGAAGTTTCTTTGAACATGTTTGACTTCAATTTTCTGAACCTTTTCACAAGCTTGAGGGACTTGTACCTTGGGCATCCAAACCTACTTCATTTTACTCTTATTCTTCTTCTTCTTCTTCTTCTTCTTCTTCTTCTTCTTCTTCTTCTTTCTTTTCAGAATATGAGGCTTCAAATATGATGTTCAGATCTGAAAATGTTCATTACATTTTAGAATCTGCACATCACAATCATTTGGTATACAAACATTTGGAGTTTGGTAAATCTGAACATCTTAAATTATGGGCTTTCTATAAGGAATCATTCCTTCAAAAACATCATCAGAACAAGAAAAATCTTCAGTTTGAGTTCCAATAGAACAAAACTTCTTTACTTTCACGATTTCAGAAGACTTGATTTGCGATTCACTATTTGAAACACCAGATTCGGAGTTAATGACTTCTGAATCACAATCCTTTGTATGGACATCTGACTACCCCTCAACAAAAGCATCTGGAGTCACCTTTTCTTCAGAAACATGAAGAACATTATGAACTTCACCAAGAAGATCCTTTTGAACATCATCTTTTTTTTCAGCTCTTTTCATCTCCAAGATCTGTTGCTTATTTTATTGATCTAAGTGTTTATAGGTAAAATGAAATTGCTTTACTATTTTCTCATTCTTTTGTAACTCAGCCATATCAACACATGAGTATTCAGATATTTTCTTATCAACAAAAAGATTATACAACGCATTAGCATCATTCAATGTAGATTGACCAAGAATATGCCATATAGTCACTTTGTTAACATCATAGATTGGTTTAGTAACCTTTAATCCAAGTTCTAAAATGGAGTCAAACAATAAAGAATCCATTAGATCTTCAACAAGAAACTGAACTTGATGAAAGAGAAAATAGATCCGATAAGAATTCTAGAGATAGAAAACGGATCTGAGATGGTTTCTAGAGAGAGAAAACAGATCTAAGACGATTTTAAAAGAGATAAAGTAGATCTGAACACAAATATTAGAATAAACACGAAATTCTTCTTCTATTTCTGTAAGGGTCGAATTGTTGTAATTAGTCGAAATGTATTTTGAACTCTTCGAATGTTTTGTAATCTATTTTACTGAGGCGCGTTTATTCGAAGCCTAAGTGTCTATGCCTTAGTAAATTTTTTGTACGCTTTCTGTTCCCTATAAATAGGGATATTTACTAGAGTTAGATAAGAGTTTTTACAGACCTGTCTTTGTACTCTGTAAACATTCGAAAGCGTAATAGAGCTGAAACAAGATCATATTTACTTCTGGTGTTCAATCTCGCATCCTTAATTGATTTCATACTCTGATTCGTTTTATACTCGATTCTATGATTCATCAATTGGTATCAGAGCAGGAATCACATCTGTGATCTGATTTTCATCCATTCAAAAAGTTTTTGAATCAAATTTTTGGTTCAAAAGTTTCCGCACTTTTTGATCGTGAAAAATTTGTCTAGATTTTAGTTTGTGATTTGATTATGCATTTGAATTGTTGAATCGAGTGTTTTTCTTGCAATTCCGATTTGAATCAACTAGTTTGTTTTCAAATTTCCAAATCTTCTTAAAAAATTTCAAATTCAGCTTCCGTACAACAATGGCGAGTTTCAATCTCAATTCGATGATTTCGTTTTCTCATCTGTTAGGATCATCAACCAAAATTTCAATGCTAATCCTTGAATATTATGATCAGTGGGCTGATCGTATGCAGGATTATCTGAATGGTCTTGATGAAGAATTATGGTCATGGATCACTGGAAATGTCAATGTTCCAGTGAATGTTCAACCAATTGGATCATCTTCTACAAGTTCTGAAGTTGATAATCAAACTGATCGTTTGAAGAAACTGGAGAAGAGGTGTATGAGAGAATTGCGAGTAGCTTTACCTCCAGTTGTGTACAATTATATAAGGAGTTGTACAACTGCAAAGGAGATATGGAACAATCTGAAAGATAAGTTTCCAGGAAGTGAGAAGACGAAAATTAATTCAGTCAAACAGTGTTTGGTTGAGCTGAAAGATTTCAGACAAGAAGAAGGTGAAACAATTGAAGTCTACTATGATCGACTGAACGAATTAATCTATCGTTGTAATCACTATGGAATTACCAGGACTTCAATGGAATTCAATCTCATCTTTGTGATGGGTCTTCGAAAAGAATGGAGAAGCGTAAGTATGATGGTGAAGAATCAGCAAAGTTTTGATACATCAACTCTCAATGATTTGTACAATCAGTTGAAGACACACGAAACTAAGGTAAATGAAATTGCTGAAGAGACGAAGCTAAATTTGGGAGGTCCATTGGCACTTGTGTCAAATATATCTGAGAAAGAAGCAGAAAATGGTGATTCTGAGGAAGAAGAAGGATTCATCATGAATTCGGATGATGAGGCAATAGCTTTTTACTCGAATAATCGTGTTAAGAAGTTTTTAAAAAGCCGTTCAATCCGAAGACTAAGCTTGCTGAGGTAAAAGGAAGTGCTGTGAGTAAAACTGCTGATGAGGAGAAAAAGCTGAAAGGTGATGCTGGTATAGATTGTCATTATTGCAACGGAGCTAATCATCTTGCGAATGATTGTATGCTTCGGAAGAAGGATGAGAGGAAGAATAAAGTTAAAGATGAGGCGTATTATGCAGAAAGGCTTGAGGAGGTTCGTGCGAAAGCCAAAAACTTATCATTGGTTACAAAAGGTGAACATGAAGATGAAGATGGAACGTATCAAATCTGGTCATCCGGATCAGACGATGAAGAAATGAGGAATCCAACACATGGAGCAATGTATGCGAAAATGGAGGAGGACTCAGATGACGAGGAATTCGAAGTGAAAGGACAATGCTTCGTATCCAAGACAGCAGACAAATCTCCAATGACAACAAAGGTACGTAAAATTCTCGAATCTTTTAATATTCCTACACATGCTTATGATTCTGAACTAATATCCTTTCATGAGACGGTTACTTATTTTGATTCAATTGTTGTGTCTGCTAGCAATGAGGCCAACAAGTTGTCAATGGAGTTGTTAGAGACCAAAAAGCGATTAGACATGAAAATAAGTAAAATTGATTGTTTGGAATTACAAATAACAAATATAATGTGTGATAGAGATACTTTGTCAAGTGAAGTCAAACTTTTTCTAGCTCAAAGAAACATTTATTGTAATTCAGCTAAAAGACTTTACGGGAAATTAACTGATTTACATCATTCATGTGAAATAAGTAAAGAGCAGCATAGAAAATTACTACCTTTTCTAGCATACAAAAGAGCTAAGGTAGATAATATTTCGTATGATTGTGAGCAAATAATAGCTGATTTTGACAAGATTCCTGATGATAGATATAAATTTGGAATAGTCAAAATTGATGAATGTCTTGATGCGAATGAATTAGTTAACATAGTGAATGATACTTTGACTAAATCTGAACAAATTAAAATTTTGAAAAAGACTGAGAATTCAACATCTGATTCTCAATCTAATTTTGTTGATATTGAAGATAATTCTGACAATATTACTGAAATTAGTGAACTTGAGGATGTTGATTGTTCCCAGTTGTTTGTTGTTAATGTTGCATCAACATTTAAAGGGAAAGAAAAAGTTAAGGATTTGATGGTTGAGAAAGAAACTGATATACCTTCAACTTCGAAAGTATGTGATATGAACTTCGTGGATCTCAAAGACAGTCAAACTGATGATAGCGATGATGAAAATGAAGAGACAATTTCGAAGGGAAAGAAATTATCAAAGGAAGAAGAAACTCCACGAATAGTGGTTGATCAAGTGTATGGTGATACACAAAAGTTCGAAAAAGTAATGACTG
This sequence comes from Lactuca virosa, assembly GCF_052849685.1. Classification (NCBI taxonomy): domain Eukaryota; kingdom Viridiplantae; phylum Streptophyta; class Magnoliopsida; order Asterales; family Asteraceae; genus Lactuca; species Lactuca virosa. Next base: position 25,986,997 of record NC_136428.1, read on the forward strand.
AAAAAGGTGAACATTACCTTGAAACTAATACTGTGGTTTATCCAAATTTCAAGTGTACAGATGATGTCATTTTTCCAAATCAAGTTTTCGTAACTACTGGAAATGTTGAGAATATCAAACCAGAATTAAAGAAGTTAGTTGAGGAGGATAATTCAAAAACAACTGATGAAGGTTTTTTCGCAAATCAAAACACAATTGAAGACAACTTAACAAAGAATTCATATGTGTTTCAACGTCAAAAACCACAAAGAAAATGGGTTGAAAAATCAAAAATTGAAAAAGAGAATTCAAAACAAATTGTAAAGGAAAATGAAAAAGTTGTCAAACTAAACTCCAAGGAATTCAAAGATCAAATTGACAAATTTTCAAAGGAAAACAACATTTCAAAAAGACAAGCAAGGAAGAAAATATTTTGGCAGAGTATTGAGTCTCAAAAGATGTCTGAATCACAATCACCCAAAAATGTTTTCAAAGCTAAAACTTCATCTTTTTCAACAAAAACTCAACATTCATCACAATCAAATCATTCCAGGTCTGAAGTGAATAAACAACCAAGGTTTTCGAAATTTTCAGAAACTCATAATTCAAGAACATTTTCAAATAAATCAAATCCAAATCAAAAATTCTGTCAACGTCAACATTTTAAATCAACAGTTGATACATCATATGTTCAATCTTTTCTAACAAATCCAAAAGTTGATTTTGTTCCTCAAAAGCCAAATTTTCCTAATCATACAAAGAAAGGAAATATGAAAACTTCACGTGAAAAAGGAATAACTTCAAGGAAGAACATTGATCATTGGCTTGAAGGCAAAGGAAAGATGTATCAGTCGAATACATTTTCAAAGGAGCAAATTCACGAAGCATATGAGAAATATGTGAATACTTCATTAAACGGCAGTTCATCTTCTAAGGATTCGAACATATCAGTCAAAGCTTGGAAACGAGTAATAAAAGCAAAGAATGTCCATTCACAAACTCAAAATTCAAAGAGTAGTGTCAGTGAACAATCAAAACCATCAAAATCTTATGTTTCGGTTTCTTTAAATGAAGATGTGAACTTAATTGATAGTCTCAAAACTAAAGTTTGTGATTGGGTTAAAAGTTCTTCATTACATTCGAAATTGAATCTAATTTCCAAGGACCCAAAAAGCCTTGAGTGATTATGGAACTGAATTTAAGAATAATGTCCTTGATTCATTTTTGGTGGACAAAGGGATTTCGCATAATTTTTCATCTCCATACACACCACAACAAAATGGTGTTGTTGAACGAAGAAATAGGTCTCTATGCGAAGCAGCAAGGACTATGCTGGCATATGCGAATCTTCCACAATACCTTTCGGCTGAAGCCGTATCCACCGCATGTTTTACTCAAAACAGATCTTTCATTCATCGTCGTTTTAACATTACTTCATATGAAATTCTCAACAATCGAAAACCTAACGTCAAAATTTTCCATGTTTTCGGATGCAGGTCCTTCATTATGAATCTCAAGGATAATCTTACGAAATTTCAAGCAAAAGCAGATGAAGGGGTTTTCTTGGGATATTCGCATAATTCAGTCGCATATCGTGTGTTGAATAAAAGAACACGAAAAGTTGAAGAAACTTTTAATCTTACATTTGATGATTACTACATTAAACAAACTACATCGCAGTTTGAAAATCATCCAATTCTGAAAAACATACAAGATGAATCTGAATCCTCACAAACCTTAGATATTGGTTATGGTTTAATTTTTGGAAGTTCAGATCATGCTGTTGATGCTGAAATAAATGCAAATGATAATCATCTCTCTGAACTAACGAAGCTTACTGATGATTCAACATCAACTTCTCCAGAGAAAGGCGAAAGTATGCAAAAAAATCCAGTAGAGGGGGAGTACTTGGATTCAAATACTTTAGATGAGGGAGAGCATTCTTTCGAGGGGGAGAAAGAAAGATTGAATGCTGATGTTGAGGGGGAGCATGATGTTGAGGGGGAGCATGATGTTGAGAGGGAGCATAATGTTGAGTTGAAGCATTTAGAAAACATTGAGAATAATAATGATTTTGATGATGTTTGTTCGATTGCAGGTTCATAGAATGATGATATATACGAAGATGCACCTTTGGAATTTGATCCAGGATATCCGCCAATGGAAAAGTGGACAAGAGATCATCCGAAGGATCAAGTAATTGGGAATCCACAAGAGGGTGTTTTAACAAGAGCTCAAATTCGTGAAAAGAATGAGGTATTGAATACTCATCAAGAATTTTGCATGTTCAATGTTTTCATCTCTAAAATTGAACCAAAAACAGTTAAGGTTGCAATGGAACACTCAGATTGGGTTGTTGCAATGCAATCTGAATTGTCTGAATTTGAACGAAACAAGGTTTGGAGATTAATTCCTAAACCTGAAAATGTTTCGATTGTCGGGTTAAAATGGATTTTTAAAAATAAAACCGACAAAGATGGAAATATTGTTCGAAACAAAGCCAGACTTGTTGTTAAAGGATATTCACAACAAGAAGGAATCGACTATGAAGAAACTTTTGCCCCTGTCGCAAGACTCGAGGCGGTTCGTATATTTCTGGCTTATGCAGCTCACAAAGACTTTGATGTTTATCAAATGGATGTAAAGTGTGCATTTTTAAATGGAAAGCTTGAAGAAACAGTTTACGTGGAACAACCCCCAGGTTTTATTAATGAGGAATTTCTAGATCATGTTTATATACTAGATAAGGCAGTTTATGGTTTGAAACAAGCACCACGAGCATGGTATGCAACTCTTACTTCATTCTTGAAACAATCTAAATTTAAACAAGGATCTGTTGATCCCACATTATTTCTAAAGAAAGTTGGGAATCATCTAATGCTTGTTCAAATTTATGTTGATGATATTATTTTTGGCTCAACTGACCCTGCTTTATCTAGAGAATTCGAAGATTTGATGAAAAGTAAGTTCGAAATGAGCATGATGGGAAAAATCAATAATTTTCTTGGATTGAATATTCGTCAAAGCAGAGAAGGAATTTTTATTAATCAAGAAAAATATACGAAGAATCTGCTACAAAAGTTTGGATTGCCGAATAGCACAAAGTTACGAGTTCCAATGGCAACTAGCATAAAGTTGACACCTTCGTTAGATAAACTTGCAGTTGACATAACTCTTTATAGGAGCATGATTGGTTCATTACTCTATCTTACAGCAAGTAGACCTGATATCATGTTTTCTGTTTGTAATTGTGCAAGGTATCAGTCAAATCCACGAGAACCACATCTCACTGCTATGAAGAATATATTTCGGTATCTTAAAGGAACAATTTCGTTAGGATTGTGGTATCCTTCGAAAACTGGGTTCTTTGTACAAGCATATTCGGATGCTGACTTAGGTGGGTGTAATCTTGATAGAAAAAGCACAAGTGGAGGATGTCAATTTCTCGATGGCAAATTGGTGAGCTGGCATTCGAAAAAGCAAACATGTGTATCAATTTCAACAACTGAAGCAGAATATGTGGCTGCTGCTGCTTGCACTTCACAAATTATGTGGATTCAAAGTCAATTGCGTAATTATGCAATCAATATGAAAAAGATTTCTTTATATTGTGATTCTCAAAGTGCTATAAGAATTTGTCATAATCCTATGCAGCATTCGAAGACTAAACATATAGCACTTCGTTATCATTTCATCAAGGATCACGTGGAGGATGGAAATATTGAAGTACATTTCGTGAAAACAACTCATCAGTTAGCTGATATTTTCACGAAACCTTTAGATGAAAAATCCCTTGTGAAAACTATAGAAGGACTAGGAATGATTGATGGAAATTCTGCTCCATGTGCAAAAGGCGAATGATGAATGACCAGGAATGATTCAGAGGCGTTGAATGAAAGACAAAGCAATAACCGTCAGCATTCAGAGGTTACTGTTCATAGTCATAGCTTCGACCCCTTCGAATTCGTAAATTTGTCACTTATTTTAAGGGTTGATTCAGAGACTACTGTTCATAGTCAACGCTTCGACCCCTTCGAATTCGTACATTTGTCACTTATAAGGGGATGATAAAATGTTGTATTTTTGCAACAAGTACAGTTTTTTTTTTTAATTTTCGAAAAATCAAAAAGCCAAAAAGATTTTCTTTTGTTCTGTCATTCAATTTTCGAAAAATCAAAAAGCCAAAAAGATTTTCTTTTGTTCTGTCATTCAATTTTCGAAAAATCAAAAAGCCAAAAAGATTTTCTTTTGTTCTGTTATTCAATTTTCGAAAAATCAAAAAGCCAAAAAGATTTTCTTTTGTTCTGTCATTCAATTTTCGAAAAATCAAAAATCCAAAAAGATTTTCTTTAATTTTTTCATTCAATTTTCGAAAAATCAAAAAGCCAAAAAGATTTTCTTTTGTTCTGTCATTCAATTTTCGAAAAATCAAAAACCCAAAAAGATTTTCTTTTGTTCTATTTCTACTTTCGACAAATATTCATACGAAAATTTCTTCCCAATCAGACTTATATTCACATTAGTCTCTGAGCTACCTGACTCTTCTCAAAATGAGTTAAGAGTTTACTGTTTTGTCCAAATATAACAGAGGTACTTTTCGTGTCTTACATCAATCTTTTTCACCTATGAAGTTCTTACACGATCACACACGAAGACATATGTCCGAGAGGTCTCTAATCAAACCCATCGAGACTTAGACATATCAAAAATCTGTGTTTATGATCTGACATCATGAGACCGTGATGAAAGTGAAACCCAATTTTCACTACACCTTTAAGGAATTGACGGGGAACAATGTTCCAGATTTTCATGAAACATTTGTTTCAGTACCAACAATCGAAACTCCAAATCATATTCATTTCGAATGAGTGGTCTTGATCAAACATTCGAAACCCATGATGTTTGTTACCCAACAAGATCCAGCACAAATTTTTTCGTGAATATGATTTCCGTGTGAGTTTCATTCGAAATTCACAGTCACTTAAAATTTTTCAAAGAAAACTTGTCACTGACTACACTGGTTAAACAAGTAATTTCTGTTACAATTTCTCACCTTATGTTTAGTTTGACATGTAATGAAATTTTTTAACTACCCATGAAGCACTATAAAAGAAGCCCTTCGATACTTATCAACAAGTACTCGATTGTAATTCACGGGAACCTACAATGGCGACTTCTGTTCATGTTGATGCTGATCCTTCTCAAACCACTGAAGATGTCTCTTCATTACCAATAATGAAGATTCAAGCAACAAACTATTACTTGGAGGGTGATGTTTCTCAATACCCGAAAGAATTGAAGATGCTAATCGTTGCCTTGATGAACTCCGTTTTGTCTACGATAATGTTTAATTCATTCTCTGTTCCATTGTCCTGGCTTTCTCAAGCAGGATCAACTGCTACTTATAACAAAGCTTCTGACACAATTACTTTCCATCTGGTGAATGACAAAAAGGTCAGGCTATCCAAGAAACTCTTTTGCCAAATTCTTGAAATTCTGAAATCACCTCCATATGTTGCTTTCACATTCCCTCAAATCGTTAATATGTTAATAAGATGGGATATCAGCCTCCACTATCAAAGATCAGTGATTTTAAGAAATCTGGTCTTCCACGACTATGGAATTTCTTATTCGGTATTTTTCTAAAATGTTTAACTGGGAGAACAGTTGGTCTGGATAAAGGAATAATGGAGGTGTATGCAATGGTTGCTGGTATATATTATGATCTTCAAGTGGACTATTCTACACAATTGTGGAAGGAATTCCAAAAGAGTGTAGAACACACGAATGCTATTCATGGTATTTCGTGTGCAAGATACTAGAGCTTAATTTTGCAATACTTTTACAACAAGGAAGGGATTTTGGTACCCAATGATGAAGAAAAAGTTGTTTTTCAATCGTATCACTATCCGAAGGAAGTCACAGATAGTGCTCAGGATTTTCCATTTGTTGCTTGTATTCCTGATGCTATGCTCAAAAGAGTTGATCCTTCGAATTCAGTCTTAGTGGCATATTTGCAAACTGTTGATTCTACTGTTCAAACTGGGAAATTTTTGCCAAGGGACGAAAAGAAATCTAAACGATCGAAGAATCCTGGACCGGATTCTTCTGAAAAGCACATCAAGGAATTGCAATCTTTGAAATCTCCAAAGAAGAAGCCAGTTACAGTTGAAGAGTCTGTGGTTCAAGAAGTGTCAATTGCAGAGACTCAAATAATTCAACCTGTTGTTCCTGAGTCTCAAGAGAAAGTGGTTATTCCTTCGAAGACTGGTATGTTTCGAAGAATCAAAAAAATGTCTTCGCATCTACGTAAGTCTCCAACATCTCATGTAGTAAGAAAGCCTCAGGTTACTCATCAAGGTGTTTTGATTCGAGAAATGCCAGCGCCTATTTCTCCATCATCAAAGAAGCGAAGGGCTACAGATATGGCTAAACACATATCTAAGAAGAAGAAGAAGAAGAAGACACGAAAGCTTATACTTTCTACTGAGTCTACAGAAGATGATGATGAAAGAATTCCTGAAACACCAGACATCACTCTTCATGTAGAAAGTTCAAATCCTGAGCAGACAGTCGTCATACCACCCGAAGATTCGGTTGCCAAATCAGTTTTTAAGGAAGTACGAACTTCAGGCATCCCTGCAAAGGTTTCTGATACGGATGCAAATGTCAATATGGGTGATGGAGATGCGAAGAATGAAGCTCAAGGTCAATCTACTTCTACTCCCTTCGAAAGTATTGTTTCTTTACCACAATCCACTATTCCCATTACATCAACCATAGATTCTCCTACCTTCGAAAATATTATCAATCAACAATTCACTTCTATTTTTTCTTCTCAATCCACTGACACACCCAAACCTAATTCGACTGATCAAGACACCATTTTTATGGAGACAGAAACTGATACTGAGGGGTTTGGAGGCATGTTTGCGGAATTGGAGTTTCATGAAGACGAAGAGGCGTTTCCAGATCATATGCTGATGACCATGAAGCAATTTAAAATTCTGAATCAGAAGTTGAATTCTATAATTCAATCTCAAGTTGATCTGGGGAGTGGTTCATCTGTTTTAAGTTTGGAGGTTGAGTCTATGTTGAAATTGTTCGAAGCCAGAGTTATGAGTAAAGTATATGGGATGCTTACAGACTCTGAATCACGAATTTTGGAGAAGGTTGATCATAGTGATCAAAATAATGAACTACGGATCAATTCTCAAAATTCAAAGTTTGCTAGTGATGTGAAAGAATTGAAGAATGTCACAAGGGAAAGGCATGTTCTATTTGTTCAAGAAGTGAAGAAAGTGTGGGAAGATGTCAATTTGCAAAATCGTGAACTCCGCGAAGATATGCAAAAAGAGATTGCAAATGTTCAACAAGATTATGCGTCTCTGAATCAGAAGGTTGATATTATTTGTGACGCAGTCACAAGATTTGTCAAATTATATGAAAGTTTTAGTCCTAAAATTACTCAACTTTCAACAAACAAAAATGCCAACTTTTTGGAAGTGATTACTTTGATAAACGAGTTAAAAGATCTATCAGTCCAGCCGATTTCTTCTTCTCTGATTACTCCTAAATTTTTATCTCAAAAATTCTTACAATTCGAAGCACTTCTCAACAAGCAACTTGCTCCTATATTTCGCATTACAAGCCCTCTTCCAACAACATATGCCCCACCTGTTTTCACAGGGGTGCAAGGGGGAGAAAGAAATACCAGTGGGTCGAAGGTGAGTGATGATGATGCGAAAGTTGTAGGAACAGTATTTTCTTGAAAGATCCCAACAGCAAAGCCAGTTATAGTTTCTGCTGGGCTGGTTACTTCAACAGTCGTTACAACGATGCCTATTACAAGACCTATTTCGAAAGGAATTGTGATTGGTAAATATACGGAGACTGGTGAGAGTGGTTCGAAACCAAAAGAGGTAATTGATAATTCAGCCTTGAAAGATAAAGGTAAATCGATTGTTGTGGAAAAGTCGAAAGAAGAAAAGAAGGCTGAAGCAGAAGCTGAAATCGAAAAAACTGAGGTTGATTCAAAGCATTATGACTCAGCGTGCTAGTGATCCGAAGGGAATGGACAAAGGTGATCCATCAAAACACTACAATTACGAAACAATTGAGGCCAAGGTAGCGTATAATCACATGTATTCGTTTGAGAAGAAACCAAAACAAAGTTATTTGGTCACGAATACTGATGCAAGCCAGCTGGATTTTCCAATAAACGAAATGATGTTCATCATGCCTCAGTTCAAAGCAGAAGGAAATTTTAAAGAAAAGGATGAAGGTACACACATGAAAATTCGATTTCATGATGTTCTTGCAAAAGCCCCTGAAGAAGTTTGGTCTTTGATAAAGATCAAGAAAGTTATAAGTGTGAAAAAGGATGTGGTGTTCGAAAACACAGTCTAAAACATCAAATATGTGGTTGCCAGGGCAAATGGAAATATTTGCGAATTTACAATTGCATATTTTCTATTAATGAACTTGTATGATCTAATACAAGTTGCATTGATTTTGAAAGATAAATCATTTTCGTATCTTCAAAACACTGAACCGGATGAATTCAAGCTTGGGGTTGCTCACATCAAGATTTTCATCGAAAATTATTATGAGTGCTTGGCACTAACAGATGTGGAGTTAGCTACAGCTAAAGGAATGGAAATAAAAGTACCAATGGCTCCTACGAAGACTCAAGCAGATTTGAAAAAGTATGATGATGGTGAAATCTGTTTGAAGCCTTTTGGAATGGTCTTCGCAGGAAAAGACAAAGCTGGAAAAGCTAAACGATTATTATTTCAAACATGCGAAGTGGAGAGGTACTCAACGTCTCAATATACGAACTTCATTGTTCGTATGAATCATTGTAGAAAGAATAATGAAGGCGATAAGAAAGAGCTGAAGAAGATAATCTCCTGGTACACGAAGATTCGAAGAGTGTTGCTATATTCCATCACGCTTCTTACAAAGTAAGGATTTCGACTATGATTACAAAGGGGGAGATTGTAAGGGTCGAATGTTGTAATTAGTCGAAATGTATTTTGAACTCTTCGAATGTTTTGTAATCTATTTTACTGAGGCGCTTTTTTTTCGAAGCCTAAGTGTGTATGCCTTAGTAAATTTTTTGTACGCTTTCTCTTCCCTATAAATAGGGATATTTACTAGAGTTAGATAAGAGTTTTTACAGACCTGTCTTTGTACTCTGTAAACAATCGAAAGCGTAATAGAGCTGAAACATCATATTTACTTCTGGTGTTCAATCTCGCATCCTTAATTGATTTCATACTCTGATTCGTTTTATACTCGATTCTATGATTCATCAATTTCTCTTCCAAAACACGAATCAAGAACAAATTAAGTAAAATAACAGATCTGAGATGGGTTTTGCAATAAAACGAGTTATTTCACTCTTTCTTTTCAAAAAACTTACAAAAATTGAAGAACAAAGTGAGATTCATGATAAAATATCACCGTAAAGAAGATCGATTCTTGCAATAATTGTTGAGATCTACAAGGACTTGCTCTGATACCACTTGTTAAGAATAATTCTGAGACGACGAATACGGAATATCAGGAACAATCATGAATCAATCACCACAATATGCAAGTAATCTAATAAAGGTTTTGTGTATATTGATATGGATCTGAACGTACAAAAAAAACCCTAATCCGGAAAAAGCTTACATCAAAAGCGAACCTAATGATTATTTATAGGGAACATAAAATATTTACCAAAAATATAAAACCCTAGAAAGGCTTCTCTAAATAACCAAAAATGCCAAATCAGTTTCAATATCTCAAATACTCAACAAGAATGAGTCTTGTGTTGACTAATTCTGCACATGCGAGAAAAAGAAAGAAGAATATAACCGTTAAAAGTGTTAGGAAATATTAATGATAATAATCAGGATCCTGAGATATGTTTAAGGATCCTGCAACGTCAAGAATATTAAGGATCCTGAATATAATTCTAGGATCTTGTCTCTAACAATCGCCCCCAAATTATACCTGCGAAATATTAATAGTTTCCAAATATTTAGAGGTATAATTTTAAAGTGAAAAAAAATAAAAAGTTCTAACGGATAGGGTAATTTAAACTTCAACGAATAGATTTCTAGCCGTTGGAACATGTGAAATCACCCTTATACCTTTCCATGATTTTTGTATAAATATTGTATCTAATCTTTCAATTTTGTCTTACTCTATTACCTCTTCTTCCGGACGTTAACTAAATGTCATCGAAGGTACTACCCTTGTCTCTTTTTCTCCTTCTTGGTTTTTTAAATATGATCAAAAAAGGAACTCGTTGTTGCATAAGCATTATTGCTTTTCCTGATGATGATTTCATAGACCAAAAAGCCTTATCTTACGAAGAAACATGTACCTTCGATGACGGTGATATCGAAGCTTTGAAATCAGCCGAAATTTTCCTTGCTGCTATAAGTTTTAGAGCTTTTGATCTGAGGATCCAACCAGACTTTGTTTCATCCCACTAGATTTGTTTTCCTGAATATCATTTTACCCTAGCTCTTACTTATCCCTTTCCTGGAATCATCTCTGAATTCTTCAAAAATTACTAAGATTTCGTATATTCAAGTCAAGCCAACGGTTTCGAGGATCCTTTATTGGATCGATCATCTGAATTGATCCATGGGTCTCAACATTGGTTTAAACAAGTTAGCGTATGTCTATGAACTTTCGACCTTTGGGAATTCCCGCTTCCTACTTAAAGTCAATACTGATAGATCACCTCTCATCTTGGAATCCAAGCATAATGATGGTGCTCAGAAAGGAAAATATTTTTTTTTGAAATGTGACTCCATTCCTGAAGGAAATTTTTTACCACAGTCTTGGGTTAAAAAGGGTAGGGTTCATATCTTTTTACTAAGGATCCTAATATTCATATTTCTTATTTTTCTTGATTTTTTTGCAGCTTTTAAATTTGAAGAACTTGTTCCTCCCGCTGAAGATACCGAGGGTAGAATTGAGAGTTTTTTCGGGATCTTAACATATGATCAGCACTGCTAAGGAAAAGACCAGCACTGCTACGGGTGTTTGGGAAGCCAAGATTAAATTAGTTGAAGATGTAACCAACGCATGATCCGGAAATTTGGTTGGGTGGCATGCATCCTTAGCCAAATTAACTGGGGAGCATGTCAATACCATTCAGGATTCTGAAGGGCAGCAACAAAGGGCGAATGAGGAGGATAAGACCCCAGACGATGATGACCAAGCTACGAGGTAAGCCTATTAGATAGAAATTTTTTGAATGGTTTTGTATAAGACAATTATTTTTCTTTCTTGGGGAGTTTGTGTACAACTCCTTTTTTAATACGTGGTTGTTTTATATTTCTCTGCTTGCGTTGTTGTAGGAATAGGATTTTTAAGGATCCTTACATAATCAAGATCCTAAAAAGTTCAAACCTTACAGGAACCCTTTAAGATCCGAAGAACCTGAAAATGGTTAGCAGTCAATTTGGGATCTTAATATAGTTAATATCTTTAGGATAATAAACCTTCTCTCATTACGTAGGAAAAATAATTCTTAAAAAGTAGATAGAACTTGGTGATCTTTAGGTTTTATAGTCTTTTAACATAAGAGAAGTTTTGAGTTATAATCATTTGAGTTCCTTATGATCTTGAAGTTCTCATGTGGAAGGAGTTAATCATAACTGGGAAGGATCCCTATTTGTAACATGAAAATGCTACACGCCTTGGTCATTTCCTGGGGACGATCCCAATTTGTGATAGCGTGATAATGTTTATGGATCTTAGCGAATCACTGGGGAAGATCCCAACATAAGAAAACATGTTATTGTTATAAACTTTAGCAAATCATTGGGGAAAATCCCAACTTAAGATAACATGTTAGTGTTATAAACTTTAGCAAATCAGTGGGGAAAATCCCAACTTAAGATAACATGTTATTATTATAAACCTTAGCAAATTACTAGGGAAAATCCCTACTTAAAATAACAAGTTAGTGTTATAAACCTTAGGTTTAAACGTCGGGATCTTAACATATGTTCAGAAATAAGAGGGTTGCCAAGTCACTAAAGCGTGAAATGATCCCCTTATTCACATACCATAGTAATATTTCGTGTGTCCAAGCGAGGTGTAGAAACCTTAACTCGTGTGAAAGAGGTAATTAACTCTTTAAACCTTATAGGGGATTAAGTACCCTTAATCGTAGGAGAGATGATCAGTCTCTATTCGTATTAATAGGATTATTGCATGATGCAATCCTTAAGTTTATAGAACAATGTGGATATTAGTATCCTTGAGTGCTAGGATCCTCGAATTTCAGGATCCTTGTGTGCCAGGATCTTTATTTGTCAGGATCTTTGAGTTCCTGCATGTAGTAAACGTTAGCTTGGGGGTGGCGTTAGCTTGGCTAACATCCCTCTGATGCTCAAGTTAGTAATGATTTTTAAAAGAATTAAATAAAAGTAGTGAGTAGAGAGAGTGTAACCTAAATTCGTCAAAAGCGATTTATGCAACTTACATTAAATATGCTTTCGGATGAATGGCATTCCAGGATCGTGGTAAGACGTTCCCTTCAAGGATAGCTAGCCAATATGCCCCCTTTCCTACTTTTGAATCAATGAGACATGGTCCTTCCCATTTAGGTGCCAATTTGCATGCATTGGGATCCTTGTTATTTTGGAATGTCTTCCTAAGGACCAAGTTACCCTATTTAGAATCTTCTTACTTTAATATTCTTATTGTATGCTTTACTGATCCTTTGTTGACGAGCAACAATATGGATCCTAGAAAGATCCCTGAGTTCAACGGTGGTGTCAAGATCCTGGGGTTGGATCCTATCATTGTTCTCTTGATCCTGCAATTGGTATCTTGCTGTTGGGATCACTACTTCAGTAGGGATCACGAATTCTGTTCCAAACACCAAGGTGTATGGAGTTTGGCTAGTGGCTATTTTTGAAGTGGTATTATCTACCTACAGGACGAAAGGAAGCTCCTTTGCCCATCTTCCTTTCTTCTCATCTAATATTTTCTTTAAATTATTGACAATGATCTTGTTATTGGATTCAGCTTGACCATTGGGTTGAGGATGAATAGGAGTGGACATTATAATTTTAATTCCCCAACTCATGCAAAAGTCTCTAGTCCTCTTGCTTATGAGTTGGGATCCATTATCGCAGATGATCTCGACTGGGATCCCGAACCTGGTCAAGATATTATGTTTGATAAATGAGACTAGCTCCTTGTATCGTACTTGGACAAAGGCTTCAACCTCTATCCATTTCGGGAAATATTCTGTCATTACTAGCGTGAACACCTTGATGGGTTATGAGCATAACAACAACCTATGTGATCACGCAACCCTAATTGCTTTAGATCTAAGTTTTTCACTAGTTGAACATACAAATTGATTACCACAGCAAAACCCTAGATCTAGCATATAATTTTCGAAAATGACATAATAAAAGGGTTTTGATGGTTACCTCACTTGTTATCTAGCAATTGTTGGGTTTTGCGTACTATAACACTCCTATGGTGCACATACAACCCTAATGCCATGGATCTAATTTTTCTCTAGTTATACATGCAACAAAAAATTATCCAAAGAATGAAACCTATCTAGCATAAAAATTTGGTACATGAATCATAAAAACTAGTTAGAATAATACCTTTTATTTGTAGCTTGTAATTGTTGGCCTTTTAAGAGCTTAGCACCTTAAGTGTGATGCCTCAAACAAGTCACAAACACCATGAACAAATAAATGACTTTGAGAGAGAGGCTAGAACCACCAAAATCGGCTAGGGTTCTCTTAGAACCATTGGGGTTGTGAAAGCTTAGTGCCTCAAATGTGGCACCTCTAATGGCTTACAAACACCAATAGAAAGAAGATGAGAGGAGAGAGGAGGGAATGCCCTAACAGTTTCGGATACGGTTTCTATCAAGAATGCATTAGCCGAAAATCATAGGTAGAGGAGTCCTTATATAGCTGTGGGCTGCTAGGGTTTTTGGAGGAAACCCTAATTTCCTCCTTAAGGCTTAAGAAACCCATTGACTCTTATTAGGAAGCCTTGGACAAAATCTATAGGGCCTCCCTATAGGATTTTGTCCACTCCCATCTAAGGAGTCCATTAGCCCAGTTTCACAACTATCAATGATTTGCAAAACAGCCCCTGTTCCTTTAATCAGTTCCTTTAATATTGAAATTAATTCCGAATTAATTTCTTATTAAATAATTAATTAAATAACAGGATTTCTAAATAATATATTTTTTTCATAATACATTAATAAATCAATTTAATATGCCAAATAATAAATTCAACCTCTCTCTTCAAAAGCCATCCTGTCAAGTTGCTAGAGTGAAGGCAACCCAAGAGGACCATGCTGCTGTCAAATCAAGTACATACCAATTATACTTATGGTCTTAGACACCTAATCCAACATTCTCCTACTTGGATAAGTCTAATAACTATAATTGCAAGTATGACCTCAAAATTTGACCAACAATAGTAGCTTTTAAAAGCCGTTGTCGAAACCCTAAGAAATGATAAGTTTGTATAATTGGTCCCTTAAGTACGTTGGGTGTACTTAAGTGTACGCTTAGCGTACCGCATAAAAATGGTCGCGGGGAATTCAGGGTACGCCGGGCGTACCTTGAGTTACGCGGGGCGTACGCGCCAGGGACGCAAACCCTAATTTTTCCGGACTTGAGGCCTATTTAAACAACTTTAAGTCCCTTGGACTAAACCCTATAGAGCCTCCACAGCCCTAGAACGTCCATATACTCCTGGAAACCTTGTGAGATCATTCTTAGGCCTTAAAGAGTGCATTTGTGGCCTTTTTGTGTGTATTTCAAGAAGAAGGGGTGGTCAAGCAAGCTTGGATCAAGAGGGTGCTTCGAGATCCTGTACCAAAAGCATCTTGCAAAGCTTCTGGAGGTAAAAAGCTTGCATCTTTCCTTTCTAATCTTTAGATCTAGCTAGGGTTTTGGTGGTTTGTCCATTTTGATGAACTTTGGACCTCTTTTGTTGAGTTAAGCCTTCCCTTTTGATATGAAAGTAAGATCTGAGGTCCCCTGGTCATTTAGAATTATAAAAATGGAAGCTTGATGAGAGTTGTGACCTCATGCTTGGGTAAAAGACCTTGAAAAGGTCTTAATGGGGTGGGTGGGAGTGTATGAGACATGCAAGGGCATAAAGTTGCCAACTTTATGCCTTGGGACATCTTTTCAATCTTAGATCTAGCTTTTGGGCGTGAGAGATTCGAGCAATAAACACTTAATGGGAAAAGTGCTTAATACGATTGTACGTTGGGCGTAACTGTCTGTACGCAGCACGCAGTCGCTAGACCCTCAGTACGCTGGGCGTACGCAGCTCAGATGGGCCCTAATCTGTTTTGGGCCTTTGGGCCTTTGGGCCTCATTTGGCTGATGAGCTTGTTTGGACTCTGTAAGATTGAGGCCTTTTCATCTGTTTGGGCCAAGGACTTATTGGTTGGGCCTTATTGGGCCAAGGGGGGCCATTAAGGTTATTGGACTTGGATTTTGGGGTTCAATTTGCTAGAAAGGGGTAATTGGGCCTTGGCGGTAGAGTTTGAAGGTTGGGCCTTTCCTTGGGTAATTTAAGGTCTTATCATTGATTATATATTATTGTTATTATTCAGCTTGGTAGGTTGCGGATTATTGGGAGGGCAGTAATTGTATTCATTGGACGGAGGTGAGACTTCTCACCATACCTATGGGTCTACGGCACCAAGGCCGGCCCATTATGTGATCATGGTATGTGTGTGTTATTCATTTATGAATTGATATGTTGTGTGATATTGTGTTGGTATGGAAGACCCCGGGGGGGGGGGGGGGAGCCCGTGGCATTGGATATAAGACCATGTGGGGTAGCCCATGGCAGTCCTAGGTAAAGACCATGTGGGGTAGCCCATGGCATTGGATGTAAGACCATATGGGGTAGCCCATGACGGTCCTAGGTAAAGACCATGTGGGGTAGCCCATGGCACTCTTGTTGAATCGTATTACATAGTTTCTGAGGCATGTTTACAGCTTATTTTTAGCTATCAGGATATATGTATGCGAATGTGTGTGGTATGCTCTGGGAAACTCACTAAGCATTTCGCTTACAGGTTGTTGATTTGTTTCAGGTACTTCTGAGCCTAAGGGCAAGGGCAAGGCGTGATGACGAGGCGTGCACTCTATCTCTCTTTTGATGTGTTTGGGACCCTCTGATGTTTTAAAAAGGAAAACAATGAAGTAATGAATGTTGATTTTAAAATAAGTGTTTTGGGATTTTATGGTTTAGGGGATTGGCTTTGGTTTTAAAAGGAAAAAAAATATAATGAAAATTTTCTTTGTAAAATTGGGTCGTTACAATCTCTCTGTCTAATGCTTGGCCAAGCGCTTAAGTTGTCATCTTCAAAGCATCGAGGGGCCCACAGATATTGCTTTTCTCCATTAGGGCAAAAGAAACAGATAAACTTCGACTCATATGCTTGCACTATTCATTCATCAAATCACGCACACCAATACGTTATATAGCATCAAGTTACAAATGCGTTTACGTATTTTCAATGCACAACTGACTCGCAAACAACAAATCATATGTCTCCGTTTCAAGAATATAAGATATTATGGTTTCAAAATTACTCGTGATAAAATCCATGAAGTAATTCTCAGAGCGTGGGTTAATCCAATACTCAAATCCCCATTTCAGAAGTACTCACGAATGTTGTAGCAAACCAATGCTATGTCTGAACTCTTAGACAATCTACAATCCAATTCACGATAGTCTTAATTCACTACTTACTTCCAAAGTATGATCGACGGTGGATGTTTTGAATAATCCAATTATTCGGGAAGTAAAACATGCAAAGTGAAACACAATAGTAATCTAATTAAATATGGTCTCAAAACTGTTGAATATAAATAAAACTCCTTTTATTTAATCACCATACTAATTAGACTTTATTAATTGTATAATGTTTTGAGTAATCAACTACTCACTTGAATTAAACATCAGTCATGCCATGTAATAAACATGCATAATATGTCTCTATATGGTCCTTCCTTTGTGAACAGATCAATTGGACATAATTCTAATGATACTTATATCACAATTCCAAATCCATATCATAAGTGTAAGAATTTCCAAAATTCTTCTCACAACTAAATGTTGTCAGAATCTAACCTTTCATGAAATGATCCTTTTGTGATGACGTGGGCAAGAGGTCACAAAGATTTTGCCAACGAAGCCAAAAAATGCTCCAATTAAACTTTGTTACTTCAAACAATTTCATGGTAATGAAGTATCTGATTCAAGGTAACTCCTTGAACACCTTCTTTGCATTAATGTTTCTAACTCACATTCAGATTCTAATCACCAACTCCCATTATGGAAACTTTTCCATATTTCCATATGACAATCAATTCGGATCAAGAATTATCCCAATCTGAAACATGTCAATATGGTCCGTCCAATTGCTATACTTCCAACTGTCCATAAGCAACCAATCTTCAGCGAACCTTAGATTGTTCTTGACAATTGTTTAAAAACTTTAGTCTCATCTTGTTTAGGTCATTTTTCCCTGTTAATGCCCTAGGCACTTGGAAAATATTGAACAAGAGAATAATATAGCTTATGTGATTAATCGTATATCTGAAGCATATGGGATTCGATACATAAAGACATGATACTTGATAAGTCTCTTGCTATAATATTTCTATATATAGAATTTTCCTATGTTGAATCACTTCAACATGATATTCATATATGTTCATGACTAAGTTACATTAAAATCCTTTAATATAAACTTTTAGATTTGAAATGAAGTATGAGTGCTCTCCCCCCTATAACTTTCTATAGTGAAACAATTTTCAAATATAGCAACTTGCAAATTGAAAACTTTGTTTCCCATAAATAGTATTGCTAGCTTGTAATACTTACCATAACTATTATGCTTACACTTGCATAATAATTATACTCTTGCTAGCATAACAATTATGCTCCCACTAGCTTTGATATGTATCCAGAAATCAATTGGACTTCTAGAAATCAATACATTTGACTTCCTCACTAAAGTTCAGATTTCCGATACGTGGTGCTTTGATAAGTCTTCATGTAGACTTCTCAAGCTCATACATCTTCATTAGATAGCATATGTGTGTGTTTAAACCCATTAAGAACTTATACTGATAAGTCCTGAATGTTCAAACTATCACTTGCCATTTCTCACAATTCAAACTATGAAAAGGGATGTGGTAATCATATACGAAGTTGAGAATGCAATTATCACAACTGCTAATCATCATGATATCAATAAGATTCAAATCTACTAGCAAAAGTGTTTCCTCATAATCTTTTTCAAGAATTAGAGCGAAAACTTTTTCCACCTAGATTTTATGGTGGATATATTCCTATCCATGTGAATTTATCAATTCCAACCTACAATCATAAGATAAGGTTGAGGACAAACCAAAATCAAAAATTTTTGTTTTTCCTTTCATGGACTGAACTTTGCTTATTCTTAATTTTTTCCATCTGGTAGCATAAGGGCATACCATGTCTTCCATGTTGTTTAAGCAGCTCACTTCCATTGACCAATGTACTATTATTGAACAACGTGCTCTGCCTATTGCAATCAAATGAGAACTATAGAACTCATAAGAGTTGCCAACTCAACTGGAAGGTGCATAGAAACAAGAATGTGTTAACATAATAGGTTATCAACCTCAGGTCGTGTGCTAGTGATAACTAAAAAGTTTATTCTTGATTGAATCTTGAAACTCTTTAAGACCAATAAGACTCCCATTGACTTCTTGACATATAAGTTTCTCTCTCAAATAACAATCCTTGACAAGTAAGAAACAAATATTCAACAGTTAGTGTGGATTCTCGACAAGAAAATACTTCATGTAATTGGTATGAGTTTATCCTTTGCTTTAACCAAAACAACACTACTACCAATTCCAAATGTGCTAGAGTAAGAAAACATTTCCACTCCACATTTCATGAGGTGTTATAAGCCTACTCAGTTTGAATTAAGTCTCAAGATACGATTTTCAGTTACTAGAGTATAACTCTAAAACTTAATTTTGAAACGAAGTATGACTCATCTATTGACTAAACTATTTCAACAATATCTGATTCCTCTTCTTAGTCAAAATCATTTCAATAAGACGTCCTTAGAGGATCAATTGTGGCATAGCTCCATAATCCTTGAGATGATCATAAAACATGATACTAAGACAATCTCTTTTCTTTTCATATTGGAGAAACCTTTACCTTTCTGCCTAATAGATTCTTCATATTCGTTCTGCCACTCTTTGAACCTTTTCAAAGAATCATAATTTCACTTAATCTTATAAGCATAACCATATTTACTGAATCATCAGTAAATCATGACGAATATACTTATATCCTTTGTGGTGGATCTGACCAGTCCACATCAATGTGTACTAGATCCTTTAGTCTTTCACTTGTCTCACACAATCATGTGAACAATGAATTAGTCTTTATTCTCCCAAGGATCAAGATTCTCACACATCACACAATTCGAATTATATGACTCCAAGTTTCTATCCAACTGAGCCTTGGGTGATGAGAATTCCTTTTAACTTGTTCAACTATGACATTACCACAAATGATATAACAAAGAATCAAATCCATATCTAACATGGCTAATAATGGAAATATAACCACCAATTTTCATAAATACCATTGCAAGGAAATATAAACAAAATTTACTTTATTGATAATGTGTGGAAAAAATTATCCATACAATGCAAATAAATATGAAACCTATGTTTCTAGATATTTCCTAAGCAATCTATTAATCTATCATAACTCCTAAGCAGCAGCTTTAAAAAAAACTCTGATCATGGAAACATGTGATTGAAATCCATCTCTCACGATCAGAATTAGCTTACTTATTCTTAAGATTCTTTTTTTCTCTTAGATTCTGCAAAACATCAAAATGTGATTATCACATCATGTAATAAGAATCTATGAATATGAACTTAATAAAATAGAGTTAGATAATGGATGTAACTCAAGAAGAGTCATACAACTTGACTTTCTTATATTTGCGATCCTTCAGGTAGACACGGCAGCTTCGCATACAATGTCCCTTCAATTGGCAATAGAAACATATGGACTCTTTAGGAACAACGCATGGGACTATCTCAGAACTGGCCTTTCTCTTTACCATATGGTCAAATAGTTTGAACTTGGCTGATCCCTTTCCATTGGGAAGAGAAACCTTTTCTGAACTACCAATGTTGCCATTGTCATTGTCCATGGAAATTTGGGAGATGAATCCTTCAAACATATTTGCTTGACCATTACACTTTAGCATTTCTGCTTCAGCAACAATTAGTAAATATGTCATATCAATAAGGTTCACGTCATTGTCAGTCATGTAGTAGTCCTTGACAAACTGACTATATGACTTAGGAAGCGAGTGAATAACCAAGTCAACAGCTAGCGCCTTTGGGAAGACGACACCCAACATTCCCAATCTTTCTATGTGCGACTTCATTTTAAGAACATGTGCACACACAAAATTTCCATCTAGGTGTTTGCATGCCAACATGGCTTAAGTAACCTTGAACGTTTCAATTAGACGAAAACGTAGGTCGGGGAGAATCACTGGAGGAGGTGGAGGAAGAGTTGGAGAAGTATGATTTCCAGTTCCACTATTTGAAGAAGGGAACATTCTTTCACATTGATCAACTTGTGGAAAATCATCTTCAGATTGAGAAGGAAAACCATTTCCAGGAAGATCATAGTTGTTTGAACTTGACATCTATAAAGGGAGAAAAGAATTAAAGTTAGTTGATTTATTTAATCCTTAATTATTAACCCAAAATTTAAATTAAGGCTAGGATCCATATTTTTTATTCAAATTCTGAAGAGGGATGTTGTAATCAAAATTCGAATCTATTTTAGGTAGGTAAGCAATTACCAATTTCAATCAAATGAAACTCCTAGATCTTTTGAGATTCATTGAACTGTTCAATAGAATGTTAAATTTTGATATTGTGCTCACTTTGTGACTGGGATGCCGAGGATCACAAATGAGATGTGAATAACCATGCAAATTAGCTTGGTACTCTTGATGTCATTTATCACCAAATCAATGTGCCGGTTAACCACACACGCTCCATTGATCAATGATAATTTACAAGACACCCATTGCCAACAATATTATTCCATATTAGTGTGCAGTTAAAAACACACACTCCTCTAACGACCAATAAGGTGCATTATGCAATTTCACGGGTTAGCATCAAATTCACATTTTTCCTAAAGTAACTTAGAATGGGATTTTAGAAATGATTTAGTTACTTTATGTCATTATACTTTTAATGAGAGTTTAGTGTCCTATCCTACCCATTCGGCTAACGACCCTCCACTAGTCAAGAGTGCGGTGGGTAAGAATGGATACCCAATGGCGGTCATTTTACAGGCCGCTTTCTTAAACACCCCTTATAGACCAACTTCATGAATGAGGCCTACTAACGGTAAGACTGACTTTTTCTTCTATATATATATATATATATATATATATATATATATATATATATATATATATATATATATATATATATATATATATATATATATATATATATATATATATATATATATATAGAGAGAGAGAGAGAGAGAGAGATTAAACCTTTAATTCTATAATAGTATAAGGGTGATTTAAAACTTTTAAAATACTAGAGGTTTAATCTTTTAATTTGATTTAATTTAAACCTTTAAAATACTAGGGTTCTAGAATTTAAGATTTCAAAATTAAACTATTTAATTAAATTTTAAATTGCAAAACCGTAGGGTGTATTTTTAAAACTTTTCAAAAATACTAGATAAAAATTTTAAATAATTAAATTAATCAATTAATTTTGTCTTTATCTTAAAATATGACCAAATCTCTTAATTTGATAAGGATATACATTTACCTTTACATAAAATTCAGTTTTAGGCATTAAAAATGAATTTGATAATTATCCTAATCAACCAAAGATATGAAAATTGAAAATTCATGGATCTGACAAGACAACTCGTTGAGTCGGGGCAGTGTACTCGTCGAGTAGGGCCAACTCATCGAGTTCAGGGCACTGCACTCGTCGAGTAGGGCCAAATCGTCGAGCTCCAGACATGAACTTGTCGAGTTCGATC
The DNA here is from genome assembly GCF_052849685.1 of Lactuca virosa. Taxonomy (NCBI): domain Eukaryota; kingdom Viridiplantae; phylum Streptophyta; class Magnoliopsida; order Asterales; family Asteraceae; genus Lactuca; species Lactuca virosa. The sequence goes on from NC_136428.1 coordinate 26,009,146, forward strand.
AACAGATTGACGAATCTGTTCCCTTCTCTTTTCGACAATTCAATATTGCATCAAATTCAACTGAAAAACATCCTAGGCTCTGATACCACTAATAGGTTATGAGTATAACAACAACCTATGTGATCATGCAACCCTAATTGCTTTGGATCTAAGTTTTTCACTAGTTGAACATACAAATTGAATACCAAAGAAAAACCCTAGGTCTAGCATATAATTTTCGAAAATTACATAATAAAAGGCTTTTGATGTTTACCTCACTTGTTATGTAGCAATAACAAGAAACCTTATAGATCTTGACTCTTGAAAGGTTAGTGCCTCAAATGTTGCACCTATAATGGCTTACAAACACCACTAGCAAGAGGATGAGAGGAGAGAGGAGGGAATGCCCTAAGAATTTTGGCTAGGGATTCTATCAAGAATCTATTAGCTGAAAGTCATAGGTAGAGGTGTCCTTATATAGTTATGGGCTGCGAGGGTTTCTGGAGGAAACCCTAATTTCTTAATTAAGGCTTAAGCAGCCCATGGACTCTTATTAGGAAGCCTTGGACGAAAACTATAGGGCCTCCCTATAGTATTTCGTCATTTCCCATCTAAGGAGTCCATTAGACCAATTTAAAAACTATCAATGATTTCCAAAACAGCCCACGTTCCTTTAATCAGTTCCTTTAATCTCGAAATTAATTCCAAATTAATTTCTGATTAAATACTTAATTAAATAACATGATTTCTAATTAAGATATTATTTTCATAATACATTAATAAATCAATTTATTATTCAAAATAATAAATTCAACCTCTCTCTCTAAAAGTCATCTTGTCAAGTTACTAGAGTGAAGGCAACCCAAAAGGACCATGCTATTGTCAAATCAAGTACATACCGATTATAGTTATGCGCTTAGACACCTAATCGAACACACCTTTCCACCATGAGCTTTTGGTAACTTTCCAACTATATCGATTCCCAATTTCCTGAATGGCCAAGGGGAAATGATAGAATATGATGGTTCTACAGACTGATGAAGGATATTGCTATGTCTTTGATAAGCATCACATATTTGGGCATGCAATAAAGCGTCCTTTTTCATTGTTGTTCAATAGTCTCTTGTCCTTAACGCCTTGGAGCAAAAGGATCTGCCCCGACGTGGTTGCCACTATCTCATTTATGTATATCTTTTAGGACTTCTGCATCCTCATGATCTTCTAAGCATCTAAGGTATGGGCCTATCATGGATTTCAAGTATAGCTTGCCTTCGATCATTACAAAACATGAGACCCTCATTCTGGAGATACACCATAATGGGTTGGATTAAGGATTTTGAGGTTTGCGGAGGATCCTAGATGTTAGGATCCTGTTGATTAGGAGAGTGAGGAACTAATTGAGGGTCATGATCTTCGATTATTGATACGTTGTGTGACATCCCCAATTTTACAGCCAGAAAAGACCGATTAGTTTATGCTTATTAAATCAAAGTATTCTTTCAAAAGGTTTACTTTGCGGAATTTGTCTCAAAAATATGATAATAATGTTATCAAGACATTTCCACGAAATGTATTTTATTTATTAAACTCGGGATGTCATCTTCAATACAGAAACATAAGCATAAATGAGACTTACATTATCCTAGACTAACAGACTGCATCTCGTTGAATCTCGCATCATGCATGCAACTTTGTACCACTACCTGTGATACAAAAAAGCTGGGTGGGTCAGTTTGGGAAACCTGGTGAGTACATAGGGTTTTCAACTTACAACAATATAGTTAATGTTTAATCATCAAACAAACAATCAACCCAATTACCCATCCTCATTTTACTATTTATTCTACCCTAAGGATTTATCCTAAGGTTCATATTAATTATCGTTGCTGACAGTATTATTACAGGGATTTCTCTGCAATACATGTTATTAAGTTTCTTTCTATTTTTATTCCTAATGATTTCTCCTAAGGAATAGGCATGAAGTCCATCGTTGTCGGTGCTTATCTAATGGGCACTAACTTCATAGCTGCCAGTATTGATCTAATAAGCACTAAGTCCATAGTTGCCAATATTTATCTGATAGGCTTCTCATCTTCTATATCATCTTTCATCTCTCAACAACTATATTATCTTAGATCTACCCATCTTTACCCAATATATTTGTAGGTAATAAAAATACATATACAGTTTAAAATCAAATAAAACATGTATATATTGTTCATCTAACATAGATATCAAGAATGCATATAACCGGCACATATAGCATGTAATTATCTTAAATACTTTATATATATGTTTAAGATGAAAATAACTATGCGTTCACTTGACAAAGTGTCTGGTGATTGGTGAATTGGGCAGAGCTTCGCCTTAACCCTTTTTCCAAAAGACCTAGATGTACGTAATGCTAAGTCTTAGTCTAATTTCATACTTTATAGAACTATCATACTTAGGGTTCATATTTCTCAACAACCCCAAAGTCTACTTCAAGATCTAAATAAGGAATAACCATGTAGGATCATAGCGGAGGTATGGTACGTTTGGTATACAAAGTATATTGTTTAGAAATCCCACTTTAAACACCTCCCTAAGTCCAGCCTAGACATTATCCCTGTAAGTAGATCAATCAGTATAATGACATGGAATGACTGATAAATCTTATTTATAGGTTCATAATAACGACTTATGAGTATAAATATAAGTTACACTAAAAGAGATAGAGTGTAGCTTAACATACAGAGGTTCGTGATGAAAACCAAAATCTAAGCGGGCAGAATATTGACATGGGATCTCCTACTCGAAGGCTATTACTCAGATGAGTATTCAAGGGTGTCGCAGGGCTTCCCTGCAGGCTAAAACTAACGGAAAATGGGGCTCAAATCGAAGGAAATACAGAGAGGAAGGGGTCGTTTGTTTTTTGTCTGCAGATCTGCGTGACCTCTTCTGACTGCGCCACGCAGACCACGCGCAGACATTAGCCCTTGCAGTGTGTTTGTTTTTTAGAAGTCCATAGACAGAGAAACATCTGCGCGAGGTCTTCATTGCGCAGACCTGGCCTTGAGTCTTCTAAGGTCTGCACACTTTTTTCAATACCTAAAAAACACACATATTTCTCTTGACATATTAGGGCCTCCTTCCTTCTCACCGGTCAACCCCCTATCCTTCACCAGTTGAGTCACCTCCTTCAACCTCAACCGACGCTGACGACGTCTCCACCGGCTGATTCCGTTGCTGCCGTCTCTCTACCTCGCTCCAGCCGCTACTGTCGTCGCCCGTTCTTCCTTTGTCGGTAATTATTCTTACGTCCACAATGAAGAACGATCCAAACAAATTTCGACCAAGGTAAACCAAATTCGTTTCAATCACATTAAACGGTAACATATATCGACCACAAAATCAGTTCCAATTTGATTGATCAAACACACACAAGATTTGAAAAATAACGAACACAATGATGAGGATGAACCCTAAAAACTTTGTAAAAAAAATCAAATTAGAAACAGAAATCGTCCGATGATAATGAAGTATCAAGATGAATCGATGCTATAGGTAATATTAATTATGGATCCCATGAATAAATACTGTGAATTGGGTTGAGAATTTGAAGCACAGATGCCATCGTCACTTTGGGGAAAAATTCCAAATGAAAAAAAAGAATAAAAAAAGATTATAACATTAAGAATTAAAAATGATTGCAAAACCAAATGAGTAAATGAACAAATAACATCATGAAAGATTTTTCAAAAAAAATTGTGGTTATATAATTTATATTTCAATGTTCTAAAATTAAAACTATTTAATTTTTAATGTTGAAAACTTATTTTATGTTTTAAAAATCGGTTTATAAAAATTTCAGTTTAATTTATTAGACTGCAGATGTTAAAAAACAAACAGTCTTCTTATTGCAGACTGCAGACGTTTGGTCCACCTCTTCTGCTGCAGAGGCTTGCAGATGTGGTCCGCAGACTGCAGACATTTTGGCTTCAGAAAAACAAACAGCACCGAAGTGTAGATGGTGTGAAGGAGAATGAGGCTGAGCACATCTATTTGTAGTCCATATGTGTGTCACGCATGAGGTGCACGTTGTGCACTCCAGCCACGTCGATCCTCTCGTTTTGCGACACATGTCAGGTCCAGATTAGTATGTATCCCTATTCCAGCAGCCTATTGCACGTCGTGCCCCTCGCGCGCACGCGTGTGAATTTCTGATTTTTTTACAAAAAATCATATCTTCTTCATACGAGTTCCATTTTTGATATTCTTTATATCCACACGTAGCTGACGACGATATCTACAACTTTCTTTTAGACTCCGTCGGCTAATTTTGATTTTATTTTTAAAGCAATATTTTTAACAGGCTTTCATTGTTAAAGTATATTAAAAATTCATAACTTTCTCATATGATATATGTTCTCGATTGTCTCTATATCGACATAACCATATGGACGAGATCCTCAACTCTCGTTTAGATTGTTTTTCCTAACAATCAACCAATCTCTACTTCGGTTTCTGAGACATATACTACTGTGCTGAAACTTTGAAAAATCATAACTTCCTCTTATGAAGACAGATTTGGACATTCTCTATATGCACGCCCACGGTTTAACGACTACCACGACTTCCGTTTAGATTATTTTCCCTAAATAATCCTTCTTTGATAATGTCTAATTATCCCATGATTTTTTAATCGTCTAGCCCTATCTTGAGAGTGTTACAATTATCTCCCCCTTAGGATGATTATGTCCCAGAATCATCAACAAAACAGGGCTTGTATATGACTCCACATATTACTTTTCCATCCTAGGCGGTGATCATAACTTTTATGTCTTTTCTGTTGAGTTTCCAAGTCTTAGACTTCTTGACTGTTAACGGAGCTAAATTCTTTCATTTTCTCTTCATTCTAAATTTAATCTTCATTGGAGACTACTTCTAGATTTAACCTAAATTTAAGGTCCTTACTTCGACTCGGGTCTTTTTGAGTCAGACTCTTAATATGAAAGGATATCTTCCTTCATTTTCAAATGTGATATAATCATATTTTCTCACGTAGCATTTCTAGCTACAGGCTTCTTAATCTTAACGAAGAACACCATACCTCTACTGATCTCTTCGATTATCTTTTCCTTCAATCTAAAGTCGGATGCTACGTCGAAGTTACTTCGTAGATTAGTCAAACTCGATTTGATGTGGTCACTAACGTCGGACTATTCAATACTAAAGCAAAGGTAATGATGGAAAGGAACAAAATAACTCAACTACTTTAAGATTTAGTAACCTTATGACTTTCCCTGATCCAAGTGCGAGTCATGTGCTTCCAGTAGTATAGGCCTCTACTACATTTCACACCTACACATACTTGTCCGAAGTATTGCCTTGAGTTATCATAAAAAGGAAATCACACAGAAAGCACGTCACATAATTTAGGAAATTATATTACTTCTTAAAATGATTACACAACCTAATACTAATATAATTGCTTCATATCTTGAATTTTGGATAAGAAGCTCTCTACTCTCGACCTATTGTTGCCTCATCAAGGAGCATATGGTATGCTCTTGCCTTTTCCTTCGGTGGCACATTCAATCATTCTACTCCGTTTTTTCTTTGGGCAATCTTTCGACATATGCCCCTTGTCTCCACATCCGTAGCATACCTTGTCGTCAAATGTACAATCCTTAGAATAGTGATCGTTCCTCCCACACTTATAACAAGTCACTTCTTCGTTGCATCTCCCAAAGTGCTTTTTCTTGCACTTCTCACACCACTTGGCTTCACCACTACCCCCAGACTTTGGGTTTTCCAGGTTGGACTTTCAGAATCTTCCTTTCTTATCCAATTTTGAAGATCCCTCCAGCTTCCTTTTCTCTCCTTCCTCTGCCCTCTACAAACCTTTCTCTTTAATTTGGGTCTCTACGTTCCTGACTGACCAGATGGCCTCGTTCAGAGTCCTTGCTATCTTTACCATTGGACGAAAGTCTGCTGGCAATCGATTAGCAAAGTAGTTGACTTTGGAGAGTTCTGTTGGAACCAAAGAAGGAACAAGCTTCATTTTCTCTATAAAACTTGCAGCATACTTGGTGATTCTCATTTTTCCCTTCTTCTTATTCTGGAACTCGACGTTGATTTCCAGGAGATCCATCTCAGAGCAGTACTGCATTTTCAACTGCACTAGAACATTTTCCCAATACATTTTCTCTGTAAAAAGCATGGTATCAGCCAATAACCTCCAACAGCTTAATACCATAGTCTTCAATCATCTAACCGCAAGGACAGTCTTCTTCTTGTTGCTATAATTGCAACTATCAAACACCATCTCCATCTCAGAGATCTAATCCACGACTTCCATCGGGGTGGGGCTTCTAGCAAGACTCGGTGGTTTTGCTCCAATAAAGTCCATGAACTTGCAACCATGTCCATTATTTCCTTTATTTCCTCCCTCATTGTTATTTCTTCTAACCACTTAGGGTTCTACTCTACTAACAAGCCTACCATAATTTCCTTCCTCTGACTGTTCTACATTTAACTTAGGTCGATCAACAGGTGTCGTAGGCTCGTTATTCTGTTGAAGTAGGCGCCTTGTCTCTTCCATCTGTCGATCCAACATTGCGTGTATCATCACCAACATGATAGGCTCGGGTGCAACTACTACCTATGGTACACGCTCAATCAGTCGTGGCTCAGGCTGCTCGTTTCCATTTGGTTTTCGTAATCCGATAAGTGTTCTTACCATGACGTTCTATACACCAAAGCAGACATTTAATGTATAGTGACGAGAATTTTGAGATAGGGAAGGTTTTATTTTATGTATAATTCTCATTATTACTCAAAAATATTATATGCGAGTTCTAATATCACAATTAAACGTCAAGAAACCTGAACACATAAATTTCCTAATTCTAGGTCGGCAACAGACCTTAAATTTTAACTAATAATAGCATCATAGATAAGCAATCCTAAGGCATGCTATAGTATAACTCATTTAGCACATAAAAGCAAATCAGGCATCTAATCCTATAGTAAGCTAGTGCTAATGTCAATTTGGGTGTACTACCCAGAATATAATAGACACACATCTCACGATCATCGCTTTGCTATCTAGGTTTAAGTGTCGAAATTCCATAAATTTCTTAGTTCGATTAAACTAATTCTCTGATACCAACTGTGACATCCCTATTTTTACGCAAAAAAACGACCCATTTGTTTATGCTAATTAAATCAGAGTATTCATTTAAAAAGGTTTACTTTGTGGAATTTGTCCCAAAAGATGATAATAATGTTATCAAGACATTTCCAAGAAATATATTTTATTTATAAAATTCAAGATGTCATCGTCAATACAGAAACATAAGCATAAACGAGCCTTTCATTATCTTAGACTAACAAACTACATTTCCTTGAATCTCTCATCATGCATGCAACTTTGTACTGCTACCTGTGATACAAAGAAGCTGAGTGGGTCAGGTTGGGAAACCTGGTGAGTACATAAGGTTTTCAACACACAGTAATATAGTTAATGTGTTTCATCATCAAACATACAATTAACCCAATTACCCATCCTTGTTTTACTATTTATTCTTCCCTAAGGATTTATCCTAAGGGTCCTCTTAATCATCGTTGCATACAATACTGTTACATGGATTTCTCCGCAATACATGTCAGTAAGTATCGTTCTATTTTTATTCCGAAGGATTTTTCCTAAGGAATAGGCACGAAGTCCATCATTGTCGGTGTTTAGGCATGAAGCCATCGCTGCCGGTGCTTATCTAATGGGCACTCAGTCTATAGTTGCTAGTATCTAATAGGAACTAAGTCCATAGATGCCAGTATTTATCTGATAGGCCTCTCATGATCTATATCATCTTTCATCTCTATGTTGGATTAGGTGTCTAAGCCCATAACTATAATTGGTATGTACTTGAATTGATAGTAGCACAGTCCTTTTGGGTTGCCTTCAAACTAGGAACTAAACAGGATGACTTTTGGAGAGAGAGGTTGAATTTATTATGTGAATAATAAATTGGAATAAATGATTTATTAATGTATTATGAAAATAGTATATTAATTTGAAATCATGTTATTTAATTAATATTTAATCAGAACTTAATTTGGAATTAAAGGAATTAATTAAAAGTACATGGGCTATTTAGCAATTAATTAATAGGTGTGGTTATGGGATCTTGGACAACCCTAAAGAGGGTTGGACGAAAACTCTAGGGAGGCCCTAAGGTTTTCGTCCAAAGCCTTGTGAAGGGGAGTCCATGGGCTGCTTAGGCCTTAAGCTGGAAATTAGTGTTTCCACCAGCAAACCCTAGCTTTGGGACTAAGAAACCTTAACTATAAAAGGAGTCTCACCCCTATAAGTTTCAACCATCCATTTGAAACCCTACAAGAACCGAAACTTTGAGCAAATTCCCTCCTCTCTCCTCTCATCCTCTTGCTTGGTGTGTTTGTGAGCCATTAGAGGTGTTACACTTGTGACACTTGTTCTCAAAGTCAAGATCTTCAAGGAATCCATTGTTATTACAATATAACAATAAAGGTATGTGTTATAATATTTGTTTTGTTAATTTGAAAATTACAGGAAGCATGCTAGGGTTTCTTTTTTTATATTTAATGCTTGTATGTCTAATAGAGAAAACCTAGATCCAAGTATTTAGGGTTGCATGAACACATAGGATTGTTTGTATGCTTAAAACTCATTAGTGGTATCAGAGCTATTGGTCTTGTTTTCAATTAGATTTGATGCAATTGATTGAATTTCAAAAACTTAGTGTTTATGGCAATTAAAACCTAGTCCTTTGATTTTTCGCAAATTAGGGTTTCATAACCCTGTTTTTCGAAAATTCCTAAGGGTTTTTAAACCCTTTCCTTTGTCCTCCTAATTTTCGAGATATAGGGTTTCCTAACCCTAGGGTTTTCGAAAATAAGGCAAGGATTGAAAGCCTTGCCTTCTACCCCAAGTCATGGATTTCGAAATTAGGGTTTTTGGGTGGGTTGTTATTTTTGGTAATTATCTTATTAATTGTTTAATAAGATAATTAAAGATTTGGTATATCCCTCCCAAATTTTCGAAATCTAGGTGTAAGGGATTAGGTTAAATTAATTTATTTGATTTAATGGATAATCCTTAATTGATTTAATAAATTATTTAAAGGATTAATTAATAAATAATTATTAAATCAAAGTTTTTAAACTTTAAAATTTAAATTAAAATTGTTTTTAATTTTCAAAATTTTAAATAGATCTAAAAACCCTAGTATTTTGAAATGTTTAAAATACACCCTTATACTATATGTAATACTAAAAGTTTAAATATTTACTATATGTATAAGAAAAGTCTGTCGAGCTGCTAGTATGCCTCATTCACGAAGCTGATCTATAAGGGTGGTATAAGGAAACTGCCTATAAAATGACAGTTGAATGGGTGTTCACTCTCACCCACTGCTTGCTTGATTGGTGGAGGGTCATTAGGTGAACGGGTTTGAAAGGACACTTAATTCTCATTAATAAGTATAATGGAATAATTAAAGTAACGAAATGTTTTTATTAAATTCCCAATCTTAGTTACTTTAGGAAAATGTGAATTTGATGCTAATCCATGAAATTGCACACTCCACTTTATGAAAGTCGTTAGTGGAGCATGTTTGGTTAACCAACACACTAATATGGACTTATAAAGGGTGGCAATGGGTGTCTCGTAAATTATCATTGATTAATGGAGCTTGTGTGGTTAACCAACACATTAATTAGGTCATAAATGACACTGAGAGTACCAAGATAATTTGCATGGTTATTCACACATTGTTTGTGATACTCGGTATCCCAGTGAGAAATGTAATTGGCATAATCGAGATTAAACATGCCATTGAATATTTCAATGAATCTCAAAAGATTTAGGAATTTCATTTAAAACCTACTTCGTTCAAAATTTCATTTTTCTTGGTGAAATTGGTAAATCATCATTTACCTACTTTTAAATAATTTGCAATTAGATTATAGCATCCCTCTTCTGAATTATGAATTATTTAGTTGGATCTTAGCCTTAATATTTCATTTAGGTGTTATATTAAGGATTTCCTTATCTAATAAAAAAACTTGTCCTTTTTCCTTTTCGGATGTCAACTTCCAACAACACTTCTGGTTCCTCCAACAACAACTACAACCACTTCTCGCTCTTGAGCATCTGCTCAAAAGTCACTTTTGATGATACCAATTATAATGATTGGATACGCAACATCAAGATGGCTTTGCGCTTCGAGGACAAGGAATATGTTCTCGAAAAGGAGCTGAACGAGATTGATGAAACTAAAGATACTCCTGAAGAAATAGCTGAGTATAGGAGAAACTGTAATGATGCGACCAAAGTGTCGTGCATCATGGTTGCTACTATGACTCCTGAGCTACAACGGTTCTATGAGGACTATTGGCCATATGAGATGAACAAGGAATTGATGGAAAAGTACCATCAACGAGCTCGTCAAGAAAGATACGAGATAGTCAAGTCCCTCATTACTAGGGAGATGAAGGATGGAGAGTCTGCCATGACCCACTTGTAACGCATGTAACGTTATGTGGATCGTCTGTTGAAACTCAATGTGAACTTCGATGATGAATTGGCTATTGACATAGTCTTGCACTCATTACCTAGCTGTTATGATCAGTTCGTTATGACTTATCATCTGAACAAGGAGGAAACCACATTGAGTCAACTCCAAAGCTTGCTAAGAACCGCTGAAAGTGGAATGAAAGGAAAGAGTATTTCATCCACTCCTGCTACTGCTGCTCCCGTCTTAGCTGTTGGGCAAGGGAAGGGGAAGATGAGGAAAGCTCCCTCAAAACGGAACTAGAAAGGAAAGTCTTAAGCCGAGTCGTCAAACAATGGCCCTAAAGGAAAATCTAGTTCTGATGCTCCCCCCACCTCTGACCCCAAAGAGGCTACTTGCTTTTATTTCCATGACAAGGGGAATTGGAAACGAAGCTGCCCCAAGTACTTGCAAGATATAAAGGATGACAAGGTTAAGCCAACCTCGACAGGTATTTACACTATTCTATCTAAAAACTCATCACATTCGAATTCTTGGGTCCTTAATATAGGATGTGGTTTTTGTTGGATTAGATGTCTAAGCCCATTACTATTATTGGTATGTATTCGACCCGACTTGGCATGGTCCATTTGGGTTGCATGGCATTAGAAGAATTTGGATAGACTTTTGTGAGAAAAGGATATATATGGTTTATTAATATATTATAAGTTCTAGTATATTAATATGAAATCATATTATTTAATTAGTATTGTTCAAGAATTAATTTGGAATTAATTCTGTGATCAAAAGACACTAATTAAATATATGGGGATTGATTGTGTAAATCATTCATTCTTATATATGTGGGCTTATGATCCATAGTTCTTCATGTTGGGCTAAACCCATGGATACTCCATCGAGGTTTTAACCCATGGAGCATGAAGAATATGGAAAGACATGAGTTACATAGTCTAACCGTAATAGCCACTATATATAAGGACCTAATGGCACAAGAAATCGGGACCATAAGGGTTCATATGAGAGAGCTAGCTGATTTGAGCATAAGGACTTTTCTCTCAAGTTATTCCAAGTTGTTGCTGGTATTGTGTGACCCATTTGAGGTGTCACACTTAAGGCACTCAGCTCTTAAGCTCCATGGAATCAAGCTACAAACACAAAGGTATGTTACTCTAACTAGTATCTTAATTGGTATATGAAAATTCATGCTAGTTATAGGTTTAATGCCTTGGAAATCATTTGCATGTATAATTAGTGAAAACATAGATCCAAGGTATTTAGGGTTGTATGTGCACCATAGGATGTTGTAGTATACCAAAACCCATCAGTGGTATCAGAGCCAAGGCTTGTTTTCAAGTTATACTTGCTGAAATTGCTTAAAAATCGAAAATTCTGGCTTTTTGGGCACTGGACTGGCCGAGTCCACTGATGGAATCATCGAGTCCATGAAGAAATTCATCCTACTTGTCGAGTAGGTTCGTACACTCGACGAGTAGAAGCCAATGACAGCATATTTTTGACTTTTAAGGCTGGAATTGGACTAGAATCATTACCCTAAGCTGTATTTGAACCTATAAACCTATTTTTGATGTGATAATGTTCATTCTAACCCAATTCAAAAAGATAATTGTCAATAGATTCATGTTTTTTATTAGTTTAATGGTTAGGCTAATTACATGAATTTTTTTTGATATGAATTATCTTGTTCTTATGAGTTTGCTTAAATTAATAGAAAAATTATGTGATAATGTGTTTTCAATCCAAATTGATCTAAAAGTTATTCATAAAATATGTTTTTGTAACTTGTCCTCAAGTTATATGAAAAGTTACATTTATGATTTTTAAAACTCATAAGATTTCCATAACTTATGAAAATGAAGAGTCTAATTTTAAATGCTTTAAAGTCTTCCATAACTTGTCCTCCAGTTATGGAACTTGAAGAGTTTTTCATTAAAACTACTTTAAACACATAAGTTATGGAATTGAAAAGTTTTTGAATTGTTCAAAACTTGCCCTCAAGTTTTGGAATTTGTAAAGTTTCCCCATGAATACTTTAATTCCAAGTTAAGCCCTTAGAGTTTTAAAAGTTAAAATTCAACCCTTATACTATTATAATATTAATAGTTAATAGTTATATATATGTATAAGAAAAACGTCAGTCTTACGATTATTAGGCCTCATTCACGAAGTCGGTCTATAAGGGGGTATAAGGTTACTGCCTATAAAATGGAAGTTTAATGGGTGTCCACTCTCACCCACCGCTTCCTTGACTGGTGGAGGGTCGTTTGCCGAATGGGTTTGACAGGACTCTAATTCTCCCTGCATTAAAATCATTAATGATAAATACTAAGTAACTAAACTCTTATAAATTCCCAATCTTAGTTACTTAGGAAAATGTGAATTTGGTGCTAACCCATTACACTTTGCACTTTGCTTAAGTCGTTAGTGGAGCGTGTATGGTTAACCGACACACTAACTTGGATTTAACAAGGTTAGAAAAGGGTGGCTTAAGGTTTATCATAGATCGGTGGAGCGCGTGTGGTTAACCGGCACATCGATTAGGCGATAAAAATTAAGAGTACAAGTATATTTGCATGGTTATTCACACCTTGTTTGTGATCCTCGGCATCTCAGTCACAAACTTGAGAGGGCACACTCGAGATTTAAACATGGTATTGAATAGTTCAATGAATCTCAAAAGATCTAGGAGTTTCAAACCAATTAAAACCTAATACCTATTTCGTTTTTCCTGGTGGAAATTGGTGAATCGTCATTCGCCTACCTTCAAATATTTTATAGCTTGGATTACAACATCCCTCTTCCAAGTTATAAAATATTGTGTTGGGTCCTAGCCTTAATATTTCATATTGGGGGTTATATTAAGGACCTAAATAAACTAACTTTAATATCTCCCATTGTAGATGTCTGGTTCAGACAACTATGATCTTCCCAAATTCCTAGGAACAATCTTTCCTAATGAAGATGATGTCTCGTGGTTGGTTCATGGAAATCATACTTCTCTTCCTTCACCTCCTCCAATTATTCTCCCTAACCCACAAGTTCTTGAAAATTTGAAGGTAACTCAAGCCCTATTGGCAAGAAAAGTCTATGTGTGCTCACATCTTGGAGATAAAGTCACATGTTGACAAGCCAGGAGAGTTGGGTGTCAAGGTCTTGAGGAAGTTGGTTGTTGACTAGGTTCTTCAATCACTTTCCAAGTCACATAGTGAGTTCCTTTAGGACTACTACATGACAGACCATGACGTGACCCTTAATGATCTTACCTATTTGCTTGATGTTGCTAAATCAGCGATGATTTGGAGCACGGATAAAGCAAATTTGATTGGAAGATCAACTTCCCAAACTTCCACGAACATTGACAATGGTAACATTGGAAATCCAAAAAAGCTTTCTCTTCCCAATGGAAATGGATCGTCCATAGTCAAATCGGTTGACTAAATGGTAAAGAGAAAGGCTAAGTTTGAGATAGTCTCGTGTACCATTGCAAAGAGTCCATATGCTTACATTGCCAAAGGAAATGTCATTTGTTGCGACGCTGCCCTATTTACCTGAAAGATCATAAGGTTCGTCAAGTCAAAAAGTTTGATTCTACTTCAGGTAAGTCCACTATCTAACTCCATTAAGTTCCTATTTGGATATTCTTATTACATGATGTGACTAAGTCACATGTTGATGTTTTAACAATCAAAGAAAAGAGAGGAAGCTTAAAGAAAAGTAAGCTGATTCTGATCGCGAAGATGGATTTCGATCGCATGGTTCAGTGATCAGAATTTTTAAGCTGCTGCTTAACGGTTGTGATAGATTGCTTAGGAATAGATAACAACATGTTTTTCATATGCATTTGCATTGTAAGGATAAGTTTTTCCGCAAGTTTTAAATAAAAGAAAAGTTTCGTTTTTTATTTATTTTAAATATCCTTACAGTGACATTTGTGAAAAATTGTTGTTTATATGATTCCATTGATAGTAACATTGGAAAATGGATATGATTCTTTCGTTTGTGGTAGTGTCATAATTTACGAAATAAGGAAAGATTCTCATCACCTAAGTTTCAGGTGGATAGAAACTTGGAATCATGCAAGTTGTATTGTATGATGAATGAGAATTTTCATCTTTGGAAAAATTAAGACTAATTCCTTGTTCACATGTATATGTGACTCAATTGAAGGACTATGAATCGAGTCCACATTCTTGTGCACTGGTCAAGTCCACCACAAAGATTGGTAAGACTATTCGTCATGATTTACTAAAGTTTAGTAAATATGGTTATACTTACAGGTTTAAGTATAATTCTGAAACATTGGAAAAGTTTCAATGTATGGTAAAACGAATGAGAAGAATCAAATTAGGCAGAAAGATAAAAGTTTCTCCAATATGAAAAGATGGGAGAGTACTTTAGTATCGTGTTTTGTGATTATCTTAGTGATTATGAAACCATATCACAATTTATCCTCTAAGGACGTCTTACTACATTTGTTTGGCTAAGAAGAGGAATCATGGATTGTAGAAATGGTTAAATTAAAAGATGAATCATACTTCGTTCCAAAATTGAATCTTAGAGTAATACTCCATGATTGTAACTTGAGTGACATAATCTTAAGAAGGTTTAAAACACTTGCAAAATGTTAAAGTAAAATGTGTTCTACTCTTGTACATTTGAAATTGGTAAGTTGTGATGTTTTGGATAAAACAGAGACTAACTAAGGCCAATTGTGTGAAGTGTTTGTCTTGTTAAGAATCCGCACTAACTCTTGAATATTTGCTTTGGCAAGGAATGGTTCTTGACAAGAGAATCTTATATGTCAAGAGGTCAGTGGGAGTCTTAAAGATCTTGAAAAAGTTTCAAGAACTAATCAAGAATAAAACCTGTAGTTTATCACTAGCGCACGACTTGAGGTTTGTAACCTATTGTGCTGACATACTCTTATTTCTGTGCCCATTCCAGTTAAAGTTGACTATACATCTGAGTTCTACAAGTTCTCATTGTTGGGACAACTACTTGGAAGCAATGGCGGGCCCTTGTGCTGCCAGGTGGCAAGAAGTTAAGATTGCACAAGTTCGGTCCATATGAGTTTGGATTTGTCACTAACCTCCCATTGTGGTTATGAAAAATTCGCATGGATAGGAACTCATACACCATAAAATCTAAGTGTCATAAGGTTTCTCTCCGATTCATGAAAATGATGGTGAAGAAACGATTTCACTAAGTAGATTTTAAATAGATAGCAATTATGATATTTGCATTCTCAAAGTCGTTAGTGGAGCGTGTGTGGTTAACCGGCACACTAACATGGACTTGTGAGAAATGGAAAAGGTCTAAACAATAGAGACTATGATTACGGCATCCCTTTTCATAGTTCTGGAAATTTGTTTAGACACACATGTGAGCTATCTAAGGAAAGGTGTATGATTCTGATAAAGTTTTATCAAAGCATCTCGTATCAGAAATCTGAACTTTGGTAAGAAAGTCAATAAAGTATTGATTTCTAGAAGTGCAGCTGATTTCTGATTACATCTCAAAGCTAGTGGGAGCATAAGTGTTATGCTAATAATCATCATGTTAGCGGGAGCATGATAATTATGATAAGTGTTGCAATATTGGCAATGTTAATTATAGAAAACAAAAGTTTCAATTGGGAAGCGTTGTTTTGCTATAATTAAGGGAGAGGAAATTATACTTCATTTCAATTCTAAAAGCTTAGATTGAGATTTTAATCATTTGTAGTCAATGATATATATATATATATATATATATATATATATATATATATATATATATGAATTTTATGTTGGAATGGTTCAACATAAGGAAATTATATATATATATATATATATATATATATATATATATATATATATATATATATATATATTGCGTTCTCAAATTCGATTATGATTACGGCATATCTCTTCGTAGTCGAATTATGAAAACATGGCAAATAAAAAATATTGTAGCAAAAGATTGATCTAGTTTCATGTCTTTATGTGAGACATCATGAATCGTGTCGCATATGCTTTGGGTATAGGATTGATTTCATGTGCTATAATACTTATCCGTTCTAAATTTTCCAAATGCCTAGGGCATTAAGAGGGGAAAAGGGCTAGATTTGGATATGACTAAAATGATTAAGCAATTGTCGAGGACAATCTGAGGTTTACCAAAGATTGGTTGCTCATAGACAGTTGGAAGTATGGTGTAAATTTTTGGAAAGGACCGTATTGACATATTCTGGAAAGAGGCAACTCTTCTTCAGAAGTGATAGTCAAAATGGGAATGTGGAAATGTTTCCATAGTTGGAAGTTATTCTTTAAATCTGTGTAAGATTAGAAAACTTAATGAAAGAAGGATGTTCAAAGCAATGTACTTTGAATTTGAGACTTCGTTTTCATGGAATTGTTCTCCATTGGAATACTTGTTGGGTTTTGAGCATTCTAACACTCCTATGGTGTACATGCAACCCTAAATACCTTGGATCTATGTTTTCTCTGTTATACATGCAAATATCAATTTTCCAAGGTATTGTTCTAACTAGCATAATATAAAGTACACATAATATAAATTCTAGTAGAGTTACATACCTCTTGTTTGGTGCTTGATTCCATGAAGCTCAAGAGCCTAGTGACCCAAATGTGACACCTCAAATGGTTCACACAACATCATATGCACTTGGAATAACTTAGAGAGAAATCATCACTTCATGAAATCGGCTTGCCCTCTTCATGCATCCATGGTGGCCGATTTTGCAAGAATAAGATGCTTATATAGTTGTTACAATTAGGGTAAACCCTAATTGTCATGGCTTTCCATTTCCTTGGATCCATGGGTTCAAATACACCATGGAGCATCCATGGAGCATCCTATGGGTTTTGGCCCAACTTGATAATCCATAGAGTCTTAGCCCACTATACAAGTATGGATGATTTACACAATCAACCCATATATTTAATTAGTCTTCTTTTGATCACTTAATTAATTCTAGATTAATTCTTGATTAATACTAATTAAATAATCTCATTAATATATTAGAACTTATAATATATTAATAAACCTTAAGTGTTATTTCTCTCATTTTAGTCTATCCAAATGCACGATGCCATGCAACCCAAATGGACCATGTGGGGTCGGGTCAAGTATATACCAATTATAGTTATGGACTTAGACACTAATCCAACACTCTCCCACTTGGATAAGTCTAATAACTATTATTGCAAGTATGCCTTCACAACCCGACCAGCAATCGTAGCTCTTAAAAGCTGATGCCGAACTCTGAACAAATCAATAACGCGTCCATTAGATAAGTGATCATATATTCCTCTATTCTAGATATCATATGGACCGAGACATGGATTATAATCATTCTCTCTGTCCATCTGTTGTTTCCCGATTTCCGATTTATGACGACTAACTAATTAAACAAATCAAATCAGTCTAGGCCCGACCGAGCACTTACGTTTTGTCATCACTAAATCATCGTAGGGCCCACAGATATCGCTTTTATCCCGAAGGTAAAAGGAATGGATAAACTTCGACTCATATGCTTGTACTGACTACTTGTTGAATCATACACAAAGGCACGTTTTATAACATCGAGTTACCAATGCGTTTACGTGCAATCAATGTATAACCAACTCATAGTCAACAACTCATATCTCTAGGTTTGAAGAATATAAGATATTATCGTCTCATGATTCACTCGTGATAAAATCCATGAAGTGATTCAAATGAGCGTGGGTTGAATCCAATACTCAGAATTTATGAGCACTCATGAATGTTGTAGCAACCACTGCTATGTCTAATGGACATTAGAGAAATCATACAAGCCAAATTCATGACAGTCTTGATTCATATCTACTTCCAACATATGACCGACTGTGGACGGTTTAAATAACTTAGTCATTCGGGAAGAATGACCTAGTTATTCTAGAAGTCAAAACATGCAAAGTGAAACACAAGAATAATAATAATCCTATATGGCCCCAACACTTTGAGTGTACATAAAAACCCTTTTATCTACGCACGATATTGATTACTCATTATTCATGTTTCGATTAATCAACTGAACACTTGAATTGAAACAATAGTCATGCCATGCTCCAAGCATGCACACTATGTTCGTCCAAACAATAGCTATGCCATACTCCAAGTATGCACACTATGTTTACATGTGGTCCTCTTTTTGTGAAACAGATCGATTGACAATATTTCAATGATGCTCATTTCACAATCCCAAATCCTTTACAATAAATGTAAGAACACCAAATTCTTGTCATTTACCGTAATCTTGTTAGATTCTAAACTTATATGCAATGATCCTCTTGTAATGAATATGCACACAAGTCACAAAGACTTGGCAACAGACATTACAAAGTATTCCAATGGAAAGAAATTCCATGGAAACGAAGTCTCAAATTCAAAGTACATTCCTTTGAACATCCTTCTTTGCATTAAGTTCTTTAATCTTACACAGATTCAAAGAATAACTTCCACCTATGGAAACAATTCCACATTCCCATTTCGCCCATCAATTTTGAACAAGAGTTGCCTCTTTTCAAAATATGTCAATATGGTCCTTACTCTATACTTCCAATTGTCCATGAGTAACCAATCTTTGGTAAACCTCAAATTGTCCTCGACAATTGCTTAATCATTTTAGTCATATCCAGTTCTAATCCCTTTTCCCTTCTTAATGCCCTAAGCATTAGAAAATTTTAGAATGGATGAATATTATAGCACATGCAATCGATCCTATATCCGAAGCATATAGGACACGATTCATGCTATAAATTTTTTTTATTTGCCATATTCTCACAATTCGAACTATGAAGAGGTATGCCGTAATCATAATTGAAATTTTGAGAACGCAACATATATAGAATTTCCTTATGTTGAACCATTCCAACATAACATTCATATATATCCTTGACTAAAGTTGATTAAAATCTCAATCTAAGCTTGTAGAATTGGAATGAAGTATAAAATCCTCTCCCTTAATTATAAGGAAACAACTTTTCAAAGCGAATTGAAACTTTTGTTTTCTATAATTAACATTGCTAACTTGCAACATAATCATCATGCCCCCACTAGCATAATGATTATTATCTTACTAGCATAACACTTATGCTCCCACTAGCTTTGACATGTACTCAGAAATCAGCTGGACTTCTAGAAAAAAACATTACTTTATTGACTTTCTTACCAAAGTTCAGATTTCTGATACAAGATGCTTTGATAAGACTTTATCAAAATCATACACCTTTCCTTAGATATCTCACTTGTGTGTCTAAACAATTATGAAGAGGCATGCCGTAATCATAATGTTTAGACCTTTTGTCATTCTCACAATTGCTATCTACTTAAAATCTACTTAGTGAAAGAGTTTCCTCACCATCATTCTCATGAATCGGAGAGAAACCTTATGACACTTTGATTTAATGGTGTATGTGCTCCTATCCATGTGAGTTTGTCATAACCATAATCACAAGACAAGGTTAGAGGCAAATCCAAACACATATGGACTGAACTTGTGCAATCTTAATTTCTTGCCAACTGGCAGCACAAGGGCCTGCCATTGCTTCCAAGTTGTTATGCAACCAATTGAGAACTCTCAGAACTCCTATGCAAAGCCAACTTTAACTGGAATAGGCACAGAAATGTCAACACGATAGGTTATAAACCTCAAGTCGTGTGCTAGTGAAGAACTTCAGGTTTTATTCTTGATTAGTTCTTGGAACTTTCAAGAGCTTTAAGACTCCCACTGTCCTCTTGACATATAAGACTCTCTTGTCAAGAACCATTTCTTACCAAGGGTCAGTGCAGATTATTATCAAGACTAACACTTCACATAATTGGCCTTAGTTGGTCTCTGTTTAACCCAAAACATCACAACTTACCAATTTCAAATGCACAAGAGTAAGAAAACATTTTACTCTACATTTAACAAGTGTTTTAAACCTTTCTTAATATTATGTCACTCAAGGCTCAATCTTGGAGTATGACTCTAAGATTTTATTTTGGAACGAAGTATGATTTATCCTTTGATTTAACCATTTCCACAATTCACGATTCCTCTCCTTAGCCACCAAATGCACTAAGGTGTCCTTAGAGGATCAATTGTGATATGGTTCCATAATCACTAAGATAATCATAAAACAAGATACACAAGTACTCTCCCATCTCTTTAGATTGGAGAAACTTTTATCTTTCTGCCTTATTTGATTCTTCTTATTCAACCTTTGTGGTGGACCTGACTAGTACACAACCTAATGTACCCGATCCTTTAGTCCTTCGCTTGACTCACATGCGAATGTGAACAAGGAATTAGTCTTAGTTTACCAAAGATGAAAAATCTCATTCATCACACAATACAACTTGCATGATTCCAAGTTTCTATCCAACTGAAACTTGGGTGATGAGAATTTTTCCTTATTTGATAAATTATGACAGTACCACAAACGAAAGAATCAAATTCATTTTCCAATATTTCTTATCAATGGAAACATATAAACAATAATTTTTCACAAATGCCTTTGTAAGGATAATTAAAATAAATAAAATCAAAACTTTTCTTTTATTTTAAAACTTGCGGAAAAACTTGTCCTTACAATGCAAATTCATATGAAAACTTTGTTGTTATCTATTCCTAAGCAATATCTCATAACTCTTATGCAGTGGCTCAAAATTCTGGTCATCGAACCATGCGATCAGAATCAGCACACTTTTACTTTAAGCTTCCTTTAATTCTTCAAAAACATCAAAATGTAATTACATTACATCATGTATTAAGAATCTCCAAAAGAGACTTAATAGAGTTAGATAACGGACTTTACCTGAAGTAGAGTCAAACTTTTGACCTTACCATCCTTATGAGGTTTCAGGTAAATTCGGCAGCTTCGCAACCAATGCCCCTTTACTTTGGCAATAGGTACATATGGACTTTTTGGGAATGGTACATGGTACTATCTCAGACTTAGCCTTTCTCTTTACCATTTGGTCAACCGAGTTGACTATGGCCGACCCCTTTCAATTGGGAAGAGAAAGTTTTTCTGGACTTCTAGTGTTACCATTTTCAGTGTCCAAATAGGTTTGGGAAGTAGATCTTCCAATCTAATTTTCTTTACAAATGCTCCAAATCATTGCTGATTCAGCATCATCAAGCAAATATGTAAGATCATTAAGGGTCATGTCATAGTCTGTTATCAGGAAGTGACTAAACAACCCAGTCAATAGCCAACTTTCCTTAAGACTTTGACACCCGACTCTTCCGGCTTGTCAATATGTGACTTAATCTCCAAGACCTAAGCACATATAGACTTTGTTTTCCAATTGGGATTGAGTGACTTAGAACTTATCAAGTCTTGAAACTTGTGGGATAGGGAGATTTAATGAAGGAGGTGGAGGAAATGAAGTATGATTTCCAGTCCTATTAGTGCTCAATAAAGGGATCAGTCTTTCACCTTGATTGCATTTTGGGATATCATCTTCATTAGGAGGCTTGTTCCAAAAGATTTGGGAAGACCATAGTTGTCTAAAGGAGACATCTATAAGGGAGAAATTCAAGTTAGTTGATTTAAAGTCCTTAATATAACACCCAATATGAAATATTAAGGCTAGGATCCAACAACCTATTTATAACTGGAAGAGGGATGCCGTAATCCGAGTTATAAAATTGTTGAAGGTAGGTAAATGACGATTTACCAATTTCCACCATGAAAAACGAAATATAATTAAGTTTTAATTGGATTTGAAACTCCTAGATCTTTTGAGATACAATGAACTTTCAATGGCATGTTTGAATCTCGATTGTGCCCTCTCAAGTTTGTGACTGGGATACCGAGGATCACAAACAAGGTGTGAATAACCATGCAAATTGACTTGGTACCCTTAACTTTATCACCTAATCGATGTGCCGGTTAACCACACACGCTCCACCGATCTATAATAAAGTCAAGTTACCCTTTGCCACTCTTACTAGTCCTTATTAGTGTGCCGGTTAACCACACACGCTCCACTAACGACTTGGTAAGGTACAAAGTGTAATTTCATGGGTTAGCACCTATTTCACATTTTTCCTAAGTAACTAAGATTGGGAATTAATAAGTGTTTAGTTACTTAGTATTTATCATTATACTTTTAATGAAGGGAGAATTATAGTCCTTTCCTACCCGTTCGGCTAACGACCCTCCACCAGTCAAGGAAGCGGTGGGTGAGAGTGGACACCCATTAAACTGCCATTTTATAGGGAGTAACCTTATACCCCCCTTATAGACCGGCTTCGTGAATGAGGCCTACTAATGGTAAGATTGACTTTACCTTATACATATCTATATAATTAAAATTATAATAATAGTATAAGGGTGTATTTTAAACATTTAAAATACTTGGTGGTTTAATATATTAGGTAAGCTCTACTTTTAATTTAATTAAACTTAAACCATGTCTTTATCGAATTATTAACTCTTTTAATTAAACACTTTAATTAATTTAATGAAGTCCATAAAGTTTGAATTTTAGCTTTTAAAATCCTAAGGGTTCAATTTTCCAATTAAAGTATACATGAAGAGTAACTTTACAAATTCCAAAACTTGAGGGCAAGTTTTGAAACTATTCAAGACTTTTCATTTCATAACTTATGAGTTTAATGTACATTAAAATGAAGACTCTTCATTTTTATGTAACTTCTTATCTTTTAAAGAAGTGACTCTTTAACATCCATAACTTGAGGACAAGTTATGGAGTCATAATACTATTTAATGAAAAAGACTCTTCACTTTTATGTAACCTATGACACTTTTATGAGTTTTAAGATTCATAAATATGACTTTTCATATAACTTGAGGATAAGTTACAAAAACATATTTTATGAACTAACTCTAGATTAATTTGGATTAAAAACAACTAAAACATAATTTTTTTCATTAATCTAAACTAACTCATAAATCAAGCAAACATAAAAAACTTTTGGTAATCCATAACTTGAGGACAAGTTATGGACTCCATAAAATTTCATTGAGATCAAGAATTATAATAACAAACAATTTGCACATAATTCCTATGATCTACCAAAACTCATAAGCATCAACATTCATAATCAACATTTTTCAAGAACCACATAAACATATATAAAACTTGAAACTTTGATTATAGCATTGAAATTGGTTTAACATAATCATTACCACATTAAAAACAGGTTTTATAATACCAAAACAATCAAAGGTAATGATTCTAGACCAATTCCAGCACCAAAACTCGAAGATATGCTGTTTGGGGGTCCAACTCGTCGAGTGCACGAACCAACTCGGTGAGTTGGATGCATTTTGTCTTGGACTCGTCGAGTCCATCAGTGAACTCGGCGAGTCTACTGTCCCAGCAGCAAAAAAAACTTCGATTTTAAGCAGTTTGCATCAAGTATAAGTGAAAACAAGCGTAGGCTCTGATACCACTGTTCGGTTTTGAGCATTCTAACACTCATATGGTGTACATGCAACCCTAAATACCTTGGATCTATGTTTTCTCTATTATACATGCAAATATCAATTTTCCAAGGTATTGTTCTAACTAGCATAATATAAAGTACACATAATATAAATTCTAGTAGAGTTACATACCTCTTGTTGGGTGCTTGATTCCATGAAGCTCAAGAGCCTAGTGCCCCAAATGTGACACCTCAAATGGTCACACAACATCATATGCACTTGGAATAACTTAGAGAGAAATCATCACTTCATGAAATCGGCTTGCCCTCTTCATGCATACATGGTGGCCGATTTTGCAAGAATAAGATGCTTATATAGTTGTTACAATTAGGGTAAACCCTAATTGTCATGGCTTTCCATTTCCTTGGATCCATGGGTTCAAATACACTATGGAGCATCGATGGAGCATCCTATGGGTTTTGGCCCAACTTGATAATCCATGGAGTCTTAGCCCACTATACAAGTATGGATGATTTACACAATCAACCCATATATTTAATTAGTCTTCTTTTGATCACTTAATTAATTCTAGATTAATTCTTGATCAATACTAATTAAATAATCTCATTAATATATTAGAACTTATAATATATTAATAAACCTTAAGTGTTATTTCTCTCATTTTAGTCTATCCAAATGCACGATGCCATGCAACCCAAATGGACCATGCCGGGTCGGGTCAAGTATATATACCAATTATAGTTATGGACTTAGACACTAATCCAACAATACTCTGTAATGTCTGTTGGCAAATCTTTGTGACTTTGTGCATAGTCATTACAAGAGGATCAATGCATATAAGTTTAGAATCTAACAGATTTCAGTAAATGGTAGGAATTTGGAATTCATACATTTACGGTAAGGATTTCGGATTGTGAAATGAGCATCATTGGAATCATGTTCAATTGGTCTATTTCACAAAGTAAGGATCATAGACTAACATAGTGTGTATACTTGGAGTATGGCATAACTATTGTTTGGACAAACATATTGTGCATGCTTGGAGCATGGCATGACTATTGTTTCGATTGAAGTATAAAGTTAATTATTTGAAACATTATACAATGAATAATGAGTAATCAATATGGTGTTTAAATAAAAGGTGTTTTATTTACTCGCAAAGGTGCTTGGGACCATAGAGGATTAGTATTATTCTTGTGTTTCACTTTGCATGTTTTGACTTCCAGAATAGCTAGGTTATTCTTTCTGAATGCTAAGTTATTTAAATTCTCCACAGTCGGTCATATGTTGGAAGTAGATATGAATCAAGACTGTCATGAAGTTGGCTTGTAGATGTCTAAGGTGTTGGACATAGCAAGAGTTGCTACAACATTCATGAGTGCTCATAAGTTCTGAGTATTGGATTAAACCCACGCTCATTTGAATCACTTCATGGATTTTATCACGAGTGATCATGAGATGATAATATCTTATATTCTTCAAACCTAGAGATATGAATTGTTGACTATGAGTTGGTTATACATTGATTGTACGAAAACGCATTGGTAACTCGAAGTTATAAAACGTACCTTTATGTATGATTCAACGAGTAGTAGAACAAGCATATGAGTCAAAGTTTATCCATTCCTTTTACCCTTGGAGGGATAAAAGCGATATCTGTGGGCCCTTCGATGATTTAGTGATGACAAACGTAAGTGCTCGGTCGGGCCTGGACTGATTTGATTTGTTCAATTACTCAGTCGTCATAAATCAGAAATCGGGAAACAACAGATGGACAAAGAGAATGATTATAATCCATGTCTCAGTCTATATGATATCTAGAATGGAGGAATATATGATCCCTTATGTAATGGACGCATCATTGATTTGCTCAGAGTTCGACAACGGCTTTAAGAGTTACGATTGCTAGTCGTGTTTTGGAGTCATACACAATAATAGTTTTAGACTTATCCAAGTGGGAGACTGTTGGATTAGATGTCTAAGACCATAACATTTATTGGTATGTATTCGACCCGACTTGGCATGGTCCATTTGGGTTGCATGGCATCGGAACAATTTGGATAGACTTTTGTGAGAAAAGGATATATATGGTTTATTAATATATTATAAGTTCTAATATATTAATATGAAATCATACTATTTAATTAGTATTGTTCAAGAATTAATTTGGAATTAATTCTGTGATCAAAAGACACTAATTAAATATATGGGGATTGATTGTGTAAATCATTCATTCTTATATATGTGGGGTTATGATCCATAGTTCTT
Organism: Lactuca virosa; assembly: GCF_052849685.1. Classification (NCBI taxonomy): domain Eukaryota; kingdom Viridiplantae; phylum Streptophyta; class Magnoliopsida; order Asterales; family Asteraceae; genus Lactuca; species Lactuca virosa. The sequence continues at coordinate 26,035,385 of NC_136428.1, forward strand.
CATGTTGGGCTAAACCCATGGAGTAACCCATGGATACTCCGTGGAGGTTTTAACCCATGGAGCACGAAAAATATGGAAAAACATGAGTTACATTGTGTAACCCTAATAGCCACAATATGTAAGGACCTCATGGCTCAAGAAATCGGGACCATAAGGGTTCATATGAGAGGGCTAGCCGATTAGAGCATAAGGACTTTTCTCTCAAGTTATTCCAAGGTGTTGTTGGTGTTTTGTGAACCATTTGAGGTTTCATACTTGAGGTACTCGGCTCTTAAGTTCCATGGAATCAAGCTACAAACACAAAGGTATGTTACTCTAACTAGTGTCTTAATTGGTATATGAAAATGCATGCTAGTTATAGGTTTAATGCCTTGGAAATCATTTGCATGTATAATTAGTGAAAACATAGATCCAAGGTATTTAGGGTTGTCTATGCACCATAGGATGTTGTAGTATACCAAAACCCATCAGTTTTCACATTTGTTCTGACTTGCAGGGGCTATAAAGAAGTGAGGATATGGATCATGGGAAGATGAACCTGATTATGGGCAATATGAGATCGTCACCTGTTACCAAGATTGGTTTTTATTATTTAGTGCTTAGTAGTGGGTTGAGTTTAGATTTGAACAATTGTTGCTATTCGTCAGAAATGACGAGGAATATTATTTATTTTCATGGTTTATACACACAAGTTTTTAGATATTCTTTTGACAATGAGAATGGTTCTATTTATGCTTATTATAATGGTGTATTTTATTTTGAAGCATTACCTTGTGATGGCATGTATGAAACTGTGATGGTTGTAGACATTTTAGGTAATAGTGTTTTGCATATTGATTCGTCTAATGGTTTAGACAAAGCATGCTTGTGGCATTGTCGTCTTGGACATGTCAACAAGAAGCGCATTGGCCAACTCCAAAAGTATGGAGTGTTGGAATCATTTGACTTAAGGTTAGATGATACATGCGACTCTTGTTTGCTTGGAAAGATGACTAAATCACCTTTCATTGGTTCTTGTGAAATAGGTGAAGGATTGTTGGATCTCATACACACAAATGTGTGTGGGCCCTTCAGATCCACCACAAGGGATGCAAATCGATTCTATGTGACTTTTACTGATGATTATAGCAGATATGGATATATCTACTTAATCAAGCATAAATCAGAAACCTTTGAAAAGTTCAAAGAGTTCAAATATGAAGTCGAGAATCAATTGGGTAGGAAGATCAAGATGCTTAGATCTGATAGAGGTGGTGCGTGTCTTAGTATCGAGTTCCACGACTACCTCAAGGAATGTGGAATTGTTTCACAATTTACACCTCCTAGGACACCACAACTTAATGGTGTGGCTGAGAGGCATAATCGAACCTTGTTGGACGTGGTTCGTTCCATGATGAGTCGAGCTTCACTTCCAATCTCATTCTGGGGGTATTCCTTAGAGACTGCCTCCCACATTCTTGATGGGTTTTGACCACTACAACAATCCTATGGTGTACATGCAAAAACCTAAAGCTTTTGCATCTAGTTTGTCTAATGAACATGCAATAATCATCCAAAACTTATAAACCCTAGATATAGCATACAATAATCAAATTAACATATGAATTAGGGTTTAGATCTTACCTTTCAATGGTTACAAGAGTTCGTTGATCTAAAGAAGCTTAGTGTCACAAGTATCACACCTCTAATGGCTCACAAACACCAAGAACAAGAGAATGATGAAGAGGAGAGAGGATGAGAGGCACCAAAACGTCTAAGAACCCTTACGGATTACTTCACCATGTTTTTTGGGCCATAGGGGTTCCTTATATAGGTAGGCTATTAGGGTTTTCAACTAGGAAACCCTAATTTGACTGCTTAGGCCTTAAACAGCCCATGAACTCCCTCCTTAGAAACCTTGGACGAATTCTAATTGGTTTCCCCATAGATTTCGTCCACTCCAACTTCTATGGAGTCCATTATCCCAATATTCATCTCTCACCCAATTGACAGTTCTAGTCCCCTTTATTTAATTAATGTCTTTTAGCCACAAAATTAGTTCTTATTAATTCTTGACTAATATTAATTAAACAATATGATTTCTCTTTTAATATATTATTCTTATAATATACTAATAAATCATAATATCCTTTCTCTTCATAAATCATCCTATCAAGTTGCTTTGGTGAAGGCAACCCAAAAGGACCATGCACAACCTGGTCAAGTACATACCAAAATAGTTACGGGCTTAGACACTAATCCAATAGTCTCCCACTTGGATAAGTCTAGTAACTATAGCGCAAGTACAATCCGATAGCAATCGTAGCTTCTCAAAGACGCTGTCGAACTCTGATCTTATCAGTAACCTGTACTTTAGATAAGGGATCATATATTCCTCCATTCTAGATATCGTATGAACTGTGACATGGATTTAAATCATGCTCTCTGTTCATGTGTTGTTTCCCGATTTCCACTTTATGACGACTGACAACAGACTACAATTGAACACATCAACTTAGTCCAGGCTTGGCCAAGCGCTTAGGGTGTCATCACTAAATCATCGAGGGGCCCACAGATATCGCTTTTATCCCACTTTGGGTAAAAGGAACGGATAAACTTTGACTCAATGCTCGCTTGTACCTAATCATCAAATCACACACAACAATATGTTTTATAACACCAAGTTACTGGTGCGTTTACATATTATCAATGTGCAACCGATTTGCAGAATGCAACTCACACGTCTCGGTTTCAAGAATATATGATATTATCATCTCACCAATCACTCGTGATAAAATCCATGAAGTGATCCAAGTGAGCATGGGTTTAATCCAATGCTCAAATCTTAATTCATAAGCACTCATGAATGTTGCAACAAACTTTTGCTATGTCTAATACACTTTAGACAATCTACAAACAAATTCATGACAATCTTCTTTCATACCTATTACCAAAGTATGAGCGACTGTGGAACGTTTGAATAAACTTATTATTAAGGAAGTCCAAACATGCAAAGTGAAACACAAGAATAATCGAATCCAATATGGCCCCAAACTTTTGAGTATAAATAAAACTCCTTTTATTTAGTCACCATATTGATTACACACTATTCATTGTATAATGTTTCGGATAATCAACTTATTACTTGAATTATAACAGCAGTTGTTCCATTCACCAAGCATGCACACTCTGTTTACCTACGGTCCATACTTTGTGCAATAGATCAATTGAAAACATTTCCAATGATGCTCATTTCACAACTTATAATCCTTATCGATAGTGTAAGAACACAAAATTCTCGCCACTACTAGAATATGTTAGATTCTAACATTTTATGCAATTATCCTTTTGTAATCTTATTGCACAAAAGTCACCAAGACTTTGCCAATGAAATTACAAAGTGTTCTATTGGAGATTGTTACAAGACAATTCCATAGATATGAAGTCTCACATTTAAAGTACATTCCTTTGAGCATCCTTCTTGCATAAAAGTTTCTAATCTAGACATAAATTTTTTAACGTCCAACTCCCAATATGGGAACATTTCCATATTTTCCATATGACAACTCATTATTAATAGAATCATATCTAATCATAATAATGTCATTATGGTCCATTCATTACTATACTTCCAACTGCTCACAAGCGACCAATCCTTAGCGAACCTTAGATTGTCCTTGACAGTTGTTTAATTACTTTAGTCAAACCCGGTTCTAGTCCTTTTTCCCTCTTAATGCCCTAGGCATTTGGAAAATTTGGAACGGTCGAATATTACAGCATATGCAATCGATCATATACCCGAAGCGTATGGGACACGATTCATAATGAAAAAACGTGATACTTTACCAGTTCCTTGCTATAATATTTCCATATATAGAATCCTTTTAAGTTGAATCTTTTCAACATAACATCCATATATGTCCTTTGACTAAATTTGATTAATATTTCTCGATCCAAGCTTTTAGATTTTGAAACGAAGTATAATATTCTCTCCCTTAATTATAGCAAAACAACTTTTCAACCCCTACAACTTTGCAAAGTGAACCTTTTTTTCTATAATTAACATTGCTAACTTGCAACACTTAAAATAATAATCATGCTCCCACTAACATGATGATTATATCCATACCAGCATACCATTTATGCTCCCACTAACTTTGACACGTATTCAGAAAACCATTGGACTTCTAGAAGGCAATACTTATTGAATTCCAAAGTTCATATTTCTAATACGATATGCTTCGATAAGCCTTTATCTAAGCTTATCATACACCTTTTCTTAGACAACTCACATGTGTGTCTAAACAATTCTAAAACTTACAGCAATCAGTCTCGAATGTTCAAACTAATTGCCAAATCTCACAATTCGAACTATGAAGAGGGATGTTGTAATCATAATCGAATTTGAGAATGCAATTTACACAATCGCTATCTCCTTAAAATCTCTCTTAGTGAAAGCGTTTCCTCACAATCATTTTCATGAAGGAGAGAAACCTTATGACACTTAGATTTTATGGTGTATGTGTTCCTATCCATGTGGATTTGTCATAACCATAATCGTAAGATAATGTTTGTGACAAATCCAAACTCTTATGGACAGAACTTGTTCATTCTCAATTTCTTGCCATCAAGGGTCCCACCATTGCTTCCAAGATATTTAGCAGCAACTCCTACCTATCAATGTACTTTCCATTGAGCAGGGTGCTTGCCCTTATGCAGTCAATTGAGAACTGGTAGAACTCATATGCATAAGTAACTTTACTAGAATGGCATAGAAATAAGAATATGTCAACACGATAGGTTACAAACCTCAAGTCGTGTGCTTTTGTTTAATAAGTTTACTCTCGATTAGTTCTTGAACCTTTTCAAGATCATTTAGGCTCCCACTGACCTCTTGACATATAAGATTGTCTTGTCAAGAAACATTTCTTGACAAACAAACATCCGAGAGTTAGTGCGGATTCTTATCAAGACAAACCACTACACACAATTGGTCTTAGTTGGTCTTTGTCATATCCAAGACATCACAACTTACCAATTTCAAACGTGCAAGAGTAAGAAAAACAATTTTCTACCCTACATTTGATGAGTGTGTTAAAACTTCTTAATATATGTCACTCAAGTCACAATCTTGGAGTATGACTCTAAGACTTGATTTTGGAACAAACTATGACTCACCTATTGATTTAACCATTTCAACAATTTCCGATTCCTCTTCTTAGACATACTAGTGCACTAAGATTTACTTAGAGGATCAATTGTGATATGGTTCTTAATCATTAAGACGATCATAAAACACGATACAAAAGTACTCTCCCATCTTTTCAGATTAGAGAAACTTTTATCTTTCTGCCTTATTGATTCTTCTTATTCGTTCTGCCATTCATTAAAACTCTTTCAATAACTCAGAATTACACTTAATGTTATAAGTATAACAATATTTACTAAGCTGTAGTAAATCATGACAAATAATTTATCGTTCTTTTTGGTCGACTTGACCAGTGCACAACATTGTGTACCAGCTCTCCTAGTCCTTCACTTAACTATTTTTCAAGGAATTAGTCTCAATTTTCCAAATATGAAAGTTCTCATTCATCATATAATACAAGTTGTATGATTCCAAGTTTCTGCCCAATTAAAACTCGGGTGACAAGAATCTTTCCTAATTTGGTATAATCTCGACATTACCACAAATAACATAACTAAGAATCACATCCATTTCAACATTGCTAAAAATAGAAATACACAACCATCAATTTTCATACATGCCATTGCAAGGAAATATAAATAAGACAAAATCAAAATTTATTTTATTGCGGAAAAATCTTGTCCTTACAATGCAATTCAAATGAAAATTATGCTATTACATATTCCTAAGCAATCTATCATAACTCTAAACGTAGCAGCTCCAAAAACCCGATCATCAAATCATGCGATCGAAATCCATTTCTTTGCGATCAGATTCAACTCACTTCTTCCTTTAAGCTTCCTTTCTTTTCTTCGATCCTACAAAACACCAAATGTAATCCTGTCACATCATGTATTTAGAATCTAAAATAGAAAACTTAATAGAGTTAGATAATGGATTTTACCTGAAATAGAGTCATACATCTTGACTCTCCCATCTCTTAGATTTCTCAGGTAGTCAGGGCAGCTTCGTAACCAATTCCCCTTCTCTTGGCTGTAGAAACACACAGATTCTTTGGGAATGGCACAAGGAACTATCTCAGACTTAGCCTTTCTCTTGCGTAGAGAAGACTTTTCTGGACTTCCAATGTTGCCATTGTGCATAGAAGGTTGAGACATTGATTTACTAGACAAATTTGCTTGACCAGTGTGCCAAATCATCTCTGATTCAGCAGCAACAAGCAAATAAGTCAAATCAATGAGGGTTACGTCGTGGTCCATCACATAGTACTCTCTAATGAACTTACTATATGATTCGGGAAGTGACTGAAGAACCAAGTCAACAGCTAACTTCCTTGAGACATCAACACCCAAAATTCCCAATTTATCGATATGCAACTTCATATCCAAGACATGAGCACATACAGACTTTCCATCTTTGTGTCTTTTTGCCAATAGGGCTTGAGTGACCTTGAACTTTTCAAGTCTTCGAACACGTGGGTCAGGGATAATTATTGGAGGAGGTGGAGGAAGTGAAGCATGATTTCCATTTCTACAATCCAATCGTGGAATATCATCTTCATGTGGAAAACTTTTTCCAACGGATTCAGGAAGACCATAGTTGTCAGACTTTGACATCTACAAAATGGGAGAAATTCAAGTTAGTTGATTGTAATCCTTAATATAACATCCAAATGAAATATCAAGGCTAGGACCCAACACAATATTCTACAATTTGGAAGAGGGATGTTGTAATCCAAATTGCAGAACATTTGAAGGTAGGTAAATGACGATTTACCAATTTCCACCATGAAAAATGAAAAAGAAATTTAAGTTTTAAATGAATTGAAACTCCTAGATCCTTTGAGATTCATTGAACTTTTAAATGGCGTGTTTAAATCTCGAGTGTGCCCTTCGTTTGTGACTGGGATGCCGATGATCACAAACAAATTGTGGATAATCATGCAAATATACAAGGTGCCCCCAATGTTACAGTCACCTAATCGACGTGCCGGTTAACCACACACGCTCCATCGATCTATGACAAACATCGAGTCACTCTTTGCCACCTTTGCTTAGAGCCCAATTAGTGTGTCGGTTAACCACACACGCTCCACTAACGTCTTAACAAGGGTACAAAGTGTAATTTCATGGAATAGCACCAACTCCACATTTTTTCTAAAGTAACTAAGATTTAGGAATTTATAAAAGTGTTTAGTTACTTCGTATTCATTATACTTATAATGGAAGGTTGTGTCCTATCCTACCCGTTCGGCTAACGACCCTCCACTAGTCAAGAGTGCGGTGGGTAAGAGTGGATACCCAATGGCGGTCATTTTACACGCCGCTTTCTTAAACACCCCTTAGAGACCAGCTTCGTGAATGATGCCTACTAACGGTAAGACTGACATTTACTTATACATATATAATATTAGACTTTTTAATTTTATATATAGTATAAGGGTGTATTTTACACTTTTAAAATACTAGGAGGTCAAATTTATTAAATTATACTTTTAATTTAATTAAATATTAACCATATCATTATGGATTTATTAACTCTCTTTTAACTATACATTTAATTAACTTAATAAAACCATAAGGGTGTAATTTGAACTTTTCAAAAACTAGGGTTTTAGAATTTAACAATTTTAAAATTAGAACTTTTAATAAAAAATTTAAATTCCAAAACTTGAGGGCAAGTTTTGAAGCTTTTCAAAACCTTAGGGTTTAGAATTTAAACATTTCAAAAATTAAACTTTTTAATCAAAAATTTAAATTCCAAAACTTGAGGGCAAGTTTTGAAACTTTTCAAAACAATCTAGATCAAATTACAAATAATCTAATTAATCAAATAATTGGTAATTATCTAAATTTGACCTAGTATAATTACTTGGAAGATAATTCATCAAATAATTAAAATAAATCAAGTTTATCACATAAGGCAATGATTATCAAATTAATTTGACAATTATCTACTAATTTGGTAAGGATAATCACATAATATCAATACAAATAGCATTTTATCAATAAAAAAACGTTTATCGTAATTATCCACAGCCAAAACAGGTCAAAATCTCGCACAAACAGTAATCAGACCTACAAACTCGTCGAGTCAGGGATGGACTCGTCGAGTTCCTAGTGAACTCGGCGAGTTCAGGCTCCAAAATGCAGTTTTTCACGATTTTCAGCTTGAACGATTATGTAAAGCACCAAATACATCAAACAAACACCCTAGGCTCTGATACCACTGATGGGTTTTGAGCACTACAACAATCCTATGGTGTACATGCAAAACCCTAAAGCTTTTGGATCTAGTATGTCTAATGAACATGCAATAATCATCGAAAGATTATAAACCCTAGATCTAGCATACAGTAATCGAATTAACATATGAATTAGGGTTTAGATCTTACCTTTCAATGGCTACAAGATTTCTTTGATCTTCAAGAAGCTTAGTGTCACAAGTGTCACACCTCTAATGGCTCACAAACACCAGGAGCAAGAGAATGATGAAGAGGAGAGAGGATGAGAGGCACCAAAACGTCTAAGAACCCTTACGGATTACTTCACCATGTTTTTGGGGCCTTAGGGGTTCCTTATATAGGTAGGCTATTAGGGTTTTCAACTAGGAAAACCTAATTTGACTTCTTAGGCCCTAAGCAACCCATGGACTCCCTCCTTAGAAGCCTTGGACGAATTCTAATGGGTTTCCCCATAGATTTCGTCCACTCCAACTTCTATGGAGTCCATTATCCCAATATTCAACTATCATACAATTGACAGTTCTAGTCCCCTTTATTTAATTAATGTCTTTTAGCCACAAAATTAATTCTTGACTAATATTAATAATTAAACAATATGATTTCTCTATTAATATATTATTCTTATAATATATTAACAAATCATAATAACCTTTCTCTTCATAAATCATCCTATCAAGATGCTTTGGTGAAGGCAACCCAAAAGGACCATGCACAACCGGGTCTAGTACATACCAAAATAGTTACGGGCTTAGACACTAATACGACAATTCTTAATCTAGTCCCAACAAAGAAGGTTGCCAAAACACCTCACGAGATGTGGACAGGGAAGGTTCCCTCATTGGCACATATAAAGGCTTAGGGTTGTGAAACTTTCGTTAGACGAGAGACTCATGAAAAGATTGAACCTCGAAGTGGGATATGTATTTTCATCGGCTACCACAAAAGACTTTTGGATACTTGTTCAACAGACCTAGTAAAAACGTGGTCTTTGTAGCACGAAGATGATTTTTTCGCGAGAGAGAACTCATATGCAAAAAGGATAGTGGGAGTACAATTGATCTTCAAGAAATTCAGGAGTCAAACGATGAAGGAACCTCTAATACTAACACTCAACCCGTGGAAGAAATTCCTGTTGAACCAGTTGATGAATCGTTACCTCTTAGACGTTCCAACAGAGTTAGAATAACACCAGAGTTTTATGGGTTCCATATTACTATAGATGGTGATATGTTTATCAGTGATAATACACTGATAAATTTGGATGAGCCTTCTAATTACAAGGAAGCCATGGCGGGTCCTGAGTCTGCCAAGTGGAAAGAGGCAATGGACAGCGAGATCCAGTCCATGTATGACAACCAAGTTTGGAATATGGTTGCCAATGCACCAGGTCGTAAGACAGTTGGGTGGGAATGGATCTTTAAGAAGAAGACTGACATGGATGGAAAGGTACACACTTTGAAGGCACGATTGGTTACGAACGGCTTTACTCAAATCCCAGGCGTTGACTATGATGAGACCTTCTCACCAGCGGCTAAAATTAAATCTATTCGAGTTATGCTAGCCATAGCTGCGTTTCATGATTATGAAATTTGGCAGATGGATGTGAAAACCACTTTCCTTAATAGAAAGTTGGTTGAGGATCTTTACATGAGTCAGCCAGAGGGTTTTGTTGATGCTAAGTACCCCAATAGAGTGTGTAAGCTTGAGAAATCAATCTATGGATTGTAACAAGCATCTCACAGGTGGAATCTTTGCTTTGACGAGAAGGTTAAAGAGTTTGACTTTTCTAGAAGCGAAGATGTATCTTGAGTATATGTCAAATCTAGTGGGACTATAATCACCTTCCTTGTGTTGTATGTTGATGACATACTACTCATAGGAAAGAACATTCCAACTTTACAAGAGGTTAAGTCTTGGCTAGGAAAGTGTTTCACTATGAAGGATCTGGGAGACGCTGCTTATATTCTGGGAATAAGGATTTTGAGAAATAGGAGTAGAAGACTAATTGGACTTAGTCAAAGTACGCATTTGGATAAGGTGTTAAAGTGTTTTAGTATGGAAAATTTAAAGAAAGAAGAGTTGCCTATCCAGAGTAATACCAAGTTGAGTAAGACTCAGAGTCCGAGCACCGATGCAGAGATAGCAGAAATGAGTCGATTTCCATAAGCTTCCGCCGTTTGATCGATCATGTATGCTATGACATGTAATCGCACTGACGTGGCTTTTGCTTTGAGCATGGTTAGTCGATATCAGGAAAATCCAGGTAAAGCTAATTGGAAAGCGGTAAAGAACATTCTTAAGTATCTACAAAGAACTAAGGACTGGGTCCTTGTACTTGAAGGCAGTGATGACTTGAGAGTTACTGGGTATAATGACGCCATCTTTCAGACAGATAGAGAAAACTTCCATTCTCAATATGGCTGGGTGTTTACCCTTAATGGAGGAATTGTGACTTGGAAAAGTTCCAAGCATGATACCGTAGCTGATTCTACATGTGAATCAGAGTATATAGCTACGAACAGAGCGTCAAAGGAAGCTATATGGTTGAAGAAATTCATTGGAGACCTTGGAGTTGTGCCAGCCATTAAAGAGCCGATGGAAATTTTATGCGATAATGTAGGAGCGGTTGCCTTGACCAAGGAACCAAGAGATCATGGGAAATCTAGACATATCGATAGAAAATATCACTTTATCGGACATCGAGTAGAAGAAGGACACCCCATCGTAAAGAGGGTATCATCTGAAGAGAATCTAACAGATCCCCTCACAAAGGGTCTGAGTAGGGTTAAGCACGTTCAACATGCGAGGAGCATTAGTCTGAAAAATAATATTAGTTTTAGTGGATATTTAGAATCTTGTAACAAATAAATGTAATTGACATTTGATGATTAAATAATGGAGATTTATTTATGAGTATTGTTTACTATCTTTTATCAATTGTTTATCATTGTGTTTCAATTTTGCATGTTTTACTTCCCGAATAATTAAATTATTCAAATATCCATAGTCGATCATACTTTGGAAGTAAGTAGTAAATTAAGACTGTCATGAATTGGGTTGTAGATTGTCTAAAGTATTAGACATAGCAATGGTTTGCTGCAATATTCATGAGTACTTTTGAAATAGGGATTGAAGTATTGGATTAAACCCACGTTCAAGTAACTACTTCATGGAATTTATCACGAGTAATTCTGAGACGATAATATCGTATAATCTTTAAACGGAGAAATATGAGTTGTGGTTTACGAGTTGGTTGGGCATTGATAATGCGTAAAGGCATCAGTAACTTGCTGTTATAAAACGTATTTTTGTGCATGATTTGATGAGTAAATAGTGCAAGAATATATGTCAAAGTTTATATGTTCCTTTTTCCCTAACGGGAAAAGCGATATCTTGGGCCCTTCTATGATTTGGTGTTGACTTGTGTGTCGGGCCCCGTCAGGACTTAATTGATGTGTTCAATTGTAGTTCCTTGTCATTACAAATCAGAAATCAGGAAACAAACTGCTGGACAATGAGAATGATATTTTTCCATGTCATTTCTCCACATGATATCTTGCAGAACAGAGGATTATATGATTAATTATCTTAGGACAGGTTACTGACTAGGTCAGAGTTCGACAACAACTTTGAGAACTACAATTTTCTAGTCAATTTTGAAGTTATACTTGCAATTATAGTTATTAGACTTATCTAAGTGGGAGACTATTGGATTAGGTGTCTGAGCGCATAACTATAATTGGTATGTACTTGAATTGATAGTAGCACGGTCCTTTTGGGTTGCCTTCATACTAGCAACTAGATAAGATGACATTTTTAGAGATGGGTTGAATTTATTATGTGAATAATAATTTGGAATAAATGATTTATTAATGTATTATGAAAATAAAATATTAATTAGAAATCATGTTATCTAATTAATATTTAATCAGAAATTAATTTGGAATTAATTTTGGAATTAAAGGAAATAGTTAAAAGTACAGGGGTTATTTAGAAATTAATTAATAGTTGTGGTTTTGGGCTCTTGGACAACCGTATAGATGGTTGGATGAAAACTCTAGGGAGGCCCTAAGGTTTTCGTCTAAAGCGTTGTGAAGGGGAGTCTATGGGCTGGTTAGGCCTTAAGCTAGAAATTAGGGTTTCCACCAGCAAACCCTAGCTTTGGGACCAAGCAACCTCAATTATAAAAGGAGCCTCACCCCTCTAAGTTACGACCATCCCTTTGAAACCCTGGAAGAGCCGAAACTTTGAGCAACTTCCCTCCTCTCTCATCTCATCCTCTTGCTTGGTGTGTTTGTGAGCCATTAGAAGTGTTACGCTTGTGACACTTATTTTCAAAGTCAAGATCTTCAAGGAATCCATTGTTATTACAAAATGTGTTCTAATATTTGTTTTGTTAATTTCAAAAATACCAGAAGAATTCTAGGGTTTCTTCTTTTGTGTTCAATGCTTGTATGTCTAATAGAGAAAACCTAGATCCATATATTTAGGGTTGCATGTACACATAGGATTGTTTGTATGCTCAAAACCCATCATTCTCAACATCTATATCATCTTACATCTACCCATGTTTATCTAATATATTTATAGATAATAAAACTACTTATACAATTTAAAATATAATAAAATATGGATATATTGTTCCTTTAACATAGATATCAGGAACGTGGATAACAGACACATATATCATGTAATTTTCTTAAATACTTTATATCTATGTGTAAGATGAAAGTAACTATGCGCTCACTTGGCAGAGTGTCTGGTGATTGGTGAATTGGGCAGAGCTTCGCCTTACATGTTTTTAAAAAAAGACCTAGATGTACGTAATGTTAAGTTTTGGTCTTATTTCATACTTCATAGGACTGTTATACTAAGGGTTTAGATTTCTCACAATCCCAAAGTCTACTTCAAGATCTAAATAAGGAATAACCAGGTAGGATCATATCGGTGGTAGGGTTTGTTTGGTATATAGAGTATACTGTTTGTAAATCCCACTTTAAGCACCTTATTAAATACATTCTAGACATCATCCGCGTAAGTAGATCAATTAGTTTAACGACATCGAATCTTATTTGTAGTTTCATAATAACGACTTATGACTATAAATATAAGTTACACTGAAAGAGATACTTTGTAGCTTAACTTACAGAGGTTCTTGATGAAAATCGAAACCTAAGTGGGCAAAATACTGACTCGGGATCTCCTACTCGAAGGCTATTATTCAGATGAGTATTCAGGGGTGTCGTAGGACTTCTCCGCAGGCTAGAACTAAGGGAAAATGGGGCCAAAATCAAAGGAAATCGATAGAGGAAGTGTGGGTGGTATGAAGGAGAATGAGGCTTAGCACGTCTATTTATATCGATATGCACACATATGGACTGTTAAAGTCCGTTAAAAATTCATAACTTTCTCATATGATATCCGTTCTCGACTGTATTTATATCGACGAAACCATATGGTCGAGTTCTTCAACCCTAGTTTAGATTGTTTTTCCTAACAATCAACCGATCTCTACTTCAGTATATGATCCATATACTGCTGCGCTGAAACTTCAAAAAATCGTAACTTCCTCTTACGAAGTCAGATTTGCACGCTCTCTATATGCACGCTCACGGTTTAACGACTACAACGATTTCCATTTAGATTATTTTCCCTAAATAATCCTTCTTTGATAATATCTAATTGTCCTATTATTCTTTAATAATCTAGCCCTATCTTGTGTGCGTTACACGTTGGTTGTTTGATCATGGTCATTGGGATTGTCTGGTTTGTTGGAGGGAACTTCTATCGCTGGGATCAATATATGGGTTATAGGGATCCTGACTTCTGGCGGGATCCTAAGGGAAGATCCTAGATTGGCCAGTGCATCTGCCTCAACATTTTCTTCTCTGGGAACTTGACATAGAAAAGCTTCAAATTCGGAGGCCAATTTTTTGAGGATCTGGAGGTATAGATTAGTCTTTTGTCTTTTACTGCATAGGATCCATTAAAACGATTAGTTAAAAATAAGGAATCAAGGAATACATTAAGATCCTTGATTTGAAGATCCTTGGCCAGCTGTAATCCCATGATCAATGCTTCGTATTCAGCCACATTGTTGGTTGCATCGAATTCACAACTGACCGTCTGGGGTATGATGTCCCCCCGTGGTGATTTTGGTATGATCCCTACGCCTGTTCCTTTAAAGTTGGAAGATCCATCGGTGAAAAGTGTCCATTTTCCCATGCTTTCTTCCTTTTGGAGTTCCTTGCTTTCCAATTTTGCTTCAGATTGTATATCATCATTGAAATCAGCCACAAAGTCTGCTACTGCTTTTGATTTTATTGCTGATCTTGGTTCATATTTGATGTCATATGTGCTCAGCTTCACGGACCACGTTGTCATCCTGTTGGGTTTTGAGCATTCTAACACTCCTATGGTGTACATGCAACCCTATAAACCTTGGATCTATATTTTCTCTATTGTACATGCAAATATTAACTATTCCAAGGTTTCATCCTAACTAGCATATTATGAAGCACCTATACTACAAAGTTCTAGTTAGATGACATACCTTTTGATGTAGCTTGATGTCTTCAAGCTTTAAGAGCTTAGCCCCAATAGTGTGGAAGCCTCAAATGGAATCATAAATCACCAAAACACCTTGGAAGAACTTGAGAGAATATGTATGCACACTAAAATCGGCCCACTCTTATTTTCACACACTTGTGCCAATTTTGTGAGCCAAGGACCCCTTTATATATTATGGAGGATTAGGGTTACATCCATATAAACCCTAATACCCATGACCTTTCATTTACATAGGATCCATGGGTTAAAAGCTCCATGGACCATCCATGAAAGCTTAGCCCAACCTAAATGAACTTGGCCCATTCCATATATATAAGAGTCCATATTTAATTAGTTCTTTTTGATCACTTAATTAATTCTAAATTAATTCTTGATCAATACTAATAAAATAATATGATTTCATATTAATATATTAGAAGTTATAATATATTAATATAAATCATAAATATACTATTCTCAAAAGACTATCCATATAAATTGTGCCGGTGAAGTGCAACCCAAATGGACCATGCCGGTCGGGTCAAGTACCTAACAAATATAGTTATGGAGTTAGACATTAATCCAACACATCCTTCCTGACATCTCTGTTTTTTGCATCACATTCTTAATGGGATAATTAGTTCTTACATGTATAGTATGTTTCAAAATAGTGTCTTCATTTTGTGGAAGCAGTTACTAATGCAAGTATTAGTTTTTCAAAATAAGAGTACCTTTTCTCAGGATCCAATTGACTTTTACTTACATAGTAGATGTGATGTTGGTCTCCGTTAAGATCCTTAGCTAAAACAACACTTGCAACGTTAGAGGATACTGAGAGGTATAGGAGGAGTGGTTACCCATCTAATGGTTTCAACAACATGGGTGTTGAACTTAAATAATTTTGAAGTTCTTAAAAAGCATATTCTTGCTCTTTGGTCCACTCAAACCTTTTGTTCTTCTTCAAGATGTCATAGAAAGTTTTACACCTCTCTAAGGATCTTGAGATGAACCTGATTAGTGCTGCTACTCTTCCTGTCAGTTTCTGAATATCCTTTGTTGAGGATAGGGATCTTAAATCAATGATGGCCTTTATTTGCTCTGGATTTGCTTCTATTCCTCTTTTAGTCACCATGTATCCGAGGAACTTGCCTGATCTCATTCCAAAATGGCATTTGGAAGGATTCAACTTCATGTTGTATTCGTCTAGTATGTTAAAGGTGTCCTCAAGATCCTTGAGGTGATCTTCAGCTTTTCTCTGATTTCACCACCATGTCTTCAATGTATACTTTCATGATGTCCCCCGGTTTATCCTTGAACATCCGGTTAACCAACCTTTGGTATGTTGCACCTGCATTATTAATACCAAATGTCATATCAGTATAGCAATATATACATGTTGGGGTTATGAATGCGGTGTCCTCTTGGTCAGATGGTTCCATTTGAATTTGTTGGAACCCTGATGATGCATCCATGAATGTTAATACTTCGTGGCCAACCATAGCATCTATCATGGAATCTATATGTGGTAAGGGGAAAGGATCATTAGAACAAGCCTTGTTAAGATCCGTATAGTCGAGAGATACTCTTCATTTCCCATTCTTCTTTGTACGATGACCACGTTGGCTAGCCACCTTGGGAACTTGACGTCCTTGATCATCCTTGTTTTAAGAAGTTTTTCTACTTCTTCTTGGATAATCTGATTTCTCTCGAGTGCGAACTTCATTCTTTTGTGATGTATCGGTCTAAAAGAAGGATCAATGTTAAGTTTATGTGTTATAATATTTTTTTCTATACTTTTCATATCCTCAAGCTTCGAGGAGAATGTTTTGCTTCTATATTTTAGGAACTTTATTAATTCTTGTTCGATTTGTTCTAGTACTGAGGATCCTATGAGGAATTTGGCTTCAGGATCCTCTAGGTTCAGGGGCACTTCCTTCACATCCTTCTCTCTAGTTTCTAGCACACCTCGTGCCCCTGCTTTAATTGCTATGCTTTTCGTGGTACCGTTGAAGATTTCATCAAGGTCCTGTAGCACTCATTGGATTCTTGTTGGTCACCTGTTACTTTTACTGTCCCCCATGGAGCAGGCATTCTAACATACTGATGGTATGTTGAGGGGACAGACTTCATATGGTGGATCCATGGTCTACCTAGTATAACATTATAGGAGGAAAATATATCCATTACAAAAAAGCATTGCGTAGAGTTTACCTCCTCTATGTAGATAGGTAACTTTATCTCACCGGACGTATGCTTTGTTTCGCCACTGAATCCTATTAGCACTAAGGATCTTTTGACTATTTTGGCTGTTGGGATGTTCATTCTTTTTAAAGCATCTAGGAGTATAATATTGATTGAGCTTCCTCCTTCGACAAGGATCATTCTAACAAAATGGTTGGCGATGTAAAGAGTGATCACCAGTCCATCGTGGTGGGGACCCTAGATGTCTGTTCTATCTGTTTTCGTTGAAGGTGATCTCTTTCTTGTTTGTGATCGACGTATTCTTATGAGGCCTTTCTTCTTTCTCCATTTTCGACAATTTAGAATGCATTTTTGCTGTAGGATAAGAGATACCACAAATGTCAGATCCTCTAGAGATCACATTGATCACATTGGCGTCCGTAGGAGGGGATCCTAGTTTCTCTAGGATCCTGATCCTTTTCATTGGATCAATCGTTTCTTCTTACAAGGATCTCTTTGAGGTATCCCTTGCTGGGTAGGTAACTGATCTCTTTCCTGAGGGCAATGCAATCTTCTGCAATAGTCAGTAATCTTAGGAAATTCTTCTTCTACTCCTTCATCTTCAAGGGTATTAACCCTATGATGATCAGGTTTGGAATATGGTTTCGACTTATAGGATCTTTGGACCGAGGAGTTGGCCTTCCAATTGGGATTATTATATGAGTTTGAGGGGTTGCTCCTCTTTTGGATCTCCTTATCTTCTTCGAGCCTTATGAACCTCAATGCTTTGCTCCTTGCTTCAACCATTCTTTTGCATGGAGTCATTACAAGGTCTTCGTAGAAAGGAGAGTCCTTCTTTAAGCCCATCTTGAAGGTTAATACGGTAATTACCATATCAATGTTGGGGATACTCAGAGCTTTCCTGCCAAACATGTTCACAAAATCCCTAAGAGATTCCTTAGGATCCTGAACCACCCGATAGAGAACAGTAGTGATCTTTTCAAATGTCCTGATACAAGAAAATTGGTTGCTAAAATATTAACTAAATGTGAAAATGAAGTAATAGATTAAGAAGGAACATTTAACAGCCATTGCTGATCCCAGGAGGGTCGAACCAAAACCCTTGCATAGGCAAACTTCCCTAAAATGTGTGGGAATGGGGATTGTAACGACCCGAAAATCCTACTGTAAACAACGTTAATTTTTCGGTTACTCGAGAGACTATTTATGCAAAATATATTAGCTCAATGAGGTTAAAATTGAATAAATTAACTAAAAATAGTAGTATTTAATATCTATAAGAATTAATAAAATTTTAAAAGGTGTGTAATTTAATGAAATTGATTTATGAAATAATTAAGGTTAGGTGTGTTGGAAATCTTCTTGAGATTCTTGAGGGACTAACTAGGAAACTTGGAGTAACCCCCAAGGAAAAGGATCGATCCTTTTCCTTGTGCCCGTCCAATATCACGTGAATACAAAAGAAAAAAAACGATCGACACTCTTCCTTGCCTTGTGTGCGTCGACTTGAAGGGCAAGAGAGAAATCGATTCATGTGCCACGCTTGATCATAGGAACGAACAAAAAAAAGAAATTGATTCTTGTTTGTTGTCGTTTACGTAGTCGATCAAGCCTAGAAGGAAGAAAAAAACAAGTGTGATTAAGGGGAATTGGGAGCGCAACGTTTTTGGCCATGTAATTGGTAAAATCACCTTCTAATCTCTTTTGTTGTGTTTATATGTCAAATTCCTCGTCAATTGAAGATTAAGGTTGTCAATCCTCTTCCTAATTGATGATTACAATCTCATATTCTTCTTCCTTGAAACCTTTGAAAGTTTATATGTTTAATTCTAGTTCTATTGGGTGTATTTTGATGGCTTATTGCTGTCAAAACTTGGTTATAAACACCCTCAAGAATTCTTAGTTCATCTACATGTATTACTCCATGTTTTAGAGACCTTGTTTTCTTTTGTTGATTACTAATTTGAACCTTGGTGTGAGGATGAAATTGCTATTAATGTTTCTTGACAAGTTGCTACTATTAAGAACTCATTTTCTATCTTTGTTGCTGCTTTTGGTTATGACTTAATAGGTTAAGTGGTCAAAAAGTCCTTGAATTTCAAAGCTGGAAAATTCTGCAAAATTACCAATCTGTCCCTGTTTTCAAAAGAATCTAGAAAAATCATCAGAAGTCAGATTAATGATCCGTAAATTCTCAAAGTTTAAAATTCAATTCTAGTTTGTCCATGAATTTTTCCAGGACCTGTTCTTGCCTCTAAATTAGGTGAAAATCGTCTTTTCCACCAGCTGGTCAAAATTTGGCTGTATTGATAAGTAGTTTTGTGAAAATCATATAAAATTGTATTAAATTTGTTTGGACCTTCAAAATTACTTTCTGAAAAACTAAGAGTCTAAATTACTCGAATATACAAAAATATTGTATATTTCGCAGTCCTTGGTGGTGGTAAAATAGCTTTGAACAGGTGGTTGTTACGGATCAAAACGTTCGTCTATATGTTTAAGCATTCTACTCTTAACATTTTTGTGTCATCTGTTTCATATTCTCATAAAGTACACAATTGATGTCATCTGTTTCTACTCTCAATATTTTTGTGTCATCTGTTTCTACTCTCAACATTTTTGTGTCATCTATTTCCAGTCTTTCTAGATGACCATGTGACACATGGTTTGCGGGCACTTCGGTGTTCGTGGGCTGGAGTGATGTTGGTCCCTTGTTCGCGACCAGCGCAAACATAATGTGTGAGTTGGGAGGTGTTGCGGTAGAATTGACACTTTTTGTACCGATTCTTGAATGACACTATGGAGTACTTGTACTTTCCAAAGTCAGAGTAGCGAAAGTGGAGTCATGGGGTTGGTGTTTCGGGTGGAAGTCATGAGCCACTTAGAGCATTCGGCTGGCCATGCACACAAGTAGTGAACCGGGTGTTTCTCTTGGGTTAGATAGCACAACGGGACACTTTCTATCAATCGGTTGGATAGATATAATAAAAGGTTCAATATATAACAAAGGTTGGTTGGATATTAAAAGGTTGAGTATGTAACAAAAGGTTGGTTATTAATAAAAGGTTGAACAACAAAAGGTTATCTATATATGAAATGTGATTGTTTACATGTTATTCGATTGTTTATATGGTGTTTGGTTGATCATATATGATATGCGGTAGAATTGCGGTTGAACATTTATGCATGTATGCGGTGGGATATATGACAGGTTAACGTTATTCTGCAGTTGTTTGCTATCTTTTACTTGTCTGTTATTTTTATGCTTCATCATAAAATTAATGATTGATCCATGTGGGGTTTGTATGTTTTATATGCAACTTTATGAACTCACTCAGCAGGGGCTGACACTTGTATCTTTTCTCTTTTGTGTCTTATGATCGGTGCAAGCAATTTAGAAGATTGTCCTTGGTGAGAGGGGTTCTTATGTGTAGTAGATTTATAGAAACGATACCACTCTTGCACACACACACGTTTTTGATTATTTACTTTAAAGTACTTTTGTTTACATTTTAAATGGTTTGGAATTATGTTTGAATTTTTGAAGTAACATTGTGGTTTTGAAAATGTTTTGAATTAAAAACTAAGTCTTCCGCTAACATATTCTGTTAAATAAATGTTTTAAAAAGAAAAAAAATTATGGTGAAAATCACGACGTTTCAAGTTAGGTGCTCAGTTAGGTGCTCTAGGATTCTTAAGGGGGGAAGCGTGTGTGTTGAGAGTTATATGTTATTTTCTATATGCCTTTAGGACATTTATTTCTTTTCGATATCGAAGCATCCTCTTTTTTTTCTCACGGATCCTGTAATCGTTAATATCTCTCGAAGTTGGGGGAAATGCTTGTGCCCAACA
This sequence comes from Lactuca virosa, assembly GCF_052849685.1. Lineage (NCBI taxonomy): Eukaryota > Viridiplantae > Streptophyta > Magnoliopsida > Asterales > Asteraceae > Lactuca > Lactuca virosa. The sequence goes on from NC_136428.1 coordinate 26,056,360, forward strand.
ACATTAGTTATCCCGGAGCGTTCATAGTTCGAATAGTGTTTCGCGTAACGAGGAAATGGAAGATCATCTTGCAGAAATTATTGGACTGCATGTATTCGACAAAGCCTTGCAAGTTGTTTGTTTATCGTTGGTCGATGGCAGACTAGGAAGAGAAGTTTTATCGTAGTATACGGACTCTCACAAGTTATGGAATCAATGAAGCAAAATAGTGTTGGATTAGGTGTCTAACCCATAACTATAATTGGTATGTACTTGACCCGATACAGTATGGTCCATTTGGGTTGTAACACTCTGGAACAATTTGATAGTATGGATATTTGAGAAAGAGTTTATTTGTGATTTATTAATATATTATAAGTATAATATATTAATTAAGAAATCATATTATTTAATTAGTATTGATCATGAATTAATTTGGAATTAATTTAGTGATCAAAAGAGACTAATTAAATTAATGGGGACTGATTGTGTAAATCAGTGATACATATGGCTTGCGCTATTGACCATGATGGACTAAGCTTATGTGAAAGTCCATGAAATATTAGTCCATATGAATTATGGATCATAAGCCTAAGTGTAATAATTAAGGTTTGCTTATGACTCTTGGAATTATACACTATATATGTTTTCCTCAAAAGCCAAAATTGCGGACCAAGTGTTCTTAGAAGCCAAAAACGATTTTGTGTCTCCAAACCTCTCTCTCAAAGTCCTCCTCTTGTTCTTGGTTTGTTATAAGACATTTGAGGCATCACACTCGAGGTGCTAGGCTCTTGAAAGACTAATTCCTACAAGCTACAATTAAGAGGTAATCTTCTAACTTACTTTTATGATTCATATGTCAAATTGTATGCTAGTTGTAGGTTTCAAGCTTTGGAAATTTTTGTTGCAAGTATAACTAGAGAAAACGTAGATCCAAAGGTATTAGGGTTCTATGTGCACCATAGGAGTGTTATAGTACAAAAAACCCAACAGTGGTATCACAGCCCTGGTTGTTTTCTATTATATAGATGCATAGATTAATTGTTCAAAGTTGAAAAGGTTTAAAAATTGCACTCTGACAGAAGGACTCGACGAGTCCATACATGAACTCGACGAGTCCATGTTCATCAGTGATGAACTCGACGAGTCCATTATCCGACTCGACGAGTTGGATCACCTGTTCGCAGTTTTCGGGTTTTTTGGCCACAATTGGATTAGGATCATTACCACAAACTGTCTTGTATCATTAAATCTATTTTTTCCTGATACGGTAGTGATTATCCTCATCCAATTAAAATATAAATTGTGAAATTATAAAATAATTACTAGATTATATGATAAACTAATTATTACTGTAATTTGATTTGAAATTATCTTACTACAAGAGTTGTATTATGATCAAATTGGTAAAAGATAAAATGGTTATTTTATAAGTTTAAAATTTGATCTAAATGTTTTTAAGGAGTTACAAAACTTGTCATCAAGTTTTGGAACTCAAAAAGTTTTTTTAAGGAGTTACAAATTTTTTCATCAAGTTTGGAACTCAAAAGGTTTTGAAGAGTTTCATAACTTGTCCTCAATTTATGGAACATGAAAAGTCACATTCATAAAAAAACATTAAGTCCATAAGTTATGGAATCCAAAAGTTTTCAAGAGTTATAAAACTTGGCCTCCAGTTTTGGAATTTAAAAAGTTTTTCCTTTTTATGAAACATTGAATTCTAAAACTCTTGGGTTCATAACTTAAAAATTAATTAGATGGTTTAATTTTGAATTTTATATTTATAACCTTGAAGTTTTTGTTGAATAGTTCAAATTAACTCTTATGGACTTATTAATAGTTAATTAAATGTTTAATTAAAAGACTATTATTAAATCCATAATCATATGGTTTAAGTTTAATCAAAATTAAGAGTATAATTTAATAATAGATTAAACCATCAAATATTTTAAAAGTGTAAAATACACCCTTATACTATATAAAATTAAAAGTCTAATATATTATATATGTATAATTAAAAAGTAAGTCTTACCATTAGTAGGCCTCATTCACGAAGCCGATCTATAAGGGGGGGGGGGGGGTATAATGATACTGCCTATAAAATGGTGGTTTAATGGGTGCCCACTCTCACCTACCGCTTCCTTGACTGGTGGAGGGTCGTTAGTCGAACGGGTTTGACAGGACACACTAGTACAAAAATGACCTACGGTCACACTTTCCGAAAAACGGCCTGTAACACTTTTTATTAAAAGTGTGGCCAAAGGTCACTAAAAAAATTTAGAGACTGTTATTGGATACATTTAAATTAGTTTGTGTGGCCATTATATAGATAATCAAAACTTTAACCACACTTAATTATACCAAATGTGACAAATATTAGTCACACTCGACCACTGAGGCCATAGGTCACAATCAGCCACAGGAATCGATTAAGATTGTCATACTTTTTTTTATGAGAGACAGTATATAAACGTATCGTGACATGAGTTAGTTTTATCTTTGTTTATAACCTGGTGCCTTTTTAGCCACATAAAGGACAAAGTAGCTAAAAGGTGATACATATGGTCACACTAAATATTTGTGTGTCCATAGGGCGGTTCTATACTAGTTGTACTTAGTTAACGCAAGAAAATAAAACAAGTTAGTATTGGTTACTTATGGTCATGTACCTTTTATTATGTGTGTCAAAATATTATAAATTGGCTTTAAGAAGAAACAAATATTGTGTGTGTAGGTAGCATTTAGTTACGATTACAGCTATTATATGTGTCTATATGTAAATATAGACACATATGTAATGTTTATTCTGGTTGTACTATTGTATTTGGAAGACTCTTAAATTTGACCATATTTATCTTTGATATCATTTGGCAGAATAAAAAATGAACAAAAAGTTCAATCATGGCATTTTACAAAAGTACATTGCTTTTTTTTTTTTGCAGTTAAAGGGTTGTATAAATTAATAAAAAAAAATTCAATGGCAGTTTTGTAAAGTTAGAAACAATTTCTGAAAAAACCAAAAAAAACTAAAAATAATAAAAACAAAAACAAATAACAATATAGTTGTATTGAATAAGAGCTATAAGAAAGGACCAAATTGCCATTTTTGTCATCTATTCTTTTAATTACACCATATCAGACACCATTAAAAATGAAAAGAATACAACTTATTTTAACAGAATAGTATGATAAATAAATGAAAAGAATACAAATTTGTCTAACATTGCATAACGAAAGTACATTACTATAACATGCAGTTTATGTTATAACATGTCATCCACCATTACAGTAAAAAACTGAAAAAAAATAACTTTGAGTTATAACAATATTACACCAGAATAGTTTGATGGTATAATATGGTAAAAAAATATTAAGGAAAGTGCATCGTCATTTTTTGTCATTTTCTTATTCTCCACGTAATGCTAGGATCAAGGTTTGACCTTTCCCTTCTACAAATAAAAATAAAGATCATTAAATGTTAAAAGAAGGACAAACATTATCGCTAAAAATGTAATTCATGACATTAAGAAACACATACCGTACATATAAGAATACCATGAGAATCAGTACAAAAATAATCATTTTCCTTCTGCAACTCAAGTGTGTCTACACGTGGCAATATATTATCATTATGAGGAGCTACAATACTAAATTCTTCATCTACATCTTCATATGTATCTTTGTAATTTTTGGGAGGTGTATTGAACACAATAGACATTTTTTGATCGAGCGGGTCTGTCACATAAAATACTTGTTGTGCTTGTGAGGCCTATATGAAGGTATCACCATTATGGCCTAAAAAAATCCAAGGGCAAAATGGTGAAGATAGATGAACACACTCCCAACAACAATCTCAACATCAAACAACAACCAGAAGCATACTAACCAGAAGTATGAAGTTTATATGAAATTTGCAATTCTCAAGGCACCAACAAAGCAACACACAATGAACTCCATGTAGGGGTAAAATGGTCCAGGTATAGAAAAACACTCACATCAATGACACTAACATTGTAAAAAATAAGGCGAGACAGTGTAATCTGCTTGAAGTTGCTATAAATGTGTAGGAAATTTAGTATTCATCATAAATCTAAAATTGAGAATGAGACTGTGTAAATGTTTAAGAATAAGAAATCTGAATGCATCAGAAATCAGAATAATGGAATGACGACATCAGATTTGAAAAAAAAATGAAATTTAACAGTATACGAAATCAAAATTGTATTACATTGTAAAAGAATGGAATTTGCATCAAAGTAAGAAATAGAATTTAACAATCAAGAAGCTTTAAACTTAGACAGATTAAGAAACCATGTGGGCGATGTGGGCGGTTCAATGATTTGTGTCTTTCAATTATCAAATTCTCAAACTTCGGACTTTCATAAATCAAAGGTGATTTCAAAAACAAGAATCAACTGAGAAATAAAAATGCATCTTTGAAATTTCAGATTCGTCTAGTACGATATCTAATTTCTGAAATAAGAATCGTTGATGTAATCAGTGCAATGGTTAAGGGGTCGATTAGAGGGGAAGTAAAGAAATCGTGGTAATGTGGGATAATGGGGTTCAAAAGTTAAAAAAATAATAATAGAATAATAAGAATTAAGAAATCATGAATTTTCATGTAATGAACACAAAAGATGAAACAAATGCCAGACCTCAGTCTTTTTCATTCCCTGTAATATCGTAAAAGAGAGTGAGTTTCGGTCTTCTTCCTCATCAGTCTTCCTCTTTCGTCGTATGTAGGTTTTTGTTGATCTTTGTCTTTCTAAGTCTATCCTAGCGAGGCGGAGTGGGTGGTGGAGCTGCAACTGAAAAATAGGGGTGGTGGAGCGGTGCCAACGATTTAGAAGGGGTTTATAGGTTTCAAAGGGATTTCACAGTGTTGGGTTCTCACGTAATTAGAAGATATGAAATTAGGGTTGAAGCCATACAACAATACCATCGGTAAGCTCGTGATCGAACATGGGGCGATGGAGTAGCGGTGGTGGACAAGGGACCTAAGGGGTGGGAGAACAAGAAAGGGTTCCTAATGCCCTTTTTATTTCAATCAGAGCATCGATCCTTGGAAATAAAAAGAAGAGGAAAAGAAGAAACAGCGGGAAAGATTATGTGTGGGGAGGGAACTGAAATTTCAATTTAAGGGAGACGAGGGAGAACGGTGTCGACAACAGGGGAAAAGGGGGTATCTGTAAAAAACGGTCAAAATGAGTCGGTCAAAATGAGTGAAACTCGGTTAAAATCGGTCAAATTTGGAAAATTTTGGTCGATCAAAATCAAAAAAAAATTGTAATAAATTTGTAACTTCAAATTTATAATTCTATTGGTAATATAATACTAAATCATTAGTTATGAAGTATATTATAAATAGTCCATTGTTTGGTAAAAATTTGTACTTCCAACCCTAAAAAATATTGATTGAGCACTAAGTATAGGTTGTTATTTTCGTTCCTTATACATCAAAATGTGTTTTCACTACGAGAGATAGGAATGTTGATGGCCTTTTTTTGGGGGGGGGGTGGGTGGGAATAGTAACGAATAAGCTACTTTCTAGGGGATCAATAATATGATACTAAATCATTAGTTATGAATTAATCTGAGAAAGATTGGGAGGAACAAAGTTGAAGGACCAGAAAAACTCCATATTAGTGTTAGTTGGCCAACAAATATACTCAACATTATCTTTGAGACCGTCAGGATACTTTGGGCTTATGCCATATGGTTTATGGATTATGAATTATGAATTATGGTTTATGTTATAAGGCTTATGGCTTAAGGCTTATAGGTTATGGCTTGTGACTTATCATTTATTTTATGTCATAAGGCTTATAGTTTATGGCTTGTGACTTATCATTTATTTCTTAATACATAAGGCTTATGGCTTAAGAGTTAGGGTTTAGGGCATACGACTTATAACTTGTGATTTAGGTTAGCCTAGGGCAGACCTAATGGCTAAAGAGTTATGACTTATGACTTATGAGTTATGAATTAAGGCTTAAGGTATTATAGCTTAGGTATTATGGCTTATGCCTTAGGTATTAGGGCTTATGGATTATAGCTTAGGGATTAAGGCTTATGAATTATAGCTTAATTAGGGCTTATGGCTTGGATATTAGGGCTTATAAATTAATGATTAAAGTCTTATTACATAATGATTATGATTGGATCATGTGACTTAAGGCTTATGCCTTATGGCTTAGCCTTATGGTTTATGTCTTCCGACTTAAGTATAAAGGCTTGAGTCTGTTGAGAGAAAAAAGTTTGAGACACACTTGAACAAACGTTAGAACAAGTATATTGCGGAATAGTCAATCTCGAAGGATCTAAAAGCTCAACAATAATATTAATAAGTTAGAGTTAGATAGTTAGAGAGTTAGTTGCGAAAAGGTAAAGAAATGAAATGACAACAATTGTTATATCAAGAATACACATAAGTTGATTCATAACGAGGAATGCATTCAAACCAAGTTAATAAGTGAGATCAAACTTAGTGATTAAGTCACAAGAGACTTGCTCCGAAGAGAGATTGTAATCAGTTATGTTCTAGTAAGTTTTGAGAGTAAGAAGTGATGCGTAGATAGAGAGAAATACAGAAGATAATTTCAGAGATGTGTATTCAGATTCTTCGATTAATTCACTACTAAAACAATAAGAATGAGCTCTATTTATAGAGACTCAAGAAGTTACATTGAATCACTCTCTAAGAGTAGCCATGCAAGGCATACTGGACAATAGAGAGTATTACTGAAAGACAAATAAACTAAGTAAAGTAGAATGACTGCGGTTGACTAGACGACTTCGGATGCGGTTGCTGAAGAGGAAGATTAACTGCGATAGCTTATTGGTTGCGGTAGCTGAAGTTCAAGAGGGTCACTTTTTCATGATTCAACAATTTCCCCCTAAGTGACCTCTTTAACTTTTGTTCAGCTATCAAGTTTAAGAAACTTGATCAGGATCCACCAAAACTTCCTGATGTTTTCCAACCAAGTGATCCTTCTTAAAATCTCGAACTTGACTTCGGCAGTTGTATGCTTTGATCTTTCGACTACGGTTCGACAGATTTCAAGTTGCTTCCTGGTGAGGCGATTCATGGCAGTCATAGGAATAAAGTATTTGACTTTATCGGTCTTCCTTGTGAAAATGACTCCGAGCTCAGGAAAGTTGGTTGCACCTAAGGATATTTCTTGATAGCCTTCGGTAGGCATTGGTGCAGGATCGAGAGGTGGTAGATCAAACTTCTTGGCAATGGTGGGGTAGATGTCTGCGTCGATTTTAGCAAAATCATAGACATTCTCTTTCAAAAACATACTAGCTCTTTCAAGAGCTATCTTCATCTTCGGGTGTTTCTCCGACTTGTTCTGGAACACCTTTGCTATGAGAAAAACTTCTTCAGGATTCATGCAGGGGAAGTCAGCTTGGGTGCGGACATAGTCGTGTTCCCTTCTAGTGAGAGTGTATTGGATGAAGTCAGCCTTCATGAACTTCCGAGGCTTGTTGTTTTTGACTGCGGATGGTCTGTCGTTAGACCAGATTTTCTCAATGGGAGAGGAATGCTTATCATTAAAATGGTTAAGTCTCTTGAATTCCATTGGCAGTCTTTTGTGGTCTGGAAGGCTGCAGTCAAACGGCTCAAACACTGTGAAGTATTTAACATTTGGGGAGATTGGAACATCCCAGTAGCCATCCGAGGGGGGTTCAACATATGTGAGGTATGGCTTGTGGTCATCATCCAGCAGTCTGCGGTGAGGATTGATCCAGGAGTTTATCAAGGATTCATCCATGATAGTGTCAAAACCGCATTCTCTCCATATAAGCTCAGCAAGTTTAGCTGCTTTCCAATCTTTTTTCCTTTGGGTAGTGGCAGGGGAGTCATTTGAGCTTGGAGAGGACATGTGATCCACCAGATTTTTGAAGTGAGGAGGGGTCTCTGGTTTCTCAGGAGTGATCTCCTTTTGAGGTGGAGTATGATGAGATAGTTGAGGTGAGGGTTGCAGTGTAGGAATTTTTTCTGTAATGATGGGGGGGCTTTGATGTTGGGAGAGGCTTTTGGAGTGATTGGAGTGATGGTCTTCTTCTTCTTCACTTCCCCCTCTTGAGGAATGCAACCCAGGAGCTTCCTCAAGCCATTTTCGAAGGCCATCAACTTTGGCAAAAACTTACTGAAATTGGGCTTTAAGGGCATCTGCCAACTGTTGATTGTTGGGGATGGTGGAGTTGAAGAGCAGCCTGTGAATTTCTTTGGTGAGTTGAAGGATTTCAGGACCATGGAAGTTGGTTGACAAGGAACGTTGCAATCGGTTGATAGTAGCTTGAAGGACTGAGATAATGGTCTCATATGCAGTGTTAGTCTTAACTATCAGTTTTTGAGATTGGGTGGCTTGATCCGCAATGGCTGCTTGTAGATCTTTCTTGATTACGGTCACTTCAGAGATGAGGTGTTCCACAGCCGCCACGAAGTCCTTGTGATCTGCTTGTCGATTGTTGTCAAGGGACCGGATTCCCATTTCAACTTTGAGGGAGATACGCTCAGCAGCCAATCTCTCACGAGTTTCCAAGCGTTCGATTCTTTCGATCAATGACTGCGGTCCGGGTGTGTCTTCTGGTTGCGGTTGAGTTGGCTTGACCGCAGCAAGAATTTGATCGACCTTTGCTTGCAGGCTCAAAAATTCCTTTCTTGTGACAGCATTCTTCTTCTTTTTCTTCTTCTCTTTGGGCTTGGAAGTTGAGTGGTGAGAGCCACTGGATTCTTCTTCTTCATCCAACATCATAAGATCATCATCAGAGGGAGAGGGTTTATTTACCTCTTGTAGATCAACATCGTCAAAAACTGAAGGTGGGAGCAGAGCTGACTTCTACTGCGGTTCCTTCGTCTTGTGATTCTTGGACAGTGGGAGTTGGAGGGACTTTGGAAGCATTTTGATCAGCAGCTGCTTCTTGAGCCTTGCCGAGAGTTTCTGCCATCTCACACATCCAGTCTTGAACTTTCAGTATGGTGGCTATGGTATTGGCATTGTTAATTGCATCTGCCCAATACTTAGCCACAAAATGGATTTCCTGTTCCTTCTGCTGCTGTTGCTTGATTTGCTGTTCTTTGTGTGCTTGGATTGCCCTACGGAAAGCGGCATATTTCTTGATGTCTACCTCAGATACTGGAGTATAGTTTAACCATGAGTCATTAGAGTCTTCACCGTCCAATCCTTTGAATCGCACCGAAGTGTCTTTCGGGTCCACGGATCCTGGCACATTTGTGCTCACCGTGCCTAAACCACCTGTTACTGATGTAAGCAGAGTAGGATTTCCTGAGCTTCCTCGGTCTCCTTGGCCCGTAGTCAAGTTTGGCCTCGACTTAGTTCCGACAAGGGCGGAAGAAGTGCCTTGCGTTTGGGAAGGTGTTTGAAGTGTATGGATGACATTCAAGAGGATGGATTTCAACTCCTCAGGGGAAAAGAAATGCAGTCGGGAAGCCCTGGAGACCTTAGGCCGAGAACCAGTGTTATCCTCTTGGGAATGAACTGGGGGGGAGTCTCCACGAGGTGATGAAACAGACTCACTTTCTGAGCTTGAGTGGTATTCGATGGTGGTGTTGAATGGGTCTGCGACCACCCCAAGGACTACCGGAGCCTTTTGAGAGGCTGAGGTATCAGTCCGGTCATGCATATGGCCAGTGGGATTGGTTTTTCTTTTCTTAAGGATGGCAATTGGTTGCGCATCCTCATTAGAGTCACTGTCATTTGTGGGTGCGGTTGGTTTGGTTTTTCGTTTCTTGGAGGGTACGGTTGGTTTGGGAGCATCTTTCTTTGGGGTTCTTTGTTTCTTGGAGACATTGCAGGGGCCTTGATGAGTTGAGGCCAATTTCTTTCTTCTTTGAGAAAGATTTGAGAGAGTAGTGGAAGATGGGACCGCGGTACTTCCAGGGGTAATGATTACGGATGGGTTTTGAAAAGGCGGGGTATGAAGGTATGGGGCAATACCTTCCGTAGCCTCAATATGATCTGAGACATCAGCAGTCTCAAGACCAAGAGTGGTGAGAATGTGGGTTGGAAGTCTTCTAATTGGTCCAAAAACAGATTGATCAGATGAGGGATTGTACCTTTTAAGATCCTTGGTGAAAAAGTAGTTGATGTCGTTGCCCATGCTGATCCCTGCGTCCGCATGGAGGTGTGAAATGCAGAGGGACCAGAATCTTGCAAAAGTAAGCTCGGTAGGGTTCTCCCTTGGGCTCTCCTTGGGAATGTATTGTAGAAAATTTGTAAGAAAGTGTTGAGCTTTGTAGAGTCAAGTGCCTTTGTGAACACATTAGCAATCTCTTCATGAGTATGGACAAAGATGAGTTCAATGTTACCTTTCAGGATGTGATCTTTGATGAAGTGATACCGTAGTTCAGTATGCTTGGTCTTGGAGTGCTGAATAGGATTGTGAGAGATCGCTATAGCACTTTCAGAGTCACAGTAAATTGGTATCCGCAACATTCTGTATCCGTAGTCCATAAGTTGTGTCTTCATCCATAGAACTTGTGAACAACAGCTGGCTGCGGCCACATATTCAGCTTTTGCGGTAGACAAAGATACACAACTTTGTTTCCTTGATGACCAACTGACGAGTCTTCCACCCAGAAATTAACATCCACCTGAAGTGCTTTTTTGATCTAGTCTGCATCCGGCGTGATCCGCATCTGTGAATGCTTGAAGACTGAAATCATTGCATGCGGGGTACCATAATGCAAGAGACTTGTTTCCTTTTAGGTATCTTAGTATTTGTTTGGCTGCGGTCATGTGCGACATTTTTGGGTCAGCCTGATACCTTGCGCATACACCAGTTGCAAAGAAAATGTCTGGAGGGCTTGCGGTGAGGTACATCAAAGAGCCTATGATACCTCTATAAGTCTTGTGATCCACAGATTCGCCTGAGGGATCAGCAGAGATCTTATATCCGAAGGCCATGGGGACCATAGCCGAAGAACAGTTGTCCATGGAATATTTCTCCTGATAACAGTTCAGTGGTGTATTTCTCCTGATGAATGAATATCCCTTGCGGAACTTGTTTAACTTGAAGTCCTAGAAAGAAGTTAATCTCTCTATTCATGCTCATTTTGAACTTGTTGGTCATGAGCTTAGCAAATTCATCCACCATTCCTTGATCAGTTGATCCGAAGATGATATCATCCACATATATTTCTACAAGCATGAGGTGATCACCATTTGCTTTTCTAAATAACGTGGGATCAATCACTCCTCTTTTGTATCCGGATGAGACAAGAAATTCAGAGAGAGTCTCGTACCACGCTCTTGGGGCTTGCTTCAGACCGTAGACTGCTTTTTCAAGTTTGTAGCAGTGGTCTGGGAATTCAATACTTTCAAAGCCTGGAGGTTGCTGAAGGTAAACCTCTTCTTTTAATTCCCCATTGAGAAATGCACTTTTTACGTCCATTTGGTGTACCTTGATGTTTTTGTGGGCTGCGTAGGCTAAGAAGATTCGGATTGCTTCCATTCGTGCCACCGGAGCATACGTTTCATCATAGTCAATACCTTCAAGTTGACTATAGCCCTTTGCAACTAACCTTGCTTTGTTTCTGACTACCGCACCAGATTCATCCAGCTTGTTTTTGAATACCCATCTAGTACCAACAATGGTGTGACCATGTGGTTTCGGGATGAGCTGCCACACTTTGTTTCTTTTGAATTCTTCTAGCTCTTCTTGCATTGCGCATATCCAATCAGGTTCTAGTAATGCTTCTTTGATCGTTCGGGGCTCGACTGAGGACATAAATGCTGCGTAGTGACAATGATCAATAAGTCCTTGGAAGATCGAGTCTGGATACTTGCGGATGGGTTGCCAATTATTTGACCTGGTGGGTGGTCCTTCGTCCATACGTGTAGACGGGGTTGCAGATGATCAGCAGCTGCGGTAGAGGGAATGTCTTCGATATCAGAAGATTATGCGGTTGGAGATGTCAATTCCCCCTGGACTTAAGAACATCCTGCAGAATCATCTTGGATTGTTGGGGCGAGAATGGAATTTTCTTAAGCAGTTGGAAGAGGTTCCCCCTGGATTGCTGATGGGAGTTCCTCTGGAACCTGAGAAGGTTCCCCTTGGACTGCGGATGGAAGAGTGATAATCCTAGAATCCTTTCTTGTGTCGATGTTTTGTATGTTTTCATCATCCGAGTCGGAAGAAACGTTGGATGGTAATGATTCTCTACGGATGGGAACTTTAGCTGTATCAAGTACTGGAACCTCGATGTTTGTTGCTTGATCCGGAGTAGAGCTTTCCCCCTCAACCGGTGAGGTGGAAGTATTGAGAGATGCTACTTCGGATAGCGAAGGACCAGATACATCAGCGTGCTGCTGTTGAGCTTCTTGAGACACAAGAACTTCGGATAACTTGGCTGTTTCTACAGGGTCGAAGAGATCGTCATAATTGACTTCAACAAGATTTAATGGACCCAAAGAGGCAGGAATATCACTTTCCAGGATTGCGGTGATTTCAGTGGATGGAGGGGTGTTGCGGATGTGATAGTCATCAAATTTCACATCGAAGCTTTCAATGATCAACCTTGTACGTCTAATGAGAACTCGATAAGCAACCTTGTTAGGGGAGTAACCAAGGAAGATGCCTTCATCAGACTTCGGTGTAAACTTCTTAAGCTGATCTCTGTTGTTGATCACAAAACATCTACACCTAAAGATATGAAAGAAGCGAACATTTGGCTTGCGATTGTTAAGGCCCTCATACGGTGTTTTATTGAGGCGTTTGCACACAATGCTTCGGTTTTGCACAAAGCATGCGGGTGCTACTGCTTCAGCCCAGAAGTAGAGAGGAAGGTGTGCAAAGTTGAGCATGGATCTGGCTGCTTCTACTAGAGTGCGGTTCCTTCTCTCTACTACCCCATTTTGTTGCGGTGTGTAGGGAGCTGAGAAGTTGTGAATGATGACCTTGGACACCAAGAAACTGTTGAGGAGATGATTAGTAAACTCGGTTCCATTATCACTGCGGATTCGTCGTACTGGCAGCTTTTTCTGAAGTTCGATTTCCTTGATGAAATTGATGAGAATCTGTGGTGTTTCTGACTTGAGTCTGAGGAAGAAAACCCATGGGAAGCGTGTGAAATCATCTACTATAACTAGTATGTACTTCTTGTGATGGAGACTGGCTACGGTTGATGGACCGCAGAGATCAATGTGAAGGAGCTCTAGTGGTTCAGAAATTGAAGAGTCAATCACCATGGGCTGACTTGCTTTGGATTGCTTTCCACATTCACATGCAGGGCAGAGAGTATCATTGCTGAACTTGAGAATAGGGAGTCCTCTGACTAGTTCTCCAGTGACCAAATTGTTGATGTATATGAAGTTGAGATGAGCTAGCTTGCGGTGCCATAGCCAGCTGACTTCGTATACTTCTTTGGATAGGAAACATAACTGCGGTTTGCCTATGATCAGAGAGACATCCAGAGGATACATAGTACCTTCGGATCGAGATTTGATCAAACATGTGTTCCTATCACTTGTCATTACATAGCAAAATTGATCATCAAATTCAACTCGATGGCCTGCCTTACATAGTTGGCCAGCACTGATGAGATTGTGTTTAAGGCTTTCTACATAAGCAACCTTTTAAATAGAAAAGTTCCCCATAATGAGAACACCATAACCTCGGATGATCCCATTCGCATTGTTGCCGAATGTAACATTTCCACCGTTGCAAATTGGCCTGAAATCCCGAAGGTATTCTAACCTTCCGGTCATGTGCAAGGAGCAGGCGTTGTCGATTAACCATTCTTCTTCTTGTTCCTCCTTTCACAAAGCCTGAGAATTACACGGTTAGTTTAGGCATCCAAACTAGTTTGGAGCCTGGGACAACATATGAGTTTCTGAATGATGCATGGACCGAGGTTGCAGGGACTGGTTTCTTGTCAACTTTTAATCCTAGTCCTGGGTGTTTGTGCAGTTTTGGAGTGTTGTGTGGTTTTGAAAAATTATGAGGTTTCTGACTCCAACTAGATTTGACATAGGATGAATCCTTTTGGTAACTACACTGACATTTACAGGTTGAGAATTTGTCTTTTGTTCTAACACCACGTTTGGTCAACGGTCTAAAGGATGAGTTGGGCTTGTGACCGGTCCGAGGTTGAAAAGATTTGACATGAGTGTTGTTTGGTTTCTAAAAAGTTTGTTTTGAAAAAGGTTTAGCACGTGTAGATCTTTGTGTCCTTTTTGTTGGATTTGGTAGAATACCCTTCCATTTGTTAAAATTTTGATGTGACTTTAAAAGTGTTTGAGTGGGTAAGATACATTTCCGTTTCGGATCATCTGAGGAATAGATTTGAAAACCATTGTTTTGAAAAGACTTTACACCTTTTTGGGTTGTGTCAGATGAATTAGGAATGACTGTTGAAATTATACATTCCTTTTTGTATGTTTTCTTGATGGGAGAGTTTTTCAAAAAATAGTGTGACAAAACAAATTTTTCTGGAGTTTTGGACTTTGGAAATCTGACATGCTTCTTGTTTTTCGAAAAGATTTGTCTATTTGTGCCTCGGGAGCGAATTTCGTTTTTGAAAGCCTTTTTTGCTAAAGTTTTTGGAGAACCGCAGTCCTTGATGTTCAACTGCGGTTTCCTGGAATTCTTAGAAAAATTTTGAAAACATGGGCTAGAGTCATCCGAACTTGAATATTCAGGGGTCTGAGAGCAGTGACCCACTTCAAAGTTCTCTATGGTTAATTCATGATGAATAGGCTGAAGAGTTACAGATCCTTTTACTGATGACTGCGGTAGTGATGATTTGACTACTGCAGAGTAAGTCTGAGTTGGGACTTCAGTATGACTTTTGTGGGACTTTTGATTACAGTGTGAGAGACTGCGGTCTGAGGGCAAAGATGGAAAGTCTTTCGAGACTTCGGGGCCCTCTATGACAATTTCTTCATCAACTAGAGATGAGGTTGGAGAGTTTGGGTAAATGGTGCCACAGATAGGAATTTGATCACATGTGTGACCCGAAACCTCAGGCACAATTTCCTCAATGACACAATTATTGCTTAGATTATGAAGTCTACCGAAGTGAGTTTTGATGTCTTCGGGAAAGGTCTTGTCATTGACTGGGAAATGAAATTCTCGGTCTGGATGGACATACAGTCTGTCTTTGTTGAATCGGGGTGAGGAATCCATTGCGGTAGGATATCCATTGGA
Organism: Lactuca virosa; assembly: GCF_052849685.1. Lineage (NCBI taxonomy): Eukaryota > Viridiplantae > Streptophyta > Magnoliopsida > Asterales > Asteraceae > Lactuca > Lactuca virosa. Next base: position 26,071,522 of record NC_136428.1, read on the forward strand.
CCAACCCCAATTGTATGTATTGTCCATGGTTCCATTATTTACCAAATTTTCAATGGCTTCACTTTCATTGAACAATTTTTCGATTAAGAGATTTAAATGTACAATTTCACTCTGAGCTAAATCTCTCTGGTTCAAAGCTATTTCTAATTGTGTTTCACTCAACATTCTTGCATCTTTCTCTAACTCTAAGTCCTTTTCTAACATAGCCATTTTGAGTCTTTTGTTATCCAGTCGTCCTCTCACATGGAACATCTCTTGGGACGCAATGTTCTTCTCATCTAAGGCTTTGTTATAGTCTGTAAGGACGGCAGCACACGTGTCATTAAGATCATCTATGTAAGGTTGATAGTCATGCATGCTATAGTTTAGAGTTTGGATCATGAGTTTTACCTGTTCGACGATGCTTAGAGTTCCATCCTTTGCCATGTAGCAGTAGTTCTTGTCCAGCTTTGTAGACCCATCATCATCCGCAGTTGCCAGCATGCAGATTTTCCCTTTTCCTTTGACACTGTTGATGGCTTCATCTTCGTCTCCGGATGACATGGGCTACGTATGCCCTTGCCTTTTCCTTATCTTCCAACTCTTGAGCCATTCTAAGGTAGAATGCTTTGTCTTTTACTACATTGGCCTTACAATCTCTTGCACAATGATTCTCTTTGTTGCATTTGTGGCAAATTACAACATTAGTCTTGTCTTCTGAGGGAGTACCGGAGTCAGTGGTTTGAGTAGACTGCGGTGCCTCCTTTGGTTGAGTATTTTGATATTGCGGTGGTGGATGAGAACTTTTGGAATATCGAGGATGGTTATTCTGGATACTGAAGTTACGGATGAATGGAGGTTTGTTGAACTGTTGATTCTGGTGGAAGGAAGGAGGTGGTAGACGGTTGAACTGTTGGCTAACCAGAGCAATAGCCTTCTGAAATTCTTCTTCATCATCATACTCTGAATCAGCTTCGTATGACTGCGGTGGAGTGTCATACGAGGGAGAGTAAGATTGATAATGTGGAGCTTGTGCAATGAGAGCAAGTGGTCCTCCGAAGTCAGCACAGTCTTTGAGTACGGTGGATTCTTGTGCTTGCAGTTCTCCATAGAGCTTGTAGAGTGACAAAGAATGAATCTTTCTATCGCCTTGGACTATCATCTTAGCCGTAGTCCAATGTCTTCCCAAACCATTAAGAAACTGAAGATTTGTTTCATGGTTACTGCGGATGGTGCCCGCATTGGATAACTTGGTGACTATTAGGGTGAATCTTTTGAAGGAGTCTTCCAAGCTTTCGCCAGTATGAGCTTTGAAGTTGTTGAACTCATTAAGTGCGGTAGTAAACTTCTTGTCTTGTGCTTGTTCTGAGCCTTCATACAAATTCTTGAGAACTTCCTAGATCTCTTTTGCTGATTTGCAATTTATGATAATATTGAAGTTGTCAGGAGCAACTCCACAGGAGATTTCATAAAAAGCAACATCATCATTGTCCATTTTATCGAGATCATCCTTGGTGGGACGGTTCATGACTGGTTGACCTCCTCCTAGTCTGGTTGTAGCACCGTCAGTTTGGACTGGTGTAAGAACTGGGACATGTGGTCCTTCTTCTACGGATCGCCATACATCTCTACCAAGTCTCCTTAAGTATCTTTCCATTCTTTGGGACCAGTGATGATACTCATTTGCTACCAGTATTGGGGCTCGATTAGAACCACCAACACTGTTGGAAACATTCAGAGATAATGATTGTGCCATTTTTTGAAGTTTTTTTTAAAAGATGAGCTTCAGTGGTATAGAAGGCCCTTTGAAAATCAGAGTTCCGTTTTTCAAAAAGCAACCACTATGGCTCTGATACCAATTGTTGAGAGAAAAAACTTTAAGACACACTTGAACAAACGTTAGAACAAGTATAAATGCGGAATAGTTAATCTCGAAGGATCTAAAAGCTCAACAATAATATTAATAAGTTAGAGTTAGATAGTTAGAGAGTTAGTTGCGGAAAGGTAAAGAAATGAAATGACAACAATTGTTATATCAAGAATACACATAAGTTGATTCATAACGAGGAATGCATTCAAACCAAGTTAATAAGTGAGATCAAACTTAGTGATTAAGTCACAAGAGACTTGCTCCGAAGAGAGATTGTAATCAGTTATGTTCTAGTAAGTTTTGAGAGTAAGAAGTGATGCGTAGATAGAGAGAAATATAGAGGATAACTTCAGAGATGTGTATTCAGATTCTTCGATTAATTCACTACTGAAACAATAAGAATGAGCTCTATTTATAGAGACTCAAGAAGTTACATTGAATCACTCTCTAAGAGTAGGCATGCAAGGCATACTGGAGAATAGAGAGTATTACAGAAAGACAAATAAACTAAGTAAAGTAGAATGACTGCGGTTGACTAGACGACTTCGGATGCGGTTGCTGAATAAGAAGCTTGACCGCGGTGGCTTATTGGCTGCGGTGGTTGAAGTTCAAGAGGGTCACTTTTTCATGATTCAACAGAGTCTCAAGACATAAGGCTCAAGGCATATGGCTTGTGACATAAAGCATAAGGCATACTTAGGATTTAGGCTTATAAGCAAAGGTCCACTTCCACCTTAACTACCTCCACACCCCATACCCCACACCTACCCACCCATCTACCAAACTTTATCCCCACCCACACCCACACCCATACCCATACCACCCACCTCACCCACATCCACAAAAACACTCTCACATCCACCCATCCTCACCATACATAACATATACCGCTAATCAGACATAAACTTATCACATACCTACCTACACCTATACTTATGTTCCTATTCCCAAAAGCCCATGTCGTAGCCTACCAGCTCACCCCACCTCCAACTCACCTACAAATCCATACCACACACCCTACACATCCTATCACCAACCCAACCTCTTATAACCTTTTTTTACTAATATTTAACCCTTCATGTTTGAGTGTAGATATTTTGAGTTTATTCCAATTTTAAGTTTATACATTTTGAGTTTATTTAACTATTTATGCATTTTAAATGCTATTTGTTCAGGTATATTTAAAATTTAACCATATACTCCTACCCACCTCACCCATATACCACCCAACCTAAAATACACACCCCCCGAACATGGGACAAAAGTCAAAATAACTTACCAACTAATCAAAAATACTACTTTTAAGATCACACAAATACTTTATAATTTTTAAAGAGCACAGTCAAATTCTAAGATATCATATTTCACCCATTTTTTAGTTGATAAATTACATTAATCTTGTACATGTTATAAGTTTATAAATTATTAAAAACGTAATATTTATCTAAAATCATTTAATTTTGACATAAAACATAAAACAAAAAAAACAATTATGTTTTTAGCGAGTTTTATTTTGACAATATATATATATATATATATATATATATATATATATATATATATATATATATATATATATATATATATATATATATATATATATATATTCAAAAAACTCAAAATTGAAGATTTGTCAAGAATTTCAAAATTAAAGATTTGTCAAAAGTTTTAAAATGAATATATTCTCAATCCGGTAATATATTCAAAAAATTTAAAATTGAAGATTTATCAAAAATTTCAAAACTGAAGATTTGTCAAAAATTTCAAAATGAATATATTCTCAATCCGGTAAATCGCCTTACAGTTTCTTAATTCGCATTACCCCCAACATAATCTGAACCGCTAGGGTTTATTTTTTCGTTGTTCTCTCATGGGGTCACCGTTGCCTCTCTGTTCCTCCACCCCGACTCCGCCACATCGCCCCTCAGCCATATCGATAACATCAGGTTCCTTCCGCCGTCGTATTAGTGTTCCTGCAGTGCTCCTGCTCGGCGGATGGATTGGTTACTTGTTCTAGAATTGTGTCGGTGGCATACCGGAGCGATAAGATCTCAATAACTGATTTTGGTGCTGTCGAAGATGGTAGAACGCTGAATACGAAATCGTTCAGGGAGGCGATTAACCGGATTGAGCATTTGAAGAGGAGAGGAGGGACGCTTCTTCACATTCCTCCTAGTGTTTATCTAACAGATAGGTTCAATCTTACTAGTCGAATGACTCTATATCTAGCTAAAGGTGCTGTTATCCAAGCTACACAGGTACTCATATCCATTTTAACTTTTTGCTCTTCGTTAATTGCAAAAATCTTAGAAATCTACACACAGATTTCGTACCTTAAAACAAGTTTCAGTAGCTGGAATACTTCAAATTGGAAGTCATTTCAATAATTTTTCTATACTCTGTCTTTTCATTGATTTTGTCACACCCCAAAACCGGAACGGCGAATTCGTTCGGGGGTGGAGGACGTCATGTACAGTATCACAACAATGCATAGTAATAAACAAGCAACAACATCATCCATTGCATTAATAATATAATTTCATACAAGTGTGTTCTGTCAAGTTATATACACACCAAAAATATGAATCAAAATAAAAGATGAGTCTTGAACGAGCTCCATCTTCTCAAAAGCTGGCTCCGGTACCTGTCTACTGGTGACCTGAGAATACAAGTTATTTTGAAAGAGTTTATCAGCTTTAAAGTTGGTGAGATCATAAGTATATTAGTGTCTGTATTTGTATGAAAGTGTTTGTAAGTCTGTAATTGTATAAGGTGTAAAAGTTTGTAATTGTTTGAACTCCCCTACAAAACCCTATGTTTCCTACTAAAAGTAGCCTTCTACCAAGGCATCTAGTATCTGTGTGTATCTCTTGTAAGAGTGTATTTTCCCAAATCTGACTATCATTAACCAAAAATATAGTTTTTACATTATTGTTTATTGTGTGAAGATCACAAAGTGAATGTAATGGGAAAATGAAATAATACTGTAGTGTTGTATTAAGTAACTACTGTTGTACTAACTACCTTAAACCAATTTTTATTGAAAGTACCATGTGATCGGCCTGTACCCAGCTACCGACTATAGAACGCGACAATGTAAGATGTCGGAAGAAATGACGTTTGCCACCCGTAGACTTGCAAGTCCCACTGTAGCGAGCAGCGAGGTGTATGATAGTCAATGCAGTATAGATCTATACACAAACTCATACGCTCCCCACTTAAGGAGATTCTAGATACAAAATAGTCATGACAGGTAGTGCCATGCCCCGTTACGTGGCTCACATAACTGCAGTAGTGTTCTAGTATATGTATGTGCTAGTTGTATTGTGTGTTCTCTCCTTGTCTAGCATGTATGTATGTTCTCTTTGTATAGTATTGTTTGTTTCTCATCATAGTATTTTCTATCTGTATGTTATGTTCTCTCTGTATAGTATTGACTCATGTATGAACTGACTCTTTGTATGTTTCACTGTTCTAGTAATAGTATTAGTATATCCCTAAACTATACCTATTATAGCTTACTAGTAATGTTGTTTGAATGTATGAACATGTGTGCATACCTTTGCTACCCAAAGGTATTGAACTGAATGAAAGAAGGAACTTTTATACCTATATACATATACATAATATATATATAACTAGGATTCAAACGACCTTCGGACAAATAACCTGAATACCCTAAGTCCACAACCAAACAAGGAACAGGAAGTAAGGTGAGCAATCAGTCCTAAGTCCTTTCAATCCTACTTATATAACTATATCTATATAAGTACACATTTAACAGAATATAAGTTTAAAAGGGTATAATAAAAGTATTTGATATGTGAAAGAGTTTGTAAAACAGTTTGATAACACAGTTTGAAAAGTAAGAAATCTACTTGTTTGGTAGTTATTAATCACATGTGATTGATATAATAACTATAATAGTTCAACTTGTATCCCCCCCTCATAAAAGCATTTAAAATCATTTAAAAGGTTGATTAAGGGGTATGAACTCACCTGTAGTGAGTGTTTTGGATGAACGGATAGTATAGGATGCTAAGTGTCAAGTGAAGACTTGAACACACACAAGGATCCTAGTTAACATATAATCACACATATATGTATCCAATTAGTCATTTAGTAACTAATCAACCAAGTTAAGACATCCTAAGACATGTAAAACACTTGATTTAAGTGTTATAAGTACTAAGGATTGCATCTAAGGGTTGTAGGACTTGGCTATTGAGTTTGGGGTCCAAGGGTAAACTCTTTTGGAGTTTACGGTTTTGGGACCAACTCTCATTGAGTTTACGGTCGTAAACCCATGATTTTACGGCCGTAAACTCATGGTACATTTACCATTTTGTGTTTTGAAGCTTTAAAGGTCATAAGAAGATTTCCTACTTCATGTTTAAGCCTTAGGAAGTGATTAGGGCACCATTTCACCCCTTTGTGGAGTTTACGGTCCTTGGACCATTTCTCCTTGGGTTTACGGCCGTAAACCCAAATGGTTTTTGGTCTTTTTGATGTTTTAAGTCCTAAGCACATCAAGGATGGTATCTAGACTAGTATCCAAGGCTTGGTAAGGGACTAGGGCACACTTTGGCCCCTTCATTAGGGTTTACGGTCCAAGAACATCTTGGACCGTAAACACATTTGATCTTGTGTTTCCTTATGTTTTCTAGATGATTAAGAATTGTAGCAAGTCTTATAACACACTAGGGTAAGAGTACTTACTATGTAGAAGCTTGAATAGGTGTTAGAAGTCCAAGAACACTAGTGTGTGTTCTTGGTGTTCTTGGTGAAACTTGAAGATCTACACATATGGAATGATTTCACGGATGGAATCATGTAAGATCACTAGACTAAGTAAGATATCAACTTTTTAGGGTAAGAAACACTTACAAAGTTGAAGATCAAGAAGGAAAATCGGATGGTACTTGAGAGGATTTGAGTTTTGGATCTTGAAAATGTGAAAAAGTGGTAAATATGACTAAGTGTCATATTTATAACCCCTTAGGGTTTACGGCCGTAAACACCTTGTTTAGGCCGTAAACTCCAAACTCTTGGAGTTTTAGGAGATTATTGTTGCACAATAAACGCTAGGGAATCCTCTCTCCTGTTATCTCCTAAAGTACTAGGCTTTAGAACACTCAAACTGACTCTACACAGATCAAAAGTTAGCAGAAACTGTTCTGACTTCTATTGAAGTGAATGGTTGTACAGAATAGGAATTTCGGGTTGTCACATCATCCCTCCATTAGAAGAAATTTCGTCCCGAAATTAGAGTTACTAATAACTAAGTAAAAAGACGAGGATATTTCAGTTTCATGTGATCCTCTCGCTCCCAAGTGAATTCAGGTCCTCGCTTGGCGTTCCAGCGAACCTTCACTATCCGGATACGGCTTTGTTTCGTTTGCTTGACCTCCCGGTCCGTGATCTCTACAGGTTCTTCCACGAAGTTGAGGCTCTCGTTGATCTCGATCTCGTCGAGTGGGATTACAAGAGTCTCGTCGGACAGACACATTTTCAAGTTCGAGACGTGGAAAGTAGAATGTACGTTACTGAGTTCGCATGGTAAGTTAAGTTTGTAAGCTACAAGGCCGATTCTTGCAAGAATCTCGAAAGGCCCTATGTATCTTGGATTTAGCTTTCCACGCTTTCCAAAGCGTATTAAGCCCTTCCAGGGTGAGACCTTCAATAGAACACGGTCGCCCACCTGGAATTCCAACGGTTTCCTTCGTTTATCAGCGTAGCTTTTCTGTCGGTCTCTAGAGGCTTTCAATCGTTCATGAATCTGAACGATCTTCTCTGTCATTTCTCGAATGATCTCCGGACCCGTGGGAGTGCTTTCAGGAACTCGTCCTTTAGCTAACTGGGTATCACCCACCTCAGCCCAGCACAGAGGGGATCTGCACTTTCGGCCATAGAGGGCCTCGAATGGAGCAACCTTTATGCTCGTGTGATAACTGTTGTTGTAGGAAAATTCGACAAGGGGTAAATGAGTATCCCATGCTTTCCCAAAGTCGATTACACAGGCTCGCAACATATCTTCCAAGGTTTGGATAGTCCTCTCCCTCTGTCCGTCGGTCTGTGGATGGTAGGCTGTACTCATGTACAGCCTAGTTCCTAGGGAACTTTGTAGGGAACTTTGTAGGGAACTTTGTGCAGTCGTACAATCTCCCGTATGTAAGTTCTTGTAAGCTTCTCCATCTTGTCTGTTTCTTTGATAGGCAGGAAGTGTGCGAACTTAGTCAATCTGTCGACGATGACCCATATGGTATCAAGTCCACCCGTTGTCTTGGGCAACTTGGTTAGGAAGTCCATAGTGATCCGCTCCCACTTCCATTCAGGTATCTTCGGTTGCTGGAGTAATCCTGACGGTTTCTGGTATTCGACCTTGACCTTGGCGCAAGTAAGGCATTTACTCACGAAGGTAGCAATCTCTGCTTTCATGTTAGGCCACCAATATAGCCTTTTAAGATCCAGATACATCTTATCTGAACCTGGGTGGACAGAATAACGAGTGTTGTGTGCCTCGGTCATGACCAAGTCTCTGAAACCACCGAGTTTCGGGGTCCAGATCCGATCCATGAGATAATAAGCTCTGCCACCCTTAACCTCCATGTTCTTATCCATCCCTCTCAGTGATTCACCCGCCACATTTTTAGGTTTCAAAGCGTCGAGCTGAGCCTCCTTAATTTGTGTGGACAAGTGTGAATGGATAGTCATAGTCAAAGATTTGACTCTACGACCAGAATATTCTTTCTGACTTAGGGCGTCAGCTACTACGTTGGCTTTACCCGGATGTGACACCCAAATTATTGCAAAAATTTTAAACTTTTAAAACGCATCTTAAATTAAATTAAAACAACTGAAATAGTCATAACATAATCCATCAACTTAATAGTCATATAAAATAAGTGCGGAAGTAATAATAATAATAAGGTCCCAACAAAAATAACTAGTAGCGATGTCCCGGTGCTCCATGTCAAGCCTTAGCCTCTTTAATCTTAACACCTGAAAAGTTATAAGGGAAACCGTAAGCACAAAGCTTAGTGAATTCAAACACATACATTGTACTAACATTCATATTTACTAACCCTAATCCATTTTCCATTTATAATTATATGATAAGGGCAAAGAACGAATCAATGCCTATAATACAAGAAGGACTTGTAGGTTTGAACCGCACCGGGAAGATCCCGTATCATTTGGCCCTAATCACTGCACCTCACGATGAGTATAACATTGGTGATCTTACCTACCCACCGCACCGGTAAATCCGTATCCTTTGGTGGTGTCCCCATATCCATAATTAGTTACATACAGTGCATATGTACGAATTAAAACAATGGTTATATAGCATGCCTTTATAATAAATTCAAATAATCACACACGAGCTAACTAGCAAACGCAAACATCAATACAACGGTGTGAGAGAACTCACCTTGAGTGAGTAGTAAGGATAGCTAACAATCAAATAATGCTACCAAGCTTGAGCAAACTTCAAAACCTCACCTAAGAAGGACTAAAGGTTAGAAAGGAGAAGTAATGAAGCTATGAGTTGAGAAAAGAGTAATCACAGCAAGGTCTCCAAAAACAGACCTGCTGTTCAAGACAGATTTACTGCAAAATCTAAAACAGAAACATAGCTTTAACTAAATTTTATAGGAAACTATGATTGCTCAGGATTCCAGAACTATAAAGAACTCCTTCTAACTCCAAAAGATGAATTAAATATGAATTTTACAAAATGGTGTATCACTTCTGTCTCTAACAATACAGTCAAGTGATGTTGGGCAATTCTACCCAACTTGTGAGTAGAATTCGTCCAAACACAAATTCAGAGAAGTAAAGGACAAACAACTGAAAGTCTCAGAGTTGGAATTGAATGAAAAGCATCTCCCAAACTCCAGATATAAAATTCACATTGTGGACAATCACATCACTAGCAAAAGCTGGTGACTGCCCACTGATCTGGAGTGTGGATCCATTCTAACCAATTTATAATTTGAAATAACACCCCATCTACTCCAGATCTTAAATGCATAATATCAGGAACATATAGAAACTTGGAATCACTCTGGATCCTTTTCCAAGCCTTAGAAATGATGAAAACAAAATGACATATCAGAACAGACCCGGATCAGACCTAACAACAAAGATGCCATTCTTTCGCATAGATAAAGTCCTTATCAGTGAGGTTGACCTGCTTAAGAAAGTTAGCCAACTCAATTTTTGAACTTTGGGAACTGGTTTGGGGTCCTTTTGAGTTCTAGAGCTCAAGATATGAGTTTTACAAAATGACAACAGATCTGATGGAAAACAGAATCGTAGCCACCCGTTATTCCTTTTTGGCTTATCCATCCTTCTCCCTTTGAAACACATTTTAAGATGTGTTCCTCATCCCAATTTAGTCCCCATGATCATGGTGGTACTTAAAAGGGTTAGGTATCATTAGGATTTCATTTTGCCACAAGATTGTAATAATAATCAACATGAAAATGAACATAAAGCACATAAAATCACCATTCTCCTTTTTAGGGTTTCCTTGATCTTTTGCAACATGTAATTCCCTAGATCCATCATCCACCATATATGGGGTGAAGATAGGATCTTGAGATGATGTATAACATACAATTCTTTGCAAATAACAAAAGAGATACAAATCAAATAAGAAGGAGAAGAAGTGAAGATGAAATCATAAAACTAGCACAAGGTTATGAATCAAGTTGTAAGAAATGATAAGGAGGTTCATACCAATATGAATCAAGGCTGGAAATGAACAAGAATTAAGCTCCAAACAACAGCCCCTTGGCTGCTCTTGATCCCAACGAGAGAGAGAAGGACGATGTGAGAGAGAGAGAGAGTAGGGTTTAGAGTGTTTTTCTTGTGTGTGTTCCAAATGACTCAATTAACACATTAAGTACTATTTACTAGATGGACTTTGCAAATAGGCCCATAGCCCATGGACTTCAATAAAAGGAGTTTACAAGATGATCAAAAGAGTCCAATAACATAAGAAATCAGACCTTGGTTGAATAAATTAACCCAAGGTTACAAGAATAATTAAATTAAAATAACCAAACGTACCGAGAAAAACCGGGGCGTTACAACTCTCCCCCACTAAGAACGGACTTCGTCCTCGAAGTCAACTCCTAGAAACTGATCCGGGTAATGAGCCCGCATCTCGCATTCCGGGTCCCAAGTCCATTCCGAATCCTTCCTATGTTGCCACTGCATGTTAACCAGGTTTATAGTCTTGTTGCGGAGAGCTTTCGTCTTTCGTTCAGCGATTGGTTTCTCAACATAATTGAGACATTCGTCAATATGTATGTCCTCCAGTGGTATCACAGCGGTCTCGTCAACAACGCATTTTCGTAACTGAGACACGTGGAACGTATTATGAATTAGACTAAGCTCGTCAGGCAGCTCTAAACGGTAAGCCACCTTTCCCACACGGGCTATGACCTTGTAGGGTCCAATGAAGCGGGGTCCAAGCTTTCCCCGCTTTCGAAATCGAATCACACCTTTACAGGGGGAGACTTTGAACAACACATAATCTCCCACCTGGAACTCAAGATTGGAGCGTCTTTTGTCGGCATAACTTTTATGACGACTCCTCGCTGTGACCAAATGATCCCGAATCACTTGGATTTTCTCCATAGTCCGTAGCACGATATCGGTACTCCCAAGTACCCTCTGCCCAACCTCGCCCTAACAAACGGGCGTCCTGCACTTCCTCCCATACAAGGCTTCATACGGAGGCATTTTAATGCTCGAGTGATAGCTGTTGTTATAAGAAAACTCAGCTAGATGTAGATGGTCATCCCAACTACCCCCAAAATCAATCGCAGATGCCCTAAGCATGTCCTCCAAGGTCTGAATCGTCCGCTCACTCTGCCCGTCTGTCTGCGGATGGAAGGCGGTGCTAAAATGTAATCGTGTGCCCAAATCCTCTTGAAAATTCCTCCAGAACCAAGAAGTAAATCGGGTTTCGCGATCGGAGACGATAGAAACGGGCACCCCATGTAATGAGACAATCTCCCGAACAAAGATCTCGGCTAATTTCTCTGCCGGTGGGCTCTCCTTTATAGCCAGAAAGTGAGCACTCTTAGTCAAACGATCAACAATCACCCATATCGTATCGGCTCCTCGGGCAGTTCTAGGAATTTTTGTAATGAAGTCCATGGTTAGATGCTCCCATTTCCATTCAGGAATCTCCAATGGTTGCAACTTCCCATGCGGTTTCTGGTGTTCCTTCTTGACCTTCCGACAGGTCATACATTCTTCCACAAATCGAGCCACATCATTCTTCATTCCATGCCACCAGTAAGCCTCCTGAAGGTCCCGATACATTTTAGTAGCACCAGGATGGATATAAAATTTTGACTTATGAGACTCATCCATTAGGGTTTTCCGATTTCCCCCGGTATATGGAACCCAAACCCTACCGTAGCGAGTCAGCAAACCCCGCCCGTCTCGTTCCATCTTAGGCAACTCTTTCCCAATCTTCTCACGCCTGATGTTTTCCTCCAGTATTGCCGTCTTTTGGGCGTCCCGGATCAGTTCTAACAAAGACGACACCATCGTGATCCGGAGACACTTAGCTCGAATCGGTTCGACAGATTGTTTACGACTGAGAGCATCAGCTACCACATTAGCTTTACCGTGGTGGTAGTGAATTTCACAATCAAAATCTTTTACCACATCCAACCATCTGATCTGCCTCATGTTCAAATCCCGCTGCTCGAACAAATATTTCAGACTCTTATGGTCAGTGTATATGATAAACTTCACTCCATAGAGATAGTGTCTCCAAATCTTAAGAGTGAAAACAACAGCCCCAAGCTCCAAATCATGAGTGGGGTAGTTTTGTTCGTGGGGTTTCAGCTGTCGGGAGGCATATGCTATTACCCTATCTCGTTGCATTAACACGACACCAAGACCTTGAAGCGATGCATCACAATAAACCACCATATCCTCAACCTCATCAGGTAAGGCCAAAATCGGAGCATCACACAATCGTTTCCTCAACTCATCAAACGCCAACTGCTGCTCCGGGCCCCAAACGAATTTCACTGATTTCTTGGTCAATCGGGTGAGTGGCAAGGCGATTTTAGAGAATTTTTCAATGAACCTCCGGTAATAACCGGCTAAACCCAAGAAACTGCGAATTTCAGAAGGTGTTTTTGGAATATTCCATTGTTTAACCGCATCAACCTTGGCTTGATCGACCTTAATACCGTGTTTGTTTACCACATGCCCCAAGAACTGAACTTCATCCAACCAAAATTCACATTTTGAGAATTTAGCATAAAGCCTTTCTCTTGCCAGAGTTTCCAGAATCTCCCGAAGGTGTTGCTCATGCTCCTCTTTGCTCTTAGAATAGACCAAGATATCATCTATGAACACTATGACCGAACGGTCAAGCATCGGGCTACACACCCGGTTTATGAGATCCATAAACGTTGCGGGTGCATTGGTGAGCCCAAAAGGCATCACCACGAACTCAAAGTGCCCATAACGAGTATGGAATGCTGTTTTCTCAATGTCTTCTTCACGAACCCGCATCTGATGGTAACCGGAACGTAAATCAATCTTGGAAAACCAAGACGCTCCCTGAAGCTGATCGAAAAGATCGTCAATACGTGGCAACGGGTACCTATTCTTTATCGTGCGCTTCTTTAGCTCCCTATAATCAATACACATTCGTTGGGATCCATTTTTCTTCTTCACAAAGAGAATAGGAGCACCCTAAGGCGAGCAGCTTGGCCGTATAAACCCTTTATCACTTAGTTCTTGAAGTTGATCTTGGAGCTCTTTTATTTCAGGTGGTGCCAAGCGGTAAGGAGATTTCGCTACCGGAGTCGCACCTGGCACCAAATCAATGCGAAACTCCACTTGCTGAATAGGTGGCAAGCCAGGGAGTTCCTCCGGAAAGACACCGCTGAAATCGGAAACGATAGGAACGTCGTCTAGTGTTATAGCAGAAGAGCAAGAAGCCATGGCCAGGCGGGGAATGTCCCCCTGAATAATAAGTTCTCCTCCTCTAGGGTTTTGAACACGAACTTGCTTCTTACGACAGTGGATTTCTGCATCAAACGCATCAAGCCAATCCATGCCTACGATAACGCAGAGCTCTCGCATCGCAATAGGGATAAGATCAATGGGGAATTCAACTCCAGAAAACTCGAGAGTGCAATCCTGATAAACATCGGTAACATAAATAGTGCGGTTGTCGGCAACTTCGACAACCATTGGGCGAGCCAATTTTCCGATACTACGCCCCAAACGATTAATAAACGTGCGAGATACAAAAGAATGGGTAGCACCGCTATCAAACATAACAACAGCGGGCTCGGAATCTAGCAAATAAGTGCTTGATTCACCACATACAATCATGTAAACAATTCTAACTACCATTTATTAAATAATGCAAGGGTGGAGAGAAAGGAGAAAAAAAAAAGAAATTTACCTGCCACTGTCGTGGTAATCACCGGCTCATCTGCAGTCATCTGGTGAGCACGACCTCGTGTCACGATAGTGGGTCCCTTAGAAGTCGATGCAATTGCAGGATTTGTACCCCCGTCTCCTTTACCAGCCTTCAACTTCGGGCATTCGGGCTTCTTGTGTCCCGTCTCGTTGCAGTGATAGCAGACGGGACCAGCAGAAGTAATCTGAGGAATTGCACTCGCAGAGGGAGCCCTACAATTCTTCCAATGATGCCCTGGCTTTTTGCAGTTGTAGCATATCAACGGATTTTTCTCGCCCTGACCTGAAGACGGCATGTACTCATACCTTGACTTACCACCCTGCTTTTGCTTTTTCTGGGAATCTCCGGATGTCTTGGAAGAGGTGTCATTGGCCTTCCTCTTGGACTGGGTCTGCAACTCGATTTCCCTCTTCCTCGCTGCATCCATGATCGCGGATAAAGTCGGGAACTCCTGCATGCTAACGAATTCCCGAATCTCGGTACGTAGAATGGCAGTGTATCGGCTGACTAACCAGGCCTCGTTCCCAGCAAACGAGGGACAAAAAGATAGCATCTCTAAGAACTTGGCGTTCAGGTCGCTAACGGACTCGGTAGTCTGCTGTAAGGCCATTAACTCTTGTTGCATCCGCTGCTACTCCACCTTAGGATATTGTGCCTCGAACCTCTCCACAAATTGGGCCCAAGACATGGCCCTCACTTCTTCTTCGTTTAATAGAGCAGTGATGGTGTTCCACAATGTCTTTCCCCTTTTTCGCAGCTGATTCATGGCGATCACAACTTTGTACTGGTCCGGACATCCAACAGTCATGAAGGCGCCCTCAACATATGACATCCAGTGCTTAGCAGCAACTGGGTCGGATTCACCGTTCCAAAGAGGACAGCTACACTTGCTGAACTTCTCGAAGTAGTATGCCGAATCCTGAACGGGCGGAGCCGGTAACGCTCCCCCGGGAATAGCTGCGAGGCGCTCATCCAGAAGAGCACCGACTTGGTTGATTATGTCATTGGTCACACCCGGGATTAGTTCGTTGAAAGCGTTATTGAATTCCTCACTGACATTCTCCCTAACTTGCTCCATTTGGAGCTGATTAAGTCGAGCAGGCGGAGCCATCTGTATCCGTAGAAGGAGGAAAATATTTAGAAATAATTCAGCCTAGATATTTCTAGGAAGACGAAACACTGAGCTTGCCGAAAATTTCTCAACCTTGCCCCGACCCGAAACCGGCACCGATGTTTCAAATAGTAGGGGCCCTTCTACTACCTTCCACACAAGTTCTAATTTCGCATTCGCGTCTAGTTTCAAAATTTCCAGCTCGCTCTAGCCGTTAATTTTACAACTCTCTCACATGTTAACACTAAATAAGTGTGTAATCTAACATTTTAAGACTAGTAGAATCCAATTCATAGTCAACAATTTAACATAAACATTTAACATAAGAAATAAGGCTTACTTCGCTGGCCGACTGGCACACCGCGACATCTTCCACTACTAGTCTTCAGAAAGTTTGAAAAATCTTTTAAAAAGAAAATAAACTCTTATAGAGCCTCAAATTTGAGTCTAGAACATCCACAAGAATGCCTAGTTCCCTCAAACTGTGGCTCTGATACCAACTTGTGACACCCAAATTTTTGCAAAAATTTTAAACTTTAAAAACGCATCTTAAATTAAATTAAAAAAACTGAAATAGTCATAACATAATCCATCAACTTAATAGTCATATAAAATAAGTGCGGAAGTAATAATAATAATAAGGTCCCAACAAAAATAACTAGTAGCGATGTCCCGGTGCTCCATTTCAAGCCTTAGCCTCTTTAATCTTAACACCTGAAAAGTTATAAGGTAAACCGTAAGCACAAAGCTTAGTGAATTCAAACACAGACATTATACTAACATTCATATTTACTAACCCTAATCCATTTTCCATTTATAATTATATGATAAGGGCATAGAACGAATCAATGCCTATAATACAAGAAGGACTTGAAGGTTTGAACCGCACCGGGAAGATCCCCTATCATTTGGCCCTAATCACCGCACCTCACGATGAGTACAACGTTGGTGATCTTACCTACCCACCGCACCGGTAAATCTGTATCCTTTGGTGGTGTCCCCATATCCATAATTAGTTACATACAGTGCACATGTACAAATTAAAACAATGGTTATATAGCATGCCTTTATAATAAATTCAAATAATCACACACGAGCTAACTAGCAAACGCAAACATCAATACAACGGTGTGAGAGAACTCACCTTGAGTGAGTAGTAAGGATAGCTAACAATCAAATAATGCTACCAAGCTTGAGCAAACTTCAAAACCTCACCTAAGAAGGACTAAAGGTTAGAAAGGAGAAGTAATGAAGCTATGAGTTGAGAAAAGAGTAATCACAGCAAGGTCTCCAAAACAGACCTGCTGTTCAAAACGGATTTACTCCAAAATCTAAAACAGTAACATAGCTTTAACTAAATTGTATAGGAAACTTTGATTGCTCAGGATTCCAGAACTATAAAGAACTCCTTCTAACTCCAAAAGATGAGTTAAATATGAATTTTACAAAATGGTGTATCACTTCTGTCTCCAACAATACAGTCAAGTGATGTTGGCCAATTCTACCCAACTTGTGAGTAGAATTCGGCCAAACCAAAATTCAAAGAAGTAAAGGACAGACAATTGAAAGTCGCAGAGTTAGAATTGAATGAAAAGCATCTCCTAAACTCCATATATAAAATTCACATTGTAGACAATCACAGCACTAGCAAAAGCTGGTGACTGCCCACTGATCTGGAGTGTGGATCCATTCTAACCAATTTATAATTTGAAATAACACCCCATCTGCTCCAGATCTTAAATTCATAATATCAGGAACATATAGAAACTTGGAATCACTCTGGATCGTTTTCCAAGCCTTAGAAATGATGTAAACAAAATTACATATCAGAACAGACCCGGATCAGATCTAACAGCAAAGATGCCATTCTTTGCCACAGATAAAGTCCTTATCAGTGAGGTTGGCCTGCTTAAGAAAGTTAGCCAACTCAATTTGTTAACTTTGGGAACTAGTTTGGGGTCCGTTTGAGTTCTAGAGCTCAAGATATGAGTTTTACAAAATGACCACAGATCTGATGGAAAACAGAATCGTAGCCACCCGTGATTCCTTTTTGGCTTATCCATCCTTCTCCCTTTGAAACACATTTTAAGATGTGTTCATCATCCCAATTTAGTCCCCATGATCATGTTGGTACTAACAAGGGTTAGGTATCATTAGGATTTCATTTTTCCACAAGATTGTAATAATAATCAACATGAAAAAGAACATAAAGCACATAGAATCACCATTCTCCCTTTTAGGGTTTCCATGATCTTTTGCAACATGTAATCCCCTAGATCCATCATCCACCATATATGGGATGAAGATAGGATCTTGAGATGATGTATAACATACAATTCTTTGCAAATAACAAAAGAGATGCAAATCAAATAAGAAGGAGAAGAAGTGAAGATGAAATCATAAAACTAGAACAAGGTTATGAATCAAGTTGTAAGAAATGATAAGGAGGTTCATACCAATATGAGTCAAGGCTGGAAATGAACAAGAATTAAGCTCCAAACAATAGCCTCTTGGCTGCTCTTGATCCCAAAGAGAGAGAGAATGATGATGTGAGAGAGAGAGAGAGAGTAGGGTTTAGAGTGTTTTTCTTGTGTGTGTTCCAAATGACTCAATTAACACATTAAGTACTATTTACTAGATGGACTTTGCAAATAGGCCCATAGCCCATGGACTTCAATAAAAGGAGTTTACACGATGATCAAAACAGTCAAATAACATAAGAAATCAGACCTTGGTTGAATAAATTAACCTAAGGTTAGAAGAATAATTAAATTAAAATAACCAAACGTACCGAGAAAAACCGGGGCGTTACACCGGATGATAACGAATTTCGCATTCGTAGTCACTGAGTAGCTCGACCCACCGTCGTTGTCTCATGTTGAGCTCTTTCTGGTCGAATATATGTTGTAGGCTTTTGTGGTCTGTAAAGATAGTGCTTTTTGTACCGTACAAGTAGTGTCTCCAGATCTTCAGAGCAAACACAACTGCTCCTAGCTCAAGATCATGGGTAGTGTAGTTGACCTCGTGTGTCTTTAGCTGTCTCGAGGCATAGGCGATGACCTTACCTCGTTGCATCAGAACACAGCCGAGCCCTTGATTTGACGCATCGCAATAGACATCGAAGTCTTCTATCCCTTCGGGGAGGGATAGTATTGGTGCGGTGCATAAGGCTCGCTTGAGCGTTTGGAACGCTCTCTCCTGCTTCTCTTCCCAGTCAAAGGCCACGCCTTTCTGGGTCAGTGTTGTAAGAGGTTTCGCGATGCGGGAGAAGTTCTGAATGAACCTGCGATAGTAGCCAACGAGGCCTAGAAATTGACGAATTTCTGTAGGCGTCTTCAGTGCTGACCAGCTCTCAATGGCTTTGATTTTGGAAGGGTCCACGTGTATTCCCTCTTCGCTAACCACGTGCCCTAAGAATTCGACTCTTCGGATCCAAAATTCGCATTTCAAGAACTTCGCATAGACCTTCTCCGAACGTAGTGTTTCTAAGACTAGTCGCAGATGTTGACTATATTCCTCCTTACTACGAGAGTAGATGAGTATGTCATCGATGAAGACGATGACGAACTGATCCAAGTAAGGATGACACACCCTATTCATTAAATCCATGAATACTGCAGGCGCGTTTGTTAATCCGAACGACATCACTACGAATTCGTAGTGACCATAACTAGTTCGGAAGGCTGTCTTCAGAACATCCTCCCCTAGCACTCGTAGTTGGTGATATCCGGATCTTAAGTCGATTTTTGAAAAGAAGTTCGCCCCTTGAAGTTAGTCAAATAAATCGTCAATACGAGGCAGAGGGTAACGATTTTTGACAGTCAGTTTGTTGAGTTCGCTGTAGTCGATGCATATACGAAACGATCCGTCTTTCTTCTTGACGAACAAGACTGGAGCTCCCCAGGGTGAGAAGCTTGGTCTTATAAAGCCCTTGCTGAGCAGTTCGTTAAGTTGACATGATAGTTCTTGCATCTCTGCAGGTGCTAGACGATAGGGCGATTTGGCTACGGGGGTAGCCCCTGGAACTAAGTCGATTCTGAACTCGACTTGACGTTGCGGAGGTAATCCGTGGAGTTCTTCTGGAAAGATGTCGGGAAAGTCGCGTACTTCTGGAATGTTCTGAATGTTTTTCGTTTCTTGGCTCACATCGACCATATGAGAAAGGAATGCGCGACATTCCTTTCGCAAGAATTTCTGAGCTTGAATGCTCGAAATGATACGAAGATTTGTGTCGGGTTTGTCGCCATAAACTACTAGAGTTTCGCCAGACGGCAGATTAAGGCGAACAGCCTTTTCATAACACATGATGTCGGCACGATGAAGACTCAACCAATCCATGCCGATAATGACGTCGAAACTTTTAATTGAGACTGGCATGAGGTCGATCGAAAAAGAATGGCTATCTAGTGTTAGGGTACACCCTATGAATATACTGCTAGTTCTCTCCGACTTTCCATTAGCCATTTCTACAGTGAACGGTTCTTTAAGTGTTCATGATTTTTGCTTAAGTAAATGAGCAAATTTTTGGTTCACGAAACTCCTCTCCGCTCCACTATCAAACAATATGCATGCATAAGAGTTATCGAGGAGAAACGTACCAGTGACCACTGTGGGGTCGGCAACTGCTTCCTCGTGGCCTATGGCCAGAACTCTTCCCACTCTTCCGGCATTCCCTGCCTTAGGGCAGTCCCTCTTGTAGTGGCCCACCTCGCCACAACTGTAGCAAGCTTGGCCCACTCCTATGCCGGGGACTTGGTTGAGTGGCCTCGCCGGAGCTTTGCAGAAACAGGCGGTGTGCCCCTTCCTATTGCAGTTTGAACACTGCATTTCCTGGCAGGCTCCTGTGTGGTGGAAGTTGCATTTGTTGCACTTAGGCAAGCTTCCAGCGTACTGCTTTACCGGAGCAGCAACAGTGGCAGGTGCTATCGCAGCATGAACTGCCACGAGCTGCTGCTTTTTGGTAACCTTCTTCTTCTTCTTGTCATCCCAGAGCTTCCACTTGGAATCAGCAGTTTTGGAAGGTTCCGAGATGGCCAGGGTTGTTGTTGCGGCCGGGGTACGAACCCCATGGTCTATAAGCCGTTGTGCCAATCGTTTGGCACTATCGAATGTAGTGGGGTTTGAAGCCAAAACATTTCCTTGGAATGGAGGCACCAGCCCCCATATGAATCTCTCTATCTTCTTCCCCTCTGTATGAACCATGTTGGGACAGAGGGCCACCAGTTCACAGAACCTGGCGGTGTAGGAGACTATATCGGAGCCCTTCATGGTTAGGCTCCACAGTTCCTCTTCCAGTTTTTGGATTTCACCCCTCGGGCAGTACACCTCAATCATGAGGTGTCTCAAAGTTTCCCAGCCCATAGCATTAGCCACCACAAGAGATAGTGACTTGACATGGCTATTCCACCATGTCAGGGCTTTGCCTTCAAAGGTGCAAGCAGCGAACTTGACCTTGCTCCCTTCTGGACAGGAGCAGATTTCGAAAACCGATTCGGTCTTCTCGAACCATTGCGAGAGGGCAATGACTCTGCCAGTCCCTCTAAAGGACTTGGGCTTGCAGCTAGTGAAGTCCTTATAGGAGCACTCTCTCAAGCGCACAGGGGCTTCACCAAGAGTAGATTGAACAGGGGTTCCTCCTCCAGTGGAACCAAATGAATGATATTGAGCCATGGCTGTAGCCACAGCCGTAGCTACAGCAGCATTTAATGCTGCCGTATCGATATGAGGAGCCGCTGGTGTTGCAGTTATCGGAGGATCGCGTCTTGTTGATCGACGTGGAGGCATCTTTTAACTATAAGTTTAGAAAGATGAAGACATTGATAAGAATTTAATAGGAAAATTGATGAGAATGACTCATGGACTAACTCTCCATATCCCAACAACACAATTGAATAGCACGATTGAAGGATGATCTAGTGCTAGCACATGATAGCAATTGGATATTGATGTCCATAAGATTAGGTATCTGTCAATAATACTGGTATTACAGATGTAACAAGTTCTGGAAAAATGACCTAAAAGTAGGTCTTACATCAACCAAGATGGGAAAATTTTGACAGAACTACGACCTAATCAAGACCTAACAGGTCTAAGATTTACAAAGATAGGAAATTAGACTAGAGTTTTTACACAAACTAGGTTATATCCAAAAGAGAAGTCGATGAGACTCTAACGGCGACGAGAACTACTAGAGTGAGTTCTTGAATCCGACAGAAGACGTTCTATGTCCCTCATACGCCTTTCAGATCTTACTTGCTGTTGGGATTAAAACCCTAATTGAGATTTGATGAACAAGATGCGGAAAATAAGAACAAACACAAATATGAAGATTAGGTCGAATGATCACTCGATTTATTCAAACATGAGGAATAAATTACACTTTCAGCATAGACTAAAGAATCTAGCACTACCTAAGAAACCTCACAACGTGGCGGCTACATTTTGCCTCACTCTTAACCCTAATAATGAATAATACATGACTATTTATAGGGAAAATACAAGTCTTGGGCTTTTAACCAACACTTCATCAAGGGGGCCCATTGTCATCATCCATGGAGTGCTTTGAAACCCTACAATCTCCCGTCAAAGTATGGAATGGTTGACAATGCTTTAACTTCCAAAACAAGCATCTAGAAAATAAAAAGATCTGCAACGAGGAATATATGAAGCAATCCATGAATCTTGATTCTTCAATAGTCTTCAAACACGGGCTCTAGGATATATAAACCAAGCACTGAAGTAATGTCTTTAAACTTCATTTTCGAATGTAATCCCAAAAAAAATCTTCATGAAAACCAAACCCGCCATAAAAACCCATTTCAGAACAAAGAAACTGAATCACTTCTTGTCTTTGAAGAGCTCCCCCTCCAAGTCACAATGATCTTCAAATAAGCTAATGATATAAGCCATCAAAAAATATCATGTAACAACCCAAACTTTAAGATTCGTAATGCCACTTGATCGAGAAAATACTAGAAGTTGGAGATATAACTGTTGGAGATAGTGTCTAAGTCCATAACTATATTTGGTATGTACTTGACCCGACCCGACATGGTCCATTTGGGTTGCATTTCACCCGAACAATTTACGGATAATCTTTTGAGAATAGTATAAGTTATGATTTATTAATATATTATAAGTTCTAATATATTAATATAAAATCATATTATTTAATTAGTGTTGATCTATAATTAATTTAGAATTAATTTAGAGATCAAAAGTATGACTAATTAAACATGGGCTCTTGTATTTATATAGTGTGGGCTAATGCTTATTTGGAATGGGCTAGGCTTGCATGGAAAGTCCATGGATACTCCATGGAGCTTTAACCCATGGATCACATGGAAATGAAAAGATATGGGTATTAGGGTTTATAAGGATGTAACCCTAATCCACCACACTATATAAAGGAGGCTTTAGTTCTTGAAATAACACGAGTTGATGTGTGTAAACTAAGAGGGCCAATTTCAAGAAGTTTGTGACTATTCTCTCAAGTTTCCAAGTTTGTGGTGATTTGTGACTTCCATTTGAGGCATCCACATTATTGGTGCTAGGCTCTCAAACTCCAAGCAATCAACTACTACTACAAGGTAAGTAATTCTACTAGTTTTATTTGATTCAAGTATCCCATGCCATGCTAGTTAGGATAAGAACCTTGGAAAAATAATTATTTGCATGTATCTTAGTCAAACATAGATCCAAGGTTTCTAGGGTTGCATGTACACCATAGGAGTGTTAGAATGCTCAAAACCCATCAGTGGTATCAGAGCCAGGTTTGTTTATTTGATACTTGATGCAAAAAAAAAAAAAAAAAACTTGAAAATCGAAGTTTTGTTCAAAAGCTCGTATCAAAATTTCAAGTTTTGTATATGTACTTACGATTCTTGAAATTTTTGATATGAACATTCATAAACATATGAGTTTAGAAGATCATAGAAATTATGTGGTAATAATTGATTAGATTAATTCTTGATCTTTATGTGTTTTAATGGAGTGCATAACTAGTTCTTAAGTTATGGATAACCAAAAGTCACATTTATAAATAACCATTAAAAGAACACATAGGTTCCAAAAAATGAAGAGTCTTCATTTTTAATAACCATTAACTCATAAGTTATGAGAAATGAAAAGTTTTGAAAGTTTACAAAACTTGCCCTCCAGTTTTGGAACATGTAAAGTCATATTAAAAACTTTAGTTGCAACCCCTAGAATTTTAAAAGTTAATATTCAACCCTTATACTTTATAATATTATAACTTTAATAATATTTATATATGTATAAGATCAAGTCGTCTTACCGCTAGTACGCCTCATTCACGAAGCCGGTCTATAAGGGGGGTATAAGGTTGTGATCCTCGGCATCCCAGTCACAAAACTTGAAGGGCACACTCGAGATTGAAACATGTCATTGAAGAAAGTTCAATGAATCTCAAAGAATCTAGGAGTTTCTAAACCAATTAAAACCTAATTATATATTTCGTTTTTCATGGTGGAAATTGGTGAATCGTCATTCACCTACCTTCAAATATCTTATAGCTTAGATTACGACATCCCTCTTCTAAGGTATAAAATATTGTGTTAGGTCCTAGCCTTAATATTACATTTGGGTGTTTTGTTAAGGACTATCTCTATATCTAATCTAATCTATTCCCTCTTCTTTTCAGATGTCTTCCAATAACAATGCTTCTGGCTCAAACCCTACTAGCTCCTTCTCTCTCATGAATCTTTGTGGGAGAGTCATCTTTGATGGGTCCAACTTTACAGATTGGATCAGAAACATCAGGATGGTCACTCGGTATGAGAAAAAAGAATATGTTCTCGACAAGGAGCTGAAGGTACCCGAGCCAACTGCTACTCCTGAAGAGCTTGCTGAATATGAGGTACATGAAAGAGATGCTACAAAAGTGGCATGCATCATGATGGCCACCATGACAGCCGAGCTCCAAAAGTCCTATGAGGACTATTATCCTTTTGAGATGCACCAGGACTTGATGGACCACTACCATCAAAGTGCTCGTCAAGAGCGATATGAAATAATCTCCTCCATGATAACAACCCGAATGAAGGATGGTGAACCCATCACGGGCCACATGTAGAAAATGCAAAGGTATGTGGACCGTTTACTGAAGCTGAATGTGAACTTCCCTGAGGAGTTAGCAATAGACATCATTTTGCACTCCTTGTCATCGTGTTATGATCAATTCCGCATGACATATCACATGAACAAGGAAGAAGTCACCCTCTGCAAACTTCAAGGACTCTTGAAGACCGCCGAAAGTGGTCTAAAGGGTAAGTCGGTTGTTACTACTCCTACTCCTACTCCAACTGTGGCCAATGTCTTGGCAATCGGGCATGGCAAAGGGAAGAAGAGAAAGAACCCTTCTAAGGGTACCAAGGGTAAGACCCTTGAAGGCTCCTCATCAAGCAAAACCAAGAAAGGTTTTGTCACTCCTTCTTCTAACCCTAATGAGGCTGAATGCTTCTATTGCCATGAAAAGTCGCACTGGAAGCGAAACTGCCCAAAGTACCAGCAAGATTTGAAGGATGGGAAAGTAAAACCCAACCATGCAGGTATATACACTATATTGTCTAATAACTAACCTCATTCTAAGTCTTGGGTCCTTGATACAGGTTGTGGTATTCACATATGTTGTGATTTGCAGGGACTAAGAGAGGAGTTTATGGGAAACAGGAAAGCTTCACCTGTCACCAAGAGAGGAGTTTATTCCTTAGTGCTAAATAGTGGGTTTACATTAGATTTGAATAAATGTTATTATTCTCCAGAAATGGCAAGAATTGTTATTTCCTTTCATGAATTGTATAAACAAGGTTTTACCTTTTATTTTGATAATAATAATGGTAGTATTGATGCTTTCTTTAATAATGTTCTTTATTTTAAAGCATTACCTTGTGATGGCGTGTATGAAACTGTATCTGTTGTAGATAATCTAGGAAATAATGTATTGTGTATTAACTCTTCCGCTAGCTTAGATAAAGCATCCTTATGGCATTGTCGTCTTGGACATGTAAGCAAGAAACGCATAGGCCAACTCCAAAAGGATGGAGTCTTGGAGTCATTTGACCTAAAGTCAGATGATAGTTGTGAATCTTGTTTGCTTGGTAAAATGACAAAGTCACCTTTTACTGGCACTTGTGCTAGGGGTGGACCTCATACACACGGATGTGTGTGGACCCTTAAGAACCGCCACAAGAGATGCTAATCGATTCTATGTGACTTTTACTTATGATTTTAGTAGATATGGATATGTCTACCTAATCAAGCATAAGTCAGAAACCTTTGAGAAATTCAAAGAGTTTAAGCAAGAAGTGGAGAATCAGTTGGGCATGAACATTAAGATGCTTCGATCCGAACGTGGTGGTGAGTATCTTAGTACTGAGTTCCTTGACCATCTTAAAGAATGTTGGATTGTCTCACAATTGACACCTCCTAGGACACCACAGTTGAATGGTGTAGCTGAGAGGCGCAATCGGACCTTGTTGGACATAGTTCGTTCCATGATGAGTCGAGCTTCGCTACCAATCTCATTTTGGGGGTAAGCCTTAGAGACTGCCGCCCATATCCTTAATCTAGTCCCTACAAAGAAGGTTGCCAAAACACCTCACGAGTTGTGGACTGGAAAAGTTCCCAATCTAGACCACATCAAGATTTGGGGTTGCGAGGCTTTCGTGAGACGCGAGACTCACGATAAGCTCGAACCCCGAAGTGAAAGGTGTATTTTCATCGGCTACCCACAGAAATCCTTTGGTTACATCTTCTACAGACCCAGTGATAACGTGGTCTTTGTAGCAAGAAGAGGATTCTTTCGAGAGAGAGAATTCATGAGCCAAGGAGACAGTGGGAGGCAAATTGACCTTGAGGAAATTCAAGAGTCAAGTGGTGAAGCAACCTCAAACCCTAGCCCTCAACCTGAGGAGGAAACTCCTGTTGAGCCGACTGAAGAATCTATACCTCTGAGGCGTTCCACCAGAGTTAGGAATGCACCTGAGCATTATTATGGTTTTCATATTACTACAGAAGGGGAGACACTTATCAGTGATAACACACTGGTAAATCTGGATGAGCCTAACAGCTACACGGAAGCCATGGCAGGCCCTGAGGCTGCTAAATGGAAAGAGGCTATGGATAGCGAGATACAGTCCATGTATGTCAATCAAGTTTGGAACTTGGTTGACAATGTACCTGATCGTAAGATAGTTGGGTGCAAATGGATCTTCAAGAAGAAGACCGACATGGATGGTAATGTACACACTTATAAGGCACGACTGGTTGCAAAGGGTTATTCTCAAACTCCGGGAGTTGATTATGATGAGACCTTTTCACCAGTGGCCAAGATTAAGTCTATTAGGGTTCTGTTAGCCATTGTTGCATTTCATGATTATGAAATATGGCAAATGGATGTCAAAACCGCTTTCCTTAATGGAAACTTGGCTGAAGATGTTTACATGGTTCAGCCATAGGGTTTTGTCAGTACAGAGTACCCCAGTAGAGTGTGTAAGCTCGAGAAATCCATTTATGGATTAAAACAGGCACCTCGCAGATGGAATCTTTGCTTTGATGAGAAAGTCAAAGAATTTGGCTTTTCAAGGAGTGAAGATGAATCTTGTGTCTATATAAAGGCTAGTGGGAGTATAGTCAGCTTTTTGGTACTGTATGTGGATGACATACTACTCATAGGAAATGACATCCCAACCCTGCAGGATGTAAAGTCCTGGCTTGGGAAGTGTTTCGCTATGAAGGACCTTGGAGAAGCTGCCTATATCCTAGGGATAAGGATTTTGAGAAACAAGAGTAAAAGACTAATTGGACTTAGTCAAAGCACCTATGTGGACAAAGTGTTGAAAAGGTTCAACATGCATAACTCCAAGAAAGGAGAGTTACCCATCCAGAGTAACGCCAGATTGAGTAAGACACAAAGCCCTAGTACTGAGGCTGAGATAGCAGAAATGAGTCGAATACCTTATGCTTCAGCTGTAGGATCGATCATGTATGTTATGACGTGTACTCGACCTGATGTAGCCTTTGCTTTGAGCATGGTTAGCAGGTATCAGGGGAACCCTGGCAAGGCACACTCGACTGCGGTAAAGAATATCCTCAATTACCTACGGAGGACTAAGGACTGGGTCCTTACCCTCGGTGGCAGTGAGGACTTAAGAGTTGTAGGGTACAGTGATGCTAGCTTTCAGACTGACAGGGATAATTTCCGCTCTCAGTCGGGCTGGGTCTTTACTCTAAACGGAGGGGCAATTACTTGGAAAAGTTCCAAGCAGGAGACAATGGCTGATTCCACTTGTGAATCAGAGTATATAGCAGCAAGCGAGGCAGCAAAGGAGGCTATATGGCTAAAGAACTTCATCGGAGACCTTGTAGTTGTACCAGCTATAAAGGAGCCAATGGAGATTTTCTGTGACAACAATAGTGCGGTTGCCTTAGCCAAGGAACCAAGAGATCATGGGAGATCCAGACACATTGACAGAAAATATCACTTCATCAAACATCGAATAGAAGAAGGAATCCTCATAGCAAAGAGGGTATCATCGGATGAGAACCCAGCAGATTCCCTCACGAAGGGATTGACTCGGGCTAAGCATCTCCAGCATGCTCGGAGCATAGGGCTAAAGGATGATATTAGTTTTAGTAGTTAGATAATCTTGAAATTTGTAAAATGTAACTGACATTTGATGATAAATAAAAGCTGTTATTTATGAGTAAAGTGTTGCTATCTCTTGTCAATCGTTTACTATTATTTCTTTTTGCATGTTTTGACTTCCAGAATAATTATGTTATGGTTTATATCATATTATTCAAACTGTCCACAGTCGGTCATATGTTGGAAGTAGATATGAATCAAGACTGTCATGGGTTGGCTTGTAGAGGTCTAAGATGTTAGACAAAGCGGGGCTACAGCACTCATGAGTGCTCATAAGTTCTGAGAATTGGATTCAACCCACGCTCACTTGTATCACTTCATGGAATTTATCTCGAGTGATCGTGAGACGGTAATATCATATAAGTCTTCAAACCTAGAGATATGATTTGTTGCCTATGAGTTGGTTATGCATTGATTGCACGAAAACGCATTGGTAACTCGATGTTATAAACCGTGCCTTTGTGTGTAGTTCAACAAGTAGTAGAGCAAACATATGAGTCGAAGTTTATCTGTTCCTTCTAGGATTAGAAGCAATATCTGCGCCCCTTGATGATTTTGTTTTGACCTATGTACCGGGCCCGGTCAGAACTAAATTGATGTGTTCAGTTATGTTCTATGTCAAAAAAATCGGAAATCGGGAAACAAATGTTGGACAATAAGCAAGACCATGTTCCATGTATTTGTCCGGCTGATATCTAGAACAGAGGATTATATGATCACTTATCTAAAAATGACGCTTCATAGTTCAACAGAGTTTTAAGAGCTACGATTGTTGATCAGTTCCTGAAGTCATACTTGCAACTATAGTTATTATACTTATCCAAGTGGGAGACTGTTGGAGATAGTGTCTAAGTCCATAACTATATTTGGTATGTACTTGACCCGACCCGGCATGGTCCATTTGGGTTGCACTTCACCCGAACAATTTACGGATAATCTTTTGAGAATAGTATAAGTTATGATTTATTAATATATTATAAGTTCTAATATATTAATATAAATCATATTATTTAATTAGTGTTGATCTATAATTAATTTAGAATTAATTTAGAGATCAAAAGTATGACTAATTAAATATGGGCTCTTGTATTTATATAGTGTGGGCTAATGCTTATTTGGAATGGGCTAGGCTTGCATGGAAAGTCCATGGATACTCCATGGAGCTTTAACCCATGGATCACATGGAAATGAAAAGACATGGGTATTAGGGTTTACATGGATGTAACCCTAATCCACCACACTATATAAAGGAGGCTTTAGTTCTTGAAATAACACGAGTTGATGTGTGTAAACTAAGAGGGCCAATTTCAAGAAGTTTGTGTACTATTCTCTCAAGTTTCCAAGTTTGTGGTGATTTGTGACTTCCATTTGAGGCATCCACATTATTGGTGCTAGGCTCTTAAACTCCAAGCAATTAACTACTACTACAAGGTAAGTAATTCTACTAGTTTTATTTGATTCAAGTACCCCATGCCATGCTAGTTAGGATAAGAACCTTGGAAAAATAATTATTTGCATGTATCTTAGTCAAACATAGATCCAAGGTTTCTACGGTTTCACGTACACCATAGGAGTGTTAGAATGCTCAAAACCCATCAATAACAAGTCCTTAGCAGAGCTCGATAAAGAACTTCCGTTGTAAAGGATACTTCTCTGTAAAAGCTTTAGCAGAGCTCGATGAAGAACTTCCACTGTAAAAGCTACCTTCATAATTCTACCACAAGCTTTATCAAAAATCTTCAACTTTGAAATGTCACAAATCCAATTTCGAATGGCCATACCAAATTCTCCCCCGATTTATAATCGAAAACATGATTATAAAGCCTTCTTATGGTCATGAGAATGATCATGAATGGATAAAAATTACTGTGCTCCCCCTCGACAAAATGATATATACAATGAAGTATAAAATCCGAAAAACGACTTTCAGAATATTCGGCAGAAACTAGATGGAATCTTTATTTTTCTGTTCACGAAAAAATATGTGCGTTAAAAAAAATCCAAAACTGTTCACCAGCCCATAAATTTGCAAACTTTTCAGAATATTCGGCAGAAACTGTCACTTGCTGAAAAACAGGGGCTGAAATGGTAATTCTGCATCAATATACCCCTTTATTTGTAACAAAAACTGTAAATGGTCCAAAAAAGCCAAACTGTGAAAACAACAGGGACCAAAAGTGTAATCATTAGTCATCTTCCCCATTTAGATGAGATTGAACGAACACTGCATCATACTCCAGTTGATCTTTCAATGATGACTCAAACTAGACGCGAAACCTTGAAATTGGCACATATAAACATCGACTCCAATAGGTTCGCTCCGAGTACAAGCAACCGAAACCAAGTTCGGTCCAGGTTCATTGAACCGAAACCATGTTCGTTCCGAGCACAGGTTCGCTTTCGGTTCATCCTCCGTTCGCTCCAACCATTAACAAGCGAACCCAAGTTCGTTGTTCCAGGTTCGGTCCAAGATCATCAGCATTTACCCCAAGGCGAATCCACTCATAGGTTCGCTTATTGTTCTCACTCTGCATTCGCTCCTAATCAATTGATAACAAACCCGATGTGAATCCATGACAACGAATGTTCGTGAAAAAGGAGTATGAGCCCAGACTGACGAGCTCCGATTGTTCGTAGTTAATCCATTTGTAATTTTGACTATTCGCATTGACCACCAAGAACATCTGCTCAAATTGTTCCGATTGAGTTCCAAATCCGATTTCAATTTCGAATACTGAAAGTTCCGAGTGACAAGCGCTTCCGATTAACCCTAATACTCTGAGCACAGAAACGTTTCCGATTGCAGATGAATGTTAAGATTCCCAGCTGAAGGTAATTCGAAAGCGAGACAGATTCAACTTGCAAAAGGTGTCAAGATTCGCTTTTCTTTCATTGTTCTGATAGTATTAGCAGCACCAATTTAATTTCATCATTGATTGTGACTTTTCTGGTTTGACTATACATAATAGTCTCAATTGATTAACGATTGCGAGTTAATCACACAACCATTACGACTGAGATCTAACCTCGATAGCGAAACCCTTCATCATACTTGACAAACACGAAAGTCATCTTCTTCAAATTGTTTCTAGATCAACAATCTATTTTCAATCAAATCCATCACCATGTCCATCTGTTCTTCACCAGTTCTCAAAACAAAATAATCAATTATAAATAACAATCCCTAAGTAACATCGATTGGCAAATCTAAACCCAGTGTCACGATCGATCATACAGATACCAAGAGATTATTCCAAGAACATTCTAATCTAATTTTTGGTTCAAACATAAACTCGAGAACAAAGTCGATTAGGTCATATAAAATCGCTTTGAAGACCAAAACTCAAGAGCAAGACCAAAATCGAATAGAAAACGAGAATCGTAAGATACAGCAGAACAAAAGAGTATTCAATTGCCATGAAGTAATCCAAAAAAAAACTTTTGATTTGCAAGATTTTGTGATTTCAATCGGCAATAAAGGAACAATGAACAGTGTACGAAATATGTGGGCAATTTGAGTGAAACAAATGAATAGTAAACAACAATGATGGGCTCCATCGGATGAATGAATATAGATTAAAAACAGTTGGGCTAAATCAATGGAATAGATCTGTCAATGTAATATGTTGATTACGAATTGAACTCACTGATAAGATCCAATCAGAAAATACAAAGAGAATATGAATCGGAATAAATTACCCAGATGAACAGTAGAAGAAAATTATAGCTCTTCATGAACAGTAGAACGAACAAGAACCTTGATTCCAAACCGCCAAAACACCAAAAATCTTCAATAACTTGTGCAGAAAATCATCAAATCAAGAACCGATACTTCAAAAATCAATAGATCTTCAAAGACCCGCTCTGATACCACTTGTTGGGATTAAAACCCTAATTGAGATTTGATGAACAAGATGCGGAAAATAAGAACAAACACAAATATGAAGATTAGGTCGAATGATCACTCGATTTATTCAAACATGAGGAATAAATTACACTTTCAGCATAGACTAAAGAATCTAACATTACCTAAGAAACCTCACAACGTGGCGGCTACATTTTGCCTCACTCTTAACCCTAATAATGAATAATACATGACTATTTATAGGGAAAATACAAGTCTTGGGCTTTTAACCTACACTTCATCAAGGGGGCCCATTGTCATCATCCATGGAGTGCTTTGAAATCCAACACTTGTTGAGCGCGAAGTTCCCTGACTTCAGCTTGGGTTTCAGCAAGTTCCCTCTGCAGAACCGCATTACGGACCTGAGTCCTTTCATGAGCAGACTCTTGTTGGCGAATGCGGACCATGTTAACGCCAGAGTTGGCGTCAATCTCTATGACTCGGTCGATAGTCGCTCGACCTTGTTCCGTGTTCCGAGAAATCCTACGAACCATGATGGGTAGGACCCTGTCAGCTGAACCTCCCTCGGTGAGGTTGTAGAAGCTTCTATCTCCATTGTAGGGAATGGGTTGACCCTGTTCCTGACTCCATCTATTCAAGTTTGTGGCCCACAGAGGAGTGGGTCCTTGAAATGCTGGACGAGGGTTTGGGTTTGGGCCTTGAGCAGCTGGGGGTAGGTTGTTGACTTCTGGCTCTGAGTCAGAACCATCAGAAAAACCTTTAGCTTCGTGATCATCCAAAGGGATTGGGTGATCATCTTCTGGCTCTTCTCCCAGCCATCCTGCATTGCCGTTGTTGAGGTAGTACGGGTCTCTGGGAAGATGGAATCCAGCCATGATATCTACGCGAGGAAAGGGATAAAGAAATAACTAAATAGACGAACTAATTAGATATTTATAAGATGATCTTTATCAGTTATTTCAACATCTGCGTAGTGCATACCAGTCATATGTAACCAAGACAGGATAGACCTTCGAATAAGTGACCCTAACTCTAAGGCCACAACCAAACAAGGAACAGGAAGTAAAGCAAAGATCACAGATTCTAAGTCTATGATATCCTAGATACATATAACCTTAGTGTATCCACTCAGCAACTATTGACATACTAATAAAGACCTTTAGTTCTCAGATAAGTAATTAATAGTAACACAAAATACTCCTATAGTATTTTAAGTTTATGTTATGTTCTATTGTTCTCGTTGTAGTAGTGTTGGTAAGTTTTTAGACTTGTTGCAACCTCACAACCACACTTAGGCACATGCTAATCACTCCTCGGGTAATATAGTTGATCAGGCTATATCTTCCCAGGGTTGACCATATGTCTCTAAGTCTACTTGTGCTGCCCAACAATCGTAATACTTTTGTTCTGTCCTAGTGACACTGATTTTAGTATGAATGCAGGTATGTATACTTAGTTAAATATTTTATTATTTAAAAGTATAAGCTCTTTATCAGAGTATTCTAATCCTGTAGTGTTTATAGTTCGTATATCTTTTATGGGTTGATACACTCGATTCACTATAAACAGTGCTCTGATACCAATCTGTCACACCCCAAAACCGGAACGGCGGAATCGTTCGGGGGTGGAGGACGTCATGTACAGTATCACAACAATGCATAGTAGTAAACAAGCAACAACATCATCCATTGCATTAATAATATAATTTCATACAAGTATGTTCTGTCAAGTTATATAGACACCAAAAATATGAATCAAAATAAAAGATGAGTCTTGAACGAGCTCCATCTTCTCAAAACCTGGCTCCGGTACCTGTCTATTGGTGACCTGAGAATACAAGTTATTTTGAAAGAGTTTGTCAGCTTTAAAGCTGGTGAGATCATAAGTATATTAGTGTCTGTATTTGTATGAAAGTGTTTGTAAGTCTGTAATTGTATAAGGTGTAAAAGTTTGTAATTGTTTGAACTCCCCTAGAAAACCCTATGTTTCCTACTAAAAGTAGCCTTCTACCAAGGCATCTAGTATCTGTGTGTGTCTCTTGTAACTACTGTTATACTAACTACCTTAAACCAATTGTTATTGAAAGTACCATGTGATCGGCCTATACCCTGCTACCGACTATAGAACGCGACAATGTAAGATGTCGGAAGAAATAACGTTTGGCACTCGTAGACTTGCAAGTCCCATTGTAGCGAGCAGCGAGGTGTAGGATAGTCAATCCAATATAGATCTATACACAAACTCATACGCTCCCCACTTAAGGAGATTCTGGATACAAAACAGTCATGACAGGTAGTGCCATGCCCCGTTACGTGGCTCACATAACTGTAGTAGTGTTCTAGTATATGTATGTGCTAGCTGTATTGTGTGTTCTCTCCCTGTCTAGCATGTATGTATGTTCTCTCTGTATAGTATTGTTTGTTTCTCATCATAGTATTTTCTATATGTATGTTATGTTCTCTCTGTATAGTATTGACTCATGTATGAACTGACTCTTTGTATGTTTCACTGTTCTATTAATAGTATTAGTATATCCCTAAACTATACCTATTATAGCTTACTAGTAATGTTGTTTGAATGTATGAACATGTGTGCATACCTTTGCTACCCAAAGGTATTCAACTGAATGAAAGAAGGAACTTTTATACCTATATACATATACATAATATATAACTAGGATTCAAACGACCTTTGGACAAATAACCTGAATACCCTAAGTCCACAACCAAACAAGGAACAGGAAGTAAGGTGAGCTATCAGTCCTAAGTCCTTTCAATCCTACTTATATAACTATATCTATATATGTACACATTTAACAGAATACAAGTTTAAAAGGGTTTAATAAAAGTATTTGATATGTGAAAGAGTTTGTAAAACAGTTTGAAGTAAAACAGTTTGATAACACAGTTTGAAATGTAAGAAATCCACTTGTTTGGTAGTTATTAATCACATGTGATTGATATAATAACTATAATAGTTCAACTTGTATCCCCCCATAAAAGCATTTAAAATCATTTAAAAGGTTGATTAAAGGGTATGAACTCACCTGTAGTGAGTGGTTTGGATGAACGGATAGCATAGGATGCTAAGTGTCAAGTGAAGACTTGAACACACACAAGGATCCTAATTAACATATAATCACACATATATGTATCCAATTAGTCATTTAGTAACTAATTAACCAAGTTAAGACATCCTAATACATGTAAAACACTTGATTTAAGTGTTATAAGTACTAAAGATTGCATCTAAGGGTTGTAGGACTTGGCTATTGAGTTTGGGGTCCAAGGGTAAACTCTTTTGGAGTTTACGGTTTTGGGACCAACTCTCATTGAGTTTACGGTCGTAATTCATGAGTTTACAGCCGTAAACTCATGGTACTTTTACCATTTTGTGTTTTGAAGCTTTAATGGTCATAAGAAGCATTCCTACTTCATGTTTAAGCCTTAGGAAGTGATTAGGGCACCATTTCACCCCTTTGTGGAGTTTACGGTCCTTGGACCATTTCTCCTTGGGTTTACGGCCGTAAACCCAAATGGTTTATGGTCGTTTTGATGTTTTAAGTCCTAAGCACATCAAGGATGGTATCTACACTAGTATCCAAGGCTTAGTAAGGGACTAGGGCACACTTTGGCCCCTTCATTAGGGTTTACGGTCCAAGAACATCTTGGACCGTAAACACCTTTGATCTTCTGTTTCCTTATGTTTTCTAGATGATTAAGAAGTGTAGCAAGTCTTATAACACACTAGGGTAAGAGTACTTACTATGTACAAGCTTGAAAAGGTGTTAGAAGTCCAAGAACACTAGTGTGTGTTCTTGGTGTTCTTGGTGAAACTTGAAGATCTACACATATGGAATGATTTCACGGATGGAATCATGTAAGATCCCTAGATTAAGTAAAATATCAAATTTTTAGGGTAAAAAACACTTACAAAGTTGAAGATCAAGAAGGAAAATCGGATGGTACTTGAGAGGATTTGAGTTTTGGATCTTGAAAATGTGAAAAAGTGGTAAATATGACTAAGTGTCATATTTATACCCCCTTAGGGTTTACGGCCGTAAACACCTTGTTTAGGCCGTAAACTCCAAACTCTTGGAGTTTTAGGACATTATTGTTGCACAATAAACCCTAGGGCATCCTCTCTCCTGTTATCTCCTGAAGTACTAGGCTTTAGAACACTCAAACTGACTCTACACAACTCAAAAGTTAGCAGAAACTGTTCTGACTTCTATTGAAGTGAATGGTTGTACAAAATAGAAATTTCGGGTTGTCACAGATTATAATGTACAAATTTTGAAATGGGTTGTTGAATTTGTCAAGTTACGGTGTAGTTTATTGACTTTTGAGCTAACAAACTTAATTTGCTACAAAACAAAAGGAAAACAACAATCTCTGCATATTTGAAAAACAATTACTTAATGTTCTTCCTGTTGTAGTTCACAGTGCTTCCACAAGTCCAGAAACAATTTGTATTTATTTTGCATTGTTGCTATTTGGAGACCAGACTATTAAATATAGTTCCCAAAAACAGTTTGTACTTATTTTGCATTGTTGCTAATTGAAGTGATGTTGTGTTTTGAGAATAATAGTATAATACTTTGCCCATGATGATTAGTTAATGATTTATTAAAGGAGCAAAAAGTTTAATTTATTAGGGACGACAAAGCATCAACATAAGCAAAACTTATTTCGGAAAACAACAGGGCTAATGGTAAGTTTAGTGGGTTCCTATGTGCAAAATCTATATTGACAGCTATATTGAAGACATACTTTCTTATATTTATAAACAATTCATCTGTAAAGTTATTTGTTTAGCAAACAGTAGAACATAATATGATTGTAATTAACTTTATTATCCTTTTGTGATTATGTTCAGGACACAACCAACTGACCTCTTATTGCTCCATTGCCTTCTTATGGAAGAGGAAGAGAATGTACAGGTGGAAGGTACATGAGCTTCATCCATGGAGATGGTCTCCATGATGTCATTATTACTGGTATGTATAATGTATAATACATAAATTCTTGCTCTTGAAATTACTTTATATATTTACGTATTATTTTGATGAATTGATCATCATTTTCAGGTGAGAATGGGACAATATATGGGCAAGGTGATGTGTGGTGGAACATGTGGAGACAGAGAACCTTGCAGTTCACTAGACCAAATCTTGTTGAGTTCAAGGATTCTAGAAGCTTCATTATTTCTATTGTCATCTTCAAGAATTCACCTTTCTGGAACATTCATCCTGTATACTGCATGTATTATTAATATCTAAACCCATTTTTTACAAAAATAGTTACAAACTCCCATGTTAAACTTCTAACGTATACCTTTTTTTTGTTTTTTTTTGTCTATACACAGTAATGTTGTTATCCGAAATGTTACAATATTGGCTCCATCCGACTCTCCCAACACCGATGGAATTGATCCAGGTATGTAATATAAAACAATAAAAACTAAAATATTGATTTATTAGCATTGTTCTCTTATTTAGTAAATTACATTTTTGGTCCTTGAGTCTAGCTGATTTTTTCAATTTTACTCCCCACAAGTTTTCTCTTCCAGTTTTGCTCCTTCATTGAGTTTTTTTGTAATGTTTTTGGTCCCTTCTCCAAGTAAGTGACTATATTGCTTGGATCAAAATTGTAAAAATCAGTTATACTTTAAATGGTGACAAAAAACATAACAATAATCTTGAATAAGGACCATTGATGAATTGGTAAAAAAAGATTCATTTCTACCCCATGAAACTCTAGAATTGAAAACAGTTGAGCAGGCATATAAAAGTTTTGTTCCATGGCCAAAACACCTTGTGAAAGCCGATTTAAAGGTTTTTTTATGTTAACTTCTTTGTTCATTACACTTTTTTTCCTTCATGAACCACTCTACTAAATTTTTAATGTACTCTTTTTTTGTTTCAATGTTGTTGGTATAGGTACTAAATAAGATATCACCTCAAAGACCATGAACTTCAAAACTCAAAGAAACGGAAACCAACTTATATATCATTTGACACCCTTCTCAAGAAGACAGGGAGCAGTACCAACACGATGAATGCCTAGTTATGTCTAGTTTTTGGTTTATGATGTTTTTGCTTTATTTACCATATTTTAATACTTGCAATCAGTATAATTTTTTTTGGTATTTTAAGTACGAATTTAATGTATGGATTTGGATTTCAGTTATTAATAACATCTAATTCTGAATTTTGATATTGTTTCATATTGTCGGGTTTTGATGACTTTAATTTATATTCTTTTAATGTGTCTACAATATAGAAAAAGTAACAACAAAAACTAAATTATTGTGACTTTAATATAAATTTGGCTATGTTTTATAGTTTTTCAATGTCTCTAAAATTTTACAATGGTGACATTATATCATTTTTTGCCATATGGCTAAACGGTTAATAATAACCATAATCTAAAGTAATTATGAGTCTACAATTATTTTAAAATCATGTTTTCTAAAGTTTTTGTGACGATAAGTTCAACAATAACAACACAAAAAAAATTTATGTGGCAAATAAATACCATAATTGATTGTTATTGAGACTAAATACTAGCAAATCGTCACTTACCTCATTAATTATATGTGTCCATTTACCGAACATGGACATGTTCACCGTAATTATATGTGTCTAAAATATACCCAATAGTCTTAATACGACACCGAATAGTCCTTAATTTTAACAAAATGTGTTTCTTTATAATACTTATGATTGTATTTCACTTAATTGTGTGTCTCTATACGATAGGCTATAGTCACAAAAATTGATTGTTTTTTTGTGACTAATTTTTAGCAATTCGCCACTTATGGAATTAATTACATGTGGCCATCTAGCAAACATGGTCATGCTCACCGTAATTACATGTTTACAAAAGATACACAATAGTCTTAATAAAATTTAAATTGTGTGACAATATAAAAGAAAACAACTACACTAAAACATCATGAATGTCGCAAGTTGGTGATATACAGTCACCATAGTTACTAAATAAATGTGTCTACTGACGGTTTAATGCTACAATATTGGATATTTAAGGAACAAAATTCCGTACACATTTGCCACACTTTTATAATACGGCCACATATTTTCATATCATACGGACACTACATTTTAAAGTGACCATAAGACCCATACGATGGCGTCACCTTCCGTCACACTTTCAGTGAAAAAATAAAATGTCACTATACGCATATGGTCACACTTTTTTGGTGTGACTGTAAGTCATTTTTCTTGTAGTGACATTTAAATCCTCATTAAAAGTATAATGAAATATAAAGTAACTAAAATTTTTATAAATCTCAATCTTAGTTACTTTAGGAAAATGTGAATTTGATGCTAACCCATGAAATTGCACTTTGCACCTTGCTAAGTCGTTAATGGAGCGTGTGTGGTTAACCAGCACACTAATTTGGGACTAACAAGGGTGGCAAAGGGTAGCTTGATGTTAATCATGGATCAATGGAGCGTGTGTGGTTAACCGACACATTGATGAGGTTATTTGTAACATTTAGAGTACCAAACACATTTGCATGGTTATTCACATATTGTTTGTGATCCTCGGCATCCCAGTCACAAAATTGAAGGGCATATTCGAGATTAAACATGCCATTGAAAAGT
The DNA here is from genome assembly GCF_052849685.1 of Lactuca virosa. NCBI lineage: Eukaryota > Viridiplantae > Streptophyta > Magnoliopsida > Asterales > Asteraceae > Lactuca > Lactuca virosa. Next base: position 26,111,128 of record NC_136428.1, read on the forward strand.
TCAATGAATCTCAAAGAATCTAGGAATTTCAATTCATCTAAAACCTAATATTCATTTTCATTTTTCATGGTGGAAATTGGTAATCGTCATTTACCTACCTTCAAATATTTTACAATTGGATTACGACATCCCTCTTCCAAATTGTAGAATATTGTGTTGGGTCCTAGCGTTAATATTTCATTTTGCATGTTATATTAAGGACTTAAATCAACTAACTTGAATTTATCCCTGTAGATGTCTAGTTCTGACAACTATGATCTTTCCGAATCTTTTGGAAATAACTTATCTCATGAAGATGATGTCCCACGATTTGATCGTGGAAATCATGATTTGTAGTGATTATAGAACATGGTTTGGCATGCAGAATTAAAGATTACACAATGAACATGGTGATTTGGGTGTTCAAGAGATGTATTGAATATGTATGGTGTTACAAAAAGGGACATAGATATACATCTACATAAATAAGACACACTTACACACTCACTTTTACACCTCTCAAGCACAACTCTACAACTGGTATGAACCCACCTTATATAGAGGTGTTTACATGTCTCTCTCTCACTCTCTATCTCATGAGTCAAAAGGCTAATGCACCACATGCAAGTGGGTCTTACAAAAGTCAAACCATTACAAAGTCATACATGGATAAGTTTGTACCCCAACATGATTCTCTTCCTCCACCTCCTCCAATAGTTCTCCCTAACCCACATTTTCGAAGACTTCAAAAGTTCAAGGTCACTCAAAACTTGTTGGCTAGCAAACACCAAGATGGAAGGTTTGTGTGTGCACATGTCTTGGAGATGAAGTCACACATTGGCAGGCTGGGAAAATTAGGAGTCGATGTCTCGAGGAAGTTGGTTGTTAACTTGGTTCTTCAATCACTTCCGCGTAATATGAAAAATTCAAGTTCGAATTTCCATATATATTTCTCCCCCTTTTTATAATCGAAATTTGATTATAAAACCTTCAAGGAAAGAGAACGTGCTTTATTCGGAATTTTTCGTGTCAAAACTCCCCCTTAGCATGTGGCATAAACTTTGTGCTTCAATCCGGAAAATCCAAAAAATCTTCAATTTTTAGCTTCGTTCACGGACCTCCTTTGACAAAATTTCTCAAAAATGGGTAGAAATTGTCAATTTCAAAATTCTGCAGTGACCCGGTGCGCCCAAAACAGCAAAAAATGCAAAACTCTCCCCCTTTTCCAAAGCTAGGTAGAAAGCGTGAATTTGCATAAACTGCAGGGGCCTGGAATGCATTTTCTTCAAATTCTCAGCAAAATTAGTCCTTTTTCGAATTTAGGTATGAAGCGCCAAATTTTCGAAACTTCAGGGGGTGATTTCAAAACTTCTGCACTTTTCTTCGAAACATACGAAATGTTGTCCCAATCATACGAAGAGTTGAAAAAGATGTTAAACTAAAGAAACTTTAAGGACCATTTACGAAACTTTGCTTTCTTCTTCCCTAATTCATACGAAATCACAGCACCCTTCGTATGAAACTTCATCTCCACCCTTCATATGAAACTTCATCTTCCCAATTTCCTTTCAACGTACGAAAATTTTTCTTTCTCCCCTTCGTACGAAACTTCATCACCCTTCGTACGAAATCATTTTCCCATTTTCTCTCCCCCCTTCGTTCAATCAGAGCACCAAAACTACAACACCGTTTTAAAGAATTTTTTCACTGCCATTTAACGAAAACGAAGGCATTCGAAGCCTTATCCATGAACAGTAACCTCTTCGTTATTAAAATGGAAACCATCAAAATCGATCCATCGACCATTAATGCTAATTTCAACACAGCCTTCGCTTTTTGGTGTGAACCCAAAACCTGCTCATCATTCACTTTCAATCAACAACACTAGCTTATCGAAGACCTTCTAAATCACGATTTTGTCTGCCTTCGTCTTCAATCAACCAGATTATCTTTCCTTCATAATACCAATTTGTTGTTAGTTTTGGAATAGCAAAACCTTCGTTTCATTATTTCCTCACAAATCGTCGACTCAAACCCACAATTCCAAACCTTCGTTCTTACAGTTCTTCCCCAAAATCAATAGACATTCATTAAAAAACAAATCCTGTCTTCAATCAGTTCGTTCTTTGATCAATCCAAATCATCCTTCGCTTTTTCATTCATCGGCTACCCTTTGCTTTCTGCAATCCATCCATAGACCCTAATAAACACATTCTGGTTAAACCATTCCATATACTCAACATTGATTCTCCAATCATCGATTTCAATAGCATCACAAAATCAAACCTTCGATTCTCAATGCCAAGCAGTCATCGATTACTGACTCATACTCAAAACACATCCTTCAGTTTTCATTAATCCAACTTGACCATTCAACCAGTCCTTCGTCCTTAACAAAATCAAAATCAACGAATAGTGAAACGACAAAGACTTCAGTCGAACATTCAATGATTATCAAATCAACATCAGCGATTAGCCATCGAATCCAAATCCTTTTTGGTTCCAGTCGACTATCGATCTTGATACCCAAGCATCGATCATTCAACATCCAAGAACACAAATGTTGACTTTCTGAGTTTGACTATTCAAATTCGATTACCGACAAACACCACAATTATCTTCTCAATATCAATTTTAGATCAAAAACAAAATGTTGACTTTCGTCTTTAACCATCCGAGAAAAATAAAGTTCTTCATCTGTTCTTCATCGAGTTCATCAAAACCAAAATCAACCAGTTCTTCATATTCCAAAATCGAATTCGAAATTAAATTTCCATTTACAATCAAATCTATCCACATCAGCTTATCATAGAGATCTTCAAATTGATTTTGTGGAAAAATTGAATACGATCAAGAACAAGTTGAGATTATCAATGAACAGATGATAATCAAGAACAAATTGCTTAATCGATGAATAATTGATGATCAAGTGTGAACTGAATCAACCAACTAAATATGAAGTAACGTCATTACACATCAGGAACATTCTGGAGTAGGAACAAAGATAAAAGTCTTCGATGGTACAACTCTTATATGCATAGGACGAAGAACGATGAACAACGAATCATATGTATCTATCTGATTTAACGAATTTTTGGGCTTCATGAATTGGATATGAACAGTAATGATCGAAAATTCGGGCTTATGTAAAGAAAATTGAAACAATTTAATCTGGATCAAGCAATTGGCCCACAATGAACAGTAACGAACATGATTTTGAATATAATTTGATCTTGATCAATTAAAGAAAACATATTGGATCATAGCAATGGGGATTGAAATGGAATTTGGATTAATTTTGGAATTTGATTTTATTTATGAACTTTAGATCTAAGCAACAAAAAAAAGGATCAATCAATAGGATGAAAACGAATTTTGATCCATTGAGACAAAACGATCAAACAATCAAAAACGCAACGCACTAATTCAAGATTAAGAGATTTCATAGATAGAGACTCATCAAAAATTGCTCCAATTGTGACAAATTTTGCGAAACCGAGAATCGTTCTTCAAAAATCACGTTCATCTTTGAATACCCGCTCTGATACCAATTGTAGTGATTATAGAACATGGTTTGGCATGCGGAATTAAAGATTACACAATGAACATGGTGATTTGGGTGTTCAAGAGATGTATTGAATATGTATGGTGTTACAAAAAAGGACGTAGATCTACATCTACATAAAGAACACACACTTACACACTCACTTTTACACCTCTCCAGCACACCTCTACAAGTGGTATGAACCCACCTTATATAGAGGTGTTTACATGTCTCTCTCTCACTCTCTAGCTCATTAGTCAAAAGGCTAATGCACCACATGTAAGTGGGTCTTACAAAAGTCAAACCATTACAAAGTCATACGTGGATAACTTTGTACTCTAACATGGTTCTCTTCCTCCACCTCCTCCAATAGTTCTCCCTAACCCATATTTTCGAAGACTTGAAAAGTTCAAGGTCACTCAAACCTTGTTGGCTAGCAAACACCAAGATGGAAGGTTTGTGTGTGCACATGTCTTGGAGATGAAGTCACACATTGACAAGCTGGGAAAGTTAGGAGTCGATGTCTCGAGGAAGTTGGTTGTTGACTTGGTTCTTCAATCACTTCCTGAGTCATATAGTGATTTCATTAAAGATTACTATATGACAGACCGCGACATGACCCTTATCACTCTTACCTATTTGCTAATTGCTGCTGAATCAGAAATGATTTGCCGCAATGGTAATGCAAATTTGATTGGAAGATCTACTTCCCAAACTTCCATGGACACTGACAATGGAAACATTGGAAGTCCGGAAAAGTCTTCTCTTCCCTATGGAAAGGGATTGGCCAAGGTGAAACCGTTTGACCAAGTGGTAAAGCGAAAGGCTAAGTCTGAGATTGTACCGTGTACCATTCCAAAAGAGTCTGTTTGTTTCTATTGCCAATGTGACAACCCGAAACTTTGTCCGTTTCCGTTACGCGATATTCGTTAATAAAATTTCGAATTCATTAACTCTTCCGACAAAACTTCTTGGTTTAGAAAATAATCTAGTTATATATAATTAAATTATTTACGAGTCGGAACCAAAAATCGCGCGGAAACCCGATTATCTCGAAAAACCAAATCAAATCTGGCCTAAGCTAGTTTACAACCGTAAACTAGTTTACGACCGTAAACTCGTTTACGACCGTAAACTCGTTTACGACCGTAAACTCGTTTACGGACGTATACCTGTTTACGGTCAGCAAAGGGTGGACCCTCACCACCGACCACAAAACCACTATAAATATGAGACCTCCACCTTCATTTGAACATTTCTGGCCAAAAACTCTCTCATTTTCTCTCTAAGAACCTTGACCGTAAACACCTTCAAACTTCGGGAAACATCGAGAAACACCGTTTGGAGTCACTTCAGAACGTCTGGAAACGCTTATCTCTTCGAAATCAGCACCATTGTTCTTGAGTTTACGGTCCATCTTCAATGACCGTAAACACTGTTCTTGAGTTTACGGTCCAAGCCTTCAAAGACCGTAAACCCTGTTCTTGAGTTTATGGCTGTAAACTCACCAAGCCTTCAGAAACCGTAAACCCCAGTTACGACCGTAAACCCCGTTCATGGCCGTAAACTGTCTGTTGACCGTAAACCCTAGTTCACGGCCGTAAACACCTTTTAAGTGGTGCTATTGGCTGAAAACCCACTTTCATCGATTCGATCAAGTCCCGGTAACATTCCTCAACCGAATACAGGTGTTCCTCTAACAGGTTATCTAACGAGATCGCTAATTTAGATACATATATGTATTCATTTGATAATAGGATTTCGTTAAGTGTCATGTGCAACAACTCGAGGATCTTCATTTCAGTCAACGATTTCACACAAGAACTGTGAGTTCATACCCCTACATTTTTCCGTATTTTTAATGTTTTCAGGAGGGGAATACAAGCTAAACATAAATGTCTTCAAAACTTATGCAAATCTCATACTTTAACCCTTTTGTACTGTGTTGAGCATAAGGGACGTTTTCACTAAAATTTGCATAGTTTTCCGGACACGCTATTCACTATACATGCAAACTATAATCGGTATAGTTTGGGATTTTCTAAACATAACGAGTACAAAAACTTTCACTACTAAACATATGCACTAAGACAGAAATAGTTTACAGTTACATCACTACTTTATCATGGTTTTCATAACTGTAATTATCACTATATACGGTATACATACGGATTTTCACTACGATAGAACGCTACTCCACTACATGTAAACTAGATTGTACGATACTGTGAGGCGCTACTTCACTACTGTACCCTTAGGTATACAGGGTAAAATCCTACCACTGTATAACCAGAGTCTCCTGGAGGGAGAGCGTGAGATTTGTAAATAGATCTATTCGGGACTGACAATCCCACATCTGGACTGCTAGCTACAGTTAGGCGGGCACGCCTGAGATGTACAAATATCATTTAACTCGACGCCTGAAGAACGTTGGAAAGGTCTCTAGTCATATCAAGCATCGTTATACGACTCACATTATGTATAATTCACCTTTAGTTTACAACCTAGCACACTTCAACACTTTTATTTCTACTAAATAGGACTGATACACACTACGTATACTGGCTAAAGCCATGGTTTTCAAACAGAGCCGATTATGCAATGGTTTCACATACAAAATACTTATACTTCATGATTAGTTTTAGCTAGTCACATGAGGTAGTATTTTCAGTAACGAACATTCATGGTTTTAACGAAATCGATAACGCTACCTCTTCACTAAAGAAAATATCGGATTTTCTTGGAAACATACTGATATTCATGGTTTATTACAGAACTGATAACACTACATTTTCACTAAGGAAAATATCGGATTTTCTTGAAACTATACAAATATTTTCCGAACTCATCAACGATTTTCACTACAAACCACCGCTTATGAACTCACCAGCTTTATGCTAATACTCTTTCAAACTGCTTGTATTCTCAGGAAATCAGTAGACAGGTACTTGCTGGATTTTCGAGGAACTGGAGCAATAAGAGTTTTATGTTTATACTATACAAACCTATTGGATGTAATTCAAACAAAGTTTCAGACAAAGTTTCAACTGATGTAAACCTTTTTATTTAAGTATTCACTATAATGGTTGTGTTGTTATGATTGCTGTTATTCATTGGTTGTGATGCTACACATGACGTCCTCCGCCCCGGAACGTTTCCGCCATCGGTTTCGGGGTGTGACATCCAAAAGAAGGGGCGTTGGTTGCGAAGCTGCCGTATCTACCTGAAGGACCACAAGGATGGTAAAGTCAAAGTGTTTGACTCTACTTGAGGTAAGTCCACTATCTAACTCTATTAAGTTCCTATTTGTAGATTCTTAATACATGATGTGATGAGATTACATTTTGATGTTTTGTAGGATCGAAGAAAAGAAAGGAACCTTAAAGGAAGAGTAAGCTGAATCTGATCGTGAAGAGATGGATTCCGATCACATGGCTCGATGATCAGATTTTTGACCTGCTGCTTAAGAGTTATGATAGATTGCTTAGAAACATTTTGGAACATAATTTTCATTTGTAATTGCATTGTAAGGAAAAGTTTTTTCCGCATTTTATAAATAAATAAAATTTTGGTTTTATCTTGTTTTATATTTATCCTTACAATGGCATTTGTGAAAATTTATGTTTGTATATTTCTATTTTTAGAAATATTGGAAAATAGATTTGATTATTTCGCTTGTGGTAGTGTCATAATTTATCAAATAAGGAAAGATTCTCATCGCCCAAGTTTCAATTGGATAGAAACTTGGAATCATGCAACTTGTGTTGTGTGATGAATGAGAACCTTCGTCTTTGGGATATTAGGACTAATTCCTTGTTCACATGTATATGTGAATCAAGTGAAGGACTAGGGGATCGGGTACACTTAGTTGTGCGCTGGTCAGGTCCACCGCAAAGAACGATAAGACTATTCGTTATGATTTACTAAAAGTTTAGTAAACATGGTTATACTTACAAGATTAAGTGTAATTTTGAATAATTGGAAAACTTTCAATGTGTGGCAGAACGAATAAGAAGAATCAATTAAGCAGAAAGATAAAAGTTTCTCCAAACTGAAAATTATAGAGAGTACTTTAGCATCATGTTTTATGATCATCTTAATGATTATGAAAACCATATCACAATTGATCCTCTAAGGACATCTTAGTGCATTTGTATGGCTAAGAATAGGAATCGTGAATTGTTGAAATGGTTAGGTGAGTCATACTTCGTTCCAAAGTTAAGTCTTAGAGTCATACTCCAAGATTGTGACTTGAGTGACATGACCTTAAGAAGGTTTATAACATACTCATCAAATATGGTATAGAAAAATATGTTTTCTTACTCTTCCACAATTGTGTGAAGTGTTTTTCTTGGTAAGAACCGGCACTAACTCTTGAATATTTTGGTGTCAAGAGGTCAGTGGGAGTCTTAATGATCTTGAAAAGTTTCAAGAACTAATCAAGAATGTACATGTTGTTAATCACTAACACACGACTTAAGGTTTGTAACCTATCGTGTTGACATATTCTTGTTTCTGTGCCCATTCCAATTAAGTTGAGTACTCATGTGAGTTCTATGAGTTCTCAATTGTTTGCATAACAACCTGGAAGCAATCGTATGCCCTTTTGCTGCCAAGTAGCAAGAAATTAAGATTGAAGAAGATTATTCCATATGAGTTTGATTTTGTCATAGACCTTGTCGTATGATAATGGTTGGCAATGACAATTCACATGGATAGGAACACATACACCATCAAAATCTAAGTGTCATAAGGTTTCTCTCCAATTTATGAAAATGATTGAGAGGAAACACTTTCACTAAGTAGATTTTAAGGAGATATTAATTGTGAGTCTCAAATTCGATTATGATTACGACACCCCTCTTCATAATTCGAATTGTGAGAAATGGCAAAAGGTCTAAACATTTGAGACTTATTGCTATAAGTTCTAAAATTGTTTAGAAACACATGTGAGTTATCTAAGGAAAAGGTGTATGAGTTTGAGAAGCTTAGATAAAGTCTTATTGAAGCATTTTGTATCAAAAATATGAACTTTGGGAAGAAAGTCAACAAGTATTGATTTTTAGAAGTCCAGCTTAATTCTGGGTACATGTCAAAGCTAGTGGGAGCATAACTGTTATACTAATAATAATGTAATTATTATGCTAGTGGGAGCACAATTATTACGTTAAGTGTTGCGAGTTAGCAATGTTAATTATAGAAAACACAAGGTTCAATTCACAAAGTTGCATATTTTGAAAAGTTGTTTTGCTATAATTAAGGGAGAGGGTACTTATAATTTGTTTCCAATCTAAAAGCTTAAATTGAAGTATTAATCAGACTTAGTCATGAGTGTATATGGTTACCATATTGGAATGTTTCAACATTGGAAATTCTATATATGGAAATGTTATAGCAAAAGACTGATCGAGTATCATGTCTTTATGTAAGACATTATGAATTGTAACACATATGATTCTGGTATAGGATCGATTGCATATGCTATAATATTCTCGTGTTCTAATTTTCCAAATGCCTAGGGCATTAAGAGGGAAAAAGGACTAGAACCGGATATAACTAAAGTGGTTAAACAACTATCAAGGACAATCTAAGATTCGCTAAGTATTGGTTGCTTAAGGATAGTTGGAAGTATACTAATGAATGGACTGTATTGACATTATTATGAATAGACAGGATTCTATTAATAATTAGTTGTCATATGGAAAATATGGAAATGTTTCCATAATGGGGGTTGGATATTAAGAATATATGAGAAACTTAGAAACTTTTATGCAAGAAGGATGTTCAAAGGAATGTACTTTGAATGTAAGACTTCATTTCCGGGGAATTGTATTGTAACAATCTCCAATCGAATACTTTGTAATATCATTGGCAAAGTCTATATGACTTTGGAACCATGACATTACACAATGAATTATTGCATGATAGTCTAGGATCTTACACTTATGATAAAGATTTGGAATTGTGAAATGAATTTCATTGAAAATGTGTCTATTTCAAAAAGTAAGTACCATAGGCAAACATAGTGTGCATGCTTGGAGCATGGGATAACTATTATTTTAATTCAAGTATTAAGTTGATTAATCGAAACATTATACAATGAAAAATGTGTAATCAATATGGTGATTAAATAAAATGTGTTTTATTTATATTCAAAAGCTTTGACACCATCTTGAATTTGATTATTCTTGTGTTTCACTTTGCATGTTTTGACTTCCCGAATAATAAAATTATTCAAACTATCCACAGTCGACCATACTTTGGAAGTAGGTATTGAAGCTCGACTGTCATGAATGGGTCCGTAGATTGTCTAAAGGTGTTTAGACATAGCACAAGGTTGCTGCAGTATTCATGAGTATTCCTCTAATAAGATTTGAGTATTGGACTAAACCCACGCTTATTTGAATCACTTCATGGATTTTATCACGAGTGATCATGAGACGATAATATCTTATATTATTGAAACGGAGAGATATAAGTTGCAGTTTACAAGTCAGTTGCACATTGATGATATGTAAACGCACCGGTAACTCGGTGTTATAAAGCGTATCATTGTGTGTGATTTGATGAGTAAATAGAGCAAGCACATGAGTCGAAGTTTATCCGTTCCTTTTACCCAAAGTGGATAAAAGCGATATATGTGGACCCCTCGATGATTTAGTGGTGACAACCCTAAGCGCTTGGCCAAGCCTGGACTGATTTGATTTCTTCAATTAGTCGGTCGTCATAAATCGGAAATCGGGAAACAACACATAAACAGAGAGAATGATTATAATCCATGTCTCAGTTCATACTATATCTACAATGGAGGAATATATGATCCCTTATCTTATGGATGCGTTACTAATAAGATCAGATTTCGACAATGGTCTTTTTGAGAGCTACGATTGCCAATCGGATTTTGAAGTCGTACTTGCAATTATAGTTATTAGACTTAACCAAGTGGGAGACTATTTGATTAGGTGTCTAAGCCTATAACTATAATTGGTATGTACTTGACCCGGCACAGCATGGTCCATTTGGGTTGTAACACTCTGGAACAATTTGATAGGATGGATATTTGAGAAAGAGTTTATTTGTGATTTATTAATATATTATATGTATAATATATTAATTGAGAAATCATATTATTTAATTAGTATTGATCAAGAATTAATTTGTAATTAATTTAGTGATCAAAAGAGACTAATCAAATTAACGGGGACTGATTGTGTAAATCAGTGATACATATGGCTTGGGCTATTGATCCATAATGGACTAAGCTTATGTGAAAGTCCATGAAATATTAGTCCATATGAATTATGGATCATAAGCCTAAGTGTAAGAATTAGGGTTTGCTTATGACTCATGGAATTATACACTATATATGTATACCTCAAAGCCAAAATCGCGGACCAAGTGTTCTTAGAAACCAAAAACGATTTTGTGTCTCCAAACCTCTCTCTCAAAGTCCTCCTCTTGTTCTTGGTTTGTTATAATACATTTGAGGCATCACACTTGAGGTGCTAGGCTCTTGAAAGACCAATTCCTACAAGCTACAATTAAGAGGTAATCTTCTAACTTACTTTTATGATTCATATGTCAAATTGTATGCTAGTTGTAGGTTTCAAGCTTTAGAAATTTTTGTTGCATGTATAACTAGAGAAAACTAAGATCCAAAGCTATTAGGGTTCTATGTGTACCATAGGATTGTTATTGTACACAAAACCCAACAAGTAGGTGCATAGATCTTTAACCTAAACCTATGACACAGATAACTTCGTGGTAATGCCAGAAGCAAATATATATATATATATATATATATATATATATATATATATGTGTGTGTGTGTGTGTGTGTGTGAACGTTAGTATTGGGCTAATATCATCATAAGCACATGGTATATATTTGGGACTAGAGGGACCAATAAGAAACCTGAGGACCTGGTGATCAGAGTTGCAATGGATGTATGTTTGGTAGACCTTTTTGTGTCATTGTTCTCTTTTGTGCTCGTTTTGATGTACCTTAGAGCCTGTTGACGTCGACATTAGATTGTAATGTGGCTGTAGGAAATCTATCCTTTGTGTAGTGAGATGTTTGACGTGTTTGAAATCTTTGCAGATGACCACAATTTCCTTAACATTGTCTTCCTTTTGGAATCTTATTGTTCGGTGTTGTTTTCAGTATGGTTTGGTTTTCCGCCAACCGGACTGAAATTCTCTGAGTTGAAGAGCTTATGCGTATTCTGCTTGTCGAGAGAGGGTATGTCTTACAAGAAAAATTCAATTCTTTATTCTTTCTCCTACAATTCCTATGATGATGACACTCAAGTTCCTAGCGAGGTGATATGAGGTCTTCTTGACTCGTGCGATTGAGAGTTCAAGGAAGATGATAAGCCTCTTTGATACAGAGCTTGCTAAGGAATGTAGCGATGTTTTTCCCTGATGAGGTGTCGAGTGTGTAAACACCACGTTAGGTAGAGATCTCGTTTGACCATACTTTTTGTAAGGATCCAAAGCCAAAGAATCTTTTAAATTGTTTCATTCGGTTATGAAGGAAATGGTGACATAGCTTCATGATTTGTTTGAGTGTGAATAATTCGACCAAGTTCCTCGTTTTATAGAGTGCTAGTCCAACTCATTAAACAAAAGACGATACATGCGGTTGGGTAGCAATTGTCTAAGATTACACACGATCAAGATGAAGGAAAATAGAAATCTACATCCGACTTTGGTTAGGGGTAAGAAGATGCAGCGAGGGGAAGTGATTGTGTATGCTCCCCAATGGACAAACAGTGATACTAAAAGACTCTCCTTGGTTGAGAATTATTCATGTTGGCAATCGCAGCAAGTTAAGAGCCGAGTGACTTGATGATGGAAAAGTGGTGAGACGATTAGTTGACGCAAGAGATGGAAGAGATGGTAGATAACATGGTTAGAGTGAGACCAAGCAGTAGGGGATAAAATGAGTCAATCTCATTAAGTTCTAGTGGTAGGAAAGGTATAGGTCAGAAGTAACCAAGGTGGTTGATGTTGGATTAGTATCTAAGTCCATAACTATAATTGGTATATACTTGACCCGACCCGACATGGTCCATTTGGGTTGCATGACATCGTGCATTTGGATAGACTAAAATGAGAGAAATAACACTTAAGGTTTATTAATATATTATAAGTTCTAATATATTAATGAGATTATTTAATTAGTATTGATGAAGAATTAATCTAGAATTAATTAAGTGATCAAAAGAAGCCTAATTAAATATATGGGTTGATTGTGTAAATCATCCATACTTGTATAGTGGGCTAAGACTCCATGGATTATCAAGTTGGGCCAAAACCCATAGGATGTTCCATGGATGCTCCATGGTGTATTTGAACCCATGGATCCAAGGAAATGGAAAGCCATGACAATTAAGGTTTACCCTAATTGTACCAACTATATAAGCATCTTATTCTTGCAAAATCGGCCACCATGTATGCATGGAGAGGGCAAGCCGATTTCATGAAGTGATGATTTCTCTCTAAGTTATTCCAAGTGCATATGATGTTGTGTGAACCATTTGAGGTGTCACATTTGGGGCACTAGGCTCTTGAGCTTCATGGAATCAAGCACCAAACAAGAGGTATGTAACTCTACTAGAGTTTATATTATGTGTACTTTATATTATGCTAGTTAGAACAATACCATGGAAAATTGATATTTGCATGTACAATAGAGAAAACATAGATCCAAGGTATTTAGGGTTGCATGTACACCATAGGAGTGTTAGAATGCTCAAAATCCAACAGTGGTATCAGAGCCTAGGCTTGTTTTCACTTATACTTGATGCAAACTGCTTAAAATCGAAGTTTTTTTGCTGCTGGGACAGTGGACTCGCCGAGTTCACTGATGGACTCGACGAGTCCAAGACCAAATGCATCCAACTCGCCGAGTTGGTTCGTGCACTCGACGAGTTGGACCCCCAAACAGCATATCTTCGAGTTTTGGTGCTGGAATTGGTCTAGAATCATTACCTTTGACTGTTTTGGTCTTATAAAACCTGTTTTTAATGTGGTAATGTTTATGTTAAACCAATTTCAATGCCATAATCAAAGTTTCAAGTTTATATATGTTTATGTAATTCTTGAAAATTGTTGATTGTGAATGTTCATGCTTATGAGTTTTGGTAGATCATAGGAATTATTTGCAAATTGTTTCTTATTATAATTCTTGATCTCAATGAAATTGTAAGGAGTCCATAACTTGTCCTCAAATTATGGATTACCAAAAGTTTTTTATGTTTCCTTGATTTATGAGTTAGTTTAGATTAATGAAAAAAATTGTGTTTTAGTTGTTTTTGATCCAAATTAATCTAAAAGGAGTTCATAAAATATGTTTTTGTAACTTGTCTTCAAGTTATATGAAAAGTCATATTTATGAATCTTAAAACTCATAAAAGTGTCATAGGTTACATAAAAGTGAAGAGTCCTTTTCATTAAATAGTATTATGACTCCATAACTTGTCCTCAAGTTATGGATGTTAAAGAGTCACTTCTTTAAAAGATGTCATTAAAAGATAAGGAGTTACATAAAAATGAAGAGTCTTCATTTTAATGTACATTAAACTCATAAGTTATGAAATGAAAAGTCTTGAATAGTTTCAAAACTTGCCCACAAATTTTGGAATTTGTAAAGTTACTCTTCATGTATACTTTAATTCCAAATTGAACCCTTAGAATTTTAAAAGCTAAAATTCAAACTTAATGGACTTCATTAAATTAATTAAAGTGTTTAATTAAAAGAGTTAATAATTCCATAAAGACATGGTTTAAGTTTAATTAAATTAAGCGTATAGTTTAATTAATAGATTAAACCACTAAGTATTTTAAATGTTTAAAATACACCCTTATACTATTATTATAATTTTAATTATATAGATATGTATAAGATAAAGTCAATCTTACCATTAGTAGGCCTCATTCACGAAGCCGGTCTATAAGGGGGTATAAGGTTACTGCCTATAAAATGACAGTTTAATGGGTGTCCACTCTCACCCACCGCTTCCTTGACAGGTGGAGGGTCGTTATCCGAACGGGTAGGAAAGGACTATAATTCTCCCTTCATTAAAAGTATAATGATAAATACTAAGTAACTAAACACTTATAAATTCCCAATCTTACTTTACTTAGGAAAATGTGAAATAGGTGCTAACCCATGAAATTACACTTTGTACCTTACCAAGTCGTTAGTGGAGCGTGTGTGGTTAACCGGCACACTAATAAGGACTAGTAAGAGTGGCAAAGGGTAACTTGACTTTATTATAGATCGGTGGAGCGTGTGTGGTTAACCGGCACATCGATTAGGTGATAAAATTAAGGGTACCAAGTCAATTTGCGTGGTTATTCACACCTTGTTTGTGATCCTCGACATCCCAGTCACAAACTTGAGAGGGCACAATCGAGATTCAAACATGCCATTGAAAGTTCAATGTATCTCAAAAGATCTAGGAGTTTCAAATCCAATTAAAACTTAATTATATTTCGTTTTTCATGGTGGAAATTGGTAAATCATCATTTACCTACCTTCAACTATTTTATAACTCGGATTACGACATCCCTCTTCCAGTTATAAATAGGTTGTTGGATCCTAGCCTTAATATTTCATATTGGGTGTTATATTAAGGACTTTAAATCAATTAACTTGAATTTCTCCCTTATAGATGTCTCCTTCAGACAACTATGGTCTTCCCAAATCTTTAGGAACAAGCTATCCTAATGAAGATGATATCCCATAAGGCAATCAAGGTGAAAGACTAATCCCTTTTTTGAGCACTAATGGGACTGGAAATCATACTTCATTTCCTCCACCTCCTCCAATAAATCTCCCTATCCCACAAGTTTCAAGACTTGATAAGTTCTAAGTCACTCAATCCCTATTGGCAGACAAAGTCTATATGTGCTTAGGTCTTGGAGATTAAGTCACATATTGACAAGCCGGGAGAGTCGGGTGTCGAAGTCTCGAGGTAGCTGGCTGTTGACTTGGTTCTTCAGTCACTCCCTGATGACAGATCACGACATGACCCTTTAATGATCTTATCCATTTGTTTGGTGATGCTGAATCAGCAATGATTTTGAACACTGGTAAAGCAAATTTGATTAGAGGATCGACTTCCCAAAACTTCGTGGACATTGACAATGATGACACTGGAAATCCAGAAAAACTTTCTCTTCCCAATGGAAAAGGATCGGCCATAGTCAACTCGGTTGACCAAATGGTAAAGAGAAAGGCTAAGTCTGAGATAGTCCCATGTACCATCCCTAAAGAGTCCATATGTGCCTATTGCCAAAGAAAAGGGGCATTGGTTGCGAAGCTGCCGAATTTACCTGAAACCTCATAAGGATGGTAAAGTCAAAAGTTTGACTCTAATTCAGGTAAAGTCCGTTATCTAACTCTCTTAAGTCTCTTTTGGAGATTCTTAATACATGATGTAATTTAATTACATTTTGATGTTTTTGAAGAATCAAAGGAAGCTTAAAGTAAAAGTGTGCTGATTCTGATCGTATGGTTCGATGACCAGAATTTTGAGCCACTGCATAAGGGTTATGAGATATTGCTTAGGAATAGATAACAACAAAGTTTTCATATGAATTTGCATTGTAAGGACAAGTTTTTCCGCAAGTTTTAAAATAAAAGAAAAGTTTTGATTTTATTTATTTTAATTATCCTTACAAAGGCATTTGTGAAAAATTGTTGTTTATATGTTTCCATTGATAAGCAATATTGGAAAATGAATTTGATTCTTTCGTTTGTGGTAGTGTCATAATTTATCAAATAAGGAAAGATTCTCATCACCCAAGTTTCAGTTGGATAGAAACTTGGAATCATGCAAGTTGTATTGTGTGATGAATAAGATTTTTCATCTTTGGTAAATTAAGACTAATTCCTTGTTCACATTCGCATGTGAGTCAAGCGAAGGACTAAAGGATCGGGTACATTAGGTTGTGTACTAGTCAGGTCCACCACAAAGGTTGAATAAGAAGAATCAAATAAGGCAGAAAGATAATAGTTTCTCCAATCTGAAGAGATGGGAGAGTACTTGTGTATCTTGTTTTATGATTATCTTAGTGATGATGGAACCATATCACAATTGATCCTCTAAGGACACCTTAGTGCATTAGGTGGCTAAGGAGAGGAATCGTGAATTGTGGAAATGGTTAAATCAAAAGATAAATCATACTTCATTCCAAAATAAAATCTTAGAGTCATACTCCAAGATTGAGCCTTGAGTGACATAATCTTTAGAAAGTTTAAAACACTTGTCAAATGTAGAGTAAAATGTTTTCTTACTCTTGTACATTTGAAATTGGTAAGTTGTGATGTTTTGGATAAAACAAAGACCAACTAAGGCCAATTGTGTGAAGTGTTTGTAAAAGAATCCACACTATCTCTTGAATATTGGGCAAGAGAGTCTTATATGTCAAGAGGCCAGTGGAAGTCTAAAAGATCCTGAAATAGTTTCAAGAACGAATCAAGAGTTTTGTTAATCACTAGCCCACGACTTGAGGTTTGTAACTTATCGTGTTGACATATTCTTATTTCTGTGTCTATTCCAGTTAAAAGATGACTATGCTTGTGAGTTCTATGAGTTCGAAATTGTTTGCATAACAACCTGGAAGCAATGGTAGGCCCTTTTGCTGCCGGGTGGCAAGAAATTAAGATTGAACAAGTTCAGTCCATATATGTTTGGATTTGCCACTAACCTTGTCTTGTGATTATGGTAATGAAAAATTCACATGGATAGGAACACATACACCATTAAATCTAAGTGTCATAAGGTTTCTCTCCGATTCTTGAGAATGATGGTGAGGAAACTCTTACACTAAGTAGATTTTAAGTAGATAGCAATTGTGAGAATGACAAAAGGTCTAAACATTATGATTACGGCATTCCTCTTCATAATTGTTGAGACACAAAAGTGAGCTATCTAAGGAAAGGTGTATGATTTTGATAAAGTCTTATCAAAGCATCTTGTATCAGAAATATGAAATTTGGTAAGAAAGTCAATAAAGTAATGTTTTTTTTCTAGAAGTCCAGCTGATTTCTAAGTACATGTCAAAGCTAGTGGGAGCATAAGTGTTATGCTAGTAAGATAATAATCATTATGCTAGTGGGAGCATGATGATTATGTTGCAAGTTAGCAATGATAATTATAGAAAACAAAAGTTTCAATTCGCTTTGAAAAGTTGTTTCCCTATAATTAAGGGAGAGGATTTTATACTTCATTCCAATTCTACAAGCTTAGATTGAGATTTTAATCAACTTTAGTCAAGGATATATATGAATGTTATGTTGGAATGGTTCAACATAAGGAAATTCTATATATGTTGCGTTCTATATATGTTGCGTTCTCAAAATTTCGATTATGATTACGGCATACCTCTTCATAGTTCGAATTGTGAGAATATGGCAAATAAAAATTTTTTATAGCATGAATCGTGTCCCATATGCTTCGGATATAGGATCGATTGCATGTGCTATAATATTCATCCATTCTAAATTTTCCTAATGCTTAGGGCATTAAGAAGGGAAAAGGGATTAGAACTGGATATGACTAAAATGATTAAGCAATTGTCGAAGACAATTTGAGGTTTACCAAAGATTGGTTACTCATCGACAATTGGAAGTATAGAGTAAGGACCATATTGATATATTTTGAAAAGAGGCAACTCTTGTTCAAAAGTGATGGGCGAAATGTGAATGTGGAATTGTTTCCATAGGTGGAAGTTATTCTTTGAATCTGTGTAAGATTAAAGAACTTAATGCAAAGAAGGATGTTCAAAGGAATGTACTTTGAATTTGAGACTTCGTTTCCATGGAATTGCTTTCCATTGGAATACTTTGTAATGTCTGTTGCCAAGTCTTTTTGACTTGTGTGCATATTCATTACAAGAGGATCATTGCATATAAGTTTAGAATCTAACAAGATAACGGTAAATGACAAGAATTTGGTGTTCTTACATTTATTGTAAAGGATTTGGGATTGTGAAATGAGCATCATTGAAATATTGTCAATCGATCTGTTTCACAAAGAGAGGACCACATGTAAACTTAGTGTGCATACTTGGAGTATGGCATAGCTATTGTTTGGACGAACATAGTGTGCATGCTTGGAGCATGGCATGACTATTGTTTCAATTCAAGTATTAAGTTGATTAATCGAAACATGAATAATGAGTAATCAACATGGTGCTTAGATAAAAGGGTTTTTATGTACACTCAAAGTGTTGGGGCCATATAGGATTATTATTATTCTTGTGTTTCATTTTGCATGTTTTGACTTCCAGAATAACTAGGTCATTCTTCCCGAATGACTATGTTATTTAAACCATCCACAGTCGGTCATATGTTGGAAGTAGATATGAATCAAGACTGTCATGAATTTGGCTTGTATGATTTGTCTAATGTGCATTAGACATAGCAGTGGTTGCTACAACATTCATGAGTGCTCATAAGTTCTGATTATTGGATTCAACCCACGCTCATTTGAATCACTTCATGGATTTTATCACGAGTGAATCATGAGACGATAATACATTGTATTCTTCAAACCTAGAGATATGAGTTGTTGACTATGAGTTGGTTATACATTGATTGCACGTAAACGCATTGGTAACTCGATGTTATAAAACGTGCCTTTGTGTATGATTCAACAAGTAGTCAGTACAAGCATATGAGTCGAAGTTTATCCATTCCTTTTACCTTCGGGATAAAAGCGATATCTGTGGGCCCCTCGATGATTTAGTGATGACAAAATGTAAGTGCTCGGCCGGGCCTGGACTGATTTGATTTGTTCAATTAGTCAGTCGTCGTAAATAAGAAATCGGGAAACAACAGATGGACAGAGAGAATGATTATAATCCATGTCTCAGTCCATATGATATCTAGAATGGAGGAATATATGATCACTTATCTAATGGACGCGTTATTGATTTGTTCAGAGTTCGGCAGCAGCTTTTAAGAGCTACGATTGCTGGTCGGGTTGTGAAGGCATACTTGCAATAATAGTTATTAGACTTATCCAAGTGGGAGACTGTTGGATTAGTGTCTAAGTCCATAACTATAATTGGTATATACTTGACCCGACCCGGCATGGTCCATTTGGGTTGCATGGCATCGTGCATTTGGATAGACTAAAATGAGAGAAATAACACTTCAGGTTTATTAATATATTATAAGTTCTAATATATTAATGAGATTATTTAATTAGTATTGATCAAGAATTAATCTAAAATTAATTAAGTGATCAAAAGAAGACTAATTAAATATATGGGTTGATTGTGTAAATCATCCATACTTGTATTGTGGGCTAAGACTCCATGGATTATCAAGTTGGGCCAAAACCCATAGGATGCTCCATGGATGCTCCATGGTGTATTTGAACCCATGGATCCAAGGAAATGGAAAGCCATGACAATTAGGGTTTACCCTAATTGTAACAACTATATAAGCATCTTATTCTTGCAAAATCGGCGACCATGTATGCATGAAGAGGGCAAGCCGGTTTCATGAAGTGATGATTTCTCTCTAAGTTATTCCAAGTGCATATGATGTTGTGTGAACCATTTGAGGTGTCACATTTGGGGCACTAGGCTCTTGAGCTTCATGGAATCAAGCACCAAACAAGAGGTATGTAACTCTACTAGAATTTATATTATGTGTACTTTATATTATGCTAGTTAGAACAATACCTTGGAAAATTGATATTTGCATGTATAATAGAGAAAACATAGATCCAAGGTATTTAGGGTTGCATGTACACCATAGGAGTGTTTGAATGCTCAAAACCCAACAGTTGAAGACATGAAGGTTTGTTACCCTAAGTTGTTCGTATCGGTATCTGATTCTGAGGACGGAATCATTCTAAGGAGGGGAGAATTGTAACGCCCCGAAATCCTACCGTAAACGACGTTAATTTTTCCATTACTCGAGGGACTATTTATGCAAAATATTTTAGCTTCATGAGGTTAAAATGTAATAAATTAACTAAAAATAGTATTATTTAATATCTAAAAGAATTAATAAAAATTTAAAAGGTGTGTAATTTAATGAAATTGATTTATGAAATAATTAGGGTTAGGTGTGTTGGAAATCTTCTTGAGAATCTGGAGGGACAAACTAGGAAACTTGGAGTAACCCCCAAGGAAAAGGATCGATACTTCTCCTTGTGTCCGTCCAATATCACGTGACTACAAAAGAATAAAAACGATCGACACTCTTCCTTGCCTTGTGTGCGTCAAATTGAAGGGCAAGAGAGAAATCGATCCATGTGCCACGCTCGATCATAGGAACGAACAAACAAAAAGAAACTGATTCTTGTTTTGTTGTCGTGTACGTCGTCGATCAAGCCAATAAGGAAGAAAAAAAGAAACAAGTGTGATTAAGGGGAAGAGGGAGTGCATCGTTTTTGGACAAGTAATTGGTAAAATCACCTTCTAATCTCTTTTGTTGTGTTTATATGTCAAATTCCTTGTCAATTGAAGATTAAGGTTGTCAATCCTCTTCCTAACTGATGATTACAATCTCATCTTCTTCTTCCTAGAAACCTTTGAAAGTTCATATGTTTTATTCTAGTTCTATTGGCTGTATTTTGATGGCTTATTGCTGTCAAAACTTGGTTATGAACACCCTCAAGAATTCTTAGTTCATGTTCATGTATTACTCTATGTTTTGGAGACCTTGTTTTCTTTGTTGATTACTAATTTGAACCTTGGTGTGAGAATGAAATTGCTATTAATGTTTCTTGACAAGTTGCTACTGTTAAGAACTCATTTTTTATCTTTGTGGGTGCTTTTGGTTATGATTTAATAGGTTAAGCGGTCAAAAAGTCCTTGAATTTCAAAGATGGAAAAGTCAGCAAAACTAACAATCTATCCCTGTTTGCAATTCGTGTCTAGTTTGTCCATGAATTTTTTCAGGACCTGTGGTTGCCTCCAACTTAGGCGAAAATCGTCTTTTCCACCAGCTGGTCAGAATTTAGCTGCATTGATAGGCAGTTTTGTGAAAATCATATAAAATTGTAGAAATTTTGTTTGGACCTTCAAAAGTACTTTATGAAAACCGAAGAGTCTAAAATACTAAAATATAAAAAAATATTGTATAGTTTGCAGTCCTTGGTGGTGTTAAAATGGCTTTGAACAGGTGGCTGTTACGGATCAAAATCTGGAACTTTGTTCTAAACGTTCGTCTATATGTTTAGGCATTCTACTCTCAACATTTTTGTGTCCTCTGTTTGATATTCTCATAAAGTACACAATTGATGTCTTAGTACTATCATTCAATCCTCTTGTGTGTAAAATTGAGTGACTATAATCCTTTACCTAAAGTCTTGAAGCATATGGTGAATTTTGGTGAATGTTGGAATTTTTCACAACAACTTTTCCCCAACTTGCGAGAGCTATATCTGCTAATCTGGGCCGAATTGGGAGATACTCCTCTCTCATGAAGTTCTAGGAAATCGAGTCTAGTTTCTAGAATGTCGGATTTCATCCCAATTAGAGTTGAAAATTTGGTTTTATGTTTAAAAAACTGAATGGGGGTCGAGCTGGGAAATTATAAAAAAAAATAATATAAAAGTTAGAATTAAATTGCATTTTAAACCATTTACTTTTTTTATTAATTGAATGTTATGTGTGATGTTTAGGTGGGTCCTTTAGAATAGAAGGACGATTTCATCAAGGCTAAAGGTGAGTTCATAGTTTTAACTCACTAAGGTTGCATGATTGGAACGTGCAATCCATAGATGATGATTTGATTCACTTTAGGATGACCATGTCATTACTTGTGCTTGATGATGATATGATATTTTTTATGCTAATATATGCTTTGTTCTAATGCTATGTTATGACCTAATTGCTATTTTTCTTACACTTTAATGAACTTGATGTATATGACATGCTAGTTTAAGTTGTTTGAATGAATAATGTATGAAAGTCATTTGATGTGTTGGTTATGAATATATTTCTTGTTTAAATACACACTTATATTGTATGAATTACATGCTTTACCTAATGTATAAATGACATTGCGGGGTTATTTATAGAGGGTTTGGGTAGTTCATGATATTTGCCTAAAACCTTATCCGGATCATTGAAGGTGCCTACTAGGATGAAAGAGTACCTATAGGAAGAGCTATATCCACAGAGGTTGATAGTTTCCAGTCTTTCTAGATGACCGTGTGACACATGGTTTGCGGGCACTCCGGTGTTCGTGGGCTGGAGTGATGTTGGTCCATCATTCGTGACAAGCGTAAACATCACGTGGGACTCGGGTGGTGTTGCTCTAGAATTGGCACTGTTTGTACCGATTCTTGAACGACACCGCGGGGTACTTGTACTTTGCAAAGTCGGAGTAGCGAAAGTGGAGTCACGGGGTTGGTGTTTCGGGTGGAAGTCATGAGCCACTTAGAGCATTCGGCTGGCTGTGCACACAAGTAGTGAACGGGGTGTTTCTCTTGGGTTACGTAGCACTAAGGGACACTTTTCTATCAATCAGTTCGATAGGTATAATAAAAGGTTCAATATATAACAAAGGTTGGTTGTATATTAAAAGGTTGAGTATGTAACAAACGGTTGGTCATTAATAAAAGGTTGAACAAGTAAAGGTTATCTATGTATGAAATGTGATTGTTTACATGTTATTCGATTGTTTATATGGTGTTTGGTTGATCATATATGATATGTGGTAGAATTGGGGTTGAAAATTCCTCGCAACGAAGACAACATTGTCACTCGGTCTGTAGAAGAGATATCCAAAGGATTTTTGTAGGTAGCCGATGAAAATACATCGCTCACTGCAAGGTTTGAGCTTGTCTTGAGTCTCTCATCTTACGAAAGCCTCACAACCCCAAACCTTGATGTGGTATAACGAGGGAACCTTCCCTGTCCACATCTCGTGAGGTGTATTGGAAACCTTCTTAGTAGGTACTAGATTAAGGATAAGGGTGGCAGTCTCTAAGGCATACCCCCAGAATGAGATAGGTAACGAGCTCGACTCATCATGGAACGAACCATGTCCAACAAGTTTCTATTGCGCCTCTCAGCCACATCATTCAACTGCGGTGTCCTAGGTGGTGTCAACTGTGAAACAATTCCACATTATCTTACTCTCCACCTCGATCGGATCACAACATCTTTATCTTCCTGCCCAATTGATTCTCTACTTCTTGTTTAAACTCTTTGAACTTTTCAAAGGTTTCTGACTTATGCTTGATTAAATAGATATACCCAGATCTACTATAATCATCAATAAAAGTCACATAGAAGCGGTTAGCATCCCTTGTGGCGGATCTGAAAGGTCCATACACATCTATATGTATAAGATCGAACAAACCCTCACCCCTTTCACAAGTACCAGTGAAGGGTGACTTGGTCATCTTTCCAAGCAAACAAGATTTGCAAGTGTCATCCGATTTTAAGTTGAATGACTCCAAGACTCCATCCTTTTGGAGTTGGGATATGCGCTTTTTGTTAACATGTCCAAGACGACAGTGCCATAAGCCTGCTTTATCCAATACATTGGACGAATCAATATGCAACGTATTATTTCCTAAGTTATATACAACCATCACAGTTCCATATATACTATTACAAGGTAATGCTTCAAAATAAAATACACCGTTATAATAAGCATTAATACTACCAATTTCTTTTTTAAAAGAAAAGGTAAAACCTTGTTTATACAAACTATGAAAGGAAATAATATTTCTTGTCATATCTGATGAGTAACAACAATTATTCAAATCTAAATTTAACCCACTATTAAGCAATAAAGAATAAACTTCAATCTTGGTCACATGTGACACTTTCCTATTCCCCATGATTAAGTTTATCTTCCCCTGCTCCACATCCCTACTTCCTTTTAGTCCATGAAAATCAGAACAAATGTGTAATCCACAACCTGTATCAAGGACCCAAGAATTAGCATGCGATGAGTTATTAGATAGAATAATGTAAATACCAGTGAAGGTGGGCTTTATCTTCTTATCCTTAATGTCCTGCAAGTATTTGGGGCAGCTTCGTTTCCAGCGCCCTTTTTCATGACAATGGAAGCACTCTGCTTCCTTTGGATTGGTAGAGGGATTAGAAGAACCAACTTTGGTCCCACTGGAAGAGGATCCATCAAGATACTTTCCGTTGCGGCTCTTAGAAGGAGCCTTCCTCTTCTTCCCTTTCCCATGTCCAATTGCCAGAACAGGGGCAGCAGCAGTAGGAGTAGGTACAACAGCCTTCCCTTTCAAATTGTTTTCTGTAGTTCTTAGTAGGCCTTGAACCTTGCTAAGAGTGACTTCCTCTTTGTTCATATGATAAGTCATTCTGAACTGATCATAACAAGGAGACAATGAATGTAGAATGATATCAATAGCCAAATCTTCATCGAAGTTCACATTCAACTTCAACAAGCGGTCCACAAATCTCTGCATCTTTTGCAAGTGGGTCGTGATGGACTCTCCATCCTTCATTTTGGTTGTGATCATGGAGGCAATAATCTCATACCTTTCCTGTCGAGCACTTTGATGGTACTTTTCCATCAAATCTTGGTGCATCTCGTAGGGCCAAAAGTCCTCATAGGACTTTTGAAGCTCAGAAGTCATGGTAGCAATCATAATGAACGACACCTTTGTCGCGTCCCTCTCATGACCCCTGTATTCCTCAATTTGTTCGGGAGTAGCAGTTTGTTCATCAATCTCCTCCAGCTCTTTATCGAGGGCATATTCTTTGTCCTCGTAGCGAAGGGCCAGACGAATGTTTCTAATCCAATCGTTAAAGGTTGACCCATCAAAGATAGTTCTCCTAACCAAGTTCATGAGGGATAATGAGCTAGAAGGGTTGGAGCCTGAAGCATTGTTTGGGATAGACATCTGAAAAGAAAAAGAACAAGTTTTGATTAGATAAGAATCCTTAATATAACACCCAAATGAAATATTAAGGCTAGGACCCAACATAATATTTTACAATTCGGAAGAGGGATGTCGTAATCCAATTGCAAAATATTTGAAGGTAGGTAAATGACGATTTACCAATTTACACCATGAAAAACGAAATTCATTATTAAGTTTTCAATTGGATTGAAATTCCTAGATTCTTTTGAGATTCAATGAACTTTTCAATGGCATGTTTAAATCTCAATTATGCCCTTCAAGTTTGTGACTGGGATGCCGAGGATCACAAACAAGGTGTGAATAACCATGCAAATGTGCTTGGTACTCTTAATGTTACAAATCACCTAATCATTATGTCGGTTAACCACACACGCTCCATTGATCTATGATTAATATCAAGCTACCCTTTGCCACCCTTGCTAGTCCAAGATTAGTGTGCCGGTTAACCACACACGCTCCACTAACGACTCCGCAAGGTGCATAGTGCAATTTCATGGAATAGCTCCATTTTCACATTTTTCCTAATGTAACTTAGATTGGGAATTTAAAAAAACATTTAGTTACTTACATAATTATCATTATACTTATAACGAGAATTAATGTCCTATCCTACCCGTTCGGCTAACGACCCTCCATCAGTCAAGAAAGCGGTGGGTGAGAGTAGACATCCATTAAACCATCATTTTATAGGCAGTAACCTTATACCCCCTTATAGATAGGCTTCGTGAATGAGGCCTACTAACGGTAAGACTGACTTGTCTTATACATATATATATATATATATATATATATATATATATATATATATATATATATATATATATATATATATATATATAAATATATATATATATATATATATATATATATATATAAACTTATAATATTATAATAGTATAAGGGTTGAATTTTAAACTTTTAAAATTCTAAGGTTTGGAATTAAATGTTTCATAAGTGAGACTTCACAAATTCCAAAACTTGAGGCCAAGTTTTGTAACTCTTCAAAACTTTTGGTTTCCATAACTTATGAAAACTTATGAGTTTTAATGTTCATGAATGAGATTTTACATATAATTTGAGGACAAGTTACAAAACTCACTTCAAGAACAATATAGATCAATTTTAACTAACTACATTATCATATAATTTACCATTGATCTAATCTAACTCATATAGCAAGGCAATTCATATCAAATAATACAAATAATTATCTTATTATCTTAAAATTTGGCATTTTTCCTTTAATTGGATGAGGATCATCATTACCAAATCAGAAAATACGATTTTTATGATACAAAACACTTTGTGGTAATGATCCTAATCCAATTCTGGCCAAAACTCAAAATTCTGCAAAAAGCAGCCTCTACTCGACGAGTGCATGAATTGGACTCGTCGGGTTGCCCTTTTAGTGAGTGAACTCGGCGTGTCAGATCATTGGACTCGGCGAGTTCATCAGTCGGAGGCCAGAAAATCATTTTTTTCAGCTTTAAAAAATAACCAGCATCAAATATAATAGAAAACAATCCTAGGCTCTGATAGCACTGTTGCGTTTTAAGCACTATAACACTCCTATGGTGCACATGCAACCCTAGATGCTTTGGATCTAATTTTTCTCTAATTATACATGCAATTTCAATTTTCCAAAGCATACATCCTAACTAGCATACAATAGAGGATATACAACATAAAAACCAAGTTAGATGAATACCTGTTGATGTAGTTTGTAGGTCTTGGCCTTAGAAAGCTTTACCACCTCAAGTGTGATGCCTCTAATGTGTCACAAACACAAAATGCAAGAGGAGGCTTGAGAGAATAGGCTAGTTATCTTCAAAATCGATTATCACTCTCTTAGAATGAATGGGCACCGATTTTAGGGCTAGGGGGTTGCTTTTATAGTGTGATAAAGGCTAGGGTTTCATCCATGCAAACCCTAATGCACCATGACCCTTCATATTTCTTAGGCTCCATGGGTTAAACCTCCATGGACTATCATATTGGTTTAGCCCCTCTTAATCAACCATGGATCATAAGCCCACACTATAAGAATCATTGATTTACTTAATCAGTCCCCGTATATTTAATCAGTCTCTTTTGATCACTAAATTAATTCCAAATTAATTCTTGATCAATACTAATTAAATAATATAAATTTATCAATTAATATATTATACTTATAATATATTAATAAATCACAAATAACCTCTTTCTTAAAAGTCCATCCTATCAAATTGTTCTAGTGAAGACAACCCAAAAGGACCATGCTACTATCGGGTCAAGTACATATCAGTTATAGTTATGGGCTTAGACACCTAATCCAACAAGATTGGGGAGACTCACTAAGCTTCGTGCTTACAATTTTCAGTTGTGGTTTCAGGTACTTCCATGTAACAAACCGTTATTTCAAACCTATGTAATAATGTAGGTCAATTTGTAGTTCTTTTTAAAAACAATAAAGAAAAATTTTAGCATACTGTGTATATTTACATAATTGACCCTCAAAAATAAATTGTTAAACAATCTCGATTGGGATGAACCAAGTGGTATAGATTGTAACAAGGTTTCCAAAAACATAAACAACACTAAAATCCGAGTTATAACGAAGAAGTTATGACCAACCGAAGATCCGCGACAAAACCGGCAAAACACTATTCAGTGTAAAAACTGAATTTTCAATAAAAGGCTTTTTAGCCATAACAATATAAATGAAACTTTTAGTTTATGTTAAACCGAGAACTTTCATGAAAAGAACGGCAAAATCTGACTTCGTATGAGGAAGTTACGATTTTTCTAAGTTTCAGTATAGCAGTGTACAGCTAAAAACTCGAAATAAAGATCGAGTGATTTTTAGCCGACACAACCTACACGAAAACTGAAGGTCTCATCAATAGTAGTACAACGGTAAAAAAAACAGACAAAAACGGACGTCGGATGAAGAAGTTATGAATTTTTAACGGATTTCCTGTCCCGGTCTGTTAAAAATAATAATATTAAAAATAATGTCAAAATTAGCAGACAAAGTCTAAACAAAATTCGTAGAGAATAATTTTACCTACGGGTGCATATAACGAACGTCAAAAACAGAGCTCGTATGCGAAAGTTATGATTTTCGCAAGTTTTTGGCACATAAATCAAGAAATATTGAAAACCGGGCAATTGTGCATGGTGTACCTTCGGCCACGTCACCCTCGCATGCGAGGCTTCCCCGTGTCTTCTTCGTGGCACCTTCTGATTGGACCGAAGTTGTGCGTGTCACCTTCTGATTGGACCGAGGCCGAGGTCCAGTAGCCAGCCGACACCCTCGCAGGACCACACCCCTCGGACACGCGCCTTCTTCCAATTGGACCGAAGTTTGGTCCACTCCTAGTCCGACACACCGAGCCAGCTGTCCGAAGCGAGCCTCTTGCCTTTGCCAACTGTCCGAACACGCGGCAGCCTCCCACAGCTTCGGATCCGAGGCTTCGGCCTATATAAGCCATGCGAGACTCTCCGGATTTTTACACATTTTCACCCAATTTTCCATTTCTTTTCACTTCTTTCATTTCCACAAACTTACATACAACCCCTAAAGCCCCAGTATCAAGTCTAAAACCCTAAGTAAGCCTCGAAGCCCCGAGATTCCCGAGAAAAACAACTTTCTCCAGTCGAAACTCTGCTCGATTTAAGCCGGTTTTTCGTCAAATAAACTCCTTTCCGGGAAACGAAACGATGTTCAAATCACCACCTATCAAGTGAGTTCATACCCCCGTATTTTCATAATTTCTACTGTTTTAAGGGGGGAATACAAATATAACACAAGAACTTTGTGTTATAAAATCATGATTTCAAATCATGATAAAATGACATTAAATCATCAAAAATACTCATAACATTAAACTCTTTTATAAACTTATATTTTTGCCTAAAATTCATATTTGTATATATATATATATATATATATATATATATATATATATATATATATATATATATATATATATATATATATATATAAGATTTAAAAGGCTTAGGACTGATAACTCATTCTGGGTCCTTTTCCTTGTTTGGATGTGGGCTTATAGTACCGATTATTTGTCCGAGTGTCGTTTAAATTTTACTTATATATAGAATTGTGTATGTCTATAAATATAAAAGTTATTTCATCAGTTCAAATACCTTTGTAACATGTTGAGCAAGGGGTTACATGCAAAAATAGTTAAATACCGATTCAGAAAGTACATATAAATTATAATATGTATAATTTATGATACATAGAACAATAATTCATGATTCAAGTATACTAGAATACACTGTTTTACAAGAAACAAGGGTTTTGATTCAAAACAAATCAAGGGTTTACAATTGTCAAATACATGTTCGGAATAATAATTCAAGAACATATTGTCAATCATTTATTTCAGAATGATTGGGTTTTCATGACTAATATACATGTAACGTTTATATGCTTTTTATGTGTCATTCAATTCAGGTTGTTTAATTCATTTAGACAACCACGGTAAAGTCCTGACATTATAACCAGAATCTCCAGCCAGGGGATCGAAACAAGTTGTGTGTAGATCTATATCGGGATTGACATCCCCGCACTCAGGCTGCTAGCTACAGTCAGGCATACACGCCAATGAGTGGCAATTGTTATCAACAGTTTAAACGCCCACAAAGCATTTGTTTCAGGCCATCATGTCTTAGTATGGTTATAATAACTCATTAAAAAGATATTAACAATATGTTAGTGTATAATCAACTAAACGTAAGTACACCTTCAAAGTACCAGTTTACAAAATACAAACTACAATGGTTCAATACAGTTTTCAATAACAGTTGGTGAAGCCAGGCACACTCTCAGTTACAAGTTTTACAAATACAGAACATTTATTTACAAATAGAACGGTTTTATGGGAATAAAACTACTTTTCATATACAACAGAAAATATAGGATTTTCTGGAACAGTTTACATACGCAAGATACAAAGACACCCTTTTAAACATAAACACTTATGCACTCACTCAACTTTATGTTGATACTCCCTTTTCAAATTACTTGTATTCTCAGGGAAACAATAAACAGGTACTCCCCGAGCTTTTTGAGAAGATGGAGCTACTTTGAGTAATATCTTCTTCTTTTGTATAACTATTTTGGTTTCCATATACAATGATTGAACACATGTAAATACTTATACTTTTTAAATACAATGGTTGTTTGTACTTTGATTACTATGATGCATGGGTTGTGCTACTACAAATGAAGTCCTCCACCCTCGGACGTTTCCGCCATCTGGTTTGGGGGTGTGACATTCCACTAGCAAGGGGAAGAGCTCGGGATGACTACATGACACACACCACAGTTTATGACCTGGGATGTTTTAGACTATGATATTTTGATACACGGTTTTGATACAGTATTTAGATATAATGTTTTGGATACATGACTTGTGATTTTATTATGATGTGGATACATTATGGTTTTCTTAGATGATTTTAATAAGAAATTTTAGGACCGTATTTTCGGGGTGTTTCATTCCATATTCCATTCATAACAAAAATTAGGATTACCAACATGAATATGAGGAGGAAACTTACCGAATTCCAATTGGTACTTCTGTCGTTTGTCAAGAACGTGTTAGCAGAAAAGAGCTCGAATGCCCAAGCCTCCTTCTCAATCGTTTCACTCTTTATCCCCTTTGCACACATATACGCACACATACACTCAATCTCTCTCTCTCTCTCTCTCTCTCTCTCTCTCTCTTTCTTTCTCTCTCTCTCTCTCTCTCTCTCTCTCTCTCTCTCTCCTCACAACTTCTTCATCATTGATGTTACCTTCACTCTTCCCCTGCCTCCAGTTGTCTTCCCTCATGAAGTAGTAGCCTAAAAAAATGGAGACCAATAGGCAATCTTAAGTAGGTTTTATGTGTGTAAGATGTAACTAATGGTGAAGATGGATCTCCTAATCAAACGCATGGAGTCATTAAACATATTTTCCAATTTGGTCCCTCAAACGTGCCATAGTAACACTATAAACCCTAAATCCAAAAGCACCATTTTTCTTATACTTTCAAGAATAACTCTTTGAATTCTGAACTTCATTTTTACCTGTAATCAGTTTCATTTACCTTGAATATTCCTACAAAACCATTTTATATAGTTCTATACCTCTACTTATTGATTAATCTGTTTAGATATTATTTAAGATCACTATTATTTAATTTATTTTGATTTATAACCTTAACAACGAAATAGCTTTACAACAACTAATAATCGATGTCACACCCCCAAACCAGATGGCGGAAACGTCCTAGGGTGGATGACTTCATTTGTAGTATCACAACACATGCATTATAGTATTCAGAGTACAAGCAACCATTGCATTAATAAGAACATGTTTTTACATGTGTTCAACCACTGTATATTGACACCAAAATATTTATAGCAAAATACAGAAGACATGACTCAAAATGGCTCCATCTTCTCAAAAGCTCGGGGAGTACCTGCTTACTGATTCCCTGAGAATACAAGTAATTTGAAAAGAGAGTATCAACATAAATTTGAGTGAGTGCATAAGTATTTATGTTTGAAAGTATGTTTTCTGTTCTTTGAATATGTAAACTGTTCCAGAAAATCCTATATTTTCTGTTGTATATGAAAAGTAGTTTTAATCTCATAAAAACCGTTCTATTTGTAAACCAATGTTCTGTTTTTGTATTCCTTTGGAAAACTGTAAAAGTGAGTGTGCCTGGCTCCACCAGTTGTTGTTGTAAACTAATACATTGAAAATGTACACATGTTTAGTTAATTAAACACTAACGTATTGTTAATATCTTTTTAATGAGTTATTATAACCATACTAAGACTAGATGGCCTGAATTAAACGCTTTGAAGGCGTTACAACTGTTGATAACAATTGTCAGTCATAGGCGTGTATGCCCGACTGTAGCTAGCAGCCCGAGTGTGGGGTTGTCAATCCGAATATAGATCTATATACACTTGTTTCGATCCCCGACTGGAGATTCTGGTTATAATATCAGGACTTTAACTATGTTGTTTAAGTGTATTAAACAACCTGAATCTATTGACTCATAAAAAGCATATAGACGTTATGTGTATAATAATAATGAATACCTAATCATTCTAAAATAAATGATTGATAGTATGTTCCTTATTTAGTATACTTGGAATGTATTTGATAGTTGTATACCCTTATGTATTTTTGAATCTACTCCTTATTCTTGTAAAACAATGTACTCTAGTATACTTGGCTCGTGAATTATTGTTCCTGAATCATAAATTCTACCTATTATAATTTATATGTACTATCTGTATTGATACTAACTGTTCATGAAGGCAACCCCTTGTTCGACATGTTCCAAAGGGTATTGAAACTGAATGAAATAACCTTTATATTTATATACATATACAAATATATATAACTAAAAGTTAAACGACATTCGGACAAATAAGTGATACTTCAAGCCCACATCCAAACAAGGAAAAGGGAATAAGGTGAGTTATCAGCCCTAAGTCCTTTAAATCTTATATATATATATATATATATATATATATATATATATATATATATATATATATGATTTTTGTGGAAAAATATAAGTTAATAAAATTATTTTAAAGAATTTAACATTCTGAAATACTTTTGGTGACTTATTGATTTGGAAATAATTGAAATCCATTTTGTGAGATATTTTGAAACCATTTATTGGTAACACAAAATCTTTGTGTTAGACTTGTATTCCCCCCCCCCCCCCCCTAAAACTGTAAAAATTATTAAAATACGGGGGTATTAACTCATCTTTTGTAGGGTGATTTCAAATGATGATTTGATATAGGATGTTTAGTTCCACAAGTGTAATCCCAGAGCAAAAAAAAGTCGTATATAGTAATTTGTATAGCATATATGCAACCAATTAGCTAAAATAATCATAGGAATGATTAGAAACTAGACTAATTTGTAAGTATAATTTACAAATAGGAGTGTTAGAAGCTAAAATGGAAGTTGATAGGTGTTCACGACCAAGAGGGGTGTTGACGACCCTAAGTTCTTGATGAAAGATAAACACTTGATGATCCTAAGCAAGTTTCTAAGAAGATTCAAATGGTTTCTGATAGTTGTTATTCGTGTTCTTTGCATGTTCTTCGTGAAAACTAGTGAAATCAATGGATTTTAGCCTAGTATAAGAAGATGGAAGGGTGTTCTTGCAGTGATAACAAGATCAAGAATGATACATGTTAAATTTTATGAAGAACTAGTGACTAACACTTGAATATGATGAGAAAGGATGATCCTAGCATGTTCTTGAGGAGAGAGGGTGTTCTTGCTTGATTATACTTGAGAGAAAAGGTTGAAATCTCGAGTGAAAGTGAAGAAATGAAGCAAAAACTAGCTGGAATATATATATATATATATATATATATATATATATATATATATATATATATATATATATATATATATATATATATATATATATATATATATATATATATATATGAGGGTTCACGGCCGTGAACTGTTGGATTAATGTCTAAGTCCATAAGTATAATTGGTATGTACTTGACCCGACTTGGCATGGTCCATTTGGGTTGCACTTCACCAGAACAATTTATATAGATAGTCTTTTGAGAATAGTATGTTTTATGATTTATATTAATATATTATAAGTTCTAATCTATTAATATGGAATCATATTATTTAATTAGTATTGATCAAGAATTAATTTAGAATTAATTTAGTGGTCAAAAGGAACTAATTAAATATGGACTCTTATATATGTATATATATATGGAGTGGGCCAAGTTCATTTAGGTTGGGCTAAACTTTCATGGATAGTCCATGGAGTTTTTAACCCATGGATCCTATAGAAATGAAAGGTCATGGGTATTAGGGTTTACATGGATGTAACCCTAATCCTCCATAATATATAAAGGGGTCCTTGGCTCACAAAAATGTACACTAGTGTGTGAAAAAAGTGTGGGCCGATTTTAGTGAGCATACATATTCTCTCAAGTTCTTCCAAGGTGTTTTGGTGATTTGTGATTCCACTTGAGGCTTCCACACTATTGGGGCTAAGCTCTTAAAGTTCAAGACTTCAAGCAACATCAAAGGTATGTCATCTAACTAGAACTTTGTAGTATAGTTGCTTCATAATAGGCTAGTTAGGATGAAACCTTGGAATATTTATTATTTGCATGTATAATAGAGAAAACATAGATCCAAGGTTTATAGGGTTGCATGTACACCATAGGAGTGTTAGAATGCTCAAAACCCAACAGTGGTATCAGAGCCACTTGAGTTCTACATGTTCTCAATTGTTTGCATAACTAATTGGAAGCAATGGCAGGCCCTATAGTTAAGATTCCACAAGTTCAATCCATATGAGTTTGAATTTGTCACTAACCTTGTCTTGTGATTATGGTTTTGACAAAATTCACATGGATAAGAACACATACACCATAAAATCTAAGTGTCACAAGGTTTCTCTCCGAATCATGAAAATGATGGTGAGGAAAAACTTTCACTAAGTAGATTTTAAGAAGATAGCAACTGTGATATTTGCAGTTCTCAAAGTTGTTAGTGGAGCGTGCGTGGTTAACCGGCACACTAACATGGACTTATGAGAAATGGAAAAGGTCTAAACAATTGGGACTATGATTACGGCATCCCTTTTCATAGTTCTGAAATTGTTTAGACACACCTGTAAGCTATCTAAGATAAAGTGTATGAGTTTGATAAAGTCTTATCAAAGCAATCTCGTATTAGAAATCTGAACTTTGGTAAGAAAGTCAATAAAGTATTGACTTCTAGAAGCCCAGCTGTCTTCTAGATACATGTCAAAGTAGTGGGAGCATAAGTGTTGTGCTAATAATCATCATGTTAGTGGGAGCATGATAATTATGATAAGTATTGCAAGTTAGCAATGTTAATTATAGAAAACAGAAGTTTCAATTCGTGAAGTTGCAGGGGTTGAAAAAGTTGTGTTGCTATAATTAAGGGAGAGGATATACTTCATTTCAGTTCTAAAGGCATAGATTGAGACCTTAATCATCTTTAGTCAAGAATATATATATATATATATATATATATATATATATATATATACATATATATATATATATATATACATATATATATATATATATATATATATATATATATATATATATATGAATTTCATGTTGGATTGGTTCAACTTAAGGAAATTCTATATATTGTTTTCTCAAAATTCGATTATGATTACGACATCCCTCTTGATAGTCAAATTTTGAAAACATGGCAAATAAAAATATTGTAGAAAAAGACTGGTCTAGAATCATGTCTTTATGTGAGACATCATTAATCGTGTCCCATTTGCTTTGGGTACAGGATCGATTGCATGTGTTATAATATTTGTCCTTTCTAAATTTTCCAAATGCCCAGAGGCATTAAGAAGGGAAAAGGTCTAGAATTGGATATGACTAAAATGATTAAGCAATTGTCGAGGACAATCTAAGGTTTACCAAAGATTGGTTGCTCAAGGACAATTGGAAGTATAGTGCTAATTTTGGAAGGACCATATTGACATATTCTGAAAAGAGGCATCTCTTGTTCAGAAGTGATAGTCAAAATGAGAATATGGAGTTGTCTCCATAGGTGGTAGTTATCTGTGTAAGATTAGAAAACTTAATGCAAGAAGCATGTTCAAAGCAGTGTACTTTGAATATGAGACTTAGTTTCCATGGAGTTGATCTCCATTGGAATACCTTATAATGACTGTTCACAAGTCTTTGTTACTTTGTACATATTCATTACAAGAGGGTCAGTGCATATAAGTTTAAAATCTAAACAGATTTCGATAAATGATAGGATTTTGAAATTCTCACATTTTTCGATAAGGATTTGGGAGTGTCAAATTGGAATCATTGAAATTATGTTCAATTGGTTTATTTCGCAAAGTAAGGATCATAGACAAACATAGAGTGCATACTTGGTGTATGGAAAAGTTATTGTTTTGAAAAAAATAGTGTACATGCATGGAGCATGGGACAACTAGTGTTTTTAATTCAAGTATAAAGTTGATAAAACCAAAACAATGAATAATGAGTAATCAGTATGGTGATAAATAAAAGTGTTCTATTTATATTCATAGGTTTTGATACGATATTGGATTCAATTATTCTTGTGTTTCATTTTGCATGTTTTGACTTCCAGAATAAACTAGGTCATTCTTCCCGAATGACTAAGTTATTCAAACCATCCACAGTCGGTCATATGTTGGAACTAGATATGAATCAAGACTGTCATGGGTTGGCTTGTAGAGGTCTTAGATGTTGGACAAAGTGGTGCTACAACACTCATGAGTGCTCATAAGTTCTGAGTATTGGATTCAACCCACGCTCATTTGAATCACTTCATGGATTTTATCACGAGTGATCATAAGACGATAATATCTTATATTCTTCAAACCTAGAGATATGAGTTGTTACTATGAGTTGGTTATACATTGATTGCACGAAAACACATTTGGTAACTCGATGTTATAAAACGTTCCTTTGTGTATGATTCAACAAGTTGTAGAACAAGCCATATGAGTCGAAGTTTATCCATTCCTTTTACCTTCGGGATAAAAGCGATATTTGTGGGCCCCTCGATGATTTAGTGATGACACATGTGAGTGCTTGGCCAAGCCAGGACTGATTTGATTTGTTCAATCAGTCAGTCATCATGAATCGGAAATCGGGAAACAACAAATAGACTGAGAGAATGATTGATAATCCATGTCTCAGTCCATATGATATCTAGAATGGAGGAATATATGATCCCTTATCTAATGGACAAGTCATTGACTAGGTCAGAGTTCGACAACGGCTTTAAGAGCTACGATTGCCAGTTAGGTTTTGGAGTCATACACAATAATAGTTTTAGACTTATCCAAGTGGGAGACTGTTGGATTAATGTCTAAGGCAATAACTATAATTGGTATGTACTTGACCCGACTTGGCATGGTCCATTTGGGTTGCACTTCACCAGAACAATTTATATGGATAGTCTTTTGAGAATAGTATGTTTTATGATTTATATTAATATATTATAAGTTCTAATATATTAATATGGAATCATATTATTTAATCAGTATTGATCAAGAATTAATTTAGAATTAATTTAGTGGTCAAAAGGAACTAATTAAATATGGACTCTTATATATGTATATATATATATATATATATATATATATATATATATATATATATATATATATATATATATATGTATGGAGTGGGCCAAGTTCATTTAGGTTGGGCTAAGCTTTCATGGATAGTCCATGGAGTTTTTAACCCATGGATCCTATAGAAATGAAAGGTCATGGGTATTAGGGTTTACATGGATGTAACCCTAATCCTCCATAATATATAAAGGGGTCCTTGGCTCACAAAAATGTACACTAGTGTGTGAAAAAAGTGTGGGCCGATTTTAGTGAGCATACATATTCTCTCAAGTTCTTCCAAGGTGTTTTGGTGATTTGTGATTCCACTTGAGGCTTCCACACTATTGGGGCTAAGCTCTTAAAGTTCAAGCCTTCAAGCAACATCAAAGGTATGTCATCTAACTAGAACTTTGTAGTATAGTTGCTTCATAATATGCTAGTTAGGATGAAACCTTGGAATATTTATTATTTGCATGTATAATAGAGAAAACATAGATCCAAGGTTTATAGGGTTGCATGTACACCATAGGAGTGTTAGAATGCTCAAAACCCAACATGAACCTCGTACACAGTCCGTAGGCGGTTGTGGCAGAGAAGATGATTACGGCTGCGAGGGTTCACGGTCCGAGGACTTCACGGCCGTGAACCTTTTGCGTCCCGAAGTGTATGGTCCGAATAGAAGAAGAAAGAAGAAAAATTGTTGTGAAGTTCTAACTTATTCCTTTCTTAAACATTTAATATTCTTAGGGTTTTAACGTGCAAAGGTTATTATACTAACCTTAATAAAATCCAATATAACAAAGAGGACTTTAGTTGACCTAAGTTTGACTTTGGTTGATGAGGGTTGACTTTACATATAGAAAATAACGGGATGTTACATTATCCCCCCGTTAGAGAGAATTTCGTCCCAAAATTCGGATTAAATCAATACAGAAAGACTAGGGAAAAAGATGTGGATACTTCTGTTGCATTTGATCTTCCCGCTCGCAAGTGAATTTAGGTCCCTGTTTTGCATTCCAGCGAACCTTCACTATCGGGATACGGCTTTGTTTGGTTCTCTTGACTTCCCTGTCTAGGATTTCTATGGGTTGTTTTATGAAGTTGAGACTCTCATTTAATTCGATTTCGTCGAGTGGGATAACAAGAGTCTCATCGGACAAACACTTCTTGAGATTTGAGACATGAAATACGGGATGAATGTTACTGAGTTCATGCGGTAGATTGAGTTTGTAAGCAACAAGACCAATTCTAGAAATGATCTAGAATGGTCCAATGTACCTTGGATTTAGCTTGACAAGTTTACCAAAACGTATCAATCCTTTCCAGGGTGAGACCTTCAATAGAATGTGATCACCAACCTAGAATTCCAAGGGTTTTCGTCGTTTATCCGCATAACTCTTTTGTCTATCACGAGAAGCTTTCAACCGTTCCCGGATTTGAACAATCTTTTATGTGATTTCACAAATGATCTCGGGACCGGTTAGAGTACTATCAGGTATTTGGTTCTTGGCAAGTTGCGTATCGCCTACTTCAGCCCAGCATAGAGGGGATCTGCACTTACGGCAGTAGAGAGCTTCAAAGGGTGCAACTTTAATGCTAGTGTGATAGCTGTTGTTGTAGGAGAATTCAACAAGTGGTAAATGGGTATCCAAAGCTTTACCGACATCTATCACACATGCCCTTAACATGTCTTCCAACGTTTGAATTGTTCTCTCACTTTTCCCATTAGTCTGAGGGTGGTACGTTGTACTCATGTCAAGATTTGTTCCCAAGGATTTTTGCAATGATTGCCAAAACTGTGAGGTAAAGCTACTATCTCGGTCAGAGATAATAGATATTGGTACTCCATGTAACCGTACTATTTCATTTATGTACGTCCTTGTTAACTTCTCCATTTTATCTGTTTCTTTTATTGGCAGGAAGTTGGCGGATTTGGTTAATGTGTCGACAATAACCCAAATGGTATCATGATCGTCCGTTGTTCTAGGTAACTTGGTTATGAAATCCATTGTAATTCGCTCCGACTTCCACTCAGGTATTTCTGGCTGTTGAAGTAAACCTGAGGGCTTTTAATTTTCTACTTTGACATTGGCGCAAGTTAGACACTTGCCCACAAAAGTAGCTATTTCGACTTTCATGTTTGGCCACCAATAGAGCTTCTTTAGGTCCAAATACATCTTGTCTGAACCCGGGTGAACAAAGTATCGAGTTTTATGGGCTTCATTCATGACAACATCTCTGTAGCCACCATACTTCGGTGTCCAGATTCGATTCATGAAATAACGAACTCATCACCCTTGATTTCAAAATTCTTTTCCATTCCCCTCAAATCTTCACCCGTCATGTTCTCAGGTTTCAAGGCTTCCAACTGAGCTTCCTTGATTTGTGCGGATAAGTGGGAATGGATAGTCATAGTCAGAGACTTTACTTGGCGGCCCGAGTACTCTTTCCGACTAAGGGAATCTGCTACCACATTGGCCTTGTCGGGGTGATAACGAATCTCACATCCGTAATCATTTAGTAGTTCTACCCATCGTCGTTGCCTCATGTTGAGTTCTTTCTGATCAAAGATGTGCTGAAGGCTTTTATGATAAGTAAAGATTGTGCACTTTTTAGCATACAGGTAATGCCTCCAGATCTTCAAAGCAAAAACCCCTGCTCCCAGTTCGAGATCATGGGTGGTATAGTTGACTTCGTGGGTCTTAAGTTGTCTTGATGCATAAGATATAACCTTAATTGCCTCGTTGCATAAGAACACAACCTAGCCCTTGATTTGACGCGTCGCAGTAGACTACAAAATCTTCTGTTCCTTCTGGGATGGACAAGATCGGTGCACTGCAGAGGGCTTGTTTTAAGGTTTGGAAAGCAGTTTCTTGTTTCTCCTCCCATTTGAATGGCACACCTTTTTGAGTCAAGGTGGTGAGTGGCTTCACTATCTTTGAGAAGTTCTAAATGAATCTCCTGTAGTAGCCAGTGAGACCTAAAAACTGTCGAATTTATGTTGGGGTTCGAGGGGTCGCCTAACTTTCGATAGCCTTGATTATGGAGGGATCAACATGTATCCCATCCTTTCTGACTACATGACCTAGGAAATCCACCTTTCGAATCAACAATTCACATTTAGAGAACTTCGCATACAATTTCTCTTCCCTCAAAGTTTCCAATACTTGTCGCAAGTGTTGGCGATGTTCTTCCTTACTCTGAGAATAGACTAGTATATCGTCAATAAAGACTATGACGAACTTGTCTAAGTAAGGTCGACACATTCGATTCATCAGGTCCATGAATACTGCGGGTGCATTCGTTAGAGCAAAGGGCATCACTACGAATTCATAGTGACCGTAGCGAGTTCTGAAAGCAGTCTTTAGAATGTCGGACTCCTGGACTCATAACTGATGGTATCATGATCTCAGGTCAATCTTGGACAAGAAACTAGCTCCTTGGAGTTGATCAAAGAGGTCATCAATCTGGGGCAAAGGGTATCGATTTTTAACGGTAAGTTTGTTTAATTCCCGGTAGTCTATATACATACGAAATGATCCATCCTTTTTTTTCACGAACAATACCGGCTCTCCCCAGGGTGAGAAGCTTGGTCTAATGAAGCCCTTGCAGAGTAATTCGCTCAACAAGTTGGACAGTTCTTGCATTTATGAAGGTGCAAGAGGATATGGGGATTTAGCTTCTGGGGTAGCTCCGGGAATCAAGTCGATTCAGAATTCGACTTGGCGTTCAGGAGGGACTCCTGAAATATCTTCAGGGAATACATCAGGGAAATCACAGACTTCAGGGATTTCCTTGATGCTTTTCACTTCTTGAGTTTTATCAACAACGTGAGCTAAGAAGGCGCAGTAATCTTTGCGAAGATATTTCTGAGCCTTGACACAAGAAATGATTTGAAGATTCACACTATATTTGTCGCCATAGATAACGAGAGATTTGTTACTTGGCAGATTAAGACGGATGGCTTTCTCGAAACATAGGATATAAGCACGATGAAGACTTAACCAATCCATGCTGATTATGATGTCAAAACTTTTAATTGAGACCGGCATAAGGTCAATTTGGAATGAATGGTTATTTATAGTAAGTGTGCATCCTATGTAAATGTCATTGGTACTTTCGGTTTTTCTGTTGGCCATCACAACGGTGAATGTATCTTTTAATGCTTTGGGATTTTGTTTTAGAATATATTTGAACTTATGGCTTACGAAACTTTTCTCTACACCGGTATCGAAAAGAATGCATGCGTACGAGTCGT
Source organism: Lactuca virosa (assembly GCF_052849685.1). Classification (NCBI taxonomy): domain Eukaryota; kingdom Viridiplantae; phylum Streptophyta; class Magnoliopsida; order Asterales; family Asteraceae; genus Lactuca; species Lactuca virosa. The sequence continues at coordinate 26,152,993 of NC_136428.1, forward strand.
TGAGAAGGAACGTATCGGTCAGCACATTAGGATCCGCTACTGCTTCTTCATAACCAATCGCCAAGACTCTTCCAGTACCGCCAGCGTTCTTTAACTTAGGATAATTTTTCTTGAAATTCCCTACTTCCCCACATTCATAGCATGCTTGGCTCACTCCTTCAGCAAGTACTTGGGTAATTAGTTGGGGTGGTGGTTTACAGAATCGGGCAGTAGAGAGCTTCAAAGGGTGCAACTTTAATGCTAGTGTGATAGCTGTTGTTGTAGGAGAATTCAACAAGTGGTAAATGGGTATCCAAAGCTTTACCGAAATCTATCACACATGCCCTTAACATGTCTTCCAACGTTTGAATTGTTCTCTCACTTTTCCCATTAGTCTGAGGGTGGTACGTTGTACTCATGTCAAGATTTGTTCCGAAGGATTTTTGCAATGATTGCCAAAACTGTGAGGTAAAGCTACTATCTCGGTCAGAGATAATAGATATTGGCACTCCATGTAACCGTACTATTTCATTTATGTACGTCCTTGTTAACTTCTCCATTTTATCTGTTTCTTTTATTGGCAGGAAGTTGGCGGATTTGGTTAATGTGTCGACAATAACCCAAATGGTATCATGACCGTCCGTTGTTCTAGGTAACTTGGTTATGAAATCCATTGTAATTCGCTCCGACTTCCACTCAGGTATTTCTGGCTGTTGAAGTAAACTTGAGGGCTTTTGATTTTCTACTTTGACATTGGCGCAAGTTAGACACTTGCCCACAAAAGTAGCTATTTCGGCTTTCATGTTTGGCCACCAATAGAGCTTCTTTAGGTCCAAATACATCTTGTCTGAACCCGGGTGAACAAAGTATCGAGTTTTATGGGCTTCATTCATGACAACATCTCTGTAGCCACCATACTTCTGTGTCCAGATTCGATTCATGAAATAACGAACTCATCACCCTTGATTTCAAAATTCTTTTCCATTCCCCTCAAATCTTCACCCGTCATGTTCTCAGGTTTCAAGGCTTCCAACTGAGCTTCCTTGATTTGTGCGGATAAGTGGGAATGGATAGTCATAGTCAGAGACTTTACTTGGCGGCCCGAGTACTCTTTCCGACTAAGGGAATCTGCTACCACATTGGCCTTGCCGGGGTGATAACGAATCTCACATCCGTAATCATTTAGTAGTTCTACCCATCGTCGTTGCCTCATGTTGAGTTCTTTCTGATCAAAGATGTGCTGAAGGCTTTTATGATAAGTAAAGATTGTGCACTTTTTAGCATACAGGTAATGCCTCCAGATCTTCAAAGCAAAAACTGCTGCTCCCAGTTCGAGATCATGGGTGGTATAGTTGACTTCGTGGGTCTTAAGCTGTCTTGATGCATAAGATATAACCTTAATTGCCTCGTTGCATAAGAACACAACCTAGCCCTTGATTTGACGCGTCGCAGTAGACTACAAAATCTTCCGTTCCTTCTGGGATGGACAAGATCGGTGCACTGCAGAGGGCTTGTTTTAAGGTTTGGAAAGCAGTTTCTTGTTTCTCCTCCCATTTGAATGGCACACCTTTTTGAGTCAAGGTGGTGAGTGGCTTCGCTATCTTTGAGAAGTTCTAAATGAATCTCCTGTAGTAGCCAGCGAGACCTAAAAACTGTCGAATTTATGTTGGGGTTCGAGGGGTCGCCCAACTTTCGATAGCCTTGATTATGGAGGGATCAACATGTATCCCATCCTTTCTGACTACATGACCTAGGAAATCCACCTTTCGAATCAACAATTCACATTTAGAGAACTTCGCATACAATTTCTCTTCCCTCAAAGTTTCCAATACTTGTCGCAAGTGTTGGCGGTGTTCTTCCTTACTCTGAGAATAGACTAGTATATCGTCAATAAAGACTATGACGAACTTGTCTAAGTAAGGTCGACACATTCGATTCATCAGGTCCATGAATACTGCGGGTGCATTCGTTAGAGCAAAGGGCATCACTACGAATTCATAGTGACCGTAGCGAGTTCTGAAAGCAGTCTTTAGAATGTCGGACTCCTGGACTCATAACTGATGGTATCATGATCTCAGGTCAATCTTGGACAAGAAACTAGCTCCTTGGAGTTGATCAAAGAGGTCATCAATCTGGGGCAAAGGGTATCGATTTTTAACGGTAAGTTTGTTTAATTCCCGGTAGTCTATGTACATACGAAATGATCCATCCTTTTTTTTCACGAACAATACCGGCTCTCCCCAGGGTGAGAAGCTTGGTCTAATGATGCCCTTGCTGAGTAATTCGCTCAACTGGCTGGACAGTTCTTGCATTTATGAAGGTGCAAGAGGATATGGGGATTTAGCTTCTCGGGTAGCTCCGTGAATCAAGTCGATTCGGAATTCGACTTGGCGTTCAGGAGGGACTCCTGAAATATCTTCAGGGAATACATTAGGGAAGTCACAGACTTCAGGGATTTCCTTGATGCTTTTCACTTCTTGAGTTTTATCAACAACGTGAGCTAAGAAGGCGCAGTAATCTTTGCGAAGATATTTCTGAGCCTTGACGCAAGAAATGATTTGAAGATTCGCACTATATTTGTCGCCATAGATAACGAGAGATTTGTTACTTGGCAGATTAAGACGGATGGCTTTCTCGAAACATAGGATATAAGCACGATGAAGACTTAACCAATCCATGCCGATTATGATGTCAAAACTTTTAATTGAGACCGGCATAAGGTCAATTTGGAATGAATGGTTATTTTTAGTAAGTGTGCATCCTATGTAAATGTCATTGGTACTTTTGGTTTTTCTGTTGGCCATCACAACGGTTTATGTATCTTTTAATGCTTTGGGATTTTGTTTTAGAATATATTTGAACTTATGGCTTACGAAACTTTTCTCTGCACCGGTATCGAAAAGAATGCATGCGTACGAGTCGTTGAGAAGGAACGTATCGGTCAGCACATTAGGATCCGCTACTGCTTCTTCATAACCAATCGCCAAGACTCTTCCAGTACCGCCAGCGTTCTTTAACTTAGGACAATTTTTCTTGAAATTCCCTACTTCTCCACATTCATAGCATGCTTGGCTCACTCCTTCAGCAAGTACTTGGGAAATTAGTTGGGGTGGTGGTTTACAGAATCGGGCAGTATGCCCTTTCCTGTTATAGTTTCGACACTGAATTTCTCGGCAATTTCCGTTGTGGTGAAAATTGCACTTGTTACGTTTAGGTAGACTACCAGCATAAGGCTTAGCTGGTGTGGGGTTAGCAGGAACAGAAGCAGGTATAGTAGCAGCATGGACCACCACTAACTTTTGCTTTTTCGAGGGTTCCTGAGAAGATTTGCCTTTCCTTTTATTCCAGCCTTTCTTGTTGTTGTTGTTGTTATTGTTGCTGTTGTTGTTTCCCTTGGGTTGTTCTGGAGTAGCAACCATAGAGTTTGGACAGGCTCCATGCCAATAAGCGACTGTGCCAACTCTTTGGCACTGTCAAAGGTAACAGGCGTGAAAGCAATAACACTTCCCTGAATCTGAGGTGTCAGCCCCCAGATGTACCTTTTAACCTTTTTCTTCTCCAGGGCTACCATATCTGGACATAGAATTGCTAAGTTGCAGAACCTATTAGTGTAGGTTGTTATGTCCAAACCAACCATAGTAAGACCCCCACATCTCTTGCTCGAGCTTCTGAATTTCACCCGGTGGGCAGTACTCCCGCATCAGCATTGTTTTCAAGTTCTCCCAACTTATTGAGTTAGCCATTGCTAAGGTCAGTGACTTAACATGGACGTTCCACCATGTTAGGGCTCTATTAGCAAAGGTACATGCAGCGAATATAACTTTGCTACCCTCCGGGCAGGAGTAGATCTCGAAGACTACCTCTGTTTTCTCAATCTATTGTCTTAACGCCATAACTCCCCCAGTCCCGTTAAAGGTCATGGGTTTAGTGTTTGAAAAGTCCTTGTAGGTACACTCTCGTGAGTGCCCGTGACTCTCGCCGTGGTTGGAGGGATGCACACCAACTCGTGATCCACTAGCACCAGTGGTGTTTATATGAGACATAGCAGCTGCAACAGCTGTCGTGACTGCCGCCTGAAACATGGCAGCGTCAAATTGAGGAGGTGGTGGAAGAGGTGGTGTTGGCGCTTCATTAACATTGACAAGCCTTGGGTTTCTCCGTGGAGGTCTCTTTTACTTTAAGAAATAACAGATGAAGAGACACTCAGATATCAATAATGAACATAAATATGATATCTCTGAACTAAAACACTTAGTTCAATATGAATGTTATAAGGAATTGGAAATAGAAGTCTACTGTATTGGCATATTGAATACATATAGTCTGGAAAAACTTGACCCTAAACAGGTCTACAATACACCAAAATACTAGGAAAACATCGACCCAAACCGACCTACCGAAAATGAAATTTTCGCGGTCGTACTGACAAACATGAAAAATAACCCTAGAACATATCCGAAGACTTGGACTATAACCAAAGGAGTAAACAGAGGAGGAGTGGAGTATAATCTACTTCCTACTGGATCCGGCCCTGGATTTGGCTAACTGGCGTTCTATTTCATACATACGCCTGTCTTGTGATATTTGTCGTTCTCGCAGTTCTCTAACTTCGGCTTAGGATGCCGCCAGTTCTCTCAGCAAGAAATTAGTACGACCTCGCATTATGACTGTTTTCAAGGTTTCGAATGCGAACAATGTTGATTCTAGTAGTAGCATCAACTTGCATGACTCGATCGATAGCAGCTCTTCCATGTTCATCGTTACGTGCCACACGACGAACTAACACCGGAAGGGCTCGGTCTGCTAAGCCTCCTGGGTCTAGATTGTAGAAGCTTCGACCTCCTTGATAAGGATGGTTCTGACCCTGTTCAATACTCCACATATCTAAGTTTATCGCCCATAGAGGCGTCGGGCCTTGGAAGTTTTGTCGTAGATTGGGATTCTGAGCAACTGGTGGTGGATTATAGGCTTCTGATTCTGAATCAGTATCTTCAGGAAAAATTTCTGCAAAATCGTCATCTAAGGGAATTTCAGTATTCTCTTCTGGCTCCTCAGCGAGCCATCCTCCATTTCCCTGATTGGGAAATACGGGTCTCCAGGTAGATGGAATCCAGACATTGTTATCTAAGCGAGAATAGCGATATAGGAAATATCTAAAATAATTAGTAAAGATAAATTGCAAATACAAGTTTCTACGAGAGAAACTTACAGTTAACAAGTAATGTATTATGTATGGTATAACTCCTACTGGGTCCATCTATAATTACAAAGTATATACCAATTATATATAATTTGAGTCTAATAGTCCTTCGAATAAATAATTCTACTCTACTCCCACATCCAAACAAGGAAAAGGGAAGTTAAGCTAAATCACACATTCTAAGTCTATATATAACCTTCTTTATATATAACTGTAGTACATACACTTAGTATTTATAGATCTACCTGCAGGAGTCATTTGTTTTCATGTAGTTTGTTCTTAGTATACAGTGCCTAAAATACTCCTATAGTATTTTAACTTTATGTTTTGTATAGTATTTTAACTTGTTGCAACACTACTTTCACTCCCAAACGCAAGTTGGTCATATCTCAAACCAATATAGTTGATCAGGCTATATTAATCCCAGATATGATTACATAACTGCCCAGGTTTGACTGTGGTGTTCAACATCCAAATGCTTTTATGTTGTTATGACTGTGATATTGTTCTTGTATGTATGAGTGTTAGTATACTTCTTGTAAAAATACTTAAATTTTAAAAGTATACTTGTAGTCAGAGCTCTCAGCCCCAATGTATTTATAGTTTGTATATCTTTTATGGATTGCTATACTGAGTTCTCTATAAACAATGCTCTGATACCAATCTGTCACACCCCCAAACCAGACGGCGGAAACCTCCGGGGGTGGATGACTTCATTTGTAGTATCACAACACATGCATTATAATAATCAGAGTACAAACAACCATTGCATTAATAAGAACAAGTTTTTACATGTGTTCAATCACTGTATATTGACACTAAAATATTTATAGCAAAATACAGAAGACATGACTCAAAATGGCTCCATCTTCTCAAAAGCTCGGGGAGTACCTGCTTACTGATTCCCTGAGAATACAAGTAATTTGAAAAGAGAGTATCAACATAAAGTTGAGTGAGTGCATAACTATTTATGTTTGAAAGTATGTTTTCTGTTCTTTGAATATGTAAACTGTTCCAGAAAATCCTATATTTTCTACTGTATATGAAAAGCAGTTTTAATCTCATAAAATCGTTCTATTTGTAAACCAATGTTCTGTTTTTGTATTCCTTTGTAAAACTGTAAAAGTGAGTGCCTGGCTCCACCAGCTGTTGTTGTAAACTAATACATTGAAAATGTACACATGGTTAGTTAATTATACACTAACGTATTGTTAATATATTTATAATGAGTTATTATGACTATACCAAGACTAGATGGCCTGAATTAAACTCTTTGAAGGAGTTAAAACTGTTGATAACAATTGTCACTCATAGGCGTGTATGCCCGACTGTAGCTAGCAGCCCGAGTGTGGGGTTATCAATCCCAATATAGATCTATATACACTTGTTTCGATCCCCGACTGGAGATTCTGGTAATAATATCAGGACTTTACTTATGTTGTTTAAGTGAATTAAACAACCTGAATCTATTGACTCATAAAAAGTATATAGAAGTTACGTGTATAATAATAACGAAAACCCAATTATTCTGAAATAAATGATTGATAGTATGTTCCTTATTTAGTATATTTGGAATGTAATTGTTAGTTGTGTACCCTTATTTAGTTTTGAATCTAATCCTTATTTTTGTAAAATGGTGTACTCTAGTATACTTGACTCGTGAATTACTGTTCTTGAATCATAAATGATACCCATTATAATTTATATGTACTATATGTATTGATACTAACTGTTCATGAATGCAACCCCTTGCTCGACATGTTACAAAGGGTATTGAAACTGAATGAAATAACATTATATTTATATACATATACAAATATATATAACTAAAATTTAAACGACATTCGGACAAATAACTGATACTTCAAGCCCACATCCAAACAATGAAAAGGGAATAAGGTGAGTTATCAGTCCTTTACCCTTTAAATCTTATTTATATAAATATATATATATATATATATATATATATATATATATGATTTTTGGGGAAAAATATAAGTTTATAAAATTATTATAAAGAATTTAACATTTTGAAATACTTTTGGTGACTTGATGTCATTTAACAAAATTTGAAACCAATTGATTTGGAAATAATTGAAATCCATTTTGTGAGATATTTTGAAACCATTTATTGGTAACACAAAATCTTTGTGTTAGACTTGTATTCCCCCCCCCCCTTAAAACTGTAAAAATTATGAAAGTACGGGGGGTATGAACTCACCTTTTGGAGGGTGATTTCGAATGAAGATTTGATATAGGATGTTTAGTTCCAAAAGTGTAATCTCATAGCAAAACAAGTCCTATATAGTAATTTGTATAGAATATATGCAACCAATTAGCTAAAATAATCATAGGAATGATTAGAAACTGGACTAATTTGTAAGTATAACTTACAAATAGGAGTGTTAGAAGCTAAAATGGAAGCTGATAGGTGTTCACGGCCAACAGGGGTGTTCACGGCCCAAGAATCATGAAGGGTTCACGGCCCTGGAGGTGTTCACGGCCCTGAGTTCTTATGAAAGATGAACACTTGATGATCCTAAGCAAGTTTCTAAGAAGATTCAAATTTTTTCTGATAGGTTTTCTTCGTGTTCTTCGCGTGTTCTTCATGAAAACTAGTGAAATGAATGGATTTTAGCCTAATATAAGAAGATGGAAGGGTGTTCTTGAAGTGATAACAAGATCAAGAATGATACATGTTAGATGTTATGAAAAACTAGTGATTGACACTTGAATATGATGAGAAAGGATGATCCTAGCATGTTCTTGAGGAGAGAGGGTGTTCTTGCTTGATGATAATTACAGCTGCGAGGGTGTTCTTGAGGAGAGAGGGTTCACGGTCTGAGGGGTTCACGGTCGTGAACCTCGTACACGGTCCGAAGGTGGCTGTGGACGAGAAGATAATTATGGCTGCGAGGGTTCACGGTCCGAGGAGTTCACAGCCGTGAACCTTTTGCGGCCTGAAGTGTACTGTCCGAAGAGAAGAAGAAAGAAGAAAAGTGTTGCGAAGTTCTAACTTATTCCTTTCTTAAACATTTAATATTCTTAGAGTTTTAACATGCAAAGGTTATTATACTAACCTTAATAAAATCCAATATAACAAAGAGGACTTTAGTTGACCCAAGTTTGACTTTGGTTGACTAGGGTTGACTTTACATATAGAAAATAACGGGATGTTACAATCGAGTAATAAAAAATCAACATCGTTAAGGGAATGATTTTTGGTTCGTTACAAAGACTATCCAAGTTTCTGAGGTCTGAGTTATATTCTAGAAAGAGTGGCCTTGTGTTTGATAATTATGAAGTTGCGGTTGATATAAGACTATGGTTGCCCATAACATTCATATGTTGATGCCAGTATGCGTTTTAGTCTGTGGCATGGGTAGGATGATGTATGGAGAAGGTCATACTTTTTCATTCATTGTTGTTTAGATCGTAGGGAAGTTATAGCCTTTAGAGGCCAAGCATCGGATACATGTCGATAATTAAGGTCAATGGATCTGAGATGACTAGTGTGTCCTCTTTTGAGTTGTGTTCGTTAAGAATTTTTATTGCACACGTCCTAGGGAGGAAATTAGTAACAAAGACTATGGTTAGACCATAACAACTTTATGAACAGAAATGGATAAATGTTAGCAAATGTAGGTGGGACCACAGTTGGTCCTTGGTTTTCCTGTTTGCGGGATTGGTTTGTCAGTTGATAAGTTTTGGGATGAATGATATGAAGAACGGTGTTGTTGTTGTTGGGTTATGAGCATTCTAACACTCATATGGTGTACATGCAACCCTATAAACCTTGGATCTATGTTTTCTCTATTATACATGCAAATATTAACTATTCCAAGGTTTCATCCTAACTAGCATATTATGAAGCACCTATACTACAAAGTTCTAGTTAGATGACATACCTTTTGATGTAGCTTGATGTCTTCAAGCTTTAAGAGCTTAGCCCCAATAGTGTGGAAGCCTCAAATGGAGTCACAAATCACCAAAACACCTTGGAAGAACTTGAGAGAATATGTATGCACACTAAAATCGGCCCACTATTATTTTCACACACTTGTGCCAATTTTGTGAGCCAAGGACCCCTTTATATATTATGGAGGATTAGGGTTACATCCATGTAAACCCTAATATCCATTACCTTTCATTTACATAGGATCCATGGGTTAAAAGCTCCATGGACCATCCATGAAAGCTTAGCCCAACCTAAATGAACTTGGCCCATTCCATATATATAAGAGTCCATATTTAATTAGTTCTTTTTGATAACTTAATTAATTCTAAATTAATTCTTGATCAATACTAATTAAATAATATGATTCCATATTAATATATTAGAACTTATAATATATTAATATAAATCATAAATATACTATTCTCAAAAGACTATCCATATAAATTGTGCCGGTGAAGTGCAACCCAAATGGACCATGCCGGGTCGGGTCAAGTACATACCAAATATAGTTATGGACTTAGACATTAATCCAACAGTCTCCCACTCGGATAAGTCTAAAACTATTATTGAGTATGACTTCAAAACCTAACTGGCAATCGTAGCTCTTAAAGTCACTATCGAACTCAGACCTTGTCAATGACTTGTCCATTAGATAAGGGATCATATATTCCTCCATTCTAGATATCATATGGACTGAGACATGGATTATAATCATTCTCTCTGTCCATTTGTTGTTTCCCGATTTTTGATTTATGATGACTGACTGATTGAACAAATCAAATCAGTCCTGGCTTGGCCAAGCACTCACATGTATCATCACTAAATCATCGAGGGGCCCACAGATATCGCTTTTATCCCGAAGGTAAAAGGAATGGATAAACTTCGACTCATATGGCTTGTTCTACTACTTGTTGAATCATACACAAAGGCATGTTTTATAACATTGACTTACCAAATGCGTTTCCGTGCAATCAATGTATAACCAACTCATAGTAACAACTCATATCTCTAGGTTTGAAGAATATAAGATATTATCGTCTCATGATCACTTGTGATAAAATCCATGAAGTGATTCAAATGAGCGCGGGTTGAATCCAATACTCAGAACTTATGAGCACTCATGAGTGTTGTAGCACCACTTTGTCCACCAACTTGGACCTCTACAAACTAACCCATGACAGTCTTGATTCATATCTACTTCCAACATATGACCGACTGTGGATGGTTTGAATAACTTAATCATTCAGGAAGAGCGACTTAGTTATTCTGGACGTCAAAACATGCAAAGTGAAACACAAGAATAAATGAATCAAATATGTTATCAAACCCTATGAATATAAATAAACACTTTTATTTATCACCATACTGATTACTCATTATTCATTGTTTCGGTTTTATCAAATTTATACTTGAATTAAAAACACTAGTTGTCCCATGCTCCAAGCATGTACACTATGTTTTTCTTAAACAATAGTTTTGCCATACACCAAGTATGCACTCTACGTTTGTCTATGCTCCTTACTTTGTGAAATAAACCAATTGAACATAATTTCAATGATTCTAATTTCACACTCCCAAATCCTTATCGAAAAATGTGAGAATTTCAAATTCCTATCATTTATCGAAATCTGTTTAGATTTTAAACTTATATGCACTGACCCTCATGTAATGAATATGTACAAAGTCACAAAGTCTTGTCAACAATCATTATAAGGTATTCCAATGGAGATCAACTCCATGGAAACTAAGTCTCATATTCAAAGTACATTGCTTTGGACATGCTTCTTGCATTAAGTTTTCTAATCTTACATAGATAACTTCCACCTATGGAGACAACTCCATATTCTCATTTTGACTATCACTTCTGAATAAGAGATGCCTCTTTTCAGAATATGTCAATATGGCCCTTCTAAAATTAGCACTATACTTCCAACTGTCCTTGAGCAACCAATCTTTGGTAAAGCCTTAGATTGTCCTCGACAATTGCTTAATCACTTTCGTCATATCCAATTCTAGATATTTTCCTCTTAATGCCCCTGGGCATTTGGAAAATTTAGAAAGGATGAATATTATAGCACATGCAATCGTTCCTGTACCCAAAGCAAATGGGACACGATTCATGATGTCTCACGTAAAGACATGATTCTAGACCAGTCTTTTGCTACAATATTTTTTATTTGCCATGTTCTCAAGATTTGACTATGAACAGGGATGTCGTAATCATAATCGAATTTTGAGAACGCAATATATAGAATTTCCTTAAGTTGAACCAACCCAACATGAAATTCATATATATATATATATATATATATATATATATATATATATATATATATATATATATATATATATATATATATATATTCTTGACTAAAGATGATTAAAATCTCAATCTAAGCTTAAATTCTCACTCTAAGCCTTTTAGAAATGACATGAAGTATAATATCCTCTCCTTTAATTATAGCAAAACAACTTTTCCAACCCCTGCAACCTCACGAATTGAAACTTTTGTTTTCTATAATTAACATTGCTAACTTGCAATACTTATCATAATTATCATGCTCCCACTAACATGATGATTATTAGCATCACACTCATGCTCCCACTAGCTTTGACATGTATCCAGAAAACAGCTGGACTTCTAGAAGTCAATACTTTATTGACTTTCTTACCAAAGTTCAGATTTCTGATACTAGATTGCTTTGATAAGACTTTATCAAAATCATAAACCTTATTTTAGACAGCTCACAGGTGTGTCTAAACAATTTCAGAACTATGAAAAGGGATGTCGTAATCATAGTCTCAATTGTTTAGATTTTTTCCATTTCTCATAAGTCCATGTTAGTGTGCCGGATAACCATGCACGCTCCACTTAACGACTTTGAGAATGCAAAGATTACAATTGCTATCTTACTTAAAATCTACTTGGTGGAAGTGTTTCCTCACCATCATTTTCATGAATCGGAGAGAAACCTTATGACCCTTAGATTTTATGGTGTATGTGTTCTTATCCACGTGAATTTGTCAAAACCATAATCACAAGACAAGGATAATAACAAATCCAAACTCATATGGACTGAACTTATGCAATCTTAACTTCTTGTCATCTGGCAGTACAGGGCCTGCCATTGCTTCCAAGTTGTTATGCAACCAATTGAGAACTTTCAGAACTCCTATGCAAAGCCAACTTTAACTGGAATGGGCACAGAATATGTCAACACGATAGGTTATAAACCTCAAGTCGTGTGCTAGTGAAGAACCTCAGGTTTTATTCTTGATTAGTTCTTGAAATTCTTTTTAGGATCTTTAAGACTCCCACTATCCTCTTGACATATAAGACTATCTTGCCAAATATTCAAGAGATAGTGCGGATTCTTTATCAAGACAAACACTTCACACAATTGGCCTTAGTTGGTCTTTGTTTTATCCAAAACATCACAACTTACCAATTTCAAATGTACAAGAGTAGGACACTTTTACTCTTACATTTTACAAGTGTTTTAAACCTTTCTTTAAGATATGTCACTCAAGTTACAATCTTGGAGTATGACTCTAAGAATTGTTTTGGAACGAAGTATGACTCATCTTCCTGATCTAACCATTTCAACAATTCATGACTCCTCTTCTTAGTCATAAGAATGCACTAAGATGACCATTAGAGGACTAATTGTGATATGATTTCTAAATCATTAAGATGATCACAAACATGATACTAAAGTACTCTCCCATCTTTTCAGATTTGAGAAACTTTTATCTTTCTGCCTAATTTGATTCTTCTTATTCGTTCTGCTATACATTGGAACTTTTCCATTGTCTCAGGCTTATACTTAAGCTTGTAAGTATAACCATATTTACTAAAATTTAGTAAATCATGACGAGTAGTCTTATCGATCTTTTGTGGTGGACTCTGATCAGTGCACAAGGATGTGTACTTGATCCCTTAGTCCTTCACTTGACTCACATATACATGTGAACACGGAACTAGTCTTAAATTTTTCCGAAAATGAAAATTCTCATTCATCATACTATACAACTTGCATGATTCCAAGTTTCGGTCCAATTGAAACTTGGGTGATGAGAATCTTTCCTTACTTGGTAAATTTAGACACTACCACCAATGAAAGAATCAAATTCATTTTTCCAATGTTGCTAGAAACATACAAACATCAAGTCTTCATAAATGCTATTACATGTTTCCTAGCAATCTATCATAACTCCTAAGAAGTAGCTCAAGAATCCGATCTTCAACCAAGCGATAGAAATCCATATTCGCGATCAGATTCAGCATACTCTTTTCTTTAAGTTTCCTTCCCTTTGCTTGATCCTACTAAATATCAAAATGCAACCGAGTCACATTTTGTATTAAGAATCATCAACTGGTAACTTAATTGAGTGAGATAGTGGACCTACCTGAACCAGAGTCAAACTGTTGATTCTTCTTTCTTTCAGGTAGCTTGGGCAGCTTCGCTTCCAATGCCCCTTTTTCTTCACACTGAAAACATATAGACTCTTTGGGAATGGTACAAAAGGCTATTCCAGACTTAGACTTTCACTTTACCTTCCGGTCAACCGGGTTGACCAAGGCCGAGCGCTTTCCATTGGGAAGAGAAAGCTTTTCTGGACTTCCAATGTTACCATTGTCCATGTCCATGGAAGTTTGAGAAATAGACCTTCCATCCATATTTGCTTGACTATTGCACCAAATCATTTCTGATTCAGCAACAATAAGAAAATAAGAAAGATCCATTAGGGTCATGTCGTGATCTGTCACATAGTAGTCTTTCTATATGACTCAGGAAGTGACTGAAACACCCAGTCAATAGCCAACTTCCTTGGGACAACGACACCCAACATTCTCAACCTGTCACTGTGTGACTTCAGTCCTAAGACATGAGTGCACACAGGACTTCCAATTTCATGTTTTATTGTGAGTAGGGATTGAGTGATCTTGAACTTTTCAAGTCTTTAAGCTTGTGGGTCAGGGAAAATAATTGGAGGAGGTGGAGGAAGAGAAGTATGACTTCCATGAGCCAAACTCGGGAAGTCATATTCATTAGGAAAGCTTGGTTTGGGAAGATCATTGTTGTCTAAACCAGACATCAACAATGGGAGAAATTCACGTAAAGTTGATTTAAGTCCTTAATATAACACCCAATATGATATATTAAGGCTAGGACCCAACAAACTATTTTATAACTTGGAAGAGGGATGCCGTAATCCAAGCTATAAAATATTTGAAGGTAGGTGAATGACGATTCACCAATTTCCACCAAGATAAACGAAATGTATTATTAGGTTTTAATTGGTTTTGAAACTCCTAGATTCTTTTGAGATTCATTGAACTTTTCAATGACATGTTTCAATCTCGAGTGTGCCCTTCAGGTTTTGTGACTGGGATGCCGAGGATCACAAAACAAGGTGTGAAGTAACCATGCAAATATACTTAGTACCCTTAATATTTACCCCTCAATCGATGTGCCAGTTAACCACACACGCTCCAACGATACTATGATAAACATTAAGTTACCATTTGCCTACCTTGTTAAGTCCAGGTTAGTGTGCCGGTTAACCACACACGCTTCACTAACAGCTTAAACAAAGTGCAAAGTGTAATTTCATGGATTAGCACCTTATTCACATTTTCCTAAGTAACTAAGATTGGGAATTTATAAGTATTTAGTTACTTAGTATTTATCATTATACTTATAATGAAGGGAGAATTACAGTCCTTGTCCTACGTGTTCGGCTAACGACCCTCCACCGGTCAAGGAAGCGGTGAGTGAGAGTGGACACCCATTAAACTGTCATTTTATAGGCAGTAACCTTATACCCCCTTATAGACCGGCTTCGTGAATGAGGCCTACTAATGGTAAGACGACTTGCTCTTATACATATAATATATTAAACTTTTAATATTATAATAGTATAAGGGTGTATTTTAGACATTTAAAATACTTGGTGGTTTAATCTATTAATTAAACTAGACTTTTAATTTAATTAAACTCAAACCATATATTTATGGATTTAATAATACTCTTTTAATTAAACGCTTTAATTAACTATTAATAAAGTCCATAAGAGTTAATTTGAACTATTCAACAAAACATCATAATTCCAATTATTAAACTCAAAATTAAAACCATTTAATTAATTGTTTAAGTTATGAACCCAAGAGTTTTAGAATTCAATTCTTTTTTTTCATAAAAAACTTTTCTCAAATTCCAAACTTGAGGGCAAGTTTTGTAATTCTTGAAAACCTTTGGATTCCATAACTTATGGAATTAATGGTGTTTTATGATGAAACATTCCATGTTCCATAACTTAAGAACAAGTTATGGAATTCTTTAAAACATTAACACCAAATTTTGTAACTCCATAAAAACTTTGAATCAATTTTTTTTTAAAAAAAAACTTTCATATCCATAACTTATGGAAGTTTCAAAAACCCTTAAGATCACAACTTAAAAAAAAACTTTTAAGCTCCAAAATTTTATGAAAAATTTGTAACTCCTTAAAACATTTAGATCAAACTTTTAAAAATAATAAAATAATCATATCATTTTATCTTTTACTAAATTTGACCTAATTCAACTCATATAACAAATGATTCAAATTTTACAAATAATTCGTTTTTCACAAAACAAGTAATTATCTTAAAATTTGACAAACGTCATGTTTTTTTTTTCCTTTTTTTTCAACTTGAAAATAAAACATTTGCATCAATATAACAGAAAACAACCCATGGCTCTGATACCACTGTTGGGTTATGAGCATTCTAACACTCCTATGGTGTACATGCAACCCTATAAACCTTGGATCTATGTTTTCTCTATTATACATGCAAATATTAACTATTCCAAGGTTTCATCCTAACTAGCATATTATGAAGCACCTATACTACAAAGTTCTAGTTAGATGACATACCTTTTGATGTAGCTTGATGTCTTCAAGCTTTAAGAGCTTAGCCCCAATAGTGTGGAAGCCTCAAATGGAATCACAAATCACCAAAACACCTTGGAAGAACTTGAGAGAATATGTATGCACACTAAAATCGGCCCACTCTTATTTTCACACACTTGTGCCAATCTTGTGAGCCAAGGACCCCTTTATATATTATGGAGGATTAGGGTTACATCCATGTAAACCCTAATACCCATGACCTTTCATTTACATAGGATCCATGGGTTAAAAGCTCCATGGACCATCCATGAAAGCTTAGCCCAACCTAAATGAACTTGGCTCATTCCATATATATAAGAGTCCATATTTAATTAGTTCTTTTTTATCACTTAATTAATTCTTAATTAATTCTTGATCAATACTAATTAAATAATATGATTCCATATTAATATATTAGAACTTATAATATATTAACATAAATCATAAATATACTATTCTCAAAAGACTATCCATATAAATTGTGCCGGTGAAGTGCAACCCAAATGGACCATGTCGGGTCGGGTCAAGTACATACCAAATATAGTTATGGACTTAGACATTAATCCAACAGTTGTACCATGAGTTGATCATTCCAATGGCTAGATGTTGTCATGAAATATTATGAACAAACATGAATGTGAGTTATGTGGGTCAAACCCGTCATGTTTTAGATCATGTATTATATGGATGTTATGTGAAAGTATGTGTTAAGTTGTCCACGAATATCCTCCGAAGTAAGGTGGAAAAGGATTAGTATGCCTGACCATGATGGACCCTTCAGGGGAAGTGTTCAAGGTTTAGATTATCGGGATAGACCCTTTGGAGGAAGTGATCAGTTCCTAGTATGGAAGTGTTTGAGATAGACCTTTCGAGGGAATCAGTAAGTTGGTAACAACAATATTTAGGAATGTGTTGTATTAGTAGATACTAACTATTTGGGAGGTTATGGTTGTACGTAAAAAGTTCCCTATTGAGTTCGGCTACCAATAATGGAATACTAGTTTTGGAAATTATGAGCCATAGGTTTCACGATAATGCCTGTTGATGATCTATTGGTAAAGACATGTGCCTAACCCCGAATAATAGTTTAGATATGACAAGAGGTTATGGTTTGCCTATTGTTATAATTTTTGGACCAGTACATAGTGATGACTTGTCAAGAAGTCAAGTGAGCAGTAGAAGCCGTTTTCGGGGTTGGTCTTTAAATTTGCGAATTTGTTGAGTTGTTTGGTCGAAATGTTTTCGGATACTCATATCACCGTAAGTTGGGGTATTCCTCATCGAAAGGGGGGTTAGTTGATGGGTATATTTATAGGTTAATCAGAAATCTTAGGGTAGGATTTATGAGGTTTCAGACAAATGGGTTCCCATTCAAGTGAGGTTTATCATTTGACTATTTTGGGGTTATGTGAAAGATGATGGTATCACATGGATAAAATAAGATAATATATAATGAATTATACCTTGAATACATAACAACAATGGAGGAAAATAACTTGGTTCAGTCAAGTCTGGAGAAAGATCCAGTCAAGCCTAGAATAAGAATATCAACCAAAATATTTAATGCAATGATTTGATAATAAGTAAAGAGAAGTAAATTCACAAAGAGAATGATTTCGGAGAATGACAGAAGTAATTATCTTTTTCTAAAAGGTTAAGGAATACATGGGTTAACACTCCTATTTGTAACAGATAGGAGAACTTAAGACAAAATGGAACAAATAGTACAAGGTGTAAACTGCAGATCATGTACCATCGTTACGATGTTAGGATTTTTACTTTGCGTGGCTTCGGAAGGTGATTGAATGACCCGTCAGTAATGGGAAATGTGGTTATTATGGCTTGTGACAGTTCAATTAGTTTGATTTTAAACACGACGTTGTTTCTATTCTGAGTGGCCCCGGGACTTCCTTTGATGTTACACCAATTCAATGATTAGTTTTTGGAAAAGCTTAAGGATCTCCTTTTAAGAATGTTTTTTGTATTATAGCCAAGACGAATTTCGAGGATGAAATCTAGTTAAGTGGGGGAGAATTGTAACATTCGGTTTCAGGACATTTCGTTATTTGGAAAATCGGACTTGAAATTAATCATGAGAGGGTCTCAGGTCATAAACGATGAAGATTGTGTAACATCCGCAAATTCAGGCTACACATAATAAGTAATAATTATTAAAATTAAATCCTTGAATAAGATTTTTTTATAGTCGAGCGCACTATATACTATATAATATAAGTTTCGTATTAAGAAAAATAGGAAAAATCAACTGAATCGTCCGTAAATCGTAAAAATAAGTGCACCACGACATATATATATATATATATATATATATATATATATATATATATATATATATATATATATATATATATATATATAATAAACATAGTTCCGATCCCGAAAATAAAAATTTCGTCAGCCATGCAAAAAGAATGTGTGACGTAAAAAGCTAAGAAGAGAATGGTTGACATTTAGCTAAAGTTACCAACAAGAAATCGTAGTACTCATTAAGATAGGAATTTTCAGAAAAAGAATGCTAAAAACGGAGTCTGTACAATAAAGTTATGATTTTAGAAGAATCATTAAATTTCATAAAGGAAAGTTGTAGATCTTGTCAAAAGCTTTTCGCAGATATACAGAACGTCCAAAACGGAGTTCGTATGAAGACGTTACGGAATTTAAAATTTTTTTGTTTTGCGTCACTGTGCGGTGCATGCTTCTATAAGGTGAAAACACAGTCCACAGAGAGGCCGACACGTGGCACAAAGCGCTTGGGAGACGTAGCCTCAAAATGCGCGACGTGCACCCCATTTGCACGTCGTGCACCCCAAAATTCTCCTATAAATAGCCTCCAATGGCTCATTTTCTTCCCACACCTCCTAAGTTCTTCTCTCTCGAATTACTTTCGATTTTAGCCTATTTTTCCTTAGTTTTATTTTGCGGCGAAGCCTTGTGATCCCTAAAGTATTAGTAGCTAGAAAGTAGAAGTTTTGCCAGCACAATTTCTAGACTTTTGTCTTGGGAATCTCTATAAGTTAAATTACACTCGACTTTGTCTTAGTGTAATTTATATTTATAAGTCATAGTCGTTATTATGAACCTATAAAGATTTATAAGTAATTCCATGTCGTTATAATGATTGATATACTTATAGGAGGTGTGTCTAGAATGGTCACGTTGGCGTGGTTGTTGGATTTCAGAAAAGCTATTATGCTTAAATGATCCTGCCTCCCAACTGTCCTTCATGGCTAATCCTTACTTGATAGATCTTGACGTAAATACTGAGATTAGTGAGGAATCTAGACTATAATTAATATAATCGTCAGGATTATGAAACTAGACTAAGACTTAGTTTTATACATTTAGTTCATTATGCGCATAGATACGAAGTATTTAGATAATTGAATGTTATATGTACTTATATGAAAAGATGTTATGTGTTAGATGAAATAAGATGAATTTCACATGATTTATCATATATGTACTTTCATACATATATGTATTGGGTAGAAAAGGGTAAAGAGGAAATCAAAATAATAATGAGAGGTCGTAACCTTTATAGTGCTACAGGACTAGTAATTTAGTTGCCTAGTATGGTATTTATAATAAGCATGAGCTATTCTAGACAAGTCAGGTCAAACATGGACAGGCTTGCAACCTGTAGATGATTAAAAGCCATACATGGGCAGGTTTACTACATGTAGGTATCAGTCAATCATACACGGGCAGGTACAACCCTTAGGTGTTAATAAATTGTTTTGCGGGAAGGTCTACGACCTGTAGGCATTAATGATTCATATGCAGATAGGTCTACGAACTATATGTATTACTGAACTATACATGGATAGGTCCTTGACCTGTAGATGTTAAGGAACCTCATACGGATAGGATTAAAATTTATAGGTATAAATAAATTATTTTAGTAGGTAATCAATTCATCCCCATGATTTTCCTATTAGCACATATTGCTAAGAAATCCCCAAAGTAGTATTATTCACTTAGAAATCCTCTAGGACAAATTCTTCGAGATTATTAGTTTAGATCAGGAAGTTAGAATAACGGGAATGGGTTATTCGGGCTATTTGATTAATGATAAATTCATAACTTAAATTATATTATTGTGGGCTGAAAACCATATGTACTCACTAGGTTTCCCAACCTAAACCAACAAGTTTATTTGAATCACGGGTTGTTAAATAAAGATACTCAGACAATGATGTATGAGAGATTCAAATAGATGTAGACTGTTAGTATATTGAGACATTGTAAGTCTCCGTCTATGCTTATATTTGTGTATTGACAATGACATCCCGAGTTTTATAAATAAAACAAATTTCTTTGAAGATGCTTTGATAATACTATTATCATGTTTTTGGGACAAATTCCACATAATGAATCTTTTTAAAAGAATACTCTGATTTAAGAAGCATACACAAATCGGTCTTTTCTAGCCGTAAAAATGTGGATGTCACAGTTAGTTTCAGAGCATTAGTATAGGCGAACTAAGAATTGGTAAGATTTCTAGACATAAACTTAGAATGCCAAGAGATGATTGTCAGATAAGTGTCTATTATATTTTAATTAACACAAGCACTAACTCACTTTAGGATAAAACGCCTAATTTTCTTTTTTGTGCTAAAGGGTTTGAATTATAGCATGCCTTAGGTTGCCTATCTAAATTACTATTATCTGAATAAGTTTAAGGTCTATTGCCGACCTAGAATTAGGAAATTTTATGTGTTCAGGTTTCTAAACGTTTAATTATAGTATTAGAACTTGCATATAACTTTTCGGAGTAATAAGGATGTCATGGTAAGGACACATAGTAGATTAGGAAATGGTAACGGAAACCGTCAGCATGAGCCCTATGTGATGGTGCGTGGACATGAAGCAGTGTCAGTAGTTGAGCCTGTTACGGTAACAATGATTAGAGCCTTGTTAGCTGAACAAAGGGAGGAAATGAGGCAGTCCAGCGGAGAAAACGAAAGAGAACCTATTGTGCCTATTGTGAAACCCGAACTGAAGGAAGGTGAGTCGGAGGAAGGAAACTACAGTAATATTGTTAGTCAGGCTGCACCACGAGTGGTTAGGAACAACCACCTTGATGAAGGAGTTGTTAAGAAAGGATGCCTACACAAAACCTTCAAGGCCTCCAGGCCACCAAGTCTTTCTGGAATCCCAACACCGGTGGAAGTAATGGACTAGATCTCTGAGCTACAAATAATATTTGAGGGTTGCGATCTAAATATAATAGCTCATTATTTAATTAGTCACCTTTTGATCACTAAATTAATTCATAATTAATTTAAGATCAATACTAAATAAATAATACAATTTCATATTAATATATTATAACTTATAATATATTAATAGGCCGCAAATATACCATATAAATATATTAATTCATAATGTTATCCATATAAATAGTTCGGGTGAAGTGCAACCCAAATGGACCATGCCGGGTCGGGTTAAGTATATACCAAATAAGTTATGGACTTAGACACCTTATCCAACAGTGACTTGCTTTAATTGTGGAATGACTGGTCACTATGCCAGTAACTGCACCCAAAGCGTGTGTTACAAATATGGAGAAGCAGGGCACCTCAGGAATGACTGACCAAAGAAAAATGAAGCAACAAAGTCAAATATTCACCCAAAACCAAAGGTGAGGGTATATTTTATAGGACTTGATGAGGAAACTGTAGGATTAGGTGTCTAAGCCATAACTATATTCCGTATGTACTTGACCCGGTTGTAGCATGGTTCTTTTGGGTTGCCTTCACCAAAGAAACTTGACTGGATGAATAATGGTGAAAGAGGTTATTATGGTTTATTAATATACTATATGAATAATATATTAAAAGAGAAATCATATTATTTAATTACTATTGGTCAAGAATTAATTTATAATTAATTTTGTGGTCAAAAGAGATTAATTGAATTAAGGGGACCGATATTGTAAGTATGAGATAATTGCAATATGGGCTGAGGATCCCTAAAGATAGGGGTGGGCGAAATCTTATGGATAGCCCATAAGAATTCGTCCAAGGCTAGGGTTTTGGAATGTTCCTATGGGTTGCTTAGGGCTTAAGCAAACAGATTAGGTATTTGACTGAAACCCTAATCCCTCACCTATATATATATATATATATATATATATATATATATATATAACCCTTGGGCATCCAATTTTCGGCTACCACAACCCTAGAAGGATTCCTAGAGCCGAAAATAGCCTTTCCCCTCTCTCTCTCTCTAAGATTCTCCAATTGCTTTGATTTTTGTGATCTATTAGAGGCATTGCATTTGAGGTGCTAGGTTCTCGAAAGCTCAAGGATCTTCAAGCTTCAATTGAAAGGTAATATTCTTACCAGTTATTTATGTTGATTTCGATTTTGATATGCTAGTTTTAGGGTTTGTAAGATTTGGATGATTATTGCATGTACAAATAGAAAAACTAGATCCAAAGCTTTAGGGTTTGCATGTGCACCGTAGGATTGATGTTTAGCTCATAACCAAACAGTGGTATCAGAGCCAGGTCATTTTTCTTTTGTATTCGATGCATTGCTAATTTGTTCAAAGCTGAAAAGTCAAAAAATTGTGCCTCTGCATGATGCACTCGTAGAGTCACCTGATGAAGTCGACGAGTCAGGGCAACTCGACGAGTCCAGTAAGTGACTCGGCGAGTCGGGTCGTCTGTTGGCTCATTTTTAGGATTTTGACTAAAATTGAATTAGTATAATTACCAAAAAACGTTTTTTACTGATAAAATTCGATTTTTTCAATATGGTATTGATTATCCTAATGTAATTGAAAGATAATCGTCAACAAATAAGATAATTACTTGTTTTATATGATAAAGATTAATTATTTGTATTTTAATTTGAATTCTCTTGTCAAAAAAGTAGATTAGGTCAAATTATGTGATGAAGATTAATAATATGATTATTTAATTATTTTTCAAATTTGATCTAAAAGATATTTTGAAAAGTTTCAAAAGTTTTAGTTTTGAAACACTTAAATCCTAAACCCTAGAATTTTACAAGTTTAAAATTCAACCCTTATACTATTATAATGTTTTAATATTAATAATTATATATATATATATATATATATATATATATGTATGTATGTATGTATAAGATAATCTAGTTTTACCGTTAGTAGGCCTCATTCACGAAGCCGATCTATAAGGGGGTATAAGGATACTGTTGGGTTTTTGGTATATTACAACATCCTATGGTGCACATACAACCCTAAATGCTTTGGATCTATATTTTCTCTAATTATACATGCAATATTGTTTCTAAAGCATTAAGCCTACAACTAGCATACAAAATAATATAACCAACATAAAAGGGAGTTATAGAGTTACCTTTTTGTTGTAGCTTGTAGAACTTCTTGAGTTTGGCCTTTAAGTACTTAGCTCCAATAGTGTGAATGCCTCAAATGGAATCACAACACACCTTGGGACAAAGGATGACTTTTGTGAGAATATTCTTGCAACCAAAATCGGCTCATGGAACTCCAAAGATCACTACTGTATCTAGTCACCAATTTTAGATGCTAAGGGGCTTCTTATATAGTTTAGTAAGATTATGGTTACACCATGTAAACCCTAATGTGGATGACCTTCTATATTCCATAGGCTCCATTGGTTTAAACCTCCATGGATCATCCATGGGTTGTAACAATGGTTTAGCCCAACCTAAAGAATCATGGATCATTGGCCCACGCCATAAGAATAAATGATTTACAAAATCAATCCCCATATATTTAATTAGTCCTTTTTTATCACAAAATTAATTCAAAATTAATTCTTGATCAATACTAATTAAATAATGCGATTTCATACTAATATATTTGAACTTATAATATATTAATAAATCATAAATAACCTCTTCTCAAAAGTCCATCCTATCAAATTGTCCTGGTGATATGCAACCCAAATGGACCATGCTACTCTCATGTCAAGTACATACCAATTATAGTTATGGGCATAGACACCTAATCCAACAGTCTCCCAGTTGGATAATGTGACAGTCGTCAAAATTCAAGTCGGTTTTAGATTTGACTAAACTTAGTTGCACATATAGGCACTACACATACTAGACTTAGTAACTAGAAGCTAAGTTATAACCTACTAGAAACTTGGAAACAATTAGAATCAATGGATAGTGTGCATAGATTTCACATTGATATGTGAATTCTATAACTACTTAACTGTAGAGACTATCCATATTCGGGTCATTCTTTGACTCGAACACCATTTCATGAATCATATTCACACATCATGCACTTGACCTAGAAGTAGAAATTAGGTCAAAGTCTCATAGAAACTTAAGTCAAAGTTGAAGAGTAGGACTAGTATACTTGATTCCTCAATTTCGTTTGAATCTCGGAATCACTACATAGAATGCCAATAAACCGCTAAAAATAAATTACAAACATTATTTATAACTATAAAAGAGTTATAATACCATAAGATAATTTAAAGTCTCAAATATTCTATTTATTTTGATATCCAAAGATTTACAAAATCTCAAGACCCTAAAAGCCATAAAAACTCATATTTATAAACTTTAACCTTAAAAATTCTATAAAAATAATTATGAAACTTATAATATGATCTTATAATAATTAAAATTATGAAAATGCATTTAAGGAAAATAAAATTTAAGTCATTAACAATTACCCTAAATTTATAAGTCAAAAATCAAGGTCTCATGAGCAAAAACTTGGTTAGGGTGTATATTTTATAAAAAGTTTGATATTTTTATAAAAGAATTGAATTTTTTTATAAAATTAAAAGAGAGGGAGGGTATTTTACACTCAAAACCGTCCACCCTCTTCCCAAGATACTTCCCCTCTTCCCAAAACACATAATCACTCCTCTCTCACACTCCATCTCCTTCACTTCTCTCTCTCTCTCTACACTCTCTCTCACACTCCACCATTTACCACACTCAAACTCTCTCTTTCCCTCTCTAAAACCACGAAATTCTCCAGCCAAGAACATCTTTTAACCATCAAATCTTCATCTTCTAGGGTTGTTCTTCATGGTAATCACGAAAATCCTTTAATCTCCTTCACTTTTCTTTCTAGTTTTAAAGGTTTTTCTTGCATTTCCTTGTTCTTCTACACCATTCTCTTAGAAAATTTGTGTGAATGTTCATTCACTTCCGTTTTGATGATGATGGTGGTAGATTTTCACCAAAAACATCTTGCATGTTACAAAATGGTGAAGATCCATGACCTAAACCTACGTCAAAACCATGGAAATGCACTTTTCTACACGTTTTGGTGGAAAATCACCACATGCATCCAAAGTTTTCTTTCAAAAATGAATTTTAAACATTTCAAACTCATGAATGAACTTCAAACAAACATGCATGTGATGATCTTCAAGCTTAGAAGCTAGATCATCAAAGTATGTTGTTAAAAGCTTTCAAATATGTTCATAAAAGATTTATTCCCAAATAAATACCTAAAACTTCTTTTCTGTTCAAATGATATTGTTTCCAGAATCCAACCAACAATATAAGATGATCTGTAAATTTTCAGAAAATAATTCGTTTTTCTCGAATTATTATAATTAATGCAAGAAAATAGGGCAATAAATCATATAAAATACTTTCTGAGGTCTATAAATTCTAGGTAAATTTGTGGATCACCCCTATGCTACATAATGGTCCCACATTAAATTTCATCGGTTTTCGCTATTATTTAATATGGTTTTGAATTTTCTTTTTGTTTAGCCCCAATAAATCATAAAACCGCTTTAGATAATTTGAAAAGGGTATATAATAATTTTCGCAGCTTATACTCTCTGTGGAAGACTTAGAAAAATATTTTCAGAATTTTTCATAATGCATTCCTATTTTTCCCCGATTTTTGTATTTATAATGGCCTAAAAATAGAAAAAAATAGTTCTGCTCACCCAAAATTCATGAAAATTTACCAGAACACTTTTTAGTACATTAGGAGGCTACATAAAATTTTTGATGATTTTTCTCTTCTGTATACTATTTTTCTCCTATTTTCTAAGATTAAATACACTTAAATACACAAAATCGGATTTCAGTATATAAAAACCACATTTGGTATTTTTCCCAGATTATTTACTCTGTAAATGAAGTGTACAAAAATTTTGGTAATTTACTTTAACTGTTTAATAATTATTCTCCAATTAATGATTATTTAAGAAGATAAAACAAAGAAAAATAGAAAGATTAATTGAATAATATATTTTATATTTTTCACAGCTTCTACATGTATAATAAAAGTGTTACAAAAAGTTTGGGTAATTTTGGAAACTGTTTTCTATTTATCCCCATTTTTATTAGAATAAATGCATAAAAATCATAAAATTGGGTTAAACAGTTTAGAAACCCCTTTTTATATTTTTCCCAGCTTAAGTATGTGTAATGACATTGTTATAAAAAGCTTGGGGTATTTTCATAACTGATTTCTATTTTTCATGAATTTGTATCTATTTAGAGAATTAAATATGTGAAAAATGGTTATACATATTCATAATCCATGAAAATTTATCTAGAAGTCTTTTAGTACATTTAGAACCAAAATCTGAAGTTTGGTAATTTTTATTAACTTTTTAGTATTTTTCATGATTTTATGGTTATTCAAGAAACTAAAATCGTGAAAAATAGTCAGACAAATCAAAAATTCAAGAAAATTTATCTTAAGGTCTTTGACTTCAATTAAAACTTAAATGCAAAGTTTGGGAAAGTTTAGAACTAAATTGATTTAGTTTTGAATATTTAATCATTGGAACACCTCTAAAATGTTAAATATTAACATTTCAATAATGGAAATTTTCCACTTAAATTGTTATATAACAATTGATTCTTTGAAACTTAATTTCCACAGAAAAATGTTTGTAACTTATCAATATTAAATTTTGACACATTATTGGCATAATTCTATTGTAGTAGTAAGTATACTAGTGTTAGATTTCGATTAGAGACTCACTAGCGAATACCATTATTGTAGGAATCGGTAGTGGTACATGTGGAACATAGTTCAAGGCACCATTTGCATCATCTAAATGCATTGTGAGTATTCACCACTCCCCTATTTTCGGTTTTTATGTTTTGGGGTGGAAAAGCATGTCCTAAACTATTTATGTTCATTATATTTAGTTGACTCGTATAAACTTGATAACTATATTTTGCATATAGTGAGTATTCACCACTCCTCTATTTTTGGTTTTTAAATGTTTTGGGGTGGAAAAGCATTTCCTAAACTATTTATATTCGTTGTATTTATTTGACTCGGATAAACTTGGTTGCTATTTTTTGCACATTGTGAGTTTTCCCGCACTCCCCTATTTTCAGTTTTTATGTTTTGGGGTGGAAAAGCATGTCCCGAAAAACTATTATTTGAATGTTGTATTTAAATTGATTTGTATCAAACATGATTGCTATTTTATTGCTATGTCTCTCTATGTATGTCTATGCAACACGGAACATGAGAACTTATCGTACTAAGGCCCTTCCCTTATCTCTAACCATTAACTCTTTGAGCCAATGGTCATTATGGATAGCGCTATTCGGAATTGACAACTCCTCACTCGCCCTATTGCTGGAGTGCATGATACCATATTCATCTATGGAACGATAAGCATAGATCTTGATAGGGCTTCAGTCATAGGTTTGGTTGAGACTCATTGTTTGCTCATACACATACAAACTCGTTACTTTATATAGCAATAAACTTGTTTATTAATTATAGCAATGAACTTTGTTTCTCATTACAACAACGAACTGTTATTACTGAAAACTTATATACATGTTTTAGCAATGAAATTGTTTGCTCCTTGTAGCAACGAAATTGATTGCTTATTTTAGCAATGAAACTTGTTTACTCGTTTGAGTAACGAACTTTATCTTCCATGAGAATATGAATGTTGCATCTTATTTGGGCAACATACCTTATCTCTCATGATGACAAAGAACTTTGTTTTTACAAACTTATTTACTCATCTTAACAATATACTTTTATTATTGGAAACTTTTATCAAAACTTTGATTTCAATTCATGGAACCAGTATTATTTTGTTTATCTGTGAGTACTCACCAACTATTTTTATAGTTGACGCTCGTTTTACATGCTTTTTCAGGAATCATCGAGTAAGTGGCACTTAGGGACACTTCACTTTTAGGAGCATTCGCATGTGTTGTATTTCAATTTACATTGTAATTTCTTTTAAAAGTTGTTCAAACCCATTGTGAATTTGTAATGATTTTTAATACTATGGTTGGTGTTGTCTTTTAACTTTTGCGATGAAACCCTTTGTACTGCCACGCCCTGTGTTTCCGCTTTAGCGGGGTGTGACAGAAAATGGTATCAGAGCCGAAGGTTATAGAGAATACCGGTTTTCCTTTGGAGAACCACAACTATAGCCAAAAAATTTCAAAATGTTTTTAAAATACCGAACATACTACTAGTATAACTAATTCGAGTACGCATTATTGGACTTTAACTAAGTATAGCCTGTCCAACTATGCTTAATTAAGGAAACTTAATGCGAGGCTTGAAACGGTTATAGTAGAATTATGTTCAAAACAATTTTCAACTTAAACTTTTGAAAAACAAAATTTTTGGTGTGCGTACGGGCATTGCATATTATAGGCATTCATCTAGATACACTTAGAAACCAAGTTCACTGTTATATCAATGCCCTTATTTAGAAATATTCTTATCCCTTATCAAGTGCTAGGTTAACCACTTAGGTTATATCACTAGCCACTCTAAGAGCAATGCACATAGTACTGATAATGGGTATTCCTCGGTAGCTATTGACTTTAGATATAAGGTTAGTAGTTAGATATACACTAGTAATAATCTTAAGTCGAAACTAATACCAGTTATCCCTCAATACCTCTTCATCGTCTTCGTACTAGAGTTACAACTAGGAAAAAGCGTTTCGATACCGACACGAATGATAATTGGAGCATCGCGTAAGGAGGTAGATGAGTCTCCACTAAATAATCACTTGGATACCATTGGCGGGCATTCCGGATTCAACTCACGAGGAGATACGGAGGTTTAACTAATACGTGAGACCTTATTACTACGCTACGATTTAGCTTTAGGTTGTTTCCACCTTCAGGTTAAAACTTAACATAGGATATCCCTTTGACCTCTATAAAAGGCCACGAAACTGCATTGACACCATAAAACGTTTTTCAAACAATTTTTCTTGCCCTTTATCATAGGGAAAAAGACATTGGTACTCGTCTTATACTCGTCTTGTACTCGCCATAGTATTTACGTACGATCAGCTACACTAATATACTTATTCCTTACTTCTTAATCTTCCATCGAAAAGTTATTTCGTTTCATCGGTTTTATTTATCATCGATAAAATACTTTATAACCACTTCATACAACTTACTAATCATTTCCTAACAATGTAAGCCATATTCTCGCTAAAAATCTTTTGACAACTTGCTTTAACTTAACACTTTTCTTCAAAACTCAATTTAACCAATATTGGTTTTAACCTTGCTATTTCAATTTCATTTCAAATTCATTTCAACAGATTGATGTGCTTTTAAGGGCATATAAACCATTTTAAACATTGCTTACCATTTTGACATGTCTTCGAAAAACTAGAAACATTTTCTTTTATAATCGTGTTTAAACTCTTTGCTATAAAACTTAAACATATGACGTTAAAGTTCATATTATGTGTAAAAGCTTCATCGGATCTTCAAACCACTTTTGTTTTAAGACTTTTGACTACCTTCTCATTTAGGCATTTTACTTTACTTAAATGTGTTTTCTTGAAACCCAACACGGTATTTTTACAACTTTCTAATTTAAACATGTTTATAAGAAATCTCTAATTCCTACATTTCCAACATACCTCATTTTTTTATTTTATTTCAAATTAGTTTTATAATTTGTAAAGTTTCTAAAATTTAAAGAATTGAAAACTTAGTGTTCACTTTTAAATTTCCAGTGAGGCACTTTCAAATAAAAAAAGTAATTATTCTTTTAAATATGTTAAGTATTTACCTTATCCGTTTTAACCATTGTTGGACCCCAGTAAAAAAAAGTCAAAATTGTCAGATTTTCAATTGCCATTTGTAGGGCTTCTTCTTTTTCACAAATGGAGTTTAACTTAATATATAACTTATGAATTTTTAGCAATCCTTAGCAAACACTTTAGAACTCCCACATGTCTATTTAATCATCAATATACATCAAATATTGAAGTTTGAAATATATCTCAACTTGGTTTTAAATCTACCTATAGGTATTGTTCTTATAATTTTAACAATAACAATCATTGCCGCCGCTACCTTCCTTTTTCTTTCCCCCGCACTTGATTTCTTGCTCTCCTTATGACTTTAGATCTCGCACACCCATAATAGTAACATAATACATTGTCTAACTTTGTTTCTGTCTATTTTGCTTCTCCTGGTATCATGTTTGTACACATACATACTAGAAGTCTATCCTTTCGTTTTGAGCGATTAATACATGTATAGTCATGAGGCATACCTTTGATTTAGTCAACTTGGATATATTCAATTACACCTTTTATCATATATATCTTGTTTTTATTTTGAAATCTACTATAAACAAGTGATCTTTATTTACATTTGCTCTTTCGTTCTAAGTTCGGAAACTTGATATAAAATGCAATTTTCATTGTATTTTTCCTTATAATTAATACACAAGATGAATACTCTTATGCTTATCATTTTTCTATATTCGAAAATTATATGTGAAGGATATGTTTCCTTATGTTCTTCTTTTCTTTAAATACATCAAAAGTTTTGTATTTTACGATTATCTATTCTCTAAATGATTGTTTTTATAGAAACACTAGACTATGAATGCACTATTTTCAATGATCGATATTTTTACACCTTTCTTAAAATAGTATTTTACTTTGCAATTTTCAGTGAGTTCCTAAACTCTCAAACTTGTTTTCATAAGTATTCTGACTCCTCGTAAACTTGAATTTGTCCTGACTTTGACAATTGGACAATTTCTCAAAAGTTTAATACAAATATTTCTATACAAATTCCTTTAATGACGTCTTAAACCATTAACCTTAATTAATCTTTATATTATTTCACTACTTTGTTGGATCGCCACACATGTATCTTCATTATCTTGGAATTATTACGCATTTTGATAATAGTGAGATTAATTATCATTTATAAACACACATTTTGATAACAGTGAGATTTTTATCACTTCTAAGCACTTAAAATGTTATCTACACAATGTGATTTAATTTATCATAAACTTTCAACGCCTTCATTAGAAACAATGACTCTCTAATTATATATACTCTTCGAATATAGTTCTATTATTGGAAGAGTAACCGTAGTAGTAATTATAGCCTCGGAGATCCTCAATCATTTCGTAATTTATTTTGTTGTCGACACTTAAATAGCCTTTACATTTGAGATGTACCAAAACTTTGTTGCCTACCCTTAGTACGTATTTTTAGGAACTTACCCTCGATCGCTTCCCTTTCATTCGTGCTACCCCTTCTTATTTCGAAATATATCTTTTCCAGAGGTAATAGCTAACCCGGAAGTGAACAAATTGTTCCTAATCTCTTCTTTACTAGGCGGCGAATTTACACTTAGTGCTAATTTAGAATTGGACTTACGCATCAATGCGGATTTAACGCTCAGTGTAGTTGGTGCTTCAGCAAAACTTCTACCGCTCTCTTAATTCAGATAATATCTAACTAGATGATCTTTTTCGAATAGGTCGCTGTGGTTGGATCATGATTCCACGACCCAAATTTTCCATAATCTAGACGAAAGAACTCGAATTAAGGAAACACTAACTTGACTATAGCTAAAGAATTGGGCTCTTCCTTTGAGGAAATAAACCCAAAATAATCAAAGAACACTTCAAGTCACCACCTCCCGAACGATACAATTGTATTCGGCTGAGTTCTAATAGAATACGTCACGAATTTAATTTCGGGACGAAATTCTTTCAACCGGGGGAGACTGTGACAGTCGTCAAAATTCGAGTCGGTTTTAGATTTGACTAAACTTAGTTGCATATATAGGCACTACACATACTAGACTTAGTAACTAGAAGCTAAGTTATAACCACTAGAAACTTGGAAACAATTAGAATCAATGGATAGTGTGCATAGATTTCACATTGATATGTGAATTCTATAACTACTTAACTGTAGAGACTATCCATATTCGGGTCATTCTTTGACTCGAACACCATTTCATGAATCATATTCACACATCATGCACTTGACCTAGAAGTAGAAATTAGGTCAAAGTCTCATAGAAACTTAAGTCAAAGTTGAAGAGTAGGACTAGTATACTTGATTCCTCAATTTCGTTTGAATCTCGGAATCACTACATAGAATGCCAATAAACCGCTAAAAATAAATTACAAACATTATTTATAACTATAAAAGAGTTATAATACCATAAGATAATTTAAAGTCTCAAATATTCTATTTATTTTGATATCCAAAGATTTACAAAATCTCAAGACCCTAAAAGCCATAAAAACTCATATTTATAAACTTTAACCTTAAAAATTCTATAAAAATAATTATGAAACTTATAATATGATCTTATAATAATTAAAATTATGAAAATGCATTTAAGGAAAATAAAATTTAAGTCATTAACAATTACCCTAAATTTATAAGTAAAAAAAAACCAAGGTTTCATGAGCAAAAACTTGGTTAGGGTGTATATTTTATAAAAAGTTTGATATTTTTATAAAAGAATTGAAATTTTTTATAAAATTAAAAGAGAGGGAGGGTATTTTACACTCAAAACCGTCCACCCTCTTCCCAAGATACTTCCCCTCTTCCCAAAACACATAATCACTCCTCTCTCACACTCCATCTCCTTCACTTCTCTCTCTCTCTCTCTACACTCTCTCTCACACTCCACCATTTACCACACTCAAACTCTCTCTTTCCCTCTCTAAAACCACGAAATTCTCCAGCCAAGAACATCTCTTAACCTTCAAATCTTCATCTTCTAGGGTTGTTCTTCATGGTAATCACGAAAATCCTTTAATCTCCTTCACTTTTCTTTCTAGTTTTAACGGTTTTTCTTGCATTTCCTTGTTCTTCTACACCATTCTCTTAGAAAATTTGTGTGAATGTTCATTCACTTCAGTTTTGATGATGATGGTGGTAGATTTTCACCAAAAACATCTTGCATGTTACAAAATGGTGAAGATCCATGACCTAAACCTAAGTCAAAACCATGGAAATGCACTTTTCTACACGTTTTGGTGGAAAATCACCACATGCATCCAAAATTTTCTTTCAAAAACGAATTTTAAACATTTCAAACTCATGAATGAACTTCAAACAAACATGCATGTGATGATCTTCAAGCTTAGAAGCTAGATCATCAAAGTATGTTGTTAAAAGCTTTCAAATATGTTCATAAAAGATTTATTCCCAAATAAATACCTAAAACTTCTTTTCTGTTCAAATGATATTTTTTCCAGAATCCAACCAACAATATAAGATGGTCTGTAAATTTTCAGAAAATAATTCGTTTTTCTCGAATTATTATAATTAACGCAAGAAAATAGGACAATAAATCATATAAAATACTTTCTGAGGTCTATAAATTCTAGGTAAATTCGTGGATGACCCCTATGCTACATAATGATTCCACATTAAATTTCATTGGTTTTTGCTATTGTTTAATATGGTTTTGAATTTTCTTTTTGTTTAGCCCCAATAAATCATAAAACCACTTTAGATAATTCAAAAAGGGTATATAATAATTTTCGCAGCATATACTCTCTGTGTAAGACTTAGAAAAATATTTTCAGAATTTTTCATAATGCATTCCTATTTTTCCCCGATTTTTGTATTTATAATGGCCTAAAAATATAAAAAAATAGTTCTGCTCACCCAAAATTCATGAAAATTTACTAGAACACTTTTTAGTACATTAGGAGGCTACATAAAAATTTTGATGATTTTTCTCTTCTGTATACTATTTTTCTCCTATTTTCTAAGATTAAATACACTTAAATACACAAAATCGGATTTCAGTATATAAAAACCACATTTGGTATTTTTCCCAGATTATTTACTCTGTAAATGAAGTGTACAAAAATTTTGGTAATTTACTTTAACTGTTTAATAATTATTCTCCAATTAATGATTATTTAAGAAGATAAAACAAAGAAAAATAGAAAGATTAATTAAATAATATATTTTATATTTTTCACAGCTTCTACATGTATAATAAAAGTGTTACAAAAAGTTTGGGTAATTTTGGAAACTGTTTTCTATTTATCCCCATTTTTATTAGAATAAATGCATAAAAATCATAAAATTGGGTTAAACAGTTTAGAAACCCCTTTTTATATTTTTCCCAGCTTAAGTATGTGTAATGACATTGTTATAAAAAGCTTGGGGTATTTTCATAACTGATTTCTATTTTTCATGAATTTGTATCTATTTAGAGAATTAAATATGTGAAAAATGGTTATACATATTCATAATCCATGAAAATTTATCTAGAAGTCTTTTAGTACATTTAGAACCAAAATCTGAAGTTTGGTAATTTTTATTAACTGTTTAGTATTTTTCATGATTTTATGGTTATTCAAGAAACTAAAATCGTGAAAAATAGTCAGACAAATCAAAAATTCAAGAAAATTTATCTTAAGGTCTTTGACTTCAATTAAAACTTAAATGCAAAGTTTGGGAAAGTTTAGAACTAAATTGATTTAGTTTTGAATATTTAATCATTGGAACACCTCTAAAATGTTAAATATTAACATTTCAATAATGGAAATTTTCCACTTAAATTGTTATATAACAATTGATTCTTTGAAACTTAATTTCCACAGAAAAATGTTTGTAACTTATCAATATTAAATTTTGAGACATTATTGGCATAATTCTATTGTAGTAGTAAGTATACTAGTGTTAGATTTCGATTAGAGACTCACTAGCGAATACCATTATTGTAGGAATCGGTAGTGGTACACGTGGAACGTAGTTCAAGGCACCATTTGCATCATCTAAATGCATTGTGAGTATTCACCACTCCCCTATTTTCGATTTTTATGGTTTGGGGTGGAAAAGCATGTCCTAAACTATTTATGTTCATTATATTTAGTTGACTCGTATAAACTTGATAACTATATTTTGCATATAGTGAGTATTCACCACTCCTCTATTTTTGGTTTTTAAATGTTTTGGGGTGGAAAAGCATTTCCTAAACTATTTATATTCGTTGTATTTATTTGACTCGTATAAACTTGGTTGCTATTTTTTGCACATTGTGAGTTTTCACGCACTCCCCTATTTTCAGTTTTTATGTTTTGGGGTGGAAAAGCATGTCCCGAAAAACTATTATTTGAATGTTGTATTTAAATTGATTTGTATCAAACATGATTGCTATTTTATTGCTATGTCTCTCTATGTATGTCTATGCAACACGGAACATGAGAACTTATCGTACTAAGGCCCTTCCCTTATCTCTAACCATTAACTCTTTGAGCCAATGGTCATTATGGATAGCGCTATTCGGAATTGACAACTCCTCACTCGCCCTATTGCTGGAGTGCATGATACCATATTCATCTATGGAACGATAAGCATAGATCTTGATAGGGCTTCAGTCATAGGTTTGGTTGAGACTCATTGTTTGCTCATACACATACAAACTCGTTACTTATTATAGCAATAAACTTGTTTATTAATTATAGCAATAAACTTTGTTTCTCATTACAACAACGAACTGTTATTACTGAAAACTTATATACATGTTTTAGCAATGAAATTGTTTGCTCCTTGTAGCAACGAAATTGATTGCTCATTTTAGCAATGAAACTTGTTTACTCGTTTGAGTAACGAACTTTATCTTCCATGAGAATATGATGTTGCATCTTATTTGGGCAACATACCTTATCTCTCATGATGACAAAGAACTTTGTTTTTACAAACTTATTTACTCATCTTAACAATATACTTTTATTATTGGAAACTTTTATCAAAACTTTGATTTCAATTCATGGAACCAGTATTATTTTGTTTATCTGTGAGTACTCACCAACTATTTTTATAGTTGACGCTCGTTTTACATGCTTTTTCAGGAATCATCGAGTAAGTGACACTTAGGGACACTTCACTTTTAGGAGCATTCGCATGTGTTGTATTTCAATTTACATTGTAATTTCTTTTAAAAGTTGTTCAAACCCATTGTGAATTTGTAATGATTTTTAATACTATGGTTGGTGTTGTCTTTTAACTTTTGCGATGAAACCCTTTGTACTGCCACGCCCTGTGTTTCCGCTTTAGCGGGGTGTGACAGATAAGTCTAATAACTATTATTGCAAGTACGACTCCACAACCCGACTAGCAATCGTAGCTCTTTAAAGCCGCTGTCGAACTCTGACCTAGTCAATGACGCTTCCATTAGATAAGGGATCATATATCCCTCCATTCTATATATCATATGGACTGAGACATGGATTTTAATCATTTTCTCTGTCCATCTGTTGTTTCCCGATTTCCGATTTATGACGACCGACTAATTGAACAAATCAAATCAGTCTAGGCTTGGCCAAGCACTTAGGGGTATCATCACTAAATCATCAAGGGCCCACAAATATCGCTTTTATCCACATGGGGTAAAAGGAACGGATAAAATTCGACCCAAATGCTTTCTTGTACTTAATCATCAAATTACACACAACAATATGTTTTATAACACCAAGTTACTGGTGTGTTTACATATGTCAATGTGCAACCGACTCGCAACTACAACTCACATGTCTCCGTTTCAAGAATATAAGATATTACCGTCTCAGAATCACTCGTGATAAAATCTATGGAGTTATTCAGATGAGCGTGGGTTGAATTCAATACTCGAATCTTATTCCAAGAGTACTCATGAACACTGTAGCAAACTTGTGCTATTACTAAAACACCTCTACAAACCCATTCATGACAGTCTTGCCTCAATACCTACTTCCAAAGTATGATCAACTGTGGATGGTTTCAGTAACCTAGTTATTCGGGAAGTCAAAACATGCAAAGTGAAACACAAGAATAATACTAATCCTATATGGAGATTGATTACTCATTATTCATTGTATAATGTTTCGATTTATCAACTTAATACTTGAATTAAAAAAATAGCTATGCCATGCTCCAAGCATGCACACTATGTTTGTCTATGGTCCTGACTTTGTGAATTAGATCAATTGAAAACATTTCAATGATGCTCATTTCTCAATTCCAAATCTTTATTGCAAGTGTAAGAATTCCAAATTCTTTTCACTGCTAAACTTTCATGTAATGCAGCCTTTGTAATGTCATGGTACCAAAAATCACAAAGACTTGACCAATGATATAACAAAACTTTCCATTGGAGATTGATAACAAACCAATTCTAAGGAAGCGAAGTCTCAAATTCAAATTACATTCCTTTGAACATCCTTCTCGTATTAAGTTTCCTAATGTTACATAGATTTAAAGAATAACTTCCACTTATGGAAACATTTCCATATTGCCATTTTGACTATCACTTCTGAACAAGAGTTGCCTCTTTTCAGAATATGTCAATATGGTCCTTCCAAAATTTACACTATACTTCCAACTGTCCATGAGCAATCAATCTTTGGTAAACCTCAGATTGTCCTCGACAATTGCTTAATCATTTTAGTCATATCCAGTTCTAGTCCTTTTCCCTCTTAATGCCCTAGGCATTTGGAAAATTAGAACATGAGAATATTATAGCATATGCAATCGATCCTATACCCGAAGCATATGGGATGCGATTCATAATGTCTAACATAAAGACATGATACTTGATCAGCCTTGTGTTATAATATTTCTATTTTCCATGTTCTCAAAATTCTGATTATGAAGAGGGATTCCATAATATTCATAATCAAATTTTGAAAACGCAATTAACATTTCCATATATAGAATTTCCTTATGTTGAACCATTCCAACATAGCATTCATATATATATATATATATATATATATATATATATATATATATATATATATATATATATATATATATATATATATATATATATATATGACTAAATTTGAGTAAAAACTCAACCTAAGCTTTTAGATTTTGAAATGAAGTATAAATTCCTCTCCCTTAATTATAGCAAAACAACTTTTCCAACTCTATAACTTTGCGAATTGAAACTTTTGTTTTCTATAATTAACATTGGTAACTTGCAAAACTTAGCGTAATAACTATGCTCCCACTAGCATAATAATTACATTATTATTAGCATAACACTTATGCTCCCACTAGCTTTGACATGTACCTAGAAATCAGCTGCAACTCTAGAAATCAATACTTGTTGACTTTCTTATGAAAGTTCAAATTTCTGATACAAGATGCTTTGATAAGACTTTATCTAGGCTTCTCAAACTCATACACCTTTCCTTAGATAGCTCACATATGTGTCTAAACAATTTTAGAACGTACAACAATAAGTGTCAAATGTTTAGACCTTTTCCATTTTTCACAATTCGAACTACGAAGAGGGATGTCGTAATCATAATCGAATTTGATAATGCAAATATCACAATTGCTAACTATTTAAAATCTACTTAGTGAAAGCGTTTCCTCACAATCATTTTCATGAATTGGAGAGAAACCTTATGACACTTAGATTTTTATGGTGTATGTGTTCCTATCCATGTGAATTTGTTATAACAATAATCACAATACAAGGTTAGTGACAAATCCAACTCATATGGACTGAACTTGTTCAATCTTAATTTCTTGCCACGTGGCAGCCCAAGGGCCTACCATTGCTTCCAAGTTGTTATGAAAACAATTGAGCACTCACAGAACTCAAATGCATAGTCAAATTTATCTGGAATGGGCACAGAAACAAGAATATGTCAACACGATAGGTTACAAACCTCATAGCGTGTGCTAGTGTTTAACAATAGGTTTACCCTTGATTAGTTCTTGAAACGTTCAAGATCTTTAAGACTCCCACTGACCTCTTGACATATAAGATTCACTTTGTCAATGAACATTACTTGACAAACAGATATTCAAGAGTTAGTGCAGATTCTAATCAAGACTAACACTTCACACAATCGGTGTTAGTTGGACTTTGTCTTATCCAAGACATCACAACTTACCAATTTTAAATGTACAAGAGTAAGAAACATGTTACTCTACATTTGATGAGTGTTATAAACCTTCTTAATTTAGTTTCACTCTAGGCACAAGCTTAGAGTATGACTCTAAGACTTGTTTTTGGAACGAAGTATGACTCATCTTCTAGATTTAACAATTTCAACAATTCACGATTCCTCTTCTTAGCCATAGAAATGCACTAAGCTGACCTTAGAGGATCAGTTATGATATGGTTTTCCATAATCATTAAGATGATCATAAAACACGATACTAAAGTACTCTCCCATCTTTTCAGATTGGAGAAACTTTTATCTTTCTGCCTAATTTGATTATTCTCATTCGTTCTGCCATACATTGAAACTTTTTCAATGTTCAAAATTATACTTAAACTTGTAAGCATAACCATATTCACTAAACTTTAGTAAATCATGACGAATAGTCTTATTGTACTTTGTGGTGGACCTGACCAGCGCACACCCAGTGTACCCGATCCCCTAGTCCTTCACCTGACTCACATATTCATGTGAACAAGGAATTAGTCTTTAATTTCCCAAAGACGAAAATTCTCATTCATCATACAATACAAGTTGCATGATTCCAAGTTTCTATCCAACTAAAACTTGCGTGATGAGAATCTTTCCTTATTTGGTAAATTATGACACAACCACAAACGAAAGAATCAAATCCATTTTCCAATATTGCTATTAATGGAAACATATAAGAAACAAATTTTCACAAATCCCATTGTAAGGAAATTTTAAAAATAAGATAAATTTCAAAAATTTTCTTTATTTATTAAAATTGCGGAAAACTTATCCTTACAATGCAAATACAAGTGAAAATATATTGTTATCTATTCCTAAGAAATCTATCATAACTCTTAAGCAGCAGCTCACAAATCTGATCATCGAACCATGCGATCGAAATCCATCTCTTCGCGATCAGACTCAGCATACTCTTCCTTTAAGCTTCCTTTCATTTCTTCGATCCTTCAAAACATCAAATGTAATTAAATTACATCATATATTAAGAATCCCCAAATAATAGGAACTTAATAGAGTTAGACAGTGGACATACCTGAAGCAGAATCAAATATTTTGACTTTACCATCCTTGGATCCTTCAGGTAAATATGGCAGCTTCGCAACCAATGCCCCTTCTCTTGGCAATAGAAACATATGGACTCTTTGGGAATGGTACACAGGACTATCTTAGATTTAGCCTTTCTCTTTACCATATGGTCAAATGACTTGACCATGGCTGATCCCTTTCCATTGGGAAGAGAAAGCTTTTCTGGACTTCCAATGTTACCATTGTCAATGTCCATGGAAGTTTGGAGAGTAGATCTTCTAATAAAATTGCTTTACCAGTGCGTAAAATCATTGTTGATTCAGCAGCAACAAGCAAATATGCTAAGATCAATAAGGGTCATGTCGTGATATCCCATATAGTAGTCCTTAAAGAATCCACTATATGACTTAGGATGTGATTGAAGAACCTAGTCAACAGCCAACTTCCTTGAGACTTTGACACCCAACTCTCCCAGCTTGTCAATATGTGACTTCATCTCCAATACGTGAGAACATACAAACTTTCCTTCCTTCTAATAGGGCTTTGAGTTGACCTTGAACTTGTGGGTTAGGGAGAATTATTGGAGGAGGTGGAGGAAGTGAAGTCCCACTACAACACGAAAAAGGGATTAATCTTTCACCTTGATCGCCTTGTGGAAAATCATCTTTATAACGAAAGTTTATTCAAAATTTTCTGGAAGACCATAGTTGTCTCAACTAGACATCTATAATAGAAGAAATTCAAGTTAGTTGATTTTAGTCCATAATATAACACCCAACTTGAAATATTAAGGCTAGGACCCAATACAATATTTTACAATTCGGAAGAGGGATGCCGTAAACCGAATGCAAAATATTTGAAGGTAGGTAAATGATGATTTACGAATTTCCACCATGAAAAACGAAATTGATTATTAAGTTTTAAATGGATTGAAATTCCTAGATCCTTTGAGATTCATTGAACTATTCAATGGCATGTTTAAATCTCGATTGTGCCCTTCAAGTTTGTGACTGGGATGTTTAAATCTCCATTGTGCCCTTCAAAGTGCAATTTCATTGAACTATTCAATGGCATGTTTAAATCTAGATTGTGCCCTTCAAAGTGCACCACATTCACATTTTTCCTAAAGTAACTAAGATTGGGTATTTAATAAAAGTTTAGTTACTTTATAATTATCATTATACTTATAATGAGAATAAAATGTCATGTCAAACCCGTTCGGCTAACGACCCTCCACCAGTCTAGGAAGCGGTGGGTGAGAGTGGACACCCATTAAACTGCCATTTTATGAGAAGTAACCTCATACCCCCTCTTATAGACCGACTTCGTGAATGAGGCCTACTAAAGGTAAGACTGACTTTACTCTTATATATATATATATATATATATATATATATATATATATATATATATATATATATATATATTAAACCTATAATAGTATAAGGGTTGAATTTTAACTTTTAAAATTCTAGGGTTTAATTTGGAATTAAAGTATTCGTAAGTGAAACTTTACAAATTCCAAAACTTGAGGGCAAGTTTTGAAACTTGTCAAAACTTTTCAAATCCATAACTTATGAGTTTAATATGGTTTTATGAAAAAACTTCTCAAGTTCCGTAAATTGAGGGCAAGTTAAGGAAGACTTTAAAACCATTAAGATGACATTTAGATGAGACTCTTGAAATTTCATAACTTGAGGACAAGTTATGAAGTTCATAAAAAACACATTTATGAAAAACTTTTCATTTTCCATAACTTGAGGACAAGTTATGGAGTTCATAAATGGCATCTAGATCAAATATTTCAATTAACACAATAATCAAACAATTTTTCTGTGATCTAGATTAAACTCATAAGTAAAGATAGTGCACATCAACTATTTACAAGAAATTAGTCTATCATATAAACTAATACGAATCTTAAAATTATGACAATTATCTTGTATTTAGATGAGGATAATCATTACCATAGCTACAAAATCAAATTTTATGAACAAAACATTTTGTGTTAATGATCCGAATCCAAAACAGGCCAAAAAACGGAAAAAAAATTCACGGAACAGTCACCACCTCGTGGTAATTTTTTCCACCTTGTGGTGATCAGGCATATTCCAAAAAAATGATTTTTCTTGCTTTAAAAAACAAAAAGCATCAAGTATAATAGAAAACAACCCTAGGCTCTGATACCACTGTTGGGTTTTTGGTATATTACAACATCCTATGGTGCACATATAACCCTAAATGCTTTGGATCTATGTTTTCTCTAATTATACATGCAATATTGTTTCCAAAGCATTAAGCCTACAACTAGCATACAAAATGATATAATCAACATAAAAGGGAGTTATAGAGTTACCTTTTCGTTGTAGCTTGTAGAACTTCTTGAGTTTGGCATTTAAGAACTTAGCACCAATAGTGTGAATGCCTCAAATGGAATCACAACACACCTTGGGACAAATGATAACTTTTGTGAGAATATTCTTGCAACCAAAATCAGCTCATGGAACTCCAAGGATCACTAGTGTATATAGTCACCATTTTTGGATGCTAAGGGGCTTCTTATATAGTGTGGCAAGATTAGGGTTACACCATTTAAACCCTATTGTGCATGACCTTCCATATTCCATAGGCTTCATGGGTTTAAACCTCCATGGAGCATCCATGGGTTGTAACAATGGTTTAGCCCAACCTAAAGAATCATGGATCATTGGCCCACACCATAAGAATGAATGATTTACCAAATCAATCCCCATATATTTAATTAGTCTCTTTTGATCACAAAATTAATTCCAAATTAATTCTTGATCAATTCTAATTAAATAATATTATTTCATATTAATATATTAGAACTTATAATATATTAATAAATCATAAATAACCTCTTCTCAAAAGTCCATCCTATCAAATTTTCCTGGTGATATGCAACCCAAATGGACCATGCTACTCTCGGGTCAAGTACATACCAATTATTGTTATGGGCTTAGACACCTAATCCAACAGTTACTACCTATAAAATGGTGGTTTAATGGGTGTCCACTCTCACCCACCGCTTCTATGATTAGTGGAGGGTCGATAGCCGAATAGGTAGGATAGGGCACCTAATTCCTCATTAATAAGTATAATGATTTTAATAAAGTATCTAAATGTTTTTATAAATTCCTAATCATATTTACTTTACGAAAAATGTGCAAATATATGCTATTCCATGAAATTACACTTTGCACCTTGCCAAGTCGTTAGTGGAGCATGTGTGGTTAACCGACACACTAATTTGGGACTAGAAAAGGTGGCAAAGAGTAGCTCGATGTTTATCATAGATCAATGGAGTGTGTGTGGTTAACCATCACATTGATTAGGTGGTAAATGACATCGAGAGTACCAAGTATATTTGCATGGTTATTCACACCTTGTTTGTGATCCTCGGTATCCCACTCACAAACTTGAAGGGCATAATAGAGATTTAAACATGATATTGAAATGTTCAATGAATCTCAAAAGAATCTAGGAATTTCAATTCATTTAAAAATTAAAACCCTTTTTCGTTTTTCATGGTGGAAATTGGTAAATCCTCATTTACCTACCTTCATATTATTTGCAATTAGATTACGGCATCCCTCTTCTGAATTGTAAATAATCATGGTGGGTCCTAGCCCTAATTTCTCATTTGGGTGTTTAATTGGGGATAATTATCTAATCTAAACTTTGTTACTATTTCAGATGTCTACTCAAAACAACAACGCTTCTGGGTCAAACCTTTCTGACTCATTCTCACTCATGAACTTATGTGGGAGGGTGATATTTGATGGAACCGATTTCAATGATTTGATCCGCAACATACGCATGGTCACTCGCTACGAGGACAAAGAGTATGTTCTCGACAAGGAGATGAAGGAGGTCAACGTGAACACTGCTACTCCCGAAGAAATTGTTTTGTACGAAACTCATGAGCGAGATGCTACGAAGGTACATTGCATCCTGCTCGCAATAATGACTGCTGAACTCCAAAAGTCCTGCGAGGACTACTATCCGTACGAGATGCACCAAGATTTGATGGAAAAGTATCATCAAAGTGCTAGGCAGGAGCGGTATGAGATCATCGTCTCGATGATCACTACCAAAATGAGGTATGGAGAGTCCATCACGCCCCACTTACAGAAAATTCAAAGGTTTGTGGACCGCTTTCTGAAGTTGAATGTGAACTTCGACGAGGAGCTGGCCATATATATCATTCTACACTCGTCGCCTCCTTGTTACGAACAGTTTCGTATGACCTATCATATGAACAAGGTGGGGGTCACTCTGATGAAGCTTCAAGTCCTGCTAAGGACTGCTGGGAGTAGTCTAAAAGGAAAATCTGTTGCATCTGCTCCTACTACTCCTGCCCCTGTCTTGGCTATTAGGCAAGGGAAAGGAAAGAAAAGGAAGGCTCTTTCTAAGAGTCACAAAGGTAAACCCCATGATGGATCCTCTTCTAGTGGGACCAAA
Organism: Lactuca virosa; assembly: GCF_052849685.1. NCBI lineage: Eukaryota > Viridiplantae > Streptophyta > Magnoliopsida > Asterales > Asteraceae > Lactuca > Lactuca virosa. Next base: position 26,197,788 of record NC_136428.1, read on the forward strand.
GCTGGTTCTGCTACGCCCTCTTCCAACCCAAAAGAAGCAGAGTGTTTCTACTGTCACGACAAAGGGCATTGGAAACGAAGCTGCCCGAAGTATCTGCAGGACATCAAGGACGGGAAGATAAAGCCCTCCTTCACAGGTATTTATAGTATTCAACCTAACAACTTATCACATGCTATTTCTTGGGTCCTTGATACAGGATGTGGTTTTCACATTTGTTCTGATTTGTAGGGTCTAAAAGGAAGTAGGGATGTGGAGCATAGGAAGATGAACCTGATCATGGGGAATAGGAAAGCCTCGCATGTCACCAAGATTGGAGTTTACTCTTTAGTGCTTAGTAGTGGGTTAGGTTTAGATTTAAATAATTGTTGCTACTCGTCAGAAATGGCGAGAAACATTATTTCTTTTCATGGTTTGTACAGACAAGGTTTTAGATTTTCGTTTAATAATGAAATTGGTTCTATTAATGCTTTCTTGAATGATACTTTCTTTTTTGAAGCATTGCCTTGTAATGGAGTATATGAAACTTTGAATGTTGTAGATAACTTAGGAAATAATGTGTTGCACATCGATTCGTCCAATGGTTTGGACAAATCATGCTTGTGGCATTGTCGTCTTGGACATGTCAACAAGAAGCGCATAGCCCAACTCCAAAAGGATGGAGTTTTGGAGTCATTCGACCTAAAGTCGGATGACACGTGCAAATATTGTTTACTTGGAAAGATGACCAAGTCACCCTTCACTGGTACTTGTGAAAGGGGTGAGTGTTTACTGGATCTCATACATACGGATGTATGTGGACCCTTTAGATCCACCACAAGAGATGTGAACCGCTTCTATGTGACTTTTACCGATGATTATAGCAGATATTGGTATATCTACTTAATCAAGCACAAGTCAGAAACCTTTGAAAAATTCAACGAGTTTAAGCAAGAAGTGGAGAATCAGCTAGGTAGGAAATTTAAGATGCTCTGATCCGATCAAGGAGGTGAGTACCTTAGTATTGAATTCCACGACCACCTCAAGGAATGCGGAATTGTTTCGCAATTGACGCCACCTAGGACACCGTAGTTGAATGGTGTGGCTGAGAGGCGCAATCGAACCTTGTTGGACATGGTTCGTTCCATGATGAGTCAAGCTTCGTTACCTATCTCATTCTGGGGGTATGCCTTTGAGACTGCCACCCATATCCTTAATCTATTCCCAATTAAGAAGGTTGCCAAAACACCTCACGAGATGTGGACAGGGAAAGTTCCCTCGTTGGCACATATCAAGGTTTAGGGTTGCGAGGCTTTCGTAAGACGAGAGACTCACGATAAGCTCGAACCTCGTAGTGAGCGATGTATTTTCATCGGCTACCCACAAAAGTCCTTTGGATATCTCTTTTATAGACCAAGTTAAAATGTTGTATTCGTTGCGAGGAGAGGGGTTTTCCGAGAGCAAGAACTCATATGCCAAGAGGACAGTGGGAGGCAAATTAATCTTGAAGAGCTTCAAGAATCAAACGATGAAGGAACCTCTAACACCGGCGCTCAACCCGAGGAGGAAACTCCTGTTGAACCGATTAACGAGTCCCTACCTCTTAGACGTTCCATTAGAGTTATTGTTCCACCCGTATTATATGGTATCCATATAACTACTGAGGGTGATACATTTATTAGTGATAGCACGCTAATAAATTTGGATGAACCTAACAACTACAAGGAAGCCATGGCAGGCCCGGAGTCTGCGAAATGGAAAGAGGCTATGGACAGCGAGATTCAGTCCATGTATGACAATCAAGTTTGGAACTTGGTTGACAATGTGCCAGGTCGTAAGACGGTTGGGTGCAAATGTATCTTCAAGAAGAAGACCGACATGGATGGGAAAGTACACACATATAAGGCGCGATTGGTTGCGAAGGGCTTTACTCAAACTCCTGGAGTTGACTATGATGAGACCTTTTCACCAGTAGCAAAGATTAAGTCTATAAGGGTTATGCTAGCCATAGTTGTGTTTCATGATTATGAAATATGGCAGATGGATGTCAAAACCGCTTTCCTAAATGGGAAGTTGGTTGAAGATGTTAACATGAGTCGGCCAGAGGGTTTTGTCGATGCGAAGCACCATAATAGAGTGTGTAAGCTTGAGAAATCCATCTATGGATTAAAACAAGCGTCTCGCAAATGGAATCTTTCTTTTGATGAGAAAGTCAAGGAGGTTGGTTTCTCAAGAAGCGAGGATGAATCCTGTGTATATGTCAAAGCCAGTGGGAGTATAGTTAGCTTTCTCGTTTTGTATGTGGATGACATACTACTCATAGGAAACGACGTCCCAACCTTACAAGAGGTTAAGTCCTGGCTTGGGAAGTGCTTCGCTACGCAGGACCTCGGAGAAGCTGCCTATATTCTAGGGATAAGGATATTGAGAAATAGGAGTAAGAGACTGATAGGACATAGTCAAAGTACTTACTTGGATAAAGTGATAAAATGTTTTAGCATGGAAAATTCCAAGAAATGGGAGTTACCAATCCAAAGCAATACCAAGTTGAGTAAGACTCAAAGTCCGAGTACCGATGTCAAGATAGCAGAGATGAGCAGAGTACCTTATGCTTCCGTGGTTGGCTCAATCATGTATGGTATGACATGTACTTGCCCTGATGTAGCTTTCGCTTTGAGCATGGTCAGCAGATATCAAGGGAACCCTGGTAGAGCTCATTGGACTGCGGTAAATAACATTCTCAAGTGCCTACGGAGGACCAAATACTGGGCTCTTGTCCTCGGTAGGAGCGATAACTTGATAGTGCGAGGGTATAGAGACACTAGTTTGCAGACTGACCGAGCTAATTTCCGATCTCAGTCGGGTTGGATCTTTACCCTGAATGGAGGAGCAGTGACATGGAAAAGTTCCAAGTAGGAAAACGTAACTGATTCAACGTACATAACAGCAAGCGAAGTGTCGAAGGAGGCAATATGTCTAAAGAACTTCATCGGAGACCTTGGAGTTGTACCGGCCATAAAGGAGCCTATGGAGATTTTCTATGATAACGAAGGTGCGGTTGCCTTAACCAAGGAACCGAGGGATCATGGCAGATCCATGCATATCGACAGAAAAAATATCATTTCATTAGACATCGGGTAGAAGAGGGACTCCTCGTAGTGAAGAGGGTATCGTCAGAGGATAACCCAACATATCCCCTTACAAAGGGACTGAGTAGGGTTAAGCACTTGCAGCATGCTAGGAGCATTGGGCTGAAGGACGATATTAGTTTTAGTGATTAGATAGCTTTTAGAAACCTTTAATAGATAAATTGTAACTAACATTTGATGATTAAATAAAGGAGTATTATTTATAAGTAATATTACTGTCTTATGTCGATTATTTACTATTGTTTCACTTTGCATGTTTTGACTTCCTAAATAACAAGATTATTTAAACTATCCACAGTTGATCATACATTGGAATTAAGTATGAATCAAGAATGTCATGAATTGGCTTGTAGATTGTCTATGCGTTTAGACATATCAAAAGTTTGCTACAACGTTCATGAGTGCTTCTGAAATAAGATTTGACTATTGGATTAAACTCGCTCTCACATGAATCACTTCATGGAATTAATCATGAGTGATTGTGAGATGATTATATCATATAGTCTTTACACCTAGATATATGAGTTGTTGTTTAACCATTTTTCACAAAAGAAGATATCTTAATCCCGCAAGGCAGATACTCTCAAAAACCAAATTTTCTCAAATGTAGCAAGTTCTCAATGCTGAAACAAAATATCTTTTTACAAAAATGGATATTGATCAACAAATAGAATACCATAAAAAAAAGCTACAACAACATTGGATTTCCCGGGATACTGTAGCCTTCATCACAGAAGATTCTTAGTTGCAAACTGCACTATGAAAATTGCTAAACCCCTCTACATGTATTTCCCGACGGAGAGAGAGTGAACTTTAATGGCATGAATGAAGAAACCCGTTGAGTAATGCCAAAACCAGTCTTATGTGATTGATTATCTAATAATGAGACTAAGTAACTTTCAGGAAAAGCATAGCTGAACACCTCCAATATGAGTGTGAGTCGTCAGAGAGAGATATCACTCATTTTTAGTGATCATTAACTTGTTCTGCTACCAGAACAACCAAACACCCAAGTGAAGTGTGAGCTATACCTATGAGCGTTCATCTGAATCGACCTGTTAGACCACTTTTCATCGTTAATAATGCTATAAAATCTAAGGAAATTTCTTTAGATACATATATGGCTACCCTTTGATAACCGAACCCGAGACTTTGATTCGGAAACAAATTTCTGAAAATCTTTTACATAAGATATGTTAAACCAAGTCACAAACTTTCAAAACAATCACTATGTTTTATATATCTTATCTATTGACAAATCTTTTATCTCGAATCTTCAAAAGTTCAAAACTGTCAATACGATTAAATCATAACTGTCCCTATTTCAACAATGATCACATAGGGGAAATTGTTGAAAAATGTTTTTCGATGTGACCTTGTATGTGACCATCACTGAAATAAGACGAAGTGTTTTTGTATTATCTAATAAATATTATCAGTTATTTCAGGTTGCGTGGATTTGTGCTTAAATGTGAAATACAAAAATACGCGAAAGATGGAATACGCAAAGACGTAAAATAGACGCATATTTGGTCGTTTGAAGACAAAACAAATCAAAGCTAAAATTGTTAAAGACTTCAAAGCTCAAGGGACCAATATGGAAATTCAATTTCTTAATTGAATTTATGGAGCATCTGTGAATGAAAGAACCCACGTATCTTTTCCCTACTACAACTTGGACTTCCTACTCCTACTACTACTTTGACTTCCTACTCCTACTACAACCACCAGCCAGTATTTTCAAACAACAACTCAAGTGTAATACTAGATATTTGTCTAAAGTATATGTATACGTGAGTATGTATGTGTAAGAGTGTGTGTTCATTTTTGCTTTGTAATATCTCTCCATACACCCAGAATCACTCCCAACCAAGAACACCACCTCCCTCTTCAAGAACAACTCTTGCAACTTCAACCTTCAAGAACAACTAAAACAACCTCCAAATACCTTCCAAACACCATCAAAATACTTTCCAAACACCCTCAAAATACTCTCCAAACACCCTCCAAATACCCCTTAAACTCCCTCCAAAAACCCTTTCAAATCACCACAACCATCACCACCTTGCTGTTTTTTGACATCAGAATCTTCATATCAGAAAACAAAAAAACTGGGCATAACACAACCAAAATACTACTAGGGAGATTTTCACCATCAATTCTTCAGAACCTTACCTACATCTAGAAATTTTTGTGCACGATTTTGACCATTGGAAACCCCAGAGAGACGCGAGAGAGAATTAGCTATCCAGAGAGATTTCTGTTTTCGAGTTCAGAATCTTCATGTCAGAAAACAAAAAACTGGGCACAACACAGCCAAAATACTACTAGGGAGATTTTCACCATCAATTCTTCAGAACCTTACCTACATCTAGAAATTTTCGTGGACGATTTTGACCGTGGGAAACCCCAGAGAGACGCGAGAGAGAATTGGCTATCCAGAGAGATCTACTCCAAAAATCTACCTTCATCACCACCCAAAGCTCTTTCAACATCACCATCTTTGCTGCCTTACACCATCAAAACTACAACATTATTACACCTCCTACCACCCTCCTAATACCCACTCCAACCTCATCAAATCTCCTCAAAACACCCTATACCCGTATACAAATACATGACCCGTGTACTTTGCACTGTTTTGTAAACAACCCATTTTACATGAAAATGAACTTTTTGTTACTTATCAAATACCGGATTGATATTTGAACAAATAGAAACAAAGTCTATTAAGATCCAAGAGTCCAAATATCGACCAGTCGTTCCAAGAGTCCAAATATCGACTAGTCGTTCCATCAGTCCAGTTCAGTCAATTTATTGACGAACCTACTTGATATATATTTATATACTTATATACTTTATTATAGCTTTATGTCATTTAAATACAGTCATTTATAGCTTTACGTCATTTAAATACAATCATTTATATTATTTTTAGCTTTACGTCATTTAAATATAGTCAATTATATTATTATAGCTTTCAGTCATTTATAGCTTTCATATTTATATTTATTCCGCAATTATTATTCTTTATATATATCTACATCTTATATCTTAAACTTATATATCTGTCACACAGTAACTGGTAACCGAGCCTTTTGTTGTGGTGATCAGATTTTTATATTTCCAACAATCGGTATCTGAGCTGATATAAAAGAATATTTTACAACAATTGGTATCAGAGCTTGTGTGATTTACTTTGAAATTTTTGTTGAAAACTTTTGGTTAGCGTTATAAACCTTCCATAAGCTTTTTTTTAAAAAATTTCATTTTAATATCACTTGTTCAAAATCCTTTGAAATTTTTTTTTTAAAAAAAAAGAAATGTCTTTGGCAAATTACTCCAACATGAACTCTGTCTCCATTGCAAATAGCTTAGGATCTGGTTCACGGGCACCCATACTTATTCCTGAAGAGTATAATTCGTGGGTTGGTCGTATGAATCTTCATCTTAACGCTATAAATGAAGATGTCTGGAAATGCGTAGAAGGAACATATATTACTCCAGAAAATATGGCTACTCTTGCTACAAATCAAGCCACTCAAACCGAAATCAGAAGAAAGTTGGAACACCAAGCCAAAAAGGAACTTGTGTCTGGAATACCTCACAGTATTCTAAGTCAAATGGATGACATTATACTGTTAACCGCAAATCAAATTTGGGAAAATTTGAAAAATCGTTTTTGTGGAAATAAAAGAATTATCGGAAACAAAAGAACATCTGTTTTGAATGAATTCGATAATTTCAAAATGCTTTCATCAGAAACCATCCATGATGCTCACGATAGGTTCAATCTTATTATGGTCAAAATGAACAATTTGAGTATAAAAAAGACACAACATGAGATAAATCTCAAATTTTTAAACAATCTTTTCGAAAGCTGGAAAATGGTTAAACTCATTATTCAGGGAAATCCAGCTATTCATACTGAAACTTTGTACAATTTGTATGGAGAACTTCAATCGTATGAATCCTCGATTGACCCACCAACCACTACAACTTTTGGAGGACCATTTGCTCTTGTGTCCACATCTTCTCAAAACCAAACACCTTTCAATGATCAAAACTTTAATCATTTTAATCAGACTACATCTTTTCAAAACCAAGCCTTCCAGTCTGATTCAAATGATGAAGCAGACTATCAACAACTGTGTGCGTTGGTTGCAAACACAAATCTCCAGAGATTTCTCCCAAATCAAGGTCAATCAAATTTTAGACCAAACTTTCAAAACAGACCATCTTTTGGACAAAACAACTCAGGTTATCAACCAAGACCTTACTTTGGACAAAATTCTCAAAAACCTTCCTTCCATAACAACTCAAACCAAGGTTTTCAAAACCAGGGATTTCAAAACAATCTTAACTCAGGTCATAATAATAATCCAAACAACAGTTTTCAGAATCAAAACAGAGGTTTCCAAAATCAAGGTTACAACAATCAAAACAATGGCTTTCAAAACAACCAAAATTTTGGATTCCAACAAAACCATTCTCAGCCTTCCCAACAAACCCAAACTCAAGCACCTGAAAGACTTCCGGTTAAGAGTCAAAAGGATGACAGTGATGAAGAAGTGATCATTTGTCACAACTGTAAAGGAACAAATCACTATGCCAGAGAATATCGAGCCAAAAACAAAACCAAAATCAAAGACTCGGCATACTATGCTCAAAGAGCCGACGAATTGAAGAAATTGGAAAACCAAGAAAAGCAAAGAGCATTGATGGCAATCCATGAACCAAGCGTGGAATACTTCCCAACTTCTGATGACGAAGCTGACAATGAAACAACACGATCAAACTTCTGCTTCGTAGCTGGTGTTAACATACCTTCAAGGGCTCCCAGCGTCATAGAACAGGTATGGTCTATGATCTCTGAAGTTGGTTTTTCCAAAACAATTTTTGAGTCCCACATAACCAAGATTGAGAAAAGTCTGGAAGCTGATCTCAAAACATATCATGACACAATGGTGAATTTTGATATTTGCAAATCTGAGTTACAAACCTTGCAACTCAAATTTGGAGAATCAAGAAGAACAAAAATCAAATTGGAAAGAGATGTTGAAAGAAAATCGGAAGATTATAATCACGTCTTGGAACAATTAAATCAGACACTAATTCAGAAAAGGGATTTGGAACAAAAAAATCAGTCAGTCATTTCTTCTGAAATAAAAGATGTTTTGGAAATGGAAATCCTTTAGTTGAAACAAGACTTTCAAGAATCAACTGAAAAATACAATATTTTAAATGAAAAACTGACTGATTCTTTTAAACAAATCAATTCTCTTGAAACTGAAATGGAATATGGATTCTATCAAAGTTGCTAGAAAACTAAGTGATGATATTTTCACCAAGGCAAACACCTTAGGAACTGGCAAAATTGATACGAATTACAGACCAGGAATTGGAAGAGAATCTTTGAAATTGAACAAGCAAAAAAGGAAAACATGACAAATTGTGAAAACTCTGAATCCACTCTACCAGATCTTTTCACATCTGTTAATGAGGAAGATTCAGATGACGAAACAGTTATCAACTGTAGCCCAGATGATACTACTTTCACTGTTTCCAAAAAGTCATTCAAAAGAGTTGTAAATTCTGAAACAGACTCTGCTAGTTATTTAACTCACCAAATCAAACATACCGACGGAACCACCAAACTCAAAAACTTTTTGAATGGAGAAAATTCCTCTTATGAGGATGGTAGTACTTATGTACCAACTGCTTTTCCTACAATGAGTTCATCAAATGTTGGAAAAACTATTCTAGGACAAAAATACTCCAAGTCAACAAGACCCCACTTTTCAAACCAAAAGCTTTTTAAAACAAACCAATTCAACCCTACTTCGTACCACATAAACAGGTTTCCAAACAAAAACCAAAACCTTTTGAAAACCGCTTTCAAGATATCACTTTTAATCATTCAAGGAACTTTCAAAAACCATCACATCAAAAAGTTTCAAACCATCATCATCAAAAAGATTTTCAAAACCGCCCATCACATCCCAGATATGAAGAAAATTTTTCAAACAAACCTTCACATCTAGGATATCTTTCACCAAATCACATATCTTATCAACCCACAGGTTTTCAAAAACAAATCACATTTGGGTAAACTTGATAAATCAAATCAAACCTCAACCATTCCATCCTCATAAACCAAACTCTTACAACAACACGAAGTTAAATGCTAATATAAATTCATTAAGCAAAATAACAACTGACAAACCAGGACCCATTCAGATTTGGGTACCTAAACCTTCTGTCTGATTGTAGGTACTTAATGCTGGAGAACCCAATGATGATACATGGTATATTGATAGTGGCTGCTCCAAGCATATGACAGGAAACCGGAACTACTTACGTGACTTCAAACCTACACAAACCAATCAAGATGTTACCTTCGGCAACAACATGACAGCAAAAATCAAGGGTTATGGAAACATAACAAATGGTAATTTTACCATAAAGAAAGTTGCCTTTGTTGATGACCTGAAACACAACCTCATTAGTGTTTCTCAACTGTGTGATAACAATCTGGAAGTTCTATTCACCAAACAACGAAGCTTGATCATGGACGCCAAAACCAAAGATGTTATAGTTGATTCTGACCGTGCCGGAAATATGTATCCACTTGACAAGGATCTTATCTATGGTAAACCCGATATATTTCTGCTATCTAAAGCCCCAACAGATATTAGTTGGTTATGGCACCGCCGCCTTTCCCATCTAAACTTTGGGTACATCACCAAATTGATCGGTGATGATCTTGTTTGAGGGCTACCACTTCTGAAGCTCGATAACGAAACTCTTTGTGCCGCATGTGAAAAAGGAAAACTTTCCAAATCAACTCACAAAAGCATCTCAGAATCTAGTGTATCCGAACCACTAGAATTGTTGCACATAGACCTTTGTGGCCCTGCCAAAACCCAAACCATACAAGGGAAGAAGTACATTCTTGTTGTCGTTGATGGTTTCTCGCGCTTTACTTGGGTCTTTTTCTTAAGACTAAAATCAGAAGCACCTGAAGAGATGATCAACTTCATCAAACAAATCGAACTAAAGCTCAAAAGACCTGTTCGAAGAATCCGAAGTGATAATGGTTTAGAGTTCAAAAACAAGACTCTAGATTCATTTCTCAAAGACAAATGAATTGAACATAACTTCTCAGCCCCCTACACTCCACAACAGAACGGCGTTGTTGAAAGAAGGAACAGAACTCTATGTGAAGCTGCAAGATCAAAGCTTATCTTCGCTAATCTGCCACAATATTTTTGGGCAGAAGCAATAGCCACAACTTGCTACACTCAAAATCGTTCCTTAATCCATAAACATCTTCATAGAACACCATATGAAGTCATTAACAACCGAAAACCAAACATCAAATTTTTCCATATTTTTGGTTGTCGATGCTTCATAAAGAACAATAAAGATCACCTTTCAAAATTTGAATCAAGGTCGGACGAAGGAATTTTCCTTGGTTACTCGTTTTCCTCAGCTGCTTATCGAGTACCGAACAAACGTACCAGAGTAATAGAAGAACGTACCGATGTTCATTTCGATGAATTTTATGTCAGGAAATTGGAACGTGAACATTTTGGTTCTAAAATGATTGATAATATTTTTCAAAATCCAATTCAACAAACATCTTCTCCTGACATAGACATTGAAATCGATCTTGATTTACTTTTTGAACAACCAAAAACCGCTTACAATTCTGAACTTCTAACTACTTCAATTGATCCTACAGGAACACCCACTGAAGGAACTCCACAAACAAACCAAAATGTTGCAGATCAATTCGAGGGGGAACCACCAACACATACTTCCTCTTTGGAACAAACACCAAATCCTCCTTTGAACACCCCATCCCCAAATAGCCAAAACAATCCCGATGCATCATTTATGGGGGAACCTTCAAACCTATTCCAATATGAAACCCCCAGAGAAGACCAATGGGATACTGAAACTCCAATTATTATAGCGGAAGAGAATCGCTTAATAAAGTGGACCAGAAATCATCCTACAGACCAAATCATCAGAGATCCCAACTCAGGCATTCAGACTAGAGCCGCATCCACAAATGAATGGTTATTTGGAGCCTTCTTATCCATGACTGAACGCAAAACCATACATTCTGCTATAAAAGATCCAGACTGGGTAAAAGTTATGCAAGAAGAGCTAGCAGAATTTGAAAGAAACGACGTATGGAATCCTGTTCCTACTCCACCCGATGTTACTGTTATAGGTTCAAGATGGGTATACAGAAACAAGACTGACGATCAAGGAATCATTTGTCGAAACAAGGCACGTCTTGTAGTCAAAGGATATTCACAACAAGAGGGAATCGACTACGATCAAACGTATGTTCCAGTTTCCCGAATTGAAGCAATTCGCATCTTTCTTGCATATGTTGCGCATAAGAACTTCAAAGTATTCCAAATGGACGTTAAATGTGCATTCCTACACGGAGAGATAGATCGCGAAGTATACATCCAACAACCACCAGGTTTCGAAGATCCCAAATTTCCAGATCACAGCTTTAAATTGCAGAAAGCTGTCTATGGCTTGAAACAAGCACCCCGAGCCTGGTATGCCACGTTGTCAACCTTTCTCGAAGAATCAGGTTTAAAAGACGTTCAATCGATCAAACCCTCTTTCGTAAAATCTTTAATAAACATCTATTAATCGTAGAAATATATGTTGATGACATTATTTTCGGTTCTACTGATGAATCTTTGAGTGTTAAGTTTGTAGATCTAATGAAGAGCAAATTTGAAATGAGCATGATTGGGGAGATGACTACTTTTCTCGGACTTTAAATCAAACAGTCAACTGATGGCATTTTCATCAACCAAGAGAATTATGTCAAAAACCTACTCACTCGCTTTTCAATGGACAAATCCAATACCATAAAAACCCCAATGGCCTTTGGATACAAAATTGATGCAGACTTAAATGGCAAACCCGTTGACCAGAAAATATATCGTGGAATGATTGGATCACTCTTATACCTCATTGGCAGCAGACCTGACATCATGTTTTCTACATGTGTGTGTGCCAGATACCAAGCAAATCCTATGGAATCCCATGTACTTGCTGTGAAGCGCATCTTCAAATAATTTAAAGGCACTCCCAAACTCGGCCTTTGGTATCCAGCTAAATCTGATTTTCAGCTGAACGCTTTCACCGACTCAGACTACGGAGGATGCAAGCTAGATAGGAAGAGTACATCTGGTAGCTGTCAATTCCTAAGAGGTAGACTAGTGAGTTAGACTTCAAAGAAACAGACTTGTGTGTCCACATCAACAACAGAAGCTGAATACGTCGCTGCCGCCAACTGTTGTTCACAAGTCATATGGATGCAAACTCAACTACGTGACTATGGCTTCAAAATCTCACAAATTCCCATATTTTGTGACTCAACCAGTGCAATTGCCATTTCTCACAATCCCGTTCACCATTCCATGACAAAGCACATCGACATTCGATATCACTTTATCAAAGACAACATTCAAAAGGGTCATATCGAACAACACTTCATCAACTCCGAAGATCAAATTGCCGATGTCTTCACTAAGGCTCTTGATGAAACAAAGTTTCAATACTTCCTAGGCCGTCTAGGAATGTTAAATCCAGATAACATCTATCCTTAAACTTTTACTTTTTGTTTGTACAAAAGTGTGTTTACTTTCATTCAAAAAGAAAATTCAAAAACAATTAAAAATTTCTTTCTTTTTAAAAAAACCAAAAACATTCAAATAACCAATATTTCCAAAAACATTCAGATAAACAAATCTTCAAAAAGAAAATAAAAGACTTACCATAATAAGCTTTTATAGAACCTTGTGATTAATCGTCTCTTGACTTAATTTTCAGATGCTTATGCTCGATGAAGATTTTAAGTCATATTGATTCTCAATTGGAGTGAAGGTTCAAATCTCATACTTTTCATAATGTATATAACTTTATTTCCTTCGATTTTATTTCATTATTGACGATTTTAAACAATCAAGGGACATAAGGTTAGGAGGTTCAGATGAAACAAAAACCCATGTGAGAATTTGTGCCTCGTCAATCTGTATCACTGTGGAATTCATTTCTTGTGAGCATAGGTGTGTCACTAATGCTTATAAGGTATAACCGATTATACCTTGTCACGGTCTCATTTTTGCTTAGATATCAAAATGATCAGGGACGATACATTCATTTCTTACATACTAGACAAACTGTCTTTTATGCCACCAATCCCTACCTAGATATAAGCCAACCAAAAATGAAGTCTTGAGATCCCGTGATCCATCAACAAGAAAAGTCGAAACGAAAAGGATTTCAACAATCACTTATCAAAGAAAAACAAAGATCTATCCACATCCAATCTTCAAATACGAATCAAGATAAAGACGAATCAACAAAAAAAGGCCAAATCATTCACCGAAGAAATACTAAAGAAAACAAAAATATTCTACATTTGGTATTTTCAAACAAACTTTTCAACCAAATGGTTATTTCAAAACAAACATCATAAGATCCCGTGATCTGTTTTTAATCATTTTTCACAAAAGAAGATATCTTAATCCCGCAAGACAGATACTCTCAAAAACCAAATTTTCTCAAATGTAGCAAGTTCTCAATGCTAAAACAAAATATTTTTTTACAAAAATCGATATTGATCAACAAACAGAATACCATCAAAGAAGAAGCTACAACAACATTGGATTTACCGGGATACTGTAGCCTTCATCACTGAAGATTCTTAGTTGCAAACTGCACTATGAAAATTGCTAAACCCCTCTACATGTATTTCCCGACGGAGAGAGAGTGGACTTTAATGGCATGAATGAAGAAACCCGCTGCGTAATGCCGAAACCAGTCTTATGTGATTGATTATCTAATAAGGAGACTAAGTGACTTTCAGGAAAAGCATAGCTGAACACCTCCAATATGAGTGTGAGTCATCAGAGAGAGATATCACTCATTTTTAGTGATCATTAACTTGTTCTGCTGCCAGAACAACCAAACACCCAAGTGAAGTATGAGTTATACCAATGAGCGTTCATCTGAATCGACCTGTTAGATCACTTGTCGTCGTTAATAATGCTATAAAATCTAAGGAAATTTCTTTAGATACATATATGGCTACCCTTTGATAACCGAACCCGAGACTTTGATTCGGAAACAAATTTCTGAAAATCTTTTACATAAGATATGTAAAACCAAGTCACAAACTTTCAAAACAATCACTATGTTTTATATATCTTATCTATTGACAAATCTTTTATCTCGAATCTTCAAAAGTTCAAAACTGTCAATACGATTAAATCATAACGGTCCTTATTCCAGCAATGATCGCATAGGGGGAAATTGTTGAAAAATGTTTTTCGATGTGACCTTGTATGTGACCATCACTAAAATAAGACGAACTGTTTTTGTATTATCTAATAAATATTATCAGTTATTTCAGGTTGCGTGGATTTGTGCTTAAATGTGAAATACAAAAATACGCGAAAGATGGAATACGCAAAGACGTAAAATAGACGCATATTTGGTCGTTTGAAGACAAAACAAATCAAAGCTAAAATTGTTGAAGACTTCAAAGCTCAAGGGACCAATATGGAAATTCAATTTCTTAATTGAATTTATGGAGCATCTGTGAATGAAAGAACCCACGTATCTTTTCCCTACTACAACTTGGACTTCCTACTCCTACTACAACTTTGACTTCCTACTCCTACTACAACCACCAGCCATTACTTTCAAACAACAACTCAAGTGTACTACTAGATATTTGTTTCAAGTATATGTATATGTGAGTATGTATGTGTAAGAGTGTGTGTTCATTTTTTCTTTGTAATATCTCTTCATACACCAAGAATCACTCCCAACCAAGAACACCACCTCCCTCTTCAAGAACAACTCTTGCAACTTCAACCTTCAAGAATAACTAAAACAACCTCCAAATACCTTCCAAACACGATCAAAATACTTCCCAAACACCCTCAAAATACTCTCCAAACACCCTCCAAATATCCCCCTTAAACCACCTCCAAAAACCCTTTCAAATCACCACAACCATCACCACCTTGCTGTTTTTCGACATCAGAATCTTCATGTCAGAAAACAAAAAACTGGGCACAACACAGCCAAAACACTACTAGGGAGATTTTCACCATCAATTCTTCAGAACCTTACCTACATCTAGAAATTTTGGTGGACGATTTTGACCACTGGAAACCCCAGAGAGACGCGAGAGAGAATTAGCTATCCAGAGAGATTTCTGTTTTCGAGTTCAGAATCTTCATGTCAGAAAACAAAAAACTGGGCACAACACAGCCAAAATAGTACTAGGTAGATTTTCACCATCAATTCTTCAGAACCTTACCTACATCTAGATTTTTTCATGGACGATTTTGACCACGGGAAACCCCAGAGAGACGCGTAAGAGAATTGGCTATCCAGAGAGATCTACTCCAAAAATCTACATTCATCACCACCCAAAGCTCTTTCAACATCACCATCTTTGCTGCCTTACACCATCAAAACTACAACATTATTACACCTCCTACCACCCTCCAAATACCCACTCCAACCTCATCAAATCTCCTCAAAACACCCTATACTCGTATATAAATACATGACCCGTGTACTTTGCACTGTTTTGTAAACAACCCATTTTACTTGAAAATGAACTTTTTGTTACTTATCAAATACCGGATTGATCTTTGAAAAAATAGAAACAAAGTCTACTAAGATCCAAGAGTCTAAATATCGACCAGTCGTTCCAAGAGTCCAAATATCGACCAGTCGTTCCAAGAGTCCAAATATCGACCAGTCGTTCCATCAGTCCAGTTCAGTCAATTTATTGACGAACCTACTTGATATATATTTATATACTTATATACTTTATTATAGCTTTATGTCATTTAAATACAATCATTTATATTATTTATAGTTTTACGTCATTTAAATACAGTCATTTATATTATTTATAGCTTTACGTCATTTAAATATAGTCATTTATATTATTATAGCTTTCAGTCATTTATAGCTTTCATATTTATATTTATTCCGCAATTATTATTCTTTATATATATCTACATCTTATATCTTAAACTTATATATCTGTCACATAGTAACTGGTAACTGAGCCTTTTGTTGTGGTTATCAGACTTTTATATTTCCAACAATCGGTATCTGAGCTGATATAAAAGAATATTTTACAACAGTATGACTATGTTCCATGTGATTGTCCACACGATATCTTGAGAACGGAGGAATATATGATCCCTTATCTAAAGGACGTGTCAGAGTTCGACAGCGGATTTTGAGAGCTACGATTGCTAATCGGATTTTGAAGTCGTACTTGCATTTATAGTTATTAGACTTATCCAAGTGAGAGACTGTTGGATTAGGTGTCTAAGCCATAACTATATTTGGTATGTACTTGACCCGTTTGTAGCATGGTCCTCTTGGGTTGTCTTCACCAAAGCAACTTGACTGGATGAATAATTGAGAAAGAGGTTATTTTGGTTTATTAATATACTATATGAATACAATATTAAAAGAGAAATCATATTATTTAATTAATGTTGGTCAAGAATTATTTAGAATTAATTTTTGGTCAAAAGAGATTAATTGAATTCAGGGGACTGATATTATAGTTATGAGATAGTTACAATATGGGCTGAGCATCCCTAAAGATAGGGGTGGGCGAAATCTTATGGATAGACCATAAGCATTCGTGCAAGGCTAGGGTTCTGGAATGTTCCTATGGGCTGCTTAGGGAATAAGCAACCAGATTAGGTATTTGAATGAAACCCTAATCCCTCACCTATATATAGAACCCCTAGGCATCCAATTTTCAGCTACCACAACCCTTGAAGGATTCCTAGAGGAAAATTGCCTCTCCCCTCTCTCTCTATGTAACGCCCGCAGATCCGGGCTAGTCAAATTAGAGACAATGAGCGTCAAAAATGAGTTTTTGATGGAAGATTATTTATAGGGATTAATCTTAACCAAGTTGTAGTATATGTTACAAGGGTTCTGTACATATAAAGAATGCCGAAATCCGAGTTATAACGAAGAAGTTATGGCAAGTCGAAGTTTTACGGCAAAACCGGCACGGCACCGACAGACGTAAATAGTGAATTTATGATAGAGGACTTTTTAGCCTTAGTTATCCAAACAAAAGTTGTATTATATGTTAAAACGAGAACATACAAAAAAAGTACGCCCAAATCTGACTTCGTATGAGGAAGTTATGATTTTTCTAAGATTTGGCTTAGCAGTGCAGAGCCCGAAACTCGAAATTTAGATCGAGCGGTTTTTGGCCAATGTGACCTAATTGAGAAATGAAGATCTCATTAATAGGAGCTCAACGATAAAAATACAGACAAAAATGGAGTCTGTATGTAGAAGTTACGAATTTTTCGTGGTCATTTAGTAGTATAATCTCCTCTTACTGTTAAATTTAAAATCGGTCAAGAATTAGCCAATAGAGTCTAAATGATAGTTGTAGATCTTGTTTTAACCTACGCGTGGATATAAAGAACTTTAAAAACAGAGCTCGTATACGAGAGTTATGATTTTTCTAAGTCGGGAGGCTGTTGTGCGAAATCGGGTGATGTGGCGAAATCATGGCCGTTGCTTCCTCCCCAAGGCTAGCCACCAGAAGGTGACATGTGGCATGGAATCGATGAGTAGGTTCCCCTACTCGATGATTAGAGCTGCCAGCCTCACTATAAATAGAGGTGTCGGGTTCCCTTCATTCTCACACCTTCCCAAACTCACTTTCTCTCTCTACTTTGTCTCTTTAAGCCCCAACACCCCCCCCCCCCCCTAAAGTCTAGGTAAACCCCCTAGCACCCGAAGGAAACCCCGAGAAAAGAGCCCTTCGGCTCAGAAACTCTGCTCCGGCGGAGCCCGGTTTTTGAGAAAACCTGCTGTAAGTGAGCTACGCCTAACCTATCTTTAGTATAGCTTATGTTTCAATATAGTAATGTTATTAGGAACTTATAATGAGTAATTGGTCTATTATTATGAGTTATATAAGCATCGTTATAATATCTTTTTAACCACTCGCGGTACGGGGAATCTAGTTTTGAGGGCCGCTTGGGTTGTTGGATTCAGAAGTGCTAAATGCCAAAATGATCCTGCCCTCCGGTGTTTCATGTTTGGCCCCTGTCTGTACATAGTGGGTGAAGAGTATTGTTTAATGCTTATATTGTTGGATTAATGTCTAAGTCCATAACTATATTTGGTATGTACTTGACCCGACCCGGCATGGTCCATTTGGGTTGCACTTAACCGGCACAATTTATATGGATAGTCTTTTGAGAATAGTATATTTATGATTTATATTAATATATTATAAGTTCTAATATATTAATATGGAATCATATTATTTAATTAGTATTGATGAAGAATTAATTTAGAATTAATTAAGTGATCAAAAAGAACTAATTAAATATGGACTCTTATATATATGGAATGGGCCAAGTTCATTTAGGTTGGGCTAAGCTTTCATGGATGGTCCATGGAGCTTTTAACCCATGGATCCTATGTAAATGAAAGGTCATGGGTATTAGGGTTTACATGGATGTAACCCTAATCCTCCATAATATATAAAGGGGTCCTTGGCTCACAAAATTGGAACAAGTGTGTGAAAATAAGAGTGGGCCGATTTTAGTGTGCATACATATTCTCTCAAGTTCTTCCAAGGTGTTTTGGTGATTTGTGATTCCATTTGAGGCTTCCACACTATTGGGGCTAAGCTCTTAAATCTTGAAGACATCAAGCTACATCAAAATGTATGTCATATAACTAGAACTTTGTAGTATAGGTGCTTCATAATATGCTAGTTAGGATGAAACCTTGGAATAGCTAATATTTGCATGTATAATAGAGAAAACATAGATCCAAGGTTTATAGGGTTGCATGTACACCATAAGAGTGTTAGAATGCTCAAAACCCAACAGTGGTATCAGAGCGATGGATTGTTCTCTGTTATATTGATACAAATATTTTATTTTCAAGTTGAAAAAAAAGGAAAAAAAAAACATGACGTTTGTCAAATTTTAAGATAATTACTTGTTTTGTGAAAAACTAATTATTTGTAAAATTTGAATCATTTGCTATATGAGTTGAATTAGGTCAAATTTAGTAAAAGATAAAATGATATGATTATTTTATTAGTTTTAAAAGTTTGATCTAAATGTTTTAAGGAGTTACATATTTTGTCATAAAATTTTGGAGCTCAAAAGTTTTTTTAAAGTTGTGATATGAAAGTTTTTTTTTTTTAAAAAAAAAAATTTTGATTCAAAGTTTTTATGGAGTGACAAAATTTAGTGTTAATGTTATAAAGAATTCCATAACTTGTTCTTAAGTTATGGAACATGGAAAGTTTCATCATAAAACACCATTAATTCCATAAGTTATGGAATCCAAAGGTTTTCAAGAATTACAAAACTTGCCCTCAAGTTTTGGAATTTGAGAAAAGTTTTTTATGAAAAAAAAAGAATTGAATTCTAAAACTCTTGGGTTCATAACTTAAACAATTAATTAAATGGTTTTAATTTTGAGTTTAATAATTGAAATTATGATGTTTTGTTGAATAGTTCAAATTAATTCTTATGGACTTTATTAATAGTTAATTAAAGTGTTTAATTAAAAGAGTATTATTAATCCATAAATATATGGTTTGAGTTTAATTAAATTAAAAGTCTAGTTTAATTAATAGATTAAACCACCAAGTATTTTAAATGTCTAAAATACACCCTTATACTATTATAATATTAAAAGTTTAATATATTATATGTATAAGAGCAAGTCGTCTTACCATTAGTAGGCCTCATTCACGAAGCCGGTCTATAAGGGGGGTATAAGGTTACTGCCTATAAAATGGCAGTTTAATGGGTGTCCACTCTCACTCACCGCTTCCTTGACCGGTGGAGGGTCGTTAGCCGAACAGGTAGGACAAGGACTATAATTCTCCCTTCATTATAAGTATAATGATAAATACTAAGTAACTAAACACTTATAAATTCACAATCTTAGTTACTTAGGAAAATGTGAATAAGGTGCTAATCCATGAAATTACACTTTGCACTTTGTTTAAGCTGTTAGTAGAGCGTGTGTGGTTAACCGGCACACTAACCTGGACTTAACAAGGTAGGCAAAGGGTAACTTAATGTTTATCATAGTATCGTTGGAGTGTATGTGGTTAACCGGCACATCGATTGAGGGGTAAATATTAAGGGTACCACGTATATTTGCATGGTTACTTCACACCTTGTTTTGTGATCCTCGGCATCCCAGTAACAAACCTGAAGGGCACACTCGAGATTGAAACATGTCATTGAAAAGTTCAATGAATCTCAAAAGAATCTAGGAGTTTCAAAACCAATTAAGGTCACTCAAGCCCTAATGGCAAGCAAGGTCTATGTGTGATCACATCTTAGAGATGAAGTCACATATTGACAAGCCGGGAGAGTTGGGTGTCAAAGTCTTGAGAAAGTTGGATGTTCAATCACTTTCTAAGTCACATAGTGAGTTCCTTTGGGACTACTATGAAACAGGCTATGACATGAACCTTAATGATCATATCTATTTGCTTGGTGCTGCTGAATCAGCAATGATTTGGAACGATAGTAAAGCAAATTTGATTAGAATATCAACTTCCCAAAAACTTTATGGACAGTGACAATGGTGATACTGGAAATCCAGAAAAAGCATTCTCTTCCCAATGGAAAGGAATTGGCCATAGTCAACCCGGTTGACCAAATGGTAAAGAGAAAGGCTAAGTCTGAGATAGTCCCATTACCAAAGGGTCCATATGTTTATTTTGCCAAAGGAAGGGGCGTTGATTGCAAAGCTGCCAAATTTACCTAAGGATGTTAAAGTCAATAAGTTTGACTCTACATCAGGTAGAGCCCATTATCTAACTCTGTTAAGTTCTATTCTGAGATCCTCATTACATGATGTGACTGGGTCACATGTTGATGTTTTAAGAATCAAAGAATAGAGAGAAATCTTAAAGGAAGTATATGTTGATTCTGATCGCGAAGGTGGATTTCGATCACATTAGAATTTTGAGCAGTTGCTTAAGAAGTTATGATATATTGCTAAGGAATAGATAAAAACAATTTCCATGTGGATTGTAAGGATAAGTTTTTCCGTAAAGTTTTAAAATAAAAGAAAATTGTTTAATTTTATTTATTTGAAGTATCCTTACAATGGCATTTGTGGAAAATTGTTGCTTATATGATTCCACTGACAGCAATATTGGAAAATGGATTTGATTCTTTCATTTGTGGTGGTGTCTAAATTTACCAAATCAGGAAAGTTCCTCATCGCCCAAGTTTCAATTGGACCGAAACTTGGAATCATGCAACTTGAATAGTATGATGAATGAGAACTTTCAAGCATTGGAAAATCAAGACTAATTACTTGTTCACATGGATGTGTGAGTCAAGTGAAGGACTAAAGGGATCGATTACACATTCATGTGCACTGGTCATGTCCACCATAAAGCTCGTTAAGACTATTTGATTTACTAAAGTTTAGTAAATATGGTTATACTTACAAGTTTAAGTATAATTCTGAAACATTGGAAAAGTGTCAATGTATGGCAGAACGAATGGGAAGAATCAAATTAAGCAGAAAGATACAAGTTTCTCAAATCTGAAAAGATGGGAGAGTACTTTAGTATCATGTTTGTGATCATCTTAATGATTTAGAAATCATATCACAATTAGTCCTCTAAAGGTCATCTTAGTGCATTCTTATGACTAAGAAGAGGAGTCATGAATTGTTGAAATGGTTAGATCAGGAAGATGAGTCATACTTCGTTCCAAAACAATTCTTAGAGTCATACTCCAAGATTGTAACTTGAGTGACATATCTTAAAGAAAGGTTTAAAACACTTGTCAAATGTAAGAGTAAAAGTGTCCTACTCTTGTACATTTGAAATTGGTAATTTGTGATGTTTTGGATAAAACAAAGACCAACTAAGGCCAATTGTGTGAAGTGTTTGTCTTGATAAAGAATCCGCACTATCTCTTAAATATTTGGCAAGATAGTCTTATATGTCAAGAGGATAGTGGGAGTCTTAAAGATCCTAAAAAGAATTTCAAGAACTAATCAAGAATAAAACCTGAGGTTCTTCACTAGCACACGACTTGAGGTTTATAACCTATCGTGTTGACATATTCTGTGCCCATTCCAGTTAAAGTTGGCTTTGCATAGGAGTGCTGAAAGTTCTCAATTGGTTGCATAACAACTTGGAAGCAATGGCAGGCCATGTACTGCCAGGTGGCAAGAAGTTAAGATTGCATAAGTTCAGTCCATATGAGTTTGGATTTGTCATTATCCTTGTCTTGTGACTATGGTTTTGACGATTCACGTGGATAAGAACACATACACCATAAAATCTAAGGGTCATAAGGTTTCTCTCCGATTCATGAAAATGATGGTGAGGAAACACTTCCACCAAGTAGATTTGAAGCAGATGACAAAAGGTCTAAACAATTGAGACTATGATTACAACATCCCTTCTCATAGTTCTGAAATTGTTTAGACACACATGCATGCTATCTAAGGAAAGGTGTATGATTTTGATAAAGTTTTATCAAAGCATCTCGTATCAGAAATCTGAACTTTGGTAAAAAAAGTCAATAAAGTATTGATTTCTAGAAGTCCAGCTGATTTCTGAGTACATGTCAAAGCTAGTGGGAGCATAAGTGTTATGCTAATAATCATCATGTTAGTGGGAGCATGATAATTATTGTTAGTGTTGCAAGTTAGCAATGTTAATTATAGAAAACAAAAGTTTCAATTCGTGAGGCTGCAGGGATTGAAAAAGTTGTTTTGCTATAATTAAGGGAGAGGATATACTTAATTTCAGTTCTAAAGGCTTAGATTGAGACCTTAATCATGTTTAGTCAAGAATATATATATGAATTTAATGTTGGATTGGTTCAACTTAAGGAAATTCTATATACTGCATTCTCAAAATTCGATTATGATTACGGCATCCCTCTTCATAGTCAAATTTTGAAAACATGGCAAATAAAAATATTGTAGCAAAAGACTGGTCTAGAATCATGTCTTTATGTGAGATATCATGAATCGTGTACCATTTGCTTTGGGTACAGGATCGATTGCATGTGCTATAATATTTGTCATTTCTAAATTTTTCCAAATGCCCAGAGGCATTAAGAAGGGAAAATGTCTAGAATTGGATATGACTAAAATGATTAAGCAATTGTCGAGGACAATTTGAGGTTTACCAAAGATTGGTTGCTCAGGGACAGTTGGAAGTATAGTGCTAATTTTGGAAGGACCATATTGACATATTCTGAAAAGAGGCATCTCTTATTCAGAAGTGATAGTCAAAATAAGAGTATGGAGTTGTCTCCGTAGGTGGAAGTTATCTGTGTAAGATTAGAAAACTTAATGCAAGAAGCATGTCCAAAGCAATGTACTTTGAATATGAGACTTAGTTTCCATGGAGTTGATCTCCATTGGAATACCTTATAATGACTGTTGACAAGTCTTTGTGACTTTGTACATATTCATTACAGGAGGGTCAGTGCATATAAGTTTAAAATCTAAACAGATTTCGATAAATGATAGGAATTTGAAATTCTCACATTTTTCGATAAGGATTTGTGAGTGTGAAATTAGAATCATTGAAGTTATGTTCAATTGGTTTATTTCACAAAGTAAGGATCATAGGCAAACATAGAGTGCATACTTGGTCTATGGCAAAGCTATTGTTTAAGAAAAACATAGTGTACATGCTTGGAGCATGGGACAACTAGTGTTTTTAATTCAAGTATAAAGTTGATAAAACCGAAACAATGAATAATGAGTAATCAGTATGGTGATAAATAAAAGTGTTTATTTATATTCATAGGGTTTGATACCATATTTGATTCATTTATTCTTGTGTTTCACTTTGCATGTTTTGACTTCCATAATGACTAAGTCGCTCTTCCTGAATGATTAAGTTATTCAAACCATCCACAGTCGGTCATATGTTGGAAGTAGATATGAATCAAGACTGTCATGGGTTGGTTTGTAGAGGTCCAAGTTGGTGGACAAAGTGGTGCTACAACACTCATGAGTGCTCATAAGTTCTGAGTATTGGATTCAACCCGCGCTCATTTGAATCACTTCATGGATTTTATCACGAGTGATCATGAGACGATAATATCTTATATTCTTCAAACCTAGAGATATGAGTTGGTACTATGAGTTGGTTATACATTGATTGCACGAAAACGCATTTGGTAACTCGATGTTATAAAACGTGCCTTTGTGTATGATTCAACAAGTAGTAGAACAAGCCATATGAGTCGAAGTTTATCCATTCCTTTTACCTTCGGGATAAAAGTGATATCTGTGGGCCCCTCGATGATTTAGCGATGACACATGTGAGTGCTTGGCCAAGCCAGGACTGATTTGATTTGTTCAATCAGTCAGTCATCATAAATCGAAAATTGGGAAACAACAAATGGACAGAGAGAATGATTATAATCCATGTCTCAGTCCATATGATATCTAGAATGGAGGAATATATGATCCCTTATCTAATGGACAAGTCATTGACAAGGTCAGAGTTCGACAACGGCTTTAAGAGCTACGATTGTCAGTTAGGTTTTGAAGTCATACTTAATAATATTTTTAGACTTATCCAAGTGGGAGACTGTTGGATTAATGTCTAAGTCCATAACTATATTTGGTATGTACTTGACCCGACCCGGCATGGTCCATTTGGGTTGCACTTCACCGGCACAATTTATATGGATAGTCTTTTGAGAATAGTATATTTATGATTTATATTAATATATTATAAGTTCTAATATATTAATATGGAATCATATTATTTAATTATTATTGATCAAGAATTAATTTAGAATTAATTAAGTGATCAAAAAGAACTAATTAAATATTGACTCTTATATATATGGAATGGGTCAAGTTCATTTAGGTTGAGCTAAGCTTTCATGGATGGTCCATGGAGCTTTTAACCCATGGATCCTATGTAAATGAAAGGTCATGGGTATTAGGGTTTACATGGACGTAACCCTAATCCTCCATAATATATAAAGGGGTCCTTGGCTCACAAAATTGGAACAAGTGTGTGAAAATAAGAGTGGGCCGATTTTAGTGTGCATACATATTCTCTCAAGTTCTTCCAAGGTGTTTTGGTGATTTGTGATTCCATTTGAGGCTTCCACACTATTGGGGCTAAGCTCTTAAAGCTTGAAGACATCAAGCTACATCAAAAGGTATGTCATCTAACTAGAACTTTGTAGTATAGGTGCTTCATAATATGCTAGTTAGGATGAAACCTTGGAATAGCTAATATTTGCATGTATAATAGAGAAAACATAGATCCAAGGTTTATAGGGTTGCATGTACACCATAAGAGTGTTAGAATGCTCAAAACCCAACATATATATAACAGTAATAATAGCAAGACTATTAATTAGTCTCTTCAAACATTAGACTAAACTCTAGTGGTAATGATACTAGGTTTTTTTCGAGGGAAATTGTTTTAAGATTAACGAAGCGCTGTCCGAGTACCGAGTGACCACCTTATCAAGTGAGTGCATAGTTACTTTCATCTTATACATAGATATGATGTATTTAATATAAATTACATGCTATGTGTGCATATTGTTTGTATACTTGCCGTCTATGCTGGGTGAAAGATTTTTATACATGTTTTAAATGATTTAAACTGTATATGTATTTTGTATATACAAAATGTGTTGGGTAAAACATGGGTAGATGAATTAGTTGTGTGTGACAAAAAAATAAAATGATGAGAGGTGACATAGACCATGAGATAAGGGTGAGAGGTGAACCATGAGAGAAGCCTTTTACCCAAGTGTTGGCCCTATCATCTAGCAGAGTATGGATGACAACCACGAACTATTCTAGACAGTCCAGTGGAACACTAGCAGGCTCGCAACCTTTAGGTGTTATTTGAACTGTGTATTCACCAGCTGTACTCTAAAAACCCATTGACATCTATTGCGAGAGGATTCTCAGAAACGATACTGTCAATAAATGAGACAAAAACCCATTGACATGTATTGCGAGTGGATTCTACCGGTAGAAGCGCCTAATAGAGAACCTCATAACCCTGGCAGATGCGCCTAAATGACAATACTCATAGTTGCGCCTCATAGAGAATGTCATAATTCTGGTAGCTGCACATAAATGATAAAATTAGCAGTTGTGCTTGACAGTTGTGTCATTGACAACGATGGACTTTGTACCTATTCCTTAGGATAATCCTTTGGAATAAATGAACGAGAAATAGCTGATTCTTAGGGTAGATCCTTAAGAGTAAAGAAAATAATGGGGATTTGTAATTGGGTTGATTGTTTGATGATTAAACATAATGATTATATTATTGTGGTTTGAAAACCCTATGTACTCACCAGGTTTCCCAACCTGACCCACTCAGGCTTATTTGTATCACAGGTGTCGATATGAAGCTACTTTACACTGAGAGATTTAAAAGAGATGTAGATCACTAGTGTAATTGAATGTAAGTTCTGTTTATGCTTATGTTTTTGTATTGACGATGCCATCCAAAATGTTTTAAAATGAATAAAAATACATTTCTTCGGAAATGCTTTGATAATATATTTATCATGTTTTTCTGGGAAGAAATTCCGCAACACTTTTATTTAAAATGTTACTCTGATTTTCAAACAAAGCATAAACAAAATCGGTCTTTTCTGGCTGTGAAAAAAGGGGATGTCACAGTTGGTATCAGAGCATTCGTTTAAGCGAACTAGGAATAAGGATTTATTTCTAGAATTAAACTTAGAATGCTAAGCGATGATCGTGAGGACTGAGGAGTGTGTCTATTATATTTTAGGTAGTACACCGGAATTGACACGAGCAGTAGCTTATTTAGGGAAGATGGCTAAATTGCTTTTATGTGCTAAGTGATTTATGTTGCCTTATATGCTTTATGATGTTATCGTTTGATCGGATCTATGGTTTGTTGCTGACCGGATCTGGAAATTTTATGTGTACAGATTTCTAAACATTTAATTACGGTGTTAGAACTGGAATGTAACTTTTCGGAGTAATAAGGAGGAATACGCGACTAAATCTTCCTCTATCTATATTCTCGTCTCGATACACCGAACACCTGCTTTGGTGTGCAGAACATCATGGTGAAGACTCGTAGTGAATTGAGTAAATGGAGGAAATGAGAAGGCTTACGATAGTGAATGATACCTATCGGAAGATATCGTAAGAGTGATATCTTGCCTTTAGAATGCGTCTAGTAAATAATACGTCTAGTACAGGAGAAGTACACTTTCGATTAGCAAAATGAAAATTTTTTGGTATAATCCATGAAGTTATCCCATTGTCTGACAACCGAGTTGAAGCAGAATGGATGATTGAAGTTACGCATGGAAGAAGTCCTAGTAGAGTCTAGGGAAAATTATATGATTGTTTGGACACATTTGTATGTGTTAAAATTGTTTTTGTGATAATAACTTGGAGAACTGCGAGACAATACTTGGGACGAGTATGAGTAGGTATGAAAGGTAGTAGAGGCCTATACTACCGGAAGCACTTGACTCACGCTTGGATCAGGGAATGTCACAAGGTTACCAAGGCACTGGTAACTGATTCTGTTTTGTTCATGTCTGTCGTTACCATCGTTTCGGTAATGACTAAGAAGATGATTGTTATTCAGACCCTAGTGGTCATATCAAATTGAGTCCGACTACGATGAGTATGTTACCAAATTCGATGTGGCATCTGACTTAAGCTAAAAGATTGAAATAAAAGATAATCAAAGCGATGAGTAGAGGTATCGCGATAGTTGTTTGTAGGTAGAAATGCAACCTTTTAAGACATGATTATATCACATTAGAACATGAACGAAGGTATAGTCTGTTCTGGAATTTGACTCTAAGAGACCTGAGTCTAAGCGTTGCAACATACAATGAGAGGTCATTAGAACGTGACCCATCGGTCTATTGTGGAAATAAAAATAAATTATCTTAAGTTTGTTAAAAGGAAGAAGGAGTCTCTGATAAAGATCTGGATTGTGACATGAAGGTCATGATCGAAAGTCTAACATGAGATAGAGAGCGGGTGTAAGATCAAGCACCGCCTGCAGTCGATAAGTCCAAGAATTAGATACTTATTCGAAGGAACATAGAAGTTACGATTATTATCTAGGATAATGAGATAACGTACGGAGTCATTATACATCCCTGTTTCGTTGATGATTCCTGGACGTAATCATCCTAAGGGGGAGATAATGCTAACGCCCGCAGATCCGGGCTAGAGACAATGAGCGTCAAAAATGAGTTTTTGATGGAAGATTTTTTATAATTATTAATCTTAACCAGGTTGTATTATATGTTACAAGGGTTCCGTACATATAAAGAATGCCAAAATCCGAGTTATAACGAAGAAGTTATGGCCCGTCGATGTTTTACGGCAAAACCGACACAGCACCGGGAGACGTAACTAGTGAATTTACGATATAGGACTTTTTAGCCTTAGTGATATAAACAAAATTTGTAGTATACGTTAAACCAAAAACATACAAAAAAAGAACGCCCAAATCTGACTTCGTATGGGGATGTTATGATTTTTCTAAGATTTGGCTTAGCAATGCACAGCCCGAAACTCGAAATTTAGATCGAGCGGTTTTTGGCCAACGCGACCTAAATGAGAATTGAAGATCTCATTAATAGGAGCTCAACGATAAAAAGAGAGACGAAAACGGAGTATGTATGTAGAAGTTACGAATTTTTCGCGGTCATTTAGCAGTATAATCTCCTCATATTGTTAAATTTAAAATCGGTCGAGAAGTAGCCGGCGGAGTCTAAATGAAAGTTGTAGATCTTGTTTTTTCCTACGTGTGGATATAAAGAACGTCAAAAATGGAGCTCGTATGCGAGAGTTATGATTTTTCTAAGTCGGGAGGCTGCTGTGCGAAATCGGGTGACGTGGCGAAATCCTGGCCGTTGCTTCCTCCCCAAGGCTAGCCACCAGAAGGTGACGTTGGGAAATTCTAAAACCTCCCTAAAGAGGGGGGGGGGGGAGGAAATCTATAGTATCTCTAGGGTTTCCTTGGGCTGTAAGGGTGCCTTGAATGCCTTAGGGAGGAAGTTAAGGAATTAGGTTTATCTTGGAGATACCTGCCTAATCCAATACCTTCCTAACACCTATATAAACCCTCCTTAGGGTAGAATTTTGGCCATGACTTCTTTCTAAGTGACTTGGAAGAAATTTAGGCTTCTCCCCCCCCCCCCCCCCCCTCTATATATATAGTTTCCCTTGGTTGCTAGGTTTGTTTGTGAACCATTAGAGGCGCGACAGTTGTGGCGCTTGCTACCAAAGGTCTTTCAAGCAAGGATTCAAGATTGTTTACAATAACAATCTTAAAGGTATGTATCATAACCCTTCTTATGGCATTTTCGATTATACAATAGAGATCTAGGGTTTTGCATGTTGTTCATATTTTATGCTCAATTAGAGAGGACATAGATCTTAATTAGGGTTGCATGCACACATAGGATTGTATGTTATACTCAAAACCCATCAGCCTATACTACCGAAAGCATATGACTCGCACTTTAATCAAGGAAAATCACAGGGTTACTAAGTCTCTAGGTAGATGAGCTATTTTTTCATTTCCATCATTACCTTTGTTTTGGTAATGACTACGAAGATAAATATTATTCCGACCCTAGTAGCCATATCAAATCGAGTCCGACTAATATACAAAGTAAGTTCAACGTAGTGTTTGAATTTAGTCAAAGATCGAATAAGGAAAGGATCAAAGCAATCGATAGACAAATTGCAAATCGTCAATAGAGCTTAGCAGCCAGTAGCTAGAGATTGCTACCAGCTAGTATGTGATTATATCACATTAGAACATGAAGGAAGGTATCCTTTGTGATAGAGTGTGACTGGAAGAGACCTGAGTCTAACTGTTACATCATACCTTGGGTGGTCATTAGAACATGACCCATTGGTCTATTACCATAAGTCAAGGTAAATACCTTATCTTAGGGTAAGACAATTTAAGAAGGAGCAGGAGCCTCTAATAGAGATCAAAACTAGAAGAAAGAGCAAGTACAGAATTAAGTATCGTCTATAGTCAAGAAGAGTAAGAAAAGAAACAAGCGTTGTTTTGTCGATGATTCTAGTACGTAATCATCCTAAGGCCGGTGGGTGTGCAGCGGGAAAAAAGTGAGGGAAAGGTTCCCCCACCCTGGAACACCATACCGTGGGTGAGGGAAAAAGGGTGAGGAAAAAGAGTGAGGGGAGTCTATCCCTCACTCTCTTTCCTCGTATGATTGGTCAATATTTTTTTTAGCTTTTTTAATATTTTTTAAATTATATACCTACTAAAAAGTTATAAAAAAATATATCAAAATTCATGGTTTGTAACTTCCTACAAAAATTGCCTATAAATAGCCTCCAATGGCTCATTCGCTTCGCACACCTCATAAGTTCTTCTCTCCTGAGTTGCTTTCGCTTTTAGCCTATTTTTCCTTAGTTTTAGTTTGCAGCGAAGCCCTGCGATCCCTAAAGTAGTAAATAGCAAGTAGAAGTCCTGCCAGCATAATTTCCATACTTTTATCTAGGGAATCTATGTATGTTAAATTACACTCGACTTTATCTTAGTGTAATTTCGATTTATAAGTCATAGTCATTATTATGAACCTATAAAAAAGATTTATCAGTAATTCCTGTTGTTATACTTATTGTCTACTTACAGGAGAGGTTTCTAGAATGGTCACGTTGGCTTGGTTGTTGGATTTTAGAAAAGCTATTATGCCGAAATGATCCTACCTCCCAACTTTCTTGCCTGGCTGATCCTTAATTGATAGATCTTGATGTAGACATCGATATTAGTGAGGAATCTAGACTATAATTATTATAATCGCTAGGATTATGAAACTACACTAAGACTTAGTGTTATATATTTAGGTCATTAAAGGTGCTAAGGCAAGGTTCTTCCCAACTTTCGAGGCATCGACTTTTACCAAGTGAGTGCATAGTTACTTTCATCTTACACATAGATACGAAGTATTTAGATAATTGAATGTTATATGTTCTTATGTGAAAATATGTTTTGTGTTAGATAAAATAAGACGATTTCTACATGAGTTATCATATATGTATTTTCATACTTATAATGTATCGGGTAGCAAAGGGTAAAGAAGAAATGAAATAATAATGAGAGGTCATAACCCTTATAGTGCTACATGACTAGTAATATAGTCGCCTAGTAGGGTATTGATAATGACCACATGCTATTCTAGACAAGTTCGATCAAACATGGACATGCTTGGAACCTATAGATGTTTATAAGACATACACGCGCATGTTTACTACATGTAGGTGTCAGTCAATCATACACTGGCAGGTATAACCTGTAGGTGTTAATAAATCATTTTGCGAGTAGTCTACGACATGTAGGCATTAATGATTCGTATGCAGATAGGTCTACAAAATATAGGTGTTACTGAACTATACATGGACAGTCCTCAACCTGTAGATGTTAATGAACCTCATACGGACAGGATTACAAAATGTAGGTATAAATGAATTATTTGAGTAGGTACTCAATCCACCCCATGATTTTCCTATTAGCACATATTTCTAAGAAATCCCCTAAGCAGTATTATTCACTTAGATATCCTTTGTGATAGATTCTTCAAGATTAATAGTTAATATCCGAAAAGTGAGAATAACGAGAATGGGTAATTGGTTATTTGCTTAATGATAAATATATATCCTAAATTATATTATTGTGGGCTGAAAACCCTATGTACTCACCAGGTTTCCTAACCTGACCTACTCAGTTTATTTGAATCACAGGTTGTTAAATAAAGATACTCAAATAATGATGTATGAGAGATTCAAGGAGATGTAGACCGTTAGTATATTGAGACATTTTAAGTCTCAATTTATGCTTATGTTTGTGTATTGATAGTGATATCCCAAGTTTTATAAATGAAACACATTTCTTCGAAAATGCTTTAATAATATTATCATCATGTTTTTTTGTGACAAATTACGCATAATTAATCTTTTTAAATGAATACTTTGATTTAATAAACAAAAAACAAATCGGTCTTTTTCGGTCGTAAAAATGAGAATGTCATAGATTCGGCCTTAAGGAATGAGTGTTTTGAGTTAAGAGTATAAGATTTTAGACTACAGTTTTAGTTTTAGGATGAAAATTGGTTTGGGACTTTCATGACATGACATGAGAGATATCACGGCGCGAAGTCTGTGCAACCCAACCGCATGAAATTACGGTTTTATCTCATATTTATGGCATTATCTCTGAGAATTAGGTCATTTGCAGCCCCCATCACATCATAGAGCCCATTAGGAGCAAACCCTAGCCTCCATATTGTCCCTCTACCATTTCTTCCCATGTTTTGAGCCTCTTTTCCTTGTTTATGCACTTTGAAGGATCCTGGTAACCCCCGTCAATAATAATATTTTTTCTACTAAATCAATGGATCTTGATACAGGTTTAAGCCTGATCATGGATAAGGAGCTACATCAACTAAGAAAAATAATCTCAAGCGTACCCGGAGTAGTTCATCCCGTACCAGAAGTATCCCCGACGAGCCACATGATCTCCAGATTCGTTCCAGCGATAGCTGATACCGCGCTTTCAGACCCCAACATGAAGCCTTACGACGGAACTACGGATCCTGAGGAGCATGTGGCACAATACAGGGAGAAGATGGGGATCATTCCCATCCCCACTCACTTGAAAGAAGCTTGCACGTGCAAAGGTTTTGGTTCCACCCTCACAGGATCAGCTCTAAAATGGCTTCTTAACGATCCTCCTTATTCGATTACATCATTTGTTCATTTGATTAATTTATTTAACAATCAATTTTCTTGTAGGAGAACATTTGAAAAGATCACTAGTGATCTCTATCGAGTGGTTCAGTGTCACATCCCGCTAAAGCAGAAACACGGGACGCGACAGTACAATGGGTCTCATAGCAAAAGTTAAAAGACAACACCAACCATAGTATTAAAAACCATTAAAATTTACAATGAGGTTGAACAACTTTTCAAAATAAATTACAATGTATTTGAAATACAACACATGCAAAATGCTCCTACAAGTGATGTGTCCTTAGGTGCCTCTTACTAGATGATTCCTGAAAAAGCATGTAAAACAAGCTTCAACTATAAAAATAGTTGGAGTTCACAGGTTAAAAATAATATTGGTATCATGAATCGTAATCAAAGTTTTGCTAGAAGTTTCCATAAATAAAAGTACATTGTATGTTCGTAGTGATCAAATCATGAGTTCACAGCCCAAGCCTAAGACCGAATCCCCTCTTGAATGCTATGTCTATCGCTAACATAGGGAGAAATATGGTAAAATGCACTAAGTGAATCGTGCGAGTGAGCACTTGTCTACCTCCTAATAGCTCTATCCATAATGATCATGGGCTCAAATGATTTAATGAGTTGTGTAAACTGATTCCAAGGACTTAAACGCGATAAGGCCTCATGAATTAACAATAACATACACATACACAACAAAATATAGCAACCAAGTTTGATACAAGTCAAATTAAATACAAAAAACAATAAATAGGTTTTGGACATGCATTTCCACCCCAAAACATTTAAAAACCGAAAATAGGGGAGTCGTGAATACTCACAATGCATTGACATGATGCAAATGATGTCTTGAACTACGTTCCACTTGTACCACTATCGATTCCTACAACGATGTTACACACTAATGAGTTTCTAATCGAAATATAATACTAGTATACTTACTACTCCAATAGAATTATGCCAATATTGTGTCAAAATTGTGATATTGATAAGTTACAAACATTTTTCTGTAAAATTTAGATTTCTATGAATCAATTTGTTGTATAACAAATTCAAGTGGAATTTCACATTATTGAAATTGTAAAATTTAACATTTTAGGAGGTGTTCCAATGATTAACTATTTAAAAACTAAGTCAATTTAGTTCCAAAATTTCCCAAACTTTTCATTTCAGTTTTAACTGAAGTCAAAGACCTTAAGATAAGTTTTCTTGCATTTTTTATTTGTCTAGCTATTTTTCACCATTTTAATTTCTTGAATAATTATAAAATCATGAAAAATACTAAACAGTTAATAAACATTACCAAACTTCTGATTTTGGTTCTAACTGTATTAAAAGACTCCAAATAAGTTTTTATGGATTATAGATATGTATAGCTATTTTTCCTATATTTATTTCTCTAAATCGATACATATTCATGAAAAAATAGCAATCAGTTAAGAAAATTTACCAAACTTTGTACATCACTGATACGCAACATATATAATCTGGGAAAAATATAAAAATGGATTTTCAAACAGTTAACACGATTTGTCTGATTTTTGTGTATTTATTCTATCAAAATAGAGATAAATAGAAGACAGTTTCAAAAATTCCGAAAACTTTTTTACTAGTGTTATTAGACATATAAACGCTGGAAAAATACCAAAATGGATTTTCAAATAGTGTATATAAGCTGGGAAAAATACCAAAATGGATTTTCAAATAGTGTAACCCGATTTTATATTTTTTGTGTGTTCATTTTAACAAAATTGAAGATAATTAGAAAACAGTATGTAAAAATTTTCAAACTTGGCATTCCACTTTTATTAAACATATGTAATATGGGAAAAATGCCAAAGGTGATTTTCATATATATAGGAGTCTGATTTTCATAATTTATGCTTATTTAATAAACAAAAATTAGAATAAATAGTAAACAGTTAAGATAATTCCTACAAATTTTTTGTAAATTTGTTTGACGTTTTATATAATATGGGAAAAATATCAAGAGTCATTTGTAAACAGTGGAGTCCTATTTTTGGATTTATGTTTATTTAATATTACGTAATAGAACAAAAATAGCATAAAGAAGAGAAAAATCATCCAACATTTTATATAGTATCCTAATGTAATATAACATGTTCTGCTAAATTTTCATGAATTTTGGATGAGTAAAACTACTTTTCCCTATTTTAGTCCATTATATACCAAAAATCATGGAAAAATATAAATACTTTATGAAAAATCCTCAAAATATTTTTCTGATTATTGAACATGGCATAGAAGTTGCGACAAATCAAATATGGGCTTTTAACATTCTCTATCATAGTTTTATGATTTATTGGAACTAAACAAAAGAAATTTTAAAAATCCTATCAAACAGTAACCAAAATCGATGAAACTTAATGAGAAGCCTTTATTACATTTAGGGGTCATTCATGAATTTATTCGGGATTTATGGACCTCAAAAAGGGTTTTATATGAATTGTTTCTCTATTTTCTTGCAATAATTATAATAATTCGAGAAAAATGAATTATTTTCTGAAAATTTCTAAAACTTCTCATTTTGTTGGTGGGATTGTGGGAAAAATCGGATTTGGGAAGAAACTGAGTTTTGGGTATCTTTATGTAAATAAAATTCTTGATGAACACATTTGAAAGCTTTTAGCAATGAACTTTGAACATCTAACATTTAAAAATAAAAAATCTTCACATGCATGTTGGTTTGTCGGCAATGCATGAGTTTGAAATGTTCAAAATTCGTTTTTGAAAGAAAACGCATGGTGCATGTGGTGATTTTTCACCCAAAACTAGTAGAAAAGTGCATTATGTTGATTTTGACTTAAGTTTTGGTCATGGGACTTGACCATATTGTCATACATGATATTTTTGGGTGAAGTCCTACCACCATCATCATCAAAACCGTAGGGGTGTGTGTGTGTGTGTTTATGGGTTCATGATATTTACAATAGAATGGTGTAGAAGATGAAAAAAGTGTAGGAAACTTTGTAAAACTTGAAAGAAAAGTAAAGGAAAGCAAATGATTTTCGTGTCTACCTTTAAGAATAACAACAATTTATGAATATTTTTTGCTGAAGAGTTTTCGTGGTTTTAGAGAGAAATTTGAGGGAAATGAGTGGAGTAGGTGTTGGAGTGTGAAAGAGAGTGAAGAGAGGAAGATGGAGTGTGAGGGTGAAGTAGATGCTTGAAATTTTTGGGAAGAGGGTGCCTTAGAAAGAGGGTGGGCGGTTTTGGGGGAATAAGAGAGGGTTTCCCTCTCTTCCATTTTGATAAAATTCAAATATTTTATATAAAAATAAAATTTTTTATAAAATATACAACTTAACCTAGTTTTTATTCATAAAACCTTGATTTTTGACATAAAAAATTAAAGGTAAATGTTAATGACTTTAAATATTTATTTTCCTTGATTATATTTCCATGAATTTAGTTATTTTAAATTGTTATTCTAAAGTTCATAATTATTTTCATATAATTTTTGAGGTTAAAGTTTATAAAATTAGGTATTTAGGGTTTTTCAGATTTTGCTAAACTTTGAATATCAAAATAAATTGAATCTTTGAGACTTCAAATTATTTTTGTGTTTCCTAACTCTTATTCAAGTTAGAAATAATGTTTGTAATTTATTTTTATCGGTTTATTGGCATTCTATGTAATGGTTTCAAGATTCAAGTGAAATTGAGGAATCAAGTATACCAGTCCCAGTTTTCAACTTTGACTTAAGTTCCTACGAGACTCGGACCTAATTTATACTACTAGGTCCAGTGCATGAAGTGTCAACATGATTCATGCAAAGCTGTTCGAGTCAAAGAATGACCCAGATATGGATATTCATTAAATTTAAGTAGTGGTAGAAGTCACATATCAATGTGAAATCTAGGTACACTATCCTTCAGTTCTACTTGTTTCCAAGTTTCCCAGTAGGTTATAAATTACCTTCTAGCTACAAAGTCTAGTATGTGTCGTGCCTGTATGTGTAACTAAGTTTATTCAAATCTAGAGCTCTCTTAAATTTGATAGTTATCACATTCAGGATCCTAAGGAATCCCTTAGGACTTTTGTGAACAGGTTTGGCAAGAAAGCTCTAAGTATCCCCAACATCGACATGGCAACTACAGTTGAAGCCTTTAAAATGGGCTTAAAGAAAGATTCTCCCTTTTATGAAGACCTTGTAATGACTCCATGCAAGAGAATGAACAAAGTCAGAAGGAGAGCACTAAGGTTCATCAGGCTCGAAGAAGAAAAGGAGATCCAAAAAAGGAGCAACCCACCAAGCTCTTATGATCACCCCAATAGGAAGGCCGATTCCTCAGCCCAAAGATCCTTTAAATCAAAACATTATTCCAAATCTGACCATCACATGGTTAATGCCCTTGAAGATGAAGGAGAGGAAGAAGATTTTCCCAAGATTATTGACTATTTTTTTATATGGATATTTTAGGTGTAATATTTGCTTTGCAGGATCTTGGAGAAAAATCCACCACTTGGAAAGACAAGTCCAAATGGTGCGCATATCATGAAGACTTGGGTCACATTACAGAGGATTGCATAGCTCTCATGAAGGATATCAGCTATCTCCTAGGAAAAGTATACCTCAAAGAAATCCTTGAAAGAAGAAATGATAGATCCAAAGAAAAAGACCCGGATCCTCAGAAGATCCTCGACAGACCAAGATCCCCCCCTGCCGACGCCAAGGTAATCAATGTGATCTCTGCAGGATCTGATATGTGTGGTACCTCTTACTATGTAGCAAAGAGGCCTGCCAAGGTATCCAAAATGGAGAAGGAAAAAGGACCAAGGAAGAATACATCGATCATAAACGAAAAGGAGATCATGTTCGACGAAGCGGATAGACAAGACATCCAGGATCCTCACCATGATGGATTAGTGATTACTCTCTACATCGCCAAACATTTTGTCATAAGGGTCCTCTTCGATGGAGGATCCTCGGTTAACATCATACTCCTGGACGCATTGAAAAGAATGAACATCCCTGAGTCTGAGATAGTTGCAAGATCCTCAATGTTGATTGCATTCAGCGGTGAAACCAACCACACTATTGGTGAGATAAAGCTATCAATCTACATAGAGGGGGTAAACTATGTACATCGTTTTTGTGTAATTGATACATTATCCTTTTATAAGGTCATAC
This sequence comes from Lactuca virosa, assembly GCF_052849685.1. Taxonomy (NCBI): domain Eukaryota; kingdom Viridiplantae; phylum Streptophyta; class Magnoliopsida; order Asterales; family Asteraceae; genus Lactuca; species Lactuca virosa. The sequence continues at coordinate 26,235,969 of NC_136428.1, forward strand.
TAGGTAGACCATGTATCCATGAAATGAAGGTCGTTCCACCGACGTATCATTAATACGTAAAGATGCCCACCCCATGGGGGACAATGAAGATCATAGGAGACCAACAAGAATACAAAGAATGCTACCAGACTTCGATGAAATCTTAAAAAGTAGCATGACAAGCATAGAAATTAAGACAGGGGGCACGAGACATGCTAGAAGCAAGAGATCAAGATATAAAAGAAGTGCCCCTGAACCTTGAGGATCCTAAAGCCATAGTTCTCATAGGATCCTCAATGCTTGAAAAAGTCGAACATGATCTCATAAAGTTGCTCAAGGCTAGAAGCAAGACGTTTGTATGGAAGCATGAAGTCATGACAGGTATTGATAAAATCATAATAACCCATAAAATTAACATCATCCCATCTTTCAGGACGATACACCAAAAGAGAAGGAAATTTGCAGCGGAAATAAACCAAGTTATACAAGTAGAAGTAGAAAAACTTCTCAAAACTGGCATGATCAAGGAGGTGAACTTCCCAAGATGGCTAGCTAATGTGGTCGTGGTAGAAAAGAAGAACAGTAAATGGAGAGTGTGTAGATTACAAGGATCTTAACAAGGCTTGTCCCAAGGATCCTTTCCGTCTGCCACACATAGACTCCATGATAGACTCAACAACAGGTCATAAATTACTAACATTCATGGACGTATCAGCAGGATGCCAACAGATCCAGATGGAACCCTCTGACGAAGAGGACACGACATTTATAACTCCAACAGGTATCTACTGTTACACTGCCATGCCATTTGGTCTTAAAATGCAGGTGCAACATACCAAGGACTGGTAAACAAGATGTTAAAAGAGAAACTGGGGGGCACCATGGAAATCTACATCAATGACATGGTGGTCAAGTCCAAAAAATTTGAGTATCACCTCAAGGATCTCGAAGAAGCCTTCGACATCCTAGACCAATATAACATGAGGCTGAATCCCTCCATGTGCCACTTTCGGATGAGATCAGGTAAGTTCCTGGGATACAAGGTAACCAAAAGAGGAATCAAAGCAAGCCCGGGTCAAATCAAGGCCATCCTTGATCTAAGATCACCATCCTCAACTAAAGATATTTAGAGACTAACAGGAAGAGTGGCAGCCCTAAACCGGTTCATCTCAAGATCCTAAGAAAGATGCAAGGATTTTTACGACATCTTGAAGAAGAACGAAAGATTCGTGTGGACCCAGGAACATGAAGATGCTTTCCAAGAACTTAAAAGATATTTGAGTTCACCACCCCTATTGGTAAAACCATTAGACGTGGAACCACTCCTTCTTTACCTCTCAGTATCCTCGAACGCGGTAAGAGCAATATTAGCTAAGGATCTCAAGGGGGACCAGCATCCCATCTACTATTTAAGTAAAAGTCTCCTGGATCCTAAGACTGGGTATTCCCACCATGAAAAACTTATACTTTCATTAGTAATACCTTCTACTAAATTAAGACATTATTTTCAAAGACACCCTATACCAGTAAAAACTAACTATCCCATTAAGAGTGTTATGAGAAAACCAGAAATGTCAGGAAGAATGGCAAAGTGGTCCGTGAAGTTAAGCACATATGACATAAAATACGAACCAAGATTTGTTATAAAGTCCCAAGCATTGGCATATTTTGTGGCTAACTTTATTGATGATCTAAGAGCCAAAGTCGAATAGAAGCCAAACAACTTCTAGAAGAAGAGAACATGGGAAGATGGAGGATATTCACAGATGGAGCAACAAAACATAGAGGAACTGGATTGGGGATCATACTAAAATTGCCACAGCGGGACATCCTACCCCAAGCAATCAGTTGTGAGTTCAATGCAACTAACAACGAAGCAGAATACGAGGCACTAATCATGGCACTACAACTATCCAAAGATCTTCAGGTCTTCATCGATTCTTTATGAAATAACTAACCATATTAATGGATCATATCCAGTAAAAGGAGAGAACCTAGCACTATATCTCCAAATCATCAAAAACCTGGCCTCGGAATTCGAAACATTTAGCCTAAACCAGGTTCCTAGAGAAGACAATGTTGAAGCAGATGCTTTGGACAATCTAGGATCTTTCCTAATGATCCCGCCAAAAACTAGGATCCCTATAATCTACGTATTGATCCCGGAAATTGAGGATCCTGCCAAGAGATTGAAGGATCCCGACAATCACGTGGAAACTACTAAATTCGCTACAATCAAAGATCCCGATTCGACGATTCAGTATCAGGATCCCAACATCAAGGATCCCTCTCCAACCTCAGGATCCTGGATCCAACCCATTAACTAATACCTCTAGAATGGCATGATCCCTAAATAAGAGAAAAGCGAAAGGGAATTCGAAACAAGGATCTCAAGGTTTGTTATAATCCAAGGTAAGTTATACAAAAAATCTATAGCAGGTCCATACCTTAGGTGCCTAGAAGATCATGAAGTTGTAGAGGTCCTAAAGGATATACATGAAGGAGAGTGCGACAACCACACTAGGGGCAGATCCTTATGCTCCAAAGTGTTGAGTACAGGATACTACAGGCCAACCATGAAGAAAGACTTCTTCCTTCATGCCCACAAATGTGATGCTTGTCAACGATATAACAACATCCTGCATCAACCAGCAGAACCTCTACATCCTATCATCTCCCCTTAGACATTCACGAAATGGGGAATAGTTATATTGGGTATTTTTCCAGTAGGTCCTGGAGGAAAGGTCTTCATGCTAGTGATGACTGACTACTTCTCAAAATGGATAGAAGCCGAAGCCTTCGTCCCAGTACAAGACAAAGAGGTAGTTTCCTTCATAAAACGTAACATCTTCACCAAGTTCGGGATCCCTGCCGAAATTATATGTGACGATGGATCTGAATTCATAAACAAAAGGACAAGGGACTTTTACACAAGTTTGGGAATCATTATGGTAATGTCTACTCCTGTCCACCCTCAAGCCAACAGACAAGCAGAATCCTGCAACAAAATTATAGTCAACAACTTGAAGAAAAGGTTGGATGAGAAGAAAGGAAGATGGGCAGAAGAACTTCCTTTTGTATTATAGGCTGATAGGACCACTTCCAAGGTAGATATGGGCCAAACCCCATATGCACTAGTGTTGGGAACGGAAGCAATGATTCCCACTGAAATGGTGATCCAAACAGCAAGATACCTACTTCAAAACCAAGAGGACAACGATAGGATACTCGCCCAGGATCTTGACACTATAGATGAACTTAGATATATTGCCAAGATCTGTATTGCTGCTCATCAGCAGAGGATCACCAAGGCGTACAATAAAAATATAAAAGTCAGAAGATTCGAAATAGGAGACTTGGTACTAAGGAAAACATTCCAACATACCAAGGATCCTAGTGTAGGTAAACTGGCACGAAAATGGAAAGGACCATATCTCATAGATGTCGAAGGAGGAAATGGGGCATGTTGGTTGCCCACCCTAGATGGAAATATCTTTCCAAGATCCTGGAATGTTAGACATCTCAAATCCTATTTTATGTAAGTAAGATTAGTCGTTTCATAACATACTTAAGGTACGCATGCTATTTACCTTTTACCCATTATTTTTATTACTATTTATTCTTTTCAAATAACATTACTAACTTAAGTATCGGATGGGCATTACCTAGGGTAACGCCCACCCCCAGCTAATACTTGTTGCACGCAGGGACTTAAGGATCCTGACCTATAAGGATCTTGATGGCTGAATATTCAAGGATCCTGACACTCAAGGATCCTGACACTTAAAGATCTTGATGTTCAAAAGACCGCTGGAATAAAAGAGTTCCATGACTGCAAACATCCGACAATTCACAATATGAATTTCCCAAAAATAGAGATTGATCATCTCTCCTACGAATAAGGGTACTTAATCCCCTCTAAGATTTAAAGAGTTAATTACCTCTTAAACACGAGTTAAGTTTTATACACCTCGCCTGGACGCATGTTATCTAACTATGGGATGTGAATAAGTGGACCATTTCACGTTTCAGTGACTTGGAAACCCTCTTAATTCTGAACATAAGTTAAGATCCTAAAGTTGAAATCTAAGGTTTATAACATTAACATGTTATATTAAGTTGGGATCCTCCCCAGATAATTTCTAAGGTTTATAACATTGACATGTTATCTCAAGTTGGGATCCTCTCCAGATAATTCCTATGGTTTACAACATTGACATATTATTTCAGGTTGGGATCTTCCCCATATAATATACAGGGCTTATAACATTTTCATGTTATCTCAAGTTGGGATTTTCCCCAGGAAATAAATAAAATTTATAACAACTTTATGTTTTCATATGATTTGGGATCCTCCCCATAAATCTACTAAGTTTGGAATTTTCCCAAGGTTTTTCAAGAATTATGACACCAACGCTTTGCTTGAAGATGGTACACTCCCCATAAAATATATAACATTTGTAACATCACAATATTGGCATCATAATGTTGCAACAGTTCCTTTAGTTATTTTCTGAGTTATAGTCGTTTCCAATCGATTCCTAATGGGAGCTCCTCCTTAGAGATTACTGAGTTAAAGACATTCAAAGATCCTCTTTGAATATCAAGGATCCTTCTATGGACAAACTATGTGATCCTATAGAATTATAATTTTTCACTTCTCTTAGAAGTGAGTCCCAAAGGTCACAAATCCCAAAGATACTCAGGTTCTATCTATCCTTATTCTTACTAGTATTTCTTATCGAAGATTTATCTTGAGTAGATCTCAACTATTTTGGGATCCTAAATGGGATATTAGCTGTCTTCAAGTTATTAGGATCCTCAGAGTTCTTGTAAAGCCTGGACTACTTAGGATCCTGATTGTAAAAATCCTTCAAAACTCCTACTACTACAACCACACAAGTTAATCAAACATGCAAAGAAATATTAAACATCCATAGCATTAAGGGGTTGCCCAGCAACCCCACAAAAAGGAAATAGTAATATTGTCTTACATTATAAAAGAAACCATAAACTACTTAAACCAAATTTTTGCAGGCCTAAACCGTCAGCTGGTTATCATCGCCTGTGTTCTTCTTCTTCACCTCACCCACCTTTGACGGCTGCCCTTCGGGATCCTGACTGGTATTCACAAGCTTACCAGTTAACTTGGCCAGAGCTTCATGCCACCCCGTCAGATCCCATGATCATGTATTGGCGATATCCTCAGCTAACCTGATCTTGGTTTACCAAACATCTACGACATCACTAGACTTCACCTCCGTAATCACCTCCTCCATCTTAGCAGCATTCTCTTCCTCATTATCACTCTTCTCTTTTCTCAACAGCTCGATCCTCTTTAGGATATCTTCATTGGTCTCCTTCCACTCATTCTCTTGCTCCTTCAGGACTCGCTCAGCCTCCTCAACTCGGATCCTTAGATCAACTACTGACTGGGAAATGTGAGCAGAAACCTAAAATAAGCATTTCGTTAGTAAAAACAAGTAGGAATCAGATTTAATGTCACATGAAAACTTACAGCTTGGGAAAAGGAAAGCAACATTTGATGCACCTCCTCGGCTCCGAGATTCTCCAGTTTTAGATTCGGAGCTTGGTGTCTTCATAGTAAGATCGATGTGAGATTTCTTAAGAGGAAGAGGAAATGTAGTTTTCTCTCTCTTAGCTGCGATCAAGCTGCTGTACTGGAGCGAGTAAACTTGGATCCTACACATCACATAAGATCCTCATTAGTTTAGGATCCTCATTAATTCAGGATTCTCATTGATTCTAAACAATCACAAGCAAGATAATGATTCATACCAGTAGCCATTGACGCAGTGGTGGAGGAACCTTCTTGGAGACTAGAGCAATCGAACTTGAAAGACCTATCAACTGCAGAAACAACGATAACCTTCTCTATCTTCTCTTCGGTATCCTTGGCGGCAGGGATGAGTTCTTCAAACTTGAAAGCTGCAAAACATCAAACAAAATAATGAAATGTGAATTCCAGGATCCTCAGTACAAGGAAAAATTATTCCTACCGTTTTTAACCCAGGTCTTCGGCAGGGAATCCCCACCAATGATGAAATCACGTCTCACAAAGAAGTATTTCTCATTCCAAGCACCGTCATTATGTTTTTTTTTCAGAACCAGATGGGATTTGTGGGGTTTGAGCCTAAGAAGAAAACAAGAGCTTCCAAAGGTAGTAAGATCATACACATGAGCCAACTCAGCTAAACCTACATCTAGATCTTTAGACCGGTTTAGTTTGTCAATCCAGAACAAGCTCCTCCAAACAATAGGCATTACTTGGATGTAGGAGATTTGGGTAACTTCAAAGAACTTGGAGAGGATCCCGAAAAAGGGGTATTCAGACCTAAACCAAAGGGGTATTCAGGAAAACAGACCCAAGAGGAGGAAACGAAATCAGGTTGGTGCTTTGGATAAAAGGGTTTTAAAACAACATCATTAGAGAAAGCGTCGACTGTTTTCAACGACTGGATATCGTCCTCATCGAAAGAACAGATCTTGTCGTATGATAGGATCTTTTGGTCGATGAAATCATCCTCAGAAGGAGCGAGGATGTTCTTACGAGATACGGTCATTTTCTTGACCATTGTTAGTGAAAAGAAAACTAAGGAGAAGAAGTGAGAAGTGTACCTTCAAAGACGACTGGTAAACTCGTAGATGAAAGCTAAAAGACGCGGGGAAGAATAACCCTAATCGATTGCCTCTATTTATGTTGATGGCAGAAGAAAGAGAAAGGCCTATTTGACCGGTTATGATGGTTTTTGAACTGATAGATTCTATCCGTTAGGGTTTAAATTCAAAACCCCTTATCATATTTGTTTCTTTTTATTTTTAAATTATCTCTTTAAATTTTGGCCAACTAACTCCAAAATATTTCGTAGGAATAATTTGGGGGCAATTATTAGGGCTAGGATCTCAGAACTACAATCAGGATCCCAAACATACTTTAGGATCCTGAATATTATTTTCCAAATATTTATAATGGTTATATACTCTATTATCTTTCTCACAAGTGCAGAAATAATCAGCCAAAGACTTATTCTCAACGCCTAGTCGTCATGACCATGGAAAAGACCCGGAAGACCTAGTCAATTAATGTCTATAAGATGATCTCGAAGGATCCCGTAATTTTCGTAGTTCTTGTTATTAACTTTAGACTATAAAAATCACTTGTATTCATCATACTACACACTAGACTTAGCAGAACAACAACACTTGTACTTATACTCTTTACATCTTCTTCATAATCGACCTTTTCAATCAAGAAAATCGTCAACGCAGGTGATCATTATCACTTCCTAAGGTTTTATGTCGGAGATCCTAGCAAGGATCAACGGCTTTCCTTGTAAACAACTTGTGTCACTTTGATCAACATTTTATACTTGCATTATTCTGAACATCACAACCTCTCATACACTTTGGTCGACTCTTGCTTGTTCATTTTTTGACCGAAACATATATATATATATATATATATATATATATATATATATATATATATTGTAATTTATCTTTTACATATTTATTTTGTTATAAAATCATATTTTTTTAAAACTTCCTTTTTGCAAATTTTTACATATTTATTTTTATGCATGATTTTTCATTTTTTTTATTGCATTTTACATAGCCGCTTTTATGTATTTAAGGTTGTAAGTACCGGAGGATGTGTTATCTTTGGTTTTCTACATATAACAAAAAAATCTTTCAATCTTTTTTAAATTTAAATCATGCTAAGACACATGATATATTGTATCTGGAGACATAATAATTATAAATTTGAAGTTGGTTAAGAAATTCACTTCACATCATATCAGTCGAACATATTTGAAGAATTTCCAAAACGCTTAATGAATTGTGTTAGAGTTTATATCCATGTGTACATAGTTAGTTAGTTTGTTAAGCTAGCTATAGTTAGTTAGAAGGTTATTTATTTCTTAATCTTCTTTATAATAGATTCTTAACAGAGTAATGAAATTCATTTTATTTCTTTCGTCTTTCTAATTCTAACAATGAGGTAATGCATTTCATTTCTTTCGTCTTTTTGATTTTGTCAAATTAGTTCATACTAAATTTGCAAAGACTGTGTAACGCCCGTAGATCTTGGCTAGTCAATTTAGAGAAGATAAGCATCAAAGTGACTTTTTGATAAAAGATTATTTAAAATGAATAATCTTAAATATGTTGTAGTGGTCGTGACAATGATTCCATATATATAAAGAATTCCGAAATCCGAGTTATAGCGAAGAAGTTATGACCTGTCGAAGTTTCGCGACAGAACCGGCACGACACAGCGCGCCGTAAAAAGTGAATTTACGTTAGAGCGATATTTAGCCTTAGCGGTCTAAATAAAAGTCGTAGAATACGTTAAACCGAGAGCGTGCATGAAAAGAACGTCCAAATCTGACATCGTATAAAGAAGTTACGATTTTTCTAAGTTTCGACTTAGCGGTATACAACCCAAATCTCGAAATTGAGATCGAGTGATATTTGGCTGAAACAATCTAAACGAGAATCAAAGATCTCGTCGATAGTAGTCCAATGGTAAAAAGACAGACAAAAACGGACGTCAGATGAAGAAGTTATGAATTTCTAATGGAGTTTTCCTGTCCTGGCCTACTAAAAATAATAAAATAATAATAAATTCAAAATTAGCCGACGGAGTCTAAACGAAAGTTGTAGAGCATAGTCTCACCTACGCGTGGATATAATGAACGTAAAAAACGGAGCTCGTATGAGGAAGATATGAATTTCTGAAGTTTTTAAATAATTAAAAAATATTTATAAAATTATAAATTCGGATAATATCCGAAGCCATGACACGTCCGATCCTATCCACCCGGTACGCCCAGCGTACCAGGAGTACGCCCAGCATACTCCGGTCTTGTGTGGTCCGAGAGACGACCATGTAGCCCCACCGAGACTTCGTCACCTGGCAGCCTCATCCGAACTACGCCCAGCATAGATCTTCGTACGCCCAACGTACGCATGAAAGAGGCATTACGCCCCGCGTACATGGAAGTTACGCCCAGTAACCCGATGACCAGCAGCCTATAAATAGAAGACGAGTGCTGCCGATCTTGTTTTCTAATTTTCACTTCTCTCCCTTTTTTTCTTTCTTCTTCTTGGCAATTTATACCCCCGAATCCCCGGTATCAATCCCGACACCCGAAGCAAGTCCCGAAGCCCCGAAGATCCGGAGAAAAATAGTTTTCGAGCCAAAACTCTGCCCACGTGAAGCCCGGTATTGGAGAAAACGTCCCGGTCTCATCGGAAAAGATTATTTTAAGAGACGAGGTGTTGTCCGATCATCGTCTTATCAAGTGAGTGTGTAGTTACTTTCTTCTACCGCATAGATATGAAGTATTTGCTATGAAATACGTGTTATGTGTTTATACGTTGTTTTTTAATTGAGATGGATGTTGAATTAATGTTTTATACAGGTTTTAAAAGATTTAAATTGTATATGTGTTTGCATCTGCAAATATGTTGGGTAGAACATAGGTAGATGAAATAGTTGATGTGAGACGAAATAATAAGTATTTTTGAACTCAACGTGTTCATTAGGTGTCTTTGAACACAATGTGTTCACTCGGTGTTTTTGAACTCTATGTGTTCGTTAGGTATTTTTGAACTCTATGTGTTCACTTGGTGTTTGAATCCAACGTGTTCATTAGGTATTTTGAACTTTATGTGTTCACTTGGTATTTTTGAACTCTATGTGTTCACTTGGTATTTTTGAACTCAATGTGTTCATTAAGTATTTTTGAACTAGATGTGTTCACTTGGTGTTGTTGAACTGAGTGTGTTTACTAAGTGTTTTAGAACTAAGTATTCACCAGATGTTTTGAATTAAGTGTTCACTAGGAGTGTTAGAACTAGGTGTTCGTTAAGTATGTTGAACTAAGTGTTTACCGGTTGTAATTTGAGGACCTTGGCAGTGGTGGACTTTGTGTCAATTCCTTAGGTCAATCCTTATGAATAAATGGATAAATGATAGTTGATTCTTAAGGTAAATCCTTAAGAAATAAAGGAGATAATGGGAATGAGTAATTTGGATTGATTGATTGATTGATTGATGATTGAATATAATAATTATATTATTGTGGGTCGAAAACCCTATATGCTCACCAAGCTCCCAAGCCTGACCCACTCAGTTTTCTTTGCATTACAGGTAATGGCACAAGAGTATAAGTTGGTGGACTTGACGAGAGATTTTGGATTATAGATCAGTAGTTATAAATAACTGTTGTAAGGTCTATTTTATACTGTTTATGCTTTTGGTCTGTAACGGAACATGACATCCCGAGATTTTGTTATTTAATGAAAATACATTTCTTTAAAGAAATGCTTTGATAAATTCTTATCATATTTTGTTTGGGAACAAATTCCGCAACTCTTTTAACCAAAGGATTACTCTGATTTTATAAAACAAAGCATAAACAAATCGGTATTTTCTGGCCGTGAAAATGGGGATGTCACAGATTGTAAAGATTCTCATAAGTGATAATGCTTATGAATTAGGATCAAGCAATGAGGGACAAGAAGTTTTTTAAGCAAATGGGATTATCCACCAAAAATAAATTCCACATACAACTCAGCAAAATGGACTAGTTGAACGAAAACATAGGCATATTTTAGAAACAACAAGAGCTTTTTATTTTCAATCTGGAATTGGAAATGCATATTCGGTAGAATGCATTAAAATTGATGTCCATGTCATCAACAGGATGCCAACAAAAATTCTTGATCAGAAAAGTCTATTTGAAATTTTGTTTGCTTATTCACCAGATCTTACAAATTTAAAAACTTTCAGATGTTTATGCTATGCTACGACAAATCATGTTGCAAGAGATAAGTTCATGTCCAGATCACAAATTTTCATATTCTTGGGATATCCACCTGGCCAAAAGGCTTATAAGTTGCTGAATATAGACACAAAACAAATTTCTGTATCTAGAAATGTCATGTTCTTTGAGTATCAATTTCCTTTATTGACCAACAAACCTTAAATATCAGATTCATCACCAACATATCTCCCAAAGTGTATTCATGATGAGGTTGTCCCTTAATCATATCACATTTCTCTCTCTATAGTTGAAAATGACCAAACTACCCTTCCCTCTCAAACATTGAGAAGAACCACTAGAACCATCCATCCTCCATCCAGATTTCATGATTATATATGTAACAATTTGGCTTCAACTTTCTCTCATGAAGATTGTCATCATACAGTAACAAATTTGTGTATTAACAATTCTTCTAATCATCAATTCATTGGTGCAGCCAATAGTTTTGCTTTTCACATTATTTCTCATGTTCAAGAACTTGCTTTTTATCATCAAGCTAAACGAATTTCTGAATGGGAAGAATTAATGAAAATGGAATTTCAAGTTCTTAAAGCTAATGATACATGGGAAATTGTCAAGTTGCCAAAAGGGAATAACCCTATTTCTTGTAGACGGGTGTCCAAGACTAAACTCAAATCTGATGGAACAACAGAGAGACATAAAGAAAGACTAGTTTCCAAGGGTTTCACTCCAAAACATGGTGTGGATTACCATGAAACCTTTTCAACTATTGTGAAATTCAACACAGTCAGGACCATTGTTGCTCTTTTAGTAAAGAAAGCATGGAAAATACATCAATTTCATGTAAATAATGCCTTCCTTCATGGAGACTTACATGAGGAAGTGCATACGCAAATTCTTCCTGGTCTACATGTTGACCATCATCTCAAGTTTGCAAATTAAAAAATTCCTTATATGAAACCAGGGTAATCAAATTTTATCAATACATCATCAATATCAGAGTAAATCACAAAATACAGAATCGAGTGGTGTATGCTCTGTAATCATCCCGAGCTCTTTCCTTTGAAACCAGAAGTACCTGAAACATAACTAAAAACCATAAGCATAAAGCTTAGTGGGTTCCCCAAACTACCACATACCACACACATCAAGCATATAATGGGCCCCCGCCCAATGAGTGTAACGGGCCCCGTCCACACTCGCATAACGGGCCCCGCCCACTAAATATAATGGGCCCCGTCCACAGAGTATAATGACTCCCCCCCCCCCAACAAATTTGCATAACGGGCCCCGCCCACATACAAATCATATAAGCATAACAAGATAATATCGTACTCAATAACCATCGGGCCCCGCCCAATACACAGACAAGATTCGCACATACATCTAGTATTCTAGCATAATTGATCCTGGGCTGGCATTGGTCCCATAGATCCGCTAAACATGGTGAGGAACCTCACCTCACACTGCTGAATCCCATAGATAAATCTCTGGTTGTTGGCCCGCTAAAATCACCATGCTATCAACCACAAAATAACACCCAAATAATAAATGGATAGTGACTCACACTAAGAGTCCAAACTAGGGTAAAAGACCTTTTTACCCTTTACCTAACTTAGCACAAGGCCAAGGCCCAATCTAAGTGTCCAAAAGGCCCAAACATGGCCCAATTTCCCAAAATAGGCCCAATCCCTTTCATGGGCCTTCATCCATGAGAGTCCAATAAAATATCAACTGCCCAACAATACAATTATAATGGCCTAACAAGGCTCAAGACAACTAAAGCCCAACATGGCCCAAAACCGAGAACCCAAAAGTCTGAAACCCAATCTGTTGAGTACGTGGGATGTAATCAGCTTGTACGTACAGCGTACCTGCTTGTATGCCCAATGTACTACACCAACTTGTCCAACTTCCAATATTCAGCCCTTAATCGATCAAGACTTCAACCCAAACTCATATCTGACTTCCTTAAGGTGGTTTATCATATAAGGTTGCCAATTTTTCATGCATGCATGGCTTAAGGGGGCTTTAGAGCTCAAAAGAGCTTAATAAATGACTTAAAACATGCATGAGACCAAATCCACCATAAAGTTTGCACCTTTATGCTTAAGAAACCCTTAATATGCCCATATCTACAAGGATAAGCTCCATAAACGTCCTTAGCTCACAAAACCAACCAAAAAGGAACCAAAATAGCCAAAAGCAAGCCAAGGAATAGATCTATGAAATGATATGACAAGCTTTGAACTTTATACCTCAAAAGCCACGAAATGAAGGTGCTAAAGCTGGATCTCAAGGCTCTCCTCCAAAGAATGAGTTTTTAAGCTTCTTCTTCGACCACTTCAAGATGCCCAACACCTACCAATGATCAACACAATATCTCAAAAGCACCGTACAAAGGCAAGCGACGAACTAGGGTTTTAACAAGGGAAAAAGAGGCTATCTTCTGGTTTATACAGGGTACAAGCCTTAAATTTTGGGTTTCCAACTTGCTCACGTACGATAAGCGTACTCCACGTACGCCTGGTGTACGTGGATGAGCTCCACGACCACCATCTCCTAGTACGTCCATCGTACAAGGAGTACACCCAACGTACTCCATCTTTCATGAAGTTGACAATTCTGCCCCCTAGGACCAATTCTGCAAAACATTACACCCCAAGGGTCTAAATTGAAAAGTACAATGAATCAAGTATTACAACTCTCCCCCACTTAAATTAGATTTCATCCACGAAATCATTCCATACCATCCCAGGCAAGCCAGGCAGCCTAAGCAACACAACTACAACCCCGAGCATACAACAACCTTTCCAAAGGCAACCGAACCCAACTTAAACAAGGCTCTCCAAACCTGATGAAGAACGAATCCTTTCTCAGCCTAAATTAGTCCCTTGCAGAATAACCACTTCTACTCTACCCGAATTCTGAAATCTTGAATTGGTCTAACTCCTCGACAGACCGCCCATACTAAGCACTGCCAATTCCATTTCACTTGTCTTCCAAATTGACTACTCAACTTCTGATTACCTAAGATTTCCACTAGATAATAGAATCACAGACCATTTGCTGATGCCAAAAACTTTTCACTTGATGAAAGGGATTAGATATTCCTTCAAGAAGAGACTCATACTGAAGTTAACGATTCCATGAACATAATGAACAACGAGAGACAATCTGGGACTTAAACCTTCTAGTGCTGAACAAGTCACTGCTTCCTTATCTGCTGAATCGATACGCTTCTGCTATCATTCTGAAAGTCCAAAATCGCCCGACCCACACACAGGAAGAATCATTCCAAAACACGATCACAAGGGTTCTTCCTAACAATAGAACCAAAAACATCATTTTTTCCCCTGAACCCTTCAGCCGATGCCCTTGGCATACAGATTCCTTAATTCATATCTTACTGAAATAAAGGTCTTGTATGAATACACTCGCGATCCCAACATGAGTTTCCATCAAAAGCCAACTCGGTACATCATTCGTAACTTGAAGATCTAACGATTTACACTTGCATTTCAACAGAAATTTTCTGATTCCCAGCAACCCTTTACTAAACCTGGATATAAAGATCCATAGCCACCGCTGACACTACCAGTATCGCACCTGGTCCAACCGCCAGGTTCCTAAGTGTCCAACTGGCAAGGCTACCCTAGCCTACGCATTCCTACAATGACCACATAACCATTCCTACAATTCCTACAAACGGTCTATGCGCCTGTCAATGACCACATAACCATTCCTACAAAAATCATGATCCAATACTTCGACCCAAACGGTCACTACCAGGTCCCACCTGTATTGCCATAATCACACGGCCCTCACCCATGGGTCCCACTCATTCTACACCAATGAACGGGCCACACTCACGGGTCCCACCCCTACTAGAGCTACACATGCCCAACCCTGCATCGGACCCCAATGGTCCTCTTCCTAAAACAGAGCAATGCTCTCCGACAATCCTGTCTGTCCTGCCCAAGGCACGAACTGATCCTCCTTCATACTTATGACCACCTCAACGATAGTCTACCTCAAACTGGTTCATGCTACGATCCCATTGTAGACTTACAACACTTCTATCCTATCTGCCAATCCAGTGAATGCTACGACCATTCCACAGTCTTACAATACGTCTAACCAACCATGGTTACGACCTATGGCCTTACCACACCTATACCATCTCAACCCCAATCATCTTGAGACGAACCCACATCTGGTTGAATTCCAATCAGGTGTTCGGGTCATGCTTACGAACCCCAAAGCCTTCATCAAAAAAGAACATGCAGCGAGGATGTAACACAACCCTCAACCCGGATCCACCCACAAGCCTGCTATACATCACAAAGAATATGCCGACCAACTGTTGGAAGTTTCCTAAACTCCCAACTAACACAACTTCAATCCAGACGGCCACTTGATTCGTTTCTCCCCCTGACTGGGATGTAAAACTAACCCTAGTTCCACACCCGATCCAGCTCCCGGAATTTTGAACGATTCTCCCCCACTTGGATTCGTCGAAGCTCTCCTATCCGACAAAAATTGATGGATTCCCAACCCATATTACCTTCATATAACATGATCCGACGATGACCTGCACTTACCAATACCGACATTCCATTACTATCCAATCTTAATGATCGCCCATGTAACATCCTAAAATTCATAGCAAACAATTTTCATTTTTGAATAAGTAATTATACAAACCAGTAGTCTAAAAACATTAATAGTGCCAAAACATATCATCTCAAAACCAATATGTCAAATAACGAAAACATGTCGTAGGAAAGTAATGTGGGAGTACATCTCCCAAAGATCTCATAATGTGGAACATCATAGTGTGATGCGCTACGATCATGTTGGCTTCTTTCATTTTAAAGAAGAAGTACATGAAACCAAAACTGAAAAACGTAAGCACGAAGCTTAGTGAGTTCCCCCATCATACCACATAAACACATAATGCCAGGCACATCTGGGTACCCGTCCTACCCTGTCAGGCATATCTGGGTGCCCGACCTACCCATGTAAAACATATCTGGGTGCTCGACCTACCCTGTAAGGCATATATGGGGTGCCCAACCTACCCATGTCAAGCATATATGGGTGCTCGACCTACCTTGTCAGGCATATCTGGGGTGCCCGACCTACCCATGTCAAGCATATCTGGGTGCTCGACCTACTCTGTCAGGCATATCTGGGTACCTGACCTACCCTCCAGTTTATTCCAACCGGCTTCAGGGTCTATCTCACCCCTACCACTATCACATAATAACATATCATAACATACTGTCAGGCATATCTGGCTACCGGACCTACCCTCCGGTTTATCTCAATCGACTATGGGGTCTCCCTCACCCCTCCTACCACTATCACATAATATCATAGCATACTAACACATAAATCATAACAGATAGTGGCATACCAAACAGTTATCACAAAGACAATCATCCAAGTACAAACTCCTACTAGTGGGTCGGCCATGGTGCCTTAGACCCACTGCTACTGGGGAGGTAACTCACCTCACAGTGCTGAAGTCCATTGCAGGAAATCCTTAGCTGCGGTCCTGGCAACTCCCTAGGCTATCACTACCAAAATATCACCCAATTATCAATTGGGTTCCAAACCATGATCCATAATCCTTACTTGGGGTGGAATGACTGTTTCACCCTCGACCCATCAAGGCCAAACTATAAAATTCATGAAAGCCCATTAATGGCCCAATTTTCCACTTGGGCCTAAACCCTTACATGAAACCACCCTTTAGAACCCATTATGTACTTCATAACCCTATAAGGGTCAACCTTGGTCAAAGTCAAGGCCAAATTCAACATCCAAGTCAAAGTCAAAGTCAACGCTCCGAGTTCACTCAACTCGTCAAGTTGCCCTTCAACTCGGCGAGTTCCCATAAATCACTGAATCGAGATTTCACGATCCAACTCATCGAGTTCTCCCTTATTAACATATTCAGGACTTTTTAAATCAACTCGTCGAGTCCATCCTTGAACTCGTCGAGTTCCTCAGTCTGTTAGCCCTTTTTAACTCATTAAGTCTCTATTTTTCAAATCAAGGCCCTATCTTCTGGATCCAAGCTGGAAATACGTCTAGAAGGGTTAAGTTTCCAACTTTACCCATTAAGGACCTCTCCCAACAGATAAAACTCAAACCCTAACCCCAAAATGACTTATATCTAACTCCAAAGGCCATCAATACTTGAAGATAAACCATGAGGTCATATCTCTAGACTCAAGGGACAATTTGGTCACGTAAAGCTCCCATCTTTACTTGCATGCATGACTTAATAGAGCTTAAAAGACCAAAATGATGGTCTAAAGGTTGCATGGGACTTCCATGGCCATAAAGTTGGCAACTTTATGCCATGAAGTCCCCTCGAGACCCTAGATCTGAAGGGTTTGCCGAAATGGGACATTCAAATCCCAACCATCAACATACTTGAACCAAAACATGAAGCAAAACATCCTAAGACTAGATCTAAGCATGCCATGGACAAGGTTGAAGCTTTATACCTCAGATGAATCAGAAATGAAGCCCAACATTTGGATCTACTCTCATTCCACACGTTCTTGCTCCACCTTCAAGCTGGTGGATTAGTGTCTAAGCCCGTAACTATATTTGGTATGTACTTGACCCGGTTATGCATGGTCCTTTTGTGTTGCCTTCACCAAAGCAACTTGACAAGGTAATTTGATATGAGAGAGAGGATATTATGGTTTATTAATATATTATAAGAATAATATATTAAAGGAGAAATCATATTTATTTAATTAGTATTAGTCATAAATTAATTAGGAATTAATTTGGTGACTAAAAGAGATTAATTAAATAAAGGGGCATAAACTGTCAAATGTGTGATAGTTGAGTTTTGGACTGGGAAACCTAATGGACTAAGGGGAAACGAAATTATGATGAAGGAGCATCATAGTTTCGTCCAAGGGCCTTATTCCAGAAGGTTCCTTGGGCTACTTGGTGGCTAAGGTATCCATTAGGGTTTAGACTGAAACCCTAGCAGCTTGCATTATAAATAAGACCCCAAGGCTCCAATTTTCGGCCACTTGCTTCCAAGAGAAACCCTAGGGCCGAAAATTAGCATCCTCCCTCCTCTTTCAAAGTTGCCTTCTTGCTTGAGGTGTTTGTGATCCATTAGAGGAGTTACAATTGTGACTCTAAGCTAAAGAGAAGAAGATAAGAAGATCTAAGCCAATCTTTGAAGAGGTAAACATCTAGATCTGATGTATTAAGTTAATTTTCGAATTATGTATGCTAGATTAGGGTTTGCAAGTCTTGGATTCAATGCATGTACAATAGAGAAACCTAGATCCAAGCATTAGGGTTTGTATGAGCACATAGGATTGTTCTTTTGAGTAAAACCCATCAGTGGTATCAGAGACATGATTGGTTTCTGTTGTATGTGATGCAATTGTCGAATTCTTGCTGAAAAACGATTTTCTTGCCTCTGCCCGAACCAACTCGGCGAGTCAGTATCTGGACTCGGCGAGTTGGCCCTACTCGGCGAGTTCAGATTGCTAATCGGCGAGTTTGGGACTCAGACAGAGGATATCTCGGGATTTCTTGCTGTTTTGGTGAAGAATAATTGCCTTATATGTTTTTAACTGATAAAATTCAAATTTTATTGTTATTGAAAGATTATCCTTGCCAAAACACAAGATAATTACCAATTGATTAGATTATAAATTCCTTATATGATTAAAATTGATTATTTGAATTAATTGGGTAACTTATCTTGCAAGAAATTGAATTAGGTCAAATATAGATAATCACTTAATTAATTGTTTGATTTATATTATTTGTTATTTGATCCCTTGTGTTTTGAAAAAGTTCAAAACTTGCCCTCAAGTTTTGAAATTTAATTTTTTATTAAAAGTTTAATTTTGAAAAATTTAAATTTCAACCCTTAGAATTTTACAAGTTTAAAATTCAACCTTATACTCTATCTATTACAAGATTAATATATATATATATATATATATATATATATATATATATATATATATATATATATATACATATATGTATAAGAATAAGCTAGTCTTATCGCTAGTAGGCCTCATTCACGAAGCCAGTCTATAAGGTGGGTATAAGGTTGCTGCCTATAAAATGGCGCTTAATGGGTGTACACTCACACCTACCGCTTGCTTGACTGGTGGAGGGTCGTTAGCCGAACGGATAGGATAGGGCACTTAATTCCTCATTATAAGTATAATAGAAATATTAAAGTAACTACATTGTTTTATAAATTCCCAATCTTAGTTACTTTAGGGTAAAATGTGAAAATGATGTTATTCCATGGAATTACACTTTGTACCCCTGTCAAACGTTAGTGGAGCGTGCGTGGCTAACTGACACACTAATTTGGGATTGACATTGGTGACAATGGGTGGCTCGAAATTTTATCATAGATCAATGGAGCGTGCGTGGCTAACCAGCACATTGATTAAGTGATGAAGACATTGAGTGCACCATGTTGATTCGCATGGTTATTCACAAACTTGTTTGCGATCCTCGGCATCCCAGTCGCAAATTTGAAGTGCATATCGAGATTTAAACATGCCATTGAAATGTTCAATGAATCTCAAAAGAAATCTAGGAATTTTAAAATACATTTAAAAGATAATTTCTTTTCGTTTTTCATGGTGAGAATTAGTGAATCGTCATTCACTTACCTTCAAATTATTTACTTTTAGATTACGGCATCCCTTTTCTAAGTTGTAAATAATGTTGTTGGATCCTAGCCCTAATTTCTCATTTGGGTGTTTAATTGGGGATTCATTTCTAATCAAACTTTGTTCCTTTCTATTTTCAGATGTCTAACGCAAACGCAAACAACAACACTTCTGGGTCATTCTCGTTGATGAACCTATGTCAAAAGGTGACATTTGATGGCTCGAACTTCAACGAGTGGATGAGATACATTCGCATGATAAATCGCTACGAGGACAAAGAATATGTCCTCGACGAGAAGCTAGAAAAGATCAAACCAGAAGAAGCTATTCCTGAAGAGATGGCCGCCTTTGAGGCCCACTAGCGTGATGCAATGAAAGTTCATTGCATCATGTTGGCCACCATGAACCTCAAACTCCAAAAGTCCTATGAAGACATGTATCCATATGAGATGCACCAAGATTTGCTGGACAGGTACCACCAGAGCGCGAGACAAGAGCGCTATGAGATCATCACCAACATGATCACCGCTAGGATGGGGAGTGGAGAATCCCTAACTGCTCATTTTCAAAGAATGCAAAGGTATGTTGATCGTCTTGTCAAACTTAATGTTAAGTTTGATAAGGATTTGGCTATCGACATCATCCTCCACTCTTTGCCTTCCTGCTACAACCAGTTCAGAATGACCTACCATATGAACAAAGAAGAGGTCACCCTGAGTAAACTTCAAGGGCTCATGAGGACAGCTGAGAGCAACCTCAAGGACAAATCTATTGCATCATCCTCTACTGTAGCTGCTCCTGTGTTGGCAATTGGCCAAGGAAAGGGAAAGAAGATCAAGGCTCCTTCTAAGAGCCACCATAAGGGTAAGGCCCAAGATGGTTCCTCTTCTAGTGGGACCAAAGCAGGTTCTGTTAAGCCCTCTTCTGACCCCAAGGAAGCAGAGTGCTTCTATTGCCACCAGAAGGGCCACTGGAAACGAAGCTGCCCTAAATATCTGCAGGATATTAAGGATGGGAAGATAAAGCCCACCTTTGCAGGTATGTATTTAATTAAATCTAATAACTCATCACTTGCTACTTCATGGGTCCTTGATACTAGATGTGGTTACCACATTTGTTCTGATTTGCAGGGGCTAAGAAAAAGTAGGGAAGTGGAGCATGGAAGGATAAACTTGATCATGGGAAACAAGAAGTCTTCACCAGTAACCAAGATCGGAGTTTATTCCTTAGTGTTGAGTAATGAGTTAGGGCTAGATTTAAATAATTGTTGTTATTCGCCAGATATGGCAACGAACATCATTTCTTTTCATGGATTGTTTAGACAAGGTTTCAGATATTCGTTTGATAATAGTAATGGTTCTATTAATGCTTATTTGAATGGTGTCTTTTATTTCAATGCATTACCTTGTAATGGGATTTATGAATCTGTGTTAGTTATGGATAATTTAGGAAATGATGTTTTGAATATTGATTCGTCCACAAGTTTGGACAAAGCATGCTTGTGGCATTGTCGCCTTGGCCATGTTAACAAGAAACGTATAGCCCAACTCCAAAAGGATGGAGTCTTGGAGTCATTCGACCTTAGGGACGATGACGTGTGTGAATCTTGTTTACTTGGGAAGATGACCAAGTCACCCTTTACTGGTACATGTGAAAGGGGTGAGGGTGTATTGGATCTCATACATACAGATGTATGTGGACCCTTTAGATCCACCACAAGGGACGCTTGTCGCTTCTACATGACTTTTACAGACGATTATAGCAGATATGGATATATCTACTTGATCAAGCAAATGTCAAAAACCTTTGAAAAGTTCAAAGAGTTTAAGAATGAAGTGGAGAATCAGCTGGGCAGGAAAATACGGATGCTTCGATCTGATCGAGGAGGAGAGTACCTAAGTCTTGAGTTTCACGACTATCTAAAAGAATGTGGAATAGTTTCGCAATTGACGCCTCCTAGAACGCCACAATTGAATGGTGTGGCTGAGAGACGTAATCGAACCTTATTGGACATGGTTCGTTCTATGATGAGCCGTGCTTCGTTACCAATCTCATTCTGGGGGTATGCCTTAGAGATTGTCGCCCATATCCTTAACTTAGTTCCCACCAAGAAGGCTGCCAAGACACCTCACGAGATGTGGACAGGGAAAGAGCCCTCGTTAGCACATATCAAGGTCTGGGGTTGTGAAGCTATCGTAAGACGAGAGACTCACAACAAGCTAGAACCTCGTAGTGAGAAGTGTTATTTCATCGGCTATCCACATAAGTCTTTTGGCTGTCTCTTCTATACACCAAGTGACAATGTTGTCTTTGTTGCTAGGAGAGGAGTTTTCAGAGAGAGAAATCATAAGTCAAGGAGACAGTGGGAGTTAGATTGACCTTGAAGAGCTTCAAGAGTCAGGAGATGAAGGAACCTCTGACACTGGCGTTCAACCTGAGGAGGAAACTCCTGTTGAACCAATTGACCAGTCCTTACCTCTTAGACGTTCGAGTAGAGTTATTGTTCCACCCCAGTTTTATGGTTTCCATATTACTACTGACGGGGATACGTTTATTAGTGATAGTACACTAGTAAATCTGGACGAACCTAATAGCTACAAGGAAGCCATGGCAGGCCCAGAGTCTGCTAAATGGAAAGAGGCAATGGACAGCGAGATTCAGTCCATGTATGACAACTAAGTTTGGAATTTGGTTGACAATGTACCGGGTCGTAAGACAGTCGGGTGCAATTGGATCTTCAAGAAGAAGACAGACATGGATGGGAAAGTGCATACTTATAAAGCGCGATTAGTCGTGAAGGGCTTTAATCAAACTCCTGGAGTTGAATTTGATGAGACCTTCTCGCCAGTTGCCAAGATAAAGTCTATTAGGGTAATGCTCGCAATAGCTGCATTTCATGATTATGAAATCTGGCAGATGGACGTAAAAACCGCTTTCCTAAATGGGAAGTTGGCTGAGGATGTTTACATGAATCAGCCAAAGGGTTTTGTCGATGCGAACCATCCAAATAGAGTGTGCAAGCTTGAGAAATCCATTTATGGATTAAAGCAGGCATCTCGCAGATGGAATCTTTGTTTTGACGAGAAGGTCAAAGAGTTTGGTTTTCTGCGAAACGAAGATGAGTCATGTGTGTATGTCAAGGCCAGTGGGAGTATAGTGAGCTACCTCGTATTGTATGTTGATGACATACTACTCATAGGAAACAACATTCCAACCTTGCAGGAGGTCAAATCCTGGCTTGGGAAGTGTTTCGCTATGAAGGACCTCGGAGAAGCTGCATATATACTGGGAATAAGGATAGTGAGAGACAGAACTAAGAGACTGATAGGACTCAGTCAGGATACATACTTGGAAAAGGTACTAAAACATTTTAGTATGGAAAATTCCAAGAAAAGGGAGTTACGAATCCAATGCAATACCAAACTGAGTAAGACTCAGAGCCCAAGTACAGAGGCAGAGATAGCTGATATGAGCCGAGTACCTAACGCTTCCGCAGTTGGCTCGATTATGTACGCTATGACCTGTACTCGCCCTGATGTGGCCTTCGCTTTGAGCATGGTCAGCAGATATCAAGGGAACCCTGGTAGGGCGCATTGGATTGCTGTCAAGAATATTCTTAAGTACCTACGAAGGACCAAGGAATGGTTTCTAATCCTCGGTGCGAGGGTACAGTGACGTTAGTTTTCAGACGGATCGGGATAATTACCGATCACAGTCAGGCTGGGTCTTTACCCTGAACGGAGGAGCAGTGATTTGGAAAAGTTCCAAGCACGAGACCGTGGCTGATTCAACGTGCGAATCAGAGTACATTGCGGCAAACGAGGCGTCTAAGGAGGCTATATGGTTGAAGAACTTCATTGGAGACCTTGGAGTTGTGCCATCCATAAAGGAGCCCATGGAAATTTTCTGTGATAATGAAGGAGCGGTTGCCTTGACCAAGGAACCAAGAGATCATGGCAGATCTCGACATATCGATAGGAAATACCATTTTATTAGACATCGGGTAGAAGAGGGACTCCTCGTTGTGAAGAGGGTATCGTCAGAAGATAACCCAGCAGATCCCCTTACGAAGGGACTGAGTAGGGTTAAGCATTTCAAGCACGCTAGGAGCGTTGGACTAAAGGACGATATTAGTTTAGATTAGATAGATAGGAAATTTGTAATGGATAATTTTGTATTCAACATTTTGATGATTAAATAAAGGTGTGTTAATTATAAGAAAGTTACTATCTTGTGTTGATTATTTATCTGTTATTTCCAATTTTGCATGTTTTGACTTCCTGAATAATAAGATTGTTCGAACAGTCCACAATCGCTCATATGTTGGAAGTGGATATGAAAGAAGATTGTCATAAATTTGTTTGTAGATTGTCTGAAAGGATTTAGACATAGCAAAGGTTTGCTACGAAGTTTATGAGTGCTTATGAAATTTGTTTTGAGCATTGGAATAAACCCGCACTTGCTAGTATCACTTCATGAAAGTTATCATAAGTGATATCAAGATGATAATATCATATAATCTTTAAACCTAGAGATATGGTTGTTGTTTGCTAGTTGATTATGCATTGATAATGCGAAAACGCATCAGTAACTTGATGTTATAAAACACATTATTGTGTCTGACTTAGCTAGTAAATGATAAAAGCATATAAGTCGAAGTTTTTCTGTACCTTTTAGTTTAAGAGAATAAAAGCGATATCTTGGCCACTCGATGATTTAGTTTGACTTATGTGCCGGGCCCGGTCAGAATGAAGTTGATGTGTTCAACTAAATTCTATGTCGAATAAATCAGAGATCGAGAAACAAAATGCTGGATAATAAGTATTGTCAGCATGATATCTAGAACAGAGGATTATACGATCCCTTATCTGAAGGACAGGATTTTGATCAGAGTTGACAGAAGCGTATAAGAGCTACGATTGCTAACCAGATCCTGAAGTCGTATGTGAGATATAGTTACTAGACTTATCCAAGTGGGAGACTGTTGGATTAGTGTCTAAGCCCGTAACTATATTTGGTATGTACTTGACCCGGTTATGCATGGTCCTTTTGGGTTGCCTTCACCAAAGCAACTTGACAAGGTAATTTGATATGAGAGAGAGGATATTATGGTTTATTAATATATTATAAGAATAATATATTAAAGGAGAAATCATATTTATTTAATTAGTATTAGTCATAAATTAATTAGGAATTAATTTGGTGACTAAAAGAGATTAATTAAATAAAGGGGCATAAACTGTCAAATGTGTGATAGTTGAGTTTTGGGCTGGGAAACCTAATGGACTAAGGGGAAACGAAATTATGATGAAGGAGCATCATAGTTTCGTCCAAGGGCCTTATTCCAGAAGGTTCCTTGGGCTACTTGGTGGCTAAGGTATCCATTAGGGTTTAGACTGAAACCCTAGCAGCTTGCACTATAAATAAGACCCCAAGGCTCTAATTTTCGGCCACTTGCTTCCAAGAGAAACCCTAGGGCCGAAAATTAGCATCCTCCCTCCTCTTTCAAAGTTGCCTTCTTGCTTGAGGTGTTTGTGATCCATTAGAGGAGTTACAATTGTGACTCTAAGCTAAAGAGAAGAAGATAAGAAGATCTAAGCCAATCTTTGAAGAGGTAAACATCTAGATCTGATGTATTAAGTTAATTTTCGAATTATGTATGCTAGATTAGGGTTTGCAAGTCTTGGATTCAATGCATGTACAATAGAGAAACCTAGATCCAAGCATTAGGGTTTGTATTAGCACATAGGATTGTTCTTTTGAGTAAAACCCATCACAAGCTTCCCCTTCTTCAAACCCACCAAGAATGCACAAGATTAGCTCATAATAACCAAAAATGGCTTAGGGTTTCGATATTTAGGGATTGGAACTTGGAGGCTAGAAATGAGGCCAAACCCTAGAGCTTAAGTTGTTTAAATAGGGTGCAAAGTCCCGATTTTAGGGTTTCCCAAACCCAGTCCAACGCGTTGAGTTGGTCCCCTCCAACTCGTCGAGTTGGTCTTCCAAAATCATGCGGCCTTGATTTCCAACACGTCGAGTTCTTCCCCATGAACTCGACGAGTGGGCTTTCTAATTGAATATTTTTCTTTCCTTAATCGGCCTTCTAGATTCCGGGTGTTACAAATCCCCCCCACTTAAACTAGACTTCGTACTCGAAGTACACTGTAATTACCTACCCCGAAAATATCTCACGCACTAAGCCCGCGGCTCCCACTATTTCCCATGAACCAACTGATGTTTCCTACGAGTATTGACACCCGCCATCCTGAGGGTATAATCATCACCCCACACAATCGATGGCCTTCCCAAGGCAACCAAAACTTATATCCTAGAATGATCCCCCGAACCTTCAACCCTTGCAAGCCACTTCTACCTTCTGAGACCTGAAACCTACCATAACCTGGCTTCCCGACAGCTCGCCCTTGCTGAAACAACTCTCCGTCAATCTCTCAACTAATAGCAAAACAATCATAACCCTTCCAACTCTGATCATACAACGACCTATCATGATCTACTAAGACCATCCTTAGAGTAATTCTTCAAGCTCGGTGAAGAACGACTCCTCGATCTCTCAAATAAAACCAATCCTACTTCACCTGAAATTCGAAACCTAAGGTCTCAGTGGTCTAATTTCCTGTCAGACCCCTTACCGAATTGTCACCAATCACATTGCTGTTGAAAAGGGAAACAAATTCATTGTCCATAAACTTACTTACACTTGACAGAAGGCTTAGATAATCTTTCGAGTAGCAGATTCATTCCTACAACGATTAGAATCTGACGTGAGCTGCGCAACATGGTCAAATCAATTACTCGGAGATTATTTAATCCCACTGCGAGTGACTTAGCATTTCTCAATCAGTTACTCCATCCGTACTTGTACAACAGGGTCAAACTAGATACTCCATCCATACTTGCAATCCTAAAACAATAATAATGCCTGAGACATTGAAACTGCCCGAAACATTGAACTACCTGAAACATTGAACTGCCTGAAACACTGAACTGACAGAAACAGTATGCTGCCTCCTGGATGCTTTCCAAAATCCACCAAGACCTCCCTAGTCCCAATTCGTCGGCTAGTCATCTGCAATACCGGGTTCCGACCCGATTGCTGAGCCAAAAGACTCCCACATTATCGCCCCACACGATTTCCGAACGAAATCCTCATCTCTTAATAATTTCCATCAGTTATCTTGCCATTGTGGTTCTAACGAACTTCTGATCCAACCGATCGGGTCCATATGTCGAATCCTGACGTCCCCAAATCCAAGGCTAAAAGTGATGGCTACATGACCAAGGGTAGCCTAATATCACAAACGACCTTAAACGGTCCATCGCATCCTTGATCCCATGACTACTGTGGTGTTCCCACGGTCTTATCACTGGCTCAACCAGGTCTAATTCATTTGGGGAAATCCGCAAACAAATCCGTGGATTTACCATGCCCTCACTGCTGCACCGGAACTGGTGGGTACTACTGTTCCTTCCGTGATCTAATAACACTGCCATGCTATCTACCAACCTAGTGAATGCTACGACTACACCCGCAGTCTTACAATACTCTAGTACTATCTGCCAACCTTAGGAATGCTACAGATACACCCGCAGTCTTACAATACTCTAGCACTATCTGCCAACCTTGTGAATGCTACGGCTACACCCGCAGTCTAATGACACTCTAGCACTATCTACCAACCTTGGTCCTAACCCCAATCCAACTATACCCATCCTGAGTTGAACACGCACTCGACCTAACACTCAACTGAACTTGAGTCCTAACTGGACCTCTAACCTGGTCCCCGAAGCCTGCTATCTGATGCCAAGGAAAAGCGTGGACCAAATGTTGGAACGTTTTCCGAACTCCCAACTCACACAATCCTCAACCTAGACGGTCACTTGACCGCCTTCCTCCCTGACGGGGATACGAAACTCATCCTATTTTCACACCTATTTCTACTCCGGAATGCCTGATCGTTTCTCCCCACTTAGATTCGAATAAGTGTTCACGGCACATGAGAATTGAAGGACTCCCAATCCTTCTTACCTTCTAAAATCCAACTGTTGACAGCCCGCGCTTACCAATGCGAGTGATCGATTACCAATCAAACCCTACGATTGCCCATCCTCTAAAATATTGAAGAGTACTCTTGAAATCTGGTCTAATCCAATACCTCCATCCACCTCCCATGCTGGAGACAGGAGGCCTTAATCTTTACCCTTGGTGATAAATCCTTGTTCCCACTTCCATTCTCGCAGCACCACTGAACTCTAACCGAACACAACCCATGCAAAAATACAATTCTCTTGAAACATCCAATGACTAAACACATATGCGTCTAACACCCGTATCTTTCTGCTACCGCTCCTCTCCTAGTGACGGTAGTGCTAGAACCCCAAAGTTCTCCCATAGGCCACCACCGATCATACCTGAACAGATGATGAAACCACTATATCCCATTGATACGGGTGGACTAGCTCGTTGAAGCTAACCACAGGCCTTCCACATAATACCCATGACCGATCTCTACTACGAACCAAGAGAACACTGAACACCCCGATCCAGCAAAAGTGAAACGACCTTTCACTAACAACTTAGTAATTCACGGTATGCAAATGCCATATGACAATATTTGAAGATATAACCCAACAGGAGCAAAGAAATAAACTAGGGATACACTTACGCAACCTGCTACAATATTCCAATCCAAAGAAAAATTCCCATAACAATGTGCAGATAAAACTAAAAGAAGGCAAATATACATACCGCAACATCGCCTGCTAGAGTCCTAACTTCTCCTGTCTAATACTACAGGGTCTGACTTTGTTTTGATGGGGCTCCTTCCCCACCCTCTCGACCATCAGAGATTTGCAAAATAGTCAGAGCAGGCGCCTTTACTGTTCCTCCTTTCCTCCTCAGATAGTCGGCCTTCTTGTGGCCCACCTGATCGCAGTGAAAACATAATGGGCTTGCCCCCTGAGAACAATCTCTGCTGACGTGACCAACCCCACCACACTTGTAGCAGCCTAAACCTCTAGAACGACAAACTCCCTTGTGCACTTTCTCGCACGTGTTGCACTGACTTCGGCCCTGCTGGCCTTGATGATCATAAGTCTTAGGTATCTTCCCGGGACCCTCTACTATACACACCTGGCACGACCCTCTCTTCCCAATCTGCTCAAAATCGATCTCGCACCCTCAGACTCTGGAATTCATATCCTTCAGGGTCTGACACCCTTTCACGCTCACCAACTCACTCGCCAACGGATGAACTGCAACAACTGGAACATCCTCTGCCCTAAACCGGGTCACAAACTCCTCCCAAGACATAGTCTCCAATTCAAAAAGTGCAATAGATCGCCCAATCAAGTCCCAGCAACTCCTTTCCCGCCCGATACAGAAGATCCAAGGCGAACCGAACCTTGGCTCCGATGGGGTAGGGACTAGTGCGGAAAACACCTTCCATCTCCTCAATCCAACGCTAACTCAAAATCTTGGCAGTCCTTCCCTCAACTGGCTCACCACCTGAGCCGAGACCTAATCCTGAACCAGAACCTCCTCCCTGAGTGCTCATATCCAAACTGAAAAACCACAAAACCACTGATCAAAACATACTCATGGATTCTCCTCCCCGAAGCTTCTCAGATCTCCAAGACTCTCACCAATTCGAGTATAGATCCTATGCTCTTAGTAGTACGGGCCTAATACTACCTTCCACCCCTATCCATATATTCCTTAGCAATCCTACCGAATCCTCCAAGTCACTTCCTCAAACTGATGCACCCAAGTCTCATTAAACCTCACTACTAACCCACTGAAGCATCTCCTAGGCTTTCCTAGGTTCCCGAACCCACCCAATCTTCAGCTGGTAAAAGATTCCCTGTAATGTCAACTAGCTACCTCATGAATATAGTCACGCGTAACAGATATCAGATAATCCTTCGAGTAAAAGACTCAATCCTAGAACGGTTGGACTCAAATGAGAGTTGCACAATAGGGCCAAGTCCATTACTCTGAGATTATACAGTCTGTGTCACATGTGACTTAACATATTCACTTAGTAGCTAACTCACATTGCTAAGATTCCCACAAAGCACAAAGCAAGCAGCATTCAAACAATGGAAATTCTAACCAACATGATTCATCCAAGCCATTCTATCCTCTTATCAGGAATTTGTACTATCATGCAATTTTAAATCTCATACAATCAGGCATAACCTAAACAGGCCATCCTACCATTGACTGATCAGTTCTAGCATGCAAATCAAGAAGCTCATCCAAGCATACAAAGCAATCTCTCCTAGATCCTTAGCTCTAATCTAGCATGCGAATCATATCATATAATCATAACAAACATGTGTGGTATCTTGGGAAAACTTACTTGAGCTCGGCTGATTACACGCATCACACTCCTTGTTCTTTATCAAAAACTCTTAATGTTAAATTTTAGGAAATTTATTTTTCTTGTAAACACCTTTCAAACCCTCGATTTGAGTTCAGACACACCCGAGAGTGTGCCTGAATCCCTCAAACCAAGGCTCTGATACCAACTTGTAACATCCCAGAATTCATAGCAAAAAAATTTCATTTTTGAATAAGTAATTATAAAAACCAGTAGTCTGAAAACATCAATAGTGCCAATACATATCATCTTAAAACCAATATGTCGAATAATCAAAACATGTCATAGGAAAGTAATGTCAGAGTACAACTCCCAGAGATCTCACAATGCGGAAAATCATAGTGTGATGTGTTGCGATCATGTCGACTCCTTTCCTTTTGAAGAAGAAGTACCTGAAAAAAAAAACTGAAAACTGTAAGCACGAAGCTTAGTGAGTTCCCCTATCATACCACATAAACACATACTCCCAGGCATATCCGGGTGCCCGACCTATCCTGTCAGGCATATTTGGGGTGCCCGACCTACCCATGTAAAGCATATCTGGGTGCTCGACCGACCGTGTCAGGCATATCTGGGGTGCCCGACCTACCCGTATCAAGCATATATGGGTGCTCGACCTACCCTGTCAGGCATATCTGGGGTGCCCGACCTACCCATGTCAAGCATATATGGGTGCTCGAGGCATATCTGGGTGCCCGACCTACCCTCCGGTTTATTCCAACCGGTTACGAGTTCTATCTCACCCCTACCACTATCATATAATAACATATCATAACATACTGTAAGGCATATCTAGGTGCCCAACCTACCCTCCGGTTTATCTCAACCGGCTATAAGGTCTATCTCACCCCTCCTACCACTATCACATAATACCATAGAATACTAACACATAAATCATAACAGATAGTGGTACACCAGACAATTGTCACAAAAGACAATCATCCAGTTACAAACTCCTACTAGTGGGCCGGCCTTTGGTGCCTTAGAACCACTGCTATCGAGAAGGTAACTCACCTCACACTGCTGAAGTCCATTGTAGGAAATCCTTAGTTGCTGTCTTGGCAACTACCTGGGCTATACCAAAATATCACCTAATTAGCAATTGGGTTCCAAACCATGATCCATAATCCTTACTTGGGGTGGAATGACCGTTTCACCCCTGACCCATCAAGGCCCAAACTATAAAATTCATGAAAGCCCATCAATGGCCTAATTTTCCACTTGGGCCTAAACCCTTACATGAAGCCACCCTTTATAACCCATTCTGTACATCATAACCGTACATGGGTCAACCTTGGTCCAAGTCAAGGCCAAAGTCAAAATCCAAGTCAAAGTCAAAGTCAACTCTCCAAGTTGACTCAACTCGTCGAGTTACTCTTCAACCCAGCGAGTTCCCATAAATCACAGAATCGTGATTTCGCGATCAAACTCGTCGAGTTCTTCCATGAAATCATCGAGTTCTCCCTTATCTATAGAGTCGGGACGTTTTCAATCAACTCGTCGAGTCCATCCTTGAACTCGTCGAGCTCCTCGGTCTGTTAGCTCCTTCTTAACTCATTAAGTCCCTATTCTTCAAATCAAGGCCCTATCTTCTGGATCCAAGCTGGAAATACGTCTAGAAGGGTAAATTTTCCTACTTTACCCATTAAGGACCTCTACCAACGCATAAAACTCAAACCCTAACCCCAAAATGACTTAGATCCAACTCCAAAGGCCATCAATACTTCAAGATAGACCATGAGGTCATAGATCTGGACTCAAGGGACAATTTGGTCATGTAAAGCTCCCATCTTTACTCGAATGCATGATCTAATAGAGCTTAAAAGACCAAAATGATGGTCTAAAGGTTGCATGGGACTTCCATATTCATAAAGTTGGCACCTTTATGCCATGAAGTCCCCTCAAGACCCTAGATCTGAAGGGTTTGCCCAAATGGGACGTCCAAATCCCAACCATCAACATACTTGAACCAAAACATGAAGCAAAACATCCTAAGACTAAATCTAAGCATGCCACAGACAAGGTTGAAGCTTTATACCTCAGATGAATCAGAAATGAAGCCCACCTTCTGGATCTACTCTCCTTCCACACGTTCTTGCTCCTCCTTCAAGCTTCCTCTTCTTCAAACCCACCAATAATGCACAAGATTAGCTCACAATCACCAAAAATGGCTTAGGGTTTAGAGATTTAGGGTTTGGAACTTGGAGGCTGGAAATGAGGCCAAACCTTAGAGCTTAAGTTGTTTAAATAGGGTGCAAAGTCCCGATTTTAGGGTTTCCCACACCCAGTCCAACTTGTCTAATTGGTCTTCCAAAAACACGCGGCCTTGATTTCCAACACGTCGATTTCTTCCCCATGGACTCGACGAGTTGGCTTTCTAAATGAATATTTTTCTTTCCTTAATCGGCCTTCTAGATTCCGGGTGTTACAGCCCAACTCTTGAAATCCATATGAATACTCCCCGAACTCTTAGCAAGTCCGATAACTCCAATCACTTCCTATGAAACCGCACCAAATCCTCCAGTCCTCTATAATGGTGACAAAGACCATAGCCCTTGCTCTGAACTGACGAATCTTCACCCCAACTCCCCATCCTCCGCAGAATCTTTGAATTCTTACCATCACCAACCCTTGCGATAGTAAATTTCCCCTGGTACATCCAATGACCAAACAAGCTCATGCGGTTGCCTCCTTCATCTCCTTGCTACCGTTCCTTCCCTAACAATGGTAGTGATTGGATCCAAAGGTCCTACCATAGACGACTGCCAATCCCAGCTGAACAATGCTATCACACCCGCACTCTGACTTTGCTGAAGAACTAATCCTGCTGACTCGACTAAAGCCCTTTCAGTCAAAACCCCCTCAACTGACCCCAAAAAAGAACCGAAACAATCACCCAAACAACAGAATCCCGCTCAGCAAGATACGACCCACAAATTACTCTTGGCATGCAAAATGGCATATAACAATTCTTGATAATATAACACGGGCAAAAACAGAAAACTAACCCAGAGATAATACTTACCCATACCCAAGAAGATATCAAAGAAAGATAGATAAATATAATAATCAAGATAAAACCAATAGATAATATATCCGCAATAACATCTGAAGAAATCATGTCCTTCTCTTCCTTTCGAAGCACCTGCGATGGAACCTGAGCTGCACCAACCACTGAGCGTGGTGAATTCACCCTGAAATGACCAGGTTGATGACAACGATGACACAATTCTACCTCCAGGGTGCATTCTTGGCGGAGGTGTCCCTTCCATCCGCACCTGCTGCACTTAGACTTGTCGCGCACATGCTCATGTGCCCCTCCATGCTTCGTGCAACCATCACGGCCCTCAAGTCTCTAACACTAGACATGGAAATGTCCAACTGTTCATATCGTCGAGTCGGACCATGAGTCCGCTTCCTCTTCCCCATTTTCCTATCTGAACCAATCTACTGCTCCTGGGTTACCCCGACCATCCCATTAACTGTCTGAACAGCGAAGGTCCAAATCTCGAACCTGGCAACCAATCTATCGGTGACACGCCCAATGATTTCGGGTAACTCTTCGCGTAAGGTTTGCGAAACCTCTGTGACAATCCAATCATGGGATTGATCCCCCTGAAAACATGGTGCATAACCCACCTCCGATCCCATATGACAAAAAATAGCAATACGATCCTCCTTCCTGAAGGATTCTAGTGTTCCAGCAGCTTTGGGCTCCAGATGAGCCCCCAGCTGCCCCGCTACAGTATCGGTCTGAAAAGCCCCGAGACGAACATCCAAGAGCTCCAAAATCCCCTCCTTTACTGAACCAAAGATCATAGCAGTCCATTCCAAAATACCATGGGTAACCTCCAATGAGATGAAATCACGTATGCGCTCATCGATCGGCCCAGCACCTGCACCTGAGCCTGAATCCGACCGAAACTCCTTCCCAAGTGCTCATCACCAATCCGAAGAACAACCATATAAATGATCAGAACATATCTAAGAATCCTCATCCCACAGGATTCCTAGATTCTCCAAGACTCTTCCCCGATTCTAGTATGGATATTGTGCTTTCAGTAGTACGGGCCCAATACTACTTTCCACACATATCCATACTTTCCGCGAGAATCATCTTGAATCCTCGAAGTCACCTTTGCAACCGATACTACAATACTCGCTAAACAGCGCAACTAAACCCACCGAAGCACTTCCAAGGCTTTCCTAGGCTTCTAACCTAATCCTGCCATCAGGTGCTGAAGAACTCCCCATAATGTCAGTTACCCACCTCATGAATATAATCACATTTAACAAGTTTAGATAATCCTTCGATTAAGACACGCGTCCCTACAACGGTTAGACTCAAACGAGAGCAGCATAATAGGGTCAAATCTGTCACTCTGAGATTATCCAACGCTTGTCACATGTGACTTGTCATATTCACTTAATAGCTAACTCATATCTTTTAAGATTTCCACAAAGTACAAAGCAAGCAACATTCATGCAGTAACATTCCAATAAATAGAATAACCAAGAACATCCAAACTCTCACACTACAACTCCTGCTAGGAACTTCCACTCTCGCTGCCGATTGCCTTACGCATACAACTCCTACAAGGCATCACATATCAACCCAATCTATTACTGATTGATCAAAACTAGCATGCAAGTCTACAAGCTCATATAATAGGCAAATAAGGCATCTCTCCTAGTATTCTATCATGAAAACACTGAGCATATCCTTAGCCCTAACTAGCATGCGATTCACAGATTCATAAATCATATCATATCAGTTAACATGTATGCGTATTTTGGGAAAAACTTACTGGAGATCGGTCGATTGCATGCACCACACTCTTTTTGTATTCGAAAAGCCTTTTTTTTAAAACATTTCCTTTTGAAAAACTTTACCAAACCCACATTTTGAGTTCATAGACACCCGAGAGTATGTACGAAGCCCTCAAACCAAGGCTCAGATACCAACTTGTAACGTCCCAAAAATAAGACTCGCAGATATTTCATTTTTACATTCATAAAATAGTAAACCATATCATTGTCATGAAACCAAGGTAATCAAATTTTATCAATACATCATCAGTATCAGAGTAAATCACAAAATGCGGAATCGAGTGGTGTGTGCTCTACAATCATCCCAGGCTCTTTCCTTTGAAACCATAAGAACCTGAAACATAAACTGAAAACCGTCAGCACAAAGCTTAGTGAGTTCCCCAAACTACCACATAGCACACACATCACCCATATAATGGGCCTTGCCCAATGAGTGTAATGGGCCCTGTCCACACTCGCATAACGGGCCCCACCCACTGAATATAACGGGCCCCGCACACTAAGTATAACGGACCCCGCCTAAACACGCATAACGGGCCCCGCCCATTGAGTAAAACAGGCCCCACCCACACTTGCATAACGGGCCCCACCCACATACAAATCATATAAGCATAACAAGATAATAGCATACTGAATAACCATTGGGCCCCACCCAGTAAGCAAACAAGCACATACACATACAAGAGTCATAAAGACATTTATTATTCTAGCATAACTGATCATGGGTCGGCATTGGTGCCTTAGACCCACTAAACATGGTGAGGAAACTCACCTCACACTATTGAATCCCACAGATAAATCTCTAGCTACTGGCCCGCTAAAATCCCTGCGCTATCAACCACAAAATAACATCTAATTAATAATTGGATCCTGACTCACACTAAGAGTCCAACTTGGACAAAGGCCAAGGCCCAATCCAATTGTCCAAAAAGCCCAAATATGGCTTAATTTTCCAAATTGGGCCCAATCCCTTTCATGGGCCTTCATCCATGAGAGTCCAATAAAATATCAACAGCCTAACAATAGAATTTTAATGGCCCAACAGAGCCCAAGACAAATAAATCCCAACATGACCCAAAACCAAGAGCCCAAAAGTCGGAAGCACAATCTGCTGAGTATGCGAGCGTACTTAGCTCGTACGCGTAGCGTACGCACTTTAGGGTTTGTACGCGCAACATACCTGCTTGTACGCCCAGCATACTCCACCAACTTGGCCAAATTCCATTACTTAGTCCTTATTCGATTAAGACTTCAACCCGACTTCCTTAAGGTGGTTTCTCACGTAAAGTTGCCAACTTTACGTGCATGCATGTCTTAATGGGGCTCTACAGCTCAAAAGAGCTTAATAAATGACTTAACACATGCATGAGACCAAACCCACCATAAATTTTGCACCATTATGCTTAAGAAACCCTTAATATGCCTAGATCAACAAGGATAAGCTCCATGAACGTCCTTAGCTCACAAAACCAACCAAAAAGGAACCAAAATAGCCAAAAGCAAGCCAAGGAATAGATCGATGAAATGAGATGACAAGCTTTGAACTTTATACCTTAAAAGCCACAAAATGAAGGTGCTAAAGTGGATCTCAAGGCTTGCCTCCAAATAATGCGTCTTCAAGCTTCTTCTTCTACCACTTCAAGATGCACATCACTCACCAATGATCAAAACAATAGCTCAAAAGCACCACACAAAGGTAAATGACGAACTAGGGTTTTCAAAGGTATGGAGATTGGTTAAACAAGGCCAAAAGAGGCTATATTATGGTTTATATAGGGTACAAGCCCTAAAATTAGGGTTTCCAACTTTCTCACATACGCTAAGAGTACTCCACGTATGCCCATCGTACGTGGATGAGCTCCGCGACGACCATCTGCTAGTATGCCCATCGAACAAGGAGTATGCCCAACGTACTCCATCTTTCCTGAAGTTGATAATTCTGCCCCTTAATGACCAATTTTGCAAAACATTATACCTAATGGTCTAAACTGAAAAGTACAATGAATCAAGTGTTACAAAACAAGCTTCTAGACATTGGTATGCTAAATTTTCTATATCTTTAAATTCTAAAATTTTATCATTTAAAAAATGATCATTCTTTGTTTCTCAAGATCTCCAAATATAAAATTGTTATTGTAGCCATATATGTTGATGATATTCTGGTTACTAGAAATGAGGATATAGAAATTGGATCATTAAAAGAATTTATTCATGCACAATTTCAAATCAAAGACTCTGGATATGTACATTTTTTTCTTGGATTAGAGTTCAATGAAGTATCCAATGGAATGGTCATCCATCAACATAGATTTCTAATGGATCTTTTACACGCCTATAACATGCTTGACGCTTCAACTGCCATCACTCCTCTTCCTCCAAGGTCTAAATTACTTATTGATATGGAAAATACTTTAGCAGATCCTACTATATATAGGCAGTTAATTGGGAAGTTAAACTCTTTGCTTCACACAAGACTATTTTTGGCTTATTCTGTTCAACATTTAAGCTAATTTAACCAAAAACCTTGTCAAGCACATTATGAAGCAGCTATTCATGTTCTTAAGTACCTTAAAGGAACTTCAACACAAGGGATTCTTTTGAATAATAATACAGAGTTTAATCTAGAAGCCTTCTGTTATTCAGATTGGGCAGCTTGCCCTCTTACCAGAAAGTCTGTGAGTGGCTATTTCATTCTTTTTTGAGGAACACCATTATCATGGAAATCATAGAAGCAAGTTATTGCTTCCCTCTATTCAGTTGAAGCTGAATATAAGTCCATGAGACGAGTTTGCTCTGAATTAGTTTGGTTAAGTAGATTGTTGAATGAATTACAAGTTCCAAATGTCACCCCCATTTCCTTTGAAATGTGACAATCAAGCAACAATATTTATTCCTCAAAACCCAGTTTTTCACGAACGTACCAAGCACATAGAATTTGATCGTCATTTTGTGAGAGAAAAACTTCAAGGAGGACTGATTACTCTCTCAGATGTTTCTAATTAGGAGATGTTTTTACTAAATCACTATCGGGTAAACAACATTCGATAACAGTATCCAAGTTGGGGTTGTCTCCCTACCCTCCAGCTTGAGGGGGGTATTAGAGTTTATATCCACGTGTACATAGTAAGTTAGTTTCTTAAGCTAGTTGTAGTTAGTTAGAAGGTTATTTATATCTTAATCTTCTTTGTAATTGATTCTTAACAGAGTAATGAAATTTATTTCATTTCTTTCGTCTTTCTGATTCTAACAATTTGTTTATCTTTTACGTTGTGTTTAGATTTATTTTCCTCATAAAATATTAACTAGTTGCCTGTTTTAGGAAGTTTTGTCAGTGTAACGATGATTTTAAAACAAATAAATCAAGTTTCAAGATAAAGTGTTGGTGAAGTTAAAATCTGAAACTAAAAATCGAGAAAAAAGCGATTATATATATTTAACTAATGATTAGGCTGTGTGCCAGACATGGCTATTATATAATTATTCAAAACATGCAAAACCGTTAATAATAATAAGAAAATAATTAGTATGTTCATAGCTTAAAATAATTGGTTTATAATGGGTTATATACAGATAATACTTAATAATTTATATATAAAACCTTATAGCTCTAGGTATTTGTATTTACAAATTAAATAATATCAAAATAAATTTCAGTAAAAGTAGGCGTTAATATGAAATATAGTTCTTAATTAAGCGTCCATCGCCCCTAATTTATGAATTATTGAAGAGCATTCTTAAGGGTCGTTTGATAGTTGCTAATTGGGTTAGAGCTGAGTGGATTAGAAGCAAATTGGGTTAAAAGTTCTGACTGTGTCCACATCTGACTGAGTTTATGTTGTTTGATAATTTATCTGATTGACTGTGGTAAATGATGAAAAATGACTGTATTACCCTTCTGATGTGCTAGATAAAATAATTATACAAATACAAACTGTCACATAAAATATAAATAAAACATACATCATTTAAAATCCAATTACAAATTGTCATACAAAATCCAAATACAATTAAAAAACAACATAATAATTTGCATAGATATTTAACGTTCACCATTTAAAAATAGTTGATTAGCATTCTGGTTACGCAAAGTAACCATATATTCAATGGCTTCTGAACCCCATTCTATGTCTTGTACATTTTGGCCCTCACTTCCTCCACCTTGCACGTTTGGATTATCCATATTGTTTTGTTCAAAGTATGTAAATAAGTCATCTTCAATATTGAATTTCCATATAAAATTGTGGACCGCGACACATGAAATGACTATGTCTCTTTGCACTAGAAACGGATAAGGAGCCATTCGTTTTAAGATTGGGAATTTAGCATTCAATACACCATATGCACGTTCAATAAAATTTCTAAGTTGTGCATGAGCATGATTGAAGTTTTCTTTCTTAGTTAAAGCCTTGTTCTTCGAAAATCGGGTAACCGATACCTAGTATTACGGTAGGGAACCATAAATCCACTTGTGTTGGTATATGTGGTGTCACAAATGTAATATTTATCTATAGATCAGTGTCACATTTATTAGATATGTGTGTTGGTTAAAAAGATTATAGTGATTATATAAAGAATATAGCTAATAAAAGTTATAAAAGATTACATACCTGGTGAAGGGAATGAAAATCCAGACATTGGATTAAATGCAACTTCTTTCAAAACTTTTGAATCATTTGCTATGCCCTCCCATCCAGCCCATACAAAGGTGAATATCAAATCAAAATCACAAATTCCTATTACTGTAACGCCCGGTTCCTGGTACGTATTTTAAATAAGGATTTTGCATTTTTACAAAGGGACTCGACGAGTTGGAGGCCCCAAACTCGTCGAGTAGGAATTGGATATGTGGACGCGGGACTTGAAGTCTACCCGACGAGTTGAGGAGCCTCGACTCGACGAGTAGGCCTGCCAGAGTGAAACCCTAATTTTCAGGGTTTGCACCCTATTTCAACACCTTAACTGTAAGTCCCTAAAATTGCTTGATGTATCAATCAGATCCACTTGATGGTGCGGAATCACATGCAAGTGGATGATGCAAGATCAAATGGACTAGAAGAAGAAGAACAACAAGAAGAATCTAGGATGTATTGATTATACGAATGAAGAACACTACATAAGATTCACACACACACACACACTTGCTCTATCTCACTTTCTCTCTCTAGTCAACAATGGCTTCCCTTTTTTATATGGACCACCTTTTCTCTCATCCTCCCCCACACTCGTAATAACCCACTATATATACATATGGGTAAAACCCAAAGCCCAAACCCAATACCCAGACTGAAAATCCATTAGTTTTCAGTCCAAGCTACAATAAAATACAAGAGGGTTTTCAGCCCAATACCGAAAACAATAAATGCTTAGAAAAGCAAAGTATAAACCATATTTTTGACCCAACAATCTCCCCTTTGGTTTATAGCTTTCTTTTCTTATGACCCAACAAACTCCTTCTAGGTTTGTAGCCTGCTTTGCTTGTCAATCTTCAATTTGCACTTGGCTTCAGCGTTAATCTTCAATTTCTTCACAACTTCAAGATGAACATATGAATCTTCTATGTGAATAACTTCATCTTCAACATTTGGGCTTGTCTTCAAAAATTTGACTCTGAACGCACATTGGGTGTGGAGGCCTCTTGAAAAACAACACTTTCAGCTTGAGAATCTTCAGAGAGAATGATAGAGAGACCAATTTTCTGCATCACTTCAGTAGCTTCATAGATAGCAACAAATTGATTGAGGAGGCTTCAATGCAACCTGTCACATAATCTTCAAGTACAGCTTCACCTAGCTTCTGGGGTTGAAAGATTGAATGTTGAAAGAATAATCTTCATTTCTTGTTCCTTCGAATGAACGTTCTTCGACAATCACAAATGAAGTCTTGGCTCAGAAAATCTCGATACAATCTCTATGAGTCTCATCTACATCCGAATTCGCTTTTCAAGACAAAGAAAATTTGAGATAAAAACAAAACTAAAAGAAAACTTAGCACACAATATTTTTGGATTTTTCATATTTTCTGAAAAAATAAAACAGAAATAACACAATTTTTGGATTTTTAAATTTTCTGATTTTTGTTGGATTTTTAAATTTTTAATTCTCCCCTAAATTTGTGCATAGAGGAAAACTATGAACAATTTTAACAAAAACAAAAATAATAGCTAAATTAAAGACTTATTAGGGATCAAAGTTGTCAGGCAATTCAATATCGTTTATGAACACACGCCTGCATGTCTGGATCTGGTCAATCACCGGTATTGTGGTCCACTTAATCACAAAGGATATTTAACAAATTTGACAGATTATAAATGACAAGTCTTTGTGATCTATATTCTTAAATGGACCATTTAGCTGACGACGACCAAGGATATTGTTGTCCACTTAAATTCAGCAGTGAGATCTACAGACAACCTTTTAAATGGTTGAATTTTAGGTGTACTAGAACGTGTTCACCGCTTCCCGACATACCCCGGTAATCAAGAACTTCCAAAGAAATCCTTACTTTAGGTGAGTATTCAATCATTAAGAAAGAATATAGATATAGAGATGCATATGTTGTATCTCAGGTCAGATGTT
Organism: Lactuca virosa; assembly: GCF_052849685.1. Classification (NCBI taxonomy): domain Eukaryota; kingdom Viridiplantae; phylum Streptophyta; class Magnoliopsida; order Asterales; family Asteraceae; genus Lactuca; species Lactuca virosa. Next base: position 26,277,272 of record NC_136428.1, read on the forward strand.
TTCCAATCATGCAGAGGGAACAACATATGACTAAAATAGATAGAGAGGTTGAGAGGTCGAATGTTGCATATGTTGTGTCCTAGGTCGGATCATATGATCACGCAGAGGGGACATCATATGACTAACAGATAGAAATAATTTCTTAGATAAGGATACGCATAGAGATAGAGTTGCATATGTTGCATTCCAGGTCGGATATGTTCCAATCACGCAGAGGAGGCAACATATGACTGACAGATAGAAAGCAAGAAAATAATTTCCTACAGACCTACTTTATTAGAACCCCCAGTCGCCCTATCAGTACCGGAATTAAGTACATAAGTCCATACATCAAGGAAATGTTGAGCCACAGTTCTAAATAATTAACTTTTAGTGTATCTCGTAGGTTCCCATGTTTATCGCACTGCTCAATCTACCCAATCGTCGTATTGTCAGTCCAAATGAAACTATCTAAGTTCATATTGTCTAGTCCTTTCATTTGTCAATCAATGTCTAGTCCTTTTGTATCCTTTGTGCATACCAGCACATTGAACACAAAGTCTAGACAATTCGGCTTTAGTGCATTACACGCATCATAAATTACCCTTTAGCACTATACTTCATATCACTTCCCAAACAATACCTCCAAACCAAAAACTATAAGAACATAAAAGATTGTCTACAAAACGAATCATTTTTAGAGAAGACTCAGGAGTATCGAGAAGAAAACTCAAACCGTAATTCACCAATTGAATTTGCATCCAGAAGGTCTAAGAATAGCACGCATATTTCAATCTCAGAATAGATCCGAAAATTCTTCACATCATTAAGCAGAATACCCATTTGTCATCCTTTCTTTTCTTCCTTTCCCGCAAAAGACACATACTCTCAAACACAGTTATTAAATGTTGTATAGTTGAGAGATGTCCCTCATCATGTGCTTGGAACAGCCACTATCAACAAACTGAAGTCTGACGATATGCCTCCATAGCTGCTCCAGCACAAAGTGCGAGATCAGTTGGTCTTTGGAACACAGTCCATTTTGAAACTGGGTTGACCTTTGTCATCAACGCAAGGTACTCTCTCCGATGACATATCCTGCTTATCACAAACAGAAGATGAAGTAATGTTAGAATCATTAAGTGATTTGGGAGTATGAACCTTTGGAACCCATCTGTAGTCGGGTTTAACCCATTTCTTATTCGATCGGTTGGGTGCCTTATCGCTTGCTTTGGAACTCGAAGTCGATTTTCGAGATGACTTTGACCTAACTGGTCTTGGTTTCACTAGAGCATCTCTTGAATTGGACTTCTTGGCCGACATTCCCTTCTTGTCCTTGGGATTTTGATTCTTGGCCGTGGGAGTTGGATTCTTGCCCTTCTGTGCGTTCCAGTCACCATTGCGTGATTGTGACCTTGAAGGGTTTCTTTTGGAGTATCTCCCTCTCGAGGCTTTCTGACACCCTTGTGCATAGTAGGGAACATATGCATGATTTGGACAATTTTTGGCAATGTGTCCAGGTGTTCCACAGTGAAAACATGTCTTTTTCTTCACGTAGGATTTGTTTCTTCCTGCCCCCGATGGCGTGCTCATGCCTTGTCTCTGATTGTTCCCACAAGCACACTTGCAGCAGGCACTCTGTTTAGCTTGTATTGGTGGCCTTTATTTACCAACAGCAGGTTTGTCAGAAGTAACTGAGTTAGAAGCAACAGATTCATAGTTCAAGGAGTCATTGGTTTGTTCAATAGTGTTCTCTTTGTTCTCATCTTCCACTACTTTACCTGCACATGAAGTAGAATCATCAAAAACGTTCACCGCAACACCCTCAGTTGGCCTGGATTGTTCAGTCTTAACTGAAGCTGGTGCAGGGGGTTGGCCATACTGAAGGTGTGCTTCATTTGCTATTTCCTACTCAGTTAGAGGAGTAGAAGTGTAGTTATCATTGAAAGGAGGTGGAACACTCTGATACCCTAAACCTTATTTTGATTATCCTTAAATTTCAATTGTTTCTCAATCATAGTCTCAACTTTCTCACTTGACACATCAAACTTTTTGAAGTTAAAATCTGCATTTTCAAATTTGTTTTTCAATGTGTCAAGTTCAGCATTCAAACTGGCAAGTTTTCCCTTGATATAATCATAATTTTCACATTTGTTGTTATATTCCTCTTAAAGTTTTCTAAAATCCTTAGTTTTGGCCTCTAGTTGTGTTGTCAAAGGTTTTTAGGCCTTCCTAAGAGTATATCCTTCATATTTCAGGTCCTCATTTTCCCTTTTTAGCAATCATTTTGTTCACGAAGAAACTTAATCGTAGCTTCACAAGATTGAGAACATGAAACTTCTTGACCGGGATTTCTGAAGAACTCATTATTTATCAAAAGTGCCCTTTGACTTGAAACCAAGAAAGTCAACCTTAAAAATCAAGTTTAAAAAGTCAAACTTAAAAGTCAAACTTGAAAGGTCAAACTTAAAAGTCAAACCGAAAAGCTAAACTTGAAAATTTGAAAGTTAAACGAGAAAGTCAAAGTTTACAACCAAGAATCGTTTACAACCGGAAACGATTCACAGTCAAAGCGGTTCACATCCGAAAATACAAGACGTTTACAGCCGAGAATTAGTTTACAGCTGTAAACTAATGAACATATCACAACCGAAAACGCCCAGATTTTTGCAAAAAACACGATTTTCAACTTTTTAGCTCCAAAACTCGACCAAAAAGTCGTGTTTATGAAAAACACGAAGAACAAACCCCCAATATTTTTTCAAAAACTATCTAAAAATGTAAATTCCTTCAAGAAAAAAAATGTATAAACGCTCCAGATCTTGCCAAAGAGATTGATACAATCCAAGCTCTGATACCAAATGTAAGTCCCTAAAATTGCTTGATGTGTCAATCAGATCCACTTGATGGTGTGGATTCCCATGACAGTGGTTGATGCAAGATCAAATAGAGTAGAAGAAGAAGAAGAACAAGATGAATTTAAGATGTATTGATGATATGAATGAAGAACACTACATAAGATTCACACACACACACACACACACACACACACTTGCTCTCTCTCACTTTCTCTCTCTACTCAACAATGGCTTCCCTTTTTGATATGGACCACCTTTTCTCTCATCCTCCCCCACACTCCTAATAACCCACTACATATATACATATGGGTAAAACCCAAAGGCCAAACCCAATACCCTGACCGAAAACCCATTAGTTTTCGGTCCAAGCTACAATAAAATCCAAGAGGGTTTTCGGCCCAAAATCGAAAACAAAAAAATGCTTAGAAAAGCAAAGTATAAACCATATTTTTGACCAAACAATCTCCCCTTGGTTTATATCTTTCTTTTCTTATGACCCAACAAACTCCCTCTAGGTTTGTAGCTTGCGTAGCATGTCAATCTTCAATTTGAGCTTGGCTTCAGCGTTAATCTTCAATTCCTTCACAACTTCAAGATGAACATATAAATCTTCTATGTGAATAAATTCATCTTGAACAGTTGGGCTTGTCTTCAAAAATTTGACTTTGAACGCACATTGGGTGTGGAGGCTTTTGGAAATGATTCTTGAAAAATAGCACTTTCAGCTTGAGAATCTTCAGAGAGAATGATAGAGAGACCGATTTTTATGGATCACTTCTGCAGGTTCATAGATAACAACAAATTTATTGAGGAGGCTTCAATGCAACGTGTCACATATGTTGGGATTTGAGCATTCTAACACTCCTATGGTGTACATGCAACCCTATAAACCTTGGATCTATGTTTTCTCTATTATACAAGCAAATATTAACTATTGCAAGGTTTCATCCTAACTAGCATATTATGAAGCACCTATACTACAAAGTTCTAGTTAGATGACACACCTTTTGATGTAGCTTGATGTCTTCAAGCTTTAAGAGCTTAGCCCCAATAGTGTGGAAGCCTCAAATGGAATCACAAATCACCAAAACACCTTGGAAGAACTTGAGAGAATATGTATGCACACTAAAATCGGCCCACTCTTATTTTCACACACTTGTACCAATCTTGTGAGCCAAGGACCCCTTTATATATTATGGAGGATTAGGGTTACATCCATGTAAACCCTAATACCCATGACCTTTTATTTACATAGGATCCATGGGTTAAAAGCTCCATTGACCATCCATGAAAGCTTAGCCCAACCTAAATGAACTTGGCCCATTCCATATATATAAGAGTCCATATTTAATTAGTTCTTTTTGATCACTTAACTAATTCTAAATTAATTCTTGATCAATACTAATTAAATAATATGATTCCATATTAATATATTAGAACTTATAATATATTAATATAAATCATAAATATATATACTATTCTCAAAAGACTATCCATATAAATTGTGCCGGTGAAGTGCAACCCAAATAGACCATGCCGGGTCGGGTTAAGTACATACCAAATATAGTTATGGACTTAGACATTAATTCAACAGTCTCCCACTTGGATAAGTCTAAAACTATTATTAAGTATGACTTCAAAACCTAACTGGCAATCGTAGCTCTTAAAGCCGTTGTCGAACTCTGACCTTGTCCATTAGATAAGGGATCATATATTCCTCCATTCTAGATATCATATGGACTGAGACATGGATTATAATCATTCTCTTTGTCCATTTGTTTTTTCCCGATTTTCGATTTATGATGACTGACTAATTGAACAAATCAAATCAGTCCTGGCTTGGCCAAGCACTCACATGTGTCATCGCTAAATCATCGAGGGGCCCACAGATATCGCTTTTATCCCGAAGGTAAAAGGAATGGATAAACTTCGACTCATATGGCTTGTTCTACTACTTGTTGAATCATACACAAAGGCACGTTTTATAACATCGAGTTACCAATGCGTTTCCGTGCAATCAATGTATAACGAACTCATAGTAACAACTCATATCTCTAGGTTTTAAGAATATAAGATATTATCGTCTCATGATCACTCGTGATAAAATCCATGAAGTGATTCAAATGAGTGCGGGTTGAATCCAATACTCAGAACTTATGAGCACTCATGAGTGTTGTAGCACCATTTTGTCCACCAACTTCGACCTCTACAAACCAACCCATGACAGTCTTGATTCATATCTACTTCCAACATATGACTGACTGTGGATGGTTTGAATAACTTAGTCATTCAGGAAGAGCGACTTAGTTATTCTGGAAGTCAAAACATGCAAAGTGAAACACAAGAATAAATGAATCAAATATGGTATCAAACCCTATGAATATAAATAAACACTTTTATTTATCACCATACTGATTACTCATTATTCATTGTTTCGGTTTTATCAACTTTATACTTGAATTTAAACACTAGTTGTCCCATGCTCCAAGCATGTACACTATGTTTTTCTTAAACAATAGCTTTGCCATACACCAAGTATGCACTCTATATTTGTCTATGATCCTTACTTTGTGAAATAAACCAATTGAACATAATTTCAATGATTCTAATTTCACACTCCCAAATCCTTATCGAAAAATGTGAGAATTTCAAATTCCTATCATTTATCGAAATCTGTTTAAATTTTAAACTTATATGCACTGACGCTCCTGTAATGAATATGTACAAAGTCACAAAGACTTGTCAACAGTCATTATAAGGTATTCCAATGGAGATCAACTCCATGGAAACTAAGTCTCATATTCAAAGTACATTGCTTTGGACATGCTTCTTGCATTAAGTTTTCTAATCTTACACAGATAACTTCCACCTATGGAGACAACTCCATATTCTCATTTTGACTATCACTTCTGAATAAGAGATGCCTCTTTTCAGAATATGTCAATATGGTCCTTCCAAAATTAGCACTATACTTCCAACTGTCCCTGAGCAACCAATCTTTGGTAAACCTCAGATTGTCCTCGACAATTGCTTAATCATTTTAGTCATATCCAATTCTAGACCTTTTCCCTTCTTAATGCCTCTGGGCATTTGGAAAAATTTAGAAATGAAAAATATTATAGCACATGCAATCGATCCTGTACCCAAAGCAAATGGTACACGATTCATGATGTCTCACATAAAGACATGATTCTAGACCAGTCTTTTGCTACAATATTTTTATTTGCCATGTTTTCAAAATTTGACTATGAAGAGGGATGTCGTAATCATAATCGAATTTTGAGAACGCAATATATAGAATTTCCTTAAGTTGAACCAATCCAATATGAAATTCACATATATATTCTTGACTAAAGATGATTAAGGTCTCAATCTAAGCCTTTAGAACTGAAATGAAGTATATCCTCTCCCTTAATTATAGCAAAACAACTTTTTCAATCCCTGCAGCCTCACGAATTGAAACTTTTGTTTTCTATAATTAACATTGCTAACTTGCAACACTAACAATAATTATCATGCTCCCACTAACTTGATGATTATTAGCATAACACTTATGCTCCCACTAGCTTTGACATGTACTCAGAAATCAGCTGGACTTCTAGAAATCAATACTTTATTGACTTTCTTACCAAAGTTTAGATTTCTGATACGAGATGCTTTGATAAAACTTTATCAAAATCATACACCTTTCCTTAGATAGCATGCATGTGTGTCTAAACAATTTCAGAACTATGAAAAGGGATGCCGTAATCATAGTCTCAATTGTTTAGACCTTTTGCCATCTGCTTCAAATCTACTTGGTGGAAGTGTTTCCTCACCATCATTTTCATGAATCGGAGAGAAACCTTATGACCCTTAGATTTTATGGTGTATGTGTTCTTATCCATGTGAATCGTCAAAACCATAGTCATAAGACAAGGATAATGACAAATCCAAACTCGTATGGACTGAACTTATGCAATCTTAACTTCTTGCCACCTGGCAGTACAGGGCCTGCCATTGCTTCCAAGTTGTTATGCAACCAATTGAGAACTTTCAGAACTCCTATGCAAAGCCAACTTTAACTGGAATGGGCACAAAATATGTCAACACGATAGGTTATAAACCTCAAGTCGTGTGCTAGTGAAGAAGCTCAGGTTTTATTCTTGATTAGTTCTTGAAATTCTTTTTTGGATCTTTAAGACTCCCACTATCCTCTTGACATATAAGACTATCTTGCCAAATATTCAAGAGATAGTGCGGATTCTTTATCAAGACAAACACTTCACACAATTCGCCTTAGTTGGTATTTGTTTTATCCAAAACATCACAACTTACCAATTTCAAATGTACAAGAGTAGGACACTTTTACTCTTACATTTGACAAGTGTTTTAAACCTTTCTTTAAGATATGTCACTCAAGTTACAATCTTGGAGTATGACTCTAAGAATTGTTTTGGAACGAAGTATGACTCATCTTCCTGATCTAACCATTTCAACAATTCATGACTCCTCTTCTTAGTCATAAGAATGCACTAAGATGACCTTTAGAGGACTAATTGTGATATGATTTCTAAATCATTAAGATGATCACAAACATGATACTAAAGTACCCTCCCATCTTTTCAGATTTGAGAAACTTTTATCTTTCTGCCTAATTTGATTCTTCCCATTCGTTCTGCCATACATTGAGACTTTTCCAATGTTTCAGAATTATACTTAAACTTGTAAGTATAACCATATTTACTAAACTTTAGTAAATCAAATAGTCTTAACGAGCTTTGTGGTGGACATGACCAGTGCACAAGAATGTGTACTCGATCCCTTTAGTCCTTCACTTGACTCACACATCCATGTGAACAAGTAATTAGTCTTGATTTTCCAATGCTTGAAAGTTCTCATTCATCATACTATTCAACTTGCATGATTCCAAGTTTCGGTCCAATTGAAACTTGGGTGATGAGGAACTTTCCTGATTTGGTAAATTTAGACACTACCAAAAATGAAAGAATCAAATCCATTTTCTAATATTGCTGTCAGTGGAATCATATAAGCAACAATTTTCCACAAATGCCACTGTAAGGATACTTCAAATAAATAAAATCAAAAATTTCCTTTTATTTTAAAAACTTTGCGGAAAAACTTATCCTTACAATCCATATGAGAACCTTGTTGTTATATATTCCTAAGCAATGTGTCATAACTCCTAAGTAATAGCTTCAAAATTCTGATGAGATCGAAGTCCATCTTCGCGATCAGAAGCAGCATATACTTCCTTTAAGCTTTCTCTCTTTTCTTTGATTCTTATAACATCACCATGTGACTCAGTCACATTATGTAATAAGAATCTCCAAATAGGAGCTTAACAGAGTTAGACAATGGACGTTACCTGAAGTAGAGTCAAACTTATTGACTTTAACATCCTTAGGTAAATTTGGCAGCTTCGCAAACAATGCCCCTTCCTTTGGCAATTTTAACAAATGGACCCTTTGGTAATGGTACTATCTCAGACTTAGCCTTTCTCTTTACCATTTGGTCAACCGGGTTGACTATGGCCAATCCCTTTCCATTGGGAAGAGAATGCTTTTTCTGGATTTCCAGTGTCACCATTGTCACTGTCCATAAAGTTTTTCGTAAGTTGATCTTCTAATCAAATTTGTTTTACTATCGTTCCAAATCATTGCTGATTCAGTAGCACCAAGCAAATAGATATGATCATTAAGGTTCATGTCATAGTCTGTTTCATATTAGTCCCAAAGGAACTCACTATGTGACTTAGAAAGTGATTGAACATCCAACTTTCTCAAGACTCTGACACCCAACTCTCCCGGCTTGTCAATATGTGACTTCATCTCTAAGATGTGATCACACATAGACCTTGCTTGCCATTAGGGATTGAGTGACCTTGAACTTGTGGGTTAGGGAGAATAATTGGAGGAAGTGGAGGAAGACAAGTATGACTTCCATGAGCCAAACTCGGGAAGTCATATTCATTAGGAAAGCTTGGTTTGGCAAGATCATTGTTGTCTAAACCAGACATCAACAATGGGAGAAATTCACGTAAAGTTGATTTAAGTCCTTAATATAACACCCAATATGATATATTAAGGCTAGGACCCAACAAACTATTTTATAACTTGGAAGAGGGATTCCGTAATCCAAGCTATAAAATATTTGAAGGTAGGTGAATGACGATTCACCAATTTCCACCAAGATAAACGAAATCTATTATTAGGTTTTAATTGGTTTTGAAACTCCTAGATTCTTTTAAGATTCATTGAACTTTTCAATGGCATGTTTCAATCTCGAGTGTGCCCTTCAGGTTTTGTAACTGGGATGCCGAGGATCACAAAACAAGGTGTGAAGTAACCATGCAAATATACTTGGTACCCTTAATATTTACCCCTCAATCGATGTGCCACTTAACCACACACGCTCCACCGATGCTATGATAAACATTAAGTTACCCTTTGCCTACCTTGTTAAATCAAGCTAGTGTTCCGGTTAACCACACACGCTCCACTAACTGACTTAAGAAAGTGCAAAGTGTAATTTCATGGGTTAGCACCAAATTCACATTTTCCTAAGTAACTAAGATTGGGAATTTATAAATGTTTAGTTACTTAGTATTTGTCATTAATACTTTTAATGAAGGGAGAATTATAGTCCTTGTCCTACCCGTTCGGCTAACGACCCTCCACCGGTCAAGGAAGCGGTGGGTGAGAGTGGACACCCATTAAACTGTCATTTTATAAGCAGTAACCTTATACCCCCGTTATAGACCGGCTTCGTGAATGAGGCCTACTAATGGTAAGACGACTTGCTCTTATACATATATATAAATATTATTAACTTATAATATTATAAAGTATAAGGGTTGAATTTTAACTTTTAAAATTCTAAGGGCTTAACTTGGAATTAAAGTATTCATGGGAAAACTTTACAAATTCCAAAACTTGAGGGCAAGTTTTTGAAAGTATTAAAAAATTTTCATTTCATAACTTATGAGTTTAATGGTTCATTAAAATGAAGACTCTTCATTTTTTATGTAACCTCTTATTCTTTAATAACACTTTTAAAGAAGTGACTCTTAAACATCCATAACTTGAGGACAAGTTATGGAGTCATAATACTATTTAATGAAAAAGACTCTTCATTTTTTTTTCATTAATCTAAACTAACTCATAAATCAAGGAAACACAAAAAAAATAACTTTTGGATTCCATAACTTATGGAGTTTAATGTTTTGTTTTATGATGAAACTTTTCATGTTCCATAACTTAAGAACAAGTTATGGAATTCTTTAAAACATTAAGACCAAGTTTTGTAACTCCATAAAATATTTTGAATCAATTTTTTTTAAACCTTTTCATATCCATAACTTATGGAGGTTTCAAAAAACTCTTTAGATCAAACTTTTAAAACTAATAAAATAATCATATCATTTTATCTTTTACTAAATTTGACCTAATTCAACTCATATAGCAAATATTCAAATTTTACAAATAATTAGTTTTTCACAAAAACAAGTAATTATCTTAAAATTTGACAAACGTCATGTTTTTTTTTTCCTTTTTTTTCAACTTTGAAAATAAAACATTTGCATCAATATAACAGAAAACAACCCATGGCTCTGATACCACTGTTGGGATTTGAGCATTCTAACACTCCTATGGTGTACATGCAACCCTATAAACCTTGGATCTATGTTTTCTCTATTATACATGCAAATATTAACTATTCCAAGGTTTCATCCTAACTAGCATATTATGAAGCACCTATACTACAAAGTTCTAGTTAGATGACATACCTTTTGATGTATCTTGATGTCTTCAAGCTTTAAGAGCTTAGCCCCAATAGTGTGGAAGACTCAAATGGAATCACAAATCACCAAAACACCTTGGAAGAACTTGAAAGAATATGTATGCACACTAAAATCGGCCCACTCTTATTTTCACACACTTGTACCAATTTTGTGAGCCAAGGATCCCTTTATATATTATGGAGGGTTAGGGTTACATCCATGTAAACCCTAATACCCATGACCTTTCATTTACATAGGATCAATGGGTTAAAAGCTCCATGGACCATCCATGAAAGCTTAGCCCAACCTAAATGAACTTGGCCCATTCCATATATATAAGAGTCCATATTTAATTAGTTCTTTTTGATCACTTAATTAATTCTAAATTAATTCTTGATCAATACTAATTAAATAATATGATTCCATATTAATATATTAGAACTTATAATATAGTAATATAAATCATAAATATATTATTCTCAAAAGACTATCCATATAAATTGTGCCGGTGAAGTGCAACCCAAATGGATCATGCCGGGTCGGGTCAAGTACATACCAAATATAGTTATGGACTTAGACATTAATCCAACAACATAATCTTCAAGTATATCTTCACCTTGCTTCTGGGGTTGAAAGATTGAATGTTGAAAGAATAATCTTCATTTCTTGTTCCTTCGAATGAACGTTCTTCGACAATTACGGATGAAGCCTTGGCTCAGAAAATCACGATACAGTCTCCATGAGTCTCATCTACATCTGAATTTGCTTTTCAAGACAAAGAAAATTTGAGATAAAAACAAAACTAAAGGAAAACATAGCACACAATATTTTTGGAATTTTCATATTTTCTGAAAAAGTAAAACAGACACAAAAATATTTTGGATTTTTGATTTTTCTGAAAAAGAAATAAAACAGAAATAACACTATTTTTGGATTTTGAAATTTTATGATTTTTGTTTAATTTTTAAATTTTTTATTATCCCCCTAAATTTGTGCATAGAGGAAAACTATGAACATTAACACCCCCACTATGGCTTCCCTCATCGCCTCCCTTAGTCCAGAAAACCCTAACTCGAAACTTTAACCATTTTGAGTGTTCTTGAGTCATTTTTGTGTATTTTTTGTGGTTTTGAAGCTTGAAAAAGGAGAAGAAGCTTGGGAGTTCAAGAGGAAGCAAGTAGATCTAGAGGTTGTGTTCCATTTCCAGCTCTTTTGAGGTATAAAGTCTATACCTTGACTATTCATTTGCTAGATCCCTTCATGGAGTAGGTTAGGGCTGTAAGGAACCATTTTTGGAACCATTAATGGATGCAAGCATGTTTGGGTTTAAGACTTCAGATCTAGAACCTTTGAGGGACTTCATGGCATAAAGGTGCCAAATTTATGGCCATGTGAGTCCCATGCATCCAAGGACCACTTTTTAGGGCTTTTTGAGCTAAATAGCTCATACATGAACGTAAAGTTTGTAACTGTATGTGTTATATCGACCCTAGGAGTGCAGATCTATGTTTTGGATGCATTAAGCCCGAATGAAATCGGTTTTATGGATTTGGGTCATGGGGGACTCGACGAGTCACTCTTAGGACTCGGCGAGTCGGGTCTTGGTTCCCCAACCTTCTCTGTTACTTAGCAAAATTATTGAGTCTTGAAGATAACTCAGCCAGTCATATGTGTTTTGGACTTAAAGGTCAATAACTCAACAAGTCCAAGGACGAACTCATCCAGTCAGTAAGCAAATGTCCCAACTGTATGAAGGAAAACTTGACGAGTTCAAATGGAAAGTCCCGATTCTGTTATAAGGAGAAACTCGGCGAGTTAAAGGGTAACTCAACGAGTCAGGTCGCGAATTCGAGATTCTATGAATTATGGAACTCGACGAGTTGATGGACCAACTCGGCGAGTTGAGTCAACCAGGATGTTGACTTTGACCAGAGCATTGACTTTGACTTTGACTTTGAGTGGGCCATTATCCAAGGTTGACCCTTAAAGGGGGTTATGAATATGAAAGAGTAACCGAGGGAGACAGTTATGTGTAGGAGGTTGAGGAGGGTTGATCCCAGCACCGAGGACAATTCATTTGTTGCACGACATTGAGGTGAGTTACCTTCTAGTAGAAATGGGTCTACGGCCACAATGTCGACGCACTAGTAGGAGTTTTTTGATTAGATGATTGTCTTTTTGATAATTATCTAAGTTTTCTACTACCTGATATGTTTTATGTGCTAGCATGATATGATGTTATGTGATAGTGGTAGTAGGGGAATAGTCCCCATGTCACGGCCGTAAGGGCTGAAGGGTAGGACAGGCAACCCAGAATTGCATGGCAATATGCTTATGCTTGATATTATATAGTAGTGGTAGGGGTGAAATAGTCCCCGTGGCCGGTTGAGATAAACCGGAGGGCAAGTCGGGCACCCCAGAATGGCCTGGCAGGGTAGGTCGAGCACCCCATAATGGCTTGACATGGGTAGGTCAGGCACCCCAGAATTGTCTGGCAGTATGTTTGTTATATGGTATGAGGTATGATGGGGGAACTCACTAAGCTTTGTGCTTATAGTTTACAGTTTTTTTTCAGTTCCTTCTTTTTTCAAGGGAAAGGAGTCGACACGGTAGCAGCGCATCACAACACTATCTTCCGCACTATGATGTTCTTGGGAATGTACTCTGACCGTGTTATTTGATTATGACATGCTTTTTGAGAATTATGATCCATGGATTTGATGATATGAATTAACTTAATGAGGTTTTCTCTAAAATGTTTTATGAATCGTTATACTAAAATGAAATTTTTGGTCTTGAATTTTGGGATGTTACAAGTTGGTATCAGAGCCTTGGTTTGAGGGATTCGGACACACCTTCGGGGGCGTCTGAACTCAAATTGAGGGTTTGAAAGATTTTTACAAGAAAATAATTTTCTAAGTTTTTAACTAAAAGGTTTTAAGAAAGAACAAAGTGTGTGATGCGTGCAACCGGCTGAGCTCAAGTAAGTTTTCCCCAAGATACCCATACATGTTGTTATGATATATGATATGATTATGAGAATTGCATGCTAGATTAGGGCTACGGATCTAGGAAGGATGCCTTACGTGCCTGCTTTATGTGTATGAGAATTGCATGCTAGATTGGGGCTAAAGATCTAGGAAGATACCTTATGTGCCTGTTATATGTGCTTATTGAGTTCCATGCTAGAACTGATTAGTCAGTAATATGATGACCTGGATAGGATACGCTTGGTATGGTTACTCAATGCTCGAATGTTGCTTGCTTTGTGCTTTTAGGAGTTCTAGTTATCTTTAACTAACTAGTAAACGAATGTGTTAAGTTACATATTGCAAGGACTAAATAATTTCAGAAGGTTAGGTCTAGCCCTATTGCGCAACTCGAGTCCAACCGTTGTAGGGTAGGAACTCTCATTCGAAGAGTTATTTGGTCTTAGTGATATCTAATGGTATTCGCAAGCTAGTTGGGTAAAGGTAGCAGGAATTCCTTATGCAGCTGATGGCGGAGAGTAGGTCGGGGAGTTAACATAGGGTAAGCCTAGGACGAGATCAGTGCAGCGAACAGTGGAAGGGACTTGGTGAAGTCAAGGCAATCCCTGAGGAAAGTACAGATAGATGTGGAAGGTACTATGGGCCCGTACTACTGAAAGCAGAGGATCCGTACTCGAGTCAAGGATGGCTGAGATAGAACCAGGAAACTTGCAGTATGTGAGACCTCTCAAGGTTATGTATGACCCTGACAATTATGTGTTTTGTTTCAGAATGGTGGTGATTACGCGTCACAGATGGGGAGGTTCAGGGTCAGGATCAGGTTCAGGATCAGGTGTCGAGCCAATCGATGAGGGACTACGTGAGTTCATTGCTTCTGAGATCACGAGAGGCATCCTTGAGTCGACCCTAGTGATTTCCAGGTCGATCAAGGAAGGGATTATCGAGCCGATGGAGGATCGCCTCAGGGGCGTTTCGGGGTGACATGGTGGCCACTCAATTAGGGAAACGCATACTCTCCTTCAAGGACTTCAGGGGATGTGCTGCGCCAGATTTCCACGGGGTGAAGGACTCCATTGTTGCCAGGAGGTGGATTACATACATGGAGTCTGCTCAGTTAACGAGCTTCTGCCCTGAGGGGTCGAAGTTCTGGTATGTTGCAGGTTGTTTGAGGGACCGAGCTCGAGATTGGTTGGAGGCGGTCAGCGATTCTTTGGGAGCCCCAGCCATTAAGGCTATGACTTGGTCAAATTTTGTGACCAGGTTTAGGGCTGAGTTTGCGCCGGCTGTGGAGCTTCAGCAGCTGGCCAGGGAGTTTATGGATATAAGGCAGACGACAGAGTCAGTGGCGGAGATTACCACCAAGTTCAGGAAGAGGGCCTTACTGGTACCTCAATATGCAGGGGATGAGGAGATGCGGAAGACCCGTTATCACGACATGTTGAGAGCTGACATTCGGAAACATGTCAGCTACTCGGCATGCCCAACTGAAGGGTCCAGTTAATGGTTTGGTCTAGGCTTTCATTGTATTTTGTTCAGTATGAGTCTGTAATACATTTTGTGGGTTGTAATGTGTTTACGGTCAGGATAGGAGTTTACGGCCGTAAACACGTTTACGGCCGTAAACCCAGTTTGCGGTCCTGTCTAGTATATATAGTGGAGATGTAGGTCTATGTGTGGTTGTTGATGCCATTGAGTTTACAGATCGTTCCATCGAGTTGTACCTGACGTTTTTCTGAATATAAACGTGTGCAAGCTCGATTTCTTTTCTACTTCTTCTTCTATTGTGATTCTTTGTTGCTTGATCATTGGTAAAGATCCTTTTCAGGACCTTACAATTGGTATCAGAGCAGGAACCGGTGTCAAAGCTTCATTCAATCGAGATTTGGGCTGCTTAATCTGACATTCTTATCGTTTGAGATTGGTTTTCGTGTTTTCGTGGTTAAAGGAACTAAATCTATTGCAAAAACGTGTTTTTGAAGACCTTCTGGGAGTTTACTGCCAACCGTAAACCCTGTTTACGGTTGTAAACTCAAGATCTTGAACAACCGTAAACTGTTAATCTTCAACAACCGTAAACTAAGCTTCATTAACCGTAAACGCTTAAACCGTAAACGTACAAACCGTAAACAGCTCAACCGTAAACTCAGTTTACGGTCGTAAACAGCTCAACCGTAAACCCAGTTTACGGTCGTAAACAGCCCAACCGTAAACCAAGTTTACGGTTCTAAACTCTTCAACCGTAAACACAGTTTACGGTCGTAATCTCATCAACATCAACCGTAAACACTTTTGTGACTTTAATTTACTTTAATTTCAAATGGAATCTGAAAGTCAAAATCATTTTCACGAACTTGATACTGTCATGGGCACTACTACGCGTATTCCAATATTAATGTCTGGAGATGGTTTTCCTGAGTGGAAGTACAGAATTGAAAAATACATTAAAATGAAGGATTTCAAAGTCTGGAGAAGCATTCTTAGAGGCCCTGTTAGAATCACTATGACAGTCGGAGGCCAAGTGATTGACAAGGCTGTTGAAAACTACACTGATGAGGAGTTTGAGAAAGTTGAAGAGCAGGAAAGGGCTTTAGCCACTCTAACCATGGCATTATCTACTGATATTGCTCAAGGTTTCCGAGAGTATACTTCAGCTAAGGATTTATGGGAAGCCCTAATTGAGGTATATGAGGGCAAGGAAGATATGAAGGAGAGTCGCCAGGACATGTTGAGACAAAAGTTCAATATGTTCAACTACATTCCCGGAGAGACTCTTGAGGCTCAGCTGCAGCGGTTCAAAATTCTCACCACTGACATGAACATATCTGGGATTTTCTTGACCAAGTCAGAGATCAACAAGAAGCTTCTGAATGCTCTTCCCAGATCATGGGACATGAATGTTGCTGTGATTAAGAAGACCAAGGATCTAAATCGCCTCACTCTTGCTGAAATCATGGCGATCATCAAAGCTTGTGATATTGATGACAAACAGAGAGAAATAAACCATGTGAACTCGTACTCTACTGCAAATCTTGGAATCTCATCCAATAATGCTCTCTCCTCAATCATGTCTTCCTCAGGTCAAGCTTTTGCTGCTCAACAACCTCAGATTCAGACCTTTGCTGCTGCATCATCCATTCCTTATTCTCAAAGCCAGCCATTTGTCACTCTACAAGTTGTTCCCCCTCCAAATGTGCCAGTTGTAGCCTCTTCCTCAAACACGAAAGACACTGATGATAATCTGGCTCTAGCCACTGGGCTTGTTAATTGCTACAATGCCTTTGTAGCTGGAGAGCTTCCACCTCAGCTGTCATTTGTTGACCTGGATCATATTCATCCAGAAGACGTGGAAGAGATGGACATTACATGGCACATTACTATGGATGTTTTCAGTTCCAAGCAGTTTGCTAAGAAGACAGGGAAGAACAACTGGGGCATGAATGCAGACAAGAAGGTGGGATTCAACAAGGGCATGCTGCGATGTTTCGACTGTCACGATCCGGGTCACTTTGCTCGTAAGTGTCCAAAACCAGATCGTAGGACGAACAACAACAAAACGATGATTGCAGTGGGAAACAACCGTGCAGGTGCTGCGCTTAATGGTGAGACTGCTATGGTCGCTCAGTCCTTTGACTGGGAGGACCAGATGCAGGCTTTGAATATTTCAGGGCTAGAAAATGCTCACCTAGCTCAGATTGATAATGCTTCCTTGAAGAATGATGCAGCTGATCCCGAAGCAGAAATGATGGAGCTGCAGTTTGCTCTGATGGTGTCTTCTACTTCCGAGCCCAAGAAAAGTGAGGTAAATCTGTTGGATAAGGTGTCTAAGTCCATAACTTATTTGGTATATACTTGACCCGACCCGGCATGGTCCATTTGGGTTGCACTTCACCCGAACTATTTATATGGATAACATTATGAGAAGAGTATATTTGCGGCCTACTAATATATTATAAGTTATAATATATTAATATGAAATTGTATTATTTAATTAGTATTGATCTTAAATTAATTATGAATTAATTTAGTGATCATAAGGTAACTAATTAATGGGCTATTGTACTTATATAGTGTGGGCTAACACTCATAAGGAAATGGGCTAAGCTTGAATGGGAGTCTATGGATGATCCATGAAGATTTTAACCCATGGATCCTTGGAATAGGAAAAGACATGGGTTATTAGGGTTTGCATGGTTCATAACCTTAATCATCTACATTATATAAAGAGGCTTATGGTGCTTGAAAAGACACTATGTGTGTGTGCATAAGGTGTGACCGATTTCTAGAGTATTAGAGTGCTCTCTCATAAGTTTTCCAAGTTTGTGGTGATTTGTGATTTCCATTTGAGGCATTCACATTATTGGTGCTTGGCTCTCAAACTCCCAGGAATCAACTCACTAACAAAGGTATGTAATTCTTCTAGTATCTTTTGTGTTTAAAAGTACCCCATGTATGCTATATAGGTTATGAACCTTGGAAAATTATTTTGCATGTATTTTAGACAAACATAGATCCAAGGTTTCTAGGGTTGCATGAACACCTTAGGAGTGTTAGTTTGCTCAAAACCCAACAGTGGTATCAGAGCCTAGGCTTGTTTGTTTGATACTTGTTGCAAACTTGTTGAAAAACTCAAGTTTTCTGCATTCTGCAGCATGAACTCGCCGAGTCCATGGGGGGACTCACCGAGTCCATGAGTAAATTCATCCTACTCGTCGAGTAGGTTCGTGCACTCAACGAGTAGAAGCCTCAGAATGCAGATTTTCGAGTTTTGCTGCTGGAAATGGACTAGAAACATTACCCTAAACTATTTTGGTGTTATAAAACCTGTTTTAGATGGTGTAATGTTTATGCTAATCCATTTACAATGGCTTATATCAAAATTGCATGATGATATGTGTTCATATGTTCTTGGAATTTTTGATATGATGTTCATGTTCTTATGAATTATTGTTACATCATAGGAATTATTTGCTAAATTGTTTATTGATAATTCTTGATCATTTATGTGTTTTAATGGAGTCCATAATTTGTCCTCAAGTTATGGATTTCCAAAGGTCACTTTCATTTATGCACACTTAAAACACATAAGTTACATGAAAATGAAGAGTCTTCATTTTGTGAACCTTTAATTCATAAGTTATGAAATGAAAAGTTTTGAATAGTTTCAAAACTTTTCCTCAAGTTTTGGAATTTGTAAAGTTACACACACTTTAATATACTTTAATTCCAAACCCTTAGAGTTTTAAAAGTTAAAATTCAACCCTTATACTATTTATAACATTAATGGTTAATTATTATATATATGTATAAGATTAAGTCGTTTTACCGTTAGTAGGCCTCATTCACGAAGCCGGTCTATAAGGGGGGTATAAGGTTGTTGCCTATAAAATGGCAACTTAATGGGTGTCCATTCTCACCCACCGCTTCCTTGATCGGTGGAGGGTCCTTAGCCGAACGGGTAGGACAATGACTTTAAATTCTCATTAAAAGTATAATGAATATTATAAAGTAACTAAACCTTTAATAAATTCCCAATCTTAGTTACTTTAGGAAAATGTGAATATGGTGCTAACCCATGAAATTCACACTTTGTACCTTACCAAGTCGTTGGTGGAGCGTGTGTGGTTAACCGGCACACTAACTTGGACTAGTAAGGATCACGAAGGGTGACTTAATGTTTATCATAGATCGGTGGAGCGTGTGTGGTTAACCGGCACATTGATTAGGTGATAATATTAAGGGTACCAAGTGAATTTGCATGGTTATTCACACCTTGTTTTCTGATCCTCGGCATCCCAGTCACAAAACTTGAAGGGCACAATCGAGATTGAAACATGCCATTGAAAAGTTCAATGAATCTCAAAAGAATCTAGGAATTTCAAAACCAATTAAACCTAATAATTTATTTCGTTTTCATGGTGGAAATTGGTGAATCGTCATTCACCTACCTTCAAATATGTTATAGCTTAGATTACGGCATCCCTCTTCTAAGTTATAATATATTGTGTTGGATCCTAGCCTTAATATTACATTTGGGTGTATTATTAAGGATTCGATATATCTAATCTAAACTTGTTTTCTTCTTTTCAGATGTCTTCCAACAACAATGCTTCGGGCTCTAACCCTACTGGCTCCTTTTCCCTCATGAACCTTTGTGGGAGAGTCATCTTTGATGGTTCCAACTTCATGGATTGGATCTGGAACGTCAGGATGGTCACTCGTTACGAGGACAAGGAATATGTCCTCGATAAGGAGCTAAAGGAGCTTGATGAGTCCACTGCTACTCCTGAGGAGGTCGCTGAGTACTAGGCACATGAAAGAGATACCACCAAGGTGGCATGCATCATGATGGACACCATGACAGCTGAACTCCAAAAGTCCTATGAGGACTATTACCCTTTTGAGATGCATCAGGATCTGATGGAAAGGTACCATCAGAGTGCTCTTCAAGAGCGGTATGAAATAATCTCCTCCATGATCACTACCCGTATGAAGGATAGCGAACCAATCACGAGCCACATGCAGAAAATGCAAAGGTATGTGGACCGTCTAATGAAACTGAATGTGAACTTCCCTGAGGAGTTGGCAATTGATATCATTTTGCACTCCTTGCACTCGTGTTATGATCAATTTCGTATGACATACCACATGAACAAGGTGTTGGATAAGGTGTCTAAGTCCATAACTTATTTGGTATATACTTGACCCGACCCGGCATGGTCCATTTGGGTTGCACGTCACCCGAACTATATATGGATAACATTATGAGAAGAGTATATTTGCGGCCTACTAATATATTATAAGTTATAATATATTAATATGAAATTGTATTATTTAATTAGTATTGATCTTAAATTAATTATGAATTAATTTAGTGATCATAAGGTGACTAATTAAATAATGGGCTATTGTACTTATATAGTGTGGGCTAACACTCATTAGGCAATGGGCTAAGCTTAAATGGGAGTCCATGGATGATCCATGGAGCTTTTAACCCATGGATCCTTGGAATAGGAAAAGACATGGGTTATTAGGGTTTGCATGGTTCATAACCCTAATCATCTACACTATATAAAGAGGCTTATGGTGCTTGAAAAGACACTATGTGTGTGTGCATAAGGTGTGACCGATTTCTAGAGTATTAGAGTGCTCTCTCATAAGTTTTCCAAGTTTGTGGTGATTTGTGATTTCCATTTGAGGCATTCACATTATTGGTGCTTGGCTCTCAAACTCCCAAGGAATCAACTCACTAACAAAGGTATGTAATTCTTCTAGTATCTTTTGTGTTTAAAAGTACCCCATGTATGCTAAATAGGTTATGAACCTTGGAAAATTATTTTGCATGTATTTTAGACAAACATAGATCCAAGGTTTCTAGGGTTGCATGAACACCTTAGGAGTGTTAGTTTGCTCAAAACCCAACAAAATCTACCATCTTGTTCTCAGGCTTGTAATGAATATGTTAAACTTCTTCATGATGAAATTCAATTATTACGTAGAGAAGTAGAGGACCTTAGATATGAGGGCTATCAGCTTAGGAAAGGACAGAAACCCCTTAAGGCCCAGTTAGAGACAAAAATAAAGGACTTTAAGAGAATTCAAACAGAATACAGTGAAAAATGTGAGCTTTATGATTATGTTAAAAGACAGAATGATGAGCTAATTACCGAGCTTGATACATTAAAAAGACAATTTGAAACTGCAAATTTTGATTTTAGAAAATTTGATGGATCAAGCGAGGTAGTCGCCAACATGATTGATCACTGCATGCAGTTTAAACGAAACAAACAAAAGGGTCTGGGATATGATAGTGTACCTCCTCCTTATAATCATACATATCAGTATCAACCCCTATCCAAGGATGAGATTGCCAACGAATCATTTATGGTTTATGGCAAGCCATCTGGTTTCGTTTCAGGATGATTTATTAATGTTGAAAGTACTAACATTTCTACTTCCCCTGCAGATCAACCATTAGATCAGGCAAAGCGTGAAGCTGGAGAATCTGTTTCTGTTTCTGTTTCTAATTCTGATATTTCTATTTCAAATAAAAATGTTTGTGTTTCTGATGTTAAGATTGATAATGTTTCATGTGATGTTTCCACATCTGCTACTGTTGAACTTAATTTCTTTGATATGTTTGATGAATTGTTTCGTAATTCTGATGCTTGTGATTCTCATGAAAACCCATCAATTTGACAAGTCACACCATCTGAGGCACCCTCACTTATCTCACAACCTATTTCTCATGCATGTTCTTCTGAGAAGAGTAAGAGTGTCTGTCAAGAAAATAAATCTGGGAAATGTAGTACAAGTTCAAATAATAAACATATTTGTTTTAATTGTGGTGTTGGTGGTCATATAGCTAGGAATTGTCAAAATAGGATCTTTCTGAACAATATGTCACCAAGAGGAGAGAACGAATCTCGAGGAAGGTCTTTAATTAGAAAATCCTCAAGAACTCGTTCTCGAAATGATGATTGGAAAGATGATTGAAGCAGAAAAAGGGTTGTTTTTCAAAATAATAAAAAGGTTTTTACTAACAAAGCTCAAAATAGTTTGCCAAAACCGAACAAGGCTCCGCCAAGATCGGTTTCGTCAAAAAGCAATTCTGGATCTTCAACCACTTCTGGTAGAACATCCAGAGGATCAGTGCAAACTCATAAGAAACCTATTTCAAAACCACCTGATAATGTTGTAAAACCTAAATATCATGGGATGCCCAAATCAATTTCCAATCCATCATTACCATCCTCTGAAGTGATTAGGAATGAGGATCCTAATTTGAAAACATTAAAGGATAAACCAGAGAAAGCGAAAAGGAAACCCAGGACAGTGATGACCTGGGTTCACAAATCTAAATGATCCCGCTCATTTTGCAGGGACAGTTGCGGAGGAATGTCGTTCGTCCTTGGTACGTCGACAGCGGCTACTCCCGACATATGACAGGAGACATCTCTCAATTGAGCGACATTCAATCTTTTAATGGGGGGTATGTTTCCTTCACGGGCGGAGATAGTGGCAAGATCACTCAGAGAGGAACCGTTACAAATGGAGTGCTAAGCTTTGAAAATGTCAACTTTGCTCCCGAGTTAAAGCAAAGCTTATTGAGTGTTTCCCAAATTTGCGACAAAGGCTATTCTACCCATTTTACCGATAAAGAATGCATGATTCTCAAGCCAGGCATTGTTATCCCGGAAGAGTGGATTCTCGTCAAATCAAAGCGGGATGGGAATGCTTACATTATTGACATGAACAGTAACATACCTGAACAAGTCACTTGCCTATTTTCAAAAGTCTCCGAACAAAACGCAATGTTGTGGCACCGACGACTCGGCCATGCTAACGCGAAAAACCTGAATCACCTTGCTAAGAATGAGATGGTCCGAGGCTTACCTGTCAGAGACTTTATTACATTTGAGAAGTGTGTGTCCTGTGCCCAAGGAAAACATCATAGAAAACCACACCTGCCTAAGCAAGTCAACTCAATCAATCAGGTGCTCCAATTATTGCATATGGACTTATTTGGTCCGGTGAACGTCCTGAGCATCAACAGAAGCTCGTACTTTCTAGTCGTGATCGATGATTTCTCTCGTTTTACGTGGGTCTTTTTCTTATCCAACAAAGTGGGGGTTGCTGATCTGATAAAGAAGTTCATTGTGGTGATTGAGAATCAAACCAACAACCAGGTGAAGGCGCTTTGTACTGACAATGGAACTGAGATCAAGAATGAGGTTCTTGACCATTTTTGCGCAGAAAAGGGGATCGTGCGTCAATACAGCTCTGCTCACACACCTCAACAAAATGGCGTTGCTGAAAGGAGAAATAGAACTTTAAAAGACGCTGAAAGGACAATGCTTTGTGATTCAAAATTACCTGTTTTCTTTTGGGCTGAGGCGATTAATACTGCTTGCTACGTGCAGAATCGTGTTCTAATCAATAAAGCTCAGATGAAGACACCGTACAAGATTCTCTATGGACACAAGCCTTCAGTCAGCCATTTCCGTGTATTTGGCTGCCCTTGCACCCTTCTTCACCTGGAATCCAACCCTAAATTCAATGCCAAAGGCGATGATTGTTACTTTATAGGATATGATGCGCGCACCGCATATAGGGTTTACAACAAGAACACTAAGCAGATTGTCGAATCCTATGACGTGCGCTGGTTGGAGGAGAATGAAACAGACGCTCGAGTGGGTCCTGACTGGTTATTTGATTACACATCGCTTTTCAAATCCTTAAATGTATCTTCAGATGGCTCAAATGGATCCTCTTCTGGTTCGAATATTGTTTCTGAAGACGAAGACGAAGAAGTTGTTTACAGAGCTCCAACGGTTGAGCGGGAGTCCTCTGCTCCATCTGAGGGGGAGTCCTCTGCTCCACCTAAGGGGGAGTCATCTGATCGACTTGATAGTCCAGAGTCTAAAGTTCAAGATGGAACTCCTGATGCTGATGCTACACCTCTTACCCCTATTGAAAGAGAGTTCATATCTAGAGATGCTTCCGTTGTCAATCCAACTTTTATGAAACTACTCTTTCCTGAAGAAATTGCTAATGAGTTTGTAGCAGATTCATCCAATGTGGATCAATCAGCAAATGATGGAGGCTTCAACATTCACACTCTTCCTGTTTCACTCCATGGTATCAGCCAAGACATACCTTCAAGAATTCAACGCGATCATCCGATCGATAACGTCATTGGCCAGCTGGGTGACGGAGTTAAAACTAGAAGTCAGAGTGGAGATGGCAATACATGTCTCTATTCTTGCTTTATATCTCAAATAGAGCCCAAGAACGTTGACATGGCTTTAAATGAGCCCAGCTGGGTAGATGCAATGCATGAAGAGCTAAATCAGTTTGAAAAGCTCAGGGTTTGGAAGTTGGTTGAGTTACCGAAGGGCAAAAGGTATCTTGACACGCGTTGGGTCTATCGTAACAAGCAATACGATTCTGGTGTAATAGTGTGCAATAAAGCAAGGTTGGTGGTTCGCGGGTTTCGACAAGTTGAGGGTCTTTATTATACTGAGGTTTATGCTCCCATGGCTCGATTGGAGGCTATTCCTATCTTTCTCGCATATGCTTCCTATATGAACTTCACGGTCTACCAAATGGATGTCAAGACTGCCTTCTTGTATGGCAAGGTGAAGGAAGAAATCTATGTTGATCAACCCCCTGGGTTCGTTAACTCAAAGTTTCCTAATCATGTCTACAAGTTGGACAAGGCATTGTATGGGTTACATCAAGCTCCTCGAGCATGGTATGCGACTCTAACAAAGCATTTGCTCGAGCATGGATACTCTCGCGACACTATTGATCAAACTTTATTCATCAAGCATGTTGGTAATGATCAGATACTAGTCCAGATCTACGTTGACGACATTATCTTCGGGTCTACCAGTCCACAGCTTTGCAAAGAGTTTGAAGGCGTGATGAAAAAGCGGTTTGAGATCAGTTCACTGGGTGAAATAACGATGTTTCTAGGGCTTCAGGTGAAACAAAATTCAACCGGAATCCTGCTACATCAAGCCAAGTATGTGGAGGATATTCTTGAGAAGTTCAGGTTTGAAGACGCAAAACCTGCATTGACACCAATGGCTGAAAGACCCCTGCTGAATCCAGATATTGATGGCGAATCCGTAGATCAGACACACTACAGATCGATGATCGGATCGTTGATTTATCTTACTGTAAGTCGTCCCGACATCATGTTTGCAGTTTGTCAATGCGCTCGCTATCAGGCTAATCCTAAACTTTCACATCTTATGGGTGTCAAAAGGATTTTTCGGTATATCAAAGGCAGCCCAAAATTGGGTCTTTTGTATCCGAAGAATTCTGAATTTGATTTATATGCTTTTGCTGACAGTAATTATGGAGGCTGTGAGCTTGACAGGAAATCTACTTCAGGAGGGTGCCAATTCCTTGGTGATAGGCTGGTGTCGTGGCAGTGCAAGAAACAGCATACTGTCCCTACCTCAACAGCAAAAGCGGAATACGTTGCTGCATCTGCCTGCTGTTCTCAAGTTATCTGGATCCAACATCAGCTGTTGGACTACGGTTTGAATTATCTAGAAACCCCAATTCACTATGATAAAGAGGCCGCAATTCAGATTACTAAAAATCCTGTCCAACATTCCAAAACCAAGCATATTGATATCAAAATTCATTTTATCAGAGATTGTTACGAGCGCTCGCTCATCCGGCTAGAACAGGTTCCCACTGCCAATAATATGGCGGATCTGTTCACCAAGCCTTTTAACAAAGCTCGATTCGATGTGCTTGTGGGATTTTTGAAAATGATTCGTTTTGAGGATTAAATTTTTTTTGTTATTGATTAGGTTAGGTTAAATTTGTGCATTTTAGTGATTTCATTCTCACCCATGCACAAATTTAGGGGGAGAAATAAACAAAAACCAAACAAAAATTGAAAATTTAAAAAATCCAAAAACATCTTGTTTCTGTTTTTTTTTTTTCAGAAAACAATCAAAAATCCAAAAACATTAAAAAATTCAGAAAAATCAAAAATATTGTCGCTTACAGTTTTGCTTGTTGATGTTTTGGGAAGTGATATAATCATGTGATAACAGGCAATCTGAGTATGTGTAACGTACCCAAAGTTGAAGGGTCTATGCTCTGGGTTTTATGCGTTGGTAGGCACGAAAGATTCTAAATGGACATGACTAGCCAGAGTTGAACTTAAGGAATTCATAGACTTGACAAATCTTGATCTAGTTAGATCCGTTTAGCCTGACAATACGACGCTTGGATAGGTTGAGCAGGGAGATATATATGGGAATCTACTGGTCACATTAAAAAACCTGTACTTGGAACCGTGGATTAACTTTTCCTCGATGTGCGGATTCTGTCCTTAATTCTGGTATTGATGGGGTGACTGGTGAATTCCGATAAATTAGGTCTGTAGAAGGTTATATTCTTTCTTTCTATCTGTTAGTCACATGTTGCCTCCTCTGCGTGATCGAAAGATCCGACCTGTAATGTAGTATATGCAACTCTATTTCGCTGCATCCTCTATCTATGCAATTCTTTCTATCTGTTAGCCATATATTGTCTCCTTTGCGTGACTCACAATTCGACCTGGTACACAGTATATGCACCATTCTATTTCTCAATCCCTCTAAAAACTTCAGTTAGTCATATGTTTCACCCTCTGCGTGATTGGAAGAGATCCGACCTGGGTGTATAGCATATGCATTCTAAATCTATCTTCTCTCTTAATGATTGTCTGCTCACCCTATGTAAAGAGTATTCTGGAAGTTCTTGATTACTGGAGCATATCAGGAAGCGGGAACCATGTTCTAGTACAATTAAAATTGAACACTTACAGATTGTCTATAGATCTCGCTGCTCAATTTAGGTGGACAACAATATCCCTGGTCGTCGTCAGCTGAATGGTCCTTAAGAAATATTATCTAGGAACTTAGGATCACTCTGTCTTATAACTAATAGTATGTTCTAATTCTGTCACAATTTTTCGTGTTTAAGTGGACAACAATACCGGCGATCGACCAGACAAAGACGTGAAGATAGAAGGTACCGACAAGTGGATTAAGGTTGTCTAACAACTTTGATCCCAGTATCACAAGATAATTTTTAGTGATTTTTGAGATAAATTTTGTCTTTGTTTATTCATATTTTATTTTTATTTTTATTTTAATTTTATTTTATTTTTATAAATGTCAAAAATTTAATTTTTAAATCTTTTAATTCTTAAATTTTAGAAATTAGTTTATTTTATTTTTAGTTTAATTTTAATTTTACTTTTATTTTAATATCCTCAAAAAGCTTTAGTTTTTGAAAATTTTAATCAGGATTTGGACTGTGCCTTACACTGTGTGGGAGATAGGTAAAAGTCAAGGGAGGTATAAAAGGTGGAGTTTACTGCTGTAAACCCTTTCCACCTCCCATTTCTCCCTTTACAGCCGCAAACTCTCTCTACTCTCTCTCATCCTCGAAAACTTTTTGCGAGATTTTGAAAAATCAGTTAGTCCACTTCGAAGGTATGCTAAAACCGACTGAGGATATGTGTTCTTTTCATCGATTCGACTAAAACTGGAGGATTAATCGAGGTTTTACTGATCATCGGCGTTTACGGTTTGGGGAGGGTTTACGGTCTGAGCTTACGACCATAAACTGTCTGGGCTTACGGTCTGGACGTTTACGACCGTAAACTCAGTTTGCGGTCAGGTGACCACTGCAATGGGTTTATGGTCGTAAACCCAATTTGGACCGTAAACTCATGTTTGACCAATATTGACCGTAAACTCATTCTGAAACCGTAAACTCAATTTTTGACCTTGTTTGACCTTAAACTCCAATTTTTTGATCAAAATAATTTTTTAAGGCCAAAATAAAATTGATTAATTAAGAAAACTTAAAGCTTTAATTGTTTAAATACTCTGTTTTCTTACTTGGCCTGGTTTAGTGCATAACAATGGCAAGTCTTAAGTTTGCTGACATGCATAACCTGGCAATTGTACTGGATGACCCTCCTACTGCTCATGGAGATTTCAGGTCGATGATATACAGATTGAGAGAATGCTGTCTTGCCTGTGCCATCACTGTGAATCCAGTCATCTATCAGAATAATGTGAAGGAGTTCTGGCAGACTGCTAAGATGACATCAAACAAAGGAGTGGTTTCCATTAAAGCTATGGTGAAAGGATGCAAGATTACTATCAATGAGCAGTTCATCAGAGAAACATTGCTGATCAATGATCAACCCAATTTTCCTACTGAAATTGGGATTGATGATATACAAAAGATTCTCAAGAAGATGGGGTATGAAGGCATTTACCCTCCCACGGTGAAAAAGCTTCTGCCACCCTACTAGAGATTTTTGGTGCATGTGTTCGTGAGCTGTATCTCGGGCAGGAGATCAGGTGCTGATGAAATCTCGCTCAGGAACACAGGGGCAATTGTTTCACTGGCTGCTGGCATCAAATTCAACTTCTCAAAGTTCATACTGGATGTGTTCTTGGTAAACATCAATGCTATAAGCCGGGAGACCAGAGATGCATTTTTGCTGTACCCTAGGTTTATTCAGATGTTTATTGACACTCAATTTCCTGAGATGGTCAAAAAAGGAGACATACTGGATATAAAGTCATTAGGACCACACACGATTGGTCTCATCAAGTAGAATCGAAAGGGCAAAGTCGTCTTCCAAGGCTTACATCCTCTCGTGAAATTCGGAAAATTTGCTGAAATAAATGAATCTTCCGAATCTCATGGAACGTCTGACAAGGTGTCTTCTGAGCCTACCTCCTCCGAGAGAGTCATTTCGGAAGATGATGTCATCACTGTGTCCGATCGTGCTGAAGAAGAAGAAACTCCTGCTACTCATGCTCAAGTAGCTGAAGAACATGAGCTGACATCTATTCATATTCAAAGTAATTTTAATGAGGAGTCTCCAAGGGGTAGAACAAAATCCAAGATGTATGAAGACCTTGATCTTACCGGTTTCGATAACGATGAGATCCCTCTCAACTTCGATAACAATGAAGACTTCATTACCGGTCTAAACCTCAACACGCTGCTTGACAATATCAATGAAGTTGCTCATCCAGCAACGGAGATAAGGGAAAATAAAGACGTTCACGCCTCCTCCTACCAATCCAACGGCGGAAATAGCAATTCCTATGGTGACAGTGTGAGGGATTCCTCCTCTTGATGTTGTTTTACCTACATCTGAGCCATTGGAAAGTGATCACCCAACCACACAAGCCTCTCAACCTCCAACAAAAAGACGAAGACTTGACCCTAGACAGGGAATTCTTGACTCGGGTATACTTCAAAGTTTTACAGCTCCACCAACAACAACTCCTGTTATCGTTTCATCTGAACCCGTCAGTGAACGTCCTAGCACCTTCCATGAAGCTGGTGGCTCTTCCTTCCCCACAGGTTTCTCTCATCCCCGACCAGACCATGATGCTGCTTCTGTGAGGCTAGCCGGGTTTTTGGCCAAAGAACAATTCACAACGCCTCCCTCACGTGGCAAAGGAATTTCTATTGGGGGTGGCAGCTCAGGAGAAGAGAACCCTTCAATATTTGGACTTCAGAAGGAGATTGATGCTCTGAATCAGAAAAATATTGATTTAGATCAGAAAAATATTGAGCTGGATATGAAGGTCGCAGACCTTCAGACCGAAAATGCAAAGCTCAACATTCAAGTTGCCGAACTTATCGAAGATAAAGCTCTGAAGACGAAGCAAATTACTGATCTTCAGACGCATTTCGGATTGTTAACCGCCAGCTACTACGATCTTAAGAAGAAGCTGGAAGAAGATTTTGGCAACACATTCAAGTCATCCGTTAACGAGCCAAAGATCTATCTTCCTGATCAAGATACTCCCATAGTTCCACAACCTACAAGAACGACCACCGTTGTTAACCGTTTTGAAAAAGAATCGGCTCAGGCTCCAAGTACAGTGGCATTGAAACGTGCTAAATTGGCCAAGTCAGCTGAAAAGGGTCAATTACTATTCAAAAGGAGCGCAGATCATAATGCTCCCTGGAATCAATCAAAGATCACTGTTACGGATCTGGGCGAACATCGTTTCAGAGACGTTTATGGTGATAGGTCAGGAATCGTTTCGTGGGGATTCCATGACACTATGAATATGTGGATGGTGAGAAGAAAGCGCGGCAATACTGAATTATACAAAGATGCACACGATTTTCATTCCTTTACTAGGATTGATCTTACGGAGCTGTCTAAAGCTCCTTTCTCAAATCCATCAAACAATCCTAGGGCGACTCAGTTCAAATCATTTTTGGAAGATCAAGTAGCTAAGGGCTTCCCTTCAATGAAGACTGCAGAGTCTATTATGAAGATTTACCCTAACGTTATTGATCCCAAAACAAGTCAGCCACTTCGGTCAGTGATGTGGCCCGCTACTGCTCAAGTAAAGCAGATCCCCGTTCTTCAAAATTATCCAGATGGATCTCTTGCATCCGTGCAATACTGGGTGTTTGATGAATCTGCTGCTGCTGCTGTCATCAAGCTTAAAGACGATTGTATCCGCTTGTATGACAAGAGGGATTTGCTTCAATGTGGCAAATAGGACATATATCAGCTCTCCATTCATCAAATCAAGGTGGCTGAAGTCATTTTTGAGCCCGTTGCAAAGGAATACACTTCAATGGTTGCTGAGATTATCGAGAAGGAGATGTGGAACGGAGCTATGGGAAAATCTGATGTGCTGGTGGTCGACAAAAGCTGAGTCCAAGCTAGCACCAAACCAAGGGGGAGATTGAAGGGTCCAGTTAATGGTTTGGTCTAGGCTTTCATTGTATTTTGTTCGGTATGAGTCTGTAATACATTTTGTGGGTTGTAATGTGTTTACGGTCAGGATAGGAGTTTACGGCTGTAAACACGTTTACGGCCGTAAACCCAATTTGCGGTCCTGTCTAGTATATATAGTGGAGGTGTAGGTCTATGTGTGGTTGTTGATGCCATTGAGTTTACAGATCGTTCGATCGAGTTGTACCTGACGTTTTTCTGAATATAAACGTGTGCAAGCTCGATTTCTGTTCTTCTTCTTCTTCTTCTATTGTGATTGTTTGTTGCTTGATCATTGGTAAAGATCCTTTTCAGGACCTTACACCAAAATTGGATGACATGATTGTGAGGGTAATGGTGAGGGATATTGACATTGAGCACAACCGGAAGAGGAAGGTGGGGACTGAGTAGGGTACTAGGGTCTCAGGGAAGAAACCCAAGGGAGTCGACTCGAGGTCGAAGGGCCAGCCGGACCGGAGCCATTGTAGGAAATGCAGCAGGCCACATGAGGGGGTTTGTACACTAGGGTCATAGGGCTGCTGCAAGTGCGGCAAGACTGGGCACTTGGGCAGGGATTGTACTGCCCCTACCCCCACCTTCTAGACATCAGACCTGATTTGCTTTCATTACAATCAGAAGGGCCATAAAAAGGCCAACTGCCCTACATTGACTGCAGCAGCGCCAGTGGCGGCGCCAGCTCCGGCGACCCTGCGGATCACAGATGGCCGACAGGGCAAGACAAATGCTCCAGTGGTGAGGAGCCGAGCATTCTAGCTGACCGCCGAGGAGGCGCGTGCCGCACCTGATGTGATGACGGTTATGTTTTCTTCTCCCTAACTCTTATTTCATGTCGGTTATGATATTTACGTATTGTGTTTCTGTGTTATATTTAGGATCGTTCCATGTGAACGACATCCCAAGTCAGGTGTTGTTCGACTCAGGGTCTACCCGATCATTTGTCTCTCTTGCACTTAGCAAGAGGTTTTCTGAGTCTTCAGGGATGTTAGACTATCCTTTAGAGGTTGAGATTGCTGACAACCGATCTGTCCGAGCATCAGAGGTTTTCAGAGACTGTGTGTTGAGTTTTTATGACGAGCGTTACCTCGTAGATCTGGTTCTCATTCCGTTACGTGGGAACACGGTTATCATAGGCATGGATTGGTTGAGCCCTAATGGGGCGGTGATCGACTGTGCCTAGCAGCTGGTGCATATCAGGACCCCAAGTGGGGGAGAGCTGGTGATTCAGGGCGAGAGGTCGCAGCGAGGACCAGCTTTGTGCTCAGCAGCGAGGGCTAGGCGCAACCTTCAGCAGGGTTGCATAGGGTATGTCGCCTACGTTATGGATACCCGGGAAGCAGGTAAGGCGACCGTGAGCGATATGCCAGTGGTGCGAGAGTACCTGGACGTATTTCCAGAGGAGCTGCATGGGATACCTCTGGAGAGGCAGGTGGAGTTCCGGATCGACCTAGTCCCCTGTGCGGCTCCGATAGCCAAGGCACCATATCGGTTGGCTCCTCCCGAGATGCAGGAGTTGTCTACACAGCTGCAAGAGCTGTTAGACAAGGGATTTATCAGGCCGAACAGTTCGCCTTGGGGAGCCCCGATCCTGTTTGTGAAGAAGAAGGACGATTCGCATCGGATATGTATAGATTATCGGGAGCTGAACAAGGTAACGGTGAAGAACAGTTACACACTCCCAAGGATTGATGATCTCTTCGATCAGCTAAAGGGGGCATCTTGGTTTTCCAAGATAGATTTGCATTCAGGCTACCACCAGATGTGAGTCAGAGAGGAGGATGTGCAGAAGACTGCTTTTCGGACTCGCTATGGCCACTACGAGTTCGTGGTGATGCCCTTCGGGCTCAGCAATGTTCCTGTCGTGTTCATGGACCTCATGAACCGCATGTTCAGACCGATGGAAGATCGGTTTGTCATAGTCTTTATTGACGATATCTTGGTTTACTCCAAGACGCAGGCGCAGAACGAGGAGCACTTGTGAGAGGTTTTTGTCACACCCCCAAACCAGAACGGCGGAAACGTTCGGGGCGGAGGACTTCAGGTAAGTATCACAACACATGCAATATAGTAATCAAAGTACAAACAACCATTGTATTAATAAGTATAAGTTTTACATAAGTGTTTCAACATTACATATTCAAACACTAAAGTAGGTACAGTATAAGACAAGAGTCGCGGTACGGTATTAGGTAGTTTTCTCAAAAGCTTCGGGAGTGTACCTGCCTTCTGGATTCCTGAGAATACATGTTATTTGGAAAGAGTAGATTAGCATTTAAGCTGGTGAGTTCATAAGTATTTTAGTTCTGTTAAGTATACCCTACATTCTTTGGATAAGTTCACTGGTTTTTCCAGGAAATCCTATATTTCCTGAGGTGATTAACTAATAACCTCAATAGTTTCCCTCTGTAATTACTTAGTTTATACCGATTATATATAACCCAATATCGAATGGACAGTCAAATGGGTGTATCTGCCCTAAGCCCACAACCAAACAAGGAACAGGAAGTAAGCTGGAAATCACACATTTCACTGTCAATCGGACATTACTTATGTATAACTATGATGTAAAAACTAAGGAATTATAGAATTAACCACTAAAGGTCCTTTATGTTATACTAGTTTACATAAAGTGAATGACTAAGTTCTCATTTGTAAAATTGGTTTAATCCCCTAAACCGTTTCATTTGTAAAAGTGGTTTAATCCCATAAACTGTTTCCTTTGTAAAAGTGGTTTAATCCCATAAACTGTTTCCTTTGTAAAAGTGGTTTAATCCCATAAACCGTTTCTTTTCTAAAAGTATTCTTTGTTATATTTGTTCTATAGTAAAAACCTTAGTATTAATCCTGGAAAATATTATATTATCCATAATACTGCCTTGTGGTTTTAAATGTTCAAAACCAGAAGTACAAGTATATTTACCATACTTGATTTCATGATACGTAGCTTTTACTGTAAGTAAAAACTACAGAAGGTATATTTGGTCGGCATGTAATTATCTTTTCTTACTGTTTTAAGAGAAGTATATTACTTAGAAATTCACTCGTTGTTTTATCCATGTGAGTTCTATTAACCATACTAATATGACTGATATTCATGCGGCGACGTTCTTCAGGCGTCGTAATGGTATGATATTTGACACCCTAGGCTTGTCGGCCAAACTGTAGTGAACAGTAGAGGTGCGGGATTCTCATTCCCATATAGATCTATCCACAAATTCACACTCTCCCTACAAGAGATTCTAGTTAATAGGTCAGGACTTAAAGTCGTACTTAGATAAGTACACCGTGAAGGGTCTCACAAATTTATTGTTTCAACGAGATTTACGATGTATTATTACCCCATGATTGCTAACCCTGGTACTATGTATCGTACCTTTGTTAATGCAAAGCCGGTGTGATGTATTATTACCCTGTGATTGCTAACTCTGGTACTCTGTATCGTACCTTTGTTATTGCAAACCCAGTATGATGTATTATTACCCCGTGTTTGCTAACCCTGGTACTCTGTATAGTACCTTTGTTAATGCAAACCCGGTATGATGTATCTTTACTTCTTTAATATGTTGTTCATATATTAAAGGTATTATACATATCTTGGTATAGTTGAATGAATTTTGGTAATTTCCTTGGAAAGTATACAGTCGTGAATCATACTTGTATATTTAGTTCTGGATCATAAATTATACCTATTATAATTTATATGTTTTATCTTATTAGCATGATTTCTCATGGATGAACACCTTTGCTCAGCATGATACAAAGGTAATGATACCAAAAGAAGTAACCTTTTATACTCATATATGTATAATATATATATATATATATATATATATATATATATATATATATATATATAATTAAGAAGGAAACGACCTTCGGACAAATAATACAACCTTAATTCCACATCCAAACAAGGAAAAGGAAATAAGATAATTCATTAGTCCTAAGTCCTTCAAATCTTATTTATAGATTTATACATATATAAACATGATTTTGGCATTTATAATTTGAAAGAGTTTCTAAAACATTTTTCAAAGAATTTAACGGAGTTTACATGACTTTAAAGATTTAACATGGCTTTAAGTCATTTTGAAAGTATTTGGTAATTCTTAAAAGCATACGGAAACCCTTTGTGTGATTATTATCACATACAATTATTAACACAATTTAATATTGTGTTAAACTTGTATTCCCCCCCCCCCCCTAAAAAGCATTTAAAAACCATTAAAAAGGTAAATTATAGGGGTATGAACTCACTTCGATAAGCGGTGATTCGGGCAGCGTTTCGTTTCCCGGAAGGAGTTTATTTGACGAGAAACCGGCTCAAATCGGGCAGAGTTTCGACTGGAGAGAGGATAACTTCTCGAGAATTCCGGAGATCCGGGGCTTGCTTTGGGCTTTAGACACGATATCGGGGCCTTGGGGGGTCATGAGAAAGTCGAGGGGGTGAAATGGTGCAAAATGGGGAATTTAGGGGTGAAAAATCCTTCAAATCCGAGAAGGCTCGCACCCTTTATATAGAGGTGCGAGGGTGCGGTCCGAAGGGTGAGTTAGCAGCCACCTGGTGAGGCGAGGAGGTGAGTCAGGAGGACACGCGGCAGCTCCTGCGAAGGCGGTGCGGATTCGGACCCGGTGCGAGGCACGTGCTTCGGACAGATGGAGGCTTCTAAGTGGACCGAACTTCGGTCCAATGGGGAAGGAGGGTGACGACTTCGGACCAATCAACGGGTGCCACGCGAGGCTGTGGTCCAATGAGAAGCGAACACGTGTCTGATACGTGGAAGCCTCGCATGCGAGGATGACGTGTCCGAGGATGACTCCTGCGAAATTCCCCGGTGTTCAACATTTTCTTGATTTTTGTGCGATAAACTTACGAAAATCATAACTTTCGCATACGAGCTCCGTTTTTGATGTTCTTTATATGCACGCGTAGGTAAAATCATACTCTACGACTTTCGTTTAGACTTCGTCAGCTGATTTTGATATTATTTTTAATATTATTATTTTTAATAGATCGGGACAGCAAATCCGTTAAAAATTCATAACTTCTTCATCTGACGTCCGTTTTCGTCTGTCTTTTTACCGTTGTGCTACTTTTGACGAGACCTTCGATTCTCGTTTAAGTTGTGTTGGCTAAATATCGATCGATTTATATTTCGAATTTTTAGTTGTCTACTGCTAAACCGAAACTTAGAAAAATCATAACTTCCTCATACGAAGTTAGATTTTTACGTTATTTTTATGAATGTTCTCGGTTTAACATATTCTACAACTTTAATTTAGATTGTTAAGGCTAAAAATCCTTTTATCGAAAATTCACTTTTTACACTGAATAGTGTTTTGTCGGTTTTATCGCGGATTTTCGATTGGTCATAACTTCTTCGTTATAACTCGGATTTCAGTGTTCTTTATGTTTTTGGAAACCTTGTTACAAACTCTACCACTTGGTTCATCCCAATTACGATTATTGATCAATTTATTTTTGACCAAAATTTGACTGGTGTCACATTATCCCCCGTTAGAGGGAATTTCGTCCCGAAATTAAGTCTAAAGTGATACTCATGGACCAGGTCTAATCTTTCCTTCCCAAGTGAATTCAAGTCCTTGGTTTGTAATCCAGCGAACCTTCACTAACGGGATAAGACTTTGCTTGGTTCTTTAGATTTCCCTATCCATGGTTTTCATTGGTTCTTTTACAGAGTGTAGACTTTTATTTAACTTGATTTCATCGAGTGAAATAACTAGTGTTTCATCGGATAGACACCACTTTAGATTAGATATGTGAAAGATGGGATGAATGTTATTAAGTTTTTGTGGTAGTTTAAGTTTATAAGTACAAGACCGATTCCGGTAAGAATCTCAAATGGTCCTATGTACCTTGAATTTTTGTATTCCACGCTTTCTCAAGCGTATCTTGTCCTTCCGAGGTGAGACCTTCATATGACAAGGTCATCAATCCTGGAATTCCAAGGGTTTTCTTTTATCGAAGCCGTAGCTTCTCTGATTAACTCTGGAAGCTTTATGTCGCTTCCTGATTCGTATTTTGTTTTTGGTAGTTTTTCGGATGAATTCCAGATCAGCGAAGGTGCTGTGTGGAAATTGGATCTCTAGCTAGTTGCATATTACCTAATTTAGTCCAGTGCAGATAGGATCTGCACCTGTGACCATAGAAGGTTTTGAATGGAGCAACTTAAATGCTAGCGTGATAAAGGACTCGTCTAATTGGTAAATGGGTATCCCATTTCTTACCATAGTCGATCACGTAGGCTCATGACTACTCTAGTTCCTAGAGATTTTTGAGTGACTGCCTGAACTGGGAGATGATTCTATTATCTCAGCGGAGATAACAGATATTGGAATACCGTGCACTCACACATTTTAGTTATCTTCTCCACTTTCCACATTTTCAGGTTTCAAGGCTTCTTGTTGAGCCTCCTTTCTTTGTGTGGACAGATTTGAAAGGGTTATCATAGTCAATGATTGGCTCTACGACCTGAGTACTCTTTCCGACTTAGGGTGTCAGCTACTATATTGGCTTTTTCGGGATGATAACGAATTTCGAATTCGTAGTCATTTAGTAGCTCGACCCATTGTCGTGGTCTTATGTTGAATTCCACCTGGTAGAATACATGATGCAGGCTTTTGCTCCGAAGTTCATGATCAGACTCATACTTGGCTCATCCACCATCACCTCGTGAATACAAGTCGTATATAATTTAGATTTCACAAAACGTTCGGATGGGTGACTCTGCCCCAGGTCCACAACCAAACAAGGAACAGGAGATAGGGCGGAATCATACATCCTTAATCTTGTTAAGTCTAACTTATATACCACTCTCGTGTATACACTTAGAAACAATAGATTAACTTAATGAGTTCTTAGTCTCTATTCTTGAACTTGACCTGCGGTACAATGATTTTCCTATGAGATCTATTGAGGTACTTCGGTAGTTACTGACTTTTAAGACTACTTCGGTGCTTTTCGTTTGAAGTTTCCTGTCTACTAAGTAGGCTAGAATGGCATGATATTCTTCGCATGGGTACTTCTGAAGTTTTGAAATGAGAGACAACCTAAGGGTTTTACGTTATGGATTGGAAGAATTTCATCTTACGGCTGATTAAGGAAAAAGTTCTCTTATACAGCATAAGAATTTTCACATGGTAAGGGCCAGGCCAAACCATGTCGAATGAGAATGTCGAAATTTTTCTCGACGAAATAGATATTAAGTCGTTCTGGGAGGAATGACTACTAGGATGATATCCTATGTACCTAAGTTTTCAGCGCTTCTGGTTTTATTCTGTTATTATCACTACGAACCCCTTTTGATTCGAAATTGGCGGTACTACCAATACGAGGGTTCTGATAATTTGAAATTATGAACTTTCATGAAACGATCCTTACTAGGTCTCTCTATAATCAATTGGTGTATACAAGTCATGTATAATTAAGATTGGTAAGACCTTTGACTGAGCAACCCTGCCCTAAATCGACAACCAAACAAGGAACAGGAAATGAGGTGGGATTACTCACTCTAAGTCTACAAATCTTAATTATAAATGAACCTTATGTATACACTAAGTCATCATAGCTTACCTGTTAGGGTTTCAAATTTTATATAATTGTTGTGATTTAATTTGAACGGAAGAGTAATCATAATTATAGATAGTTATCGGGGTTTGGAAGCGTACCAAAATATAGCAGGGTTCTTTAATGCTTTCCCATGTATTGGGATCAAACTCCTCCTCCTCCCCCGTCGTTCTTCTCTGTTGGACAGTCCCTCTTGTAATGTCCTATTTCACCACAAAGGTGACATATGGGAATGGTTCCAACATTGGCAGTTGAAGTGATGAACTCAACCGGAGTTCTACAGATGCGGGCGGTATGCCCCTTTATGTTGCATCTATTGCAATGCAGCTCTCGGCAAACTCCATGATGATGGTAGTTGCACTTGCTGCAGTGTGGGAGGTTTCCTAAGTACGGCTTGGTTGGTGCTAGAATAACAAGGCTTATGGGGGTATTGACTGCCCCAGTTCGTTGCCCTCTGTTAGGTTCTTGAGTTGAACAACTTCTTTTCGTGTTCTCGAACTTTCGTTTAAGGATATTAGGCTTAAGGTTCAAGGTGTTCTTACAAGTTGGTTCTCGTTGTTGTACTTGGCCATCACCACAATCGTGGTTACCGATAGCATTACTACTAACATTTGCATTGTTAGTATTAAGGTGTGCCATGATAGCTATTACAGCTGCTGTGACCGCAGCTTGAAACGTAGCCGCATCTATATGAAGGATTGGTGTTTCGCTGGTGGGTTGGTTACATTTCTTTGGAGGCATGATTCTTTTACATGATAAGAAAATGAGTTCGTGAACGACTATCGTGTCTCTACATGTATTCTAACCATTTGTATCTATGTATAAATCTTTCGTTTTGTTATATTGTTCTCAATGATTCGACCTGCATCCCTATGATGCAGTCTTGGTAAGGAACATAAATAAGTTTCTA
This sequence comes from Lactuca virosa, assembly GCF_052849685.1. Taxonomy (NCBI): domain Eukaryota; kingdom Viridiplantae; phylum Streptophyta; class Magnoliopsida; order Asterales; family Asteraceae; genus Lactuca; species Lactuca virosa. The sequence goes on from NC_136428.1 coordinate 26,316,694, forward strand.
GAATGGTTATGAACCGAGTATCATCCGAACTAAGTTACCTTCGTTTGGTGGATATCGTTTCTCAATTTTCGAAAATATTCAAAAATAATTCATAACTGTGTCTACATAAAATAGACTTATGAATTTGAGAAGTAATCACTATCAATTAAGATTTTGTGATATGATTTATTGATATTAGCCGTAACCGGAAAAGAGGATAAACTCAAAACCTAATGTGAGTAAAGAAATCATTAACTAACTAGGTTGAATCGATTTACTAGTTATTACTTAGATGAAAAGGTGCTCAAACACTTCACATGAATCACACGTGGTTTTCTTTTGTTCTCTATTCTATTCTGGGTGGTAATGATTTGTTTCCTCCTGGTATCTATAGGGTGCCCTTCTCCTCTGTAGGTATATTTAATTCCCGAGCTGTCTTACTTCCGAATCTGACACTGATCCCCATTACTTCGTAATGAAGATTTTGAATCTCGGAAGTTCATGCGAATCTCTCATTGGTGTCCTTAATAGGGTAAGGGTACTAAATGATTTCTATAGTTTATTTACTTCTCATACCAATATGTCACACCCCCAAACCAGAACGGCGGAAACGTTCGGGGGCGGAGGACTTCAGGTAAGTATCACAACACATGCAATATAGTAATCAAAGTACAAACAACCATTGTATTAATAAGTATAAGTTTTACATAAGTGTTTAAACATTACATATTCAAACACTAAAGTAGGTACAGTAGAAGACAAGAGTCGCAGTACGGTATTAGGTAGTCTTCTCAAAAGCTTCGGGAGTGTACATGCCTTATGGATTCCTGAGAATACATGTTATTTGGAAAGAGTAGATCAGCATTTAAGCTGGTGAGTTCATAAGTATTTTAGTTCTGTTAAGTATACCCTAAGTTCTTTGGATAAGTTCACTGGTTTCTCCAGGAAATCCTATATTTCCTGAGGTGATTAACTGATAACCTCAATAGTTTCCCTCTGTAATTACTTAGTTTATACTGATTATATATAACCCAATATCGAATGGACAGTCAAATAGGTGTATCTGCCCTAAGCCCACAACCAAACAAGGATCAGGAAGTAAGGCGGAAATCACACATTTCACTGTCAATCGGACATTACTTATGTATAACTATGATGTAAAAACTAAGGAGTTATAGAATTAACCACTAATATATGTATAATATATATATAATTAAGAAGGACATGACCTTCGGACAAATAATACAACCTTAATTCCACATCCAAACAAGGAAAATGAAATAAGATAATTCATTAGTCCTAAGTCCTTCAAATCTTATTTATATATTTATACATATATAAACATGATTTTGGCATTTATAATTTGAAATAGTTTATAAAACATTTTTCAAAGAATCTAACGGAGTTTACATGACTTTAAAGATTTAACATGGCTTTAAGTCATTTTGAAAGTATTTGGTAATTCTTAAAAGCATACGGAAACCCTTTGTGTGATTATTATCACATACAGTTATTAACACAATTTAATATTGTGTTAAACTTGTATTCCCCCCCCCTTAAAAAGCATTTAAAAACCATTAAAAAGGTAAATTATAGGGGTATGAACTCACTTCGATAAGCGGTGATTCGGGCAGCGTTTCGTTTCCCGGAAGGAGTTTATTTGACGAGAAACCGGCTCAAATCGGACAGAGTTTCGACTGGAGAGAGGATAAGTTCTCGAGAATTCCGGGGCTCCGGGGCGTGCTTCGGGCTTTAGACACGATACCGGGGCCTTGGGGGTCGTGAGAAAGTCGAGGGGGTGAAATGGTGCAAAATGGGGAATTTAGGGGTGAAAAATCCTTCAAATCCGAGAAGGCTCGCACCCTTTATATAGGGGTGCGAGGGTGCGGTCTGAAGGGTGAGTCAGCAGCCACCTGGCGATGTGAGGAGGTGAGTCAGTAGGACACGCAGAAGCTCCTGCGAAGGCGGTGCGGATTCGAACCCGCTGCGAGGCACGTGCTTCGGACAGATGGAGGCTTCTAAGTGGACCGAACTTCGGTCCAATGGGGAAGGAGGGTGACGACTTCGGACCGATCAGCGGGTGCCACGCGAGGCTGTGGTCCAATGAGAAGCGAGAACGTTTCTGATACGTGGAAGCCTCGCATGCGAGGATGATGTGTCCGGGGATGACTCATGCGAAATTTCCCGGTTTTCAACATTTTCTTGATTTTTGTGCCAAAAACTTGCGAAAATCATAACTTTCGCATACTAGCTTCGTTTTTTACGTTCTTTATATGCACGCGTAGGTAAAATCATAATCTACGACTTTTGTTTAGACTTCGTCGGCTGATTTTGATTTTATTTTTAATATTATTATTTTTAATAGATCGGGACAGGAAATCCGTTAAAAATTCATAACTTCTTCATCCGACATCCGTTTTCGTCTGTCTTTTTACCATTGTGCTTCTTTTGACGAGACCTTTGATTCTCGTTTAAGTTGCGTCGGCTAAATATGGATCGATTTATATTTCGAATTTTTAGTTGTCTACTGTTAAACCGAAACTTAGAAAAATCGTAACTTCCTCATACGAAGTCAGATTTTTACGTTCTTTTTATGAACGTTCTCGGTTAAACATATTCTACAACTTTCATTTAGATTGTTAAGGCTAAAAAGCCTTTTATCGAAAATTCACTTTTTACACTGAACATTGTTTTGCCGGTTTTATCGCCGATTTTCGATTGGTCATAACTTCTTCGTTATAACTCGGATTTCAGTGTTCTTTATGTTTTTCGAAACCTTGTTACAAACTCTACCACTTGGTTCATCCCAATTACGATTATTAATGAATTTATTTTTGACCAAAATTTGACTGGTGTCACAGTTTTGGATACCTTGAGGTGGGAGAGCTTGTACGCCAAGTTCTCCAAGTGTGAGTTTTGGTTGCGCAAGGTGCAGTTTCTGGGGTACCTTTTCAACCAGAATGGGATTTTGGTTGACTCGGCCAAAGTGGAGGATTTCGTAGTTTACTACGATGCGTCCATTTTGGGATTAGGCGCAGTATTGATGCATAGGGGGCACGTGATCGCCTATGCCTCGAGGCAGCTGAAGCCTCATGATGCGAACTACTCGATGCACGATCTAGAGTTGGGGGTGGTCATCTTCGCCCTCAATATTTGGCGACATTATGTCTATGCGGTCCGTTGTACCATTTACACGGATCACAAGAGTCTGAAGTACCTCATGGATCAGTCGAATCTGAACATGAGGCAGCATAGGTGGCTATATGTGGTGAAGGATTACGACTGTGAGATCATCTACCACCTGGGGAAAGCCAATGTTGTGGCTGATGCTCTTAGCCACAAGGCAGCCCCAATCAGAGATATTTGCTTGCGGATGACCGTAGTGACTCCGCTTCTGGAGCAGACCCGAAGTCCAGCAGGAGGCTATGAAGGAGGAACATCAGAAGAGTGAGCGTATTGTGGGTCAGGTTTCCTCCTTCGACTATGATAGTCGTGGGTTGGGTGTGGGTTCCATATCATGGAGGTGTGCGTGATGTTTTGATGGAGGAGGCGCACAAATCTAGGTTTTCTATTCATCTCGGGGCGACGAATATGTTCTGAGATATTCGTCCTGATTACTAGTGGCCCTGCATGAAGCGGGATGTAGCCTGGTATGTCGAGAGATGCTTGACCTGCAGGAACGTCAAGGTCGAGCACCAGAGGCCTCACGGTAATACGCAGCCGTTGGATATCCTCGTGTGGAAGTGGGAAGATATTATTATGGATTTCATCACAAAGCTTCCCATAATCGCACGAGGGGTGGATTCGATTTGGGTCATTGTGGATCGGTTGACCAATAGTGCTCACTTCATACCGATCCAGGAGAGCATCACGGCCAAGAAGCTGGCCGATATCTACATCGGAGAGGTAATAGCTCGACACGGAGTGCCATTTTCCATGATCTCTGACCGTGACGTGCGATTCACCTCCAGATTTTGGAAAATATTCGATGACGAGTTGGGTACTCGTCTGCATTTTAGCATGGCTTTCCATCCTCATACGGATGGTCAGAGTGAACGAACTATCCAGACCTTGGAGGATATGTTGCGAACTTATGTATTAGACTTTGGTGGTAGCTAGGATACCTACCTTCCCTTGGCAGAGTTTTCCTACAATAATAGCCACCACGCGAGTATAGACCGTCCTTCCTTCGAAATGTTATATGGGAGGAAGTACAGGACCCCAAAATGTTGGGAGAGGTTGGACAGAGGGTCATGGGGAGTACCGAAGTGGTACTCAAGATGACAGAGAGGATCCAGCAGGTCAGGAGCAGGCTTCAGACTGCTCAGAATCGGTAGAAGAGCTACGCCGATCAGACCTGGAGTTCCAGGTCGGGGATAGGGTTCTTCTGAAGGTGTCACCTTGGAATCCACCATAATCCTAACTCCAAGAGTAGCCTTCCCTACTCCTTCAAATGTTATTTGAAGATAAAATTTCCACAAGGTGTCATCCGGTTCAGGAAGCGAGGCAAGTTGGGCCCCAGATACATTGGTCCTTTCAGGTTTGCAGCCCGGGTGGGCAAGGTGTGACAACCCGAAACTTCGTCTATTTCCATTACACGATTTCCGTTAATAAAAATTTCGAAATCCATTAACTTTTCCGTCAAACTTCTTGGTTTAGAAAAAATCTAGTTATATATAATTAAATTATTTATGAGTCGGAACCAAAAATCGCGCGGGAACCCGAATATCTCGAAAAACCAAACACTTTCGGTCTAAGTGAGGTTACGACCGTAAACTAGTTTACGACCGTAAACTCGTTTACGGCCGTAAAGTCGTTTACGTCCGTAAACTCGTTTACGACCGTAAACTCGTTTACTTCCGTATACCTGTTTACGGTCAGCAAAGGGTGGACCCCCCACCACCGACCACAAAACCACTATAAATACGAGACCTCCACCTTCATTTGAACATTTCTGGCCAAAAATTCTCTCCTTCTCTCTCTAAGAAACTTGACCGTAAACACCTAAAAACACCTTCAAACTTCGGGAAACATCGAGAAACACCATTTGGAGTCACTTCGGAACGTCTGGAAATGCTTATCTCTTCGAAATCAACACCATTGTTCTTGAGTTTACGGTCCATCTTCAAAGACCGTAAACACTGTTCTTGAGTTTACGGTCCGAGCCTTTAAAGACCGTAAACCCTGTTCTTGAGTTTACGGCCGTAAACTCACCAAGCCTTCAGAAACCGTAAACTCCAGTTTACAACCGTAAACCCCGTTCACGGCCGTAAACTGTCTGTTGACCGTAAACCCTAGTTTACGACCGTAAACACCTGTTAACTGGTGCTTTTGGCTGAAAACCCACTTTCATCGATTCGATCAAGTCCCGGTAACATTCCTCAACCGAATACAAGTGTTCCCCTAACACGTTATCTAACGAAATCGCTAATATACATACATATATGTATTTATTTGATAATAGGATTCCGTTAAGTGTCACGTGCAACAACTCAAGGATCTTCATTTCAGTCAGCGATTTCACGCAAGAACAGTGAGTTCATACCCCTACATTTTCCATATTTTTAATGTTTTCAGGGGGGGAATACAAGCTGAACATAAATATTTTCAAAAACTCATGTAAACCTCATACTTTAACCCTTTTCACTATGTTGAGCATAAGGGACGTTTTCACTAAAATTGCATAGTTTTTCCGAACACGCTATTCGCTATGCTTTACATGCAAACTATAATCGGTATAGTTTAGGGTTTTTCTAAAATATATCAAGTATAGAAACTTTCACTACTAAACATATGCACTAAGACAGAAACCGTTTACAGTTTACATCACTAATTTATCATGGTATTCATAACTGTAATTATCACTATATACGGTATACATACAGATTTTCACTACGGTAGAACGCTACTACACTACATGTAAACTAGATTATACGATACTGTGAGGCGCTACTTCACTACGTACCCTTAGGTGTACAGGGATAAATCCTATCATAGTATAACCAGAGTCTCCTGGAGGGAGAGTGTGAGATTTGTGAATAGATCTATTCGGGACTGACAATCCCACATCTGGACTGCTAGCTACAGTTAAGTGGGCACGCCTGAGATGTACAAATGTCATTTAACTCGACGCCTGAAGAACCTTGGAAAGGTCTTTGGTCATATCAAGCATGGTTATACGACTCACAATATGTATAAATCACCTTTAGTTTACAACTGAACACTCTTCAACAGTTTTATTTTCATTAAATAGAACTAATACACACTACAACTAGAGAACTTTCAGGCTTTCCCAAACAGAAACGAGCATACAATGTTTTCACGCACGAAATGCTATTACATCATGATTAGCATTAGCTAGTCACATGAAGTAATAATTTCGCATATCACTACAGTTTTCAGTGACAAACATTCATGGTTTCATACAGAATTGAAATCACTACTTTCTCACTAAAGAAAATATCGAATTTTCTTGGAATTATACAAATGTTTTACGAACTCATCAACGATTTTCACTACAAATCACCGCTTATGAACTCACCATCTTTATGCTGATACTCTTTCAAACTGCTTGTATTCTCAGGAAATCAGTAGACAGGTACTTGCCGGATTTTCGAGGAATGGGAGCAATAAGAGTTTTAAGTTTATACTATACAAAGCTATTGAATCTAATTCAAACAACGTTTCAAACTGATGTAAACATTTTTATTTTAGTATTCACTGTACTGGTTGTGTTGCTATGATTACTACTATTCATTGGTTGTGATGCTACACATGACGTCCTCCGCCCCGGAACGTTTCCGCCATCGGTTTCGGGGTGTGACAGATTAGTATCAGAGCCCTTGTTTATAGAGAACTGGTATACCGAACCTTACGTGGTATACAACTATAAACACTAAGGGGCCTAAGTGCTCTACGCTAAAAGTATACTTTCAAAAATATAAGTATTTTTATAAAAGTATACGAGCATGCATACATAACAAATTTTGTGTCTCTAGTAGAACAAAAGAGAAAGTATTTGGATGATGGAACGCTGCGGTTAAACCTGGGCAGTTATGTAATCATGTCCAGGGTGAATATAGCCTAATCAACTATATTCAGTCGATACATGACCAACATGTGCTTGGGAGTGACTGTGCTGTTACAGCAGGCCTAAAACTTACCAAAAATCATCTCACATAAAATACTATAGGAGTATTTTCGCTAGAGCCAAACTCAGTATACAGATTCACTCTAAGTGTTGCTACCTCTTCTCCCTTAAGCGATAACTTACTTGCGTCAGTAACCTTTCTGTGCTTATCGCTCGGTAGTATACTTTTTTATCAAGATGAGATATATCTTATTTTATATATATCTCGAGGACTTACCATCCTCTTCTTCCTGATTGTTTCTAGAACAAGATGCCCCCTCGACCAAGACCCATCAGAAGGAACGACGCCACTCCGCCACCACCACCACCTCCTCAGTTCGACCCTGTCATGTTCCAGGCAGCAGTTACTGCCGCCGTGATTGCAGCAAAGGCACAAGTTAATGCTGGTGGGGCTGAAGGTGGAACCGACCCACAGAGACCAGGGGGAAGTCAGGGAGATCAAAAAGAATGTTCCTACAAGGACTTCATGACTGCAAAACCCAACTCCTTCGACGGAAATGGAGGTGTCATCGCCCTGACTCGATGTTTCGAGAAGATCGAATCCATCTTTGAAATTTGCGTTTGTTCTGAAGCAAACAAGGTGAAGTTCGCCACCTGCACCTTCACCGACCGAGCCTTGACCTGGTGGAATGGTCGAGTCAAAACCCTAACCCTGCCAGTGGCTAACGCCATGGGTTGGGAAAGACTGAAGGAGCTCATGCTCGCGGAGTACTGCCCGAGGGGCGAAGTGCAAAAGTTGGAACACGAACTCTGGAACTTGAAGATGAAGGGTTCCGACATCGCTGCCTACACCGCGAGATTTTGTGATCTGGCTCTCCTCTGTCCGGGAATGGTCACCCCGGAAAGCAAGAAAATCGAAAGGTACATCTGGGGACTGACACAACCAACAAAAGGGAATGTCTTGGCACAGACTCTAATCGATCATGGAGTCGATCTGGATGAGGTGGTAGCTGTCTCCGAGCCACAAAAAGAAAGCGGTGGGAAGAAGAAGAAGTTTGGCAACAAGCGAAAGGGTCAGTCTTCGCAGGATCCCTCCAAGAAACAACAAATAGTGGCAGTTCATGTTGTTACTGCTCCTGCTGCTGCTCCCACTGGTGTTCCAACCACCCAATCTCCTACCGGTGGTTATGCTGGAAAGCTACCCCTGTGTAACAAGTGTAACTTCCACCATCACGGACTCTGCCGTGAGTTGAGTTGCAATAGCTGCGGAAAGAAAGGATACACAGCTCGATACTGCAAGACACCGGCTCAAGCAACCAACCAGGCTCCGGGAGCGGGCGCTGGTCAAACTTGTTATGGATGTGGAGAGGCTGGGCACTTCAGGAGAAACTGCCCCTAGGCAACAACTGGTGGCAATACAGGAAGAGTTCTGGTGATGGGCCAGGAAGAAGCAGTTGCTGATCCTACCATTGTTACGGGTACGTTCCTCCTTGACAACTCTTATGCATGCATTATCTTCGATTCTGGTGCGGAGAGGAGTTTTGTTAGTCATACATTCAAACATTTAATCAAATGTAAATCCCAACCCCTAACCGAAACATTTACCGTCGAGATGGCTAACGGAAAGAAGGAGAGCACTAACGACATATTCATAGGCTGTACTCTTACCCTAGACAATTATTCGTTTCCCATCGACCTTATGCCTGTGTCCATCAAGAGCTTCGATGTCATTATTGGCATGGATTGGTTGAGTCCCAATCGTGCTGATATTCTTTGCTTCGAGAAGGCTATCCATCTCAATCTTCCCTCTGGTGAAGCTCTCATGATTTACGGAGATAAGCCTAGCTCGAACCTCGGTATCATTTCATGCATTAAGGCTCAGAAGTATCTGCGAAAGGAGTGCCATGCATTTCTAGCTCACGTTGTAGACGAGACGCAAAAAGTTAGAGACCTCGAGAGCATCCCCGAAGTCTGTAACTTTCCTGACGTTTTCCCCGAAGATCTCCCAGGAACCCCTCCCGAGCACCAAGTCGAGTTTCGTATCGACTTGATCCCCGGAGCTACTCCTGTAGCTAAATCTCCTTACCGTTTAGCGCCAGCGGAAATGCAAGAATTATCCAGTCAGCTCAATGAGCTGATCAGCAAAGGATTCATAAGGTCGGGTTCCTCACCCTGGGGAGCTCCGATCTTATTCGTGAAAAAGAAAAATGGATCCTTTCGGATGTGCATTGACTATCGAGAGCTGAATAAGCTTACCATCAAGAACCCATACCCCTTACCCATAATCAACGATCTCTTCGACCAACTCCAGGGAGCCAGTTATTTCTCAAAGATAGATCTAAGATCAGGGTACCATCAGTTGCGAGTTCATGAGAATGATGTGCCCAAAACAGCATTCCGAACTCGCTATGGACACTACGAGTTTGTAGTAATGCCCTTTGGTCTAACCAACGCACCGGCAGTATTCATGGACCTGATGAATCGGGTGTGCCGCCCTTTCTTAGACAAGTTTGTGATTGTGTTCATCGACGATATACTTGTCTATTCGCGGAGTGAGAATGACCATAAACAACACTTAAGGCAGGTGTTGGAAACATTAAGGGCAGAAAAACTATAAGCGAAATTCTCGAAGTGCGAATTCTGGATCAGGAAAGTAAATTTCCTAGGACACATGATTAGCAAGGAAGGAGTACACGTGGACCCTTCCAAGATCAAGGCGATTGAGAATTGGTCTGCACCAAAGACACCCACAGAAATCCGACAATTCTTGGGTCTCGCGGGCTATTATCGCAGGTTCATCCAGAACTTCTCCAGAATCGCTAAGCCTTTAACTACCCTGACACAGAAGGGTGTAACCTTTAGTTGGGAAGCCAAGCAATACACTGCATTTCAAACATTGAAGCGGGCCCTGTGCAGCGCACCTATCTTGTCCCTGCCCGAAGGGACGGAAGACTTCGTAGTTTATTATGATGCATCCAATCAGGGCCTGGGGTGTGTGCTCATGCAGAGAGGAAAGGTCATCGCCTATGCCTCGAGGCAGTTGAAAACAAACGAAGTCAATTACACAACTCACGATTTAGAGTTGGGAGCAGTGGTCTTTGCGTTAAAGATCTGGAGACACTATCTCTATGGAACCAAGTGCACTATCTTCACCGACCATAAGAGCTTGCAGCACATCTTTGATCAGAAGGAGTTAAACATGAGACAGCGACGATGGGTCGAGCTACTCAGTGACTACGAGTGCGAAATTCGCTATCATCCCGGCAAGGCCAATGTGGTAGCAGACGCCCTCAGCCGAAAGGGGTATTCGGGGCGTAAGGTGAAGGCACTAACAATGACCATCCATTCCCACCTGTCCGCGCAGATCAGAGAGGCTCAGCTGGAAGCCTTAAAACTGAAGAGCATGCCAGGTGAAGCCTTGAGAGGAATGGAAAAGAATCTAGAGGTCAAGGGAGACGGGGTTTATTATTTCATGGACCGGATCTGGACCCCAAAGTTCGGTGGTTACAGAGAGGTTGTAATGAACGAAGCTCACAGGACAAAATACTCCGTTCACCCAGGGTCGGATAAGATGTACTTGGATCTCAAACAGCTCTATTGGTGGCCAAACATGAAATCAGAGATCGCTACCTTCGTGGGCAAATGCCTGACTTGCGCCAAGGTGAAGGTCGAATATCAGAAGCCCTCAGGTCTAATTCAACAGCCAGAAATACCTGAGTGGAAGTGGGAAAGGATAACCATGGATTTTATCACCAAGTTACCCAGATCTCCAAGTGGGCTCGATGCCATATGGGTAATTGTCGACCGGTTGACGAAGTCCGCCCACTTCCTGCCAATCAAAGAAAGCTTCAAGATGGAGAGACTCACACGGATCTACCTTCAAGAGATAGTTCGCCTTCATGGTGTACCTCCATCCATTATCTCCGATCGAGATAGCAGGTTTACATCGAGGTTCTGGCAGTCTTTACAGAAGGCTCTTGGAACTAAGTTGGATATGAGCACGGCTTAGCATCCGCAGACTGACGGACAGAGTGAGAGAACTATTCAGACCTTGGAAGATATGTTGAGAGCATGCGTCATCGATTTCGGCGCATCATGGGACACTCACCTTCCTTTGGTCGAATTTTCCTACAACAACAGCTACCATACCAGCATCAAGGCTACGCCTTTTGAAGCCCTCTATGGCCGTAAGTGCAGATCCCCTCTGTGCTGGGCTGAGGTGGGTGACATGCAGCTAGCTAGGGGTCAAGTCCCCGACAGTACTCTCACTGGTCCTGATATCATCCGAGAGACAACTGAAAAGATTGTGTAAATCTGGGAACGACTGAAAGACTCACGAGATAGACAAAAGAGCTACGCCGATAAGAGACGAAAACCCTTGGAGTTCCAGGTTGGTGACCGCGTCCTTCTGAAGGTCTCACCCTGGAAAGGCATGATACGCTTTGGGAAGCGTGGAAAGCTAAACCCAAGGTACATTGGACCGTTCGAAATCCTTGCTAGGATCGGTCCCGTGGCATACAAACTCCAATTACCGCGAGAGCTTAGCAACATCCACCCTGTTTTCCACATATCAAACCTAAAGAAGTGTCTGTCAGAGGAGACACTTGTGATTCCTCTCGATGAGATTGAAATCAACGAGAACCTCAACTTCGTGGAAGAACCGGTCGAAATCATGGACAGAGAGATCAAACGAACGAAACAAAGTCGCATCCCGATAGTGAAGGTTCGCTGGAATGCCAAGCGGGGACCTGAATTCACTTGGGAGCGCGAAGATCAGATGAAACAGAAATATCCGCAGCTCTTTCCTAATCCATGATTTGTAATCTATGTTCAAATTTCGGGACGAAATTCCCTCTATCGGAGGGATGATGTGACAACCCGAATCTTCGTCCGTTTCCGTTACACGATTTCCGTTAATAAAAATTTCTAAATCCATTAACTTTTCCGTCAAACTTCTTGGTTTAGAAAATAATCTAGTTATATATAATTAAATTATTTACGAGTCGGAACCAAAAATAGCGCGGGAACCCGAATATCTCGAAAAACCAAACACTTCCGGTCTAAGTGAGGTTACGACCGTAAACTAGTTTACGACCGTAAACTCGTTTACGGCCGTAAACTCGTTTACGGCCGTAAACTCGTTTACGGCCGTATACCTGTTTACGGTCAGCAAAGGGTGGACCCCCCACCACCGACCACAAAACCACTATAAATACGAGACCTCCACCTTCATTTGAACATTTCTGGCCAAAAACTCTCTCCTTCTCTCTCTGAGAAACTTGACCGTAAACACCTAAAAACACCTTCAAACTTCAGGAAACATCGAGAAACACCGTTTGGAGTCACTTCGGAACGTCTGGAAACGCTTATCTCTTCGAAGTCAGCACCATTGTTCTTGAGTTTACGGTCCATCTTCAAAGACCGTAAACATTGTTCTTGAGTTTACTGTCCGAGCCTTCAAAGACCGTAAACCCTGTTCTTGAGTTTACGGCCGTAAACTCACCAAGCCTTCAGAAACCGTAAACCCCAGTTTATGACCGTAAACCCCGTTCACGGCAGTAAACTGTCTGTTGACCGTAAACCCTAGTTTACGACCGTAAACACCTGTTAACTGGTGCTTTTGGCTGAAAACTCACTTTCATCGATTCGATCAAGTCCCGGTAACATTCCTCAACCGAATACAAGTGTTCCCCTAACACGTTATCTAACGAAATCGCTAATTTAGATACATATATGTATTTATTTGATAATAGGATTCCGTTAAGTGTCACGTGCAACAACTCGAGGATCTTCATTTCAGTCAGCGATTTCACGCAAGAACAGTGAGTTCATACCCCTACATTTTCCATATTTTTAATGTTTTCAGGGGAGAATACAAGCTGAACATAAATGTTTTCAAAAACTCATGCAAACCTCATACTTTAACCCTTTTCACTGTGTTGAGCATAAGGGACGTTTTCACTAAAATTGTATAGTTTTCCGGACACGCTATTCGCTACACTTTACATGCAAACTATAATCGGTATAGTTTGGGATTTTTCTAAAATATATCAAGTATAGAAACTTTCACTACTAAACATATGCACTAAGACAGAAACCGTTTACAGTTTACATCACAACTTTATCATGATATTCATAACTGTAATTATCACTATATACGGTATACATATGGATTTTCACTACGGTAGAACGCTACTACACTACATGTAAACTAGATTATACGATACTGTGAGGCGCTACTTCACTACTGTACCGTTAGGTGTACAGGGATAAATCCTATCATAGTATAACCAGAGTCTCCTGGAGGGAGAGCGTGAGATTTGTGAATAGATCTATTCGGGACTGACAATCCCACATCTGGACTGCTAGCTACAGTTAGGTGGGCACGCCTAAGATGTACAAATGTCATTTAACTCGACGCCTGAAGAACGTTGGAAAGGTCTCTAGTCATATCAAGCACGGTTATACGACTCACAATATGTATAAATCACCTTTAGTTTACAACTGAACACTCTTCAACAGTTTTATTTTCATTAAATAGAACTAATACACACTACAATTGGAGAACTTTCAGGCTTTTCCAAACAGAAACGAGCATACAATGTTTTCACGCACGAAATGCTATTACATCATGATTAGCATTAGCTAGTCACATGAAGTAATAATTTCGCATATCACTACAGTTTTCAGTGACAAACATTCATGGTTTTATACAGAATTGAAATCACTACTTTCTCACTAAAGAAAATATCGGATTTTCTTGGAATTATACAAATTTTTTATGAACTCATCAACGATTTTCACTACAAATCACCGCTTATGAACTCACCAGCTTTATGCTGATACTCTTTCAAACTGCTTGTATTCTCAGGAAATCAGTAGACAGGTACTTGCCGGATATCCGAGGAATGGGAGCAATAAGAGTTTTAAGTTTATACTATACAAAGCTATTGAATGTAATTCAAACAACGTTTCAAACTGATGTAAACATTTTTATTTTAGTATTCACTGTACTGGTTGTGTTGCTATGATTGCTACTATTCATTGGTTGTGATGCTACACATGACGTCCTCCGTCCCGGAACGTTTCCGCCATCGGTTTCGGGGTGTGACACAAGGTGGCGTATAGGCTGGATCTGCCAGCCGAGCTTACTCAGATCTACAGTACCTTTCATGTCTCTCAACAACGGAAGTGCTTTTTTAGACGACTCTACGGTGGTGCGTCTAGAGGATATTTAGGTTGATGACAGCCTGAACTACATTGAGCGACCAGTAGCCATCCTCGACAGGAAGACGAAGGATCTGAGGAACAAGAAGGTCGAGTTGGTGAAGGTGCAATGGCAGCACCGCAAGGGCTCAGAATGGACGTGGGAGCCAGAGGACGAAATGAGGGAGCACTACCCCGAGCTTTTTCCGGATGCAGCAGCAGACTTCAAGGACGAAGTCTAAAATAAGTGATGGAGATTTGAAACGCCCGGTTCCTGGTACGTATTTTAAATAAGGATTTTTCATTTTTATAAAGGGACTCGACGAGTTGGAGGCCCGAAACTCGTCGAGTAGGAATTGGATATGTAGACGCGGGACTTGAAGTCTACTCGACGAGTAGGCCTGCTAGAGTGAAACCCTAATTTTCAGGGTTTGCACCCTATTTAAACACCTTAACACCCCTACTATGGCCTCCCTCATCGCCTCCCTTAGTCCAGAAAACCCTAACTCGAAACCCTAACCATTTTGAGTGTTCTTGAGCCATTTTTGTGTATTTTTGGTGGTTTTGAAGTGTGAGAAGGGAGAAGAAGCTTGAGAGTTCGAGAAGAAGCAATTAGATACAGAGGTTGTGTTCCATTTCCAGGTCTTTTGAGGTATAAAGTCTATACCTTGACTATTCATTTGCTAGATCCCTTCATGGAGTAGTTTAGGGCTTTAAGGAACCATTTTTGGAACCATTCATGGATGCAAGCATGTTTGGGGTTAAGACTTCAGATCTGGAACCTTTGAGGGACTCCATGGCATAAAGGTGCCAACTTTATGGCCATGGGAGTCCCATGCATCCTGAGGACCACTTTTTAGGGCTTTTTGAGCTAAATAGCCCATGCATGAACGTAAAGTTTGTAACTTTACGTGTTATATCGACCCTAGGAGGCCAGATCTATGTTTTGGATGCATTAAGCCCAAATGAAATCGACTGTATGGATTTGGGTCATGGGTGACTCGACGAGTCGCTCTTAGGACTCGGCGAGTCGGGTCTTGGTTCCGCAACCTTCTCTGTTACTTAGCAAACTTGTTGAGTATTGAAGATAACTCAGCCAGTCAGATGTGTTTTGGACTTAAAGGTCAATAACTCGACAAATCCAAGGATAAACTCGCCGAGTCAGTCTGCAAATGTCCCAACTGTATGAAGGAGAACTCAACGAGTCCAAGGAAGGACTCGACGAGTTCAAATAGAAAGTCCCGATTTTGTCATAAGAAGAAACTCGGCGAGTTAGAGGGTAACTCGACGAGTCAGATCGTGAATTCGAGATTCTATGAATTATGGAACTCAACGAGTTGATGGACCAAATCGGCGAGTTGAGTCAACCAGGATGTTGACTTTGACCAGAGCATTGACTTTGACTTTGACTTTCACTGGGCCATTATCCAAGATTGACCCTTAAAGGGGGTTATGAATATGAAAGAGTAACTGAGGGAGACTGTTATGTATAGGAGGTTGAGGAGGGTTGATCCCAGCACCGAGGATAGTTCATTTGCTACACGACATTGTGGTGAGTTACCTTCCAGTAGAAGTGGGTCTACGGCCACAATGTCGGCCCACTAGTAGGATTTGTTTGATTAGATGATTGTCTTTGTGATAATTATCTAGGATTGCTACTACCTGATATGTTTTATGTGCTAGCATGATATGATGTTATGTAATAGTGGTAGTAGGGGGAATAGTCCCCGTGTCACGATCGTAAGGGCCGAAGGGTAGGTCGGGCACCCCAGAATTGTCTGGCAGTATGCTTATGCTTGATACTATATAGTAGTGGTAGGAGTGAAATAGTCCCCGTGGCAGGTTGAGATAAACCGGAGGGTAGGTCAGGCACCCTAGAATGGCCTAGCAGGGTAGGTCGAGCACCCCATAATGGCTTGACATGGGTAGGTCAGGCACCCCATAATTGCCTGGCAGTATGTTTATTATATGGTATGAGGTATGATGGGGAAACTCACTAAGCTTTGTGCTTACGGTTTATAGTTTTTGTTTCAGGTCCTTCTTCTTTGAAGGGTGTTAGGTCTCATTTAGATGGTTTGGGCTAGGCATCTATCTTGTATAGGTCTTGATTAGGGTTTGGTCATGTGTTTAGATGTTTGTGGCTGGTTGTTCACAGTTGTAAGGTGTTCACGACCGTGAACCCGTTTGCGGTTGGTCGTGTCCTATAAATAATTATCAGTCATGTCAGTGTACAGAGACGTGGTGTCATACGTGCGTGTGTGTGTGTTCCAAGTGTACTTGACGTTAACGGCTAGAAAGGAGCTTAAGTGTGTGTACTCTAAGGTGTTATAGAGAGAGAAAGTAGAGAAGGTGCAAGTGTGTGTGTGAATCTTATGTTGGATCATAACTCTTATCATCAATACATTGAAGATTCATCTTATTCTTCTTCTCCTTCTTCAATCATAACTACACATCCATCCCTATGACACAGGAAGAGATAGACAGAGAGGCACATCTTCAGTAAGGGAAACCTGTTGTGGTTGTGCTAGAAAATGTTGAGGTGAACGTTTCTAATGATTCTACTACATGTGCAGGTAAAGTAGTAGAGGATGAGAACAAGGGGAACAGAACTGATTCTAGTTCTGTTAATTTTACTGATTGTCAAACAAATGACTCCTTGAACTCTGAATCTGTTTCTTCTAATCAACCTGTTGTTGGTAAATACATGCCACCAATTCAAGCTAAAGGGAGTGCATGTTGCAAGTGTGGTTGTGGGAACAATCAGAGACAAGGCAAGGGTACGCCACCAGGGGCAGGAAGAAACAACTCCTACGTGAAGAAAAATACATGTTTTCACTGTGGAACACCTGGACACATTGACAGAAATTGTCATAATCGCGCATACGTTCCCTATTACGCACAAGGATGGCGGAACGCACCAAGAGGGAGATACCCCAAAAGAAGCCCGTCAAGTTCACAATCGCGCAATGGTGATTGGAACGCGCAAAAGTCCAAGAATCCAACTCCCAAATTCAAGAAGGGAATGTCGGCCAAAAAGCGAAATTCAAGAGATGCTCCAGTGAAACCAAGACCGGTTAGGTCAAAGTCATCTCGGCGATTGGCTTCAAGTTCAAAATCAAGTGCCGATGCACCCATCCGATCGAACAAGAAATGGGTTAAACCCGACTATAGATGGGTACCAAAAGTTCAATCTCCCAAATCACCTAATGATTCTAACATTTCTTCATCTTCTGTTTGTGATAAGCAAGATATGTCATGGGAGAAGTACTTTGTGTTGATGACAAAGGTCAACCCAGTTTTAAAATGGACTGGGTTCCAAAGACCAACTGATCCCGCTCTGTGCTGGAGCACCTATGGAGGCATATCATCAGACTCCGGTTTGTTGGTAGTGGCTGATCCAGGCACATGATAGGGGACATCTCTCAACTGTACAACACTCAAAACTTATTTTGAGAGTATGTGTCCTTTGCGGGAAAAGGGAAGAAAGGAAAGGATCACACATTGGGTTTGTGCTTAACGATGTGAACAATTTTCAGATCTGTTCTAAGATAGAAATATGTGTGTTGTTCTCAGACCTTCTGGATGCAAATCCAATCGGTGACTTACGGTTTGAGTTTTCTTCTCGATACTCCTGAGTTTTTCTTACATTGATTCATTTCAAAGTAAAATTTTTTTTAATTTCCTTATATGTCTTTCTTTAGTAGGCGTTTTTGGGAAGTGATATGAAGTATAGTGCTAAAGGTCAATTTATGATGAGTGTAATGCACTAAAGCCGAATTGTCTAGACTCTGTGTTCAATGTGCTGGTAGGCACAAAGGATTTAAATGGACTAGGCTAGGCATAGATGGACTATGAAAAGACTTGACAAATATTGACTTAGATAGTTCCGTTTGGTCTGACAATACGACGCTCGGGTAGATTGAGCAGTGAGATAAACATAGGAACCTGCAAGATACATTAAAGTTAATTATCTAGAACTATGGCTCAACATTTCCTCGATGTACGGACTTATGTCCTTAATTCTGGTGCTGAAAGAGTGACTGGGGGGTTCGGATAAAGTAGGTCTGTAGGAATTCATTTTCTTGCTTTCTATCTGTCAGTAATATGTTGCCTCCTCTGCGTGATCGGAAGATCCGACCTGGAATGCAACATATGCAACTCTATTTCTATGCACCTCCTTATCTATGCAATTCTTTCTATCTGTTAGTCATATGTTGTCCCCTCTGCGTGATCGAAAGATCCGACCTGGGAGACAGCATATGCACCCTTCTACTTCTCTATCCCTCTATCTATGTTAGTCATATGTTGTTCCCTCTGTGTGATTGGAAGAAATCCGACCTGGGATACAAAATATGCATCTCTATATCTGACTTCTTTCTTAATGATTGTTTACTCACCTAAAGTAAAGAGTTCTTTGGAAGTTCTTGATTACCGGGGTATATCGGGAAGTGGGAAACACGTTCTAGTGCATCTAAAATTGAACCATTTAAAAGGTTGTCTGTAGATCTTCGCTGCTGAATTTAAGTGGACAACAATATCCTTGGTCGTCGTCAGCTAAATGGTCCATTTAGGAATATAAGTACAATGTCTTGCATGTATAATCTGTCCAACTTGTCAATATCCTTCGTGTTTAAGTGGACCAGAATACCGGTGATTGACCAGATCTAAACATGCAGGTGTGTGCAGATAAACGATATTGAATTGTTTGACAACTTTGATCCCAAATTAGTTTTGGAATTTAGTTATTATTTTTGTTTTGGTTAAATTTGTTCATAGTTTTCCTCTATGCACAAATTTAAGGGGGAGTATTAAAATTAAAAAAAAATCAAACAAAAATCAGAAAATTCAAAACTCAATAAAAAAAAATCAGAAAATTCAAAAATCAAACAAAAAAAATCAGAAAATTCAAAAATCCAAAAATATTTTGAGTATTTTACTTTTTATTTTTATTTCTTAGTTACTTTTATCGTGTGCTAAGTTTGTTTTTAGTTTTGTTTCTATTTTTAGCTTTGTTTGTCTTGAAAAGTGAATTCAGATGTAGATGAGACTCATGGAGACTATATCGAGATTTTCTAAGCCAAAGCTTCATCCGTGATCATCGAAGAATTCTCATTCGAAGGAACAAGAAATGAAGATTATTCTTTCAACATACAATCTTCCAACCCCAGAAGCAAGGTGAAGCTGTACTTGAAGATTATGTGACAGATTGCATTGAAGCCTACTCAATCAATTTGTTGCTATCTTTGAACCTGCTGAAGTGATCCAGAAGATTAGCTCTCTCTGTTGTTCTCTCTGAAGATTCTCAAGCTGAAAGTGTTGATTTTCAAGAATCTCTACATGAAGCCTCCTCACCCAACGTTCATTCAAAGCCAAATTCTGAAGAAATGCCCATCCGTTCAAGATGAAGTCATTTATTGAAGATTCATCAAGTTTATCTTGAAGCTGTGAAGAAATCGAAGACAAATGCTGAAGCCAAGCTCCAAATGAAGATTGACAAGAAAAGCCAACTACATTTTTAGGGGGAGTTTGTTGGGTCAAAAGAAAAGAAAGCTATAAACCAAGGGGAGATTGTTTGGTCAAAAATATGGTTTATACTTTACTTTTCTAGGCAACTATATTTTTCATTCTAGGAGCGTAAACAGCCTGCTGTTTACGGTTGTATGGGTGTTCACGGCTGTGAACCTGTTTACGGCCGTGAACATGTTTTCGGTCAACTAATGGGTTTTCGGTCAAGGCCTTGTATTTTGGGCTTGGCCTTAGGTCCATATATATATATATATATATATATATATATATATATATATATATATATATATATATATATATATATATATATATATATATATATATATATATATATATATATATATATATATATAGTGTTAGTGGAGTCATAAGTGTGTACGGCTACAAAGGAGCTTAAGTGTGTGTACTCTAAGGTTTTCCTAGAGAGAGAAAGTAGAGAAGCTGCAAGTGTGTGTGTGAATCTTGTGTTGGATCATAACTCTTATCATCAATACATTGAAGATTCATCTTATTCTTCTTCTCCTTCTTCTCCATTTGATCTTGCATCATCCAATTGATTGGGATTCCGCACCATCAATTGGATTTGATTGATATATCAAGCAAATTTGGGACTTACAAAGGGAAAGGAGCCGGCACGGTAGTAGCGCATCACACCACTATCTTCTGTACTATGATGTTCTTGGGATTGTACTTTGACCTTGTTATTTGATTATGACATTCTTTTTGAGAATTATGATCTATGGATTTAATCATATGAATTAACTTGATGAGGTTTTCTCTAAAATGTTTTATGAATCGTTATACTAAAATGAAATTTTTGGTCTTGAATTTTGGGATGTTACAATTACATTTTGATAACATTCACCTTTTCCTCTTCCCCTATAGCGAGTTTGGTCATCAACGGGCACAATTGCATGTACAAGTGTTCCATCTAGTGCATCTACTGCTCCAGAAAATATGTCTTTTAGTCGTCTCTGTCGTTCTGAGGTATGTCTTGTTGTATTAGAAGATGATGGTACTATAATTTCTCTTGCAAAACACATCATTGCACTTAATACCTCGTGAAAACATAGATGAATTGCTTGTAAGGAGTTGTGAAACCTTCCTTTAACGGCTCGAAAACGTTCATTATGTCCTATAACATGTAAAAATATAGCCATCTTCTCTTCAACGCTTATTCATCTACTACGTTGCAACCAATTTTTTTGAGTAAAATGATTGCATAATAATACAAATGCATCTTGTGAAAGACGCATCATATCGTAAGTTTGTATAGGACATCCGTGTATCAAATATTGTGTATATGCATGCCCGGTTTCTTCCGATTCGCTAGCTTTTATTCTTTCAATTCTTTTTTTCCTTTGTTGGACCAACATCAACCAATAGCATGAGAGTATAAGAAGACCTAAAAACTCACCTTCCTTATCCATATGTAACATGTTAAATGTTAAATATAAATCACATACATTTATAACATAAACCATAACATAAATAAATAACATAAAAATCCATAATATATAAATCCATCATATAAAAATACATAACATAAAAATCAATACCATATAACAATCCTAAACATAACACATAAAAAACCTAAACATAAAAAATCCTAAACATAACACATAAAAAACCTAAACATAAAAAATCCTAAACATAACACATATCAACCCTAAACACAAAAATCCATAACATGTACCATAATATAAATCCATAAAACATAAAGCCAAAACATCCCAAAGTCATACTAAAGTCAACCAAGTAATCCAAAATTCTTTCCCGCACTTTTCACCCACAACTCACGAGTTGAAGACTCGAGGCGTAACCAAATTTTCCTGTTACCAGCATTTTCAGCGAATAACATAAGAGCAGTGATATACTTTGGATAAGAATTTCCCCACTCAAAGCCTTTCAATTTATCAATACATTCATCCATCTTCTTGTCAAGATTATTTTTTTGCGCGAACGCCTGAGCCGCCTTCATAATTTCATTGCCAACCTCTCTTATGTCATAATCTAGTGTGTCCTTGGGTGCGGGTGCATTTCGTTTTCCTCTTTTGTTTTTAGACCGACCAGAGGAATCTTCACTTGCAGGTGATGCACTTGTAGGTGGGGGTACTGTTGAGGAACTTGTAAGGGGTGTACTGTTGAAGTTGAGGCTGGGATATCCATTTGAGGTGGTGAATCTACCATCTCGATATCCTCATAATCTTGTGTAGTAAACACTTCTATGGGATGAGGGGTTGTCGAAGATGGTCCCCAACTGGCAGCACCGGTCGAGGTCGCACCGTCAAACAATTGGGTGCAAAGATTTGGGTAAAGGAGTGGCGCATTTCTTAATTTCTCAACCATCTTGTTCAACTGTTTGAAAAAATGATTTTATTATGATACTTTTAAAACAAAATAATAATGTGTTTTAAATTAAAAGAACACCTTCGCCTCCGCTTTCCACTCTTCATCCGTCTTTTTAAACGTGTTTGTTATAGGATTATAGAGACTCCCGGTTTTGTTTTTTAATTTCAACCAAACTGCATACTTGTTTTTCAAGTAGTCATAACGATATTTCATTTGTTTTTTGTCAACAACAAAGTCATGTTCTTTTTTTAATTTTTCAGCTATTGTATTCCATGAGGTTCCTTTGAGACCGTTATCCTCCCAACCGTTACTTGTTAGTTCTTGTATACATGCATGAAGAAAAGTTTTGTTCACAAAATCTGAAGATCAACTAGCTCTACTTCTCTTTTCTGTCATATTTAAGGAATAAATGAATGCTAAACATATTACATAAATATATACATATATACACGTATACACCAATATACACACAAATATGTCCACTATGGTAAATCCTTTTTGATTCTTGTATTTTAGTTGGACTTTCGATCAGCCAAAGTAACAAACTGTATCATCATTGAGTATTGGTATTTACTTAAGAAACTAGAGAATGCTTGTTTTAGACACAAATATAATTTGTTATTCATGCATTTGCCCTATAATTTTTTATTTTTTATTCGAAGTAACTTGCATGATAATATTACTTGTAGAAGAAGCTTTAACAATCACCCATGGTGACTTCTCTTTCACAAATTCTATCACAAGATTTCTCAAAAAATACAATATAGAAGTCCGACTATATCCTCCTAAGTCAAAGAGAAGTGCAGACAAAAACTCACCCATTACTCATTTCTTATTACAATAAAAATGTACCTTAATTTAATACTAACATCCAAAAAATCATAAATCTAGTTTTTGATCTCCCCTGTATCAGGTACTTGGTCCAATTTTTACGATCGCGAGGAAGAGATGAAATTGAATATATGCAATGCCCTAAAGAGCAATTAAACAGACCATTCAATGAAAAAATCTTGAACGAGAAGGAAGGAAGAAAGAAAGAAACTATTACCTGTGTCGCGGCTCTTGTTGTTGATCGGCTACTACTGTTGCGTCGTCGAGGGAAAAAATCGGAGGGGGGATGATATCATAAGTAGTTGTGCGAAATTAATAGGGCAATGTGGGTATTGTTTTTTTTTTTGTTCCCGGTCCATCGAATGGAAAGCAAGGACCGAGTTTTGTCAATATGTTGGACCGAGTCCACATATTGGACCGAGTCCCTTGCTCTATAATCTCTATCGAAAATGTCAATTGGTTTTTATTGGACCCCATCCCTCTTTGGACTCACTTATACACCATATCAAACGACCCCTTAATCATCATGACTTTTCTGTTACAAATATTAATTCGTGTATTACTCATACTTTATTAGTATATTTAAAAAATAAGAAAAAAAAATCATAGTTCTAAGGCTAAACTTTACCATAATGCTAAAGGTTGTGGTGGTTGTTTACCAATGGTAAAAGTGTGACATATAGACGCCACGTAGGATTTAATATTTTTATCACAATTTGCGTGTGAGTGGAGTGTGGTGATATTTTTACCTTTGAAATAAATAAATAAATAAAACTAAATTTGCAATGACAATGAATATTTAGAATGGAAACCAAACCTCCAAACAATCTACATTTGTCATTGGTGAACTATTGAGATTTGTCGATGACAAAAAAACTATTTAAGATGTGGTGTTTGTCACAGACAAACTACTCCACATCAACCTATCATCCGCAAAAACTTCATGACACCGTGCAGCTTAAAGCCATCATGACCCATAACAATTTCTATATGCTTTTACGTAACCGAATTAGTCATATCTTTCTGTTTTTTCTGTAAATTCAAGTATACTACAAAATTTTAAAATAAAAATTAATTAAAAGGTCCAAAAGATGGGCAAAAGTAGTAGGGAAGTTAGTAACATTATTGTTCTAACACTGTCTGTTTTGAAATGCCGATATGATTCATTACGACCTATGATTCAAGGAATAATGAATTTATTCCTATCTTGCATCCCAAACATCACGTATGCTGCGACCAACGTTTGACTTTCAACTCAAAATAAAGACTCGCAGTCTCAAATTGGCTTCAACCATTTTCTTCCTTCAAGATAATTTAGGCAGATTTAAAAAGGTAACATTTTTTTTCTTTGTATTTATCTCACATTAATAAACAAATTGAAATTGTATATAATACTCATTTTGATGCTGTAGTAATTAATAAATAAACTAATTGAAAGTTATTGCTTTGATGTAATTAAGATAAGTTAAAAGTGGAGTGAGGGTTTTAAAAGAATATGATTTGAAATTAATTATTTAAACACGTACAAAAATTAACCGCTAAAATAAAAAGTTGGTAATTAATCAACGGAGTTAATATATCTTTATCTCTTTACTACAAATCTATTTTAAAAAATAAGAAAAATATAGCATATGATTACACTCCGTTTTCATCTTCAAGGAAGTGCAAACACTCATCATACAGCTTCTCTAGCATATTGCTTTCTTCATCTTTAAACATTAGCAAATCAAATCCGTCAAACTGAATATCCAGATCATGTTGACCATCCATTCTTGCTCCAGTACCTTCCATTTCTAACAATGGCGCCCAGTTCGTCCAAGAGAAGTCCGTGTCCGTCGGAAGTAAATGAGCTTCTCCTTGATACGTTGTGGAGCTCGATGATGCACTGCTCATGTCATTCTTGCTCAATGCCAACGATGCTGATTGTGATGAAGGTAATGACGAAGAAGATGAAGTAGAATGAGGAACAGTTTCTTCTGGTTTCTCTACGATTTTAACTTTCCTTGACTTCTGATCCGTTTTTTTCTTATTCTTCCGTTTTTTATTGTTTTTGGAGCCGTCCACCTGTTTCTCGCCGCTGTCAAGAGCTAATTTCCGTTTAAGATGCGAGTTCCAGTAGTTCTTAACCTCATTGTCAGTTCGACCTGAGAGTTCGGTGGCTATGAACGACCATCGGTTGCCATGGATAGAATGAAGGCGGATGATCATGTCGTTCTCATCTTCGGTGAAGTTTCCTCTCCTGATGCCTGGCCGAAGGTAATTCATCCATCTCAGTCTGCAACTCTTTCCGCATCTAAGTAATCCTGGATCCATTAGAACACAACAAACATTAATCAATCGATCATTTCCATACCTAACTAACACTTTTCAAGATCCTTTGGCTTTTGCTTTCTTTTAAATTAACATTATCGCATTTGCGATGATTAGTTTTACAAATGGTGAATGGATCGAGTAAAACTATTTATACATACCAGCTTTAGAAGGCATGGAACGCCATTGGCCTTCACCGTGGGTTTGAATGTACTCGGTGAGGAGTTTATCTTCTTCATTAGACCATGCTCCTCTGTGTAAACCCACCTTTGAACAGCAGGGTGCCCTTCCCATTTCTTTTCACACACAAACACACACTTGAGTATGTTTTTGATAGAGAAGCTTGTGGTGTGTGGTATGGGAAGGAAACCACGGCAACAGGTGTCCCTTTTAAATGGCTTTCCGAATATATAATTCGTCACGTTTTTCTTTTGGATAGTAGTAGAGACTCAATAATTGTTCGAAAGTCGACATTGACTTGGGAAATATATAAAAGTCACCCTCCATTTTTTGTATTATTCAAAATATATATGTACTGGAGATCTACATTAAACTCAAAATTATACGAACACGTGAATAGAGTTGTTTGATACATGTGAGCTGTTTTTTTTGTTAAACTATTTTAAATTTTGGTAGCCACGAATTTCTAGTTTGGTCTTTAGCGTGTAAGTCGCGCTATTATAAAACTGAATGACTAACAATAAAAAAATATAGCATATCTAATTCAAGATATCTCTCGCTTCATAAAATATAAAATAGGCAATTAATTGGAGGGACAACTTGCCATGACACATATTAATTGAGATCAATGAAGTTAATTTAGCAATTGCAAGTTGGTGTAGCTTACCAGCCTCTTGTGTTTCAGAAAAAAGAGAACATGTAGAAATTAAATGATTATAATTAACATCTCATCTAGAAAGATTTTATTATGATTTTTATACATTAAAGTAGTATTATCAAAAGCTCAGTAGTACTGGAGTGTGCATGGTAACGAAACACAACATAATCAATCTAAATGTTACATCGATCCATGTTTTTTAGATTCGTTACAACGGAATTAAACACATGAAAATAGGTTCTATTTCATGTATATATATAATAGCTTCTATGTTAACTTTGACTACGTACGATACAAAATTAAAGAGCATGTAGAAAATAAATGTTTACTAATGTCCTCTATATCTAGAAAAATACTACAACTTTTATATATCTAGATCTAGTGTCGTCATAAGTTGATAGGAGTGCGGTAAAGAAAGATACATAATCAAGTCACAATTTTGAGTCCTATATGGTTAGAACTCAATTAAACTCGTGATGAGTTTTGACACAAGTAACTTTTAGTGATTTGAAGTATCTACAAACTCTATTTTTAGTAGGAATGAGTTTTGGACATAAGAGCGGGGTTTGTGGAGGTGACATCACATTGCTGAGCAGTAGTTTATGGACCATTTCTAGTCTTCCGGGATCGCTTGGTCACGCCTTCTTGGCGAATTCCAATTCTCATCTTGGCTTTTTTTTTTTTTTTTTGGTTCTCGCGTCGATATGTAGGTTCCTGATGGTAGAGATACTCGGTTTTATTGAGGAGATGGTTGCAACAAAGGTGAATAGCTGAAATAGGATGTGTGTGTCTGTGTGTGTGTGTGTGTGTGGGGGGGGGGGGGGGGGGGGGGGTATAGAGAGATGATGCCAATAGCATTTCTTTCCATATACTTTCCACAAATTAGGGGGTGGGGTTAAAGAATAAAGAATTATGAAAAGTATTCGATAAATACGGTGAGTGATGTTTTCTTGCACTAGGCAGAATTGATTTGGAAAAACTTTTCCATTGGTTCCATCTTAAAGGTCACAAATGTTTATGAATTTGATAAGCGTTCAGGTAATATGTGGGTGGATTATATTTGAAAAATAAGGAGATCTAACAGAATATTTACCAATATAAGGTTGTTTCAAAAATATTTACCAAAATATACATTTTTCAGTTTTTTCTAATTGTTTTTTTATTTTACGTATATGTTTATATACTTTTTTTATTTTCAGTTTATTTAGTTTCTTTATTTCAACTGTTTACGGTCTTTTTTTAATATTAGTTTTATTTTTTTCATTTTAGATTTTTTACGTTTTTAATATATGCTTAACATAAATGTTTTGACCAAATTTATATAAATTATATAAACAATTTTGAATAAAATTGTGTAACGCAAATATATGGGTTTATTTGATAATTCTGTACAATTACTTTATTTATTTTTTCTCTAAATAATTGTGTCATTTTGTTTGTTAAAACTTATTTGATTATGTTATTACTTGAATATTGTGATGATTGTGTTTACAAATCATTTGTAAATTTCTGTTATTATATTAGAAATTGTTTTGTAATTAATTTGAAATTTATAATTGCGATAATTCTTTCAATTATGGTTATGTGTATAATTGTTATTTTTTTCAATTGGTATTTCAGTTGATGCATATGTATATGTAAAGTGTTAGGGGATGATTGATTTTTCTTTTGTTAATATGTTTAACTTTAATTCATATTTTCTGAAATTTTGTATCTCATGTAATCATTGACATTTGGACCAAACTTGCAATTTTAGGTCAAGAAAAAGGATTATTCTTGTAATTACACCGATTGTTCCTCGTACAGTTGTCAAAAACACGTTCAGTCTTTATTTTCAAATATTAACTCGGACAGTCTCTCGTTTGGTTTAACCTTGCATGCTTCATCCCTCAAAGACGAATTTATTGAGTACTTAGTCTTTGCCAATTTTTAAATGGCCATAATACCCTTTTGTTTTTATTTTTCTATTAATTTAATGTTTATATTATACTTTTCAATTAAAATAAATAAAGTCCCCCTTCACTTTACCCAACCTCTGCCCTTCACCGTTACCGATCGGAGAGAAACACAAACACACACTCACATACATAGTCGATGAAAGGGAAAAAGATTATCACTGTCGGACCATTACCACCAAGCAACAATCAGCAACAGTAACAGATTCACCAACCACCACTGTAACATCTCAAAAATCACAATAAATTTGAACTTTTCAAAAACAACCCATTTCTTCCATAAAGTGTTTACAAAACCAATGTTTCAAAAGTATTATTCAAAATCAGAGTATCCCAAGATCCAATGTCATAAAAACGGGAAGATGTGCACAATCACGCCTTCGCTTTCCCATGATCCTCTAAAGTACCTGAAACAATAAAATGAACCGTAAGCACGAAGCCTAATGAGTTTCCCCCCAAAGTACCACCACATAACATAACAACAATAGCATGCATACATGAGCCTTCAGCATGACTGGACCGCCTCGCATTCCTACAGACTATCTAGACCGCTCTTAGAGCCTTCAGCATGACTGGACCGCCTAACCGAGCCTTCAACCTATCTGGACCACTCTCCAGGCCTTCGGTCTGACTGGTCCGCCTCGCAGGCCTTCAGTCTATCCGGAACGCCCTGGGTGTCTTGGCCTTCAGCACAAAGTAGGACCACCTCAACCCCATATACCATCACATATCAACATATACAACATATACCATAAGAATCAATAGCTAGCATATGAAGGTAGTCATACAGATCTAACAGATCACTACAATATAGCAACGTCCTATATACCAGGATACAGATCTAACAGATCACTACATCATAGCTATATCCTATGTATATCAGGATACATTTCGAACAGATCACTACAGCATAGCAACATACGATAAACCATGATATCAATTCAATGGGCCGGCATTGGTGCCTTTGACCCGTAAGTACAGTAAGGAAAAACTCACCTCGCAATCTGACAAATAGCTAAACAATACACTGCTCCGATTACCAGCTCTTCAGGTCATTTATCCACAGTTAGAGACCAAGGCTTAACCATAACTCAAAATACATAAAATACCCTTAAGTCAAACTTGGTCAACCCTGGTCAAATTCAAAGTCAACGGTCAAGGTCTAAAAGCCAACATTCCTCCCCATCTGAGTACGCCCAACGTACCATGAGAGTATGCCCATCGTACTCTGATGTTGACCAAAAAGCGGGGCGTTGACCGCGTATGCACAGCGTACCTCCAGGTACGCCCAGCTTACGCTGCCCAGTCCTAAAATTCCATTAAGAGCTTATTCTATTAAGCCCTTTCACCCAAAACTCATATTCAAACCCAAAATGATGTCCTACGTCATAAAGTTTCCAACTTTATGACTTTGCATGGCTATAAAATGCTATGTCCAAAACCCTATGTTCTTAACCCAATAAGACCCTCTAACACATGCATGGGCTAAATATCACATCTAAGATCACATTTTTATGCTTCAAGACACTCATAAACGTCTGAAGGGACATCTCAAAAGGATTAGAGTAGCTTATACTCATAATACCAAGCTCATGGGACCAAAATAACCGAAAATATAAGGCTAATAATATCCAAATGAAATCAACATCAAGTTTAGAACTTTATACCTCCAAAGGGTGTTAAAAGATGGTAAGATCCTGGATCCAAGGTGTTCCACTCTTCAAGGATGATCTTCTCTTTAACTTATTCCTTCAAGGACACCAAAATATACACAAAAGCTCAAAAATACACTTAAGAGGATTAGGGTTGGCTAAGGAACGATTTTCCAGATGGAGGTTGAGGAGGGGAAGGGGTCTTGATACATAAAGATGAATATATAGTGCTCAAACCCTAAATAATTAGGGTTTGGCCTGGCTGAAGTACGCCCGGCGTACCATAGGAGTACGCCCAACATACTCATGCAGGCACACCCTTTTCCTAATTTGCCAAATGGGACCATTTTTGCAAATAAATCTTACTCAAAGGGTTAAAATGTAATATTTAGAAATCGAGGTATTACAATTCTCCCCCACTTAAATTAGATTTCGTCCTCGAAATCATTCCCTTCTACATCATTAGCCATCAAAACATCCAACTGTTGAGTATGAATTGAATGATTATACACCTGCTAACACAACCTCAGCTAACCACGTGGTTCAACCAATTAATCACTGAGTCTTAAGATTCCCTTCAATGCATGGTCATACGTATCGGGTCTGCAGCTTATGTTTGGAATACCCCTGCAAGGTCCTTAGCATAAGTCTAGGTTACCCCCGTATACTATACCGATACTGCTGTCATACCAACACTAACATGATGACCCGCAACCAAAACCTTAGAGTCTAAAGATTCTCAACCGACAGCCTATTAATCCGTATAAACCCGAATAACCTTTCCTTAAGCATAAACCAAGCACTACACGAGCCACCCGAACCCTTATAACACTTCCCCAGCTGCCTTTACTAGTCGACCCCCCTTTAGTGCGTCTCTAAGAACGCTACGAGTCGAAGTGATCAACCATATCCGACCTGAACTATCCATTGATATCTAAAACGTAACCCCGACCACTAAAGAATCCTGGAACCACCAACTTTTACCACTAAAGAAAACCATCACAATTCTCCCAAAATCCGGAAATCCAATACCTCGACTGACTCTCAAGCAAGTAAAACTATCTCGGAACCCAGTTATCACGACTTCTCTTTACAATCTGAACCACACGGAACCCTTCCGACCTGAATTACCTTGTTGATATCAATGGGAAACAGGACTCCTGACCATTCATTGTTGTTGAACCCTTCATCTGAAAACAAGGCGACTCCAAACACGAGCCTCATCTAGATAACTGTTGTAGAAAAACACGTACAATGCTGGAATATTCCACAACTTCCTAGCTATAAGACCTACCTTCTAGCAAGAACCACATAGTTGGGGACTCTCAAAACTACAACCACTGAAACAAATCCATCAATATGCTTCCCGGGATCGGGAACCCATCAGTCCTAAACTTCTGAACCCATATTCCAGGACTGATATTCATCCATTCGCTGAACCTACCCCTTATCTTTGATTGGGAACACCACCAAACACATGCAACGAAGTATTTAAAACACACTGGTCGCGAATTTCACCCAATCCCAAGACCAGAAGTTGTACCAAAAACCTTAAATATACCTTTTATTCCTTGAGACACATTACCAACCCACTACTCCTATGAGCAAATATGATCAATCCAGCATTTTCATGTTGTATCCAAACCCTTATCAGCTCAGGTGTACCTTTACCTGACAAATCACTCGATATTTTAGAACCAAATCGTCATACTAGAAACCAACTCCTAATAGACAACCCACAAGAAGATCGGGTCCACCATAGCAACCATTCATTAAGCGACTTCCGGTGCGCAAATAATATATTATACTAAATAACCTTTCCTAACCACATGATCCCAGCCATCACCACGGGGCCTAAAGATACTCGCCCGCATTCTACCGCCTTACAGGAACCCAAATCCTCATCCCTTTCAACGCTAACCGAACACAACAATGTCATACTCTTTTATCATGCATACTTCCTTTCATAGTACTGGCTGCTACCAACAAAAAATCGGACGAAACATGGTCGCACACGACCTGAAATGGGATAGATGGTCGCACTCTTGTTCCAATTCCAAGGCTATAACCCAAATAAGCACTATGCATATAATTCGAACCAAGTACTCCACTATTATATTGTCCAGCCCACACACTCCCCAAATGACGATATCCAATGATCTTTTAAGTAGAAATACCTAGTTATACCCCACTTAGGGTTCGAACTACTACCCACTGGTGTTGCAACCCAACCATATCTCAACCGGCTCAACCAAGTATAAACCATCCTTGACTCCTGGAAAGTATAACACACACAAGATGATCTTCCAGTTAAGGACCAAGCAAACCCTAAGAGATTCTAAATTTCAAATGAAGACCTTATAAAATTTTCCAATCATTATCACCTTTAACATTAAGGATTTCATGCAAATGCATAAGCAAAACACCGTCTTACTATCCAAAACATACATTCCTTGCCTGCAATCCCAACCGTCAATCCGGTACCCGACCTACCTATATCTAAGGAAAACAGACTCTTGATCGCATCACTAAGCATCCATACCACATCAATCCTCCTGCGCATTCCCACACTATCATACTGCTGCCAAACACCGGAGCCAACTAGCCCCCATGCTGGGTGTAACACCCATAAAAATCACAAGAAATTTAAACTTTTTAAAACCAAACCAATTTCATAAACTATTTACAAATATAGTTTGTAAACATTTTCAAACATCAGATTCTCCCAAAAATCATAAGTTATAAACAAGAGGATGTGTACGGTCACGCCTTTACCTTCCCGCGGTCATCCGAAGTACCTGAAACATAACCCAAAGCTGTAAGCCAACGCTTAGTGAGATCCCCCAAAGTACCAACATACAAACATATAAAATATACAATAACAACATGTCGGATCCAATCAACCATCGGGTTGGAATACCCCCAGGCCCAATCAACCATCGGGTTGGAATGCCAATATACTATGGGTTCAGTCAACCATCGGGTTGGAATACCCCAGGCCCAATCAACCATCTGGTTGGAATGTCAATCTACGATGGGTCCTGTCCCTCAGTATGGAATACCCTCGGGCCCAATCAACCATCGGGTTGTTATGCCCCCGGCCTGTTGGCTTATGCATAAAATAGTAAAGCCTCAACCACCAAACAAATATGTGCACACATAACAGATAATCATGTAAACAGTCGGCAGACAGTTAGGCAGATCTACAGAGCACTAAGCATAGCATCATTCTACATACCAGGATACCGATCTATCAGATCACTACAGCATGATAACATACTATCACATAACAGGATATCAAATCCAAAGGGTCGGCCTTGGTGCCTTCGACCCACAAGTACAGTGACGAAAACTCACCTCACAAACTGGACAAAAGATGATGAGGTTCTCGACTTTGAATCTCAACTCTAATCAACACCGATTCCAACCAACTGATCCACCTCAGTCACAATCCCAAAATACCCTTAAAGTCAAACTTGGTCAAAGTTGGTCAAAGTCAACCCGCCTCACGTCGTGGCCAGGCATTGGTCACGTCGTGATAGCGAACCCGGACCGATTCCACTCAACTCGACCCAAACTAGTCAACTCAATCAAGGAAACCACCGGAACAAGCATCACGACGTGAGCACCCATTCTCACGTCCTGAGCTCCAAGGGTTCTAATAGAAGACGGGGATGCACCAAATCTCACGTCGTGAGCGTTGTCTGTGGCTAAGGGTCACCATTTTAAGTCCTTATTCCATTAAGTTTTCGAGTCTACTTCATCCAAAAGCTAAAGGGGACCCCTAAGGTTCATAAAAATGTTTTCCTTTATGGCCATGCATGCACCAAACATGATCATCCACTTTCTAGGTCAAAAAGGGAAGAAATGAGCCTCAAACTTATATGCATGCCTCAAATCCATACCATCTTTCAGATCTGAACAATAATATGCTCTAGGGACTCTTAGCATCTATAAAGTTGCCAACTTTATGAATTTACTCCACTGAAGTATGCAATAAAATCAATAAGATGGACAAAACTCAAGCTCTGTCCATGATAAGCAATAAAGTTAGAGGCTTTGATATTTATAAGGGTCTAAAAGCAGGAAAAGATGGTGATGATGATGATTCTTTGCCCACACCACCACTAGAGCACTTCCTTCTTCTTCTTTTCTTCTTCTTTTCTTCTTCTTCAAGCTAGAAATGCACCCAAATGACAAAGGATCTTAGGTAGGAGTAAGACTAGGGTTTCTGGAGGTTTAGAAAGTAAGGGAGGCTGAGGGTGAGAAACCTTAGCCCTCTCATTCCCTTATATACCGAAAACTTAGGGTTTTTGGTCATCAGCCGCCCTCACGTCGTGAGTAATACACTGCTCACGTCATGAGCCTTAAAATCATGCACGGTTCTGAATCGCACCTCACAACATGAGAATGTATTCCTCACGTCGTGAGAAGGGAAATTATTGAAACTTTTAACTTCACAATATTAAAGATAATGTGCACCTGATCCGGGTCTTACATTGGGTTTACATCCCAACTATGAAAGTCACAAGCATGCTCACTCCTTCTCGAAAAACTGTCAGGACATAATCCTCGCCAGAGATAGCGACATTCCAGTCCATCTATCAACCACTCAGCTTCCAGCTACAATCCTCAAGTCGTTTATAACAATATTTTCCTTCTTGAGTCCCGCGACTCAAGTGCACGACCTCGAGCAAGGCCCTCGAGACCTCAAAGCCAACAAAATCACTTAGGTCTGCACTATTTAAACCAAAACTGACATCGCCATTGATTCCTAAAACAATTATGAGCCCCATCCTCATGCCTGAACAACCATAACCAAAAGATCGACTGATATGGAACCACCGCCACGAATCAGGGTATCAAACCATGCTATCTTCCTCGACCAGCTCATAGAATCCCTGAAATTTTTCTGATTCGAGTATGGATCTTGTGCTTCCAGTAGTACGGGCCCAATACTACCTTCCACACCTATCTATACTTTCCTCAAGAATCCTCCCGGGTCCTCTAAGTCACCTACTCATAATACTCCTAATAACAGCTCAACAGTGTAGCAACCGCACTAAAATACTTCCTAGGCTCACCAAGGATTCCTTACCTCTCATGCCATCAATAGTTGAAGAACCCCTATTAGTGTCATTTAACCACTTCATGAATACTATTACATGCAACAAAACTTAAATTATCTTTCGACTAAAAGACCCAACCATACAACGGTTAGACTCAAATGAGAGCTGCACAATAGAACCAAATCCTTCATTCTAAGATTATTTAACCTTCATATCATGTAATTTAATGTATTCATTTGATAGTTATCTCACATCAATATGAGTCCCACAAAGCACGAAGCAAACAGTATTCGAGCAGTAGGTTCGACTGGCACTAAGACACAATAAAATCAGGCAGATCCTTATACGAAAGTCCCGACCACTAGGCCCAAGCATCTAGGATACACCCTCGTCATTTCCTCACTCTATCAAGAGTGGCTAAGAATTCCTCATGCTGACTTGCTATGAACTGCATCCACTCATGAAACTTCCACCAACCCTGCAGACACTCGTGCACGCAAATCATACATAACACTGGATCCCATAGACAGTCGAATAAGTGACTCTAACTAAGCCCTTAATCAGAAAAGAATAGGAAATAAAGCTAAGTCAAACATTCTCAGGCTGTAGAATCTTTTTTATGTACAATTATAATGCATACACTAAGCGGCTAAAGTAATGATGTAAATTTCATCTAGCATATAAGAAGTCCTTGACGTTATATAACATATTGTTGTGCATGATTTGATGAGTGAATTGTACAAGCATATGAGTCGAAGTTTATCCGTTCCTTTTTCCCTAAATGGGATAAAGTGATATCTGTGGGCCCCTCGATGATTTAGTGATGACATCTGAAGCGCTTGGCCAAGCCTGGACTGATTTGATTTGTTCAGTTAGTCAGTCGTCATAAATCGGTAATCGGGAAACAACTCTGGGACAAAGATTAATTATAATCCATGTCTCATGTCCATACGAGATCTTGTAGATGGTGGTATATTTGATCACTTTTCTAAAGGACGCATCACTGATAAGATCATAGTTCGACAACGGCTTTTGAAAATTGCTAGTCAGATTCTGAAGTCATACTTGCAATAATAGTTATTAAACTTATCCAAGTGGGAGACTGTTGAAGTAGGTGTCTAAGCCTATAACTATAATTGGTATGTACTTGATTTGATATGTAGCATGTTCCTTTTGGGTTGCCTTCACTCATGCAACTTGACATGATGACAAGTGGAGAGGGAGTAGGATTTATTATTTGAACGAATAAATTGGTACTCAAAATGATTTTATTAATATATTACAAGATTAATATATTATTTGGAAATTATATTATTAATTAGTAATTAATCATAAATTAATTTGATATTAATTTTAGGATTAAAGGAACTCATTAATAATGGAGGGGCTGTTTTGCAAATCATTGATAGTTGCAAAACTGGGCTACTGGACTCCTTTGGTATGGAGTGGACGAAATCATATTGGGAGGCCCAATAGATTTTTTCCTAGGAGTTCTAAAAGGAGTTTCCATGGGCTGCTTGGTGCCTAAGCAAGGTATTACGGTTTCCACCTGAAAAACACTAGCAGCCACAACTATATAAACCCCCTTAACATAGGATTTTCAGATCTAAGCTTGTATTATCAAACCCTGGCCAATTTCCTCATCTCTCCTACTCATTCTTTGCATTGAGTGTTTGTGACTCCATTAGAGGTGAAACACTTGGAGCACTAAGCGTTCAAGAGTTAAGGACTTCAAGGATTGTCTTGTTATTACAATATAACAAGTGAGGTAATCATCTAACCCTAGTTTAGACATGAAATCGAAAATTTTATGCTAGCCTATAGGGTTATTTCTTTGGTGTTCATGTTTGTATATTTGTTGAATCATGAAAAGTGACCCTCTTGAACTTCAGCTACCGCAGCCGACAAGCACCCGCAGTCAAGCTCCTTCATCAGCAACCGCATCCGGAGTCTCTACCTACCGCAGTCTCTTTACTAGATTACTTTACCTATCTTTTATTGTAATACTCTCTATTGTCCAGTATGCCTTGCATGGCTACTCTTAGAGATGTAATCTAGTGGACTTCGTGAGTCTCTATAAATAGAGCTCATTCTCTTGTATTAAAAAAAAACACGCATCTATCTATTTCTGAATACACATCTCTGAAGTTACCTTTTCTATCTCTCTATTTCACTACGCATCCCTTCTTACTCTCAAATCTTACTAGAATACAACTGATTATAACCTCTCTTCGAAGCAAGTCTTTTGTGACTTAATCACTAAGTTTGATCTTCCTTATTAACTTGGTTTGAATGCATTCCTTATTATGAATCAACTTATGTGTATACTTGATATAACAATTGTTGTCATTTCTATTTATTTACTTTTCCGCAACTAACTCTCTAACTATCTAACTCTAACTTATTAATATTATTGTTGAGCTTTTAGATCCTTCGAGATTAACTATTCCGCAATCTACTTGTTCTAACGTTTGTTCAAGTGTGTCTCTAAGTTTTTCTCTCAACAATTGGTATCAGAGCCATAGTGGTTGCTTTTTGAAAACGGAACTCTGATTTTCAAAGGGCCTTCTATACCAGTGAAGCCCATTTCTTAAAAAAAAACTTCAAAAATATGGCACAATCGTTATCTCTGAATGTTTCCAACAGTGTTGGTGGTTCTAATCGAGCCCCAATACTGGTAGCAAATGAATATCATCACTGGTCACAAAGAATGGAAAGATACTTAAGGAAACTTTGTAGAGACGTATGACGATCCGTAGATGAAGGACCACATGTCCCAGTCCTTACACCAGTCCAAACTGACGGAGCTACAACCAGACTAGGAGGAGGTCAACCAGTCATGAACCGTCCCACCAAGGATGATCTCGATAAAATGGAAAATGATGTTGTTGCTTTTTATGAAATCTCCTGTGGAGTTGCTCCTGACAACTTCGATATTATCATAAATTGCAAATCAGCAAAAGAGATCTGGAAAGTTCTCAAGAATTTGTACGAAGGCTCAGAACAAGCACAAGACAAGAAGCTTACTACCGCACTCAATGAGTTCAACAACTTCAAAGCTCATACTGGCGAAAGCTTGGAAGACTCCTTCAAAAGGTTCAACCTGATAGTCAGCAAGTTATCCAATGCGGGTACCATCCGCAGTAACCATGAAACAAATCTTCAGTTTCTTAATGGTTTGGGAAGACATTGGAATACAGCTAAGATGATAGTCCAAGGCGATAGAAAGATTCATTCTTTGTCTCTCTACAAGCTCTATGGAGAATTGCAAGCACAAGAATCCACCGTACTCAAAAACTGTGCTGACTTCGGAGGACCACTTGCTCTCATAGCACAAGCTCCACATAATCAATCTTACTCTCCCTCGTATGACACTCCACCGCAGTCATACGAAGCTGACTCAGAGTATGACGATGAAGAAGAATTTCAGAAGGCTATTGCTCTGGTTAGCCAATAGTTCAACCGTCTACCACCTCCTTCCTTCCGCAAGAATCAACAGTTCAACAAACCTCCATTCAACCGTAACTTCAGTTCCCAGAATAACCATCTTCGATATCCCAAAAGTTCTCATCCACCACCGCAATCTCAAAATAATCAACCGAAGGAGGCACCGCAGTCTACTCAAACCACTGACTTCGGTACTCCATCAGAAGACAAGACTGATGTTGTAATTTGTCACAAATGCAACAAAGAGAATCACTTTGCAAAAGATTGTAAGGCCAATGTAGTAGAAGACAGAGCATTCTACCTTAGAATGGCTCAAGAGTTGGAAGATAAGGAAAAGGCAAGGGCATACGTAGCCCATGTCAAAAGAGACCATCAAGTTTGGTCATCCGGAGACGAAGATGAAGCCATCAGTAGTGTCAAAGGAAAAGGGAAAATCTGCATGCTGGCAACTGCGGATGATGATGGGTCTACAAAGTTAGACAACAACTACTGCTACATGGCAAAGGATGGAACTCTAAGCATCGTCGAATAGGTAAAAATTATGATCCAAACTCTAAACTATAACATGCATGACTGTCAACCCTACATAGATGATCATAATGACACTTGTGTTGCCGTCCTTACAGACTATAACAAAGCCTTAGATGAGAAGAACATTGCGTCCCAAGAGATGTTCCACGTGAGAGGACGATTGGATAACAAAAGACTCAAAATGGCTATGTTAGAAAAGGACTTAGAGTTAGAAAAAGATGCAAGAATGTTGAGTGAAACACAATTAGAGATAGCTTTGAACCAGAGAGATTTAGCTCAGAGTGAAATTGTACGCTTAAATCTTTTAATCGAAAAATTGTTCAATGAAAGTGAAGCTATTGAAAATTTGGTAAACAATGGAACCGTGGACAATACATACAATTGGGGTTGGTCAAATGGATATCCTACCGTAATGGATTCCTCACCCCAGTTCAACAAAGACAGATTGTATGTCCCTCCATACCGAGAATTTCATTTCCCAGTCAATGACAAGACCTTTCCCGAAGACATCAAAAACTCACTTCGGTAGACTGAATAATCTAAGCAATAATTGTGTCATTGAGGAAATTGTGCCTGAGGTTTCGGGTCACACATGTGATCAAATTCATATCTGTGGCACCATTTACCCAAATTCTCAAACCTCATCCGTAGTTGATGAAGAAATTGTCATTGAGGGCCCCGAAGTCTCGAAAGACTTTCCATCTCTGCCCTCAGACCGCAGTGTTTCTCACTGTAGTCAAAAGTTCCACAAAAGTCCCACTGCAGTCCCAACTAAGACTTACTCTGCGGTAGTCATGTCATCCCTACCGCAGTCTTCAAACAAAAGTTCTGCCACTCTTCAAACAATTCATCATGAATTACCCATAGAAAACTTTGAAGTGGGTCAATGCTCTCAAATCCCTGAATCTTCAAGTTCTGATGACTCAAGCCCTCGTTTTCACAAATTTTCAAAGGGTTCTAGGAAATCGCAGTTGAACAACAAAGACTGTGGTTCACCAAAATCCTTAGCTAAAAAGGCTTTCAAAGAGGAAATTCGATCCCGTGGCACAAATAGACAAACTTTTTCGAATAACAAGAAGCATGTCAGATTTCCAAAGTCCAAAAGTCCAAAAAAATTTGTTTTCTCACACTACTTTTTGAAAAACTCTCCCATCAAGAAAACACACAAAAAGGAATGTATAGTTTCAACAGTCATTCCTATTTCATCTGACACAACCCAAAAGGGCGTATTCTACCAAATCCACCAAAAAGAACTGAAAGACCTACACGTGCTAAACCTTTTCAAAAACAAACTTTTTCAAAACCCAACACCACTCATGTCAGGGAATACCAACCGTGGACCGGTAACAAGTCCAATTCATCCTATATACCGCTGACCAAGCATAGTGTCAGATCAAAAGACAAAATCTCTTTTTGTAAATGTCAGTGTAGTTGTCAAAAGGATTCATCCTATGTCAAATCTAGTCGGAGTCAGAAACCTCGTACTTTTTCAAAAACTCACTACACTCCAAATCTGCACAAACACCCAGGACTAGGAATAAAAGTTGACAAGAGACCCGTCCCTGCAACCTCGGTCCATGCATCTTTCAGAAATTCACCAATTGCCCCAGGCTCCAAACTAGTTTGGATGCCTAAACTAACCGTGTAATTCTTAGGCTTTGTGCAAGGAGGAACAAGAAGAAGAATGGTTAATTGACAGTGCCTGGTCCTTGCACATGACCGGAAGGTTAGAATACCTTCGGGATTTCAGGCCAATATGAAATGGTGGAAATGTCACATTCGGCAACAATGCGAATGGAGTCATCCGAGGTTACGGTGTTCTCACTACGGGGAACTTCTCTATTCAAAAAGTTGCTTATGTAGAAAGCCTTAAACACAATCTCATCAGTGTTGGCCAACTATGTAAGGCAGGCCATCGAGTTGAATTTGATGATCAATTTTGTTATGTAATGACAAGTGATAGGAGCACATGTTTGATCAAATCTCGATCCGAAGGTACTATGTATCCTCTAGATGTCTCTCTGATCATAGGCAAACCGCAGTTGTGCTTCCTATCCAAAGTCGTATCCGAAGTCAGCTGGCTATGGCACCGCAAGCTAGCTCATCTCAACTTCAGGTACATCAACAATTTGGTCACCGGAGAACTAGTCAGAGGTCTCCTTATTCTCAAATTCAGCAACGATACTCTCTGTCCGGCTTGTGAATGTGGAAAGCAATCCAAAGCAAGTCACCCCATGGTGATTGATTCTTCAATCTCTGAACCACTAGAGCTCTTACACATTGATCTCTGTGGTCCATCAACCGTAGCCAGTCTCCATCACAAGAAGTACATACTGGTTATAGTAGATGACTTCACACGCTTCACATGGGGTTTCTTCCTTAGACTCAAGTCAGAAACACCGCAGATTCTCATCAATTTCATCAAGGAAATAGAACTTCAGATCAAGCTTCCAGTAAGACGTATCCGTAGTGATAATGGAACCGAGTTTACTAATCATCTTCTTAACAGTTTCTTGATTTCCAAAGGCATCACTCACAACTTCTCAGCTCCTTATACACCACAACAAAATGGAGTAGTAGAGAGAAGGAACCGCAGTCTAGTAGAAGCAGCCAGATCCATGCTCAACATCGCACACCTTCCTCTCTACTTCTGGGTTGAAGCTGTAGCCACCGCATGCTTTGTTCAAAACCATAGCATTATGTGCAAACGTCTCAACAAAACACCATATGAGGGCCTTAACAACAGAAAGCCAAATGTCTGCTTCTTTCATATCTTTGGGTGTAGATGTTTTGTGATCAACAACCGAGATCAGCTTAACAAGTTTGCACCAAAGTCTGATGAAGGCATCTTTCTTGGTTATTCCACTAACAAAGTTGCTTACAGGGTCCTCATCAGACGTACAAGGCTAATCATTGAAAGCTTCGATGTGAAATTTGATGATTCTCACATCCGCAACGCCCCTCCATCCACTGAAACCACCGCAATCATGGAAAGCGATATTCCTGCCTCTTCAGGTCCTTTAAATCTAGTTGAAGTCAATTATGACGATCTTTTCGACCCTGTTGAAATGGCGAAACTATCCGAAATTCTTGTGTCACCGGCAGCTCAACAACAACGCGCTGATGTTTCTGGTCCATCTCTATTCGAAGTAGCATCTCTTAATACTCCCACCTCTCCGGTTGAGGGGGAAAGCTCTACTCCGGATCAAGCAACAACCGTCGAGGTTCCAGTACTTGATGCTGCTCAAGTTCCTATCCACAGAGAATCATTACCATCAAACATATCTTCGGATTCGGATGATGAACTCATAGAGAACATTGACACAAGAACCGATTCAAGGATTATCACTCTTCCATCCGCAGTCCAGGGGAACCTTCTCAGGTTCCAGAGGAACTCCCATCAGCAATCCAGGGGGAACCTCTTCCAACTGCTCAAGAAAATTCCATTCTCGTTCCAACAAACCAAGATGATTCCGCAGGATGTTCTCAAGTCCAGGGGGAACTGCCATCTCCAACCGCAGAATCTTCTGATATTGAAGATATTCCCTCTACCGCAGCTGCTGATCATCTACAACCCCGTCTACATGTATGGACGAAGGACCACCCACCAGGTCAAATCATTGGCAACCCATCTGCAGGTATCCGGACTCGATCTTCCAAGGACTTATCTGATCATTGTCACTACGCAGCATTTATGTCCTCAGTCGAGCCCCGAACGATCAAAGAAGCATTACTAGAACCTGATTGGATATCCGCAATGCAGGAAGAGCTAGAAGAATTCAAAAGGAACAAAGTGTGGAAGCTCATCCCGAAGCCACACGGTCATACCATTGTTGGTACTGTTGGATTAATGTCTAAGTCCATAACTATATTTGGTATGTACTTGACCCGACCCGGCATGGTCCATTTGGGTTGCACTTCACCGGCACAATTTATATGGATAGTCTTTTGAGAATAGTATATTTATGATTTATATTAATATATTATAAGTTCTAATATATTAATATGAAATCATATTATTTAATTAGTATTGATCAAGAATTAATTTAGAATTAATTAAGTGATCAAAAAGAACTAATTAAATATGGACTCTTATATATATGGAATGTGCCAAGTTCATTTAGGTTGGGCTAAGCTTTCATGGATGGTCCATGGAGCTTTTAACCCATGGATCCTATGTAAATGAAAGGTCATGGGTATTAGGGTTTACATGGATGTAACCCTAATCCTCCATAATATATAAAAGGGGTCATTGGCTCACAAAATTGGCACAAGTGTGTGAAAATAAGAGTGGGCCGATTTTAGTGTGCATACATATTCTCTCAAGTTCTTCCAAGGTGTTTTGGTGATTTGTGATTCCATTTGAGGCTTCCACACTATTGGGGCTAAGCTCTTAAAGCTTGAATACATCAAGCTACATCAAAAGGTATGTCATCTAACTAGAACTTTGTAGTATAGGTGCTTCATAATATGCTAATTAGGATGAAACCTTGGAATAGTTAATATTTGCATGTATAATAGAGAAAACATAGATCCAAGGTTTATAGGGTTGCATGTACACCATAGGAGTGTTAGAATGATCAAAACCCAACAGTGGTATCAGAGCCATGGGTTGTTTTCTGTTATATTGATGCAAATGTTTTATTTTCAAGTTGAAAAAAAAAGGAAAAAAAAAACATGACGTTTGTCAAATTTTAAGATAATTACTTGTTTTGTGAAAAACGAATTATTTGTAAAATTTGAATCATTTGTTATATGAGTTGAATTATGTCAAATTTAGTAAAAGATAAAATGATATGATATGATTATTTTATTAGTTTTAAAAGTTTGATCTAAATGTTTTAAGGAGTTACATATTTTGTCATAAAATTTTGGAGCTCAAAAGTTTTTTTTAAAGTTGTGATCTTAAGGGTTTTTGAAACTTCCATAAGTTATGGATATGAAAGTTTT
The DNA here is from genome assembly GCF_052849685.1 of Lactuca virosa. NCBI lineage: Eukaryota > Viridiplantae > Streptophyta > Magnoliopsida > Asterales > Asteraceae > Lactuca > Lactuca virosa. The sequence continues at coordinate 26,360,430 of NC_136428.1, forward strand.
TTTTTAAAAAAAAAATTTGATTCAAAGTTTTTATGGAGTTACAAAGTTTGGTGTTAATGTTTTAAAGAATTCCATAACTTGTTCTTAAGTTATGGAACATGGAAAGTTTCATCATAAAACACCATTAATTCTATAAGTTATGGAATCCAAAGGTTTTCAAGAATTACAAAACTTGCCCTCAAGTTTTGGAATTTGAGAAAAGTTTTTTATGAAAAAAAGAATTGAATTCTAAAACTCTTGGGTTCATAACTTCAACAATTAATTAAATGGTTTTAATTTTGAGTTTAATAATTGGAATTATGATGTTTTGTTGAATAGTTCAAATTAACTCTTATGGACTTTATTAATAGTTAATTAAAGCGTTTAATTAAAAGAGTATTATTAATCCATAAATATATGGTTTGAGTTTAATTAAATTAAAAGTCTAGTTTAATTAATAGATTAAACCACCAAGTATTTTAAATGTCTAAAATACACCCTTATACTATTATAATATTAAAAGTTTAATATATTATATGTATAAGAGCAAGTCGTCTTACCATTAGTAGGCCTCATTCACGAAGCCGGTCTATAAGGGGGTATAAGGTTACTGCCTATAAAATGGCAGTTTAATGGGTGTCCACTCTCACTCACCGCTTCCTTGACCGGTGGAGGGTCGTTAGCCGAACAGGTAGGACAAGAACTATAATTCTCCCTTCATTATAAGTATAATGATAAATCCATGAAAATGTGAATAAGGTGCTAATCCATGAAATTACACTTTGCACTTTGTTTAAGCTGTTAGTGGAGCGTGTGTGGTTAACTGGCACACTAACCTAGACTTAACAAGGTAGGCAAAGGGTAACTTAATGTTTATCACAGTATCGTTGGAGCGTGTGTGGTTAACCGGCATATCGATTAAGGGGTAAATATTAAGGGTACCAAGTATATTTGCATGGTTACTTCACACCTTGTTTTGTGATCCTCGGCATCCCAGTCACAAAACCTGAAGGGCACACTCGAGATTGAAACATGCCATTGAAAAGTTCAATGAATCTCAAAAGAATCTAGGAGTTTCAAAACCAATTAAAACCTAATGATACATTTCGTTTATCTTGGTGGAAATTGGTGAATCGTCATTCACCTACATTCAAATATTTATAGCTTGGATTACGGCATCCCTCTTCCAAGTTATAAAATAGTTTGTTGGGTCCTAGCCTTAATATATCATATTGGGTGTTATATTAAGGACTTAAATCAACTTTACGTGAATTTCTCCCATTGTTGATGTTTGGTTTAGATAACAATGATCTTCCCAAACCAAGCTTTCCTAATGAATATGACTTCCCAAGTTTGGCTCATGGAAGTCATACTTCTCTTCCTCCACCTCCTCCAATTATTCTCCCTAACCCACAAGTTCAAGGTCACTCAAGCCCTAATGGCAAGCAAGCTCTATGTGTGATCACATCTTAGAGATGAAGTCACATATTAACAAGCCGGGAGAGTTGGGTGTCAAAGTCTTGAGAAAGTTGGATGTTCAATCACTTTCTAAGTCACATAGTGAGTTCCTTTGGGACTACTATGAAACAGACTATGACATGAACCTTAATGATCATATCTATTTGCTTGGTGCTGCTGAATCAGTAATGATTTGGAACGATAGTAAAGCAAATTTGATTAGAAGATCAACTTCCCAAAAACTTTATGGACAGTGACAATGGTGACACTGGAAATCCAAAAAAAGCATTCTCTTCCCAATGGAAAGGGATTGGCCATAGTCAACCCGGTTGACCAAATGGTAAAGAGAAAGGCTAAGTCTGAGATAGTCCCATTACCAAAGGGTCCACATGTTTATTTTGCCAAAGGAAGGGGCGTTGATTGCAAAGCTGCCAAATTTACCTAAGGATGTTAAAGTCAATAAGTTTGACTCTACATCAGGTAGAGCCCATTATCTAACTCTGTTAAGTTGTATTCTGAGATCCTCATTACATGATGTGACTGCGTCACATGTTGATGTTTTAAGAATCAAAGAATAGAAAGAAATCTTAAAGGAAGTATATGCTGATTCTGATCGCGAAGGTGGATTTCGATCGCATCAGAATTTTGAGTAGTTGCTTAAGAAGTTATGATATATTGCTAAGGAATAGATAACAACAATTTTCCATGTGGATTGTAAGGATAAGTTTTTCCGCAAAGTTTTAAAATAAAAGAAAATTGTTTAATTTTATTTATTTGAAGTATCCTTACAATGGCATTTATGGAAAATTGTTGCTTATATGATTCCACTGACAGCAATATTGGAAAATGGATTTGATTCTTTCATTTGTGGTAGTGTCTAAATTTACCAAATCAGGAAAGTTCCTTATCACCCAAGTTTCAATTGGACCAAAACTTGGAATCATGCAAGTTGAATAGTATGATGAATGAGAACTTTCAAGCATTGGAAAATCAAGACTAATTACTTGTTCACATGGATGTGTGAGGCAAGTGAAGGACTAAAGGGATCGAGTACACATTCTTGTGCACTGGTCATGTCCACCACAAAGCTCGTTAAGACTATTTGATTTACTAAAGTTTAGTAAATATGGTTATACTTACAAGTTTAAGTATAATTCTGAAACATTGGAAAGTCTCAATGTATGGCAGAACGAATGGGAAGAATCAAATTAGGCAGAAAAATAAAGTTTCTCAAATCTGAAAAGATGGAAGAGTACTTTAGTATCATGTTTGTGATCATCTTAATGATTTAGAAAACATATCACAATTAGTCCTCTAAAGGTCATCTTAGTGCATTCTTATGACTAAGAAGAGGAGTCATGAATTGTTGAAATGGTTAGATCAGGAAGATGAGTCATACTTCGTTCCAAAACAATTCTTAGAGTCATACTCCAAGATTGTAACTTGAGTGACATATCTTAAAGAAAGGTTTAAAACACTTGTCAAATGTAAGAGTAAAAGTGTCCTACTCTTGTACATTTGAAATTGGTAAGTTGTGATGTTTTGGATAAAACAAAGACCAACTAAGGCCAATTGTGTGAAGTGTTTGTCTTGATAAAGAATCCACACTATCTCTTGAATATTTGGCAAGATAGTCTTATATGTCAAGAGGATAGTGGGAGTCTTAAAGATCCTAAAAAGAATTTCAAGAACTAATCAAGAATAAAACCTGAGGTTCTTCACTAGCACACGACTTGAGGTTTATAACCTATCGTGTTGACATATTATGTGCCCATTCCAGTTAAAGTTGGCTTTGCATAGGAGTTCTGAAAGTTCTCAATTGGTTGCATAACAACTTGGAAGCAATGGCAGGCCCTGTACTGCCAGGTGGCAAGAAGTTAAGATTGCATAAGTTCATTCCATATGAGTTTGGATTTGTCATTATCCTTGTCTTGTAACTATGGTTTTGACGATTCACATGGATAAGAACACATACACCAAAAAATCTAAGGGTCATAAGGTTTCTCTCCGATTCATGAAAATGATGGTGAGGAAACACTTCCACCAAGTAGATTTGAAGCAGATGGCAAAAGGTCTAAACAATTGAGACTATGATTACGGCATCCATTTTCATAGTTCTGAAATTGTTTAGACACACATGCATGCTATCTAAGGAAAGGTGTATGATTTTGATAAAGTTTTATCAAAGCATCTCGTATCAGAAATCTGAACTTTGGTAAGAAAGTCAATAAAGTATTGATTTCTAGAAGTCCAGCTGATTTCTGAGTACATGTCAAAGCTAGTGGGATCATAAGTGTTATGCTAATAATCATCATGTTAGTGGGAGCATGATAATTATTGTTAGTGTTGCAAGTTAGCAATGTTAATTATAGAAAACAAAAGTTTCAATTCGTGAGGCTGCAGGGATTGAAAAAGTTGTTTTGCTATAATTAAGGGAGAGGATATACTTAATTTCAGTTCTAAAGGCTTAGATTGAGACCTTAATCATCTTTAGTCAAGAATATATATATGAATTTCATGTTGGATTGATTCAACTTAAGGAAATTCTATACATTGCGTTCTCAAAATTCGATTATGATTACGACATCCCTGTTCATAGTCAAATTTTGAAAACATGGCAAATAAAAATATTGTAGCAAAAGACTGGTCTAGAATCATGTCTTTATGTGACACATCATGAATCGTGTACCCTTTGCTTTGGGTACAGGATCGATTGCATGTGCTATAATATTTGTCATTTCTAAATTTTTCCAAATGCCCAGAGGCATTAAGAAGGGAAAAGGTCTAGAATTGGATATGACTAAAATGATTAAGCAATTGTCGAGGACAATCTGAGGTTTACCAAAGATTGGTTGCTCAGGGACAGTTGGAAGTATAGTGCTAATTTTGGAAGGACCATATTGACATATTCTGAAAAGAGGCATCTCTTATTCAGAAGTGATAGTCAAAATGAGAATATGGAGTTGTCTCCATAGGTGGAAGTTATCTGTGTAAGATTAGAAAACTTAATGCAAGAAGCATGTCCAAAGCAATGTACTTTAGATATGAGACTTAGTTTCCATGGAGTTGATCTCCATTGGAATACCTTATAATGACTATTGACAAGTCTTTGTGACTTTGTACATATTCATTACAGGAGGGTCAGTGCATATAAGTTTAAAATCTAAACATATTTCGATAAATGATAGGAATTTGAAATTCTCACATTTTTCGATAAGGATTTGGGGGTGTGAAATTAGAATCATTGAAATTATGTTCAATTGGTTTATTTCACAAAGTAAGGATCATAGACAAACATAGAGTGCATACTTGGTGTATGGCAAAGCTATTGTTTAAGAAAAACATAGTGTACACGCTTGGAGCATGAGACAACTAGTGTTTTTAATTCAAGTATAAAGTTGATAAAACCGAAACAATGAACAATGAGTAATCAGTATGGTGATAAATAAAAGTGTTTATTTATATTCATAGGGTTTGATACCATATTTGATTCATTTATTCTTGTGTTTCACTTTGCATGTTTTGACTTCCAGAATAACTAAGTCGCTCTTCCTGAATGATTACGTTATTCAAACCATCCACAGTCGGTCATATGTTGGAAGTAGATATGAATCAAGACTGTCATGGGTATGTTTGTAGAGGTCCAAGTTGGTGGACAAAGTGGTGCTACAACACTCATGAGTGCTCATAAGTTCTGAGTATTGGATTCAACCTGCGCTCATTTGAATCACTTCATGGATTTTATCACGAGTGATCATGAGACGATAATATCTTATATTCTTCAAACCTAGAGATATGAGTTGTTACTATGAGTTGGTTATACATTGATTGCACGAAAACGCATTTGGTAACTCGATGTTATAAAACGTGCATTTGTGTATGATTCAACAAGTAGTAGAACAAGCCATATGAGTCGAAGTTTATCCATTCCTTTTACCTTCAGGATAAAAGCGATATCTGTGGGCCCCTCAATGATTTAGCGATGACACATGTGAGTGCTTGGCCAAGCCAGGACTGATTTGATTTGTTCAATCAGTCAGTCATCATAAATCGAAAATCGGGAAACAACAATTGGACAGAGAGAATGATTATAATCCATGTCTCAGTCCATATGATATCTAGAATGGAGGAATATATGATCCCTTATCTAATGGACAAGTCATTGACAAGGTCAGAGTTCGACAGCGGCTTTAAGAGCTACGATTGCCAGTTAGGTTTTGAAGTCATACTCAATAATAGTTTTAGACTTATCCAAGTGGGAGACTGTTGGATTAATGTCTAAGTCCATAACTATATTTGGTATGTACTTGACCCGACCCGACATGGTCCATTTGGGTTGCACTTCACCGGCACAATTTATATGGATAGTGTTTTGAGAATAGTATATTTATGATTTATATTAATATATTATAAGTTCTAATATATTAATATGGACTCATACTATTTAATTAGTATTGATCAAGAATTAATTTAGAATTAATTAAGTGATCAAAAAGAACTAATTAAATATGGACTCTTATATATATGGAATGGGCCAAGTTCATTTAGGTTGGGCTAAGCTTTCATGGATGGTCCATGGAGCTTTTAACCCATGGATCCTATGTAAATGAAAGGTCATGGGTATTAGGGTTTACATGGATGTAACCCTAATCCTCCATAATATATAAAGGGGTCCTTGGCTCACAAAATTGGCACAAGTGTGTGAAAATAAGAGTGGGCCGATTTTAGTGTGCATACATATTCTCTCAAGTTCTTCCAAGGTGTTTTGGTGATTTGTGATTCCATTTGAGGCTTCCACACTATTGGGGCTAGGCTCTTAAAGCTTGAAGACATCAAGCTACATCAAAAGGTATGTCATCTAACTAGAACTTTGTAGTATAGGTGCTTCATAATATGCTAGTTAGGATGAAACCTTGGAATAGTTAATATTTACATGTATAATAGAGAAAACATAGATCCAAGGTTTATAGGGTTGCATGTACACCATAGGAGTGTTAGAATGCTCAAAACCCAACAGGTACTAGATGGGTATTCAAAAACAAGCTGGATGAATCTGGTGCGGTAGTTAGAAACAAGGCAAGGCTAGTTGCAAAGGGCTACAGTCAACTTGAAGGTGTTGACTATGATGAAACGTATGCTCCGGTGGCACGACTGGAAGCCATCCGAATCTTCTTAGCATACGCAGCCCACAAAAACGTCAAGGTACACCAAATGGACGTTAAGAGTGCATTTCTCAATGGGGAACTAAAAGAAGAGGTTTATCTTCAGCAACCTCCAGGCTTTGAAAGTATTGCATTCCCAGACCACTGCTACAAACTTGAAAAAGCAATCTATGGTCTGAAGCAAGCCCCAAGAGCATGGTACGAGACTCTCTCTGAATTTCTTGTCTCGTCTGGATACAAAAGAGGAGTGATTGATCCCACTTTATTTAGAAAAGCAAATGGTGACCACCTTATGCTTGTACAAATATATGTGGATGATATCATCTTCGGATCAACTGATCAAGGAATGGTGGATGAATTTGCTAATCTCATGACCAACAAGTTCAAAATGAGCATGAATAGAGAGATTAACTTATTTCTAAGACTTCAAGTGAAACAAGTTCCGCAAGGGATATTCATTCATCAAGAGAAATACACCATTGAACTGTTAAAGAAATATTCTATGGACAACTGTTCTTCGGCTAAGGTCCCCATGGCCTTCGGATATAAGATCTCTGTTGATCCCTCAGGCGAATCTGTGGATCACAAGACTTACAGAGGTATCATAGGCTCTTTGATGTACCTCACCGCAAGCAGGCCAGACATTGTCTTTGCAACAGGTGTATGCGCAAGGTATCAGGCTGACCCAAAAGTGTCACATATGACCGCAGCCAAACAGATACTACGGAACCTGAAAGGAAGCAAGTCTCTTGGATTATGGTACCCCGCAGACAATGATTTCAGCCTTCAAGCATTCACAGATGCGGATCACGTCGGATGCAAACTAGATCGAAAAAGCACTGCAGGTGGATGTCAATTTCTGGGTGGAAGACTCGTCAGCTGGTCATCAAGGAAACAAAGTTGTGTATATCTGTCTACCGCAGAAGCTGAGTATGTGGCCGCAACCAGCTGTTGTTCTCAAGTCCTTTGGATGAAAACTCAACTATTGGACTACAGATATAGAATGCTGCGGATACCGATCTATTGTGACTCTGAAAGTGCTATTGCTATTTCTCACAATCCAATTCAGCACTCCAACACTAAGCATATTGAACAACGGTATCATTTCATCAAAGACCACATCTAGAAAGGTAACATTGAACTCATCTTTGTCCATTCTCATGAAGATATTGCTGATGTGTTCACAAAAGCGCTCGACTCCACAAAACTTAACACCTTCCTGCAAATGTTAGGAATGATGAATCCAGACCCGCAATTCTTTTTGAATTGATAGATACCGCAGACCATCATTGGTCTCCGTTGCGGTTCTAACTGAAAGTTACTTATGATAGATGGTTTTTGTACCGCAGTCTCTGTACCGCAACCATATATCATACTTATCTTTCATGGGTCCTTATTGTTTGTTATTACTAACTTTTTATACAAGTGCTCTCCTCAGTTCCTATACTGCAGACATTCATCTGTTCATCCGCAATGACATCTGGTCATCCGCAATGCAATTACCATCCGCAATCACATTGATAATTTCTCAACTGTTTCATCAACCCTTGAATCATGGTGTGCTATTTAATGATCCTTCATTAAATAAAACATTAAATAAAAAAAACATTCCTTGAGAAACTGTCTCATTCTTTTTTTTTGAATAAACCTTGTGTCAGACCTATTTTAGGTATGATGACAAAAAGAATGTTTTTCCATAAACACATCCTTAATCTGTCTTTTCCTCTTACCCAGCACGTCCCATCCGTTACAACTTCTTTTCCCCTCACAACACGATCACCTGACGTGATGATGTACGTCTGACTTTTCATTAAATGCAAACCTTTTTTTTGGTAAATCTCAAAAACTTTTTTTTAAACCGTTTCATATTATGTGGCTAAGATTTAATTTCCAATTCAAAAGATTCCCCCAAACGACCTTTTACCTTATCCTTTCTTTTTACCTAGGGTAAAAACAGTTACTGTTCCAATTCACCCCTATATAAACCCTTCTTCTTCCCCAAAATCACTTTACGCTCTCTGAACATTGAATCTTCCCTCTCAAATTCCTACAAGCTCTCTGTTTTCTACTCTTTCTCTCAAGCTCCTACAATGGTGAAATCCGGTGTATCTAAGAAACAATCCAAGGCATCTGGATCAGTGAACCCTACTGGTTCAGACTCTCCTACGATTGCTTCAAGCAACTTCAGAGCTGTGTTCGAAGATCATTCATCCTACAATGCTCCGATCAAGCTAAGGATCAAGTTTCTGAAGAATCATCCCCTGTTTGGCCCCTTCGATGCTTTCACAGATGTTGTCCCAATCTCAACCCTATTCAAATGTGCCTTTTCAGCCTATCGCCCACTCGAAAACCCACAAGAAGTACATCTTAACCTGGTTAACGATTCTTTGGTCATTCTATCCAAAGAAAAGTTTCTTTCAGCCATTAACCTCCTTGTTCATCCCTCCATCAAGATTTTAACCCCATCCATGGCAGACGTCACTTCTGCACTTTACCAAATGGGATATTAGAAGAAGATTAAAGGGATTGGGGAATTCAAGAAAAACCAACTGCCTGCGGTCTGGCAATTTGTTTGCCACTTCGTCATCCGCAGTCTATCCGGTAGAACCGGAGGCACGGACAATATGGGACTCAAACTTCTGGAGCTGGTGTGGAGTATCTTCACAGGTCATGACGTGAACTACGGGCAGATCCTTTGCGACGACTTTCTTCAATACATTCCCAAGGAGAGCCCAAGGGAAAACCCAACCGAACTCACTTTCGCAAGATTCTGGTCCCTCTGCATTTTAGACCTCCATGCGGATGCAGGGATCAACATGGGTAGTGACATCAATTTCTTTGTCCCCAAGGATCTCAAAAGGTACAATCCCTCATCTGATCAATCTATTTTTGGACCAATTCGAAGACTTCCTACACACATTATTTCCACTCTTGGTCTAGAGACTGCTGATGTCTCAGATCATAGTGAGGCTACGGAAGGTATTGTCCCATACCTTCCTACCCCACCTCTTCAAAACCCATCCGCAATCATTAACCCTGAAGGTACCGCAGTCCCTTCTTCCACTACTCTCTCCAATCTTTCTCAAAGAAGAAAGCAATTGGCCTCCAAGAAGAAACAAAGAACACCCAAGAAGGATGCTCCCAAACCAAACGCACCCACCAAGAAACGTAAAATCACACCAACCGCACCCACACCTGATAGTGATTCTGATGAGGATGCACAACCAATTGCCATCCTTAAGAAAAGGAAAACCAATACCACTGGCCAAATGCGTCACCGGACCAATACTGAAGCCTCTCAAAAGGCTCCGGTAGTCCTTGGGGTGGCCGCAGACCCATTCAACACCACTATTCTTTTCCAATCAGACTCAGAAAGTGAGTCTGATTCACCGCATGGTGGAGACTCCCCCCAGTTCACTCCCAAGAGGATGACACTGGTGCACGCCCTAAGGTCTCCAAGGCTTCCCGACTGCATTTCTTTTCTTCTGAGGAGTTACACTCCATCCTCTTGAACGTAACCCAAACACTTCAAACACCTCCCCAACCGCAGGGCACTTCTTCCGCCCTAGCCAGAACTGAGCCGAGGCCAAACCTGACTACGAGTCAAGGAGACCAAGGAAGCTCAGGAAATCCTACTCTGCTTACATCCGCAGCAGGTGGTTTAGGCACGGTAAGCACAAATGTGCAAGGATCCATGGACCCGAAGGACACTTCGGTACGATTCCAAGGATTTGACGGGGATGAATCAAACGAATCATGGTTACGCTACACTCCGGTAACTGAGTCAGAAATCAAGAAATATGTCGCTTTCAAGAGGGCATTCCAAGCACGCAAGGAACAACAGATCAAGCAACAACAACAAAAGGAACAAGAAATTCAGTCAGTGGCTAAGTATTGGGCAGATGCAATCAATAATGCCAATACCGTAGCCACCATTGTGAAGGTTCAAGACTGGATGACCAAGAAGGTTGAGACAATCCTCAAAGCTCAGGCAACAGGTGAAGGTGCAGGCCCCTCCAGAGTAACTCCAACTCCAACTCCAAATCCAATTCCAACTCCAACAGTTCATGAATCACAAGACAAAGGCACCGCAATAGAAGTCAGTTCTGCTCCCACCTTCGGTCTTGATGATGATGATATTCAGGAGGTAAATAAGCCTAGTCCTTCTGATGATGACCTTATGATGTTCGATGAAGAAGAGGAATCCAGTGGCTCTCAACATTCAACTTCAAAACCCAAAGAGAAGAAGAAAAGGAAGAAGAATGTTGTCACAAGAAAGGAGTTTTTGAGCCTGCAAGCAAAAGTTGATCAAATTCTAGCTGCGGTCAAGCCAACCCAACCACAACCAGAAGACCTGCCTGGACCGCAGTCATTGATCGAACGGATAGAGCACTTGGAAACGCGTGAGCGATTGGCTGCTGAGAGAATTTCTCTCAAAGTTGAAATGGGAATCCGGTCCCTTGACAACAATCGACAGGCAGATCACAAGGACTTCATGGCTGCTGCGGAATGCTTCATCTCGGAGGTGACCGCAATCAAGAAAGATCTCCAAGCAGCCATTGCGGATCAAGCCACACAGTCTCAAAAACTGATAGCTGAGACTCACACTGCATATGAGTCCACTATCTCAGTTCTTCAAGCCACAATCAATAGACTGCAACGATCCCTGTCCTCCAACTTCCATGGTCCCGAGATTCTTCAGCTCACCAAGGAAATTCATAGACTGCTCTTCAACTCCACCATTCCTAATAATCAACAGTCGGCCGATGCCCTTAAAGCTCAATTTCAAGAAGTTTTTGCCAAAATTGATGGCCTTCGACAATGGCTTGAGGAAGCTTCTGGGTTGCATTCCTCAAGAGGGAGAAGTGAAGAAGAAGTCCATCATTCAAATCACTCCATCTCACAGCATCAGAGTCCCCCCATCATCACTTCAAAAATTCCTACACCGCAACCCTCACCGCAACCATCTCATCATACTCCACTTCATAACACTCCACCGCAAGAGGAGATCACTCCTGAGAAACCAGAGACTCCTCCTCACTTCAAAAATCTGGTGGAGCACATGTCCTCTCCAAGCTCAAACGACTCCCCTGCCACCACCCAAAGGAAAAAAGATTGGAAGGCAGCTAAACTTGCGGAGCTCATATGGAGAGAATGCGGTTTTGACACCATCATGGACGGATCCTTGATAAACTCTTGGATCAATCCTCACCGCAGACTGCTGGATGACGACTACAAACCTCACCTCACATATGCTGAACCCCCTTCGGATGGCTACTGGGATGTTCCAATCTCCCCTAATGCCAAATACTTCACAGTGTTTGAGCAATTCGACCACAGCCTTCCAGACCACAAAAGACTGCCAATGGAATTTGAGAGACTTAGTCTTTTTTATGCTAAGCATGCATCTCCCATTGAGAAAATATGGTCAAACGATAGACCATCCGCAGTCAAGAACTACAAGATTCGGAAGTTCATGAAGGCTGACTTCATCCAGTACACCGTCACTAGAAGGGGACACGACTATGTCCGCCCCCAAGCTGACTTCCCCTGCATGAATCCGGAAGAAGTCTTTCTCATAGCTAAGGTGTTTCAGAACAAGTCGGAGAAGCATCCGAAGATGAAGATTGCGCTTGAAAGGGATAATATTTTCTTGAAGGAAACTGTTTGCCATTTTGATAAAATCAATGCAGACATCTACCCCACCATTGCCAAGAAATTTGATCTGCCACCACTCGATCCTGCACCAATGCCTACCGAAGCCTATCAAGAAAGATCCTTAGGTGCAACCAATTTTCCTGAACTTGGAGTCATTTTCAAAAGGAAGATCGATAATGTCAAATACTTCATTCCTATGACTGCCATGCATCGCCTCACCAGGAAGCAACTTGATATCTGCCGAACCGCAGTTGAAAAATCGAAGCACACTACCGCAGAAGTCAAGTTCGAGATTTTAAGGAGAATCATCTGGTTGGAAAACATCAGGAAGTTTTGGTGGATCCTGATCAAGTTTCTTAAACTTGATAGCTGAACAAAAGTTAAAGAGGTCACTTAGGGGGGAATTTTTGAATCATGAAAAGTGACCCTCTTGAACTTCAGCTACCGCAGCCGACAAGCACCCGCAGTCAAGCTCCTTCATCAGCAACCGCATCCGGAGTCTCTACCTACCGCAGTCTCTTTACTAGATTACTTTACCTATCTTTTATTGTAATACTCTCTATTGTCCAGTATGCCTTGCATGGCTACTCTTAGAGATGTAATCTAGTGGACTTCGTGAGTCTCTATTCTCTTGTATTAAAAAAACACGCATCTATCTATTTCTGAATACACATCTCTGAAGTTACCTTTTCTATCTCTCTATTTCACTACGCATCCCTTCTTACTCTCAAATCTTACTAGAATACAACTGATTATAACCTCTCTTCGGAGCAAGTCTTTTGTGACTTAATCACTAAGTTTGATCTTCCTTATTAACTTGGTTTGAATGCATTCCTTATTATGAATCAACTTATGTGTATACTTGATATAACAATTGTTGTCATTTCTATTTCTTTACTTTTCCGCAACTAACTCTCTAACTATCTAACTCCAACTTATTAATATTATTGTTGAGCTTTTAGATCCTTCGAGATTAACTATTCCGCAATCTACTTGTTCTAACGTTTGTTCAAGTGTGTCTCTAACTTTTTTCTCTCAACAATATTCAATAGAGAAAAACTTAGATCCAAAGCAATTAGGGTTGCATGATCACATATGAATGTAGATATGCTCAAAACCCATCAGTGGTATCAGAGCCTATGATGTTTTTCAATTGAATTGATGCAATAGTGAACTGTCCAAAGAACAATAAAATTGATTCTTTTGTTGTATGAAGCTCGAACTTAACGAGTTCAAGTATGAACTCGACGAGTTGGGTGAACTCATCGATTTCCTTGTCCAACTCGACGAGTTGACTCGTCAGTTTCTTATTTTTTCGATTTTCAGATCAGATTATGATTAGGATAATTGCCATAATTCGTTTTTAAAGCCTAAAATCGAATAGTCTGAAAGATATCATGATATCCTTATCAAAATTGAAATATTTGGTTGAATTGGTGGATTATGATAAGATTATATTCCTAATTTAAATTTAACCTAGTATTTTGAAAAGTTTTAAAAATACACCCTTTGGTTTATAATTTAAAATTTAATTAAATAGCTTTAATTTTGAAATCTTAAATTTTAGAACCTTGGTATTTTTGAATAGTTTAAAAAATACACCCTCAAGGATTTTATTAAATTAATTAAGTGGTTAATTAAAGGAGAATTGATAAATCCATTATATGGTTTAAATTTAACTAAATTAAAAGATTAATTTATTAAAGGATTAAACCACTTAGTATTTTAAAAGTTTAAGATACACCCTTATACTATTATAAAATTAAAAGTCTAATATTATATATGTATAAGATAAGTCATTCTTACCGTTAGTAGGCCTCATTCACGAAGCTGGTCTATAAGGGGTGTTTAAGGAAGCAGCCTGTAAAATAACCGCCATTGGATATCCAGTCTTACCCACCGTACTCTTGACTAGTGGAGGGTTGTTAGCCGAACGGGTAGGTTAGGACATTAAACTCTCATTAAAAGTATAATGAATTATAAAGTAACTAAACGGTTTTCTTAAATTGTCAATCTTAGTTACTTTAAGAAAAATGTGAATTTCATGCTAATCCATGAAATTGCACATTGCACCTTATTGGTCGTTAGTGGAGCGGGTGTGGTTAACTGGCACACTAATATGAGACTAACGAACGATGGCAATGGGTAGCTCGTAAATTATCATTGATTAATGGAGCATGTGTGGTTAACCAGCACATTAATTAGATGATAAATGACATCGAGAGTACCAAGATAATTTGCATGGTTATTCACACCTTGTTTGTGATCCTCGGTATCCCAGTCACAAACGTGAAGGGCATAATCGAGATTAAACATGTCATTGAAAAGTTCAATGAATCTCAAAAGGTCTAGGAATTTCATTTAAAACCTAATTCGTTTAAAATTTTGTTTTCATGGTGGCATTGGTAAATCGTCATTTACCTACCTTCAAATAATTTACAATTGGATTACGACATCCCTCTTCCGAATTGTGAATTATTGTGTTGGGTCCTAGCCTTAATATTTCATTTGGGTGTTATATTAAGGATCTAAATCAACTAACTTGAATTTTCTCCTTTTATAGATGTCAAGTTCTGGCAACTATGGTCTTCTTAAATCCTTTGGAAATGGCTTTCCTTCTGAAGATGATCTACCTCCTCTCGTGATTCTCCCAGACCCACATTTTCGTCGACTTGAAAAGTTCAAGGTCAGTCAAGCCCTATTGGCATGCAAACACCGATTTGTGTGTGCACACGTCCTGAAGAAGAAGTCACACATTGACAGACTGGGAATGTTGGGTGTCGTTTTTCCAAGGAAGCTAGCCATTGACTTGGTTCTTCAATTGTTTCCTGAGTCATATAGTCAGTTTGTTAAGGACTACTATATGACAGATCATGACGTGACCCTTATTGATCTGACATATTTGCTAATTGTTGTTGAAGCAGCAATGCTTTGGCGCACTGGTCAAGCAAATTTGATTGGAAGATCTACCTCCCAAATTTCCATGGACATAGGCAATGCCAATGATGATAGTCCAGAAAGGATTTCTTCTCCCAAGGGAAAGAAATTGGCCAAGGTCAAAAAGTTTGACCGTAAGAGAAAGGCCAGTTCTGTGATAGTTTCATGTGTCACTCCTAAAGAGTCCATCTGTTTCTATTGTCAATCGAAGGGGAATTTGAGCTAAGCTGCCCTGACTACTTGAGAGATCTTAGAGATGGTAAAGTCAAATTGTATGACTCTACTTTAGGTAAATCCACTATCTAACTCTATTAAGTTCTTGTTTATAGATTCTTATAACATGATGTGTTAATCACATTTTGATGTTTTGTAGGATCAAAGAAAATAAAGGAAGCTTAAGAGGAAGTAAAGGCTTATTCTGATCTAAAGAAATGGATTCCGGTCACATGGTTCAAAAGATCGGAATTTGGAGCTGCTAGTTAGGAGTTATGATAGATTTCTTAGGAATAGTTAGAAACATAGTTTTCATATGTATTTGCACTGTAAGGACGAGTTTTCTGCATTTTATCAATAAAATAAAATTTGATTTTATCTTATTTTATGTTTCCTTGCAATGGCATTTATGAAAATGGTGTTTGTATTTCTATTATTAGCAATGTTGAAAATGGATTTGATTCTTAGTTATATCGCTTGTGGTAGAGTCATAATTGACAAAGTGAGGAAGGATTCTCATCACCCAAGTTTCAATTGGACAGAAACTTGGAATCATGCGAGTTGTATTGTGTGATGTATGAGAATCTTGGCCTTTGGGAAATTAATACTAACTCTTTGTTCACATGTATATGCAAGTCAAGTGAAGGATTAAAGGATCTAGTACACATTGATGTGAACTGGTCAGATCCACCATAAAGGATGATAAAGTCTATTCGTCATGATTTATTGTTGATTCAGTAAATATGGTTATGCTTACAAGATTAAGTATAATTCTGATACCTTGAAAAGTTTCAAGGTGTAGCAGAACGAATAAGAAGAATCCATTGGGCAGAATGATAAAAGGTTCTTCAATCTGAAAGGAAAGGAGAGTACTTTAGTATCGTGTTTTATGATCATCCTAATGATTATGGAACCATGTCACAATTGATCCTCTAGGACACCTTAGTGCATTTATATGGCTAAGAAGAGGAATCGGGTATTGTTAAAATGGTTAAATCAAGAAGATGAGTCATACATAGTTCCGAAATCAAGTTTTAGAATCATACTCTAGTTACTCCAAGTTGTACCTTAGGTAACATGTTCTAAGTAGGTTTATAACACCTCATGAAATGTGGAGTAGAAATGTTTTCTTGCTCTAGCACATTTGAAGTTGGTAGTTGTGATGTTTTGGTTAAAAAAAAGACCAACTAAGACCAATTATATGAAGTGTTTTCTTGATAAGAACCGACACTAACTCATGCATATTTGTTTGTTGAGAAATGTTCTTTGACAGAGAATCTTATATGTCAAGAAGTCAGTGGGAGTCTTGTTGATCTTGAAAAGTTTCAGGAGACAATCGAGAATAAACCTTTTAGTAATCACTAGCACACAACCTAAGGTTGATAACCTATCGTGTTGACACATTCTTGTTTCCGTGCCCATTCCAGTTAAGTAGACCATGCATGTGAGTTTTATGAGTTCTCATTTGATCACATAAGGCAAAGCCCCTTGATCAGTGAAAGTACATTGATTTGTATAGGTGAGCTGCTCAATAACTTGGAAGCACTGGTAGGCCCTTGTGCTACCAGATGGAAAGAAATTAAGATTAAGCAAGTTCAGTCCATATGAGTTTGAATTTGTCATAAACCTTGTCTGATGATAGTGGTTGGAAATAACAAATTAACATGGATAGGAACACATACACTATAAAATCTAAGTGGCAATAGGTTTCTTTACTTCATGAAAATGATTGTGAGGAAACACTTTCACTAGTAGATTTTAAAGGATTGATAGAGTTAGCAGTTGTGATAATTGTGTTCTCAAATTCGAGTATGATTACGGCATCCCTTTTCATAGTTCGAATTGTGAGAAATGGCAAATAGTTTGAACATTTGAGACTTATTGCAATAAGTTCTGAAAGGGTTTAGACACACACATAAGCTGTGTAATGAAAGGTGTATGAGCTTGAGAAGTCTAGATAAAGACTTATCGAAGCAGCCCGTATCAGAAATGTGAACTTTGGTGAGAAAGTCAATAGGTATTGATTTCTAGAAATCCAGCTGATTTCTGAGTACATGTCAAAGCTAGTGGGAGCATAATTGTTATGCTGGTAAGAACATAATTGTTATGCTAGTGGGAGCGTGATTATTATGTTATGTGTTGCAAGTTAGCGATGCTATTTATAGGAAACAAAGTTCTAAATTTGCAAAGTTGCAGAATTTGGAAATTATTTCGCTATAGTAAGGCTTAAGGTAGAGGGCATTTATACTTCATTTCGAATCTAAAAGCTTAGATTGAAATTTTAATGGAACATAGTCATGAACATATATGAATATCGTGTTGAAGTAATTCAACATAGGAAATTCTATATATGGAAATATTATAGCAAGAGACTGGTCAAGTACCATGTCTTTGTGTAAGACATTATAAATCGAATCCCATATGCTTCGGGTATAGGATTAATTGCATATGCTATAATATTCGCCTGTTCTGATATTTCCAAAAGCCTAGAGCATTAAGAAGGAAAAGGACTGGAACTGACTAGAGTTATTAAACAACTGTCGAGGACATTCTGAGGTTTGCTAAAGATTGGTTGCTTATGGACAGTTGGAAGTATGGTATGGGTGGACCATAATTGACGTAATTCTGGATAGATGGAATTCTGTTTAGTATGGTTTTCATATGACAATATGGAAATGTATCCATTATGGGAGTTGGATATTAAGATCTATGTGTGAGTTAGTAACTTTAATGCAAGAAGGATGTTCAAGGAATGCTCTTTGAATGTGAGACTTCATTTCCATGGAATTGTTTTGTAACAAATATCCAATGGAATGTTTTGTAATATCATCGGCCAAGTCTCTGTGACTTTGGTGCCTAGACATTACAAAAGGATCATTGCATGCAAGTTTAGGCTCTAACAGATTCTAGTAATGGCAAGAATTTGGTATTCTTACACATGCGATATGGATTTGGAATTGTGAAATGAGCATCATTGGAAATATGTTCAATTGATCTATTTCACAAAGAAAGGACCATAGATACATATAGTGTGCATGCTTGGAGCATGGCATGACTATTGTTTTAATTCAAGTATTAAGTTGATTGTTCGAAACATTATACAATGAATAAGGTCTAATTAATATGGTGATTAAATAATACGTGTTTTATTTATATTCAAAAGTTTTGAGACCATATTGGATTAGATTATTCTTGTGTTTAACTTCACATGTTTTAGGACTGTCATGAATCCGACTGTAGATTGTCTAAGTGCGTAGACATAGCAAATGTTTGCTGCAGTGTTCATGAGTACTCCTGAAATAGGAATTTGAGTATTGGACTAACCTACACTCAAGTATTACTTCATGGATTTTATCACGAGTAATTTTGAGACGATAATATCTTATATTCTTGAAACGGAGACATATGAGTTCTTGTTTACGAGTCGGTTGTGCATTGATAATACGTAAACGCATCAGTAACTTCATGTTATAAAACATATTGTTGTGCATGATTTGTTGAGTGAATTGTACATGCATATGAGTCGAACTTTATCCGTTCCTTTTTCCATAAATGGGATAAAAATGATATATGTGGGCCCCTCGATGATTTAGTGATGACATCTGAAGCGTTTGGCCAAGCCTGTACTGATCTGATTTGTTCAGCTAGTCATTCGTCATAAATCGGTAATCGGGAAGCAACTCTTGGACAGAGATTGATTATAATCCATGTCTCATGTCCATACGATATCTTGTAGACGGTGGGATATTTGATCACTTATCTAAACGACGCATCACTAATAAGATCAGAGTTCGACAACGGCTTTTGAAAGCTACGATTGCTAGTCAGATTTTGAAGTCATACTTGCAATAATAGTTATTAGACTTGTCCAACTGGAAGACTGTTGGATTAGGTGTCTAAGCCCATAACTATAATTGGTATGTACTTGATTTGATATGTAGCATGGTCCTTTTGGGTTGCCTTCACTCATGCAACTTGACAGGATGACAAGTGGACAGAGAGTAGGATTTATTATTTGAAATAAGAAACTGGTACTCAAAATGATTTTATTAATATATTACAAGATTAATATATTATTTGGAAATCATATTATTAATTAGTAATTAATCAGAAATTAATTTGATAGTAATTTTCTGATTAAAGGAACTGATTAATAATGGAGTTGTTATTTTGCAAATCATTGATAGTTGCAAAACTGGGCTGCTGGACTCCTTTGGTATGGAGTGGATGAAATCCTATTGGGAGGCCCAATAGATTCTGTCCAAGGGCTAATAAAAGGAGTGTCTGGGGGCTGCTTGGTGCCTAAGCAAGGTATTAGGGTTTCCACCTGAAAACCCTAGCAGTCGCAGCTATATAAACCCCCTTAACATAGGATTTTCATATCGAAGCTTGTATGATCAAACCCTGGCCGATTAACTCATCTCTCCTACTCATTATTTGCATTGAGTGTTTGTGACTCCATTAGAGGTGCAACACTTGAGGCACTAAGCTTTCAAGAGTCAAGGACTTCAAGGATTGTCTTGTTATTACAATATAACAAGTGAGGTAATCATCTAACCCAAGTTTATACATGAAATCGAAAATTGTATGCTAGTCTATAGGGTTATTGCTTTGGTGTTCATTTTATATATTCAATAGAGAAAAACTTAGATCCAAAGCAATTAGGGTTGCATGATCACATAGGAATGTAGATAGGATCAAAACCCATCAAACATAACAACAATAGCATACATACATGAGCCTTCAGCATGACTAGACCGGCTCGCAAGCCTACAGACTATCTGGACCACTCTTAGAGACTTCAGCATGATTGGACCGCCTCACCGGGCCTTCAACCTATTTGTACCGCTCTTCGGGCCTTCGGCCTAACTGATCCCCCTCACAGGCCTTCAGTATATCTGGACCACCTTGGGTGTATTGGCCTTTGGCACAAAGCAAGACCGTTTCAACCCCATATACCATCACATATCAACATATACAACATATACCATAACAATCAATAGCTAACATATGCAGGTAGTCATACAGATCTAACAGATCGCTACAACATAGCAACATCCTATATACCAGGATATATATCTAACATATCACTCCAGCATAGCTACATCCTATATACCAGGATACAGATTTAACAGATCACTACAACATAGGAACATACGGTAAACCAAGATATCAATCCAATAGGCCGGTATTGGTGCCTTCAACCTGTAAGTACAGTGAGGAAAAACTCTGTTAAGAGTTTATTCCATTAAGCCCTTCCGCCTAAAACTCAGATCCAAGCCCAAAATGATTTCCTAAGTCATAAAGTCTCCAACTTTATGACTTTGCATGGCTATAGAATGCTTAATGTCCAAAACCCTATGTTCTTAACCCAATAAGACCCTCTAACACATGCATGCGCTAAATATCACATCCAATATCACATTTTTATGCTTTAAGACACTCCCAAACGTCTGAAAGGACAGCTCAAAAGGATTAGAGTGCTCATACTTATAATACCAAGCCCATGGGACCAAAATAACCACAAATCTAAGGCTAACAAGATCCAAATGAAATCAACATCAAGTTCAGAACTTTATACCTCCGAAGGGTGTCAAAATATAGTAGGATCCTGGATCCAAGGTGTTCCACTCTTCAAGGATGATCTTCTCTTCTAACTTATTCCTTCAAGGACACCAAAATATACACAAAAGCTCAAAAATGCACTTGAGAGGATTAGGATTGGCTAAGGAACGATTTTCCAGATGGAGGCTGAGGAGGGGAAGGAGTCTTGAGACATAAAGATGAATATATAGTGCTGAAACCCTAAATAATTAGGGTTTGGCAAAGTCGGAGTATGACAAGCGTACTCATGTTGGCACGTCATTTTCCTAATTTGCCATATGGGACCCTTTTTAGAAATAAATATCATTCAAAGGGTTAAAATGTAAAATTTGAAAATCGAGGTATTACAACCACCATCGTCGATTTCAGTGCAAATTGGGATGCGACTGAAGGAAAATTGATGTGGGAAATTTTTTTAAGGAAAATGGTGGTGATGCTTGTAAGAAGAAACAGAGCCATTAGAATCCACTACCACTACCACCGGAATTTGCTACATCCACCACCATCTCAACCCTACACCATCGACGAACCACAACCTTCCACCTTCTTCTCTAATCTGAATACTCCCTCTTTGATCTCCGATATGCACTCGATCGTATCAGATTGACACCGCCTAGGCTTTTGAACCTTCACCTTCATATTTTCAGCGATAAGATCGCCAATGACGCCACAAGAACCATCAGACTTGAAGTAACTAATCAGGATCCTACCCATCACTTTTCCCCCTCGGCTTACCAAAAATAACGACAACCCACCAACATTAGGAGGCGCCAATGGTGGATGCACCGTGCCTGAAAACATCAGTATCTCGAACCTCCCATGGAGTGTAACCATGTTTGAAAACATCAGTATCTCAAACCTCCCATGGAGCTTAACCTTGTTTTTCGAAGGATCTGTAGACCGACGCAAGAATGTGAGGGCGAAAGGGGTTAGGGCTATCACGGGTAACGATAACCGATGACTCGATGGTGGTGTTTTTCTTGATGGTCAATGTCAGATCAATGGAGAGGAAGAAGGGTGAGAAAGAGGGAGACGAAGTTGGGGAAAGGGAAGTAGGAGGGGTAAGTTGGGGTGTAGATATTTATTTTCTTTTTCATTTTTTGTTTCAATTTATGAATGATAAGTGAATAAAATAAAATTGTAAAAGAAATTATTAAGGATAAAATAGTCATTTTATGTCATTAGGGACTAAGCGTGCAAGAAAAAACAACCCAATGGACGGTCCAAGTTAATTTTCGAAAATAGATACTAAACGTGCTTTTTGGTACATGTACGAGGGATGAATGGTGTAATTTACCCTTTAATCTATTTAAAATAAAAGTTGTTTGACATGTAATTCTAAACTAGTAAAGGGGCCCATGCTACGCATGGGTCAAGAGTTTTTTTTGTTACTATTTGCAACATTGTAATTAAATTGTTATTTACAAAAGGAAAAACATCAAAAAGTGTACAAAAATGACCAATATATCCTTCAAAAGTCTGGACTACATAAGTTAGCATTTCGTGAACCTTCTTTGTGTTGTTCCAATCATCTTGTCCAAACTCTTTAGCACCACCAATATCATGGTAACATTAATGTACCTCAAAAACTACAAACATATTGGATTATTAATTGGTTTTTTAAAATTAAAATTATGAACAAAAAGAATACAGTCTACTTAACTAAAATTATTTATTAGGAAATTAAATAATCAAACCCCCACATATGTTCAAGGCATCATGGCAATTGTATTTACCATTTATCCCTAAAAATAGAAGGGATGAAGAATGAGTATGAAAGACAAAAACTGTAAGCTCTTAATGAATGTAAAACAAAGTGTATTACTTATATTGAATCCAAAATTGCCCTTTTTGAAAACATCAACAGTGTGTTTGCATTGGTGCAATGACATCAATTTCACGATAATTTTTCATATTTCCGTAATTATCCTTTTCAAAAAAACATCAACATATAGTGTATGCATTCGCTCCATGACATCCACTTCATAACAATTTTCTATACTTCCAAAATTACCCTTTTCAAAAATATCAATATACAGTATGTACATTGGTCCTACAATGCATGTAGATAACATCAATTTCATAATAATTTTTTATATTTCCAAAATTTCCCTTTTCAAAAAACATCAACTTTCAGTGTGTATGTGTGTGTGTCACACCCCGAAACCGATGGCGGAAACGTTCCGGGGAGGAGTGACGTCATGTGTAGTATCACAATAGTTGTATCATAGTAAGCGAAGTAAACACAACCATTACATTATAATATAAATATTTACATTGTTCAAAACATGATTTGTACATAACAGTATATAGCAAAAGTAAAAGACGTGACTTCAGAATGTTTCGTCTTCTCCAAAAGTTGGCAAGAGTACCTGTCTATTGATGCCCTGAGAATACAAGCAGTTTTAAAAATATCAGCATAAAGCTGGTGAGTTCATAAGCATTTAATTCCGGTGAAAGAAATGTTTCTTTGATTCTTTGAAAAGTTGTTTCCCAAGAAAATCATATATTTTCTTATGAGTTGATAGTCGATTTTTGATTCTGATACGAGGTGTACAAGTATCTACCATACTTGTATCGATAGATGTAGTTTCCTTGAAAATCCCTGGTTACTCGCTGTGAGATGTATTAGCCTTATTACATAAATAAAACTAATAAAATAGGTAGTGAACTAGATCCTAAGGGCATTACTAATGCCCTCTAGTAATCAAATCGGTTATTACTTTGAGGTTAGTTCACTGGTTTCATTATTACAAAAGTAAATTCTCGTTACCTAAGTTGTGAGTGCCATAACCATACTTAGACTGGATAAGGCACGAAACGGGGGCCAGTATCTTTTATGAATTTGTCACCCCTGAACCTAACGGTTCCGCTGTAGCTAGCAGCGAGGGTGCGGGATAGTCAGTCCCATATAGATCTATACACAAAAGTCACGTTCTCCCTCCAAGAGATTTTGGTTATAAGACGTAGTCCTCCACTCATGAATCCGATGGTGTGTTACCAAGGACATGTCTCAAACTTAGCCTAACAAATTTACAAGTAATAGTACGAAAATCCTGCTTATGATTTATATGAATCCTTTATAAGATAATACATATTATAACATGATTCACCAGTTTCTTGCTTTAGACTTGAAAACTGTTTCTACGAGTTGATTTCTTAATCGATTGGCAAAACGGGTTTCTGAGTTAAAAGCATACTGAATATAAAATCATTCTATGCAAAATGAGATAATTTGAGCACAAGTTAATACTGAATATAAAATCGATTGCCTTATCCAGTCTAAGTACGGTTATGGCACTCACAACTTAGGTAACGAGAATTTACTTTTGTAATAATCAAACGAGTGAACTAACCTCAAAGTAATAACCGATTTGATTACTAGAGGGCATTAGTAATGCCCTTAGGATCTAGTTCACTACCTATTTTATTAGTTTTATTTATGTAATAAGGCTAATACATCTCACAGCGAGTAACCAGGGATTTTCAAGGAAACTACATCTATCGATACAAGTATGGTAGATACTTGTACACCTCATATCAGAAACAAAAATCGACTATCAACTCATAAGAAAATATAGGATTTTCTTGGGAAACAACTTTTCAAAGAATCAAAGAAACATTTCTTTCACCAGAATTAAACGCTTATGAACTCACCAGCTTTATGCTGATATTTTTAAAACTGCTTGTATTCTCAGGGCATCAATAGACAGGTACTCTTGCCAACTTTTGGAGAAGACGGAACATTCTGAAGTCACGTCTTTTACTTTTGCTATATACTGTTATGTACAATCATGTTTTGAACAATGTAAATAATTTGAGCACAAGTTTCCTTGTACTTTTGCTTGTATTCCTCCCCCTGAAAACATGAAAAACTCGGAAAAAGCGTAGGGGTATGAACTCACTGTTTATCGTAGGATCCGAAAGCACAATTGGTTACGAGTGTTTGAGTGTCAACCGATGTTTCGTACGCAAGAGGATCCTATTAATATGTGATAACACATATGTGTGTTAGAATTAGCGTGTTTCATGGCTAAACATGACGGGAAACCACCCTAAGGACTTGGAAATGCTTGTCGGGACTCTATATGATCAAATAAGGGAGGTGTACGGCCATTTAAGTGGGTGTGCGGCCAGGGTGTTCGGCCAGGCTATGTGTGCGGTTGCACACAGGAGTGTGCGTCCGTACAGAGGGTGTGTGCGGCCGTACACAGGAGTGTGTGGCCGTACACTCCTCATTTGTGCCCGAAATGTCGAATTTGAGGTGTTCTTGTGCTAATACCAAGTCCTACTAGTGAATGAACGCCAAACTCTTCACTTTGGAGAGCTTTAAGGGGGTGTGCGGCCACCTTATGAAGGTGTGCGGCTGTACACCTTCAAGTGACGAAGAACACTATGATTTTTAGGCTTAGATTTAGGTGTCTTACCATTATAACAAGCTGAATGATGGAGTACTTCACGTTTTTGAGGCCCTTAGAGTGTTCTTGGATGATGTTTCTAGAGAGAGAAAGTAGAGAGAGAGTAGGGTGCATCCAAAAGAAGAAAAGAGTGTATGAAAGGGGTCTCCTCCAATATATAGGGTCAGGTGTGAGGCTGGAGGGTGTGTGCGGCTGGGTGTGCGACTGGCTGGCCGCACACGCGGGTGTGCGGCCGCACACACCTTCTTTGGTGTGTTTGGCCCGATTTTGTGATGCTACACACTTTCTAATCCTTCTTAAGACTCATATCTAGGTTATACTAATCCTAGAGCACTCATATGGACCCACAATTTCGTTAAAGGATGATAAATTCGAGTTTAATATTGATATATAGATCAATTGCACAGGATAAAAGTTTCGGGTTGTCACAGTGTGTAAATAATTGCTCTGCAATGAACTGAAAAAGTGGTATTAAGACATGAAGAATAAGAAAAAGTAGTACCTTTTTCCTAAACAAACCAACAATTGAAATCGAAATGCTACCTTCTTATGAGATGAGAGGACTGAAAGAAGGAGCCAACCTACAGGACCAAGACAGGAAATGCATTAATAATAGATTTTTTCTCAAAAACACAGATAACGCATAATTATTCCCAACAATACCTTCTTGTAAGCTTAAAAGTCATGTAACAACATTTTGTACAATCAAACACCAGATTTATCACCGACTGATGGCTAGAACAGGTCATAAATTGCATAACTTTTAGGAGTTGGTAGACATTTAAATTACTTCGGACCTCACTTTTACACAAACTTTGGTTATCAAGTGATTAAACAACAAGAAAGAATTCACTCACAGTTGGGTCACCAAAATTGTCAAAGTCTACTCTTTACTAACAGAAAATATTTATTGTAATTGGAAGCATAAAATAACATAAACAACACAAGCAAATAAACTTGACTTGTTTGATTCCTCCTGAAAAATAAAACTACCTGATCATCTTTATATTTATAACTTAGTTAATGGATTTTAATAACAAATATCCCTTTTTAATGGAAATATAATAGAAATAACTAATTTAGTAATCTATCTACAAACATTTATGATATAATAATAAAAAAAGTACATGAACAGATTATGCTTTCTTTCACTCAGATAACTCTTCAAGTATTAATATGGTAAAGAAACATGTAATCACCAGTTTCAACGTTTGTACCATGATTTATCAATATTTGCAACTCTTTATCATCATCTTTATTCATTTTTTTTCTCATCACTTAATGTAGCATCTTTATGGGGCTGTGAAAAAAATTAATAATAGTCACTCACCAACTAATTGTAGAATCATAATAACATTAATGAAAGGAAAAGAATAGGTGAACAATTTTTTGTGGCTACAAAGTCACGAGTTACAACTGTTTTTCCCTTGATAATAAATTACTCAGATTTTTGTAGTTAAATTTCGGTGTGCTTATGAAGAAAATCCAGGAATAAATTAAGCTAGAGGGGGGAGGAATGGGACTGCTAATTGTTTTCATGATCATTTTCATCTTGTTTTATGTGAAATCTATTTGGGAGTTTTAATTTAAACCTCATTTCCTTTTGTATTTCCTAATAGTCATCTACATAATTCGCACCAAATAAAATCTCTACATCAGGACTATTATATATATATATATATATATATATATATATATATATATATATATATATATATATATATATATATATATTGATAAAAATACATTCTACTTTTGGAAGGTTTCATATTGATTGAATTTTTTACAGCAAATTTCATATTACTGTGCAACATAACTGACAAGATAATTACAACTAAAGAGAAAATAAGGAGTAACAGAACAACATCATAACTTATGGCTTCAGGTTAATAGATGTTTGGTTAAATAAAGTGACAAATATTAGCAATATGTGAACACAAAAAGGTAGTCCCTTGTTTAAACGTGTTAAATATCACTAATTGCAATTTTTATAGTAGTGTGTGCAATTTCTACAATGTAGTAACATGTGAAATCTATTTGGGAGTTTCATTGATGGTGCTAAGATAACAATTGCATTAGAATACACATATAGACAATACATCAAACAACTTGTGTGCAAGAAACCAAAGAAATTCAAGAAAATGTGATATTACCTTGGGCAAAACATTTGATTCTTAGACAGATTATTGTACTTATACTTCAACATCATAAAGTATCATTTGTGGAAATATAATGAAAATATTTAAAAAAAAATGTTCATTTGTTATTCGAGTACTTTTGTAAGGACTGTAATATAAGCAACTGTAGTCAGCCAAATCTGTGGTGTACAGAACTCAGCTAAGCTGCCATAGAGAAGATTTACCTGATTGAAGAAATCAATAGTGGAAAATCAAGAATCATAGGGGAAAACTCAACAAAAATAGGGAAGAAGCCACAACCTTCGATGAATCGACCCTTCAGGTGGAAAATCTTATCGGAGAAGGATTCAACGAAATCTTCAAAATCCAGCTTGTGGCACACACGACGACAATTCGTGGTAATGGTCGATCGTTCATGGTGGTCTTGTTGTGTGGAAGAAACCCAACTCAGTTAATTTAATAAAAAAGAGGTCGTGGGAACAAGCGCAAGTATAGAAGATGCGAGAGAGAAAAAAGGACATCCACTTACCCCAATCCATTCCTCCCAGCATCCGAAATGGAAAATAGAGGATTGGGTATTGGTAGCCTTACAGTCCTGTGCTTCTTCACAGTTCCCCATAGTTCCACATGTAACGTGTAGATGTGAGAAGAGTCAATGGCGTAAGTGAATGAAAGGGAAAAACTGGCGATACATTATGAAATAAGAAATGTAAATTGGTTACGTACCTTAGTCGATTGCCTTTCGGTGCCTTCCATGCTCGATATCTGATCGTGGTGGCGATAAGTTGTCTGCCCTGCGACCTACTTTCCATTGATTCAAGGAGGCGAAAGAGAGAAAGAGGAGGGGTAGGGTTTAGTTCGAAAGAGCGGTGAAGGCAGTGGAGTTGAATCATCGGAGGAAAGGAGCAGATGCTATGACGAGTTTTCCCTTTCGATTCCGATTCTGAATGCGATTTGAATGTTAGCGGAGAACTCGTCGACATCAGAGCAAGGAAGAGTTTGGAGGGTAGGATAAAGGTAGTGAATGATGTTTATATCAGTGCAACAACTGATTTAGGTGAGAGAGGCAGTGGAATGATCTTTCATGCAACAATGTATGTAACACACTGACCTACACGTGTACAACTCTAGGACCAATTTGGCCAGGAACTACAATTAAAAACCTTTATTAGAAAGACCAAAAATGACAACCACTTTAAAAATATGTGGCAAATATCCAAAGCAGCAAAAGTTCACTATGCTTAAGGTCTCCCACTTTATATATATATATATATATATATATATATATATATATATATATATATATATATATATATATATATATATAGGGTCAAGATCTCGTGAGGACTCTGACTTCGGTGAGGACTGCGAGGACAAATCTCGACCAATCAAGCTCATTAAGGGAATTTTTGTCACAAAAAAAAATCAACAAGGTCTGGGTCTGGGCTCCTGTTTAAATTTGATTGATTGGGCTGAAAACATATGTATTGGATTGGGCTAAAAGTTACTTCAAATATCAGCTTCTTCATCTTCATACAACTATGATTGTAAATCATTAAGCAAATAAGTTGATTCTAAATTCAACTAATAATTTGAAGATCCTGATTCAGTTAGGTGAATTTCAATTAGATATAACATATTATCATCTATTGATTGCATATGAAATGCTAATTGATCATCTTCTCCTGTCTCTGTTTTTCTACACTGAAATCGATTTTGAAATCAGGTTAATTCAATTAATACACAATTCTGTGTTTTTCTCAAAATCATGTTACTTTAGATTGATGTTCGGTATGAATCATTGCAGTTGTTTCATGAGAACATGATTCAAAGTTTCATTCTTTCATATACTCGTGTATTAATTTTTATGTTGAAAAACACAATTTGTTTTATTGTAACACGATGTTCATCATATTAGTAATACTAATCTAAAAAAAGTAGTTGCTTTTATATGGGTTTATATGTTTGCAAGAAAATTTAGTGAAAAAGCTAAATTATAAAAGGGTTACAAACTTATATTTGATGATGCCTTATAAGTGCTTGATGAAATGCTTAAGAGAGTTTAGAATTTTTATAGTTGTGTTCGTATTTGCCAGTTCAATTTGGTGTTTAGTGGGTGCCTTTTGTGTGTGTTTTCTTTTAGTGGCGTGCAAATGTACAGGTTTCACATTGTTCTGTGTGATCTTATTAACGGCTTGATGGTTCAACATGTTCCATAGTCATGATATTATATTCTAACATTTATTTTTAGTGTCTTCTAGATGTCTATATAACTTTGTTTGTGGTGGCATCCTTTTAGTGCTTTGGTTGGCACTTTCAAGATTGTATGTCATAGATCATGATCGAGGGAATATTCTTTCTCTTGGGTTCATCTTATTGGCATTAACTGCCATCAATTATGACTTTGGTATCTTGATATACACTACAAACTAGGTACCTACTTTTTATTTTTCTATTGTTTACTATGAGGGCCTAACAATGAATTGATATTACTTGTGGTGGGTTAATTGTGATCATCACATATTTGTAGATTTAAAACTGTAACATTGTAATGTTATGGATCACAACAACTTTGTATCATAGCATGTTGTTGGATTATAATAAAATTTTTTTATCACATTATTTGTATTATTGGATCATAAATGTTTAGATATTATTCTTATGGATCAACTTAATGTCATAGTTTTAAACATTTGAAAAAATGCTCCATTAAAATATGTTTTGGATCAAGCAAGTATGATTCATGTCATCTTTTTAATTTATGGATCATATCACATTTAGATCGTATCCTAAAAATAATGTTTTCTATCATGACATGATTCACAAAATCATGATCTAGATAAGTGATCCATAAAGTTTTTTTGATCCAAGAAAAATAATAGGAACCAATGAACTTTCAGATCAAGAATATTATGTTAAAATGGACAATTATTTTATTTATAACCATTTTTCAACCTAGTTAACATGATCTACAATTAAGATGATCAATAATAACAAGATCCAAAATATGTGAATTATAACATAAAAATATGACATGAATAATAAAGTATATTTTGTACAACTACTATGTTTCATATGAGAAAAATACAATACTAAAAGTTAAAATTGTACCTTAGCCGAGTTCATAATAACCAGTTAAATGTATCCAAGTATAGTTGTTTCTTAACCACTTCACATGAAAACGATAAAAAAACGTTCAATTAACAACGAAAAGTAAGGAAAATATTGAAATAAAAAGTGTCTATTAACCTAGTTCATAATAAATCAACAATCACATAAGTGTGTTTCCTTCAACCCTAACATGATATTCATGCAAATGTGTTTCACCATAAATCTTTTTTTTTGTCTTGTAGCTTGTCAAATTATTATAACCCTCCGTAGTTTTGCAGAAACTAAAACCAGACAACACCATCTTAGAAACATATTTCTTCATTATCTTTGTCAATTTTACATCTTGAAAATCATACTCGGGTTTTATATCAACATCAACATTATCTGTTGCACTCTGTGGGCTTCATCTGAAATAACACACAGTCAACATCGTTATGTTTTAAACAAAATATCTATTTTCCACTTGAAATCCTAGAAAAACACAAAAAAATGAAAGTCTTATATCATTTTAATTTATGGACCATAATTCATAAAAAAAAAGTTGTATTATATTAAGTTATGGATCATAATAATTGAATATTTATTACTATTTTGATATTTCTACCCTTTACTTTAGTGGCCTAAAATTATTAGAAAAGAGCTTGCAGATAACAAAAAGCATCAACATTCATTATGGTATAGTTGAGTGATTCTTTAAGTTTTTTGAGTACAACAATAGTTTGATAAATTGAAAAGCCAACCCTTGCATGCTAACTACAAAAGAAACCAACCACTAGGACCTGCGAAAGTGTGTCTAACCATAAGATGTAGCTTTTAACCATTAGACCAACAACCATGACCATGAGCAGCAACTATCATTATCAGATTCAAAGACTTTGAAAGTTAAACATCAACATGATGACCTCAACCAACAATAGGATGATCTTTGATTTTGAAAATTTGAACATCAGTGACCAATATACTTTTGCATGAACACAACATGATATTTGAATTAAAATTGTGAACTTCTCAATACTCGTTAAAGCACCATAGAATCTGAGATCAATGAGAAGCTACAAAACATCCCTCCAACACATCGATCCATCACCGAAAATAATCAACACATAACAACTATAAATTAGTTCACTTAAAATGTATATCTAAAAGACTCTCTAAGCCTCCAAGAACATACCAAATGAAAAGGTATTAAAGAACAACAAGCACCGAAGACCCCAAAGATTGCATTATAACACCAATTGACTATAATTTTCCCAACTAAACCATATGTATGAATGAATATTTTAGCCCTAAAAAAGCCAAAAAAACACAAAGAAGAGAGAAAAAACACACACATAAGGAAATCACTCATTAAACCCATAATCGTAGATTTAGATCATACATAAAGTTCTGATGCAAAATCTATTTTTATTTTTGAGAGTAATATTGTTGATATTTTACGTTTTAAATGTATCTATCAATTTATCTAACAAGTTATTAATGAAAAAACAATGATCACTAGAATAAGAAAATACATAAGTACTTATTACATATATAAATAAACGAAAACAACCAAAAAATATTTATGAATTCAAAATTTACAAGATGTTGTTTCTTTGAGACATTAGGTCGAACACCATGTAAGCATTATTGTATTAAGCTTCACTTTGACGTCTTTTTCTAAATTCATCCAGAAATCTTTTCAAAACTAAAAAACTAAAAAGAATTGATCTTAGTATTCAATATCATATACATTGAACAATAAATTGACAAAAGGATGAAACTAGGGGTTCAAAAATTACAAATCATGACTATAGTTAGGGTTTATCATAAAAATCACATATCATTAATGATTATACTCATTATCACTTGTAAATAACTTAACAACAACATATCAAAGAAAAATTAAACATCAAACATCAACAAATAACTCAAATCGAACAAAAATGAATCTAAAAACAGTAGAAATTAGAAACAAAAATATATATGCTTTCATAACTTGAAATTGAACTAAAATGAAGCTTAAACATGAGGAATTGGAGACAATTACAAGATTAGAAGGAGGTTTACATGAAGGATTCGTAGTTTACCATGAGAATTCTCCATGAACTTAGACAAAAGGGGGAAACTTTAGCTTCAATGTTCGTCCAGTAAATTAGAAAATAAGTTTGACCAGTATGTCCTTCAAACTTTTGCCCTTAATAGGAAAACCACATAAAGATGGGGTTATTTACAAAAATGTCACCATGTCCACAATTAAAAATTTTCAAAAACCAGAAAAAATCACAGCCACTCATTTTAGTAGATTAAAGGCTCATATTTGTCCTCGCATTCCTCACCGAAAATGGAGTCCTCACCCGATCCTCTCTCTCTCTCTCTCTCTCTATATATATATATATATATATATATATATATATATATAGGGTCAAGTGTATTGGACTGCTGATAAGCACAATCACCAGTGATATGGACTGCAGGCGTACACAGTCAGCAGTTATAACTGCTGATTGTGCTCATCAATAGTCCATATAACTATTGATTGTGCACATCCATAGTGTATAAAACTTTTCATTGTGCATACATCCACATTTCCGTTGGTTGTTTTAGTTTTGAAAAATGATAAGCGGATTATGAGTTCGCATTTTCTCACAAATCTTTTAGTTCTCGAAAAAACTTGCGTTTATATATATATATATATATATATATATATATATATATATATATATATATATATATATATATATATATATATATGGAAATTGTCAGAAAAGTCCCAATATTCTCAGAAAAGTTAAACTTAGTCACAAGATTTTTTTTAACATAAAAGTCACGATTATTTGTAAAAACACGATAATATGTCATTTCCTGTTAAAACAAGAAAATGATTTTTTATGGAAATTGTCAGAAAAGTCTCAATATTCTCAGAAAAGTTAAACTTCAGTCACAAAATTTTTTTTAACATAAAAGTCACGATTATTTGTAAAAACACGATAATATGTCATTTCTGTTAAAAGAAGAAAATGACTTTTTTGTAAACTTCAACCAAAATGAAATAATCGGGATTTTTATGTTAAAAAAATCTTTGGACTAAAGTGTAACTTTTTTGAAAATATTGGGACTTTTCTGACAATTTCTCATATATATATATATATATATATATATATATATATATATATAAAATCATTTGATAATAAAAAATATTGAGAATGAGAAAATCATTTTCAATCAATCATTTATTATTGCCGGAAAGTGCTCCGGCGTACGGGAGCGATGGATGATGAGTAATATATTTATACAGTATATAAATATAAATGTAAGTGTATTCATATATGAATCCACCATCTCCCCTCCGCCACCAACCACCAGCAGCACCGCCGCCAACCACCACTACTTCCACCACTACGACCACCTCCGCCACCGACCTATACAACTAATAAGTATTATAGGAAAAAGAACATATGAAACATTTGATAATGTATGTATAATATTATGAAACGTTTCATTTCTAGATGTTATTTTTTCTATAAAACTTGGTCATAAATTGATATAGGTTGAAATAGAGTTTGTACACACTTCAAAAGCTTTAATGACATTTGTCGTAATATTATTTTTGTATAATAAAGTGTCATTTAAAGCTCATTTGCGTGTTATAAAGAACACAACATATTCAAGTTGAGATCGTTAGTCCTGGCTTTAATATCCATGTCCTTCAAAATGGTTTCAACTGAATTAAGCTCGTAAAGATAAAATCTGAACATAAATAACTTGTGAAAATGAAACGTGTACCAACTTCTAATTAATCTAAAATGATACAGTAGTTTTGTACAATGACCAAGTATCCTAAAAAAATCATTGGATTGTGGTAACAAACACAAAATAACAAAGTCCACATCCTTGGTCACAGCTTTAATATCCATGTCCTTTTTTATTGGTGTTATAATTAAATAAACTCATGAAGATGAGCCCTGACCACAAATATCTTTTATTGAATTGAAGTGTCTACAAGCCTTGTTGCAAGTTATGAAGTACAATTATCTGTCAACGATTTCATGTATAAACCACTCCATTTTCTTCCATGCATTTGTTGCAACAATCTCACGAAAAAACAATGTCTGTAACACTCATGAATATTCACTGAAAGTCTT
Organism: Lactuca virosa; assembly: GCF_052849685.1. Classification (NCBI taxonomy): domain Eukaryota; kingdom Viridiplantae; phylum Streptophyta; class Magnoliopsida; order Asterales; family Asteraceae; genus Lactuca; species Lactuca virosa. The sequence goes on from NC_136428.1 coordinate 26,395,229, forward strand.
TGCTTCAACGATTGTTTTTTCTAACTCTATCTGCTCTGGAAAATCTTCACTTTTTCCAAAAAGAGCAGATAGATTTCACAATGAATGATCAAGATATAAGTTATACAAAATAGTACTAAACTAATTAATATATGTCTTTTTATAAAAATGCTCAACAATCGTATATTTATGTGTTCAGTCATATTTGTCGAAATATTTGTTCTTTTATTATCAAATTTTATTTAAACTGACAAATATGGACAAGAAAACGTGAAAAAAAAAAATGGTCCCATGAAAAGTGTATAGTTATCTCCGTAGTTATTGTGCATCTGTATTTCATAATCTCATTAAATAAACAAAACTTATAGTAATATTTATATAATAACAACCAAAAACAGTTAATATATTTTTTATTTATTTTGGCCGGTTGGAATGTTAAAGAATTGGTGGGGTGTGACGTCTTATTTAATTACTTGCTCTTTGCATGTTGACGCCATGTCATTGGGTTTACATATATAGGGTCAGCGATCTTAGGTGCAAATTTACATTTTATAATATAAAAAGTTATTTGATTAAATAAATATGTACATAAATCTAAAACACGAAACAAGACCAAAAGTTATAATATAACAAAAATATTATCACATGAATTGTGCTTGGCTGATTAAATATATATATAAAAAGCTTGAGCTTCGTGCGTCAAATATTAGGTTAATCTATTATTTCGTGGACAAGATCTGAATCAACGTGTTATACAGATTCCATGATATATAAAACTGGGATGAAATAAATTTTTTCCCCTCACGTTTTGGCTTGATTGTTAGCAACTTAGCATTCCTTAAGCTATCAAAAACTTTAGCATTATTGTATAAAATATAATATAATAAAATAAAATAAAAAACTCAAATTATTGATGATTTTTATAATTTTGTATTTTAAATAGGAGGTAGATGTTTATTAGTTTATATATATATATATATATATATATATATATATATATATATATATATATATATATATATATAGACCTAAGTTATTTTATTCAAAGTAATTATTGTGTTATTGTATGCATAAATATGAGCCAATCAAATTTACTTATTTTAAGAAAGTGATTAATATATATTATTGAATTAAATATAATTGAAAATATCATCTTTATTAATTACAATGGTAATTTAGTCAATTAATATAGATTTAATAAAGGAAAATTGCATTTTTTAAGGGATCATAAATTCTATTAATTTTAAAAATCCGATTTACGTATTATAATTTTTTTAATTCGAACATTCTGACAGAATATGTTTATGATTATATTCAAAAATAAAAATATTGTTGAACCATAAATAATAAAAATATTCTTGAACCTATTTCTTGATCATTAATATAAAAAATTCTTGTAGAATAACAAATCTTTGAACAATCAATTGAAGAATAAAAAACAAAAAATACATTATTTCTTATAGAATAAGGGTAACAATTGTTAAGAATTACATTTATTGTTAAAGAATAAAACTAAAAAACAACCAAAACGGGAAAGAAAACATCAAAATCTATCGACTAATACATTCTAAAAGAATAATGTGGTTCGTTTCAATTTTATGGTCTGTTCTTCAAACACCAACTTCTGTGATTCCAACAGAATTGGAATTCGTCTTTCCATGCCAACATAATTGGGATTCGTGATTCCATTCCAATAGAATTGGAATCTCACAAATATCATCCATTGAATCATCTACATAAACACTATTCCATTCTCTATTCTTTTCTACATCGATTCACAATCAATATTTAATACAAAAGAAAAATCACCCCTGCATTCCTTCTCTTCTTCGTTTTCAGTCAAGAATACACCACCGAAGTGGATGTTTTCTAGTGCAAACAGAAGAGATCAGCAACTCCTTTCTCTTCTTCTTCTTCTTCTTCTTCTTCTTCTTCTTCTTCTTCTTCTTCTTCTTCTTTGATTTATGCCAAGAACATCAAGAGACCAACAGCCTCTCCCCTTTCCTTTTATCTTTCCCTATTAAAAGAATCAAACAAACAAAAAACTCCCCTTATATCGTTTTCTGCCTGCTTCCATTTTCCTTCGTTGTTGGTTGTTAAATCAGAAAGAAATGGGGAGCAAGGAGATTACCGGAGCAGCCCCCCATCGCATCCCACACATTCTCCGGTCAAGCAAACACCTCCGAAAACCTCACCTGTGCCGCTGCTTCGCTGCTCCTTGTCGAGAGCTCCGTTTCTAAGGTTTGTAATTCGAGAGCAGCTTGAGCTTCGTCGTCCGACTCCGAGTCGGAATCGGAACTTGATGCAGACTGGAATAAAGGGGTAATGGCGGCTGGAGGGACAAGGGTGGGGGTGTCGATTTGTTCAATTTAGGGTTTTCAGAATCGGTTTTTAGATAAAGAGGGGAATAAGATTTAAACTGGAGAGATACCATGATTATAGGGATTATTTTTGGAAGTTATTAAACAAATGACTAAATTACCCTTATTTATTTATTTAATTATTTAATTTTGTATTTAATTATGATTGGCCCACATTTATGCATACAATAACACAATACTTACTTTAAACACCTGAACCTATCTCTCTCTCTCTCTCTCTCTCTCTCTATATATATATATATATATATATATATATATATATATATATATATATATAATAGTGCGTCAAATCTTTTAATAATACAATAAAATGTTTTTTATACGAGATATTCAACTATTTATTATTTTATGATCAAAACATAAACATTTTACTATAACATCAATACAACAAAATATCAATACAATAAAAATAAACTTTTTATTTACAAAACATGGATAAATAATAAGTGTTCAAAATTATTTCGTTAGATAAATTGACAAAAAAATAGTAAGGCATTTTTATATAAATAAAATCTAGATGTTGTTAGCAACTAGCAAATCAGATTGTATAAGGCTTGTTATTTTTGGTTATAAAGTTATAAAGGTTGTTGATCATTGATAAACAACATATCACACACAATTTCAAATGAAGAACACATGAATTTTGAGTGGAAACTTATAACCGAAAAATCACAAAACATTCGCTACAAGAAATTCAATTAATACCGGCAACAACATTTACCGGCAACAGGGCATTACAAGCGACATTTTCAGATAAAAACAATACTCCAACCTTTGTAATACCAAGTACCAACATATCTTATAGGTCACCATGATGTAATTCATAATGGGTGAGCAAAAATCGAACCGCAATTAGAAAAAACCGTATAAATCGAAACCAAAATGAAAACCGCCGGTGTGGTTTTTAATTTTGTCAAAACCAAAAATTTACGGTGCGGTGTGGTTATTATTTTTTTAAAAACCGCAAATAACCGAACCACATCGCTTTAAATAATTTAAATAAATTATATAATATTTATTACTTTCTTTATTAATATAATAGGTATTAAAAGAAAACAAATAAAAGGCTGAATCAAAGTTTGAGCATATCAAGCTATGCACCATTCAGGAGCCTGTAAATATTTTTCGGGTACACCTGGATAAAACATAGTACGGAATTCCAAACAATGTCCCTGGAAGATAACATATCAAGCTATGACATTGGCGTACACCTGAATAAAACATAGTATGAAATTCCAAAATCTAGAATGGGAGGTTTGGTGCAATGCACCATTAAGAATACTGTAAACCATAAATGTTGTATTTGTTTTTACTTCACCACACATATTCTAGAGCTTTCTTAGTGTACTCTATTTCTATTTTAGGTATATAATATGGAACAATAGTGTGCTCCCTAGGAGCCTGTAAATATTTTTGGGGTTTTGTTTATAAAATGGCGTTCTTTGTTGCTGTTCAAAAAAAAATTTTAAGATCTCTTATTTTTCTTTTGGAGTAATGTGGGATGCTAACATGACTCCAAAAGTATATAAAGAATGAATTTTCTTAAAAACGGGTTTAGTGCTTAATTTTATTTTTTAATGATTTATTGCTAGTTACCTAATAATGTTGCAATGTGCAATGCTTTTCTATGTAATTTCCCCATTTCATCTTTTCCCTGTCTATTAGGCCATGGGAAACAGTAGCATGCGAAAACTGTTAAATTGGATCAACAATAAAGCATGCATAATTCGTGTTGAAATGGCACGTGAAAGCAATCAGATCATCGTCAAGATCCAAGCTAGAAATGGCACGTGAAAGTAGTCAAATCATCATCAAGATCCAAATAGCTTGAAGGGCGATAATGTTTTTCTAATTTATTTCATTCATTTATTCAAAAAGCATAAATTATGTCTATTAAACTTTGGTTTTTGAGAAATTTAATGTTTATATTGGTTTAATATTTGTATTCATATAGAAATAACACATCATACATAGTATTAATTCCCAATGGTCTTAGGAATAGTAAAATTCTTATGTTTCAGACTTTTGCCACAATACTTTTAATTATTGGCAACTTTAGTCCTGATCAATAGCTGGTCAATGACGGATAAGTGTCTCAGACACGTGTTATGTTAGTCTACCACCTCCCACTTCTTCCAAATCCACCATTGAAATAACCCTTTCTATTCTCTTTGTCCACCTGTGCTTCACTCCGCTTCTTTCCTCCGATCATTCAACTCCACCTCCATCGCATATGAGTTCCACAAGCAGAGGGGATCGATTCCACCTCTCAAGTATTTCATCTATACTTGGTGTCGATGCGTCAATGCTTGATATTCCTCTTCCTACTTCGATACAAAATTTGAAACCCTATCTTTGAATTTTCTGCTTCAGAATTGGACTTCTCATATGTTCCCATGTTGATTTCCTTCTCTTTTCCATTTCTAATATTTTAGGGATCATGGGAGGACAGAAAAGGGGAAGCAACCGTACCTAAAAGTATAACTAATTCCCCCTAAATTTGCTATGGTATTGCTGGATAGGGTTTCTTATTAATCTGTTTAATTTTCAGTATTTGGTTTATGAAGTTTGTGTTTTTTTATGAACATAAAAAGAAGGATGAAGAGAAATTTGAAGAGAAGGAATTGAATTATTTATGTATGGTTGTTGTTCATGTCACACCCCCAAACCAGACGGCGGAAACGTCAGGGGGTGGAGGACTTCATTTGTAGTATCACAACACATGTAATATAGTAATCATAGTACAAACAACCACTGTATTAAAAAGTATAAATATTTACATGTGTTTCAAATTGTATACTGAAACCAAAAAGTTGTACAAAAGATAAAGACAAAACATAAACTGCTCCATCTTCAAAAACTCGGGTGTACCTGTCTACGGGTTCCCTGAGAATACAAGTAATTTGAAAAGAGAGTATCAACATAAAGTTGAGTGAGTGCATAAGTATTTATGTTTTGTAAGAGTGTTTTCCGTTTCTTGAATATGTAAATTGTTTCCAGAAAATCCTATATTTTCTGTTGTATATGAAAAGTAGTTGTATATGTATAAAACTGTTCTATTGGTAAACCAATGTTTTGTATTTGTAATCTTTATGTAAACTTGTATCTTGTTAACTGTATCTCGTAAACTGAATCTTGTATACTGAATATTGTAAACTGGTCGTTTGAAAACGTACTTAAGTTTAGTAATTATACATTAACGTATTGTTAATACCTTTTTAATGAGTTATTATAACCATACTAACTAGATGGCCTGACCCAACGCTATGTATGCGTTGAAAGTTGATGATAACAATTGTCACTCACAGGCGTGTATGCCTGACTGTAGCTAGCAGTCCGAGTGCGGGGTTGTTAATCCCAATATAGATCTATACACCCATTGTTTCGATCCCCTACTGGAGACTTTGGTTATAATATCAGGACTTTACTATATTGTTTAAAATGAATTAAACAAACTGTACTACTTGTCTCATAAAAGCATATAAACGTTACATGTATATTAATTATGAAAACCCAATCATTCTGAAGTAAATGATTGATAGTATAATCTTGAATTTAGTACTCTTAACATGTATTTGAATGAATGTATATAATTGAATAGTTTTGAATTAAACCTTTTTTTTGTAAAACCATGTACTCTAGTATACTAGTATCGTGAATTAATGTTCTGGGTATCATAAATTATACCTATTATAATTTATATGTACTTTCTGATTTGTTAACGAGTATTCATGTATGGGATCCTTTTCTCAACATGTTACAACGGGTAATTGAATCTAATTGAATAAACTTTTATACTTGTATACATATACAAATATATATAACTAAAATTTAAATGACATTTGGATAAACAACGGATACTTATAATCCCACATCCAAACAAGGAAAAGGAACCAAAGTGGGTTGTCAATCCTAAATCTTTTAAATCTTATTTATATAAATATATGTATACTAGTATGATTTTTGGGGAAAAATATAAGTTTATAAAACATTTATAAGAAGTTTCATTTTTAGAAATCCATTTTGGTAACTTGATGTCTTTTTGAAATAACCACTTAAAACCACTAGATTTGACAAGATATTTGAAACCATTTGTTTTTATAACTGTAATCCATTTGAAATCATTTGTTATAACACAAAATCTTTGTGTTAGACTTGTATCCCCCCCCCCCCTTAAAACAGTAAAAATCATGAAAATACGGGGGTATGAACTCACGTGTTGTAAGTTACTCAAATGTAAGATTGGTGTAGGATGCTAAGTGTCAAGTGAAGACTTGAGCACACACTGACCCTATTGAACATATAATGACACATATATGTTTATAATTAGTGAATAAACAACTAATCATGAAAGGTAACACCCTATTACACTAGGAAACTCTAAGTTTTAAGTACTACAATCACATATGATTGCATACTAAGGGTGTATGGCCATTCTAATGAGTTTACGGCCAACATGGTAAGTCTTATATGAGTTTACGGCCTAGGGTTTACGGCCGTAAACTCATAGTATCTTGTACCATTTTGTGTTTTAAAGTCCTAGGTTCTTCCTTGAGGTGTTCTAGACTTAGTTCCAAGGCTTAGTAAGAGGTTTAGGGTTCATTTGCATCCTTATTTAGAATTTACGGCCCAAGAAGATTACCTTGGCCGTAAACACCTTTTGATCTTGATTTCTTTATGTTTTCAAGTAGTATAATCAGTAAGTGTTACACAAAGGAAGGTACTCAAGGGTTTAGAAGTCTTTAGGAGTGTTTAAAGTCAACATATGCTTCAATATATGGGTTTACGGCCAAGGGAGATTGTCTTGGCCGTAAACTCCCTTTGTTCTTGTCAATTGGATGATTCCTAAGTGTTCTTCAAGTATTTCGTGAATATAGCAAGCTTAGGAGAGAGTACTTACAATATAGAAGCTAGATAGGGTGATTAAAGTCCAAAAACACTAGTGTGTGTTCTTGGTGTTCTTGGTGAAATGAAGAACACTTGGAAATCTAGCAAAATGGAATGATTTCATGGATGAAATCATGTATAATCACTAGATAAGGAGATGTAACAACAATTCAAGTGAAAGAATTCTTACATTTTTGGAATATCAAAGTGAAGATCTTATGATACTTGAGAGAGAATATTGGGTGTTCTTGACTAGAAATGGAAGAAAGGAATGAAAAATGGTGTAAACTCATGCATATAGCATGAGTTCACGGCCTAAACATGAGTTTACGGCCCAACCATGTGTTGGCCGTAAACTCCTCTTAATGAGTTAAGATTTTGATTAAGGCACAATGGACTCAAGCTGATACTTCCTAATACCCGATTCTTGAATACACTAGGCTTAGAACACTCAAACAGGCTCTAAACAATGCTAAAAAAATAGCAGAAACTAGTTTTTCTTTGATTGAATTGACTGAAAGTACAAGATAGAAATTTCGGGTTGTCACATTATCCCCCCGTTAGAGAGAATTTCGTCCCGAAATTAGAGTTTAAGAAAATAAGTAGTTACTAATAACTAAACGAAAAGATGAGGATATTTCAGTTTCATTTGATCCTCGCGTTCCCAAGTGAATTCAGGTCCTCTTTTGGCATTCCAGCGAACCTTCACTATCGGGATACAGCTTTGTTTCGTTTGCTTGACCTCTCGGTCCATGATCTCTACAGGTTCTTCCACGAAGTTGAGGCTCTCGTCGATCTCGATCTCGTCGAGTGGGATAACAAGAGTCTCGTCGGACAAACACTTTTTCAAGTTTGAGACGTGGAAAACAGGATGTATGTTACTTAGTTCTTGAGGTAGTCAGAGTTTGTAAGCTACGGGACGAATTCTAGCAAGAATCTCGAATGGTCCTATATACCTTGGATTCAACTTGTCACGCTTTCCAAAGCGTATCATGCCCTTCCAGGGTGAGACCTTCAACATGACGCGGTCACCAACCTGAAACTCCAAAGATTTTCTTCTTTTGTCGGCGTAGCTTTTCTGTCTATCTCTGGAAGCTTTAAGTCGCTCCCAGATTTGTACGATTTTCTCCGTGGTTTCGCGAATGATTTCCGGACCAGTGTGGGCACCGTCAGGAACTTGACTTCTAGCTAACTGCGTATCGCCCACTTCAGCCCAGCACATAGGGGATCTGCACTTACGGCCATAGAGAGCTTCGAAAGGAGCAGCCTTTATGATAGTGTGATAACTATTATTGTACGAGAATTCGACAAGGGGTAAATGAGAATCCCATGCCTTACCAAATTCTATCACGCAAGCTCGTAACATATCTTCTAAAGTTTGAATTGTCCTTTCACTTTGTCCGTCAGTCTGAGGATGGTAGGCTGTACTCATGTCCAGCCTAGTTCCCAAAGATTTTTGTAAAGACTGCCAGAAACGAGAAGTGAATCTACTATCTCAGTCGGAAATAATAGATATTGGAACACCATGCAGTCTAACGATTTCTTTGAGGTAAGTTCTTGTTAGTTTCTCCATCTTATAAGTTTCTCTGATCGGTAATAAGTGCGCGGACTTGGTTAATCTATCGATGATTACCCAAATAGTATTATAACCACCCGATGTCTTGGGTAACTTGGTTATGAAGTCCATTGTAATCCGCTCCTACTTTCATTCTGGTATTTCAGGTTGTTGCAATAAACTCGAAGGTTTCTGATATTCTACCTTCACCTTGGCACAAGTAAGGCACTTGCCCACAAAGGTAGCAATTTCCGCCTTCATGTTTGGCCACCAATATAGTTTCTTGAGGTCCAGATACATCTTGTCCGAACCTGGATGAATAGAGTATCGAGTTTTGTGAGCTTCATTCATGATTACATCTCTGTAACCACCAAACTTAGGTGTCCAGATTCGATTCATGAAACAATAAACTCCATCATCCCTAACTTTGAAGTTTTTATCCATTCCTCTCAATGATTCACCTGTCACTTTTTCAGGTTTTAAGGCCTCTAATTGAGCCTCTCTGATCTGCGTGGACATATGTGAATGGATTGTCATGGTCAACAACTTTACTCGGCGTCTCGAGTATTCTTTTCTGCTAAGGGCGTCAGCTACAACGTTAGCTTTACCAGGGTGATAAAGAATCTGGGAAACGTAGTCGTTCAGTAGCTCCACCCATCGTTGTTGTCTCATGTTCAGCTCTTTCTGATTGAAGATGTGATGGAGACTTTTATGGTCCGTGAATACTGTACATTTCGTGCCATATAAATAATGTCTCCAGATCTTCAGAGCAAATACTACTGCTCCTAGTTCAAGGTCATGTGTTGAATAATTGACTTTATGTGTCTTTAGCTGTGTTGAGGCATAAGATATCAGCTTTCCTCTTTGCATAAGAACACATCCAAGCCCTTGATTAGAAGCATCGCAGTACACTACAAAATCCTATGTTCCTTCGGGAAGAGATAGGATTGGTGCACTACACAAAGCTCGTTTCAGTGTTTGAAACGCTATTTCTTGTCTTTCTCCCCAACTAAAAGTTACTCCCTTTTGCGTCAAGGTGGTAAGAGGTTTAGCTATTATAGAGAAATTTTGAATGAATCTGCGATAATAGCCAGCAAGACCTAAGAATTGACGGATTTCTGTAGGTGTTTTGGGTGCTGACCAGTTTTCAATAGCCTTAATTTTGGAAGGATCGACGTGTATTCCTTCAGAACTGACCACGTGTCCTAGAAATTCAACCTTTCTAATCCAAAATTCACATTTTGAAAACTTCGCATTGAGTTTCTCTGTTCTAAGAATTTGCAAAACTTGACGAAGATGTTGGCCATGTTCCTCTTCACTTCTTGAATAAATAAGAATGTCATCGATGAAGACTATAACAAATTTGTCCAAGAATGGACGACACACTCTGTTCATTAGATCCATGAACACAGCAGGTGCATTCGTTAATCCGAATGGCATCACTACGAATTCATAATGACCAACGATTTCTGAACGCGGTTTTGGGAATGTCATCCTCCAAAATTCGTAACTGGTGATACCCGAATCTTAAGTCTATTTTTGAGAAGTAGCTTGCACCTTGAAGTTGGTCGAACAGATCGTCAATGCGAGGCAGAGGGTATCGATTCTTAATGGTAAGTTTATTCAGTTCGCGGTAGTCTATACACATACATAATGATCCATCCTTCTTCTTTACGAATAAAACCGGTGCTCCACAGGGTGAGAAGCTTGGTCTTATGAAACCTTTACGAAGAAGTTCGTTAAGTTGGCTGGATAATTCTTGCAGTTCTGAAGGTGCAAGACGGTAGGGAGATTTGGCTACTGGGGTAGCCCCTGGAATTAAGTCAATTCGGAATTCGACTTGTCTTTCGGGAGGTACTCTTGGAAGATCATCGGGAAAAACGTCGAGAAAGTTACAGACTTCTGGAATTTTCGCGATATCTTTCACTTCTTGCTTTTTGTCTACAACATGAGCTAAGAAAGCACAGTACTCTTTGCGAAGGTACTTCTGTGCCTTAATGCAAGAAATGATATGGAGGTTCGTTCAGGGTTTGTCGCCATAAATAACAATATTTTCATTAGTTAGCAAGTTCAGACGAATGGCTTTTTCATAACATAGGATGTCAGCACGGTTAAGACACAACCAATCCATACCTATTATTACATCGAAACTCTTGATAGAGACCGGCATAAGGTCAATTGGGAACGAAAAGTTATTCAGGGTAAGAGTACATCCTATGTATATTTCGTTTGTGGATTCGGATTTCCCGTTATCCATTTCGATTGTGAATGTTTCTTTTAATGGTTTGGAGTTTTGATTTAGCAAGTGTCTGAAATTATGGCTCACAAAGCTCTTCTCAGCACCACAATCAAATAGAATGCATGCATAAGTGTTGTTGAGAAGGAACGTAACCGTAACTACTGCGACATTTGCCACAGCTTCTTCCTGGCCTAAAGCTAATATTCTCCCGACTCCACCAGCATTTCCAGGTTTAGGACAGTCTTTCTTAAAATGTCCTACTTCACCATAATTGTAGCATGCTTGACCAACTCCAGCCGCAGGTACTTGGTTAAGTGGTTGGGGTGGTGCTCTACAGAATCGGGCAGTATGCCCTTTCCTGTTGCAGTTACTGTTGGATATAGTGTCTAAGTCCATAACTTTATTTGGTATGAACTTGACCCGACCCGGCATGGTCCATTTGGGTTGCATGGCATTGCAATACTTGGATAGACTAAATGAGAGAATAAGGCACTTATGATTATTAATATATTATAAGTTCTAATATATTAATAATAGTATTATTTAAATAGTATTGATCAAGTATTAATCTAGTATTAATTTGGTGATCAAAGGGAGACTAATTTAATATATATAGGGTTGATTATGACAATCATCAATTCTTTTATGGTGGATTAATGATCCATGGTTTATGGGTTTGGTTATAACCATATGGAGCTCCATGGATAGTCCATGGGAGTTACAAACCCATGGGTCATGGGAAATCAAGACTCATGACAATTAAGGGCATTCATGTGTAAACCCTAATTGTGACAACACTATAAAAGGAACCCTATGGCTAGCAAAATCGTGACCTAGTGTTACTAGAGAGGGCATAACCGATTTTGAGTGCTAGAAGTATTCTCTCAAGTTATTCCAAGTCTTGTGGTGTTGTGTGAAGCATTTGAGGCACAACATTTGGGGTGCTAGGCTCACAAAGTCTTGAAGGAATCCAAGCAACAACAAGGTATGTATTTCTACTAGTTTTATTTTCTATGTAATCCCCATGCCATGCTAGTTAGGAAATAACCTTGAAAAAGAAATTTCCATGTATATAGAGAAAACATAGATTCAAGGTTATTAGGGTTGCATGTACACTTAGGAAGTGTTAGAATGCTCAAAACCCATCAGTGGTATCAGAGCCTAGGATTGTTTTCTGTATACTTGATGCAAAACTGCTTAAAAATCGAAAATTCTGCACTCTGACGACTGGACTCGCCGAGTCCATGGGGAGGACTCGCCGAGTCCATGAACAAATTCATCCTACTCGACGAGTAGAATAGTGCACTCGGTGTGTAGGAGCATGCTGGGCAGTTTTTTCGAGTTTTGTTGCTGGAAATGGATTAAGATCATTATCCCAATCTGTTTTTGACTTGTAAAATCTGTTTTTCAAAATGATAATGATTATGTTAACCCATTTTACATGGCTTTTATCAATTTTCAAGTATTGTATATGTTTATATGATTTCTTGAAATTGCTTGACATGAATTTGTGTTCTTATGAGTTTTTAGAAGATCATAGGAATTATATGTAACCTCCATGTATGTTTAATTCATGATCTTAATGGCAATGATGTTGTCCATAACTTGTCCTCAAGTTATGGATAACCAAGAGTCACTTCTTTAAATTGTGATTAAAGAACTAAAGAAGTTTCATAAAATGAAGAGTCTTCATTTTTATGAACCATTAAAACTCATAAGTTACAAATTGAAGAGACTTGGAATAGTTTCAATTCTTGCCCTCAAGTTTTGGAATTTGAAAAGTCTTACACTCTAATACTTTAATTCCAAATTAAACCTTAGATTTTTAAAAAAGTTTAAAAATCAACACTTATACTATTATTATAATTTTATTATATAGATATGTATAAGAATATGTCATTCTTACCGTTAGTAGGCCTCATTCACGAAGCCGGTCTATAAGGGGGGTATAAGGTTGTTGCCTATAAAATGGTGACTTAATGGGTGTCCACTCTCACCCACCGCTTCCTTGATCGGTGGAGGGTCGTTAGCCGAACGGGTAGGATACGACTTTAAATACTCGTTAAAAGTATAATGAATTATAAAGTAACTATACACTATAAATTCCCAATCTTAGTTACTTTAGGAAAATGTGAAATTGGTGCTAGCCCATAAAATTACACTTTGTACCTTACAAAGTCGTTAGTGGAGCGTGTGTGGTTAACCGGCACACTAACATGGACTAGTAAGTATGGCAAAGGGTAACTTGACTTTATTATAGATCGGTGGAGCGTGTGTGGTTAACCGGCACATCGATTAGGTAATATTGTTGAGGGTACCAAGTCAATTTGTATGGTTATTCACACCTTGTTTGTGATCCTCGGCATCCCAGTCACAAACTTGAGAGGGCACAATCGAGATTCAAACATGCCATTGAAAGTTCAATGTATCTCAAAAGATCTAGGAGTTTCAAATCCAATTAAAACTTAATTATATTTCGTTTTTATGGTGGAAATTGGTAAATCGTCATTTACCTACCTTCAACTATTTTATAATTTGGATTACGGCATCCCTCTTCCAATTATAAATAGGTTGTTGGGTCCTAGCCTTAATATTTCATATTGGGTGTTATATTAAGGACTTTAAATCAACTAACTTGAATTTCTCCCATTATAGATGTCTAGTTTAGACAGCTATGGTCTTCCCAAATCTTTAGGAAGAATCTTTCTAATGAAGATGATATCCCGAATGGCAATCAAGGTGAAAGATCAATCCCTTTGTTATGCATTAGTGGGACTGAAAATCATACTTCACTTCCTCCACCTACTCCAATAAATCTCCCTATACCACAAGTTTCAAGACATGATAAGTTCTAAGTCACTCAATCCCTATTGGCAAACAAAGTCTATATGTGCTTAGGTCTTGGAGATTAAGTCACATATTGACAAGCCGGGAGAGTCGGGTATCGAAGTCTCAAGGTAGCTGGCTGTTGACTTGGTCACTCCCTGATAACAGATCACGACATGACCCTTAATGATCTTACCTATTTGCTTGATGATGCTGAATCAACAATGATTTGGAGCATTGGTAAAGCAAAATTTGATTGGAAGATCAACTTCCCAAACTTCCATGGACATTGGAAGTCTAGAAAAACTTTCTCTTCCCAATTGAAAGGGATTGGCCATAGTCAACTCGGTTGACCAAATGGTAAAGAGAAAGGCTAAGTCTGTGATAGTCCCGTGTACCGTTTCCAAAGAGTCCATATGTTTCTGTTGCCAAAGGAAGGGCATTGGTTGCGAAGCTGCCAAATTTACCTAAAAGTCCATAAGGATAGTAAAGTCAAATGTTTGACTCTACTTCAGGTAAAGTCCATTGTCTAACTCTATTAAGTTTCTATTCTGAGATTCTTATTGCATGATGTGACTGGGTCACATGTTGATGTAATAAGAATCAAAGAAAAGTGAAGAAACTTAAAGGAAGTATATGTTGATTCTGATCGCGAAGAGGGATTTTGATCGCATGGTTCGGTGATCAGAATTTTGAGCTATTACTTAAGAGTTGAGGCATATTGCTTAGGAATAGATAACAACAAGGTTTTCATATGGGTTGTAAGGATAAGTTTTCCGCAAAGTTTTAAAATAAAGAAAAGTTTTGATTTTATTTATCTTAAGTATCCTTACAATGGCATTTGTGAAAAATTGTTGATTATATGTTTCCATTAATAGCAATATTTGAAAATGGATTTGATTCTTTCATTTGTGGTAGTATCATAATTTACCAAATAAGGAAAGATTCTCATCGCCCAAGTTTCAGTTAGATAGAAACTTGGAATCATGCAACTTGTATTGTATGATGAATGAGAAGTTTTCGTCTTTGGGAAATTAAGACTAATTCCTTGTTCACATGTACATGTGAGTGAAGTGAAGGACTAAATGATTGGGTACACTTGGTTGTGTGCTGGTCAGGTCCACCATAAAGGTAGATAAGATTATTCGTTATGATTTACTAAAGTTTAGTAAATATGGTTATGCTTACGAGTTTAAGTGTAATTCTGAAACATTGGAAAAGTTTCAATGTATGGCAGAATGAATAAGAAGAATCAAATAAGGCAGAAAGATAAAATTTTCTCCAATCTGAAGAGATGGGAGAGTACTTGTGTATTTTGTTTTATGATTATCTTAGTGATTATGGAACCATATCACAATTGATTCTCTAAGGACACCTTAGTGTGTTTGTTGCCTGAAGAGAGGAATCGTGAATTGTTGAACTGGTTAAATCAAAAGATAATTCATACTTCGTGCCAAAAAACAAAATCCTGGAGTTATACTCCAAGATTATAACTTGAGTGACATAGTCTTTAGAAAGTTCATAACACTTGTCAAATGTAGAGTAAGATGTTTCCTATTCTTGTACATTTGAGATTGGTAAGTTGTGATGTTTTGGATAAAACAAAGACCAGCTAAGACCAATAGTGAGAAGTGTTTAACTTGATAAGAATCCGCTCTAGCTCTTGAATATTTGTATTGTCAAGGAATGGTTCTTGACAAAGAGAAGTCTTATATGTCAAGAGGATAATGGGAGTCTAAATGATTCTGAAATAGTTTCAAGAACTAAATCAAGAGTTTTGTTAATCACTAGCCCACGACTTGAGGTTTGTAACCTATCGTGTTGACATATTCTTGTTTCTGTGTCTATTCCAGTTGAAAGTTGATTATGCTTGTGAGTTCTATGAGTTCTCAATTGTTTGCATAACAACCCGGAAGCAATGGTGGGCATTGTGCTACCAGGTGGCAAGAAATTAAGATTGCACAAGTTCAGTCCCTATGATTTTGGAAGTGTCACTAACCTAGTCCTGTGATTATGGTTATGACAAATTCACATGGATAGGAACACATACACCATAAAATCTAAGTGTCATAAGGTTTCTCTTCGATTCATGAAAATGATGGTGAGGAAACGCTTCCACCAAGAAGATTTTAAGTAGATAGCGGTTGTGATATTTGCATTCTCATATAGTTAGTGGAGCGTGTGTGGTTAACCGGCACACTAACTAGTGAGAATTGCAAAAGGTCTAGACAAACATGTGAGCTATCTAAGGAAAGGTGTATGTTTTTTGATAAAGTCTTATCAAAGCAATCTAGTATCAGAAATATGAACTTTGGTAAGAAAGTCAATAAAGTATTGATTTCTAGAAGTCCAGTTGATTTCTGAGTACATGTCAAAGCTAGTGGGAGCATAAAATGTTATGCTGGTAATCATTATGCTAGTGGGAGCATGACGATTATGTTAAATATTGCAGGTTAGCAATGTTAATTATTGAAAACAAAAGTTTCAATTTGCTTTGAAAAGTTGTTTGCTATAATTAAGGGAGATGATTTTATACTTCACTCCAATTCTACAAGCTTAGATTGAGAATTTAATCTACTTTAGTCAAGAATATATATGAATGTTATGTTGGAATGGTTTAACATAAGGAAATTCTGTATATGTTGCGTTCTCAAAATTCGATTATGATTACGGCATCCCTCTTCATAGTTCGAATTATGAAAACATGGCAAATAAAAAAATTTTATAGCATAAATCATGTCCCATATGCTTTGGGTATAAGTTTGATTACATGTGCTATAATATTCATCCATTCTAAATTTTCCAAATGCCTAGGGCATTAAGATGGAAAAAGGAATAGAACTGGAAATGACTAAAATGATTAAGCAAAGTTGTCGAGGACAATCTGAGGTTTACCAAAGATTGGTTGCTCATGGACAATTAGAAGTATAGAGTAAGGACCATATTGACATATTTTGAAAAGAGGCAACTCTTGTTCAGAAGTGATGGTCAAAATGGTAATATGGAATTGTCTCCATAGGTGGAAGTTATTCTTTGAATCTGTGTAAGATTAAAGAACTTAATGCTAAGAAGGATGTTCAAAGGAATGTACTTTGAATTTGAGACTTCATTTCCATGGAATTGTTTTCCATTGGAATACTTTGTAATTTCTGTTGCCAAGTCTTTGTGACTTCTGTGCATAGTCATTACAAGGGGATCATTGCATATAAGTTTAGAATCTAACATATTACAGTAGATGGCAAGAGTTTGGTATTCTTTCATTTACAACGAGGATTGGAATTGTGAAATGAGCATCATTGGA
Source organism: Lactuca virosa (assembly GCF_052849685.1). Lineage (NCBI taxonomy): Eukaryota > Viridiplantae > Streptophyta > Magnoliopsida > Asterales > Asteraceae > Lactuca > Lactuca virosa. The sequence continues at coordinate 26,412,397 of NC_136428.1, forward strand.
ATATTGTCAATTGATCTATTTCACAAAGAGAGGACCATATGTAAACATAGTATGCATACTTGGAGTATGGCATAATTGTTGTTTGGAAAAACATAGTGTACATGCTTGGAGCATGGGACAACTAATGTTTTAATTCAAGCATAAAGTTGATTAATCGAAACATAAATAATGAGTAATCAATATGGTGCTTAAATAAAAGGTGTTTTTATTTACACTCAAAGTGTTGGGGCCATATAAGATTAGTATTATTCTTGTGTTTCACTTTGCATGTTTTGACTTCCAGAATAATTATGTTATGGTATATATTATATTATTCAAACCATCCACAGTCAGTCATATGTTGGAAGTAGATATGAATCAAGACTGTCATGAATTTGGCTTGTATGATTTGTCTAAAGTGCTTTAGACAATGCAATGGTTGCTACAACATTCATGAGTACTCATAAGGGCTGAGTATTTGATCCAACCCACGCTCACTTGCATCACTTCATGGAATTTATCTCGAGTGATCGTGAGACGGTAATATGATATAAATCTTCAAACCTAGAGATATGAGTTGTTGACTATGAGTTGGTTATTCATTGATTGTACGAAAACGCATTGGTAGCTTGATGTTATAAAACGTGCCTTTGTGAATAATTCAACAAGTAGTTAGTACAAGCATATCAGTCGAAGTTTATCTGTTCCTTCTAGAAATAGAAGCGATATCTGGGCCCCTCGATGATTTGGTTTTGACCTATGTACCGGGCCTGGTCAGAACCTAATTGATGTGTTCAATTTAGTTCTATGTCGAAACAAATCAGAGATCGAGAAACAAATGCTGGACAATAAGTAAGACCATGTTCCATGTGTTTGTCCGGCTGATATCATGAGAACAGAGGATTATATGATCACTTATCTTAAATGGCATATCATCATCATCTCAGTTCTGAGAGACTTTGAAAGAGCTACGATTGCTAGTCGGATTTTGAAGTCATATTTGCAAATATAGTTATTAGACTTATCCAAGTGGGAGACTGTTGGATATAGTGTCTAAGTCCATAACTTTATTTGGTATGAACTTGACCCGACCCGGCATGGTCCATTTGGGTTGCATGGCATTGCAATACTTGGATAGACTAAATGAGAGAATAAGGCACTTATGATTATTAATATATTATAAGTTCTAATATATTAATAATAGTATTATTTAATTAGTATTGATCAAGTATTAATCTAGTATTAATTTGGTGATCAAAGGGAGACTAATTTAATATATATAGGGTTGATTATGACAATCATCAATTCTTTTATGGTGGATTAATGATCCATGGTTTATGGGTTTGGTTATAACCATATGGAGCTCCATGGATAGTCCATGGGAGTTACAAACCCATGGGTCATGGGAAATCAAGAGTCATGACAATTAAGGGCATTCATGTGTAAACCCTAATTGTGACAACACTATAAAAGGAACCCTATGGCCAGCAAAATCGTGACCTAGTGTTACTAGAGAGGGCATAACCGATTTTGAGTGCTAGAAGTATTCTCTCAAGTTATTCCAAGTCTTGTGGTGTTGTGTGAAGCATTTGAGGCACAACATTTGGGGTGCTAGGCTCACAAAGTCTTGAAGGAATCCAAGCAACAACAAGGTATGTATTTCTACTAGTTTTATTTTCTATGTAATCCCCATGCCATGCTAGTTAGGAAATAACCTTGAAAAAGAAATTTCCATGTATATAGAGAAAACATAGATTCAAGGTTATTAGGGTTGCATGTACACTTAGGAAGTGTTAGAATGCTCAAAACCCATCAGTTACGACACTGCATTTCTCTATAATTTCCATTATGGTGAAAATTGCACTTGTTGCACTTCGGAAGATTACCAGCATGTGGCTTAGCTGGTGCTGGATTAACAGGAACAACAGTAGGTACAGTCGCAACGTTGACTGCAGCTAGTTGTTGTTTCTTTGAGGAATCCTGTGAAAACTTGCTCTTCCTCTTGTTCCGACCCTTCTTGTTGTTGTTGTTGTTGTTGTTATTGTTGTTGTTGTTGTTTCCCTTTGGGTGTTCTGATGTAGCAACCGCCGAGTGTTGATGGGTTCCGTGATCAATAAGAGATTGTGCCAGCTCTTTAGCACTGTCAAAAGTAACAAGCCTTGAGGCTAAAACACTATTTTGAATTTGGGGCGACAGTCCCCAAATATATCTCTCAATCTTTTTGCTCTCTTGAGCAACCATATCCGGGCAAAGGATTGCCAGATCACAAAATCTACTAGTATAGGTTGATATATCAGAACCAACCATTGAGGGACTCTAGAGCTCCTCTTCAAGTTTCTGAACTTCGCCTCGCGGACAATACTCCCGCATAAGCATACCCTTGAAATTCTCCCACCTGATTGAATTAGCCACTACTAGAGTAAGTGACTTAACGTGACCATTCCACCACGTCAAAGCTCTTTCAGAAAAAGTACAAGCAGCGAACTTGAGTTTACTGTTCTCAGGGCAGGAGCAAATTTCGAAAATTGCTTCTGTCTTCTCTATTCACTGCCTTTATGCCATAACACCTCCAGTTCCATTAAAGTTCTTGGGTTTGGCATTGGTAAAAATCTTTATAAGTGCATTCTCGCGAATGACCATGACCTTCACCCTGATTAGGGGGATTTACACCAGCTCCTGAACCACTAGCTCCAGAAGTATTGATCTGAGCCATAGCAGCAGCTACAGTCGCCGTGACCGCCGCTTGGAACATAGCGGGGTCGAACTGAGGAGGTGGTGGCGGAGGTGGTACCGGTGGTTCATCTGTATTTTGACGTCTTGGATTCCTACGAGGAGGCATCTTTTTCTATAAAGGTTAAAAGATACAATGATGATAAGATATCAAAAGTGAATATAAATTCTCATATCTCTGAACCTAAAACAGATAGTTCGACATGAATCTTGGAATGAATCGGAAATAGAAGTCTATGACAAGTACAACTTGTAACTGAATAATATGAAATTGAATGGTTATTTTTCAAGAGTACGAAGATGCATGTCGATTAAATTGGCATATTGAATACATAAGTCTGGAAAATTTGACCCTAGACAGGTCTACAATACACCAAATTTTGAGAAAATATCGACATCATGAAGACCTTATCGAAAATAGAATTTCCGTGGTCTTACTGAAAAACCCTGAAAAATAATGCTCAAACCTATCCATAGACTTAACTATAACCAAAAGAATGAGTAGAGTATTTCGTAATGGCGACGGGTATCATTTGGATGAAACCACATCTCAGCCATTTTTGCCTAAGCGAGAATAGGGATAAGAGATATAGAGTATAGTTAGTAACGATAAGTTTCTACAAGAAAGACTTACAATTAACAAATAATGTACTAAGTACAACTTGTTCTAGATATTACTATAACTATAAAGTGCATATTAATTATATATAACTTAGTTATATTCGACCTTCGATTAAATGACCCGGCTCTAAATCCACAACCAAACAAGGAACATGAAATGAAGCTAAATCACATATTCTAAGTCTATATAATTTTAATTATATATACTTGTAATATACCCTTAATATTTATAGTTCTACCTTTAATTTGTTCTATTGTTTTCACATGTTCGGTATTAGTATATAGTGCCTAAAATACCCCTATAATATTTTAATCTTTATGTTTTGATCTTAAGTTCTTTTGAGTATGTATGGTAAGTTTTAGACATGTCACAACACCACTATCACTCCGAAACACATGTTGGTCATATTTCAAATCAATATAGTTGATCAGGCTATATTAATCCCAAATATGATTACATAACTACCCAGGTTTGACTGTAATGTTCAACATCCAAATACTTTTAAGTTCTTATGACTGTGATATTGTACTTGTAGGTATGAGTGTTAGTATACTTCTTCTAAAAATACTTAAAAATTTAAAAGTATACTTGTAGTCAGAGCTCTTAGCCCCAAATGTATTTATAGTTTGTATATCTTTTATAGATTGATATACTAAGTTCACTATAAACAATGCTCTAATACCAATCTGTCACACACCCAAACCAGACGGCGGAAACGTCCGGGGGTAGAGGACTTCATTTGTAGTATCACAACACATGTAATATAGTAATCATAGTACAAACAACCACTGTATTAAAAAGTATAAATATTTACATGTGTTTCAAATTGTATACTGAAACCAAAAAGTTGTACAAAAGATAAAGACAAAACATAAACTGCTCCATCATCAAAAACTCGGGTGTACCTGTCTACGGGTTCCCTGAGAATACAAGTAATTTGAAAAGAGAGTATCAACATAAAGTTGAGTGAGTGCATAAGTATTTATGTTTTGTAAGAGTGTTTTCTGTTTCTTGAATATGTGAACTGTTTCCAGAAAATCCTATATTTTCTGTTGTATATGAAAAGTAGTTGTATATGTATAAAACTGTTCTATTGGTAAACCAATGTTTTGTATTTGAAATCTTTATGTAAACCTGTATCTTGTTAACTGTATCTCGTAAACTGAATCTTGTATACTGAATATTGTAAACTGGTACTTTGAAAACGTACTTAAGTTTAGTAATTATACATTAACGTATTGTTAATACCTTTTTAATGAGTTATTATAACCATACTAACTAGATGGCCTGACCCAACGATATGTATGCATTGAAAGTTGATGATAACAACTGTCACTCACAGGCGTGTATGCCTGACTATAGCTAGCAGTCCGAGTGCGGGGTTGTTAATCCCAATATAGATCTATACACCCATTCTTTCGATCCCCTACTGGAGACTCTGGTTATAATATCAGGACTTTACTCTATTGTTTAAAATGAATTAAACAACCTGTACTACTTGTCTCATAAAAGCATATAAACGTTACATGTATATTAATTATGAAAACCCAATCATTCTGAAGTAAATGATTGATAGTATAATCTTGAATTTAGTACTCTAAACATGTATTTGAATGAATGTATATAATTGAATAGTTTTGAAATAAACCTTTTTTTTTTGTAAAACCATGTACTCTAGTATACTAGTATCGTGAATTAATGTTCTGGGTATCATAAATTATACCTATTATAATTTATATGTACTTTCTGATTTGTTAACGAGTATTCATGTATGAGATCCTTTTCTCAACATTACAAAGGGTAAGTGAATCTAATTGAATAAACTTTTATACTTGTATACATATACAAATATATATAACTAAAATTTAAATGACATTTGGATAAACAACGAATACTTATAATCCCACATCCAAACAAGGAAAAGGAACCAAAGTGGGTTGTCAATGCTAAATCTTTTAAATCTTATTTATATAAATATATGTATACTAGTATGATTTTTGGGAAAAAATATAAGTTTATAAAACATTTAAAATAAGTTTCATTTTTAGAAATCCATTTTGGTAACTTGATGTCTTTTTGAAATAACCACTTAAAACCACTAGATTTGACAAGATATTTGAAACCATTTGTTTTTATAACTGTAATCCATTTGAAATCATTTGTTATAACACAAAATCTTTGTGTTAGACTTGTATCCCCCCCCCTTAAAACAGTAAAAATCATGAAAATACGGGGGTATGAACTCACGTGTTGTAAGTTACTCAAATGTAAGATTGGTGTAGGATGCTAAGTGTCAAGTGAAGACTTGAGCACACACTGACCCTATTGAACATATAATGACACATATATGTTTATAATTAGTGAATAAACAACTAATCATGAAAGGTAACACCCTATTAGACTAGGAAACTCTAGGTTTTAAGTACTACAATCACATATGATTGCATACTAAGGGTGTATGGCCATTCTAATGAGTTTACGGCCAACATGGTAAGTCTTATATGAGTTTACGGCCTAGGGTTTACGGCCCTATGAGTTTACGGCCGTAAAATCATAGTATCTTGTACCATTTTGTGTTTTAAAGTCCTAGGTTATTCCTTGAGGTGTTCTAGACTTAGTTTCAAGGCTTAGTAAGAGGTTTAGGGTTCCTTTGCATCCTTATTTAGAGTTTAGTGGCCCAAGAAGATTACCTTGGCCGTAAACACCTTTTGATCTTGATTTCTTTATGTTTTCAAGTAGTATAATCAGTAAGTGTTACACAAAGGAAGGTACTCAAGGGTTTAGAAGTCTTTAAGAGTGTTTAAAGTCAACATATTCTTCAATATATGGGTTTACGGCCAAGGGAGATTGTCTTGGCCGTAAACTCCCTTTGTTCTTGTCAATTGGATGATTCCTAAGTGTTCTTCAAGTATTTCGTGTATATAGCAAGCTTAGGAGAGAGTACTTACAATATAGAAGCTTGATAGGGTGATTAAAGTCCAAAAACACTAGTGTGTGTTCTTGGTGAAATGAAGAACACTTGAAAATCTAGCAAAATGGAATGATTTCATGGATGAAATCATGTATAATCATTAGATAAGGAGATGTAACAACAATTCAAGTGAAAGAATTCTTTCATTTTTGGAAGATCAAAGTGAATATCTTATGATACTTGAGAGAGAATATTGGGTGTTATTGACTAGAAATGGAAGAAAGGAATGAAAATTGGTGTAAACTCATGCATATAGCATGAGTTCACGACCTAAACATGAGTTTACGGCCCAACCATGTGTTGGCCGTAAACTCCTCTTAATGAGTTAAGAGTTTGATTAAGGCACAATGGACTCAAGCTGATACTTCCTAATACCCGATTCTTGAATACACTAGGCTTAGAACACTCAAACAGGCTCTAAACAATGCTAAAAGATAGCAGAAACTAGGTTTTCTTTGATTGAATTGACTGAAAGTACATGATAGAAATTTCGGGTTGTCACAGTTCAACCTAAAGTACCTTTTGGTAAGTTTTGTACTGAATTTCGTTTTGTTGGATTCTATCTTAAATTGTGAATTATGATATGATAGTATTACAAGCAAACACAAATGGAAGCAACGACGAATGAAAAAGCTACAACAAAATTGCAATCAGAGAAGGAGATGAAGCGTATCCAACAAGATCAGGTTCATTATTATTACTATCACCTAATTTCTTCACTTTCACTTGTTGTGTTTACGAAGGGTTTATTTACTGATTATTGATTTGAGTGAGTGAGCAGGTGGAAGAAGAAAAAAGCAGATTCCCTTGGTGTGCATCATCATATTCGGATGAGAAGGTGAGGGATGAAAGCTCACTAATTACAAGTTCAGATGTAAGAGTACGAGGACCCTTTTTCTAATATATATATATATATATATATATATATATATATATATATATATATATATATATATATATATATATATTACTGAATTATCAAACTGTTATGTTGATTTATTCATTATTTTTCTCTTGTATTTTTTTGTGATGTTGATTTCTACCGTAAGAAAAGGAGAATTTGCTTGCGAGTAAGGTGGAGTTTAGACTGATTACCACCATAATTTTAAAAGGACTAATAATGTATTATTTCTTTCTGTGAAAAATATTTGTATTAGTTTCACTTATTTCTGATGTTTTGTCCATATATTGTGGTTAAACATTTGTAGTTATTAACCAATTTCCGCTTGTCTAGCTTATAGCATTTATCAACCAAATCAACTGTTTTTAGTAGTCATTATTGAACTCCATGTCATAAATTGTCTAACTTATATCTTTAAAAAAAAACCGTTTTTAGCTTTTGTAGCTGATTTCACTTATAAGTTCTTCGAGGGTAATATTGAAATTTGTGGTTCATTTCTATGGATATGGAAGCTCCTTTTGTTGCTTTTATTGTTATGGTTTTGAAGTCCCTTACTATTCATGGTTTTTGTTGTCCTGTTTGATGTAATTGTTTATTGTAAAGGAGTCCATGGTGAGGACCTTTATTTTATTCTATTGTTGAAAGCTTTATATGCACACTTAACAACATTGCTTACATTTTTTAATTTTTGTTTTATTTTATAAATTTTCAGGTGACCTAAATGAAAGTTATTTTGTTGGTAATGTTGATGAGTCATCTCTAAAGTTGGTCAAATGTACTTATGAGTGCTTGGTAAAAGCAATAGCTATCGGTAAATATTTCTCATCTTGGGAGCGGTAGCGCAATTGACCGTCATGGAACCGTCTTCCAGTTCAGGAAAAGTAGTTATTACAGGAATCGATCGAGTCCGAGAGATGGGGTCAACTTGTGACGTCGTCAATGTGATATCATCAGGGCAAGGGAGGTTGTTGATATGGCAAGGCATTATGGTCGGTGCTATTGGGAGCTTTCTAAATCTAAGCTTAAGTTAGTTATAATTTCTTTCTTGTTGATTATGCAAGGCATTCGTGATTTCTGATTTTTATGATTAATAGGGTCAATATGATTACTATTACTATAGTGATTAATTCTTTATATTAGTATGAATTTGCATATAGGTGTTGTGAATTGTGCTTGATTTGATTTTTTGGTCCTGTTATGGTCGTTCTATTGATTTTCTGGTGATGATAATCATGTGAACACTATTCCTATGAAAAATTAGAAGTCTTCCATGGATGAAGGAAATTTCATTTGCAGTTATTATTTAACAGTTGAGACTAAATGACAAACGGAAGTGACATCAACGATATTAATAACGAAAAGTTCGTATGTCTTTAGAAGCCACTTTGAAGATGAAGCTTGAGCATATCTCTCTCATCAGACCAACATAAATGATAGAAAAAAAACAAAACTAAGCTAAAAGCTTTGACCATAACAAATGTATTGGTAAAAAATTGATCAACTGTAATTCGAACAAATTGTATGAGAGGTTGTGGTGTTAGTGTAATGTAAGTATCAAATGGTAATCAAAGTGAGAAAAATAAGATAAAAGGAAAGCCCTTGATCCTTTGTTGGATCTCAAACATAAAACCTTGGGAGGTGATAATAATCACCTCCCTAGATGTGTTTTATTGATTTTAATCAGAGGTTACAAAGACTATGAAAGTAATACGAGTACAAGAGTAATGCTAGGGCTAATCGTGTGTTGTGTGCTAGATACATGTGTTATTTATAGTCTAGTTTAAGTAACAAGAAGTCCGATAATTTCGGGATCCTCCGAAATCAACATATGAACGTTATTTGAGTTGATTTTCGGGTTTTTTGCCTGGTTGAGATAACTCTCCGTTGAGAATGGGTCTTGTGTTGACTAGTTGTGCACATGTGAGAAAATTAAAGAAAATATAGCCATTACAAATGTTAGAAATATTAGTGGTAATAGTCATGATCCCGATATATGTTTAAGGATCCTGAGGTTTCAGAAATATTTGAGGACCCTGAATACGATTCTAGGATCCTGCCCCTAACAATTGCCCTCAAATTATACCTGTGAAATATCAAGGTTAGTTTTCTCGTATTTAAAGGTATAATTTAAAAATAATAAATGAAAGAGATAAAAGATTTGAATTTTAAACCTAATCGGATAGGGTTTATCTGCCCAAGGTCAATCATCACGTGGTCAAATCGTACCCTCTTTCTTTTGTCATTAGGTTAAATCGGGGTTATCGCCTTAACATTTTTACCTTCCCCAACACTTCTTACGAACGTCTCCGGCCACATTCACTGGTAATTTATTTTCCTTTTGTTTTATTCTTTTGTCCAATCATGGGAAGGAAAGCGACTCGTTTTCGCGGAAATATTACTGCTCCTACAGAAAATGATTTTGTTGATAAGGGGATTCTGGCTTATGATGAGGTCAGCTCCTTCAATGACGAGGACAGGCAGTCCCTTAAGGTCAACGGATCTTTTCCCTCCGAAGCGATCTTCAGGTCCTTTGATCCTTCTATTCAGCCTGATTTCATTTCTCCTTCTTGGGTATGCTTCCCTGAATATCCCTTTTCTTTGGGTCTCAAATACCTTTTTTCAAGTATTGTTTCTAATTTCTTTCAAGCCACCAAGCTTTCGTATATCTAAGCAACGCCCTTCATGTGGAGGATTTTGTACTTGATTGGGCGAGTGAATCACTCCCACAACTCAGACATTGGTCTTACCGAGTTGGATTATATTTACGATCTCTCTAGTTTTGGGAGTTCTCGGTTTCTGTTTAAGGTCAAAACCAAAAAATCCCACCTCATCCTTCAAACCAAGCACAATGATGGAGCCTTGAAGGAAAAATACTTTTTTGTGAGGCAAGACTCTATCGATAGTTGGGATCTTTTACCTAAAGCTTGGTTTGAAAAGGGTAGGATCTTATTTATTGATTTTGAGGATCCAAGGATTTACGTTACAAGATTGGTGAAGCTTTCCCTATGGCTAAGAATACTGAGGACAAAGTGAGGCGTTTTCTTGCTATTCCTACAGACATCAGATCATTCAAACTCGAGTCTCATAGTCTTTAAGAGGGTTCTTCTACCATATATTTGATGGCCACTGGTAAGGATCATTCTCAGTGTTTTTATCTATTTTTATCATCAGGATTGTGTGGGATCGAAAAACACTCGCTCTAGCGCCCGATTTATCGTGTCTGAACTTGAAGATGACATGTCTAATGGTTTGCTTATGGTAAAGAAGGAAAAGATCCGTCGTTCGCTTGCTCCCAAGAAGAATCAGTTCGACCTCACTTTGAAGACCCTGGCATCTCGCAAGAGAAACCATATGATGCTTGGGATCTTGAGAACGGTGGGACAGAGGAGGCGTTAAAAAAAGATGATCTCCTTCTTTCAATATATGATTATTTATGTGTTCTTTTCCATTTAGTTTTATTATCTATTTACCATGGTTCCTCTTAGGTTATTGATCACGTCTCTCGCTCCAGTGACGATCTCAAATCCAAACTCGCTCAAATAGGGCATGCTTTGAAGGAGCACGAGGGAGTCAATAAGGAGCTCCAACAGAGAGTGGAGATGCTGTCCAGGGAGAAGGCTGAAAAGGAAACGGAACATGTGGCTGAGATGAATGACGTGATTTCTGAAGTGAGGCTGAGTGCGGCTGTTGCTGTCTGGGAAGCAAAAATCATGCTTGAAGAGGATCTCGAGAACACAGGGTCCTAGAACATAGCAGGATGGCGTGAAGCCCGGAGCAAATTTATCGACGATCATGCTGCTTCCAATCAGGATCCTGCATCACAGCCGAAGGAAGGAAGAGGAAAGACAGAGATGGCTCTGGGTGGAGGTGAACAATATGTAGCTTAAGAATGATTTAGCTTAAAAACAATTTGAATAAATTTGGGCCTGTAAAAGAATATTTCACCCTTTCTTTTGCAGGGTTGGTGGGCAACCCCTTTTTATGCTATGGTTGTTTTATACTTCTTGTTTGCATGTTTGACTTGCATGATATGATTGTAGGATTTTTGAGGATCCTTAGGTAGTCAGGATCCTGAAATGTTCAAACTTTTCTAGATCTGATTAGCCTGAAACGGTTAGTCATCAAATTGTGATTTTGAAATAATTAAGATCTTTTTTAGAATAATAGACCTTTTGAAAAATAAAGTTAAATGATAGATATAACCTGGTTATCCTTTGACTTAGGAGAAATCCGTAGTTATGATTCCCTTAGTTTCGTATGGTCCGGAAGCTTCTGTATGGAAGGATCCTTGCTTTCGAAGTTCATCAGGTAGGATTCTTGATTACCCATAACTTAGTAAACTTTGTGGAGGATCCTTCCTTAGGAATCAGTTGGAAATAATTTTGTCTTGGAAAACAACTGAGAAGAATCTTGTTTTTGTAACACGGTAGTGTTGCAAATCCTGCATATTTTCTGGGGGGGTTATTCGACTTTAGACAATATGCTAATGCCATAACTTTTAGAAAATCATTAGGAAAATCCCAATTCAGGGCAACACATTAATGTTATAAACCTTAGTAAATTACTGGGAAGAATCCCAACTTGAGATAACATGTCAATGTAATCTTAGGAATTTTCTGGGAAAGATCCCAACTTAAGATAACATCTCAATGTTATAAACCTTATGTGTTTTCTGGGGAAGAACCCAACTTAAGATAACATGTCAATGTTATAAACCTTAGAATCAAACATTAGGATCTTAACTTGTGTTCAGAAATAAGAGGGTTGCCAAGTCACTGAAGCGTGAAATGATCCCCTTATTCACATCCCACAGTATGATTTTGTGCGTCCAAGCGAGGTGTAGAAACCTTAAATCGTATGAAAGAGGTAATTAACTCTTTAAACCTTACATGGGATTGAGTACCTTTATCCATAGAATAGATGATCAGTCTCTATTCATAGTTATATGGATAAGTACCTATTGCAATCGTCAAGACCATGTATCTATGGGGATCCGAGGATCCGAGGATGTCAGGATCATCAAATGTCAAGATCCTTACCTGTTAGGATACTTGAATGTTAGGATATTTGATTTCCATCACAAAGCAAACGTTAGCTTGGGGTGGGCGTTAGTCTGGATAATGCCTCTTCGATGCTTAAGTCAGTATTGGTTTTCATAATAATAAAAAGAATCATAAGAGTAGAGGGTAGAGAGAGTATACCTTAATTTTGTTTGAAAATGATTGTCATAACTTACATGAAGTATGTTCTTAGGTGGATGGCATTTCAGGATCTTGACAGGACATTACCTTCAAGGGTGGCTAGCCAATATGCACCCTTTCCTGCTTTTCAATGAGATAAGGTCCTTCCCATTTAGGTGCCAATTTACCTATACTGGGATCCTTGGTATTTTGGAACATTTTCCTAAGTACCAAGTCAACTACCTTGAATCTTATAACTTTGATGTTCCTGTTATATGCTTTGGTGATCCTTTGTTGATGAGTAGCAATATGGATCCTTGCAAGATCCTTGAGGTCATCAATAGTGTCAAGATCATGGGATAGGATCCTATGGTTGTTCTCTTGATCTTGCAGTTGATATCTTGTTGTTGGGATCACCACCTCAGTAGGGATCACAACTTCCATCTCAAACACCAAGGAGTATGGAGTTTGACCCGTGGCTGCCTTCGAAGTGGTCGTATCTGCCGATAGGACGAGAGGTAGTTCCTCTGCCCATCTTCCTTTTTCCTCATCTTACCTTTTCTTTAGATTGTTGACTATTACCTTATAATGGATTCGGCTTGGCCATTAGCTTGAGGGTGAACAGGGGTGGAAATTATCATTTTAATCCCCCAACTAGTGCAAAAGTCTCTAGTCATTTGGCTTATGATTTGGGATCCATGATCACATATGATCTCTGCATGGATCCCGAACCTAGTCAGGATATTACGCTTGATAAACGAGACCAATTCCTAGTCTCGTACTTGAGCAAAGGCTTCAGCCTCTATCCATTCCGAGAAGTATTCAGTCATGACCAGCAAGAACACTTTTCCTCCTAGTGCCTTAGGTAATGTTCCTACTATATCCATCCCCCACTTCATGAATGGCCAAGGAGAGATGATGGGATGTAAAGGTTTTGCTGGTTGGTGCAAGATATTGTTATGTTTTTGACAAGCATCACATCTTTGTGCATGTTGGAAAGCATCCTTCCTCATTGTTGGTCAGTAGTATCCCGTCCTTAACAACTTGGTGCATAAGGACCTACCATGGATTTCCTGTATAGCTTACCTTGGATCATCACAAACCGTGAGACCCTCATGTTGAATGCATTGTCACTTTTTTTCTTCCTTCGAAATGGTACCATTTTGGAGATATTCCATAATGGGTTGGATCCAGGATCTTGAGATTGGGGAAGGATCCTTGATATTAGGATCCTGATTAGGATCAGCGTCTTCGATTGTAGCGATGTTGGTTGTTTCCTGGTGATGGTCGGGATCCTTCAATTCTCTGGCAGGATCCTCGATTGCTGGGATCAACACGTGGATTATTGGGATCTTGATCTCTGGTGGGATCCTAAGAGAAGATCTTAGATTAGCTAAAGTTCTTTCTTCAACATTGTCTTCTCTAGGAACTTAGTTTAGGATGAATGCTTCGAATTCAGAGGCTAAAATTTTGAGGATCTAGAGGTATATTGATAGTCTTTCTCCTTTTATTGCATATGATCCATTAAAAGGTTAGTTATTAATAACGAATCGACGAATACCTAAAGATCCTTGATTTGAAGATCCTTGACGAGCTGTAATCCCATGATTAAGGCTTCATATTCCGCCTCATTATTGGTTGTGTCGAATTCGTAGCTAACTGCCTGGGGTATGATGTCCCCATGTGGCGATTTTAATATGATCCCTAGGCCTGTTCCTCTAAAGTTTTAGGATCCGTCAGTGAAGAGTGTCAATGTTCCCATGCTTTCTTCTTTTTGGAGTTCTTTGCACTCCAACTCTACTTCATGTTGTAGAGCATCACTGAAATCAGCCACAAAGTCTGCTAGTGCTTGTGACTTTATTTCTGATCTCGGTTCATATTTTATGTCATATATGCTTAGTTTCACGGACCACTTTGTCATCATAGTCTCAATATCTAGGAGACTTTTACTTAGATAGTAGATAGGATGTTGGTCCCCATTAAGATCCTTGGCTAAAACGACACTTACAACATTAGAGGATACTGAAATGTAATGTAGGAATGGTTCCCCGTATAAGGTTTTTACCAATAGGGGTGCTGAACTTAAATATCTTTTAAGTTCCTGGAAATAATCTTCATACTCCTTGGTCCACTCGAACCTTTTGTTTTTCTTCAAGATGTCGTAGAAAGGTTTGCACCTTTCTAAGGATCTTGAGATGAACCTTCTAAGTGTTTCTAATCTTCCTATTACTCTCTGAATATTTAACATCCTGAAATTCAGGTACAACTATTTAACCCTTCTCTTTTGTCAAATTTTCAAGTTTAGCCCTTAAGGGGAATTTGTAGCAAATGAGTACGCTGGGCGTACTCCAGATTATGCTGCGCGTACTCATGCGCTTAATTTGGATGCGGACTCGCCTGGGTACGCTGGGCGTACCCAGGGTTACGCTGGGCGTAACAGGCCCAGATGCAAACCCTAATATTTGGCTTGTGCACTATATAAGGAATGCTAAGACTCATTTCTCAGCCACCATATCAGAGAGTGAAACCCTAAGAGAGCCTTTCTTCATCTTTAAGCTTGTGTGTGAGAGTTTTCAGCTAAAAGTATCTTGGTGTGTTAGTGAAGAAGAAGGAGAAAAGCTTGTGGAGGCTAGGGCTTGAAGTGCAAGTTTGGATCTGAGGTCTTCAGAGAAAGGAGCTTCATATAGAGGTATAAAGTTCAAAACTTACCTCTTTGTTTGGTTTAATGTTGCATGGACCATTTTAGGGTTAAAAGTCCCAAAGGTGGAAACTTTATGAGTGTAATGTACTCTATGGACCTAGATCTGTCCCATTTCAGTGATATATGTGTTGTAGATCCATAAAAATCCCATCTTGGTCGTTGTTATGAGGTCATGCTTGAATTATGAGTTTTCTAGAGTTGGGAAATGGAATGATAAGGGTGTTAGTGACTTGTCCAGCCATGCAAAGGCTTAAAGTCATCAACTTTATGGATTAAGAGGCTTAGAAATGGTCAGATCTAGAAGTTGGACGTGGGTCTTAACTGTTTAAGACCTCAATGAGCTTAGGGACTGAAAGTGGGAGTTACGCGGGGCGTAATCCCAGTACGTGCAGCGTAAGGGGGTCGCGCACCCCGTTTCTGTGAGGACGCCGGGTACGCCCAGCGTACACGTTTGGTACGCGCATCGTAACCCGGGAAGTTGACTTTTGTTGACTTTTAGGGTTTGGTCATCTTTACGGTCTTTGAGCCATAAGAGGGGTAAAATGGTCTTTTACCCTTCTGAGAGTATTAAGGGAAGGAATAGTCTAGCCTTGGGAGATGTATTGATTTAGAGTGTTTATTTCATATGATTAGGCGGAGGCTAGACCAGATTTACAGAGTTCGAGATTACCGAGTTACCCGAGGTGAGTCTTCTCACTATACTTTACCTAGATTTGTAATTAGAGTTACGTGACAGGGTAATTCGTATGTTTTTGCATGATGTGATTTCTATGTGAATTATGCTATGTATGTTACAGAGTTTATAGAGTTAGGGCCGGAAGGTCCACAGAGTTAGGGCCAGAGGGCCCACAGAGTTATGGGTCTGGAGGGTCCCACTGAGACACATTGACCAGAGGGTCAAACATAGTTATAGCCTCGAGTGTCTAATATGTGTTGTGTGTGGTATTTTGGGGAACTCACCAAGCATTTATGCTTACAATGTTGTGTTATGTGTTTCAGGTACCAGTGAGGATCGCGGGAAGGCGCCGGCATGATCTGTACACACTCGTGGAGTTTTTGTTCATGTGATTCTGGGATATGTTTTTCTATGATCACAGTGGATACATTATGTTTATTATTATTTTATGAAGGAAAGTATGTTTTGAAATTGTGAAAAATTGTTTTGAAAATTTGGGTGTTACAGAATATCTTTTTTCGATGATGGGGATCTTAGGAACTTTCTTCTATTCCTCTTTTAGTCACCATGTATCCAAGGAAGTTTCCTGACCTCTTTCCAAAGTGGCACTTGGAAGGATTCAGCTTCATGTTATATTCGTCCATTATGTTGAAGGCATCTTCAAGATCCTTGACGTGATCCTTAGCTTTCTTTGATTGTACCACCATGTCATCAATGTAGATTTCCATGGTGTCCACCAGTTTCTCTTTGAACATCTTGTTGACTAGCCTTTGGTATGGTGCACCTGCATTTTTAAGACCAAATGGCATGACAATATAACAATATATACCTATTGAGGTTATGAATGTCGTATCTTCTTGGTCAGATGGTTCCATTGGCATTTTTTCGAACCCTGCTGATGCATCCATGAATGTTAGTAATTCATGGCCAGCTGTAGCGTCTATCATGGAGTCTATATGTGGTACAGGGAAAGGATCCTTGGGACAATCCTTGTTGAGATCCGTATAATCCACACATACTCTCCATTTACCATTCTACTTATGTACTACGACCACATTGGCTATCCATCTTAGGAACTTCACTTACTTGATCATTCCTGTTTTAAGAAGCTTTTCTACTTCGTCTTATATGATTTGGTTTCTTTCTGGTATGAATTTCCTTCTCTTTTGGTGTATTGGTCTGAAAGAAGGACCACTGTTAAGTTTATGGGTTATTATACTTTTGTCTATACCTGTCATGTCCTCGTGCTTCCATGCAAATGTCTTGCTTCTTTCTCTGAGGAACTTTAGTAGTTCTTGTTCGAATTGTTATGGCATTGAGGATCCTATGAGAACTTTGGCATCAGGATCCTTAAGGTTCAAAGGCACTTCCTTTGCATATTTCTCTCTTGTTCCTATCACATCTTGTGCCCCCTGTTCTAATTATTATGCTTGTCGTGGTATTGTTGAAGATTTCATCGAGGTCTTGTAGCACTCTTTATATTCTTGTTGATCACCTGTGATCTTCATTGTCCCCCAAGAGGTGGGCATCTTCACACACTGATGGTATGTCGAGGGGACAACCTTCATATTGTGGATCCATGCTCTACCTAATATAACATTATAGGTGGACAATGTATCAATTACACAAAAGCGTAGCATAAAGTTTACCCCCTAAATGTAGATAGGTAGCTTTATTTCGGCAACTGTATGTTTTGTTTCGCCACTGAATCCTATTAATATTGAGGATCTTTTGATTATTTCGGACTCTGTGATGTTCATTATTTTTAAAACATCCAAGAGCATAATGTTTACTATAGATCCTCCGTCGACAAGGATCCTTCTGACGAAATGGTTGGCGATGTAAAGAGTAATCACCAATCCGTCATGGTGAGGATCCTGGTTGTCTTTTCTATCTTCTTCGTCGAAGGTGATCTTTTTGCTTGGCATGCCTTTTTGTTGTATTCTTCTGTGACCTTTCTTCTTATTCTGTCTTTGACACCTTGGCATGCCTTTTTGCTGCAGAATAAGAGGTACCACAAATTTCAGATCCTCCAATGATCACATTGATTACCTTGGCATCAGTAGGAAGGGATCATGGCTTATCGAGGATCTTCTGGGGATCCTCATATTTTCCTTTGGATCTTTTCTTTCTTCTTCTGAGGATTTCTTTGAGGTATCCTTTGGCTAAAGGGTAGCTGATGCCATTCCTGAGAGTTATGAAATCCTCTGTGACATGACCAAAGTCCTCATGGTATGCACACCATTTGGATTTGTCTTTCCAAGTGGTGGATTTTTCTACCTTTCTTGGCCAACTTGCTTTGTCGCCAAGATCTTGCATAGCAAATATTATACCTGAAATATCCCCTGAAAATCAATAGTTAGTAATCTTAGGAAATTCTTCTAAATCTCCTTCATCTTCAAGGGCATTAACCCTATAATGGTCAGGTTTGGAATATGGTTTTGATTTGTAGGACCTTTGTGCCGATGATTCGGCCTTCCTATTGGGGTGATCGCATGAGCTTGGTGGGTTGCTCCATTTTTGGATCTCCTTGTCTTCTTCGAGCCTTATGAATCTTAGTGCTCTGCTTCGGATCTCATCCATTCTCTTGAATGGGATCATTACAAGGTCTTCATAGAAAGGGGAGTCTTTCTTTAGGCCCATTTTGATGGATTCCACAACAGTTGCCATGTCGATGTTGGGGAAACCCAGAGCTTCCCCATCAAACCTGTTCACGAAATCCTTGTGGGATTCCTTAGGATCCTGAACCACTCGATAAAGATCACTAGTGGTCTTTTCGAATGTTCTGCTACAAGAAAATTGGTTGTTTAAAATATTAACTAAATGTGCAAACGAAGTAATAGAGTAAGGATGAAAATTTAGTAGCCATTTCAAGGATGATCCTGTGAGGGTGGAACCAAAACCCTTGCACAGGAAAACTTCTTTTAAGTGTGTGGGTATGGGTGTTTGGAAGCGTTTTGGGACCTCAGTGTCAGTGATTGTGGGAGCAAATCTCGAGATCTTGTGGCTTGTTGGGGAGAATTCTGGAATGGGTTGGACTACTCCAGGTACACTTGAGATCATCTGTCGTAGCTGTTGAAGTTCTTTGGCCATGAGCGGGCTTATTCCTACATCCATATCCATAGAGTTAGTAGTTAAGATATTATTATTGTCGAAGTTACCAGGATCCTTGTTATTGGGAGTAACGAAGGTTTCACTGGAATCCTAGGTTTTATGGGCTTGCTCTCTTGGAGTTGCACCCCAAGCGAGAACAGAAGCTGGTATTGAGGATCCTATCTCGCGATGATTCGATGAGGATCCTGTGTTATCAAAGTTCAAGATCTTGGGCTGCAAGATCGAGGATGCTGCTTCTTGAGGCTTGTGGATTTCTTCCCTCATTTTGTCCACTTCCTTGAGTATTTTCCTGTTATCCTCTTGGTATTGAGTAACTTGTCGTTCCAGTTTCTTCATCATAGCGAAGATTTCATTATTAGAAATTAGCATATGAGGATCCTAAAGTCCTTGGTTAGCGACAAGAGAGGTGTTTTTCTTCGGTGCCTCGGAGGCTTTCTTCGGAGCTCCCCTAGGGGTGGAGGAAGGATTTTATAGAAAATAGGAAGAATGGAGGAATAGGATAAGGTCGATTGGGTAGACATGATTCCTGAATGATTATGAACACTACGGCCCCACGGTGGGCGCCAAATTGTTTTGGTCAAAAATCGACTAAGTAGAATTCAACGAAATTGTATGATATGTTGTGATTTTCGTAGTAAATCAAGTGTGAAATGGTGATCAAAGTGACACAAGTAAGTTACAAGGAAAGCCCTTGATCCTTGATAGGATCTTCAGAGTAAAACCTTGGGAGGTGATAATAATCACCTACCTTGATGTTTTTTTTATATCAAAAGTTGATTTACAAGGATAAATGTGTAAAAGTAAGTAAAAGTATCGTAGATAAGCCAAATTTGTCTGAAGTGTGCTAGTTACATGTGTTATTTATAGTCTAATGCTAATAACAAGAAGTCCGATAATTTCAGGATCCTCCGGAATCAGCATATGAACATTTTTTGACTTAGTATTACGGGTCTTTTTCCTGATTGAGGTGACTCTCCGTTGAGAATGGGTCTTGTGTTGACTAGTTCTGCAAATGTGAGATAAATAGAGAAAATATAGCCATTACATGTGTTAGAAATATTAGTGATAATAATCAGGATCCCGTGATATGTTTACGGATCCTAAGGCTTCAGAAGTATTTGAGGATCCTGAATATGAGTCAAGGATCCTGCCCCTAACAGTTACTAATGCAAGTATTAGATTTTCAAGATGGGAATACCTGGTCTCGGGATCCAGGAGACTTTTACTTACATAGTATATCGGATGATGGTTCTCATTGAGATCCTTGGATAAAACTGAACTTACAGCATTCGAGGATACTGAAAGGTGTATGAGGAGTGTTCCCCATCTAGTGGATTCACTACCAAGGGAGCATAACTTAGATAACTTTTAAGTTCCTGAAAAGCATCTTCATGCTCTTCAGTCCACTCAAGTCTTTTGTTTTTCTTCAAGATATCATAGAAAGGCTTGCACATTTATGAGGATCTTGAGATGAACCTATTAACTGTTGCTACTCTTCCTGTTATTATTTGATTATCTTTTTTCGAGGACGGGGATCTTAAATCGATTATGGATTTTATTTGCTTAGGGCTTGCTTCTATTCCTCTTTTAGTCACCATGTATCCAAGGAACTTGCCTGACCTCATTCCAAAGTGGCACTTGGAAGCGTTCAGCTTTAAGTTATATTCGTCTAGTATGTTGAAGGCGTCTTGAAGATACTTGAGGTGATCTTCAACTTTCTTTGATTTTACCACCATGTCGTCGATGTAGACCTCCATGGTGTCCCCCAGTTTGTCTTTGAACATCCGGTTAACTAACTTTGGTATGTTGGACCTGTATTTTTAAGACTAAAGGGCATAGCGGTATAGCAATATATACCTGTTGGGGTAATGAATGTGATATCCTGTTGGTCAGATGGTTCCATCTGGATTTGTTGGAAAACCGCTGATGCATCCATAAACATTACCAGTTGATGGCTAGCCGTAGCATCTATAATGGAGTCTATGTGTGACAGGGAAAAGGATCCTTATGGCAAGCCTTATTTAGATCCGTATAATGCGCACATACCGTCCATTTTTTGTTCTTATTTTGTACTACGACTACATTGGCTAGCCATTTTGGGAACTTGACTTCCTTGATCATCCCTATTTTGAGGATCTTATCTACTTCTTCTTGGATGATCTGGTTTCTTTTGGGTGTAAACTTTCTTCTCTTTTGGTGTATTGGTCTGAAAGAAGGATCAATCATAATTTTATGAGTTATAATATTCTTATCTATACATGTCATGTCCTCATGCTTCCAGGCGAATATTTTGCTTCTATCTTTCAGAAACTTTATTAATTCATGTTTGATTTGTTCTAGCAGTGAGGATCCTATGAGGATTTTGGCTTCAAGATCCTTGAGGTTCAGGGGCACTTCTTTTACATCCTACTATCTTGTCTCCTACACACCTCGTGTCCCCTGCTTTAATTGCTATCCTTTCCGTGGTACTGTTTAGGATTTCATCGAAGTCTTGTAGCATTCCTTGGATTCTTGTTGGTCAGATGTGATCTTTACTATAACCCATGGAATGGGCACTTTGACACATTTATGGTATGTTAAGGGGATAACCTTTATATCGTGGATCGATGGTCTACCTAGTATAACATTATATGAGGATAATGTTTAAATTACACAAAAGTGTTGCATAGAGTTTACCCCCTCTATGTAAATAAGTATCTTTATTTCGTCGACTATATGTTTTGTTTTGCCACAGAATCCAATCAGCACTGAGGATCTTTTGACTATTTCAGCTTCAGGGATGTTCATCCTCTTCAAAGAGTCCAGAAGTATGATGTTGACTGAGGATCTTCTGTCAACAAGGATCCTTCTGATAAAATGATTGGCGATGTAAAGAGTGATCATCAATGCATCATGATGAGGATCCTGGACGTCTATTGTATTTGTTTCGTCGAAGGTAATCTCCTTCTCGTTTGTGATCGACGGGTTCATCTGTGGCGTTTCTTCTTTCTCAATCTTTGACACTTTAGCATGTCTTTTCGCTGCAGAGTAAGAGGTGCCACAAATGTTAGATCCTCCAGAGATTACATTGATTACCTTAGCATCCGCAAGAGGGGATCCTGGTCTTTCTAGGGTCTTATGAGGATCCCGATCCTTATCTTTGGATCTTTCTTTTCTTCTTTCGAGGATCTCTTTGAGATATCCCTTTCTAAGTAGGCAACTAATCTCCTTTGGAAGGGCTATGCAATCTTCAGGGGTGTAACCACAGTCCTGCACACCATTTAGACTTATCTTTTCAGGTGGTGGACTTTTCCCCATTTCTTGGCTAACTCGCTCCGTCGCCAAGACTTTGCATGGGAAATATCAATCCTGAAACATCCATAGAAAAATAGTGGTCATTGATCTTAGGGAATTCTTCTTCCTCCCCTTAATTCTCAAGGGCATTAACCATATGATGATCGGGTCTGGAATAAGGTTTAGATTTATGGGATCCTTGGGCTGAGGATCCGGCCTTCCTATTGGGGTTATCAAATAAGCTTGGAGGGTTGCTGCTCTTCTGGATCTCATTGTCTTCTTCAAGCCTTATGAACCTTAGTGTTCTGCTCCTTACTTCATCCATTCTTTTGCATGGAGTCATTACGAGGTCTTCGTAGAAAGGAGAATCTTTCTTTAGGCCCATTTTGAAGGCTTCCACGACAGTTGCCATGTCAATGTTGGGGATACTCAGAGCTTCCCTGCCAAACCTATTCACAAAATCCCTGAGGGATTCCTTAGAATCCTGAACCACCCGATGGAGATCACTAGTGATCTTCTCGAATGTTTTGCTTCCATAAAATTGGTTGTTAAACATATTAACTAAAATTGCAAACGAAGTAATAGAGTAAGGAGGAACATTTAGTATCCATTTCAAGGCTGATCCTGTGAGGGTGGAACCAAAACCCATGCACATGCAAGCTTTCTTCAAGTGTGTGGGAATGGGGATGATCTCCATTTTTCCCCTGTATTGTGCCATATGTTCTTCAGGATCCATGGTCTTTTCATAAGGCTTCATGCTGGGAGTTTAGAAGTGCATTGGGACCTCGGTGTCAGCAATTACAGGATCGAATCTTGAGATCATGTGGCTTGTTGGGACCTCGGTATAGCTTGAACTACTCCAGGTAGACTTGAGATCATCTATCGTAGTTGTTGAAGTTCTTTGGGCATGAGCGAGCTCATTCCTGCATCAACATTCATAGAGTTAGTACTAAATATATTATTATTGACGAAGTTATGAGAATCCTTGTTATTAGGAGTAACAAAGGTTTCGTTGGGATCGTGGGTCGTATGGGCATGCTCTCTTGGAGTTGCGCCCCAAGCGAGAATAGAGGTCGGTATTGAGGATCCTATCTTGCGGTGATTCACTGAGGATCCCGTGTTGTCAATGTTTAGGATCGTGGGCTGCAAGATCGAGGGTGCTGCTTCTTGATGCTTGTGGATCTTTGCCATCATTCTTCACCACTTCCTTGAGTATTGTCCTGTTATCCTCCTACTTTTGAGTGACTTGTCGTTCCAGTCTCTTCATCATAGCGAAGATTTCATTATTAGAAATAAACACAGGAGGATCCTGAAATCCTTGAGTAGCGATCGGAGAGGTGTTTTTCTTCGGTGCCTCGGAGGCTTTCTTGGGAGCCCCCCTAGGGGTGGAGGAAATTTTTTTATAGGAAATGGTAGGAATAAAGGAAGAGGATAATGTCTATTGGGTAGACATGATTCCCGAACGATTATGAACACCACGACCCCACAGTGGGCGCTAAATTGTTTTGGTCAAAATTTGATCAAGTGTAATTCGACAAAATTGTATGAGAGGTTGTGGTGTTGGTGTAATGTAAGTATCAAATGGTAATCAAAGTGAGAAAAATGAGTTACAAGGAAAGCGCTTGATCCTTTGTAGGATCTCCGACATAAAACCATGGGAGGTGATAATAATCACCTGCGTTGATGTGTTTTATTGATTTTAATATGAGGTTACAAAGATTATGAAAGTAATATGGGTACAAGAGTAATGCTAGGGATAATCGTGTGTTGTGTGCTAGATAAATGTGTTATTTATAGTCTAGTTTAAGTAACAAGAAGTCTGATAATTTTCGGATGCTCCGGAATCAAAATATGAACGTTATTTGACTTGGTATTTTGGGTCTTTTGCCTAGTTGAGATGACCCTCCGTTGCGAATGGGTCTTGTTTTGACTAGTTCTGCACATGTGAGAAAAATAAAGAAAATATAGTTGTTACAAATGTTAGAAATATTAGTGGTAATAGTCAGGATCCCAGGATATGTTTAAGGATCCTGAGGCTTCAGAAATATTTGAGAATCCTGAATACGATTGAAGGATCCTGCCCCTAACATCAAAAGAGTTTATCACCTATTTGCATTAGGTTTTTTCTTAAAGTTTAACTTTGTAGTTGTTATAATATATATTTATCGGTGCATACTCTTTCCTTTTGAATTATTAATATATGTTTGAGATAGAAACACATACAAGTGATTGTTGGAAGTGTAAGCTAGACTTAGTCTTAAGGCTAGTTTGGTAATTACAAAAGGTGGTTATTAGTTATTAGTTAGTAACAAGAAGTAAGTTAATTTCAGAAGTTAAAGTTAGTTATTTGTTAATTCGTGGAAGTTAAAGTTAGTTATTAGTTAATCTGTGCTTATTGGCAGTAAATAACCACCAAAGTTGGTATTTATTATTGATAAATAACAACAACCAAAAACAATTCCCGTAAAAAACCGACTCGTGACGAAGCACGAACCTTTTACTAGTTTTTTCTTAATTTATATTTGTTTTGGTCAAAAATTGATCAAGTGTAATTCAACCAAATTGTATGAGAGGCTGTGGTGTTGGTGTAATGTAAGTATCAAATGGTAATCAAAATGAGACAAATGATTTACAGGGAAAGCCCTTGATCCTTTATAGGATATTTGGCATAAACTTTGGGATGTGATAATAATCACATTCCTTGATGTGTTTTAGTGACTTTAATATGAGATTACAAATATTAGGAAAGTAATATGAGTACAAGAGTAATGCTAGGGCTAGTTGTGTATGTTGTGTGCTAGTTACATGTGTTATTTATAGTCTACTGTAAGTAACAAGAAGTCCGATAATTCCGAGATCCTCTGGAATCAGCATATGAACGTTATTTGACTTGGTATTCCTGGTCTTTTTCCTGGTTGAGATGACTCTCCATTGAGAATGGGTTTTGTGTTGACTAGTTCTGCACATGTGAGAAAAATAAAGAAAATATAGCCATTACAAGTGTTTGAAATATTAATGGTAATAGTCAGGATCCTGGGATATGTTTAAGGATCCTGAGACTTTAGAAATATTTAAGGATCCTGAAGATGAGTTAAGGATCCCGCCCATAACAATTGCCGCCAAACTATACCTGCAAAATATTAAGGTTAGAATTTTCATATTTAAAGGTATAATTTAAAAATAATAAATGAAAGAGATAACATATTTGAATTTTAAACCCTAATAAGATAGGGTTTATCCGCTCAATGTTAATCATTACGCAGTCAAATCCTACCCTCTCTCTTTTTCCATTAGGTTAAATTGGTTAAACCTCTTAACTCCTTTTACCTTTCCCAACACGTCTCCGGCCACCTTCACAGGTAATCTCTTCCCCTTTTTTTCTTTTGTTCTCTTCTTTTCTCCGATCATGGGCAAGAAGGTGACCCATTCTCGTGCCAGCATTACTGCTCCTCTAGAGATTGGATTTGTCGATCACAGGATTATGGCCCATGATGAGGTCTACTCCTTCAATGAAGAGGACATGCAATCCCTTAAGGCCAATGGAGCTTTTCCCTCCGATGCGATCTTCAGGTCCTTTGATCCTTCTATTCAGCCTGATTTGGTTTCTCCTTCTTGGGTATGCTTCCCTGTATATCCCTTTTCTTTTGGATTTAAATATCTCTTTTCATGTATTGTTTCTGATTTGTTTTAAGCCACCAAGCTTTCCTATATCCAAACAATGTCTAGATTGTACTGGATCGAGCGACTGAATCATTCCCACAATCTAGACATTGGTCTTATTGAGTTAGATTTTGTTTATGATCTCTCTAATTTTGGGAGTTCTCATTTTCTGTTTAGGGTTAAAACCAACAAATCTCCTCTTATCTTGAAAACCAAACAAAATGATGGACCCTGGAAGGAAAAGTTCTTTTTTGTGAGGCGAGACTATATCGACGGTGGAGATCTCTTTCCTAAAGCTTGGGTTAAAAATAGTAGGATCTTATTTATTGATATTAAGGATCCAAGGATTAAAGTTTCTTATTTTGTTCATTTTGATGCAGGTTACAAGTTTGGTGAAGCTTTCCCTGCTGCCGATGATAAGGTGATGCGTTTTCTTGATTTACCTGCAGACGTGAGACCATTCATGCTTGAGTCTCCTAGTATTCAAAAAGGTTCATCTACAACAGCTTCGATGGCCACTGCTAAGGATCCTTCTCAGTGTATTTATCTATTTTATCATCAGGATCCTAATTTTATGGGGATCCTTCTTATTGTATAGGGTCCAAAAACACTCGTTCTAGCGCTCGATTTGTCTTATCCGAGCTTGAAGATAACATGTCTAGCAGTTTGCTCATGGTGAAGAAGGAAAAGGTCCATGCTTCTCTTACTCCTAAGAAGACTCAGCTCGACCTCACTTTGAATACCCCGACATCTCGGAGGAGGAAACCATCTAATGCCTAGGATCTTTAGTATCTTGGAACAGAGGAGACATTAAAGAAGTTGATTTCCTTCTCCCAATCCATGAGTATTCCTGTGTTCATTTCCATTTAGTTTTGTTATCTATTTACCATTCTTCCTCTTAGGTTATTGATCATGTCTTTCTCTTTGATTAGAATCTCAAAGCCAAGCTCGCTCACACAGAGTATGCTTTGAGGGAGCAAGAGGGAGTCAACAAGGATCTCCTACAGGGATTAGAGAAGCTGTACAGAGAGAAAGCTGAAAAGGAAAATGAGCATGTGGCTGAGATGGATGACGTGATTGCTAAAGTGAGGATGAGTGTTGCTGTTTCTGTCTGGGATGAAAAAATTAAGCTTGTGGAGGATCTTGAGAATGCGGGATCCTAGAATGTAGCAGGATGGCGTAAGGCCTTGAGCAAATTGACTGGCGAGCCTGCTGGTGCCAATCAGGATCCTGCATCGCAGCCAAAGGAAGGAGGAAAGAAGACAGATGTGGCTTCGGGTGGTGGTGATCAATCTGGAGCTTAAGATTGATTTAGTTTAAAAACAATTTGAAAAAAATTGGTTCTGTAAACAATATTTTACGCTTTCTTTTGTGGGGTTGGTGGGCAACCCCTTTTATGCTATGGTTGTTTTATATCCTCTGCTTGCATGGTTAATTCTAATGATATGCTTGTATGAATTCAGAGGGTGTTTAAGGTTTGGAATAATTAATCATTAGTTTAGGATCTTAAAGCAGTTAAGATCTTTAGGAGAATAAAACTCCTGATCATTGCATAGGAAAATAACTTTAAGGATAGATAAAAACATGTTCATCCTTAGGATTTGTGACCATTTGACTCATTAGAAGTCTTGAAGCTTCCATATGGAAAAGATCTTTGCTTTAGGAGTTCATCAGGGAGGATCCTTAACTTGGTGAACTGGGAAGGATCCCACCTTAAGAATCAGTTGGAAATAACGCCATCTTGAAGAAAAATCGGGGAAACTCTTGTTTTGCATGATAATGTCACAAGCCTTGCATATTTTCAGGGGAGTATCCCATCTTCGGACATCATGTTAATGTTATAGTTCTTAGCATACCATTGGGGAAAATCCCAATTTTACGGCAACACGTTAGTGTTACAAGCATTAGTAAATTACTGAGGAAAATCCCAAATCAGATGATAACAATGAAAATGTTATACACCTTAAGTTTTTTCTGGGGAAGATCCCAACTTAGGATAACAAGTAAGCGTTATTAAACTTAAGAAACCACTAGGGAAGATCCCAACTTAGGATAACACACAAGTGTTATAGACCTTATGTTTAAACTTTAGGATCTTGACATATGTTCAGAAATAAGAGGGTTACCAAGTCACTAAAGTGTGAAATAATCTCTTATTCACTTCCCATAGTAAGATTTCGTGCGTCCAAGCGAGGTGTAGAAACCTTAACTAGTATGAAAGAGGTAATTAACTCTTTAAACCTTAGAAGGGATTAAGTACCCTTAGTCGTAGGAGAGATGATCAGTCTCTATTCGTAGTTATCTGGATAAGTTCCTATTGCAATCGTCAAGATTACAGAACCATGTATCTATTGGGATCCCTAAATCCTAGGATCCTCGAATGTCGGGATCATTACATGTCAGGATCCCTACCTATTAGGATCCTTGAATGCTAGGATCGTTATGTGTTAGGATCTTTGATTTCATGCGCATAGCAAATGTTAGCTGGGGGTGGGCATTAGCTTGGTTAACACCCCTCCGATGCTTAAGTTAGCATTGGCTTTCATAATAATAAAAATAATCAGATAAGAGTAGAGGATAGAAAGAGTGTACCTTGCATTTGTTTAAAAATGATCGACATAAGTTACATAAAGTATGCTTTTAGGTGGATGACATTCCAGGATCTTGGCATGACGTTACCTTTAAGGGTGGCTACCCAATATGCCCCCTTTCCTGCTTTTGAATCAATGAGATACGGTCCATCCCATTTAGGTGCCAATTTGAATGCACTGGGATCCTTGGTATTTTGGAACGTTTTCCTAAGTACCAAGTGACCTACCTGGAACCTTCTGACTTTTATGTTCTTGTTATATGCTTTAGTGATCCTTTGTTGATGATCAGCAATGTGGACCCTGGAAAGGTCCCTGAGTTCATCAATAGTATCAAGATCATGGGCTATGATCCTATAATTGCTCTCCTGATCTTGCAATTGATATATTGCTATTGGGATTACTACTTCAGTAGGGATCACGACTTCTGTTCCAAACACCAAGCAGTATGGACTTTGGCTAGTGGCTGCCTTTGAAGTGGTACTATCTGCACATAGGATGAGAGGAAGTTCTTCTGCCCATCTTCCTTTCTTCTCATCGAACCTCTTCTGTAAATTGTTGACTATGATCTTATTGTTGGTTTCAGTTTGACCATTAGCTTGAGGGTGGACAGGAATGGACATTATCATTTTAATCCCCCAACTTATGAAAAATTCTCTAGTCCTTTTGCTTATGAAATGGGATCCATTATCGCATATGATCTCAGCAGGGATCCCGAACCTAGCCAGGATATCTCGTTTGATAAACGAGACCACTTCCTTGTCTAGTACTTCAACAAAGGCTTTAGCCTCTATCCATTTCGAGAAGTAGCCTGTCATCACTAGGATGAACACCTTTCCCCTAGGGACCTTTGGTAGCTTGCCAACTATATCCATTCCACATTTAATGAATGACCAAAGGGAAATGAAAGGATGCAATGGTTCACCTGTTTGATGTAGGATATTGATCTGTCTTTGGCAAGCATCACATTTTTAGGCATGCAAGAAAGCATCCTTTTTCATTGTTTGCTAGTAGTATCCGGTCCTTAATGCTTTTTAGCATAAGGATCTGCCCCCATTGTGGTTTCCACAATCTTCTTGATCTTCTAAGTGTTAGGGCCAAGATCCTCAAACCTCATCAGGTATTCAGGATTCTCAACTATCTCAGGATCCCGACTATTACCGTTATTATTATTTACTAACACTTATAACAGTTATATTTCGTTCTCAATTAACACATGTGCAGAAATAGTCAAGAGAAGACTTATTCTCAACAGAGAGTCGTCTCAACTATGCTAAAGACCCGGAATACCAAGTCAAACAACGTTCATAAAGCTGGTCATAGAGGATCTCGCACTACTAGAAAACAGACCTTTAATGACGCGCAAACAATGACACACACTGATAGAGGACACGCATTTGTGCGTGCCCTAAAAATTAATGTCAATTTTCCAAAAATTTAAGGGTATAGGACACGTATTTTTGCGTGCCCTAAAATTTGAGTCAGAAAAGAAAAAAAAAGAAATACGGAGGGCGCCTTTCATAAAATGTTCGTCATGTAAGTGTGTCGCTTTATAATTTTTTAATGAAACACGCCTTTTAGGCGGGAAATGATATCGACAACACGGAGGAAACTAAATCCCCAAAATTTTGGTAGACCCGCCCATTCTTTCCTCTCCACCTGCCGATGACCTTCATTTTCTCCCCTCCTTCTCTCTGTAAAACCTAGCAGCTGCCACCACCAGAAACATGGTTTTATGTTGGCTTCGTTCTGTGTTGTAAAAACACGAGTCTGATCCTTCATTAACAGCTAAAGGGGGGAAATCCCGAAAAATTTTGAAGTACCCCGCTCACTCTCTCCTTAGATCTCCACCCGACGAATCGACCTTCATTCTCCCCCCCCCCACTCTCTGTAACACCCTCGCTTCCTTCCAGAAATCGAAGACCATTCTCTCTCGATCGTATCTTTATGGCGACGATTAGACACAATAATCTCAACATAAAATTGGTAACTGAACTCCTCGTCACCTCTACCCTACTCTATCTACAACGACTCCTCACGTTTACAAACCTTAGTCCAGTTGCGCTTCTAGCCTTGGTCCTATTTCTTCATCCGTTCAGCAAATAAGGGGAACACGACTTCTCATTCATCCCTCAACTTCATCTTCTCAATCAAGCAAAAAGGATTCTGATTTTTTTCGTGCATCTGCATCATCTCTGCTGCGATTTCACATGGTATTATCGATTTCTCCTTGATGCCTCCCATTTTTCCTGCATCTACTTCTCAAACTTTTGATATTTTCCTGCATTTGCAAGTCAAACTTCTAATTTTTTGCTTGCATCTTCTTCTCAATTAAGCAAAAAAGTATCACATTTGAAGACGAATCCTGATAAGGGCATTAATGATGACGAGGAAAACATATTGGACAGGAAAAATGTGTTTGGGTGAAACACAAACCCAAGGAAAAAGGGGCGAAGTTTTTGGGTAATTATATGTTCTTACTTCTCTTTAAACCAAAATTGATGACATTCATTATCTGAACATGTTTTAATCTAAATATTTTTGTGATATGCATTTGATAGAGGTTTCTGTTTGATGCTTGTCGTGATACAACATTGATCATTTTAATGGTAGCTGCTGCTGCTTCTTTAGCACTTGGTATTAAAACAGAGGTTAGTGAATCATATTTATATATTTTGTAATATAAATAGTTTCTTTTATGTTATAAAATATATCTTTCTGTTTTCTCATTGGTATCATCTATTTCTGGGGATTAAAGAAGATGGTATGATGGTGGAAGCATAGCTTTAGCTGTTATAATTGTCATAGTCGTTATAGGTACTTCATTAAGTAAATAATGATTTTGTTACATACACAAACTTATGTCTAAATGTTGTTGTATTAGGAAATATATAACACATTATTGTTGTTTCCTGTTTTGTAGCCATAAGTGATTATAAACAATCACTTCAGTTTCAGAACTTAAATGAAGAGAAACAGAATATACAGTTGGAGGTGGATAACTGGATATAATCTTTTAAACAACTTTTATTTATTTAAACATATTTGACTTTTGTTGACAAATAAACATTATATTGCTAGGTTATAAGAGGTGGAAGGAGGGTGGAGATTTCAATATTTGATATTGTTGTGGGTGATGTCATTACTCTTAAAATCGGGGACCAGGTAATATATTTCTCATTTCTATTTATTACCACATTTTAATTATTTCCATTTTTGCCCTTGTTTAACCTTCTTCTATAAACCAGGTTCCAACCGATGGGGTTTTGATTTCTGGTCACTCACTTTCAATCAAGTATGACTGGCGAGAGTAAAATTGTAAGTTTTTATAAAATTCTGTTACCTTGTGTTTTTTCTGAAATCTTTTTTAGGGTATATAAAGCAACTTTTTATTTTTATAAAAGTAACAGGTTCATAAAGATCATAAATCACCATTTTTAATGTCGGGGTGTAAGGTGGCAGATGGCTATGGTACTATGATGGTATGAAAGATGACATAATTATTTTTAATTGTTTTCCATGAATAAATAATAATCATAATCTTATATAATAATAACTATTTTTAGGCCACAAGTGTTGGAATACATACAGAATGGGGATTACTTATGCCCAGCATCTCAAAAAAGATAATGGAGAGGAAACACCATTACAGGTTAGTTTTTATAAAAGGTAAAAAGAAAATCATGTAAAGAGTCCTTCAAAATAAAGTTATTTTAATATTTAGTATTTACATTATTTATATAACTTTTTTGTAGGTGCGTTTGAATGGAGTGGCTACATTTATTGGTATAGTAGGGCTTGTGGTGGCTGTATCTGTTCTTGTCATCCTACTCATAAGGTAATTAATTCAAATTTGCATGGGTATAATCGTCATTTCACCTCTCATCCTTGCTTTTAAAATGATAAATTTTGTTCGTTAGGTTTTTTACTTGACACACAAAGGACGATAAGGATCAAGTGGAGTTTATTGCTGGGAAAACTAGTCTTGGGGATGCTGTTGATGGAGCAATCAAAATTTTCACTGTTGCAGTATGTATTTAGCAATTAGTATTTACTTCATGTATTTTTATTAAGTTTCCTTTCTTACCCTTCTTCTAATTTGATGAATCTTTAGGTCACGGTTGTTGTGTTTGCGGTTCCAGGAGGACTTCCATTAGCTGTCACATTAACGTAAGTTGAACCTTTTCTTATAATTATTAATCCATTTCTTTTAAATGAGTTTTTGATTAATAAATATAAATCATGTTGCTCATAATTACACGCTGGCATACTCGATGCGAAAAATGATGTCGGATAAAGCGTTGGTAAGTTTTATAATTTTGTTTACTATAAATCTCTCGGGGGCATTTTGGTAATTTTTCACGTGCAGGTTCAGATGCTATCTGCTTGTGAAACAATGAAGCCTTGACATTGAATTTGGTGCGATATTTTCTTTTTTTTATTTATTTTGACATGTAAAAAGTAAAAAAAAAAACACTTCAATATATTTACCTGTTTGTCTTATTGTTTTCAGATGACTGTTGTTGAGGCTTATATTTGTGGGAAGAAAAACGATCCACCAAATGACACGTCAGCATTACCTCCAAAGATTGTATCTCTTCTTGTTGAAAGTGTAGCTCAAAATACAACTGGCAGTGTATTTTTACCTGAGGTAGGTCTTTTCAAATATAGTAAATCTTTTTCTATAATATTTAATATTAAATGATACGTATTATTTTTGGTGTTCAATAGGGAGGTAGACACAAAACTTAGATACTTCACCAGGGTATTCAGAAACTTTATCTACTAAAAATTCTGATGCTGATTTTTCTACTTTTTTTAATTTGGGGGGAGGTAGTTGTAAGTTTCCTAATCCATCTGATCCATGGATGAAGTCTTGAATCTCTGGCTCTCCTCCCTATGACAAAATTAGAGTTTAACTCAAAGATAAATACATAATACAATTTTTTTTAAATAACTTTAATTATAAATGGGAATGTAAATTGTACCTTTAGTGGTTCAGAACTACCCTCAGCAACAGGAACATCCAAACGTCCTGCAATTTCACACTATCCTTTTGCACATGAAAACTGGTGATGTAAGGGAAAAAGCAATTTTTGTTTGTTTTTATTTAATAGTTTTGAAACTGTTGCATAAATGAGTTGTAATTGTTTGGATGTAGGACATATGGTGGTCAAATGAAATTGTGTACAAAATGTTATATGAAATGGATGTAAGAATATTATGTGGATACTAGAACAGGTAAGAGATCATCATTAAGCTTCAATTTCTGTTTTTTAAATTTGCTCATAAGTTAAAATTTTGATTTCTAGTTTCCATAGATCCAACCTTTAAGTTTTCATCCTCAAAGGTAATGCATGTTTGCTGAAATACCAGACGACTATGAATAGATATAGACTCTATAAATGGTCGGGTGGGTATTTTTTTTTCTGAATTTGACATATATTTGTTTGTTCGGTTGTGCAAAGACAAATAGATGGAGTTTAACAGCACATGCAGCTAGGAAAATGGATTGGAGTGGGACAACAAATAGAACAAGTGCAACTAGGGTATTTGTTTTCTGAATTTGACATAACTCTATCTTTTATTTTGTTTTTCATCGAACTTTTTCTGATTGTTTTTTGTAATTCTAATTCAAGTTTGTAAATTTGCAAGTTTCGTTTCTGATTAATGGTGGAATGTTCTCTAGGGAAGTGGATTGGAGTGGCCAATCTTGCAATGATGGGATGCACCATAGGAGTGGAATACAGTTTCACTGACCACACTTGCTTGTGGATTAGGGTAAGTTTGTTTATCTTTGTTTGCATGAGTCATACTTTCCATACCTAGTTTACACATTGCTTTTGAGTTTAAAAATGTTCCTAGTGAACTACTTTACTTTTTTTATAGTGATATTACTGGTTTGGCAAAACACAAAATTTAACCTCCAAGAAATGGCTATTCATCATATATGTACCATTTGCTCATTTATCGTCTAACCCTATTAAATAAATCACATACAATAGGAATTACACCAAACTCATCTTTAGGAGCAGTAGTATCAGATCAAGAAAGAAGTTGACAAAATGACCATTCATGAGCCGGTTCTTGGTCTTTGACAAAATGACCATTCACTTTTCCTTCATTTGACCACTCACATTTGGCACAAGTATTTGCAACTAACATTCCTTTTTTGATTATTCTATTAGTTATATTAGCATATTAAGTTTTTGACTTTTATTTGATCAGGTCACAAGAATTATCGGAGCAGGGGTTCATTAGTCTTAACGAATTATGAAAGGCAAGATGCAACTCTACTTAGTTGGAATTTGATGTTTATCATCTTTTTGTATATCTTTTTAGTTTGTATAGCATTACTTTGCAGAAGGTGTCTCTTGATACGCAATGTAGTATTAGGTTATATAGTTAGGGAAAACCTCTTAATAACAATGTACAATTAGATCCCCCTAATATCAATGTATTACACTTTTTTGACATGATGTTATTGGATGAAATTGATTGTTTTGGTATATATTTGTTTACATATTTTTGTATTATGCATAAATGAGTATCGTAAAGATGCGTCGTAAGTGCATATCGTAAATGGTTACTGAAGTTTATGACACACAAATGCGTGTCATCTTCATTTATGACAGGGGCTTCCTTGATACGCATTGCGTGTCATAAACACACGCGTCATAAGGTTACGACACGCAAATGCGTGTCGTCTTCCTTTATGACAGTGCCTTCCTTGATACGCATAGCGTGTCATAACTGCGTGTCGTAAATGCGTGTCATAAATGCGCGTCGTAAAAAGACGACGCACAAAAGCGTGTCGTCTCTCGTTATGACAGGGCCTTCCTTGACACGCATTTGCACGTCGTCTGAGCGTTTTATGACACTCATTGCGCGTCGTAAAAGGCTGTTTTTCTAGTAGTGTCGGGAATATCGGACATCTTGTTAGCTAGTTTAGACTAAAATTGACACATGTATCTCGCACGCGACACAATCTACCTACTCTTAGCTTACTCTACGAACTTTTTCACTTGTTCATACTAAAATACTCTCTATAATCATCATTTTATATTAATAAAATCATCAAGGCAGGTGATCATTATCACCTCCCAAGGTTTTGTGTCGGAGATCCTAGCAAGGATCAAGGGCTTTCCATGTAAACAATCATGTCATTCTCTTTACCTTTCTTTATTGCACAATTCGAACATCACAGCCTCTCATTCAATTTGGTTGATTTATACTTGTGTAATGTTTGACCAAAACACTTTAGTGCCCACCGTGGGGCCGTTGTGTTTAAAATCCTCGAAAAATCATGTCTACACAACCGATCCTTTCTTCATCCTCCGCTCCTTCCATTCCATCCAAAAACCTACCACCTCCTCTGAGAGGACCCCCTGTTCAGAGGAAAGCGTCTGATACTTACAAGAGAAACACCCCTCCGGTCACTAACCAAGGAAGTTTGGGATCTTCAGGACTCCAGGATCCGACTGCTCCGGTCACTGCTGCTGAACTATTCGCTATGATGAGGAAAATGACGCAACAGATGACTCAACAACAAGACGATAATAGAACACTACTTAGAGAAGTGGAAAGGATGAAGGCGGAATTTCAGAGATCCAAGGAAACGATGCCCATAGTTGTAAAACCAAGGATCCTGAACTTTGAAAATGCAGGATCCTCACGAAATTAACAGGGGAACACAACTCCTGCTACTGCTGCATCACCCTGGGGGACGACTATTAACAATCGAGCATCTATGGTCAATGATCTCGATGAGCCTTTCAACACTCCTAAAAACCTTGATTCTAATAACTTCTTAAACAATAATACTATCAATACTAACTCTATGAATGTTGATGCAGTAATAAGTCTAAACATGGCTAGGGAACTTCAGTAGTTGAGACAGATGATCTCAAGCGTACCCGGGGTAGTTCAACCCATACCAGAAGCATCTCCAACAAGTCATAGGATCTCGAGATTTTCTCCTGCGATAGCCGATACCGAAGTTCCTAAGCGCTTCCAGACTCCTAGCATGAAGCCTTATGATGGAACTACAGATCCTGAAGAGCACGTAGCACAATACCGAGAAAGGATAGAGATCATTCCCATCCCAGTACACTTGAAGGAAGCTTTCCTATGCAAAGGCTTTGGTTCAACCCACACGGGATCAACTCTTAAATGGTTGCTAAACGTTCCTCCCTATTCTATTACTTCATTTGCACATTTAGTCAATCTTTTCAATAACTAGTTTTCTTGTAGCAGAACCTTCGAGTAGATCACTAGAGATCTCTATCGGGTGGTTCAGGATCCTAAGGAATGACTTAGGGATTTTGTTAACATGTTTGGCATGGAAGATCTGAGCATCCCCAACATTGACATGACGACTGCTATGGAGGCCTTCAATATGGGCCTAAGGAAGGATTCACCCTTCTATGAAGAACTCATGATGAGTCCATGCAAGAGATTGGACGAAGTTAGGTGCCGAGCATTGAGGTTCATAAGGCTTGAAGAGGATAAAGAAGTCCAGAAAAGGAGAAACCCTTCAAGTCAATATGATAATCCCAATAGGAAGGCCGAATCCTCGGCTCCAAAATCCTACAAATCGAATCCCTATTCCAAACCAGATCATCACAGGGTTAATGCCCTCGATGATGAAGGAGAGGAAGAGCAACCTCCTAAGATCACTAACTATTGTTTTTCTGTGGATGTTTCAGGTTTAATCTATGCTATGCAGGATCTCGGAGACAAATCAAGGTGGCCAAAGAAGGATAACAAGTCCACCAGTTGGAAAGACAAGTCCAAATGGTGTGCTTACCACAAAGATTTCTGTCACATGACGGAGGATTGCATAGCCCTAAGAAAGGAGATCAGCTACCTCCTTAGCAAATGGCATCTTAAAGAAACCCTCGGAAGAAAGAAAGAAAAGTCCAAGGAGAACAACCAAGATGGTCAGAAGATCCCGGAGAAACCAGGATCTCTACCCCCAAACGCCAAGATAATTAACGTTATCTCAGGCGGATCTAACATTCATGGTACTTCTTCTTCTCAGGCTATAAGACAACCCAAGGTCTCTAAAACAGAAAAGGAGGATAGATCACGGAAGAATACCTTGGTTATCAATGAAAAGAAAATCACGTTTGATGAGACGGACAGGGAAGAGATCCAGGATCCTCACCGTGGCGGACTCGTGGTACCACTTTACATTGTCAACCACTTCCTCAGAAGGATCCTTGTTGACGGAGGATCCTCGGTCAACATCAAACTCTTGGACACACTGAAGAGGATGAACATCCTGGAATCAGGGATAATTAAAAGATCATCGGTCCTCATAGGATTTAGTAGAGAAACAAAACACACCATCGGGGAGATAAAGCTACCAATATACATAGAGGGGATAAACTATATACAAAATTTCTATGTTATTAACACCTTATCTTCTTATAATGTGATATTAGGTAGACCGTGGATCCACGAGATGAAAGCGGTTCCATCAACATATCATCAGTGTGTAAAGATGCCTAATCCGTTGGGAACAATTAAGACCATGGGAGATCAACAAGAGTCAAAGGAATGTTATAAAACCTCAATAAAGCCTACGACGAAACCTCAACAAGCATAGCAATTAAGGCAGGGGCACGACATGTTCTAGAAATGAAGGACAAAATGTGAAGGAAGTGCCCCTGAGCATCGAGGATCCTGAAGCCAAAGTCCTCATAGGATCCTCAATACCTGAGAAAATTGAGCAATACCTGCTAAACTTCCTTCGAACCAGAAGCAAGACGTTCGCATGGAAACACAATGATATGACAGGTATAGACAAGAGTATTATCACTCACAAACTTAATATTGATCCTTCTTTCAGACCGATACATCAAAAGAGAAGGAAGTTTGCACCCGAAATGATTTAGAAGAACTGAAAGTGGTGAGTATGTGTAGACTACACGGATATTAACAAGGCATGTTCTAAGGATCCTTTTCCTCTGCCACACATTGACTCCATGATAGATGCAACGGATGGCCACAAACTCTTAACCTTCATGGATGCTTCAGCAGGATTCCAACAAATCCAGATGGAACCATCCGACCAAGAAGATACATCATTTATAACACCAACAAGTATATATTGTTACACTACAATGCCTTTTGGTCTTAAAAATGCAGGTGCATAATATCAAAGACTGGTGAACCGGATGTTTAAACAATAGTTGGGCGACACCATGGAGGTCTACATTGACGACATAGTGGTGAAGTCCATGAAAGCTGAAGATCATCTCAGGGATCTCAAAGAAGCCTTCGATATTCTAGACGAATACAACATGAAGTTGAATCCATCTAAATGCCACTTTGCGATGAAGTCGGGCCAGTTCCTTGGGTATATGGTAACCAAGAGAGGAATAGAAGTAAGCCCGGAGCAGATCAAAACAATCATCAAGCTGAAATCTCCATCTTCAACAAAAGACATCCAAAGGCTAACTGGAAGAGTAGCAGTATTCAACAGGTTCATTCAAGATCCTCAGAAAGGTGTAAGCCCTTCTATGATATCTTGAAGAAGAACAAGAAGTTTGAATGGACCGAAGAACACGAAAAAGCTTTTCAGGAACTCAAAAGATACTTAAATTCCGTGCCACTACTGGTGAAGCCTATAAATGGAGAACCACTTATCCTCTACCTCTCGGTATCCTCAAGTGCGGTAAGTGTTGTCATAGCCAAGGATCTTAACGGAGACCAACATCCTATCTACTATGTAAGTAAAAGTTTTCTGGATCCTGAGACTAGGTAATCTGATCTCGAAAAATTAATTCTTGCATTAGTAACTGCTTCTACTAAGTTAAGACATTATTTCGAGACACATACTATACATGTGAAAACTAATTATCCTATTAAGAATGTGATGAGAAAACCAAAGATGTCAGGAAGGATGGCAAAATGGTCAGTGAAGTTAAGCACGTTTGACATCAAATATGAGCCAATATCTGCCATAAAGTCACAAGATTAGCAGACTTTGTGGCTAACTTTAGTGATGATCTACAAAACGAAGTCGACATTGAAGCAAAACAACTCCTAGAAGATGAACATTTGTGAAAATGGATACTATGTAAAACCCGATGTAATGTATCAATCCAAATCATTATATTAGTGCGGAGTTCTAATCTAATGATTAATGCAAATTCTTTATAACGAATTAAGAACACAATATCGAATCTTCAATGCACACTATATCTTGATTAATAGTCTAGTACATAAGATCTCTAAGTCTCTCGGTTCTCTCTGTCTCTCTCTAAACTCCAAATCAGCTCATTAGAATAACCAACACTAAACACGGCTAAAACAATACATTATATACCTAGACCTAAGTACAAAGGCCCAACCCAAAGCCCAACCGAAAGCATTATTAAGACAACCGAAATCACATGGTGATTTCGGTCCAAACACCACCGAGTTTATGGTGTTTTCGGTCCTATACCGAGAACTCTAAAAGCTATGTAAAGTAAAGTATAAACCACAAACTTATGTCCTAACAATCTCCCCCTTGGTTTATAGCTTTCATTTCTTTTCAATCTTCTCATTGTTCTTAACTTTCAGCTTTTATCTTTGATTTCTTCACGACTTCAAGATGAACATATGAATTTCTACATAAATGACTTCATATTGAATAGTTGGACTTCCTTTAAAATTTGACTTTGAACGCACATTGGGTATAGAAGCTTCTTGTATAGGTTCTTGAAAATCAGCTCATTCAGCTTTGAAATACTTCAGAGATAATTACAGAGAGACCGATTCTTCTGAATCACTTCATCAAGTTCATATATAGCAACAAATTGATTGAGGAGGCTTCAATGCGATTCTTCTGGGGTTGAAAGGTTGTGTGTTGAAATATAATATTCACTTCTTGTTCCTTCAAATGCATATTCTTCATAGATCACAAATGCATCTTGAAAAGTAACCATGACTAAAAGTCCCTGTGGATCAAAGAGTCATAAAGTCTCTTCTCACCATAGTTGTTCAAGAACCCGGCCTTGGCCCAAATGGATACTACTCGCAGTATCTGTGTGAACACGGAGGAACGCACTACGATTTGTTGAGTATTGGAGAACTACTCGTGGCTATCTTTGACGTTAGACCATGCATATCCTCGATCAAAGATCTCCATACAGTTTTTCAAGTTAACAAGTTAACTTGGGCCTTGGCGAGACGTTCAATGGTTTCTGAATCTCAGCGGAGTGTACCATTCTAGTGCCAGTGAGAGTTAATTAGGCATAACTCACAAAACCATCCAGTGATAAAAATATC
The DNA here is from genome assembly GCF_052849685.1 of Lactuca virosa. Lineage (NCBI taxonomy): Eukaryota > Viridiplantae > Streptophyta > Magnoliopsida > Asterales > Asteraceae > Lactuca > Lactuca virosa. The sequence continues at coordinate 26,453,077 of NC_136428.1, forward strand.
TGAGGACATATTTCCACAGTTTATCATGACATGAGGTCAAGGCCCTTTGGCGGGACATTCAACGATAATCGTGCCTTGCGAGGTGCATCGCCCTAGTGCCAATAACTGTTAATTCCTTACCTGCGGAGAATGTATCCGAGAATACATTTGAATCTCCGCAGTTTTGCATGACAAAAAGAATGTCAAGACCCTAGGCGGGATGTCCAACGATATCTATTTCCCAATTGGGTGAATCGTCCTGGTGCCAGGACAGTTCTTAGAGAGATACTGCCTCACTGACAGTTTGTGCAATTTCATGTTTTCAATTCCTTGAATATGACAACTCTTAGAGAGATACTGCCTAACTGACAGTTTGTACAGTTTCATGCCTTCAATTCCTTGTGAAAGTAGTGTGAAGTGTAATGAAAGTCAATTCCTTTCGGGAAAATGACTTATATGGGTAACTATGTTTCAAAATTATTCAAAAAATACCATTCAAGTTTGGTGTGTCAAAAAAACACCATTCGAGTAAAGCATTTGTACAAAAAACACCAACAAAATACATTCTTTGTACAAATTTGACCTTATGTAACCGGCAATTACCGGTAAAAAAATAAGTAAAGGAAAAAAAACAAGAGGAAATGAGTCGAAGGGGTAACTATGTTTCAAAATCGTTCAAAAAACACCATCCAAGTTTGGTATGTTCAAAAAACACCATCCAAGTAAACTTTTTGTACAAAAAACACCAAACAAACTATATATTTTATTCAAATATTACCCACCAGTAACTGGCTCTTATAGGTTAAATGATGACTTGGCTTAACTATTATGACATGACGTAAAATTATTGACAAAAAAATAAATGATATATTCCTCCTTTAAAAATCGATTTAGGGTTTCTTAATGAACGAATGACTTCATCTTCTCCTATGATTGCTCTTCTTCTTCTAAAGTGATGATCCCAAACTCAAGTCCAAAACCCTAATACTTGACTTAAGGGAAAAAGGGCTCCTTTACCCCTGCCTCAATGGGCCTCCCTCCGCCTAATGCCCAAATCCATAAAAAGCCCAAAAAGACATCCAAGCCCAACTACAAGGCCTCTAAGGCCCAATATGGCCCAAGAACCCCCAACATGGCCTCAATGGGCCTGAGGCCTATTTAAACAAGTCCATGCATACGCCCAACATATGTTGAAGCCTCTGCGATCCGGATTTCAAGCCAGTACGCCCGGCATACTCCTAGCGTACGCCCAGCGTACTCGACTAGGGTCAAGGACTGTCAATCTTCTGAAGGCCATAACTTCTTAATTCTATGTCCGATTTCATCATTCTTTATATCCACAGGAAGGGAACGAGAAGCTCTGCACTTCTATCAACTCCCCTTGCCTTAAAAAATTTCTAACATAAACCTAAACCTCATACAGGCTCGAACTGATACTTACTGATATGTCCTTGGGCTCCAACACAAACCGAACACTCGGTCCCCAAAACCTACATTATCCATCACCAAATGGGCGTTACAGACTCCACAACTTGATACGAACGAATATAAATTCGAATACATCGTACACAAGTATCGGAACCATATCCCAAGAAACATGCAAAAGAAATGGTACGAAACAATAAAATAACAAGGAAGGGACAAAAGACGTGCCTATCTATAGACCATATAATAAATGAAGGACCGGTCAATACTATAAACTCTTCTAACAACGAGCAGCCTATAAATACCCCAAAGACATGATATCCAAGGCAGAGTAAGGTAAGGCAAAAAAAAAGAGATAGCATACATAGCATTAAGGTAACAGTAAGAATTGCAATCTAATTTAGACATCAGAGAGCTATGCCAGGGTCATTAGGGGGGAGGGAGGCCCATTGAGGCAGGGGTAAAGGAGCCCTTTTTGCCTTAAGTCAAGAATTAGGGTTTTGGACATGAGTTCGAGATCATCACTTTAGAAGAAGAAGAGCAATCATAGGAGAAGATGAAGTCATTTGTTCATGAAGAAACCCTAAATCGACTATTAAAGGAGGAATATATCATTTATTGTTTTGTCAATAATTATTATGCCATGTTATAATAGTTAAGCCAAGTCATCATTTGACCTGTAAGATCCAGTTACCGGTGGGTAATATTTGAACAAAAGATATAGTTTATTGGTGTTTTGTGTACAAAAAGTTTACTTGGATGGTATTTTTTGAACATACCAAACTTGGATGGTGTTTTTTGAACGATTTTGAAACATAGTTACCCCTTTGGGTCATTTCCTATTGTTTTGTTTTCCTTTACTTATTTTTTACCGGTAATTGCCGGTTACCACAAGGTCAAATTTGAACAAAGAATGTACTTCGTTGATATTTTTTGTACAAATGCTTCACTTGGATGATGTTTTTTGCACACACCAAACTTGAATGGTATTTTTTGAACGATTTTGAAACATAGTTACCCATATAAGTCATTTTCCTATTCCTTTCCAGGTTTCTTCTCCTTGCTCAGTAAATTCCGACATAATCTCCTTGAGTCTCTTCTTCTTTTGAATTCACATTTTAAGACAAATGAAATATATTTGAGATAAAAAATAAAAATAAAAATAACTAAGAATAAAAATAAAATTAAAATACGCTAAAACAAAAATAAAATACAAAATGTACAAAACAAAAAACTTTTAGTCTTCAAAACGAATCATTTTAAGAAAACTCACAAGCACATCAAAAAGAGCTTTTCCAAAAGGTTTTGTAAACAAATCGGCCATATTATTATCAGTGTGGATTTGTTCCAAATGAACAAGTTTACGCTCAAAACAATCTTGTATAAAATGGACTTTAATATCAATGTGCTTGGTTTTAGAATGTTGAACTAGATTTTTAAAAATTTGTATAACAACTTCATTATCACATAACATAGGAGTGTCAAGAAAATTTAAACCGTAATTCAGCAATTGAAGTTGCATCCAGACGACCTGAGAACAACAAGCAGAAGCAGCAACGTATTCAGCCTCAGCTGTGTTTCAATTTCGGAACGAAGTTAACATATTAAAAATTCATCACGCCGTTAAATATAATACCCATTTGTGTAATCTTTTCTTTCTCCCTTCCCGCAAAGGACCCAACCCTCAATTAAAGTTCTGAATGTCGTGCAGTTGAGAGATGTCTCATGTCATGTGCCTGGAACAGCCACTATCAACATACCAAGGTCTGATGATATTCCTCCATTGCTGCTCCGACACAGAGTGGGGTATTAATTGGTTTTGGTAACCCAGTCCATTTTGCAATTGGGTTGACCTTTGCCATCTACGCATGATACTCTTGATGGGTTTTGAGCATTCTAACACTACTATGGTGTACATGCAACCCTAGAAACCTTGGATCTATGTTTGACTAAGATACATGCAAATAATTATTTTTCCAAGGTTCTTATCCTAACTAGCATGGCATGGGGTACTTGAATCAAATAAAACTAGTAGAATTACTTACCTTGTAGTAGTAGTTGAATGCTTGGAGTTTGAGAGCCTAGCACCAATAATGTGGATGCCTCAAATGGAAGTTACAAATCACCACAAACTTGGAAACTTGAGAGAATAGTCACAAACTTCTTGAAATCGGCCCTCTTAGTTTACACACATCAACTAGTGTCATTTCAAGAACCAAAGCCTCCTTTATATAGTGTGGTGGATTAGGGTTACATTCATGTAAACCCTAATACCCATGTCTTTTCATTTCCATGAGATCCATTGGTTAAAGCTCCATGGAGTATCCATGGACTTCCCATGCAAGCCTAGCCCATTCCAAATAAGCATTAGCCCACACTATATAAATACAAGAGACCATATTTAATTAGTCATACTTTTGATCTCTAAATTAATTCTAGATTAATTATAGATCAATACTAATTAAATAATATGATTTTATTTTAATATATTAGGACTTATAATATATTAATAAATCATAACTTATACTATTCTCAAACGATTATCCACAAATTGTTCGGGTGAAGTGCAACCCAAATGGACCATGCCGGGTCGGGTCAAGTACATACCAAATATAGTTATGGACTTAGACACTATATCCAACAGTCTCCCACTTGGATAAGTCTAATAACTATAGTTGCAAGTATGACTTCAGGAACCGATCAGCAATCGTAGCTCTTTAAACTCTGTTGAACTATGAAGCGCCATTTTAGATAAGTGATCCTATAATCCTCTGTTCTAGATATCAGCCGGACAAATACATGGAACATGGTCTTGCTTATTGTCCAGCATTTGTTTCCCGATTTCTGATTTGTTTGACATAAAACTTAACTGAACACATCAATTTAGTTCTGACCGGGCCCGGTACATAGGTCAAAACAAAATCATGGAGGGGCCCAGATATCGCTTCTAATCCAAGAAGGAACAGATAAACTTCGACTCATATGTTTGCTCTACTAGTTGTTGAATTACACACAAAAGCACGGTTTATAACATCGAGTTACCAATGCGTTTTCGTGCAATCAATGCATAACCAACTCATAGGCAACAAATCATATCTCTAGGTTTGAAGACTTATATGATATTACCGTCTCACGATCACTCGAGATAAATTCCATGAAGTGATACAAGTGAGAGTGGGTTGAATCCAATACTCAGAAGTTATGAGCACTCATGACTGTTGTAGCCCCGATTTGTCTAACATCTTAGACCTCTACAAGCCAACCCATGACAATCTTGATTCATATCTACTTCCAACATATGACCGACGGTGGAGAGTTTGAATAATATGATATAAACCATAACATAATTATTCTGGAAGACAAAACATGCAAAAAGAAATAATAGTAAACGATTGACAAGAGATATCAACACTTTACTCATAAATAACAGCTTTTATTTATCATCAAATGTCAATTACATTTTACAAATTTCAAGATTATCTAACTACTAAAACTAATATCATCCTTCAGCCCTATGCTCCGAGCATGCTGGAGATGCTTAGCCCAAGTCGGTCCCTTCGTGAGGGGATCTGCTGGGTTCTCATCCGATGATACCCTCGTTGCCACGAGGATTCCTTCTTCTATTCGATGTCTGATGAAGTGATATTTTCTGTCAATGTGTCTGGATCTCCCATGATCTCTTGGTTCCTTGGCTAAGGCAACCGCACTATTTCTGTCACAGAAAATCTCTATTGGCTCCATTATAGCTGGTACAACTCCAAGGTCTCCGATGAAGTTCTTTAGCCATATAGCCTCCTTTGCTGCCTCGCTTGCTGCTATATACTCTGATTCACAAGTGGAATCAGTCACTGTCTCCTGCTTGGAACTTTTCCAAGTAATTGCCCCTCCGTTTAGAGTAAAGACGCAGCCCGACTGAGAGCGGAAATTATCCCTGTCAGTCTGAAAGCTAGCATCACTATACCCTACAACTCTCAAGTCCTCACTGCCACCGAGGGTAAGGACCCAGTCCTTAGTCCTCCGTAGGTACTTGAGGATATTCTTTACCGCAGTCCAGTGTGCCTTGCCAGGGTTCCCCTGATACCTGCTAACCATGCTCAAAGCAAAGGCTACATCAGGTCGAGTACACGTCATAGCATACATGATCGATGCTACAGCTCAAGCATAAGGTATTCAACTCATTTCTGCTATCTCAGCCTCAGTACTAGGGCTTTGTGTCTTACTCAATCTGGTGTTACTCTGGATGGGTAACTCTCCTTTCTTGGAGTTATGCATGTTGAACCTTTTCAACACTTTGTCCACATAGGTGCTTTGACTAAGTCCAATTAGTCTTTTACTCATGTTTCTCAAAATCCTTATCCCTAGGATATAGGCAGCTTCTCCAAGGTCCTTCATAGCGAAACACTTCCCAAGCCAGGACTTTACTTCCTGCAGGGTTGGGATGTCATTTCCTATGAGTAGTATGTCATCTACATACAGTACCAAAAAGCTGACTATACTCCCACTAGCCATGATATAGACACAAGATTCATCTTCACTCCTTGAAAAGCCAAATTCTTTGATTTTCTCATCAAAGCAAAGATTCCATGCGAGGTGCCTGTTTTAATCCATAAATGGATTTCTCGAGCTTACACATTCTACTGGGGTACTCTGTACTGACAAAACCCTCTGGCTGAACCATGTAAACTGATGGGTTTTGAGCATTCTAACACTCCTATGGTGTACATGCAACCCTAGAAACCTTGGATCTATGTTTGAGTAAGATACATGCAAACAATTATTTTTCCAAGGTTCTTATCCTAACTAGCATGGCATGGGGTACTTGAATCAAATAAAACTAGTAGAATTACTTACCTTGTAGTAGTAGTTGATTGCTTGGAGTTTGAGAGCCTAGCACCAATAATGTGGATGCCTCAAATGGAAGTCACAAATCACCACAAACTTGGAAACTTGAGAGAATAGTCACAAACTTCTTGAAATCGGCCCTCTTAGTTTACACACATCAACTGGTGTTATTTCAAGAACCAAAGCCTCCTTTATATAGTGTGGTGGATTAGGGTTACATCCATGTAAACCCTAATACCCATGTCTTTTCATTTCCATGAGATCCATGGGTTAAAGCTCCATGGAGTATCCATGGACTTTCCATGCAAGCCTAGCCCATTCCAAATAAGCATTAGCCCACACTATATAAATACAAGAGCCCATACTTAATTAGTCATACTTTTGATCTCTAAATTAATTCTAAATTAATTATAGATCAACACTAACTAAATAATATGATTTTATATTAATATATTAGAACTTATAATATATTAATAAATCATAACTTATACTATTCTCAAAAGATTATCCGTAAATTGTTTGGGTGAAGTGCAACCTAAATCGACCATGCCGGGTCGGGTCAAGTACATACCAAATATAGTTATGGACTTAGACACTATCTCCAACAGTCTCCCACTTGGATAAGTCTAATAACTATAGTTGCAAGTATGACTTCAGGAACCGATCAGCAATCGTAGCTCTTTAAACTCTGTTGAACTATGAAGCGCCATTTTAGACAAGTGATCATATAATCCTCTGTTCTAGATATCAGTCGGACAAATACATGGAACATGGTCTTGCTTATTGTCCAGCATTTGTTTCCCGATTTCCGATTTGTTTGACATAGAACTTAACTGAACACATCAATTTAGTTCTGACCGGGCCCGGTACATAGGTCAAAACAAAATCATCGAGGGGCCCAGATATCGCTTCTAATTCTAGAAGGAACAGATAAACTTCGACTCATATGTTTGCTCTACTAGTTGTTGAATTACACACAAAAGCACGGTTTATAACATCGAGTTACCAATGCGTTTTCGTTCAATAAATGCATAACCAACTCATAGGCAATAAATCATATCTCTAGGTTTGAAGACTTATATGATATTACCGTCTCACGATCACTCGAGATAAATTCCATGAAGTGATACAAGTGAGCGTGGGTTGAATCCAATACTTAGAACTTTTGAGCACTCATGAGTGCTGTACCCCGCTTTGTCTAACATCTTAGACCTCTACAAGCCAACCCATGACAGTCTTGATTCATATCTACTTCCAACATATGACCGACTGTGGAGAGTTTGAATAATATGATATAAACCATAACATAATTATTCTGGAAGTCAAAACATGCAAAAAGAAATAATAGTAAACGATTGACAAGAGATAGCAACACTTTACTCATAAATAACAGCTTTTATTTATCATCAAATGTCAATTACATTTTACAAATTTTAAGATTATCTAACTACTAAAATTAATATCATCCTTCAGCCCTATGCTCCGAGCATGCTGGAGATGCTTAGCCCGAGTCAGTCCCTTCGTGAGGGGATCTGCTGGGTTCTCATCCGATGATACCCTCTTTGCCACGAGGATTCCTTCTTCTATTCGATGTCTGATGAAGTGATATTTTCTGTCAATGTGTCTGGATCTCCCATTATCTCTTGGTTCCTTGGCTAAGGCAACCGCACTATTGCTGTCACAGAAAATCTCCATTGGCTCCTTTATAGCTGGTACAACTCCAAGGTCTCCGATGAAGTTCTTTAGCCATATAGCCTCCTTTGTTGCCTCACTTGCTGCTATATACTCTGATTCACAAGTGGAATCAGCCACTGTCTCCTGCTTGGAACCTTTCCAAGTAATTGCCCCTCCGTTTAGAGTAAAGACCCAGCCCGACTGAGAGTGGAAATTATCCCTGTCAGTCTGAAAGCTAGCATCACTGTACCCTACAACTCTCAAGTACTCACTGCCACCGAGGGTAAGGACCCACTCCTTACTCCTCCGTAGTTACTTGAGGATATTCTTTACCGCAGTCCAGTGTGCCTTGCCGAGGTTCCCCTGATACCTGCTAACCATGCTCAAAGCAAAGGCTACATCAGGTCGAGTACACGTCATAGCATACATGATCGATCCTACAGCTGAAGCATAAGGTATTCGACTCATTTCTCCTATCTCAGCCTCAGTACTAGGGCTTTGTGTCTTACTCAATCTGGCGTTACTCTGGATGGGTAACTCTCCTTTCTTGGAGTTATGCATGTTGAACCTTTTCAACACTTTGTCCACATAGGTGCTTTGACTAAGTCCAATTAGTCTTTTACTCCTGTTTCTCAAAATCCTTATCCCTAGGATATAGGCAGCTTCTCCAAGGTCCTTCATAGCGAAACACTTCCCAAGCGAGGACTTTACTTCCTGTAGGGTTGGGATGTCATTTCCTATGAGTAGTATGTCATCCACATACAGTACCAAAAAGCTGACTATACTCCCACTAGCCTTCACATAGACACAAGATTCATCTTCACTCCTTGAAAAGCCAAATTCTTTGATTTTCTCATCAAAGCAAAGATTCCATCTGCGAGGTGCCTGTTTTAATCCATAAATGGATTTCTCGAGCTTACACACTCTACTGGGGTACTCTGTACTGACAAAACCCTCTGGCTGAACCATGTAAACTGATGGGTTTTGAGCATTCTAACACTCATATGGTGTACATGCAACCCTAGAAACCTTGGATCTATGTTTGACTAAGATACATGCAAATAATTATTTTTCCAAGGTTCTTATCCTAACTAGCATGGCATGGGGTACTTGAATCAAATAAAACTAGTAGAATTACTTACCTTGTAGTAGTAGTTGACTGCTTGGAGTTTGAGAGCCTAGCACCAATAATGTAGATGCCTCAAATGGAAGTCATAAATCACCACAAACTTGGAAACTTGACAGAATAGCCACAAACTTCTTGAAATCGGCCCTCTTAGTTTACACACATCAACTAGTGTTATTTCAAGAACCAAAGCCTCCTTTATATAGTGTGGTGGATTAGGTTTACATCCATGTAAACCCTAATACCCATGTCTTTTCATTTCCATGAGATCCATGGGTTAAAGCTCCATGGAGTATCCATGGACTTTCCATGCAAGCCTAGCCCATTCCAAATAAGCATTAGCCCACACTATATAAATACAAGAGCCCATATTTAATTAGTCATACTTTTGATCTCTAAATTAATTATAGATCAACACTAATTAAATAATATGATTTTATATTAATATATTAGAACTTATCATATATTAATAAATCATAACTTATACTATTCTCAAAAGATTATCCGTAAATTGTTCGGGTGAAGTGCAACCCAAATGGACCATGTCGGGTCGGGTCAAGTACATACCAAATATAGTTATGGACTTAGACACTATCTCCAACATAAACATATTCAGCCAACTTTCCATTAAGGAAAGCGGTTTTGACATCCATTTGCCATATTTCATAATCATGAAATGCAGCAATGGCTAACAGAACCCTAATAGACTTAATCTTGGCCACTGGTGAAAAGGTCTCATCATAATCAACTCCCGGAGTTTGAGAATAACCCTTTGCAACCAGTCGTGCCTTATAAGTGTGTACATTAACATCCATGTCGGTCTTCTTCTTGAAGATCCATTTGCACCCAACTATCTTATGATCAGGTACATTGTCAACCAAGTTCCAAACTTGATTGTCATACATGGACTGTATCTCGCTATCCATAGCCTCTTTCCATTTAGCAGCCTCAGGGCCTGCCATGGCTTCTGTGTAGCTGTTAAGCTCATCCAGATTTACCAGTGTGTTATCACTGATAAGTGTCTCACCTTCTGCAGTAATATGAAAACCATAATAATGCTCAGGTGCATTCCTAACTCTGGTGGAACGCCTCAGAGGTATAGATTCTTCAGTCGGCTCAACAGGAGTTTCCTCCCCAGGTTGAGGGCTAGGGTTTGAGGTTCCTTCACCACTTGACTCTTGAATTTTCTCAAGGTCAATTTGTCTCCCATTGTCTCCTTGGCTCATGAATTCTCTCTCTCGAAAGAATCCTCTTCTTGCTACAAAGACCACATTATCACTGGGTCTGTAGAAGATGTAACCAAAGGATTTATGTAGGTAGCCGATGAATATACACCTTTCGCTTTGGGGTTCGAGCTTATCGTGAGTCTCGCGTCTCACGAAAGCCTCGCAACCCCAAATCTTGATGTGGTCTAGATTGGGAACTTTTCCAGTCCACAACTCGTGAGGTGTTTTGGCAACCTTCTTTGTAGGGACTAGATTAAGGATATGGGCGGCAGTCTCTAAGGCATACCCCCAAAATGAGATTGGTAGCGAAGCTTGACTCATCATGGAACGAACCATGTCCAACAAGGTCTGATTACGCCTCTCAGCTACACCATTCAACTGTGGTGTCCTAGGAGGTATCAATTGTGAGACAATCCCACATTCCTTAAGATGGTCAAGGAACTCAGTACTAAGATACTCACCACCACGATCGGATCGAAGCATCTTAACGTTCCTGCCCAACTGATTCTCCACTTCTTGCTTAAACTCTTTGAATTTCTCAAAGGTTTCTGACTTATGCTTGATTAGGTAGACATATCCATATCTACTAAAACCATCAGTAAAAGTCACATAAAACCGATTAGCATCTCTTGTGGCGGTTCTGAAGGGTCCACACACATCCGTGTGTATGAGGTCCAACAAACCTTCACCCCTAGGACAAGTGCCAGTAAAAGGTGACTTTGTCATTTTACCAAGCAAACAAGATTCACAACTATCATCTGACTTTAGGTCAAATGACTCCAAGACTCCATCCTTTTGGAGTTGGCCTATGCGTTTCTTGCTTACATGTCCAAGACGACAATGCCATAAGGATGCTTTATCTAAGCTAGTGGAAGAGTTAATACACAATACATTATTTCCTAGATTATCTACAACAGATACAGTTTCATACACGCCATCACAAGGAAATGCTTTAAAATAAAGAACATTATTAAAGAAAGCATCAATACTACCATTATTATTATCAAAATAAAAGGTAAAACCTTGTTTATACAATGCATGAAAGGAAATAACATTTCTTGCCATTTCTGGCGAATAATAACATTTATTCAAATCTAATGTAAACCCACTATTTAGCACTAAGGAATAAACTCCTATCTTGGTGACAGGTGAAGCTTTCCTGTTTCCCATGATCAAGTTTATCTTTCCCTGCTCCACATTCTCACTTCTTTTTAGTCCCTGCAAATCACAACATATGTGAATACCACAACCTGTATCAAGGACCCAAGACTTAGAATGAGGTGAGTTATTAGACAATATAGTGTATATACCTGCATGGTTGGGTTTTACTTTCCCATCCTTCAAATCTTGCTGGTACTTTGGGCAGTTTCGCTTCCAGTGTGACTTTTCATGGCAATAGAAGCATTCAGCCTCATTAGGGTTAGCAGAAGGAGTGACAAAACCTTTCTTGGTTTTGCTTGAAGAGGAGCCTTCAGGGGTCTTACCATTGGTACCCTTAGAAGGGTTCTTTCTCTTCTTCCCTTTGCCATGCCCGATTGCCAAGACATTGGCTGCAGTTGGAGTAGGAGTAGGAGTAGTAATAACCGACTTACCCTTTAGACCACTTTCGGCGGTCTTCAAGAGTCCTTGAAGTTTGCTGAGGGTGACTTCTTCCTTGTTCATGTGATATGTCATGCGGAATTGATCATAACACGATGGCAAGGAGTGCAAAATGATGTCTATTGCTAACTCCTCAGGGAAGTTCACATTCAGCTTCAGTAAACGGTCCACATACCTTTGCATTTTCTGCATGTGGCTCGTGATGGGTTCACCATCCTTCATTCGGGTTGTTATCATGGAGGAGATTATTTCATATCGCTCTTGACGAGCACTTTGATGGTAGCGGTCCATCAAGTCCTGGTGCATCTCAAAAGGATAATAGTCCTCATAGGACTTTTGGAGCTCGACTGTCATGGTGGCCATCATGATGCATGCCACTTTTGTAGCATCTCTTTCATGTACCTCATATTCAGCAAGCTCTTCAGGAGTAGCAGTTGGCTCGGGTACCTTCAGCTCTTTGTCGAGAACATATTCTTTGTTCTCATACCGAGTGACCATCCTGATGTTTCTGATCCAATCTGTAAACTTGGACCCATCAAAGATGAGTCTCCCACAAATATTCATGAGAGAGAAGGAGCTAGTAGGGTTTGATCCAGAAGCATTGTTATTGGAAGACATCTGAAAAGAAAAGGGAATAGATTAGATTGGATATAGAGATAGTCCTTAACAAAACACCCAAATGTAATATTAAGGCTAGGACCCAACACAATATTTTATAACTTAGAAGAGGGATGCCGTAATCTAAGCTATAAGATATTTGAAGGTAGGTGAATGACGATTCACCAATTTCCACCATGAAAAACGAAATATTTAATTAGGTTTTAATTGGTTTAGAAACTCCTAGATTCTTTGAGATTCATTGAACTTTCTTCAATGGCATGTTTCAATCTCGAGTGTGCCCTTCAAGTTTTCTGACTGGGATGCCGAGGATCACAAAACAAGGTGTGAAGTAACCATGCAAATTACTTGGTACCCTTAATGTATTACCCCTCAATCGATGTGCCGGTTAACCACACACGCTCCATCGATACTATGATAAACATTAAGTCACCCTTTACCTACCTTGTTAAGTTCAAGTTAGTGTGCCGGTTAACCACACACGCTCCACTAACGACTTAAACAAAGTGTAAAGTGTAATTTCATGGATTAGCACCTTATTCACAATTTCCTAAAATAACTAAGATTGGGAATTCAATAAAGTTTAGTTACTTTAGTATTATCATTATACTTTTAATGAGAATTTATAAGTCCTTGTCCTACCCGTTCGGCTAACGACCCTCCACCGATCAAGGAAGCGGTGGGTGAGAGTGGACACCCATTAAGTTGCCATTTTATAGGCAACAACCTTATACCCCCCTTATAGACCGGCTTCGTGAATGAGGCGTACTAGCGGTAAGACGACTTGATCTTATACATATATAAATATTATTAAACTTATAATATTATAAAGTATAAGGGTTGAATTTTAACTTTTAAAATTCTAGGGGTTGGAACTAAAGTTTTTAATATGACTTTACATGTTCCAAAACTTGAGGGCAAGTTTTGTAAACTTTCAAAAATTTTCATTTCTCATAACTTATGAGTTAATGGTTATTAAAAATGAGGACTCTTCATTTTTTGTAACCTATGTGTTCTTTTAATGGTTATTTATAAATGTGACTTTTGGTTATCCATAACTTAAGAACTAGTTATGGACTCCATTAAAACACATAAAGATCAAGAATTAATCTAATCAATTATTAGCACATAATTTCTATGATCTTCTAAACTCATATGTTTATGAATGTTCATATCAAAAATTTCAAGAATCGTAAGAACATATACAAAACTTGAAATTTTGATACGAGCTTTTGAACAAAACTTCGATTTTCAAGTTTTTTTTTTTTTGCATCAAGTATCAAATAAACAAACCAGGCTCTGATACCAGTGATGGGTTTTGAGCATTCTAACACTACTATGGTGTACTTGCAACCCTAGAAACCTTGGATCTATGTTTGACTAAGATACATGCAAATAATTATTTTTCCAAGGTTCTTATCCTAACTAGCATGGCATGGGGTACTTGAATCAAATAAAACTAGTAGAATTACTTACCTTGTAGTAGTAGTTGATTGCTTGGAGTTTGAGAGCCTAGCACCAATAATGTGGATGCCTCAAATGGAAGTCACAAATCACCACAAACTTGGAAACTTGAGAGAATAGTCACAAACTTCTTGAAATCGGCCCTCTTAGTTTACACACATCAACTTGTGTCATTTCAAGAACCAAAGCCTCCTTTATATAGTGTGGTGGATTAGGGTTACATTCATGTAAACCCTAATACCCATGTCTTTTCATTTCCATGAGATCCATTGGTTAAAGCTCCATGGAGTATCCATGGACTTTCCATGCAAGCCTAGCCCATTCCAAATAAGCATTAGCCCACACTATATAAATACAAGAGCCCATATTTAATTAGTCATACTTTTGATCTCTAAATTAATTCTAGATTAATTATTGATCAATACTAATTAAATAATATGATTTTATATTAATATATTAGGACTTATAATATATTAATAAATCATAACTTATACTATTCTCAAACGATTATCCATAAATTGTTCGGGTGAAGTGCAACCCAAATGGACCATGCCGGGTCGGGTCAGGTACATACCAAATATAGTTATGGACTTAGACACTATATCCAACAACTCTTTCCCATGACATATCATGTTTATCAGATAAAGAACATAAAGAAGTTACAGGACTTTTGGACGATTTTGAAATGTGACCTTTGGGAACCCATTTGTAATTAAGTTTAAGCATTTTAATGTTTAACCTAATGGGTGCTTCGACACTTGATTTTGAAATGGAACTACCTTTTGATTTAGACTTGAATCGCAAGTGTTAGCTAGAGGACAATCCTTGAGATGAATTCGAGCTTACCGATTTCGGTTTGGCTGAACCATCTCTCGAATTAGGCTTCTTGTACGACATGCCCTTTTTTTCCTTGGGAGTCTGATTCTTGGCCTTTTTAGCATTCCAATCACCATTGCATAAACGTGACCTCGAATGATTTCTTTTGGAAGATCTCCCCCGTGGCACATTCTGCCAACCTTGTTCATAGTAGGGAACATATGAACGATGTGGGAAATTTCTAGCCATGTGACCGGGAGTCCCACAGTTAAAACAAGTTGGTATTTTCAAAAAAATAAGATTGTGACTAGGTCCTTGTCCAAATGAAGTTTGTTTCAAAGAACTTCCACAAGCACAAGCACATGCACATTTATTAGACTGTTTAACAAATTTTTGTGGCTTGAAATTTTCAACAGTGGGATTATTATCATCACAAGTTTTTGAAGCATTTTCAGCAGAACTAGAATCATTTTTGTTCTACTCGAACCCATCTTGCACTGTTACTTTATCTGCACATGAAGTAGTAACATTAGTATTGTTCACATTAATACTCCTAGTTGGGCCGGATTGTTCAGTCTTGATTGAGGAAGCTACATGGGGCTGGCCATATTGAACAGATTTTTCTGTCTCTATGGTTTCAGAAGCCGGAGTATAGTTATCATTGAAAGGAGGTGGAACACTATGATACCGTAGACCCTCACCATGTTTGTCTTTCCACTTTAATTGTTTTTCTATCATTGACTCAACTATTTCACTTGAAACATCGAATTTCTTAAAATTAAAATCAGCATCTTTAAATTTTGTTTTTAATGCATCAAGTTCGGCAGTTAAGTTTGCAATTTTCTCCTTTTCAAAACGATAGTGAACACATTTGGTGTTATATTCTTTAATCCTGCTTAAATCTTTAGTTTGTGCTTCTAGTTTTTCTTTAAGAGGTTTATTGACTTTCTTAATTTCATTGTTAAGGTCAAAAACCTCTCTAACTAATAATTCATTTTGTTCACGGTATTTATTTAGTTTATCTTCACAGGATTGAGAACATGAGGTTTTACTTACCTCTTTGGTACCTGGATGTGACATCCCTAATTTCTCGGCCAGAAAAGACCGATTTGTTTATGCTTTGTTTTATAAATCAGAGTAATATTTTAAAGAAAACGGTTGCGGAATTTGTTCCCAATCAAGATATGATAAAACTTTATCAAAACATTTCTCAAAGAGAATGTACTTTTCATTAAATAATAAAATCTCGGGATGTCATGTTCCGATACAGACCAAAAGCATAAACAGTATAAAATAGACCTTACAACAGTTATTTATAACTACTGATCTATAATCCAAAATCTCTCGTCACGTCAACCAACTTATGCTCTTGTGCCACTACCTGTGATACAAAGAAATCTGAGTGGGTCAAGCTTGGGAGCCTGGTGAGCATATAGGGTTTTCAACCCACAATAAATAATTATATTAATTTCAATCATCAAACAATCAACCCAATTACCCATCCCCATTATCTTCATTATTTCTTAAGGTTTTACCCTAAGAATCAACTATCCTTCCTTCATTCATTCCTAAGGATTAACCTAAGGAATTTACACAAAGTCCACCACTGCCCAGGTCCTCAAATTACAATCGGTAAACGCTTAGTTCACATACTTAACGAACACCTAGTTCTAACACTCCTAGTGAACACTTAATTCAAAACATCTGCTAAATACTTAGTTCTAAAACACTTAGTGAACATACTCAGTTCAACAACATCAAGTGAACACATCTAGTTCGAAAGTACTTAATGAACAGGAAGCGAGAATTGCCAAAAATTGAGAGATCATAGACATGGGCCAATTTAGCCACACCCATGCCAAGACCCTGTGTCTGATTCAGACACTCAACCCAGTACAGGATCCTCCAAATGATAGGCATCACTTGGATGAAAGAAAGTTTTATGATCTCAAAAAACTCTGAGACCACTCCGGAAAAAGAGAATTTAAGGCCTAAAACAGAGAAGGGATACTCCGGAAATCATACCCAAGAAGAGGAGATGAAGTCTGGTTGGATCAAAGGGCCATAAGGCCTGAAGACTACTTCAGGAGGGAAGGCACCACTATCCTTCAATGCTTCTATATCACCATCATCGAAGGAGCACGTCTCGTCATAATACAATACTCCTTGATCGATGAAATCGTCCTCAGGAAAACCTAGGATCTTCTTGCGAGAAAGGGTCGTCTTTTTACCCATTATCGAAAATTCGGTAGAAAGGAAATGAGGCAGAGAGGATGTTACCTTTATCAAAATCATTGGTAGCACAAAAAAAGCAAAGAAAATCGAGACAAGTAAAGAGAATTGTGGAACTAATCACCTCTATTTATACTAAAGATTTGTGGTTGATTTGACCATTAACGGCTAGTTATCCACCCGTTGGATTTCAAAATTACCTAGCCGTTAAGGGTTCATTTTGAAAATTACTTTTCTCTCTCTCCTTTGACCTTTTTAATTTAATTTATCCTTTTAATATTCTCGAAATTAACTCCTATATTTTCAGGAATTACTTGGGGGTAATTGGTAGGGCTAGGATCCTCAAAGCATTCAGGATCCTCAAACCTCATCAGATATTCAGGATCCTCAACTATCTCAGGATCCCGACTATTACCATTATTATTATTTACTAACATTTATAATAGTTATATTTCGTTCTTAATTAACACATGTGCAGAAATAGTCAAGAGAAGACTTATTCTCAACAGAGAGTCGTCTCAACTATGCTAAAGACCCGGAATACCAAGTCAAACAACATTCACAAAGCTGGTCATAAAGGATCCCGGGAATATCGGTCATCTTGTTAGCTAGTTTAGACTATAAATTGACACATGTATCTCGCACACGACACACTCTACCTACTCTTAACTTAGTCTACGAAAATTTTCACTTGTTCTAACTTAAATACTCTCTATAATCATCATTTTATATTAATAAAATCATCAAGGCATGTGATTATTATCACCTCCCAAGGTTTTGTGTCGGAGATCCTAGCAATGATCAAGGGCTTTCCTTGTAAACAATCGTGTCATTCTCTTTACCTTTCTCTATTGCACAACGCAGCCTCTTATTCAATTTGGTTGATTTATACTTGTGTAATTTTTGACCAAAACACTAAGCATCTATGGTATGGACCTACCATGGATTTCTTGTACAGTTTTCCTTGGATCATCACAAATCGTAAGACCCTCATCTTGAATGCTCTCTCACTTATTTATTCTCTTGGGATTGTGTCATTATGGATATATTCCACAATGGTCTGGATCTAAGATTTGGAGTGTTGTGGCGGATCCTGAATGTTAGGATCCTGGCGGTTAGGATCCTGAGTAAGTGGTTGAGGGTTAGGATCCTCGATTATTGCCATGTTAGTTGTTTGGTCATGGTGATTGGGATCATCTGGTGTATTGGAGGGATCGTCTATCGCCGATATCAGTATATGGGTTATACGGATCCTGATTTCAGGCATGATTCTAAGGGAAGATCCTAGGTTGGCTAGCGCACCAGTCTCAACATTTTGTTCTCTAGGAACTTGGTTTAGGTTGAAAGCTTCGAATTCAGAGGCCAACTTTTTGAGGATTTGGATTAGGTTGAAAGCTTT
Organism: Lactuca virosa; assembly: GCF_052849685.1. NCBI lineage: Eukaryota > Viridiplantae > Streptophyta > Magnoliopsida > Asterales > Asteraceae > Lactuca > Lactuca virosa. The sequence continues at coordinate 26,471,477 of NC_136428.1, forward strand.
GAATTCAGAGAACTTGGTTCTAGTCTTTGAACTTGGTTTAGGTTGAAAGCTTCGAATTCAGAGAACTTGGTTCTAGTCTTTTTCCTTTTACTGCATAAGATCCATTAAATTGATTAGTTAATAATAAAGAGTCAACGAATACCTAAAGATCCTTGATTTGAAGATCCTTGCCTAGCTCTAATCCCATGATCAATGCTTCTTATTCATCTTCGTTGTTGGTTGCATCGAATTCACAGCTGACCGCCTAGGGTATGATGTCCCCGTGTGGCGATTTTAGTATGATCCCTAGGCATGTTCCTCTAAAGTTTGAGGATCCGTCAGTGAAGATTGACCATCTTCCCATGCTTTTTTCTTTCTGGAGTTCCTTGCTTTCTAAATCTGCTTCAAGTTGTAGATCATCACTGAAATCAGCCACAAAGTCTGATAAAATGCTTGTAACTTTATTACTGATCTTGGTTCATACTTAATATCATATGTGCTTAGCTCTACGGACCACCTTTCCATCTTACCTGACATCTCTGGTTTTCGCATAACATTCTTGATGGGGTAATTAGTTCTCACATCTCTAGTGTGTGTTTCAAAATAGTGTCATAATTTTATGGAAGCAGTTACTAATGCAAGTATTAGTTTTTCAAGATGGGAATACCTGGTCTCAGGATGAAGGAGACTTTTACTTACGTAGTATATGGGATGTTGACCCCTATTGAGATCCTTGGCAAAACTGCACGTACAACGTTATAGGATACTGAAAGGTACAGGAGGAGTGGTTCCCCATCTAGTGGTTTCACTAGCAAGCGTGCAGAGCTAAGATAATTTTTGAGTTCCTGAAAAGCATCTTCGTTCTCTTTATTCCACTCAAATCTTTTGTTCTTCTTCAACATATCATAGAAAGGCTTCCACCTTTTTGAGGATCTTCAGATGAACCTGTTAAGTGTTGCTAATCTTTCTGTTAGTCTCTGAATATCCTTCGTCGAGGATGGGGATCTTAAATCGATGATGGCTTTTATTTTCTCTGAACTTGCTTCTATTCCACTTTTAGTCACCATGTATCCAAGGAACTTGCCTGACCTCATTCAAAAGTGATACTTGGAAGGGTTCATCTTCATGTTATATTCGTCTAGTATGTTGAAGGTGTCTTAAAGATCCTTGAGGTGATCCTCAGCTTTCTTTGATTTTACCACCATGTCATCAATATAGACTTCCATGGTAACCCCAGTTTATCCTTGAACAACCGGTTGACTAATTTTTGGTATGTTGCACCTTCATTTTTAAGACCAAGTGGCATAGGAGTATAGCAGTATATACCTCTTGGGGTAATGAATGTGGTATCCTCTTGGTCAGATGGTTCCCTTTGGATTTGTTGGAATCCCGATGCTGCATCCATAAATGTTAGCAGTTCATGGCGGGCCGTAGCATCTATCATGGAGTCTATGTGTGGTAGGGGAAAGGATCCTTAGGGCATGCTTTATTTAGATCCATATAGTCCACACATATTCTCCATTTTTCGTTTTTCTTCTACACGACAAACATGTTGGCTAGCCATCTTGGGAACATGACTTCCTTGATCATCCCTGTTTTGAGGAGTTTTTCTGCTTCTTCTTGGATGATCTGGTTTCTTTCGGGTGCAAGCTTTCTTCTCTTTTGGTGTATTGGTCTGAAAGTAGGATAAAAGTTAAGTTTATGAGTTATAATATTCTTGTCTATACATGTCATATGATCATGCTTCCAGGCGAATGTTTTGCTTCTATCTTTCAGGAATTTATTAGTTTCTATTCTTTTCCTTCTGGCAGTGAGGATCCTATTAGGATTTTGGCTTCAGGATCCTCGAGGTTCAGGGGCACTTCCTTTACATCTTGTTCTCTTGTCTCCAACACACCTCGTGCCCACTGCTTTAATTGATATCCTTGTTGTGGTATTTTAAAAGATTTCATCGAAGTCTTGTAGCATTCCTTGGATTCTTTTTGATCACCTGTGATCTTTACTGTCCCCCATCGAGTGGGCATTTTGACACATTGATGGTACGTCGAGGGGACAACCTTCATATCGTGGATCCATGGTCTAGCTATTATAACATTATAGGAGGAGAATGTATCGATTACACAAAAGTGTTGCATAGAGTTTACCCCCTCTATATAAATAGGTAGCTTTATTTTGCAGATGATATGTTTTGTTTCGCTACTGAATTCGATCAGCACTGAGGATCTTTTGACTATTTTGCCTTCATGGATGTTCATCCATTTCAGAGTTTCCAGGAGTATGATGTTGACTGGGGATCCTCCATCAACAAGGATCCTTCTTACAAAATCGTTGGCTGGGTAAAGAGTGATCACCAGGCCATCGTGGTGAGGATCCTGGAAAATATATTCTATTTGTTTCGTTGAAGGTGATTTCCTTCTCGTTTGTGATCGATGTGTTTTTTTGTGGCCTTTCTTCTTTCTCCGTCTTCGACACTTTAGCATGTCTTTTTGTTGCAGAATAAGAGGTGCCACAAATGTCAGGTCCTCCAGAAATTACAATGATTACCTAAGCATCCGCAGGAGGGGATCCTGGTTTTTCTAGGATCTTATGAGGATCCTGATCCTTTTCATTGGATCTTTCCTTTTTCTTTTGAGGATCTGCTTGAGGTATCCTTTGCTGATTAGGTAAGTAACCTCTAATACTACAAAAAATACCCTTCAATGACACGCATTGCGTGTCATACAACCCAGAGACGACACACAAATATGTGTCAAGGAAGGCCCTGTCATAAAGGAAGACGACACACATTTGAAACGCACATAGATGACACGCATTTGACACACATTTGCATGTCGTAACCTTACGACACACATTTAAGCCGCACATAGATGACATGCAATGCGTATCAATGAAGCCTCTGTCATAAAGGAAGACGACACATATTTTTGTGTGTCATAATTTTAAATGTTTTTAAAAAAATATTTTTTTATAGATTTAATTATTTTCAAATAAAATGACAATTGATATCTAATCATTCCAATTCTAAATAAATTTAATAAATTGCTATTAAAGGAGTTTCCCTAACTATATAATTTGAAAATACATTCAAACAAATCATTGGTATCATTGGTCAACCAACAAAGAAGTAATATTTGGTTTGTTGCACAACGGATTCAGCCTCAAATCTAAATGCTCAAGTTTCCCTAAACATCATCAACAACACCTGCTTTGCATTATTAGAATCAATCCTAAATTTCTCCACATTTCAATTGGAAAATTTGGAAAAATGTCTAATTTATAATTTTTTTCCGTAATTTTCCCTAGCATAAAACCCAGATTTACTACTGATGGGTTTGAGCATTCTAACACTTCCTAAGTGTACATGCAACCCTAATAACCTTGAATCTATGTTTTCTCTATATACATGCAAATTTCTCTTCAAGGTTATTTCCTAACTAGCATGGCATGGGGATTACATAGAACATAAAAACTAGTAGAAATACATACCTTATTGTTGCTTGGATTCCTTCAAGACTTTGTGAGCCTAGCACCCCAAATGTTGTGCCTCAAATGCTTCACACAATACCACAAGACTTGGAATAACTTGAGAGAATGTCACTTAGCCTCAAAATCGGTTATGCCCTCTCTAGTAACACTAGGTCCACTAGGTCACCATTTTGCTAGCCATAGGGTTCCTTTTATAGTGTTGTCACAATTAGGGTTTACACATGAATGCCCTTAATTGTCATGACTCTTGATTTCCCATGACCCATGGGTTTGTAACTCCCATGGACTATCCATGGAGCTCCATATGGTTATAACCAAACCCATAAACCATGGATCATTAATCCACCATAAAAGAATTGATGATTGTCATAATCAACCCTATATATTTAATTAGTCTCACTTTGATCACTAGATTAATACTAGAGTAATACTTGATCAATACTAATTAAATAATACTATTATTAATATATTAGAACTTATAATATATTAATAATCATAAGTCCCTTATTCTCTCATTTAGTCTATCCAAGTATTGCAATGCCATGCAACCCAAATGGACCATGCCGGGTCGGGTCAAGTACATACCAAATAAAGTTATGGACTTAGACACTATATCCAACAACTACTTCATCTGAAAACCAAAATTTCAAATTATATATAAAAATCGGACAAATGAAAAAAAAAGAGCCAAAAAGGATTGATACCTCTAAGGTGATGTTAATTGTTAAATGAGGAATCCCACCCCACCAGCAATTGTACTCAGCAAGAATACAAAAATATCATTCCTACAACATATTATATATTACAATTATGGTGGAATGGAATCAATGGCGGAGGAATGGAATGGAATGAGTGATTTTAGTCCTGCATCAAAACATTCATTTGAACCTACCATTTTTTATCTGGACATTTAGGTGATAAACAATTGAAAATGAGAAACTATGTTACTAGTGCTATAAGTATGGTACGTGTAAAGGTCCAAAATAAATTTTCTCATTTGAACTTACCATATTTACTTCTGATCTGAGAGGTCGCCATTTGTTTATACTCGTGATCAAAAGATAATATAACACGGTAAGGTGTGGTTGGTAGTTGGTTATCAATTTGTAAAGCAAAAATTTTCAAGGAAAACTTTTGTTGATCCGAACTTTAAACTAGATCAATGCTTGTGTTCCTTTCACATGCAAAAAGCAACTCCTACAAATGGGGAAATTTTATAAGAACAGTGAAAATGACATACATGATGTAGTACCCTTAAATTTGTTTATAAAGTAATGGTACTTGTGATTAAGGGATCATAACATAAATTCCAATGAAGGGTTTGGAAACTAATAATCTATCTTTGTAAAGAACAGAACTTTCTTGCTTTTGGTAATCTTCTCTTTTATCAGTTAATCGAGGAGAACGTGAGATTTTTATATCATCAAAGATATGATAACTGGAATCAATGATGATGAGGACATGTATGATAAGGAGCACTTAGAAAAAGAATAAATTGAGAAATAGAAGTGGTTGCATCTGAAATACAACAATTAGACCTTCAATGCTCCTTCAGCATGGACAAATATTAGCAATCTTCTTTCGGCTTCCGCCAAAAGGAATCATGAACAATGTTACTACAGATTTAACCCCATGACATGCACACATTTTTTGTATAAATTACAATTTACCTCAGAAGTTGAAGGTAGAACCACAGGTTTGTACTCTTTGGCATCATCAAGAGTATAAGACCCTACTATCCTCTCAGCAAACACTTTGGAGATTAAACCATATCAGTACTTAATCAATAATTACAATATATGACTTGTAAATGGAATTCATACCTCAACATTTAGACGATGTGGATAAGAAGGTTCATCCCATGCATAAGGGCAAGATGTATAGGAATGTATAACAGACTCAAACGCTTCACATTTTTGTTGATAAATACATAGTCTCTGCAACATGTCAACAAAATTTAATAAGTAATAATCTACAACTATCTCAAAATATAGGAAAAGAAATCAAGAATATGCAGTAACTAACCTCCTTTGAGAAATTATCAATCCTGTATCATCATCAGATAAAAGACTCAAATTCGTCCCATAATCGCCATGTGGATTCCCAACAATCTTGTCATCTCTGGTGAATGTCATCGAGGTCTTTGTAATCAAGTTTTGGGTTAAGATCTTTCTTCAATTGTTAGACACCAAGATCCATGGTAGGGACAACGTTATCGTGCCTCACCTTGATTGAATTAATCATTTTTGTGAAGTCTTGTTCGTCAATCATGTCTTTGATATCATGAAAGGATCTAAGCAACAATTATCATAGGTGGTAGAGAATAATAAGCCCTGACAATAATTGGAAGGCTTAACGTCCTCGTTAGTGACAAAATCATCGTCAGAATCCTCAACCTCTGCGCACACAGCAGGTTCATCCCACTCCAGCTTATCAGCGACCGAAAACGACGGGGAGGAGGAGGAGGAAGGGACAAGGGAAAGCAATCAGAGTAGGGACAAGGGAGAGAAAAATGACACATGAAGGAAATAGGTGAAGATAGTGATTGATTGTTATTATGATTTTAGTGAGATATGCGAAGATCAGTGAGGATTGCTTATGATTCAGTGAGTCAACTGATCATTTTCCCCTTTTGAAACTTTTGGAGACCTAATGAATATGAAAATGGTAAATTTCCCTTTTTCAGTGACCTACGTCATGAGACAACATTTGTTACAGGCATGGGACATCTCTATGAAATCGCAGGTTAGGTTTTAGGTTAGAGAGGGAGAAAGAGAGAGAAATAGAGGGGGGAGAGAGAGAGAGAGAGGGATAAAGAGAGAGAGAGAGAGAGAGGGAGAGAGATACTTACCTAAAGTCATGGGAGAATAAGTGTTTGTGCATCAATGGAAGAGAGACGAAGATAAAGCATGTTATATGGCCGCCAATTAGGTTTTTTTCATGTGGAGGATGTAGTTTGAGGCGCTGAAGGTGGGTGAAGATGAAGACCCTAGAGCCTCTTTCTTCCTAATTCGAAGAGGCGGGGGTTTTAATTTTTCAGATAGAATAGGCGCGGGTTTAAATTTTTGGGAATTCATTCCCCCCCCCCCCCCCCTTAAAACGGGTGTTTCATTAAAAAAATTATAATGCGAAACACTTACATGACACACATTTTATGATAGGCGCCCTCCGTGTTTCTTTTTTTCTTTTCTGACACTAGTTTTAGGGCATGTACAAATGCGTATCCTCTATCCTTCAAATTTTGGAAATCTGACATTATTTTTAGGACATACAAAAAATGTGTATCGTAAATCAGTGTGTGTCATTGTTTGCGTGTCATTAAAGGGTTGTTTTCTAGTAGCACTATTTTTTAGGGCTATGCAATCTCCCGTAATGTGACCAAAGTCCTCATGGTATGCACACCATTTGGACTTGTCTTCCAGGTAGTGAACTTTTCTCCCTTTCTTGGCCACCTCGCTTTATCGCCAAGATCCTGCACGGAAAATATTAGACCGGAAACATCCACACAAAAGTAATAGTCGGTGATCATAGGAAATTCTTCTTCCTCCCCTTCATCTTCAAGGGAATTAACCCTATGATTATTGGGTGTAGAATAAGGTTTAGATTTACAGGATCTCTGCACCGAGGAGTCGTCCTTCATATTAGAATTATCATATGCGCTTTGTGGGTTGCTCTTCTTTGGGATCTCCTTGTCTTCTTTGAGCCTTCTGAACCTTAGCGCTCTACTCCTTACTTCATCCATTCTTTTGCATGGAGTCATTACAAGGTCTTCGTAGAAAGGAGATTCTTTCTTTAGTCCCATTTTGAAGGCTTCCATGGCAGTTGTCGTGTCGATGTTGGGGATACTCAGAGCTTCCCTGCCGAACGTGTTCACAAAATCCCTGAGGGATTCCTTAGGATCCTAAACCACCCAATAGAGATCACTAGTGATCTTCTCAAAAGTCCTTCTACAAGAAAAATGGTTGTTAAAAATATTAACTAAATGTGCAAACCAAATAATAGAGTAAGGAGGAACAGTTAGTAGCCATTTCAAGGTTGATCCTGTGAGGGTGGAACCAAAACCCTTGCACAGGAAAGCTTCATTCAAGTGTGTGGGAATGAGGATGATCTCCATTCTTTCTCTGTATTGTGCCACATGTTCTTCAGGATATGTGGTCCCATCATAAGGCTTCATGTTGAGTGTTTGGAAGCGCTTTGGGACCTCGGTGTCAACGATTGCAGGATCGAATCTCGAGATCCTGTGGCTTCTTGGGGAGACTTCCGGTATAGGTTGGACTACTCCATGTACGCTTGAGATCATCTGTCGTAGCTGTTGAAGTTCTTTAGCCATGATCGGACTCATTCCTGCATCAACATCGATAGAGTTAGTGGTAAAGGTATTATTATTGACGAAGTTACCTTGATCCTTGTTATTAGGGTTAACGTAGGTTTCTTCGAGATGTTGAATCGTATGGGCTTGATCTGTTGGATTCGTGTCCCGGGTAGGAACAGAGGCCTGTATTGAGGATCATATCTCGCGGTGCTTGGCTGAGGATCCCATGTTGTCAAAATTCAGGACCTTGGGTTGCAAGATGGAGGGTGTTGCTTCCTGTGGCATGCGGATCTTTGTCCTCATTCTCTCCACTTCCTTGAGTATCATCATGTTATCCTCCTGCTGTTGAGTGACGTTTCGTTCCATTCTCTTCATCATAGCGAGGATTCGTTATTGGAAATCAGTACAGGAGGATCCTGAAATCCTTGGCTAGCGACCGGAGAGGTGTTTTTCTTCGGTGCCGCAGATGTTTTCTTGGGAGCTCCACCTGGGGGTGGAGGAAGATTTTTAGAGGAAAATGGAGGATTTGAGGAAGAGTATAAGGTCGATTGGGTAGACATGATTCTCGAATGATTATGAACACCACGTCCCCACGGTGGGCGCCAAATTGTTTTGGTCAAAAATTGATCAAGTGTAATTCTACCAAATTATATCAGAGGTTGTGGTGTTGGTGTAATGTAAGTGTCAAATGTTAATCAAAATGAGACAAATCAGTTACAAGGAAAGTCTTTGATCCTTTGTAGGATCTCCGGCATAAAACCTTGTGATGTGATAATAATCACCTGCCTTGATGTGTTTTATTGACTTTAATCTGAGATTACGAAGATTATGAAAGTAATACGAGTACAAGAGTAATGCTAGGGCTAGTCGTTTATGTTGTGTGCTAGTTAGATATGTTATTTATAGTCTAGTATAATTAGCAAGAACTCCGATAATTCTGGGATCCTCCGGAATTAGCATATGAACGTTATTTGACTGGTATTCCGGTTCTTTTGCCTGGTTGAGATGACTATCCTTTGAGAATGGGCATTGTGTTGATTAGTTCTGGACATGTGAGAAAAAAATATATATAGTCGTTACAAGTGTTAGAAATATTAGTGGTAATAGTCAGGATCCCGATGTATCTTTTAGGATCCCGAGGCTTCAGAAATGTTTAAAGATCCTGAACATGAGTTAAGGATCCTGCCCATAACAATATTTATATATGATTAAGCATATTATGTTTATTTATAAATAAATACCATATTAAAACAGAAAAATTCAACAACATAAAAGTTCAAAACAATACTGTTTACATACGAAGTGTTGTTGTAATCGATTTTTTTGCATTTTTTTAATATTTATTTATCTTCATATACTTGTGGGTAATCCATAATGTGTATTGAACGTTATCTTTATTTTTAAGGTAACTAGGATATTAAATTTCATACTGTTAGGAAATTATTATTATTCATGATATATTCATGATATATTCACATTTAATTATACTGCAAAATTAAATTAAATTAAATTTTATATATATATATATATATATATATATATATATATATATATATATATATATATATATATATATATATAGGGGTGAGATCGGTTGAGAACTAATAGTTTCCCGAAAATCCGAGAACTAAAAGTTGAGCGTTAGATCAAAATTAATTCATTAAGGGTATGATCGTCATCTTATCAATCTCATTTAATGTTTAATTTTTTGTGTTAATAGAAATATTAATAGAAATGTCTAAAAGATTATATAATAAATCAAAATTTTTGATTTTTTAAAAATAGTATTTTTTTGATTTTTTTTTATAAAAAAAAAGTGCATATTTTTTAATCTTTTATAGAAAACATGAATTTTTGAAAAACAATTGAAAATAATATTTTTTTTTAAAAAAAAACTGTAATTTTTTTAAAAACGTTTAAAAATCAATAAAATTTAAAAAAAAAAGAAAAAAAAAAGAAAAAAAAAAGAAAAAAAACAGGAATATTTAAAAATACTATAAATTTTAACCAAAAAAATCAATATTTTAGGTACATATATGCATATTTTTTACAAATGCATATACGCATATTTCATATACTATAATATTTGTAAAGAAATCATAAGAAAACTCATTTTATTTACTAATCTATAAACACAATAGAATACGCACTTTATTCGATACAAAATAAAATATAAAAAGCAAAAAAATGCAACAAAATTTCAAAGCGTTTTCATGTCCTCGTGTCAATATTTCCATATTTTCTTCAATTTATCATTTTTCACCTCTTAAATATTCACCACAATTTCTTCCAAATCTACAAGAAAATTAAAAAAAATGATTGATGCAAAAATACATATGTGATTAACATATTAATCACATGTGATTCACATATGAATCACATGCGATTCACATATGAATCACATTTACATATGACATCATATATGAATTACATTTGATTTTCATATGAATCACATGTGATTCATATGTGAATCACATGTGACTTACATGTGAATCAAATATGATTAATATGTGAATCACATGTGATTCATATGTGAATCATATGTGATTTACATGTGATTCACATGTGATTTACATATGAATCAAATGTGATTTACATATGAATCAAATGTGATTTACATGTGAATCACATGTGATTTACATGTGAATCATATGTATAAATCCCTTTTAGGCGTTTGATCAAATAGCTAGTGTGCAAATACTTGTTCTTGGAAATAAACAGAAATTAGAAGAAAAAAATGGTTTATAGTTTATATCTATTGAAAGCAATTTATTTCGTGTGAAATAAATCCAAAATAGAATCGAAAACTGAGAGCTAACCAAAGCAAACTATTTCGTTATGTTGTGAAAACCTAAAACTGGATAGAGATTTAGTGAATGTAGATGGATCGATGATTTACCTTGATTAGAGACGGAGATGGAAACTGAGGCTCAAAACGTTCCCAATTTTTCTTTGACTTCGATAAAAGAAAACTTCTCGTCGTGTGGTAGAGAAGTGATTTCAACATGTAATGACTAAAAACATTCACTAACCGATTTTGAAGCTTTATCAGAGAGAGAAATTCAAATCAATGAAAGTAGTTCATTCTCATTCTAATAAACATGTAGTGACAAGTAACATGAATGAAGAGGAAATGCATACTTCTAGCGATCTGAAGAAGGAATCGTACTATTTTTTAATTCACAGCTATGAAAAATACTTTTAGTGGACAGGGGAAAACGAAGACTCAGGCGTGAATTAGATCAGGATCTGTGGAACGATGTCGATCTGTTGATTCATGGATTCATTGTCGATGATTAGAGACTGACGATTGTCGATTGGAAGTCATTTTTGGTCGTCTAATCGGAAAATCATCCGGAAATAGGATCGATAGTTTCATAGCCGGCAATCGTCATTGTCAACGGAGGAAAGAATTGTCAATAACAATGGAAATATCGGTTCGTTGATGGTGGTAATGGAGATTCGAGCATATATTAGATATGTTGATCTGTGGAACAAAGCCGATTTGTTGATTAGTCGTTTAGTTGTCGATGATTTGAAGATTAGGTATTGTGGATTGGAAGACGTCGTAACTCAGAACCTGTAAAAATATAGGTACTCTGGAACAAATTCTACCATCACAGCCATCCGATTTTCTTTTTCTTCATCTCCGTTTACATGTCTGATCGGAACATCGGCAACAATGGCCATCGATGGAGGCAGGAGGAGCCAAGGAATTCGATGAATATCTGAGGCGTAGATATTTGGGGGTGACATAGAATTTCTGTGTGTGAGAGAGGAAACTTTAGATAATCAGTATTTTATTCCAAATATATTTTACCCAGATTACCTTCACATCCTTCAATTTTAAACACAAAAACCCATCACATTTCAGCATATTTACATATTATTCCACAAATCATCTAAGCCATCCAAATAATTGATCTAACGTTCCACTTTTAGTTCTCGGGTTCTCGGGAAATTATGAGTTCTCAAATGATCATCCCTCTCTCTCTCTCTCTCTCTCTCTCTCTCTCTCTCTATATATATATATATATATATATATATATATATGTTAACAATTAAATTTATCTCATCAAATGATCAACATATGTTTTCACGTACTCAACATTTTGGTGTATATATATATATATATATATATATAGGTAGGTAGGTTCCGTTGAGATTAAAACTAAAATAGAGATATTGAGATTCAACCTCAGCTACATATTTCACATCTACCGCTCTAACCCTCCGGTGTACCGGAGCGGCATGCCTATTATAATAATAAATGATTATATAGCGTCGTCCGTTCCTTTCTTCTCTGTCACCATCCTCACCACCACAACCGCAACCGCCACCACCACTAGCACCACCTCTGACACCAGCCGACCCCACCACTGTCACCTCCGTCACTTATACCACCGCCACCTCTGTCACCACCTCCTATTCTGCCACCAATTATCATAATCATATATGATTACTTAGTCTGTGAACACAGTGGCGGAGCTTGAACAGTTGATTAGGGAGCGAAAGTAATATAAACTAAAATTAATGTTCTTACATAAAAAAAAAACAAAATTGTTTTCAACAAATAAACACCAAAAACACATAGAAAAAGGAACAACTGATTCAATTCAACAGTGTGTAAAAGCAATAAGAAATAACAAAAATCTGCAATAACATAATAACTCATTGAAATCAAAATAACAGTGTCTAAAATCAAAATAACAGTGTAAAAACTAATAACAAATAACAATGTCTAAAAACTGAAAATTGAAATCAAAAGTGAAAACAATACCTAATGTCCTAATCTAAAATCTGCAACATAGTAACAAACTAACAATAAACAATCAACATTGAATTGATTATTGATTCCCAAATTACAACTCTACAACATGTCAACTAGTCTGGAGCATTTGGATTTTGGCAATCCTAATTCCTAATCCAAGAAATTGAGATTTGAGAGAACATGAGCATATATATATATATATATATATATATATATATATATATATATATATATATATATATATATATATATATATATATATATATATATATAGCCTACAGGAGAAATGGCGTAAATTTCAAGTTTTTGGGGGTCTTGGTAGTGTATGAACATACCTGATTGTTGAATTAATTATTGATTCCCAAATCACAACAACTCAACTACAGGACTACAGCCTACAGGAGAACTGGAAGAGAAGAAATAATGACCTTACATACCTGATTTGAGTGACTTCCGATGACAGCTAATTTCCGATGAATGGCGATTATCGATTGGCGATTTGGCAAGACAGTGAGTGGCGAGACCAGCAGGCCGCACGCGTCTAGACTCAAGCGAGTCAGCGAGCGATGATGAGGGCGGAAGATACGATTGATTTCACATGTGCTTCACTCGTTTGGTTTGGATTTTGGAAATTGGACTATGGACTATGGAGAAATGGGGAGGGGCCACAACCCTAATTTGAAACTAGCAGGCCTATACTAAATTTTCTGAAGTTATATTTGCTATTTGTGATCCAAATATCAGGGGGGCCCACAGCCCCTCCTGGCCCTACACATACTCTGCCACATGTGAAGAGACATATATGTATAATTTTTATGATTAGACATATACGTATAAACATGTATAATCATGTATGATTTTACATCTCTGCCATATAAACATTTATGATTAGGCATATCGCGTTGGTGTCTGTACGCTGGAGCATTAGAGCGGCAAATGAGAAATATGTGGCTGAGGTTGAATCTCTAGATATCTACTTTTTTTAATCTCAAGTGAACCACCCCATATATATATATATATATATATATATATATATATATATATATATATATATATATATATATATATATATATATATATATAATCATATGAAACCAACATCCGTAAAAACTAATCAAATTTTAAAAAAGAAATTTACATTTATAATAAATTATATAAAGGTATAGTAATCTTAAATATAAATAATTATTGTAAAAAAATTAAAGATAATATTGAAAAAATGGTCATTGTGGTATGTCGAAAATTGTCACGTCCAAAAAGTTTTGGATCGACACTACCGGTCCAAAACTTTGATTTTGTTGTCAATTTGGTCCATTTTGTTTTGAACTTTTATAAAATGACAAGTTTGTCATTTGCATTTTGTTTTAAAAAAATTATTACATAAATCAGAAGAAAAAAAAGAAAAAAGAAAATATACAACTCCTCTCTCTCTCTCTCTCTCTCTCTCTCTCTCTCTCTCTCTCTCTCTCTCTCTACAATACCCATTTTCCACTTCCACCTAATTTTAACACTGAAAAAATACGATTACCACCAGTTGCCAATAGTGGCGACGCTGCCTTTTTTTATCTAACTACTATCGTTACCGACGTAGATCTGTTGTCGACGTAGATCTGAACTTTCGATGATGATTTAAAATCTCTCTTTGTAATGGGGTGAAGCGAGAACGGAAAGAGAAGAAGTTGCCGCCGCTGATGCCTATGCATACTCTAGCAAACTTGTCTAGATTTGTGTCACTACCTTCACAACGTCATCGTTTCCCGGCGAGAATGACGTGAAAGGGTAAAGTGATGACGCCGATGACTTTTAATTGTCACCGGTGAAGGGTGAAAGGGTTAAGCGAGAAGGACGATGACGTATGTGGCTCGATTTTCTAGCGTCGCCGCTACCTCTAAAAACCCTAGCTTTTATCTCTGTGGTACGATGCACAAATCCCAATTTGTTGCTTCGGTGACGGTGGCGTTGAAAAATCTCAAATCCGTGGGGGTTTTGATGCTTTTATGAGGTGGTTTAGGGTTTGCAAATTCTAGCTCTGTTTGTGTCACTCTTCGTCTCTCACCTTTTCCTTTTCCTTTTCCTTTTCCTTTCCCTTCTCCTTCTCCACTCCTTCTCCTTCTCCTTCTCCTTCTCCTTCTCCTTATTCGACAACAACGACGACGGCTTCCAGTGATGGTGGTTGTGTTGTTGACCAGTGATGGTGGTGTTACGTGATGCACTTGCAGATAGGAAGGCTTAGGTGATACGAAGCGAAAGATGATGTTGCTCCGTCAGGCAACAAATAGTGGTGGTCGGAACCCTCTCCACCGGAACCCCCAATCATCGGAAGCCAGTAGTGGTGGTTATATTTTCTTTTTCTGGAAATCAAAAAAAGGGAGATGGGTTTTGTGTAGATAGAGAGGTAGGGGTAGGGAGTGTTTTAGAACATGAAAAAGTAATCCTTATGCAATCTAAGATATAGCATGTTCGAAATAGAGAATGTGTCCGAGGTGAAGAGATTCCACAATGAAGACTCAGTCTGAGATTAATCTTTGTTTGAAAGTATCTTGAGTCTGTAATTCATTTAATGTATAAAGTACTATTTTTTATTGTTCTGAATGTCTTTTAGTATAGTACATGAGACAAGATCAACAACGACTATGTCATCCTGTTGATCTTTTGTCCTCCTCAGTCCATGCACACTTTTCTCTGTAATTGTCTTTTAGTGACTCCTAGGCTATATAAGGTGTTATCAACCTTTGTAATAACAAGTTTGCACCTTTTCACTCCCACCAAATCAAAGAATCATTCAATCAGTCATTCTCTTTTACATTCTTCTTGTTCGTATTTGCTTTACATTGTTTATACTTAATATTATTCTATATTTAGTACTTTGTCGAGTTAATCATTTTCGAGACAAGACTGGTTTACCAGAATTGACTGGAACCATATTACAAGTAATCGTTGGTCTTAAATTAGTTCAAGGTTTGAGTATTCAAACCGTGTCCGCGCAAATCTTTGCATTCACAATTGGCATCAGAGCCTAAGTGCTTTTCCTTTGAATCCATAAGAACATATTATAATTGGTTGAAGGTTACATTGGTGTCTCAATCATTTATGTATTCAGGATAAAAGTTCCTCTATATACCACTTTAGCTCTAATATCATAACTTCAATGGCTGCTTCTAATCAATCTCAACAAATGTATTCAATACAAATCGCAAATAGTGTGGGTTGCCCATCGTGTGCCCCATTGCTTGTTGTCGAAGAGTATGATCACTGGAAATTTAGAATGGTGAGATTTTTTCTTGGTAAAGAAAAAGGTCAATTAATTTGGAGGTCAGTGAAAGAAGGTCATCTCGTTCCTATAAGATAAGTAGTTAGAGATATTGTTACCACTCTCATGGGTCAAGATGAGACTTGTTAAGCATCACTAACTGCTAATGATGTCGATAAGCTCCATTCCTATCAAATCGCATTCTCGGAAATGTTATTTGGTGTTCCACCATCTCTCTTTAAGCAAATTAAGTTGTGCAAATCTGTGAAAGAGATTTGGGATACACTACAAGATTTGATTGAGATCTCAGAGAATATGAAGGATAAGCGTTTGACATCTATTGTAAATACCTTCGAAGCTTTCACTACAATACCTGGTGAATCTGTTGCCTCTGCATCAAATTGGTATAGGATCCTGGTGAACAACATGACAGCGCATGGTGTAGTTCGAACTCCTATCGAGTACAACCTCAATTCATCAACAGTCTCTTTGGTGGTCCTCTCGCTCTAGTTAGTTCGATCAATCCACTGCTTCCGAACCCAGTTGTCTCGGACCCTTTTAGAGTTATTCTGCCTATCCCACCGGTTCCACATGTTCAACCTACTCGACCCATTCTACCTATTGCACATGTTCCTTTAATTCCGAACTATCCATATGAAGAAAATTTGATCCAAAAGCCGCTGATTCCGAACTTCATTTCCAATAAGAGTTTACACTTCTGTCTATCAAGTATAGACGACCTTCCAATCCTCAACCTTATCTTAAACCAACTGAAAATCCACCAGCTTATCGACAAAACATTCCAAATCTCTCATCAGAACCTCAGGAAGTTCCGAATTCAGCCAAACCCAATATTGTTTGTGACAAATATGGTCTCAGAAACCACTATGCAAATGACTGTTTGGTTGATGTTCCTTAAAAACCAAAGGTGAAGGATTTTGCCTACTATGCTCGCCGAGCATAGGAACTTGCTGAAAGTGAAAATCCATTTGTCACTACGGTTTCAAGAAATGTTGATAGGTATTGGTCATCTGGTGATGAGGATGAAGGAAAATCTGGTAAAAAATTGTGTCTAGTGGCTAGACAGACAATTGAGTGTAATGAATGCTACTGGTCTTCCGGTTCGGAAGCTGATGATGAAGATGATGAGCCAAATTACTACTACATGGCAACCAACGATCCACCTCGCCGAAGCATCATCCAACAGGTAAAATATATGATTACTGATAATAACTTTGATTTATCTATTTGTGAACCTTATCTAACTCAAATTCAATCATATATGACAGTTTTTCATAAAGCATATGAGCCTGCCATAGAAGTTAGTAAATAGTTGGATAGTGAGTTGACCTATCGTAGATTACGATTCGAAGACCGCAAGCTTAAGATTGAATCATTAGAAAGAGAACTTGTAAGGGCCAAAGATGAATGTATTATTTTGAATGATAATTGTGAAATTTCAATTATTGAAAGAAATATGTTAGTTAAGAATAACAAGCGTCTTAATGCAAAAATTGATAGTATACATAATTCAACTGATGTTCTTGAAGCTAATGAAAGAATGACTTACAATTTTCGCCATCCCTGATTCAAAGCACCTGGTCTCGGAAGCGAGTTTCCGAAATCTATTGCTCATCCCTTGAAGGAACTTCAAAATTTGAAGTTTATGGAAGACATTTCAAACCATACTTATTCGGATACCCCTGTCTCACCATTGTCATCCCTTCATGAGACCTCGGACAGATATCAATCATTGATTCCTGAATTCAAACCAATGACTGTTACATGTCCTGATTCCATGTAATTTATGACGCTTATATCCCTGGACCTGAATTAGTCTTCGAAAATTCCACATGTCACAGGAGGCACTAAAGTCTATATTCCTAACTCTGGTCCTCTAAACAATTGTGTCATTGAGGAAATAATTCCTAAGACAAATGTACATTACTCAGACAAACTTAATGATACCAAAAGTTCATTTTAGGCGACTTTTGATAGTGATGTAGTTGAAGATATTAAGTGTGATGACGACACTTCGTCTGAATCTTGTGTTTCTAACTCCAAAGTTGTTTCGAAGTCAACCTTACTTCCTATTAAGCCTCATTTCAACAATCCATCTATTGGACAGTCTTCCAAGTCAACATTTGACTCTCGGAAGAAGCCTTGGCTAAACAAGAAGGACATTGCTCATCTAAAGATCGAATCTAGGAAAGCATTAGAAAAAGAAACTAGGTCAAGAATATTCTAGATTCCTTGAGAAATCCGATAAGAAAGTGTCTCAAACAGTCAGTCCAGCTACTATGAATCACAATAGTTTCATGCCTGTTAGGATTCTTAAGAGACCATATGTTCCTGTCAGCTCGGATGCATGTCACAAATTAGTCAAAACATGTGTGAAAATTGTTACTATTAAGACCTCATCTAAGAAAAATCATTCTCCTCAGAAAGTATTATCTTTTGTGTTTATTGCTACCTTGGATGGCACAATTTTCAAACCAAAAAAATTACCAAAATCCAATGTGTCTACAAATGCATTGAACAAAGTAAAAGATAATCAGAACACCGTTGTTCAAAAACCTTCAAAAGATTCAAACCAAAAACTTGAATGGAAAGTAAAAAGGGATGAAATTCAATTGAACCATCTCGGAACACAGTTCTTTCTGAACCGTCTCGGAAAACTGATCCTCCAAGGAAAGCATCATCCAAACAACCAATAGTTGAATATGATTTTTGGATCAATCAGAAGACTTTGACATTCTACATATTTCCAAAAGAATCTCATAATAAGCCTTCCGAGATACCAGTTGTTCAAAAATCACAAGCTAAGTCCAAAGCCCATGCTAAAGTCCCCAAATCTAACTCGGAGCCTAAAAACTCCAAAATTCACTAATTTTCTATGTGATCTGAAGCTTGCTTCGACTGCTAGTTATGTTACTTATGGAAATAATTCAAACTCCTAAATTTGAGGCTATGGCATCTTAACCAACGACAATTTCTCTATCTCAAATGCGTATTATGTGGCTGATCTCAAGCATAATTTAATCAGTGTATCCCAACTCACTGATGCAAATCGAAGAGTTGAGTTTTACAAAAAGCATAGATATGTCATGACAGAAGATCGGAAAGAATGTCTCATCAAATCATATTATATCAAAAATATGTATCATCTGGATATCAATATGATCATCAACAAGCCTCATTTGTGTCTTCTATCAAAATTTGTTCCTGGCGTAAGGTGGTTATGGCATCGAAGGCTTGCTCATCTTAACTTTCGTTATATGAATGATCTGGTTTCTAGTGAAATGGTCTGAGGTTTTCCAATCCTCAAATTAGAAAATGATCATCTTTGTGATGCATGTGAATGTGGGAAGCAATCAAAGAAAGTTCATCCAATTCTAATCGAAAATTCCATTTTGGAACCACTCGAACTTCTTCATATTGATTGTTGATGACTACAAAAGATTTACATCACAAAAAATAAATTTGTGTGATTGTTGATGACTACAAAAGATTTACATGGGTGCTCTTTTTGAGAATGAAATCAGAAACTACTTTCGAGCTCATTAATTTCATCAAAGGAATTTAAGCGCTCACAAAGGTACCTGTCCGAAGAATTCGTAGTGACAATAGATCCAAGTTCACTAATTCCACCCTTGAAATGTTTCTTACTGATAGAGGCATTGAACACAACTTTTCTTCTCCTTACACTCCACAACAAAATGGTGAGAAAGAAGAAACTGAACTCTAGTTGAAGTTGCTCGGTCGATGTTGAACTTTACAAATCTTCCTCTTTATCTTTGGGCGGAAGCAGTCTCCACAGCTTGTTTTACTCAAAATCGAAGTATCATCAACCGTTGTGTCAACATGAAACCGTATGAAGCAATGAATGCTCGGAAGACGAGTATCTCATTCTTACATATTTTTTGTTGCAAATGTTTCATCAACAACAACTATGATCAACTTACCAAGTTTCAATCGAAATCAGATGAAGCCATCTTTCTCGGATACTCTGATAAATCGAAACCTTATCGTGCTCTTAATTGTCATACCCCGTGTAATTGAATAAATCTTTGACACCAGTTTTGATGATAATTTTATTCGAAACTCAGAACTCACTCATGTTACAATATACATCCTGGAGTCTGATCCTCCATCTCCTGGGTTTTCCACTCCTCAAGTTATCTATGAAGTTTATTTCGAAAGTATGTTCGGACCAATAGAAACAACTCTTGATTCGGAATCTAGATTAAGACCACCCTCAATTACCACTCATGTTTCTCAAAATATGTCTGGTTCGACCCCAAGTTTTCCTCTATTTGATTCCAAAGTATTCCCATCTCAAGTTGAGGGGGAGAGCACCTTTGCTTCCGTGCCTCAAAGGCAAGAAATCAATCCAACCCTCGAATCAAATGTTGATGGTTTCCAAGATGAAACGAATCAATTGGATGAAATTCCGAACAACAATGAAGATGATGTCAACTTCTTGGACTTTCCGAATGATGAAAATGTTGACATATCCGATTCAGAAGTTCAGGGGGAGCATCATCCTCAAATTGAAATTGTTCATGGGGAGCAACACAATCCCATTGTTGACATCGGATCATCTGTTGCATTAGAACTTTCAACTTTGCATATCTGGACAAAGGATCATCCTCCGAATCAAGTCATTAGAAATCGTAACGTCATATTTCAAACTTGATATGTTGCTAATATTCAAAATGAGTGTCACTTTACGGCATTCATTTAAATAGTTGAACCAAAATCCATGAAAGAATCTCTAGAACATTCTGATTGGATTACAACCATGCAAGAAGAACTAGCAGAATTTGATAGAAATCAAGTGTGGACTCTTGTCCCTCCTCCTCCTCATGATCACCCTATTCTTGGAACAAGATGGGTTTTCCGCAACAAACTTGATTATGTCAGAGTTATTATCTTAAACAAAGTGAGATTGGTAATGAAAGAATGCATACAGATAGATGGTCTTGACTACGATGAGACTTTTTCTCATGTTGCCCATCTTGAAGCCATCCGAATATTTCTCTCTTATACTGCTTATACAGGCTATAAAGTTTACCAAATGGATGTCAAGAGTGTTTTTCTTAATGGTGAACTCGATAGTGAAGTCTATCTTTAACAGCCCCTAGGGTTTGTGAACTTGTCATATTGAACTACTGCTACAAACTCCAAAAAGTTGTTTATGGCCTCAAGCAAGCTCCTTGAGCCTGCTACAAGACACTCACTTGTTTTCTAAAGTGCTCTAGTTTTCAAAGAGGAATTCTCGATCCTACCTTCTTCCGAAGATCAAATGGGAATCATATTATGTTAGTGCAAATCTATGTCGATGACATCATCTTTGGGTCAACTGATTCAATGATGGTTGCTGACTTTGCTAAGTTGATGGTTAGTCGATTCGAAATGAGTATGAATTGCTAATTAAGTTTCTTCCTCGAACTGCAAGTTAAACAGACCAATAGAGGAATCTTTATTCATCAAGAAAAATACATTTTCGAGCTTATAAAGAAATACTCAATGGACACATGTGCCTCTGAAAAAGTTCTAATGAGCTTCGGACATAAAATTTTCTCAAACCCATCTGGTGTTGTCGTTGCTCAAAAGAAGTATAGAGGAATGATTGGATTTCAACTCTACCTCAATCCAAGTTGTCCCGACATCATGCTCTCCACATGTATGTGTGCTAGATCCCAGGTCAATCTGAAGATGTCTTATCTCTTTCCTGTAAAGCAAATCTTCATATATCTTAAAGGAACCAAGAGCCTAGGAATTTGGTACGCTACAAATGAAAGTTTCCTATTTCAAGCTTATTCTGACTAAAACTATGGAGGATTTCAACTTGATAGAAAAATCACATCTGGTGGTTGTCAAATTTTGGGTGGAAGATTGGTTACCTGCTTATCCAAGAAACAGAACTACATTGCTCTTTCAACAGCCGAAGCGTAATACATTGTTGCTGGAAGCTGCACCTCTCAAGTTCTATGGATGAAATCTCAGCTATTAGACTACGGTTATCGATTTTAACAAATTCCGATCTATTGTGACTCTCAAAGTGCAATTGCGATCTCTGACAATCCAATCCAGCACTCGATAACCAAACACATTGATATTCGGTACCATTTTATTAAAGATCATGTTCTGAAAGGTAACATTGAGCTCATTTTTGTTCCATTTGATGATGGGATTGTTGATATCTTTACTAAGGCATTAGACGAAACCAAATTTAATGGTTTTCTGAACAAAATGGGAATGATGATGCCTGATTCTCAATTCTTTCAAGATATTTGTACTCTCTGATGGAAACATCAGAAAGTCAAATGATTCCGAATCAAACCTTTTCTACCTCGGAGTTATCTCTTCTCGAAAATAAAGGATCATTATATGTCTTTTTTCCTAACCTTTTCTTCTGGTCTTAAGTTTTCAGTGTATCACCTTATTCGAAGCTCCCTCCGAAGCAATCTTGTCAGAGATCTTGAGAATTTCCCGCCTCGGAGTATGTCACATTCTGAAATTCTTATGTTGAATGTACCTTGAAGTTCAAGTCCGAGTTGGTAATGTGATCTCGTTACTTATCTCTTTCTGAGATCTGCTCCTTCAGCTTTGGGAACCTCTCAAATCTATGTCTTTCAAAACTTGACCTCTTAGATCTTCAGTCATTGACGCCTCTGATATTCATTTAGACATTGTGCCATCTCTGAACCTATATCATGTACTAATGGTGCTTTGAAATTTCTTCCGAAGTATCTTATGTTGTTCCATCTCGGAACCTGTTCGTTCCAAGATTCTTTTAAATAAACAATAAACGAATTTCAAGGTTATCATTTATGAATTAATTCCGAAATTTTTTCTCATGATGATTTTAAACGGTAATTTCTCTATGATTATCCTCTTAATTCCCAATAAACATGCTTTTGGCACGATTTTAATAAAGTAATGAGTGTTTTTTAATCGAATCGACGGTTACCTAATTTGAAATATGTCCTATATTGTGGTTAAATACTGTCACATAGGGAGGTCTTCTAGACCTATGCATTTAATGCATTTCATTTACTTATTCGGGTGTCATTATTCTTACTCTTTGACCCGACCAAGAAACATCCACATATAAAAGGATTTTGAATCCTAACTGTTCCCACTTTTCTCAATTTCGCTATCGTCTTCTTAGATCTTTCAACTGTACTCTCATTGTTCTTCAGTATTCTTCATAACTTCATCAATGGCGTCTCAAATCACCAAACCTGCAACCAAGAAGAAGTAATAAAAGGGTTATGCTTCATCTTTTTCAACTGAACCTATCATCAGGGAAACCATTCAACTCTTTTCCCTCGATCCTATAAAACATGACGAATCTGTTAGGATCATGATCGAGTTCATCTCTAGACACCCATCACGATTCCTCTCACTAAAATCCCAACCCCTAACTTCCTTCTTAGACTATTGCACAAAGCCTTTGAACGTATCAAGTTTGAAGATGGAGTCCTCGAGGTCAAAATCACCGATGATCGCATTGTACAAGTTAATAAAGCAACATTTCTTCGTGAATTTCAATCCTTTCTCTCTCAGATCAGGTATAAATGGGAATTCAATGTAAAAGGAGTTTAAGAATTTGGTTGTTCCTGGATTATGAACCATTCTGATGCACCTCATTCTCAGAGGATTGTCCGGCAAGCACGATGGAACGAACAGAATGAGCAAAGAGTGGATTTATGTCGTTTAAAACATCTTCATCATCCTATCAAATGTCGTTGATCTACTGGAGGTACTTTGGCAAGACTTTAGAAAGTCATCGAGAAAAGGAAGGCGAATGAGAAACTGAGTCTGATATTCTGGGTCTGACGCTACAACAACTGTGCTCCGAACGAAGCGAAGCAATTTCTTTCAATTCGGACATCCGTGAGGTATATTTTTCCTTCAAAACGATTAAAACTTAGTGGTTACCTAGTCAAGCCGCTTTCGGAGTTGTACGAAGTCTTCCCCAATACATGTTGGATATTATTCCTTCCGATTCTCCACATTTGAAACAACATCTTGAGACTTCGATTGTGTTTGACCCAACGCAACCTACCACAATCTCAGATGAATTAGCCTCGAAAGAGAATAAATCAACTGGATCTGAAGGACAAAAGAAGAGAATCGCCAAAAAGAGAAAGGGATCTCCTTTGAAACCTAAGGCCAAGAAGAGAACCAGAGCCAGTAAATCCTATCAAAAGGATTCACAGATTGGATCTCGACCTGACTCTGGGTCACTGCCTACCCCACTTATCCACTCTTCTGAAGTACCCGTAGGACATTCAAAAACACACTTTGCACATATTAAAGGGAGTCTGCTCATAACCTACCCCCACCTTCCCAAAAGGGTAGTGCTGGTATTGAACAAAGTCCCTTGGAGCCCCCACAGACATACTCACAAGTCGATTTGAATCACCCTACTTCTTCTACACAAGCACAATCAGTGGCCACTGTCATTGGTTCCAAGCTTTTCGAGACAAGAGTAGTCCCTCCTCCCTCGTAAGCCACAACCGGCCTGATACCTGCTTCAGATAAAGGACGACTGGATATTTTTAACGATCATTGGGTTGATTTTTTTGACAGAGCTCGTTCAAGACATCCGGAGCTCTCTAGAGAACAAGTTGAATACACTCTAATCTCCATACGTCAATGTGCACTCCGAAGTCACCAAAGCCATGTCTAAAGGTTACATGATCTCTACGAAAGTCACCTCGCTTGATTTGAAACTTGATTTAGTGATTAAATCTCTTTTCGAGATCAAGGCTGTTGCTCCTTCGGAACTTAACCGAGATAATGTCGCCAAAGCCAATTCTAAAGTTGACATGATCTCTACCAAAGTCATCTCGCTTGATTCAAAACTTGATTTTGTTGGGTTTTATGTACTCTAACATTCCTATGGTGCACATATATCCCTAATGCTTTGGATTTAAGTTTTCTCTAATTATACATGCAACATTGCTTTCCAAAGCATGAATCCTAAACTAGCATAAAAAAATTGATACATGAATGATAATACTAGTTAGAAGATTACCTTTTGTGTAGCTAGTAAGACTTTGGGCTTGTGAGAACTTAGCACCCCAAGTGTTGTGCCTCAAACAAGTCACAAACACCCATAAGCAACTATATGGATATGTGAGAGGCTAAGGAGACTCAAAATCGCCTTCTCTTCTTGGAATGCAAGGTGGTGGTCGATTTTAGCTTATTAATATATATATATATATATATATATATATATATATATATATATATATATATTTTTGTGTGTGTGTGTGTGTGTAAAATATCAAGGGTCATGTGTAACCCTAATCCATACCCATAGCTTATGACCCACCCATTTGATTTGGATAAATACTTCATGGATTAACCCATAAGCCCATCACTAATTAAACCATTGATCATTAGCCCAACTCATATGTATCAATTTAATTAGTCTCTTTTGATCACTAAATTAATTCTTGATCAATACTAATTAAATAATATGATTCCTCAATTAATATATTATACTTATAATATGTTAATAAATCATAATTAACCTCTTACTCAAATATCCATCTATCAAATTGTTATGGTGAAGGCAACCCGAAATGGACGATGCTACTATCGGGTCAAGTACATACCATTTATAGTTATGGCTTAGACACCTAATCCAACAGTCTCCCACTTGGATAAGTCTAATAGCTATAATTGCCAATGCAGCTTAAAATCCGATTAGAAATCGTAGCTCTCAAAAAGCCGTTGTCATACTCTGATGCGTCCATTAGATAAGTGATCATATAATCCTCTGTTCTACAAGATATCGTGTGGACAAAGACATGGAATAATGTCATACTCATTGTCCAACAGTTTGTTTCCCGATTTCTGATTTTTTTTACATAGAACTTAATTGAACACATCAATTGAGTCCTGACCGGTCCCAACACATAAGCCAAAACAAAATCATCGAGGGGCCTTAGATATAGCTTTTAATCCTCTTAGGATAAAAGGAACATATAAACTTCGACTTATATGCTTGTACTAACTATTCGTTGAATCATACACAACATCACATTTTATAAGATCGAGTTACTGATGCATTTTCGCACTATCAATGTACAACCAACTCATAATCAACAACTCATATATCTTAGTTTGAAGACTATAAGATATTATCATCTCACAATCACTTGTGATAAATTCCATGAAGTGATTCATGTGAGTGTGGGTTTAATCAAATACTCAAATCTTATTTCAAGAGCACTCATGAATGTTTGTAGCAATATTTTGCTATGTCTAACACCTTAGACAATCTTACAAAAAACCCATTCATGACAGTCTACTTTCATAACCTACTTCCAAAGTATGATCGACTGTGGATAGTTTGAATAATCATATTATTCCGGAAGTCAAAACATGCAAAATGAAACAATAGTAAATAATTGACACAAGATAGTATCTTTACTTATAAATAAACTCCTTTTATTAAATCATCACATGTCAATTACATTTTAACTATTACAAGTTTCTGAAAAGCTATCTAATTATTAAAACTAATATAATCTTTCAGCCTGATTTTCCTAGCGTGCTGCAAGTGCTTAACCCTACTCAGTCACTTCGTAAGGGGATCTGTTGGGTTTTCTTCTGACGATACCCCCGTCATTACGAGGAATCCTTCTTCTTTCTGATGTCTTATGAAGTGATATTTTCTGTCGATGTGCCTGGATCTGCCAGGATCGCTTGGTTCCTTGGCTAAGGCTACCGCACCCTCGTTGTCATAGAAAATCTCCACAGGCTCCTTTATAGCTGGTACAACTCCAAGGTCTCCAATGAAGTTCTCCAGCCATATTGCCTCCTTTGTTGCTTCGCTTGCTGCTATGTACTCTGATTCGCACATTGAATCAGCCACAGTTTCCTATTTGGAACTTTTCCATGTTATTGCTCCTCCATTAAGGGTAAATATCCAGCCCGACTGAGAGCGGAAATTATCTATGTCGGTCTGAAAGCTGGCGTCACTATACCCTGTCACTCTTAAGTAATCACTCCGACCGAGGGTAAGGATCCAATCCTTAGTTCTCCGCAGGTACTTTAGAATGTTCTTTACCGCAGCACAGTGAGCTTTACCAGGGTTCCCTTGATATCTGCTAACCATGCTCAAGGAGAAGGCTACATCAGGGCGAGTACAAGTCATAGCATACATGATCGAGCCAACTGTAGAAGCATATGGTATTCGACTCATTTATGCTATTTCAGCATCTGTACTCGGACTCTGAGTCTTACTCAGTTTGGTATTACTCTGGATAGGTAATTCTCCTTTCTTGGATTCCTCCATGCTGAAACACTTCAACACTTTGTCCAAGTAAGTACTTTGACTAAATCCTATTAGTCTTTTACTCCTGTTTCTCAATATCCTTATCCCTAGAATGTAAGCAGCTTCCCCAAGGTCCTTCATAGCAAAAGACTTCCCAAGCCAGGACCTAACCTCCTGCAAGGTTGGGATGTCGTTTCCCCTGAGCAGTATTTCATCTACATACAATACCAAAAAGCTAACTATACTCCCACTAGCTTTGACATATACACAGTACTCATCCCAAACTCTTTGACTTTCTCCTCGAAACAAAGATTCCATCTGCGAGATGCCTGTTTCAATCCAGAAATGGATTTCTCAAGCTTACACAATCTATTAGGGTACTTTGCATTGACAAAACTCTCTGCTTGATTCTCGTAAACATCTTCAGCCAACTTCCCATTAAGGAAAGCGGTTCTGAAATCCATTTGCCACATTTCATAATCATGAAATGCAGCTATGGCTAGCATAACCCTTATAGATTTAATCTGAGCCACTGGTGAGAAGGTCTCATCATATTCAACTCTAGGAGTTTGAGTAAAGCCCTTACCAACCAATCACGCCTTATAAGTGTGTACTTTCCCATTCATGTCGTTCTTCTTCTTGAAGATCCATTTGCACCCGACTGTCTTACTGCCTGGTACATTATCAACCAAGTTCCAAACTTGATTGACATACATGGACTGAATCTCGCTGTCCATTGCCTCCTTCAATTAAGCAAACTCGGGGCCTGCCATGGCTTCCTTGTAGTTGTTAGGTTTATCCAAATTTACCAGTGTGTTATCACTGATAAACGTATCACCTTCAGTAGTAATATGGACACCATATGTGACACCAGTCAAATTTAGGTCAAAAATAAATTGATCAATAATCGTAATTGGGATGAACCAAGTCGTAGAGATTGTAACAAGGTTTCCAAATATATAAAGAACACTAAAATCCGAGTTATAACGTAGAAGTTATGACCAATCGAAAATCCGCAACAAAACCGGCAAAACACTGTTCAGTGTAAAAAGTGAATTTTCGATAAAAGGCTTTTTAGCCTTAACAATCTAAATGAAAGTTGTAGAATATGTTAAACCGAGAACGTTCAAAAAAAGAACGTAAAAATCTGACTTCGTATGAGGAAGTTATGATTTTTCTAAGTTTTGGTTTAGCAGTAGACACCTAAAAATTCGAAATATAAATCGATCGATATTTAGCCGACACAACTTAAACGAGAATCGTAGGTCTCGTCAAAAGTAGTACAACGGTAAAAAGACAGACGAAAAAGGACGTCGGATGAAGAAGTTATGAATTTTTAACGGATTTCTTGTCCCGGTCTGTTAAAAATAATAATATTAAAAATAAATTCAAAATTAGCCGACGAAGTCTAAACAAAATTCGTAGAGTATAATTTTACCTACGCGTGCATATAAAGAACGCTAAAAACGGAGCTCGTATGCGAAAGTTATGAATTTCGCAAGTTTTTGGCACGAAAATCAAGAAATGTTGAAAACCGGGAATTTTTGCATGGACCCTCTTCGGCCATGTCACCCTCGCATGCGAGGCTTCCACGGGTCTGCTACGTGGCATATTCTGATTGGACTGCAGGCTCGCGTGTCACCTTCTGGTTGGTCTGATGATGCTCGTGTTGCCTTCTGAATGGACCGAAGTCGCGGTCCAATGGCTAGGCGACATCCTTCGCATGAACAGTAGCCGCCTCACCCGGATCCGACACACGCCTTCCCTCTCTGTCTTGAATCCGAACCTCGGCCTCGTGGCCTTCGCAGCTGATGACGCGTGGCTGCTGAGTCACGCTTCGGACCGCACCCTCGCACCCCTATATAAAGGGTGCGAGACTTCTCGGATTTGAGAGGTTTTTCACCCCAAATTTCACCATTTTTCACCTTTTCACCCCCTAAACTTTCTCACGACCCCCCAAGGCCCCGGTATCATATCTAAAACCCGAAGCAAGCCCCGAAGCCCCGGAATTCTTAAGAAGATAACCTCTTTCCAGTCGAAGTGCTGCCCGCATAAAGCCCGGTTTTTACTCAAAAACTCGCAGTTTCTTCAAGAAAGATCATCTATAAAAACGAAACGCTGCCCAAATCACCACTTATCAAAGTGAGTTCATACCCCTATAATTTACCTTTTTAATGGTTTTTAAATGCTTTTTAGGTGGGGAATACAAGTTGAACACAATTTAAAAATGTGTTAATAATTGTATGTGATAATAATCACACAAAGGGTTTCCTTATGCTTTTAAGGATTACCAAATACTTCCAAAATGACTTAAAGTCATGTTAAATCTCTAAAGTCATGTAAATTCCGTTAAATTCTTTGAACAAGGTTTTATAAACTATTTCAAATTATAAATGCCAAAATCATGTTTATATATGTATAAATATATAAATAAGATTTGAAGGGCTTAGGACTAATGATTTATCTTATTTCCTTTTCCTTGTTTGGATGTGGAATTAAGGTTGTGTTATTTGTCCGAAGGTCGTTTCCTTCTTAGTTATATATATATTATACATATATGAGTATAAAAGGTTACTCCATTCGGTATCATTACCTTTGTATCATGCTGAGCAAAGGTGTTCATCCATGAGAAATCATGCTAATCAGATAGAGCATATAAATTATAATAGGTATAGTTTATGATTCAAAACTAAATATACAAGTATGATTCATGATTGTATACTTTCCAAGGAAATTACCAAAATTCATTTAACTATACCAGGATATGTATAATACCTTTAATATATGAACAACATATTAAAGAAGTAATAATACATGATACTGGGTTTGCATTAATAAAGGTACAATACAGAGTACCAGGGTTAGCAAAAACGGGGTAATAATACATCATACCGGGTTTGCATTAACAAAGGTACAATACATAGTACCAGGGTTAGCAATCACGGGGTAATAATACATCGTAGATCTTGTTGAAACAATAAATTTGTGATACTCTTCATGGTGTACTTATCTAAGTACGACCTTAAGTCCTGACTTATTAACCAGAATCTCCTGCAGGGAGGGGGTGAATTTGTGTATAGATCTATATGGGACTGACAATCCCACACCTTTACTGTTCGCTACAGTTTGGCCGGCAGGCCTAGGGTGTCAAATATCATATCGTTTCCGACGCTTGAAGAACGTCGCAACAGGCATATCAGTCATATTAGTATGGTTAATAGAACTCACATGGATAAAACAACGAATAAATTACTAAGTAATATACTTGTCTTAAAACAGTAAAAAAAGATAATTACATCCTGACCAAATATACCTTCTGTTAGTTTTTACTTACAGTAAAAACTACGTATCAAGAAATCAAGTATGGTAAATATACTTGTACTTCTGGTTTTGAACATTTAAAACCACAAGGCAGTATTAGGGATAATATAATATTTTCCAAGATTTATACTAATGTTTTACTATAGAATAGATATAACTAAGAATACTTTAA
Organism: Lactuca virosa; assembly: GCF_052849685.1. Classification (NCBI taxonomy): domain Eukaryota; kingdom Viridiplantae; phylum Streptophyta; class Magnoliopsida; order Asterales; family Asteraceae; genus Lactuca; species Lactuca virosa. Next base: position 26,502,076 of record NC_136428.1, read on the forward strand.
CAAAGGAAACGGTTTATGGGATTAAACCACTCTTACAAATGAAACGGTTTATGGGATTAAACCACCTTTACAAATAAAACGGTTTATGGGATTAAACCACTTTTACAAATGAAGCGGTTTATGGGATTAAACCACTTTTACAAATGGGAACTTAGTCATTCACTTTCTATAATCTAGTATAACATAAAGGACCTTTAGTGGTTAATTCTATAATTCCTTAGTTTTTACATCAGAGTTATACATAAGTAATATCCGATTAACAGTGAAATGTGTGACTTCCGCCTGACTTCCGCCTTACTATTGAGGTTATCAATCTATCACCTCAGGCAATATAGGATTTTCTGGAGGAACCAGTGAACTTATCTAAAGAACTTAGAGTATACTTAACAGAACTAAAATACTTATGAACTCTCCAACTTAAATGCTGATCTACTCTTTCCAAATAACTTGTATTCTCAGGAATCCAGTAGACAGGTACACTCCCGAAGCTTTTGAGAAGACTACCTAGTACCGTATTGCGACTCTTGTCTTCTACTGTACCTACTTTGGTGTTTGAATATGTAATGTTTAAACACTTATGTAAAACTTATAGTTATTAATGCAATGGTTGTTTGTACTTTGATTACTATATTGCATGTGTTGTGATACTTACCTGAAGTCCTCCGCCCCCGAACGTTTCCGCCGTTCTAGTTTGGGGGTGTGACAGATTGGTATCAGAGCAGTGTTTATAGTGAACTCAGTATATCAGTCATAAAAGATATACAACTATAAACCCATTGGGATAAAAACACTCTGACCAAGAGTTATACTTTAAAAATATAACAATATTTTATAAAAGTAAAAGTACATGCAGAATATATATACTAGAATGAGTATCACAAGAAGAACAAAACAAAAGTATTTGGATGTTGGACATTACAGTTAAACCTTGACAGTGACGTAATCATATATGGGATCAATATAGCCTGATTAACTATATTCATTCGAGATATGACTAACATGTGTTTGGGGAGTGATTGTAGTGTTGCAACAGGTCTAAAACTTACCTAAGTACCAGAAGAATTCTAGAACCAAACATAAAGATTAAAATACTATGGGAGTATTTTAGGATGCTATAACAAGAAAACTGAAAACTTGTCAAGTTCTTATATCTAGAAGTCCAAGAATCAAACTCATAACTAAAATAACATGGAGGTATTTTACATACCTTTGGGGAAATGTTAAAAAGATATTTTCTGATAAGTCTATAATTACTAAGTGGATACGTTAAGGTTATATATAGTCGAGATTTTATAGACTTAGAATATGTGATTTTCACTCTACTTCCTTTTCCTTGTTTGGATGTGGTTTTAGAGTAGGATTACTTATTCAAATGTCTATTTGATCTGGATTATATATAATCGGTACACACCATGTGATTATAGAAGGACCAGAAAGAATGACCTTCGTAAAAATTTAAATTTTCTCATAGATTCTTTAGACATTCCCATTCTCGTGTAAACCCCTTAGATAAACGTAGTTACTCCAGCAATCAATAGAAGAGTCAAGGAGGATCCAACAAAATTTCATTAATAGAATTCCGAGAAAGAAACAGATGATAAGTAAATAAACTAGAGAAATCATTTACTGCCCTTACCCTATTAAGGACACCAATGAGAGATTCGCATGAACTTCCGAGATTCAAAATCTTCATTGCGAAGTAATGGGGATCAGTGTCAGAATCGGAAGTAAGACAGCTCGGGAATTCAATATACCTACAGAGGAGAAGGACACCCTATAGATACCAGGAGGAAACAATTCATTACCACCCAGAATAGAACAGAGAACAAAAGAAAACCATGTGTTATTCATATGAAGTGTTTGAGCGCCTTTTCATCTAAGTAATAACTAGTAAATCGATTCAACCTAGTGAGTTAGTGATTTCATTACTCACATTAGGTTTTGAGCTTATCCTCTTTTCCTGTCACGGCTAATAACAATAAATCAGATCACGAAATCTTAATGGATAGTGATTACTTCTCAAATTCATAAGTCTATTTTATGTAGACAATGTTATGAATTGTTTTCTAATATTTTCGAAAGTTGGAAAACGATATCCACCAATCGAAGGTAACTTAGTTCGGATGATACTCGGTTCATAACCATTCTAGAAACCTATTTTTGTACCTTACCAGGACAGCATCATGGGGATGCAGGTCGAATCATTGAGAACAATATAACAAAACGAAAGATTTATACATAGATACAAATGGTTAGAATACATCTAGAGACAACGATAGTCGTTCACGAGCTCATTTTCTTATCATGAAGCAGAATCATGCCTCTGAAGGAATGTAACCAACCCACCAGCAAAACACCAATCCTTCAAATAGATGCGGCTACGTTTCAAGCTGCAGTCATAACAGCTGTAGCAGCTGTCATGACACACCTTAATGCTAACAACGCAAATGTTAGTAGTACTGCTATCGGTAACCCCGATCGTAGTGATGGCCAAGTACAGCAACGAGTACCTATTTGTAAGGACACTTCGAACCTTAAGCCTAATATCCTGAAACGAAAGTTCAAAAAAACAGGAAAGGGAGCTGTTCAAATCAAAAACCTAACATAGGGCAACGAACTGGGGCAATCAATACCCCCATCAGCCCTGTTATTCTAGCACCGACCACGTCGTACTTAGGAAACCTCCCACACTGCAGCAAGTGCAACTACCATCATCATGGAGTTTGCCAAGAGCTGCATTGCAATAGATGCAACCTGAAGGGGCACACCGCCCGCATCTGTAAAACTCCGGTTGAGTTCATCACCTCAACTACCAATGTCGAAACCATTCCCATATGTCACCTTTGTGGTGAAATAGGACATTACAAGAGGGACTATCCAACAGAGAAGAACGACGGGGGAGCAGGAGGAGTTTGACCCCAATGCATGGGAAGGCATCAAATAACCCTGCTATATTTTGGTACACTTTCAAACCCTGATAATTATCTATAATTATGAGTACTCTCCGGTTCAAATTAAGTCACAGCATCTATATAAATTTGAAACCCTAACAAGTAAGCTATGATGACTTAGTGTATACATAAGAGTCATTTATAATTAATATTTGTAGACTTAAAGTGATTAATCCCGCCTCATTTCATGTTCCTTGTTTGGTTGTGGATTTAGGGTAGGGTTGCTCAGTCAAAGGTCTTACCAATCTTAATTATACATGACTTGTATACACCAAGCGATTATAGAGAGACCTAGTAAGGATCGTTTCATGAAAGTTCATAATTTCAAATTATCAGAACCCTCGTATTGGTAGTACCCGCCAATTTCGAATCAAAAAGGGGTTCGTAGCGATAATAACAGAATAAAACCCGAAGCGCTGAAAACTTAGGTTCATAGGATATCATCCAAGTAATCATTCCTCCCAGAATGACTTAATATCTATTTCGTCGAGAAAATTCCGACATCCTCATTCGACATGGTTTGGCCTGGCCCTTACCATGTGAAAATTCTTATGCTGTATAAGAGAACTTTTCCCTTAATCAGCCGTAAGATGAAATTCTTCCAATCCATAACGCAAAACCCTTAGGTTGTCTCTCATTTCAAAACTTCAGAAGTACCCATGCGAAGGGTACCACGCCATTCTAGCCTACTCAGTAGACAGGAAACTTCAAACGACAAGCACCGAAGTAGTCTTAGAAGTCAATAACCACCGAACTACCCCAATAGATCTCATAGGAAAATCATTGTACCGCGGGTCAAGTTCAAGAATAGAGACTAAGAACTCATTAAGTTAATCTATCGCTGCTAAGTGTATACACGAGAGTAGTATATAATTTAGACTTAACAAGATTAAGGATGTGTAATTCCGCCCTATCTCTTGTTCCTTGTTTGGTTGTGGACCTGGGTCAGAATCACCCATCCGAACGTTTTGTGAAATCTAAATTATATACGACTTGTATACACGAAGAGATAGTGGATGAGCCAAGTATGAGTCTTATCATGAACTTCGGAGTAAAAACCTTCATCATATATCCTACCAGGAGGAATTCAACGGGAGACCACGACAGTGGGTCGAGCTACTAAATGACTACGAATTCAAAATTCGTTATCATCCCGACAAAGCCCATATAGTAGCTGACACCCTAAGTCGGAAGGGGTACTCAGATCATAGAGCCAATCATTGACTATGATAACCCATTCAAATCTGTCCACACAAAATAAGGAGGCTCAACAGGAAGCCTTGAAACCTGAAAATGTGGCAAGTAGAGAAGATAACTGGAACATGTGAGTGCACGGTATTCCAATATCTGTTATCTTCGCTGAGATAATAGAATCATCTCCCAGTTCAGCCAGTCACTTCAAAAATCTCTGGGAACTAGAGTAGTCATGAGCCTATGTGATCGACTATGGTAAAGTATGGGATACCTATTTACCAATTAGTCGATTCCTTTATCACGCTAGCATTCAAGTTTCTCCGTTCAAAACCTTCTGTGGTCACAAGTACAGATCCTATCTGCACTGGACTAAATTAGGTAATACGCAACTAGCTAGAGATCCAATTTCCATACAGCACCTTCGCTGATCTGGAATTCATCCGAGAAACTACCAAAAACAAAATACTAATTAGGAAGCGACATAAAGCTTCCAAAGTTAATCAGAGAAGCTATGGCTTCGATAAAAGAAAACCCTTGGAATTCCAGGTTGATGACCTTGTCATATGAAGGTCTCACCCCGGAACGACAAGATACGCTTGAGGAAACGTGGAATACTAAATTCAAGGTACATAGGACCATTCGATATTCTTACCAGAATCGGTCTTGTAGCTTATAAACTTAGACTACCACAAAAACATAATAACATTCATCCCACCTTTCACATATCTAATCTAAAGAGGTGTGTGACACCCATAAAAATTCAAGCCAATTTAAAACTTTTAAAACATTTCCAAAACCATTAATCATTACAAAACTTGTTTTCAAAATGTATCATATCAGAGTATCCCAGAAACAAGTTATAAAAAGTGAGGAGTTGTACGATCACGCCTTTGCCTTGCCACGATCCCCTGATGTACCTGAAACAATAAACTGAAACTGTAAGCTCGAAAGCTTAGTGAGTTCCCCCAAAATACCCATACCCGCAACAATACACATATAATCATAACAGCATACTATGGGTCCAGTCAACCATCGGGTTGGAATACCCCAGGCCCTCAACCGACAGGTTGGAATGCCAACACACTACGGGTCCGATCAACCATCAGGTTGGAATACCCCATGCCCTCAACCAACAGGTTGGATTGCCAACATACTATGGGTCCAATCAACCATCAGGTTGGAATACCCCATGCCCACAACCAATAGGTTGGAATGCCCACATACTATGAGTCCAATCATCCACGCGATGGAATACTCACGGCCCACAACCAACAGGTTGGAATGCCCAGGTCTATTGGCTTTCGCACAAAGCAGATAAGCCTCAACCGCCAAACAACATGTGCACATATAACAAATAATCACATAACAGTCTAGAGACAATACTTGATCTAACGGATCATACCACATAACACATAACACCATCCCATCTACCAGGATGCCGATCAAACAGATCATACCACATATCATATAATGTTATACTACCCTCTAGGATACCGATCTAACAGATCATACTAGCATAACATAACCATATAACAATCCAAAGGGCCGGCCTTGGTGCCTTAGACCCTTGAGTATATTGAGGATAACTCACCTGGTACTGCTGAAGTCCCGCAGATAAAACTCCAGCTGCTGGTTGACAGATTCCCGAACTGTCAACATCAAACAATACCCAATTAATAATTGGGTTCCAAGCCCAAGGTCCAACTCACAATACAAAACCCACTAGTCAAGTAACGGGCCAAAGCCCAACACATGGCCCAATTTTCCAAATTGGGCCTAGACCTCTACATGGTCTTTCCTTAAGGCCCGTTCAATTATTCTAGTCCAAACTATTTGTATTCCCATGGCCCAATATCACATAATCATACAGGCCCAGTTATGGCCCATTTATGGCCCAATTTTCCAAATTGGGCCCAAGACTCTTACATGGGCCTTGTCCTAAACCGCATATGATTATTTAGTCCATTTGCTTATTCTTGGAAAGCCCATTAATAGTCCAATCGCCAAAACCCGATAGAAAGGCCCAACACAAAGTCCAAGTGAAAGTAGGGTTTCACATAAAATGACAATTAGGGTTAAGTGTTTCTCACTTAACGTATTAAGGACTTAATACATTAAGTCCCTCACTCTACTAAATAAGTCATATAGTGTGATTGGGCTTAATACACAATTTCATTCCAATGGCCCAAATGTGGGTCCCGATAAGTCCAAGCCCATAATCCCAAAATTAGGGTTTTCACATGAAATTATGATTAGGGTTAAGTGTTTCTTACTTAACCCATTAAGAACTTAATCCAATAAGTCTAATATTGACTTAGGTTAATTTGCCAATGATTATTATTTAATATTTCAAGTTATTAAATAATCCCCGTGTGCGTCCCGATTAATTCCCAAAAATTAGGGTTTTAAGTCATTAGGGTTTTCCAAACCCTAATTAGGGTTTCCTACCCAATACTAGCCCATTAGTCAACTGGTTGGGCTTTTAGATCACCGTGGGCCTCATTGGCCCCATTAGGGTTTTATGCATCCCAAACGAATCAAACACAACTAGGCAAAGCACACAGCCACTCGACACGGCGGCCGGTGGCGGCAGGAGGCGGCAGCCACCACCTTACGGTGGTGGTTTAGAGTTTTCTTTTTCATTATTTCGATATGGTTACAAATTTTACAATGAAATACCCAATAAACACACACACACACACACACACACACACACTAAATAAACGTACACACACAGCCACCCTTGTGGTGGCCGGTGGTGGTAGACGGTGGCAGCCACCACCTCTTGGTGGTGGTGGTGGTTGTTATTGTGATTCCGGCCCAGACAAACACACGCAAACAGAAAAAAATACACACCCACACATCTTCTATTCACGAGAGGAACCCAACCACCCAAATGGTGTAAGGCGGCGATGGCGACATAATATGGCGGCTAGCAGCGACAACAGCTTCGTCTTCGGCAGCTACCACCATGGCCGGCTGCCATGGTGGTTCTTCATGGCTTTTACTCGACTGAAAACCCACACACGTGAGCATCCGTATCACGAACCACGAACACTGCCACCATCCCGTTAGAACAATCCAGCGACGACTGCAACAATGGCACTACGAACAGCAGCGGGCAATAGTGGCCACAGTCGGCGACATCAGAGAGCATCAGACGGTAAGAGTTACGGCAGTGGCCCTTTAGTGGTCATTGCGTGCCACCGGCGAACATCAGAAGAAGAAGAAGAATGAAGGAAGGCGGCTTAGAACATCACAACAGTCGTGGTATCGGCCTCGTTCGTTGTCGAGGTCACATCAGCGACTTAGCACCAAGACATAAACGGAGAAGGAGAAGAGCGACGACTTCTGGTGGTTGTTGTCGTCGACGGTTGACGATGGCGTTACAGCTTCAGCATGCAAGGGGCGGCGGCCGGAGAGTGAAAAGGGAGAGATGGCGGCTGAATTTTAGAGCATTTAGGGTTAGGGTTTGACGGGAATGAAAGGGTTATATACCCGGCTCTCCTACAACTTCAACCCATAATGACATAAATGGCCCTTCCTTCTCCAATTGCCTTCAAAACTCTTTACAGATTGAGTCCGAAATTTACCATTTAGCCCTTAGCTTCCAACATCTTTTCATATTAAGGCCCAATAATTACCTAATAGTCCTTACCTTCATAATTATTTACGAAACCAATCCAAAACTTACATTTTAACCCCCGGAGATTCAAATCTTGTCATTTGGCTCCTCAAAACCGACAACCCACTAATTATTATTCGATCTTGGGCTAAAATAGTATAAAATAATCATAATAATTACTTCTCGGGATTCCTGATTTATTATTTAATTATTCCATTTAAACGGGATGTTACAACTCTCCCCCACTTAAATTTGATTTCGTCCTCGAAATCGTTTCTTATCATTCCTTACACGCCAACAACTTAAACTACTCGACTAAAACCCCGAGCAAAACTCTAGCCCTTCCAAGGTAACCATATTCAACCCTCGCAGGGTTCTAAAACCTGGTAAAATAATGAATCCCTTACAATATGATCACATTTACTCAATCCGAAATCTAGAGTCTCGAGATGGTCTGGCTTCCTGACAGACTGCCCACACCGGATCATTGTCGAATGCATTGCACTTAACTCCCAACCAGCTACTCAACTTCTGATAACCTGAGGTTCCCACTAGAAAACGGAATCACAAATCCCACACTGCTAACTATGATCATTTAGTTCCCGAACCACATACATATAATAACCAGCTCATAAGAACAAATAATCATACCTGGCCCAAACAGCCTCGGGCTGGAATACCAGGCATGCCTACGACGGGTTCAGTCATCCCTAGGATGGAATACCCTCGTATCATACACACAGCTTTGGTCCAATCAACCCTCGGGTTGGAATACCAAACACGTCAGATCCACTCAATCGTAGGGTCCGGTCATCCTCATGATGGAATACCCTAGATTGGAATACCACTATATACATAACTCGGGTCTAACCCATAACTTGAAACCCAAGGACCTATCCTTGCATCTCATCCAAAAATCATCTGATTCGCCACAACCGAGTGACACTCATCTGAAATACCGGGTTCCAGCCCGGTCGCAGAGCTAGAGGACTCCCACATAGTTGCCTCACACGACTTCCGAACGAAATCCTTCCTTGGAACTAGTTGCCACTACTTATCATGCCACTGCGACTCTAACAACCTCTTGATCCAACCGATCGGATCCATGCGTCAAATCCTGACGTCATCAAATCCAAGGCTAAAAGTGATTGCTACCTAACCAACGGTTGACTTATATCACAAACGACCTTAAGCAATTCCTTGCTTCCTTGATCTCTTAACGATAGTGCGCTGGCTTAACCAGGTCTAATCCCTCTGGGAAACCCATAAACCCATCCGTGGATTTCCATATCCTCACTGCTACACCCGAACTGGTGGTTACTACTGTTCCTTCCGCGTCCTAACAACGCGCTCATGCTATCTACCAACCTCGTGAATGTGGCGACTACACCCCCAGACTTACATCACTCTAGCACTATCTGCTTCTAATGAATGCTACGGCTACCCCCGCAGTCTTACAACAATTTCCATACTACCTGATTGCTAGTGAATGCTACGGCTACCTTCGCAGTCTTACAACACTTTCCACACTGGTCGACACGCACTCGACCTAACACACAACTGAACTTAATTCAAGGCTAGAATCCCAACCTGATTTCCCAAATTCTGCTATCCAGCACCGAGAAGACGCGATTCCCATGTTGGGGAGTTTTACCGAACTCCCAACTCATACAACCCTCAAACCAAACAGCTACTTGGGTTGCCTTCCTTCCTGACAACGATGTGAAACTTATCCCATTTCAAAACCGATCCTGCTTCTGCAATTCCGAGACGATTCTCCCCCACTTAGATTCAACTAAGTCTTCACAATACATGAAAATTTGAGAAATTTACAATCCTTCTCACTTTCCAACGATTGATCTGATGACAACCATATCTTTCCAACTAGTACTCCTTTACTAGCCAACCCCATATGATCGCACGCTTCTAATAATTAGATGAACACTTTCTGAATACCAGGGACACCAACAGTCCCTAATGCTCTAATGATCCCACACTCAAATCTTGAAGTCCAAAAGAAAGATACTCACACTAATACTTCAGCAACGAGCTACTTCCTTTGGCGCTTTCATTCGCCAATCAATAACGGTTACTAAAACCACTTAATCCAGACAATGTTGAATAACCATCCTGTGGGACCCTGTCCGCAGACCTCCCACATAATACCCTTCTTCCCAAAGTGTTCCAACAATTCTCCCGCTCTCGACTCTAGAACTCATATCATTCAGGGCCTCGCACCCTGACTCACTCACCACCTCAATCATCCACAACTGAATTGCAGTAGCTGAAACAACCTTTGCCCTAACCCAGGCTGCTACCACTCCCAATACATAGTCTACAATCCCAAAAGTGCAATAGGTCGCACAATCAATCCTTACCGTCCGATACAAGAGATCCAAAGCGAAATGGACCTCCAAAATACGTATGCCACATCGACCCACCCGCGCTTATCAGCGCTAAACTACTGTCGCCAACCCCGACGACCAACTAACCCAGAGCTAGGATACAACATGATCCTGGGGTCACAAGCCTGCTCAATCCTTCGAGCTCGTAAACTGAAAGGGCACATTCCTTGCCCTAGAAAACAACATTTCAATCCTATCAATTAACTATTCTAATTCCAGCTGCATAACTCCAGCTGAACATAATCATTACTCCTTTCCAGAGTCCCTGCGACTCACATTTCGGCCTCGAGCAAAACCCCCGAAGCCTCAAATCTAGAAACGCATGTGCTAGACTCTCCCGCTTAACCCGCAGAATGTAACAAGTACATAACAACTCCCTGATCCCAAGTAACTGCAGCCCTCTGCTCGTCAGAATATGTCCCAATAACAAGTCCTGGTACTGAAAAGCTCGACCAGCTCTTCCCCTTGCCGTCGTTACAGCTGATATAGCTGCCCCGGCAACCGCCTCGACAATGGCTGCATAGTGCTCGTCGAAATACTCAACCATGGCGGTCTTAATAGACCGAAACATCCCCGGAAACTGTCCCTAGACAAACTCGATCACCTCCTCCTAGATGATCTCACTGACACGGTCCTCTGACAGTACAGACCTATCCTGGCTGCCAGCTCCCGATCCTAACCTAGATCCGGTCTCAAGATGTCTCGTAACCACCATTATGGTAAAACACCAAAAGGATCACTTATAACCCATATAATGACAGGGAACCAACTCCCAACCCAACCCTAGGGGTTGTGACTTCCTTGCTACGCGTATGGGTCCTGTGCTTTCAGTAGTATGGGCCCCTACTACCTTCCACACCTACCCATATTTGTCTCAAGTATCACCACAACACCCTAACACTATACATACACCTGGTGGTCGCTCAACCTCACTCCTAGAGGAAGGCTAACTTTCTCACAACTGACCTACCGGTCTCACGCAACCCACCCATCCATGAAACTTCTACCAACCCTGCAGTACTAGTGTATGCTAGTCATACATAACGTTGGACCCTATAGACTTTCGAATATCCAATCCTACCCTAAGCTCCCAATCAAACAAGAACAGAACATAAGGGCAAATAAAACATTCTCAGGCTATAAGATCTTAATTATGTATAATTGTGATGCATACACTAAGCAACTACAGTAATGATGCCAATCTCATATAAAGGAAACCCTAGGCTAGCAGGCATCATGTAATCAGGTAATTCTATCATGCAATTCCTGAAGATCCCTATCCTAGCACTAGCATGTTGTTCTAACATATCAGATAATCAAATAACTGTATGGTATTTTGGGGTATACTTACAGGCTTCGGCTGATCGTACACCCTGCATCCCCCTTTACTTGTTTTGAAAACCATTTGAAAATCATTTTGAAAATCTTTTCCTTGATTTGAGACTGGAGTCACACGAGTGTTCCTCCAATTCACTCAAACCAAGGCTCTGATACCAACTTGTGACACCCATAAAAATTCAAGCCAATTTAAAACTTTTAAAACATTTCCAAAACCATTAATCATTACAAAACTTGTTTTCAAAATGTATCATATCAGAGTATCCCATAAACAAGTTATAAAAAGTGAGGAGCTGTACGATCACGCCTTTGCCTTGCCACGATCCCTTGATGTACCTGAAACAATAAACTGAAACTGTAAGCTCGAAAGCTTAGTGAGTTCCCCTAAAATCAACATACCCGCAACAATACACATATAATCATAACAACATACTATGGGTCCAGTCAACCATCGGGTTGGAATACCCCAGGCCCTCAACCAACAGGTTGGAATGCCAACACACTACGGGTCCGATCAACCATCAGGTTGGAATACCAACAGGTTGGATTGCCAACACACTATGGGTCCAATCAACCATCAGGTTGGAATACCCCAGGCCCACAACCAACTGGTTGGAATGCCCACATACTATGAGTCCAATCATCCTCGGGATGGAATACTCACGGCCCACAACCAACAGGTTGGAATTCCCAGGTCTATTGGCTTTCGCACAAAGCAGATAAGCCTCAACCGCCAAACAACATGTTCACATATAACAAATAATCACATAACAGTCTATAGACAATACTTGATCTAACGGATCATACCACATAGCACATAACGTCATCCCATCTACCAGGATGCCGATCTAACAGATCATACCACATATCATATAATGTTATCCTACCCTCTAGGATACCGATCTAACAGATCATACTAGCATAACATAACCATATAACAATCCAAAGGGTCGGCCTTGGTGCCTTAGACCCTTGAGTATATTGAGGATAACTCACCTGGCACTGTTGAAGTCCCACAGATAAAACTCCAGCTGCTGGTTGATAGATTCCCAAACTTTCAACATCAAACAATACCCAATTAATAATTGGGTTCCAAGCCCAAGGTCCAACTCACAATACAAAACCCACTAGTTAAGTAACGGGCCAAAGCCCAACACATGGCCCAATTTTCCAAATTGGGCCTAGACCTCTACATGGTCTTTCCTTAAGGCGCGTTCAATTATTCTAGTCCAAACTATTTGTATTCCCATGGCCCAATATCACATAATCATACAGGCCCAGTTATGGCCCATCTATGGCCCAATTTTCCAAATTGGGCCCAAGACTCTTACATGGGCCTTGTCCTAAACCGCATATGATTATTTAGTCCATTTGCTTATTCTTGGAAAGCCCATTAATAGTCCAATCGCCAAAACCCGATAGAAAGGCCCAACACAAAGTCCAAGTGAAAGTAGGGTTTCACATAAAATGACAATTAGGGTTAAGTGTTTCTCACTTAACCCATTAAGGACTTAATCCATTAAGTCCTTCACTTTACTACATAAGTCATATAGTGTGATTGGGCTTAATACACATTTCCATTCCAATGGCCCAAATGTGGGTCCCGATAAGTCCAAGCCCATAATCCCAAAATTAGGGTTTTCACATGAAATTATGATTAGGATTAAGTGTTTCTTACTTAACCCATTAAGGACTTAATCCAAAAAGTCTAATATTGACTTAGGTTAATTTGCCAATGATTATTATTTAATATTTCAAGTTATTAAATAATCCCCGTGTGCGTCCCGATTAATTCCCAAAAATTAGGGTTTTAAGTCATTAGGGTTTTCCAAACCCTAATTAGGGTTTCCAACCCAATACTAGCCCATTAGTCAATTGGTTGGGCTTTTAGATCACTGTGAACCTCATTGGCCCCATTAGGGTTTTATGCATCCCAAACGAATCAAACACAACTAGGCAAAGCACACCGCCACCCGACACAGCGGCCGGTGGCGGCAGGAGGCGGCATCCACCACCTTACAAATTTTACAATGAAATACCCAATAAACACACACACACACACTAAATAAACGCACACACACAACCACCCTTGTGGTGGCCGGTGGTGGTAGACAGTGGCAGCCACCACCTCTCGGCGGTGGTGGTGGCTGTTCTTGTGATTCCGGCCAAGACAAACACACACAAATAGAAAAAAAATACACACATACACATCTTCTATTCACGAGAGGAACCCAGCCACCCAAGTGGTGTAAGGTGGCGATGGCGACATGATATGGCGGCTAGCAGCGGCAACAGCTTCTCTTCGGCGGCTACCACCATGGCCGGCTGCCATGGTGGTTCTTCATGGCTTTTACTCGACTGAAAACCCACACACGCGAACATCTGTATCACGAACCACGAACACTGCCACCATCCCGTTAGAATAATCCAGCGACGACTGCAACAATGGCACTACGACCAACAGCGGGCAATAGCGGGAACAGTCGGCGACATCAGAGAGCATCAGACGGTAAGAGTTACGGCAGTGGCCCCTTGGTGGTCATTGCGTGCCACCGGCGAATAGTAGAAGAAGAAGAATAAAGGAAGGCGGCTTAGAACATCACAACAGTCGTGGTATCGGCCTCGTTCGTTGTCGGGGTCACATCAGCGACTTAGCACCATGACATAAACGGAGAAGGAGAAGAGCGACGACTTCTGGTAGTTGCTGTCGTCGACGGTTGACGATGGCGTTATAGCTTCAGCATGCAAGGGGCAGCGGCCGGAGGGTGAAAAGGGAGAGATGGCGGCTGAATTTTAGAGCATTTAGGGTTAGGGTTTGACGGGAATGAAAGGGTTATATACCCGGCTCTCCTACAACTTCAACCCATAATGACATAAATGGCCCTTCCTTCTCCAATTTCTTTCAAAACAAACCTACAATTTACCCTTTTAACCCCTGCCTTCAAAACTCTTTACAGATTGAGTCCGAAATTTACCATTTAGCCCTTAGCTTCCAACATCTTTTCATATTAAGGCCCAATAATTACCTAATAGTCCTTGCCTTCATAATTATTTACGAAACCAATCCGAAACTTACATTTTAACCCCCGGAGATTCAAATCTTGTCATTTGGCTCCTCGAAACCGACAACCCACTAATTATTATTCGATCTTGGGCTAAAATAGTATAAAATAATCATCATAATTACTTCTCGGGATTCCTGATTTATTATTTAATTATTCCATTTAAACGGGATGTTACAAGGTGTCTATCCAATGAAACACTTGTAATTTCACTCGATGAAATCAAGTTAAATAAAAGTCTACACTCTATAAAAGAACCAATAAAAAAACCATGGATAGGGAAATCAAAAGAACCAAGCAAAGTCTTATCCCGTTAGTGAAGGCTCGTTGGATTACAAACCAGGGACCTGAATTCACTTGGGACAGGGAAGATTAGACCTAGTCCATGTGTATCACTTTAGACTTAATTTTGGGACGAAATTCCCTCTAACAGGGGGGGGGGGGGACAATGTGACACCAGTCAAATTTAGGTCAAAAATAAATTGATCAATAATCGTAATTGGGATGAACCAAGTGGTAGAGATTGTAACAAGGTTTCCAAAAATATAAAGAACACTGAAATTCGAGTTATAACGAAGAAGTTATGACCAATCGAAAATCCGCGACAAAACCGGCAAAACATTGTTCAGTATAAAAAGTGAATTTTCGATAAAAGGATTTTTATCCTTAACAATCTACCTGAAAGTTGTAGAATATGTTAAACCGAGAACGTTCATAAAAAGAACGTAAAAATCTGACTTCGTATGAGTAAGTTATGATTTTTCTAAGTTTCGGTTTAGCAGTAGACAGCTAAAAATTCGAAATATAAATCAATCGATATTTAGCCGACACAACTTAAATGATAATCGAAGGTCTCGTCAAAAGTAGTACAACGGTAAAAAGACAGACGAAAACGGACGTCGGATGAAGAAGTTATGAATTTTTAACGAATTTCTTGTCCCGGTGTGTTAAAAATATTAATATTAAAAATAAAATCAAAATTAGCCGACGAAGTCTAAACGAAAGTTGTAGAGTATAATTTTACCTACACGTGCATATAAAGAACGCCAAAACGGAGCTCGTATGCGAAAGTTATGAATTTCGCAAGTTTTTGGCACAAAAATCAAGAAATGTTGAAAACCGGGAATTTTCGCATGGACCCTCTTCCGCCACGTCACCCTCGCATGCGAGGCTTCCACGGGTCTGCTATGTGGCGTCTTCTGATTGGACCGCAGGCTCGCGTGTCACCTGCTGATTGGTCCGTTGATGTTCGTGTTGCCTTCTGAATGGACCGAAGCCGCGGTCCAATGGCTAGCCGACATCCTTCGCATGAACAGTAGCCGCCTCACCCGGATCCGACACGTGCCTTCCCTCTCTGTCTTGCATCCGAACCTCGGCCTCGTGGCCTTCACAGCTGATGACGCGTGGCTGCTGAGTCACCCTTCGGACCGCACCCTCGCACCCCTATATAAAGGGTGCGAGACTTCTCGGATTTGAGAGGTTTTTCACCCCAAATTTCACCGTTTTTCACCTTTTCACCCCCTAAACTTTCTCACAACCCCCTAAGGCCTCGATATCGTATCTAAAATGCGAAGCAAGCCCCAAAGCCCCGGAATTCTCGAGAAGATAGCCTCTTTCCATTCGAAGTGCTGCCCGCATAAAGCCCAGTTTTTACTCAAAAACTCGCAGTTTCTTCATGAAAGATCATCTATAGAAACGAAACGTTGCCCAAATCACCATTTATCAAAGTGAGTTCATACCCCTATAATTTACCTTTTTAATGGTTTTTAAATGCTTTTTAGGGGGGGATACAAGTTGAACACAATTTAAAATTGTGTTAATAATTGTATGTGATAATCATCACACAAAGGGTTTCCTTATGCTTTTAAGGATTACAAAATACTTCCAAAATGACTTAAAGTCATGTTAAATCTTTAAAGTCATGTAAATTCCATTAAATTCTTTGAAAAAGGTTTTATAAACAATTTCAAATTATAAATGCCAAAATCATGTTTATATATATAAATATATAAATAAGATTTGAAGGGCTTAGGACTAATGAATTATCTTATTTCCTTTTCCTTGTTTGGATGTGAAATTAAGGTTGTGTTATTTGTCCGAAGGTCGTTTCCTTCTTAATTATATATATATTATACATATATGAGTATAAAAGGTTACTCCATTCGGTATCATTACCTTTGTATCATGCTGAGCAAAGGTGTTCATCCATGAGAAATCATGCTAATCAGATAGATCATATAAATTATAATAGGTATAATTTATGATTCAAAACTAGATATACAAGTATGATTCACGATTGTATACTTTCCAAGGAAATTACCAAAATTCATTTAACTATACCAGGATATGTATAATACCTTTAATATATGAACAACATATTAAAGAAGTAATAATACATCATACCGGGTTTGCATTAACAAAGGTACAATACAGAGTACCAGGGTTAGCAAACACGGGGTAATAATACATCATACCGGGTTTGCATTAACAAAGGTACAATACAGAGTACCAGGGTTAGCAATCACGGGGTAATAATACATCGTAAATCTCGTTGAAACAATAAATTTGTGAGACTCTTCATGGTGTACTTATCTAAGTACGACCTTAAGTCCTGACTTATTAACCAGAATCTCCTGTAGGGAGGGCGTGAATTTGTGTATAGATCTATATGGGACTGACAATCCCGCACCTTTACTGTTCGCTACAGTTTGGCCGGCAGGCCTAGGGTGTCAAATATCATATCGTTTCCGACGCCTGAAGAACGTCGCAGCAGGCATATCAGTCATATTAGTATGGTTAATAGAACTCACATGGATAAAACAACGAGTAAATTACTAAGTAATATACTTCTCTTAAAACAGTAAGAAAAGATAATTACATCCTGACCAAATATACCTTCTGTTAGTTTTTACTTACAATAAAAACTACGTATCATGAAATAAAGTATGGTAAATATACTTGTACTTCTGGTTTTGGACATTTAAAACCACAAGGCAGTATTAGGGATAATATAATATCTTCCAGGATTAATACTAATGTTTTAATATAGAACAGATATAACTAAGAATACTTTTACAAAGGAAACTGTTTATGGGATTAAACCACTCTTACAAATGAAACGGTTTATGGGATTAAACCACTCTTACAAATGAAACCGTTTATGGGATTAAACCACCTTTACAAATAAAACGGTTTATGGGATTAAACCACTTTTATAAATGAAACGGTTTATGGGATTAAACCACTTTTACAAGTGGGAACTTAGTCATTCACTTTCTGTAATCTAGTATAACATAAAGGACCTCTAGTGGTTAATTCTATAATTCCTTAGTTTTTGCATCAGAGTTATACATAAGTAATATCCGATTGACAGTGAAATGTGTGACTTCCGCCTTACTTCCTGTTCCTTGTTTGGTTGTGGGCTTAGGGCAGATACACCCATTTAACTGTCTATTCGATATTGGGTTATATATAATTAGTATAAACTAAGTAATTACAAAGGGAAACTATTGAGGTTATCAATCTATCACCTCAGGAAATATAGGTTTTTCTGGAGGAACCAGTGAACTTATCCAAAGAACTTAGAGTATACTTAACAGAACTAAAATACTTATGAACTCACCAGCTTAAATGTTGATCTACTCTTTCCAAATAACTTGTATTCTCAGGAATCCAGTAGACAGGTACACTCCCGAAGCTTTTGAGAAGACTACCTAGTACCGTACCGCGACTCTTGTCTTCTACTGTACCTACTTTGGTGTTTGAATATGTAATGTTTAAACACTTATGTAAAACTTATACTTATTAATGCAATGGTTGTTTGTACTTTGATTACTATATTGCATGTGTTGTGATACTTACCTGAAGTCCTCCGCCCACGAACGTTTCCGCCGTTCTGGTTTGGGGGTGTGGCACCATAAAACTCAGGTGTCTGTCTAACTCTACTGGAACGCCTCAGAGGTAAGGACTCGTCAATCTGTTCAACAGGAGTTTCCTCCTCGGGTTGAGTGCTAGTGTTTGAGGTTCCTTCATCACTTAACGCTTGAAGCTCTTTAAGGTCAATTTGCCTCCCACTGTCCTCTTGGCATATGAGTTCTCTCTCGCGAAAGACTCCTCTCCTCGCAACGAAGACAACATTGTCACTCGGTCTATAAAAGAGATATCCAAAGGATTTCTATGGGTATCTGATGAAAATACATCGCTCACTACGAGTTTCGAGCTTTTCGTGAGTTTCTTTTCTCACAAAAGCCTTGCAACCCCAAACTTTAATGTGTGCCAACGAGGGAACCTTCCCTTTCCACATCTCGTGAGATGTTTTGGAAACCTTTTTAGTTGGCACTAGATTAAGGATATGGGCGGCAGTCTCTAAGACATACCCCCATAATGAGATAGGTAATGAAGCTTGACTCATCATGGAACGAACCATGTCCAGCAAGGTTCGATTGCGCCTCTCAGCCACACCATTAAGCTGTGGTGTCCTAGGTGGCGTCAATTGTGAAACAATTCCGCATTCCTTAAGATAGTCGTGGAACTCGATACTAAGATACTCTCCTCCTCGATCGGATCGGAGCATCTTTATCTTCCTGCCCAGTTGATTCTCCACTTCTTTTTTAAACTCTTTTAACTTTTCAAAGGTTTCTGACTTATGCTTGATTAAGTAGACATATCCATATCTACTATAATCATCAGTAAAAGTCACATAGAAGCGGTTAGCATCCCTTGTGGCAGTTTTGAAGGGTCCACACACATCTGTGTGTATGAGATCCAACAAACCCTCACCCCTTTCACACGAACCTGTGAAGGGTGACTTGGTCATCTTTCCAAGTAAACAAGATTCACAAGTGTCATCCGACTTTAAGTCAAATGACTCCAATACTTCATCCTTGTGGAGTTGGGCTATGCGCTTCTTGTTAACATGTCCAAGACGACAATGCCATAAGCATGCTTTATCCAAACTATTGGACGAATCGATATGCAACACATTATTTCCTAAGTTATCTACAATCATCATAGTTTCATATATACCATTACAAGGTAATGCTTCAAAATAAAATACACCATTATAATAAGCATTAATACTACCAATTTCATTATTAAAAGAAAAGGTAAAACCTTGTTCATACAAACTGTGAAAGGAAATAATATTCCTCGCCATATCAGACGAGTAGCAACAATATTCAAATCTAATTTTAAACCATTACTAAACAATAAAGAATAAACTCTAATCTTGGTGACATGAGACTTTCCCCTATTCCCCATGATTAAGTTCATATTCCCGTGCTCCACATCCCTACTTCCTTTTAGACCCTACAAATCAGAACAAATGTGTAAACCAAATCTAGTATCAAGGACCCAAGAATTATCATGTGATGAGTTATTAAACAGAATTGTATAAATACTTGCGAAGGAGGGTTTGATCTTCCCATCCTTTATGTCCTGCAAGTATTTGGGGCAACTTCGCTTCTAGTGCCCTTTTTCATGACAATGGAAGCACTCGGCTTCCTTTGGATTGGAAGAGGGTGTGACAGAACCAACTTTGGTTAATGGTTTCATAAATCAAGACTTTTTCATGACAATGGAAGCACTCGGCTTCCATGAATGAGACCTTTCAAATACCAAACTTGAGGACAAGTTATAAAACCTTTCAAGACTCTTTGAATTCTATAACTTACATTAGTTGATGGTTTCACAAATCAAGACTCTTCATATTCCATAACTTGAGGACAAGTTATGGAACTCTTTCAAGATCACATAAAGATCAAATTAACTAATCCAATTATGATATGATGATCATTTACCAATTTGACCTAATTTGATTCATGTTACATGATAACTTTAAACTTTACAAATAACTAGTATTTCACAAAAACAAGTAGTTATCTTAGAATTTGATAAACATCATGTTATTGGATGCTGATAGACATTACCATATCATTAAAATCGAATTTTAGGAACCAAAACAGTTTGTGGTAATGTTCCTAATCCAAAACAGGCAAAAAACTCGAAGATTCTGCCATCAGATGCATCAACTCGTCGATTGCTATAATGGACTCGTCGAGTTCAAGGCAAACATCATCCAACTCGTCAAGTTCAAAGATGGACTCGGCGAGTTGGCCCTGGTAGAATCCCGAAATGCAGTTTTTCAGCTTTGAAAATTACACAATTGCGTCAATACAATAGAAAACACCCATGGCTCTGATACCACTGCTAGGTGTAAGGGTGCAAAGTCACTCTTGGATGTAATGTTTTTGGCTTACCTTCTTGTATGTGTAAATGGGTTGAGTCTTTCCTATAAATAGGAAGTGAGTGACTCCCATTATGTAAGGAACCATTTGGAGTGTTAGACTAGAGAGAGAAACTTTGTACAAACCCATTTGTATATTCTTTCTAGATCTAATATGAGCTTACAAAGATTTATTTACTCCTTGTGTTCTTGAATTTGTATGATGATTCACTAGATCTTTCTAATTCCAAACACATGCCATCATAATTAACACCACTACAATTGGTATCAGAACGGGTGTTCTTGATTGGATAAAGAATTGATCCTTGATGGCTTTCTAGATTTGGTGATTCATTTTTTGATCTTTGATCTTCATGTTTTAGAGAGTTTTTGGATTCTAGAAATCAAATTCATCTTTGATTCTATTCATAATTCGATTTTCTTCACTAGAATTCAAGTGATTTTTACTTTCTCTCTCTAGAAAACCCATTCAAAATCACTTTCTCTCTCTAGAAATTTTCAAGTTTTTGTGATCATGGTGAATTTGCCATACAATTCTTGGATTGTGATCGTTGAAGATGTCAAATACAAAGTCAATAAAAATCAATATTACGGGTTGGTGTTAAACAAGTTGATTTTTTGGGAAACTATGGTTTCTTATGGAGGATTGAAGGATGATCATGGAAGCTTGATATTTCAACCACTTTGTGAGATCAAATGGTTGGCTGATATTACATGGTCCATATCATCAAGTAGTAGTGATAAGATTGGAGAAGAAAAATATTTGTTCAGAAAGAAATATATTTCTCTTATTGAAGACCCAAATGATCTTCGTGCTCTTAAGGTTGTTGAAGTTGTTGACAATGGAGTTCAATGTGATGTTCTTGATGTTCTTGAAGTTCATGATAAGAAGATTCAAGTTGATTCTCAAGATGAAAAAGTCTTTTGCTCGATTGAAGTTCAAACCGATGATATTTTGTGTTCTTGTGATTCGTTTGAAGGAATGATTCCTTATCGGAAGCCGGTGATCCAAGAAATTCACAAGTATCAAACTCCAAAAGATTTTATTCAAACTCATAAAGTTGAAGTTGTGGAAAGCGGGTTTGTTCATGAGATCAAGTCTTCAAGATGCAAAAAGATGAGAAAGAAAAAGAAGAAGAAAATTAATCGGAAAAACAAGCGGGTTTACTCACAAAAATTGTCAAATGTTGTGAAGCCGAAATCCGTGAAGTAAATTTGGGTTCCAAAGCAACAATCTCCAAGTGTTGCATTGAACTTGAAGTCAAAACCCAAAAGTGTTGGTGGTTCTTTTGAAGATGTTCTTGGATCATTGAAGAACACAAAGAACACGAAGAACGAGTTGTACATCTCGCATAGTGGGTGGTACAATGTTCAAATTGGAGATTTTCTCATTCCAACAAAAGAACCAAGATCTTCTAAATTTGATTCGTTCATTGCAAATGGATCTCGATTCGTCAAAAAGGTATCACAAATTCTCAAATGGATTCCAAAACGTTCATGATTTCGATTCGTATTTTTCGTTTTTCATTTTTGATCGATTTGTCTCGTTGGATCTAATCCGTTTCAAACCCCATTGATGATCCAATAATTTTTTTTATCAAATCCCAATCCAATCCTATTTGTTTGTTTGATCCGATTTTAAATTGAAACTGTTCATTTGAATCGAATTTTAAGCCCAATTTCATTTGCTTGTCAATGTTCATTAAAATTGAGCCCAACTTTATTTCAATCCGATATCTTATTTGGTTCTCTACTGATTCGTACACTCTGACGTTTTTTTTTTCAATTGTCGATCGACTTGTTCTTGATTCTCGTTTTCATTTCATCTCTAATAATCGACTGATACTGTGAATCGATATTGTATAGTTTGTTTGATATCGAGTCGATCTTGGTTTTGTTGATGTTTAGAAAATCTTCAATCGAAATCTTGATTTTGAAGAATATGATCAAGAAATGTTGAATATGTTGAAGAACAAGTTGAATATTCTCTGTTTGATCTGAAAATCGTTGATAGATTCATGGATTTGTGTTTGTCGACTGACGAATTCGAAAAGTCAAACTAAAAAGTCAAAATCGTTTTTTGTGTGTTTATTATGTGCGACTGGTATTTTTGACATGCGAAAATCACATTTGGTTTGATTTCGAATATGTGGAGTTGAAAGTGACAAACGAAATAGAAGGGATGATCGATTGAAGAGTTGATGTCGTTTATGTTCGAATGCCTTGGAAACAAAAATGTATTGGGAGCGAAAGCTTGTATTTTGGTTTGACAAACACATTGGATTCGAACTGGAAATTGATTTGGGATCGATGTCATGAATAATGAAAAGCGAAGGATGACTTGGTTGGAGTCGATTATTGTTGGTCAATGGTTGGAAGTTCGTTTTTGGAATCAATTGGTTGCAAGTTGAAGTCGATGTTGATGGCAGATAACAAGATTGAAATCTATAGTGCATTGATTTTGATTTCGAATGTCTGGACTGAAATCAGAAGACGAAGGATCGACAATAGATTGGTGAATGAAATTTGATTTTGGGATTGTTCAAATGTCTTGGCAAAGTAATAGATCTGGGGATATGATTCAAAAGTAATAGTTTGGGAAGAACTGTAAGGAACGAAGAACTGTGTTTGGATGTTGAAAATTCGATGGTCACGGATTGTTGATTTTGATATCGACGATTTTTTTTTTCAAAAAGCGAAGCCATGGTTTACAGTTGAAATCGAGAATCGATCGACTGTTATTGGGAACTAAAGTCCCTTACTTGAAGTCAAAATCGATAGGTGATGAAGATTGAGTTTGTTGTTAATGATTTTGGAAGAACTGTAAAAACGAAAATTCGATTCAGAGGTTGGATGATTAAGAGGTTACTGTTCATTAAGAGGCTTCGAATGCCTTCGAATTCATGTGTTTGGGAAAATTTTTGTATGAAGAGGAGATGCTTTCGTACGAAGCGTTGCAAAATTTCGTATGTTTGGAAGGAAAAGCAAAATTTTCGAATGTAGTCCCTCAAGTTTCGAATGGTTGACAAATGGAAAAAGGCTTCGTATGAATGAACCAAATTTTGTATGTTTTGATCAAAAAACAGAATTTTTGAATTCAGCCCCTGAACTTTCGAATATTTGGCAACCTCATCAATTAATTGAAGTTTCGAATGTTTGACACTTTTCACCCAAATTCGAAAATTTTCTGAAAATTCGAATGTTTGGGACAACTCTTCGTATGTTTGGAACACAATTGGCAGAATTTTCGAAAATAGTCCCTGAGGCTTCGAATGTTTAGCGGTTCATACCCAAATTCGAAAAAGGACTGTTTTTGCTGAAATTTGAAGAAAATACATTTCAAGCCCCTGCAGTTTCTGCAAATTGACGCTTTCTACCCAGCTTTGGAAAAAGGGGAGAGTTT
Source organism: Lactuca virosa (assembly GCF_052849685.1). NCBI lineage: Eukaryota > Viridiplantae > Streptophyta > Magnoliopsida > Asterales > Asteraceae > Lactuca > Lactuca virosa. The sequence continues at coordinate 26,526,298 of NC_136428.1, forward strand.
TACATATTTGGCTGTTTTGGGCGCATTGGGTCCCTGCAAGTTTCAGAAAGTGATGATTTTTACCCGGTTTTTGAAAAATCTTGCAACTTTCACCCAAAAAGTCAAAAAATTTCATAAATTGGAAATTTTTTGTGGCTTTTTCGTGATTGTTTTTCTGTGCAAGATTTTTGGTGATTCATTTTTGGTACACATCAAGGGGGAGTATCGTGAAGACTATTCCTCGGGCGCTTCTCACCCTTAGTGGGTTTTATAATCATTTTTATTATTATAAAAAGGGGGAGAATGATGGGTATTCGAAGCTTCTCGGGTTTGTCGAATATTCATTTGCGGATTTGAAGACCGGTGTTACTTCGAGGGGGAGTTTGGTCTTGATCGCTCTAGCTCGTTGGAGATTGAAGCCGGACATCCAATCCTAACTTTGAGGGGGAGAATGTTAGGGTGCAAAGTCACTCTTGGATGTAATGTTTTTGGCTTACCTTCTTGTATGTGTAAATGGGTTGAGTCTTTCCTATAAATAGGAAGTGAGTGACTCCCATTATGTAAGGAACCATTTGGAGTGTTAGACTAGAGAGAGAAACTTTATACAATCCCATTTGTATATTCTTTCTAGATCTAATATGAGCTTACAAAGATTTATTTACTCCTTGTGTTCTTGAATTTGTATGATGATTCACTAGATCTTTCTAAGTCCGCACATGTCATCATAATCAACACCACTACACTAGGTTTTATGTACTCTAACATTCCTATGGTGCACATACAACCCTAATGCTTTGGATCTAAGTTTTCTCTAACTATACATGCAACAGTGTTTTCCAAAGCATGAATCCTAAACTAGCATACAAAATTTGATACATAAATGATAATACTAGTTAGAAGATTACCTTTTGTATAGCTAGTAAGACTTTGGCCTTGTGACAACTTAGCACCCCAAGTGTTGTGCCTCAAACAAGTCACAAACACCAATAAACAACTACATGGATATGAGAGAGGCTAAGGAGACTCAAAATCGACTTCTCTTCTTGGAATGCAAGGTGGTGGTCGATTTTAGCTTATGAATACATATATATATATATATATATATATATATATATATATATATATATATATGTGTGTGTGTGTGTGTGTGTGTGTGTGTGTGTGTGTGTAGAATATCAAGGGTCATGTGTAACCCTAATCCATACCCATATAGCTTATGACCCATCCATTTGATTTTGATAAATACTTCATGGATTAACCCATAATCCCATCACTAATCAAACCATGGATCATTAGCCCAACTCGTATGTATCAATTTAATTAGTCTCTTTTGATCACTAAATTAATTCTAAATTAATTCTTGATCAATACTAGTTAAATAATATGATTCCTCAATTAATATATTATACTTATAATATATTAATAAATCATAAATAACCTCTTACTCAAATATCCATCTATCAAATTGTTTTGGTGAAGGCAACCCGAAATGGATCATGCTACTATCGGGTCAAGTACATACTAATTATAGTTATGGCTTAGACACCTAATCTAACAGATTTAGTGATTAAATCTCTTTCCGAGGTCAAGGTTGCTGCTCCTTTGGAACTTGACCGAGCCAACTAACTCGATCAAATTATTTCTATTCGTTTGAAACACAACTTAGAAGAAGTCAAGGAACGATAGAAAGACAATCTTGATCATCACATCTCCACCACTTCTACAATGTTAAAGATCCTTGATGACTTGATTTCGGCTACCAATGAGCTCATCAAGCAGACCCATGTTTGTCATGAAAAACAAATCCAACGGTTGGAGAAGGAGATCAAGCACAAAGATGGCATGAATATGATTATGCAGGAAGTTCTCATCAAGGTCATTCGATCAACTCAACATTTTGTGGATACTCCGAACCACAAGTTTGATGAACTTCGGATAATCATGGAGGAAACCTTCGATACTTTGAAAGCCCAAGCTCAAACTGCAGATGCCTATGATAAGTTTTCCAAGCAAATCAACATGAGCTTCTAATGGGTGTTTAAACAATAAGATGATTTGAAAACAAATTATTTTCTTGCATCGGAGGCAAGGCCTTCCCATGCAAGAGGGGCATAAAAGAAGTTAGTTTAGTGGAAGCCTATCTTAGAATATGAGCTTTGAGATGACACAACTGATGAAGAAATAGTTGAAGTAGAAGCTTTTGAAACAAAATATGAGTTTGACAAAAAAGATCTGGTGAGTAATGCAATTCTTCGACTTCAAGCCATCAAGGAACAACCTTTCATCACAAAAATCCTCTCGGAAGAAGAAAATAAGAAATGGACCTCTGTTTGTTGGCCATCCAATTTAGCAGAAGCATTTAAAAGGAGTCGACAAATGACTATGTTAAAAACAAATCAAACAACTAATGCTTTTCGAACCTCTCACTCAATGCCTCCTCCAATTCCTGCTCCGTGAATTGTTCCAGTTGATGAAGGTTCTCTCAAGAACCCTAATGAGATTCCTTAAGAGCCTTTGGTTCCTCCTCCTTCCGATCTGATCATCACTTAAACCGGTCAAAAAATTATCTCCTCCTTCTCTACTCAAGAAGATCCAATCAAAGACAAAGGGAAAAGGATCGCATTTGAATCAGACAGCCCGATAAAGTCATCGAAAAAGTCTGAGGGCTAGTCTAAAGAACAAATTCAGCAAGCTCTTGAAGAAAGCATTCAGATTCAAGCGTTAAAAGATAATCCCAATCCAATGCTGGGAATTTCTCCGTTTTTTCGAGAAGGAATTTTGCATGACATTAATTTTGTGCCCTTCATGAGTTTTTCCCTTCCAGCCAACGATTCAGACCAGCTTGACTTACCAATCTCTCCTCATGGACGCTTTTATGTCAAGTGTGCACCATTTCATCCAGCCGATGATCCACAAATTATCATCTGAACTAAACGTGAGAGATTGAGAGCCTTCTATTCTACAAATGCACAACCTCAAAAGGAAGTATGGTCTCGGAAAAGAATTACAAAGTTTGTTTGATATGGTAAAAGGGTTCAAAGCGAGTTTGATTTCGACTGTCTTCTCTACAAATACTTTGTGTCTCAGAACAAGGAAGCCACCATTACAATCACTGATGCGGATTTTGCCTTTGATCAATTCGAACGACATTCTCACCATTGTTGTTCATCTAAAAGTTCGACAATCAAATGAATCTAGCATTGGAGCATTCAACACTGTTATTAGCTTCCTAAAAGACTACATCTCTGAATATTGTAGAACTGATGTGGAATTTGCTCACCTGTTCAGAACTGAGAATCTATTGGCAAAAGTTAGCATTGAGCTTCCTGAAGCACAGATCCTAACCGAAGGCCCCATTGAAGAACCTGAACTCAGATTTGTCTATCTGAAGAAAAAGAAAAATCAAAAAGAATTTTCCCGAGTTCTTGACAAACAATTTGTCCCAACCAAGATTCTTCAAAAATTTATCACTAATGCTGCCAATAGTGAATCTCCGGAACAAGTCAAGAAGAATTCATTAAGCATCTCCAATGGTACATCGAGTTCTGAAGTTGGCTCCAAAGTGCTTATCTGTTTGTCTTCGATGAAGCAAAGTAAAGAGTCAAAGATTGTTCAGGTCACTTAGGGGAGATTGTTAGAACATGAAAAGGTGATCCTTATGCAATCCAAGATACAACATGTCTGAAATAGAGAACGTGTTCGAGGTGAAGAGATTTCGAAGTGAAGACTCAGTCCGAGATTAATCTTTGTGTGAAAGTATTTTGTGTCTATAATGCATTTAATGTATCAAGTACTATTTTTTATTGTTCTGAATGTCATCTAGTATAATATAGGAGACAAGATCAACAACAACGGCTGTGTCATCCTGTTGATCTTCAGTCCTCCTCAGTCCATGTGCACTTTTCTATGTAATTGTCTTTTAGTGACTCATTGGCTATATAATGAGTTGTCAATTTTTGTAACAATAAGTGTGCACCTTTTTCACTCCCATCAAATCAAAGAATCGTTCGGTCAATCATTCTCTCTTACATTCTTCTTGTTCTTATATTCTTTAAATTGTTCATACTTAATATTATTCTATATTGAGCACTTTGTTGAGTTAATCATTTTCGAGACAAGACTGGTTTACCAGACTTGACTGGAATCATATTACAAGCAATCATTGATTAAGTTAATTCACAGTTTGAGTTTTCAAACTTTGTCCGTGAAAATCCTTGCATTCACAGAGTGGGGAGTGGGGGTGGGGTTGGGGTTAGGTGGTATTTTGTTTTAGATTTTCTGTTTAATTATTGTAATAAAAAGAAAATGGAAAATGAAATTGTAAAGGGGCCAATCCACCATTTTAAATATTTTCAAAAAAAAAAAAGGATCAAAACTACAACAAAATAAAAGTTTTGGACGAGTAGTGTTAGCCCAAAACTTTTTAGACCAAAATGATAATTTTCAACTAACCATATGGACAATTTTTACAATTTCGTCACAATTAAATCAATTAATGACCCTTAAATTAAACATATCACTTTCACCATAACAACACCACACATCGTCGCCGTCTTTATCCCACTTAACACGCACCTATGTATCATCCCCCACCACCATCTCGCCACCTCAATTAGATGAGATTGTATTGAATCATCTACACCTAGATACTAAGCCTTAATCTCTAATTCATGATTTTATCTGTCTCCGAGGAATTGCTTCTTCGAACATCATCATTGTTACTGATAGTTTGAGATATAATAAAATTATGTCGTTCTGTAACAGATTTAAGAAAGATGTGTCATTTGTAATCCTTAATATCCCATTATGACTTATGAGTTTCTTCATGCGTGTAATAGATTAAAGAAAATGGTGTCATACTATGAAAAAAAATGCTTTTAGAATTATATAAATACATGTACGTAACTATAGTAACGATTTTCGTACTTTACTTATTTTCTAAACCTTACATAATTTAATTCATGGTCCTCAAAATATTTCTGTGTGATCTTTCAAAAGCCACGTACTAAGCAACAAACGCGTACTCATCTCATTAGTCATTTCCATACATGCTAACTGCTATTTCATAAATAATATTCCTAAATCCTATGGCATCTAATTTAATCAAATTTCTAAAATATCATATAAATAAAATAACATGAATGATAAATATTGTAAAGGGTAATAGGTTATTTTTTTATGTATATAAAAAACATTGATTAAAAAAATGTTATTAATGGATAATAAAATATTCGTTTTTTCACAAAATAATAGTTTTTTGTGTACAAAGTTGTAATTGTTTACTTTTTGATATCATTTTTTTTAACAAGTAGTGGTTTATGAAAATAAAAACAACAAATAACTGATCGCCTAATTATTACATTAACTTTGAAAAAAATACCCAAAAAAAAATTCGTTTCCAAACGACACCTAAAATGATTTAGTGACAAATATGTCATGTTAGTTAATTTATTGTACAAAAACATAACCTCACAGTTAAATATACCTCGTGTCATAAAATAGACACATCATCAACTAATGATAATCAATCAAATGGGTCACAATCGATTTTTCACATCTGAAGTTGAAATATCGAACGAGTAAAAATGTTTAACGACAAAAAAGGCCCTTTTCGTATTTTAAAGATAAAAATAACAATAACCATAAAAGATTTTTTTTTTCGAGCACATTTTACCTAATTATTTTGACGTGAAGCAAAAATGTTAACAAGTAATTTATGAGTTATTTATCTCAAGTAGCAGATCTAATAAAACTAGAAGAAAAAAAATAGCAAGTTGGCGATGGCTTTGAAGATTATGTAGATAGTTTAAAAGAGTAGTTACCAACGCACGGTGTAGCACGTGATACGTAAACAAGTTCATGTCCACCACCTCCGCAATTGTATATTTATAACTCCTCTATCATAATTACTTTTAGCAATTATTATTTTTGTATAGGTCCCAACATTTAAATGTTAGGGTCACTTCTTAACATATTAAGTTGTCTGTTATCGATTATTTTTTTTATCAAATTTATATATACTAAGCGATTTGGTTGGACCTCATTGATTCAAAGGATACGAAATGGCATAAAAAAGTATTAGTGCTTTCTTGTTAAACTTGAGAAAGAAAGTTGGCTATTGATCCTAGAAGGATCGCTTTCGGGTAGAGTTGTTGATTATGTTCACTTTGAGATAAAAAAAAAAATCATTGACCGAGTCTTGATATTTGAAAAATGAGTATATAAAAACGTTGTAGTTTTCATAGATTTTTATGTGAAAGTAACTATATTTAGAATAATTGAGACAATAAAAAAGCATACATATGGGGAAACATAGGCGGAAAATTGTGGTTGGATAGCTGAAAAAACATAATATAAACACCGTCAATTGTTTTCATAGTTGTTATGTGAAAGTAACTGACATAACTGAGAGACTTAAAAAGAAATAAATATATAAAGAGACAACGAATGAACGTAGTAGTATAAAAACGGTCATTGTTTTTAGGTTTTTATGTGAAAGTAAGAGGTATATCAAAGCAGTCAAGAACTAGTTAGAAAACTTATTAGTGTGATATCAAAAAGTAAGAACTGATATCATCAAGTTAAATTCAAAATTTTAAAAATACTATTTTTAGAAAAACTAGGAATATAAAAAAGAGACATATGGAGAAACACATAAGCAGTAAATTATTAACGGATTCTGTATTTGCAAAATCTAATTTACCAATTATATATTTATACTAAGCAGTAAATTATTAGTCACATAATTTTCTCTAAATACTATAGAAATATATGATTTATAGGTATATTTTAATCAAAATACAAAAATAGAAAGCAATAAACTTTAATGGTTTTTTATATAATTTTTTTTGCTTAATTTGGATCCCGTGTTTAATCTCTTCATCTTTCGATGCGGTTTTACCACGACTGTGAGTGGACGAGTTGTCACGTTACCTTCTCCATTCCAACATGTTTTCAATTTTTCAATATATATTTACTCCATTCAAGAAATATACAAAATCTATTTTGAAAATACATTTTTATTAATTTGTTCATTTTTTGTCAAAAAAAAAAACATAAATTTTTTATCTCAAATAAACGACTGATTGAGGTAAAGGTAACAGACGAAATTAATGTGTTTGCTGGTTTGGGAACATTTGTTAATGGAGCACTGGCTGAGGAATCTTATAAGTTAGATATACCTGCGTATATATGTATAATATATGAAACTACGAATGCATCCAATCTATATATCGTCATTCTCAATTTCCAATTCCATTACATAATTAAATCATCCCAACAACCTTCACTCATCAATCATCATCACCTTCAAATACAATATTACACAATTCACTGTCGATGATTATTTGTATCGTTCAGATTAAAGAAGCAAAAATTTAAAGCAGATGTTGATTGAGAGGACATGACAGTTTTTATTTGGAGTTTTCACTGATGAAAGTTAGATGACACACGAATTAATTAAACATTATACTAAATGATTACACACAATCGTCTCCATCTTCGAGCAAGTTCAGGTACTCACAGTAGAGCTTCTCTAGCATTTGGGTTTCGTCGTCATTGGATATGAGTAAATCACAGGCATCCATTGGTAAATCCTGATGATGATCATGGTGAGCGTCCATGGTTGCTGCAACTTCCATCTCAAACAATGGCGTCCAGTTTGGCCATGAGAAATCTGTCGCGAGTAAATCGGTTTCTCCTTGGTCACTTGTGGTTGTGGAGCTCGATGATGCACCGCTCATCACTACGCTATCGAAACTGTGATTCTTTCTCAAAGTCAACGATGCGGATTGTGATGAGGAAGACGACGAAGCAGCAGGATGAGAAATGATTTCTTTAGGTTTCTCTGTGATTTTGGATTTCGTTGACTTCTGATTCGTTTTTCGCTTTTTCTTCCGCTTTTTGTTGTTATTGGAAAAGTCCTCCTGGTTCTCGTCTCCGTCAACGTCGCCGCCGCGCAATTTCCGTTTAAGATGCGAGTTCCAGTGGTTCTTAATCTCATTGTCAGTTCGACCTGGAAGTTCGGTGGCTATGAAAGACCACCGGTTGCCATGGACAGAATGGAGCCGGACGATGATGTCATTCTCATCGTCGGTGAAGTTTCCTCTCTTGATACCTGGCCGGAGGTAATTCATCCATCTCAGCCTGCAACTCTTTCCACATCTAAGTAATCCTGGATCCATTAAAACAAATTAGCAAACATTAATTAACCATCATCATCACATCAATCTTCTTCAATCCATCAAACAGTAAACGCTAGCTATTCAACTCATTTCGTCTAATTAAATACCAAATTTGAATATCCTAGATTCGAATCGGTGTTAATATAATCTCTCTAACTTAACTTTCAACCAGAGCTCGATTGTGCTTCTGATTATTGAATGTACATATAAAGTGGGTATAAAACTACATGTACATACCAGCTTTAGAAGGCAGCGAACGCCATTGACCTTCACCATGTGTGTGAATGTGCTGTGTGAGGAGCTTATCTTCTTCATCAGACCATGCTCCTCTGTGTAAACCCACCTTTGCACAACAGGGTGCTCTTCCCATTTTTCACATACAAACACGCTCTAGTGTGTGTGTTTGATAGAGAGACCCAGAGAGAGAGAGAGAAAGAGGGAGGAGGAGAAGGAGGATATGGTGTGTGTAATGCATAGGAGACCACGGCAATCGGTGGCCTTTTAAAAAGCATTTCAGATTTCAGAATAATGTCACGTTTTTTTGGGAAATTTAGAAGGCCTTATCAAAATTTTGAAAACTTACATACACTTTGGAAAGTTACAAAATTGGCCCTTAATGTCTGATATGTAGCAGTTACGACACTACGCGCCTTTAGAAAAACAATACAAAATATGACGACATACTGCTGAAGTTTGAACTCTCGATAAACAAAAAGAAAGTTTCTTATAACAAATTAATTAATTCGACAGATAATAATAATGTATAAATATCAAAATCAAATAGGGAAATCGTTTCTTATTTAATAATAATAAACTCTTCCTTTGATTTGTGAAAACCAAATTCTAAATAACGTTAGGCGTGACTTTGGCGAAAATATTAAGCATCAATCTTTTATGAGCTATGGCGAGTCATTTCGTTTGTAAGATATGACCTAAGCGGAAATTTTTTATATAATTAAAAATTTTACATATTTTTTCTAATATTAATTATTTGGTAAAGTGTTACGTCAAATACAAATACAAATCTTAAAGTTAACACCACAAACGAGCTTTTCTGAAAACCGATCATGTGCCCCCACATAGTTACATAAGCTTCTAGTATGTTAACTGTTATATAACGTCATGAAAAGGCAAAAAGGTAAATTAATTAAAATTTTAATAAGCTATGAAAAGTCGAGGCATTTGTCATCTAGATATCCTAAGACCAAAAGTTTAACTTTCTGCTGCTACAATATCTTATTATTTAGGATGGTCTGCCCTGATGCAACAAGTTGTATTTTTTTTTTCTGATTATTATTTGAACTAATTTATATAAAATTAAAATTTTCATTATAGTTTGAGAAGAAATTACAATAAAACTTAGCCACTTGAAATTAAAACACTAAAATAAAAAATACGAAACATGAAACATATAAAACTAAAAGCTACGTATTATATTTTTTTTTCTGGTAGCTTTTGTGCTTCATTTTGAAAAAAAACGCCTTGAAACTTTCCTATAAAAAGTAGACTCATTTTGGTCGTTACCGATCTTTGTGTCTTCCGAAACGTCAACCATGCACGTGTCAACGCCCTCTCTTCCTCCGGTTCCAATGCATATTCAATGTCTTTCCTATTTTCACTGGTTCCTCTTGAGATTAGTCATCCTCATGGTCAGAATCGGTTTCGGATAGTATATATGGTTGAGATTGGGATTGGAATTGGGTTTGGAAGTGAAATTGAGTTTGGAATTGAGATTGGGGTTGAGATTGGAATTGGACTTGAGTTTCTTTAATGGCCTTAAATGGGTTGAAATCAGTTTGGGATTGGAATTGAGTTTGGGATTGGCTAGAATGTGGATATAATATAGACAGGTACCGAGAGAATGGAACATATGCACTCAAAAATAGGACGATTCATTTGAGGTTGGTAGAAGATGGGTGTGTTAACTCGTATTCTTCGAGCATCCTTCTTACAAGTTGGAATGTGGCCTTTCTGTAGGTACAGTATGATACGGGTCATCCATGATCCTGACTCGTCTCATACTTCTAACATCTGCACTAGCTCGACATCGATACTTTTTTTATCCAACATTTCTACCAGTACTTTCTTTGTCAAATGGTTCCATACCACCGAGGCTAACTTGCTTAAAGCATCCGCTTCTTTGTTCTTAGTTCTAGGAATTTGAGTGATTTGGAAGAATTTAAACCGCTTCACTAATTCTACCGCTTTTGCTAGATAGCTTTTAATGTTTTCTTCTTTGGCTTCATACATTCCTTTGATCTGATTTACCACTAGCACAGAGTCCCCATAAACATCAATTTCTGAAATGTTCATGGTAATTGCCAACTATAGGCCTGCGATCATTGCCTCATACGATGACTTGTTATTTGAGTATTCAGAGTTAAATCATAGAGCATAGGTGACCCTTTCCTTGGTTGGGCTAATCAAGATAACTCTGGCTCCCGAATCATCTTTGCTTGATCTACTGTCGGTATACAATGTCCACACTTTTGAGTCTATGACTCCATCACTCATCTCTTTTTCTTGTGGCATTTATGTGAGAAAATCCACTAAAGCCTGCGCCTTGATGCTTATCCTCGCTTTGCAGGAGATATCATGCTCTCCTAATTCAATCGCCTACTTCGTCATCTTTCTTTATCTTTCGGGTTGCAACAGGATCTGTCTTACCGGTTGGTTGGTAAGCACCGTAATTGGATGTTCTTGAAAGTACCTTCGCAATCGCTTGGTTGTGTACACCAAGGATAATGCCAGCTTCTCCATTAGGAAATAGTTTAACTTCGCATCCTGGAGTACACGGCTCACAAAATACACTAGGATCTGCTTCTTCTCTTGTTCGGCGATCAAGACTACACTTATAGCCTCCCGGTTAGTCGATAAGTACATTACCAACGACTCATTTACCTTCGGGTTGGCCAATATTGGGAGCGTTCTTAAGTGTTTATTCAATCTATTGAAGGCGTCGTTTGTCTCCTTTATCCATGTTATTCTGTTTTTTCCCATATGGTTCTTCATTGTCTGGAAGAATGGCAAGGACTGTTCTGCTGATTTGGCCAAGAACCTTCATAGGGCTGCCAGCATACCGTTGAGGCTCTGCATGTCCCTCATGGTTGTTGGTGCTTTCATGTTGATTACCACCTGTATTTTTTCTAGGATAGCCTCAATTCCAAATGGGGTTACTATGTGGCCCAAGAATTTTTCTTTTTAGGCGCCAAATATGCATTTCTTGGGATTAAGCTTCATGTTTGTTTCCCTCAATCGAACCAACATCTCTTCTGTGTCTTTCAATAACCCTTGATCCTCCTTACTCTTTGTCACCATATGGTCTACGTGTAACGTCCCAAAAAAATAATGACATAAAATTTTCTTTTTTAGATTAATAAATCGTTAATACATAACATCTCCACAAAACCAAGGTAATCCAGATTTAGTAAAACATCATTAAATCAGACTAATTCTCAGAATGCGGAAACATGTGGTTTGTGCTCTGCAATCATCCCGAGCTCTTCCATCTGAAAACCGAAGCACCTGAAACATAAACTGAAAACCGTAAGCACAAAGCTTAGTGAGTTCTCCAAAATACCACATGCAGCACAACACAAATAGATAGATATGGGTTATCAGCAACCCTGGGGACTATCAGTAGTCCTAGTGGCTAACAGCACGCCCGGTGGGTTATGAGAAACCCTCGAGACTATAAGCAGTCTCAATCACATATAAACAACATAACACAATAATAACAGCTAGACCAACTGGTCATCATAAATACAACTATTCTACCACACAGGCACATACAAACATGCGAGAGTCACAAAGACAGCTAGCATCCTACCTACATAATTTAGTGAGCCAGCATTGGTGCCTTCGACTCACGAGCACCGAGAGAAAACTCACCTCGCACTGCCGAATCACACAAACGATTCCTAGCTGCTGGCTGACAGATTCCTCGAACTGTCAATATCAAAACAACGCCCAATTAACAATTGGGTTCCATTCCATAACCATAAATCCATACTCGGAGTAAAAAGATCATTTTACCCTAACCCAGCTTGGTCCAAGACTAAGGCCCAAACTCACACCTGAAAGTCCCAAAAGCCAAATAACCAACCAAAGTGCTAATATGGCCCAATTTTCCAAATTGGGCCTAAACTCCTTACATGGGCCTTACCCTAAAACCCAACCAATTTTCCTAGTCCAAAACACTTATACTCAAATGGCCCATTAAGAACTCAAACACCCAAGCCCAAAAAGGAAGCCCAACACAAAGCCCAAATGCCAAAACCCTCCAGACTGAGTACGCGGGGCGTACTCAGCTGTACGCTAAGCGTACATGCAATTTGGCTTGTACGTTGCGCATACAAAGTTGTAAGCCCAGTGTACTCATCTATTAAGCCAATTTCGACATTAAGCTCTTAATGGTTAAGTCCAGATGTCCAAATCACAGATCTGAGTCCACACAAGTGTCTAGAACCATAAAGTCACTGACTTGGTGACTTTGCACGCCCCAAAAGAACCAATCTTCAAGATAAAGCATTATACTTTCACCAAATGGACACCATCTCATGTATGGGGGGTTCCAAACCCTAAAGGCGGCAACTTTATGCATCTAGAACCTCAGAAACACCAAGAGTGGCAACTCATAGCTCCTGGAGTGGTACCAAACCACTAGATCTCATTCTTGGGGCCAAAAAGGGACCAAAACTCACACAACCTAGATCTAAGCCAACAATGAACAAAATCAAAGATTTTTACCTCAAACAAGCTGAAAATGAAGCACATTATCAAGATCCACAAGCTCTTCCTTAACCCACAACCTTGCACCAAACTCCATCCTCTTGGAAAATGACCCAAAAACACCAAAATGGTTCAAAACACCACCATGGAAGCTAAGGGACGATTTCTAGGGTTTTGGGGACTTGGAGGCTGGTAAAGAGGCCAGCCAAAAAGACTTAATGTGCTTATATAGGGTACAACATCCAAATTAGGGTTTTCACTTTACCCCTTGTATGCACCGCGTACTCCTCGTACGCCCATCATACAAGGTCTCACACCCTTGATCCAAACCTCGCAGTACGTTAAGCGTACACCACATTACATCCAGCATAATTCCCTTTGCATCAGTACGTTGTGCTTACTCCTAAGGTATGCCCCGCGTACTAGGGTTTCCCCTTAAACCCTTAAGCACTCCGAAGGCCATAACTTCTCCGTTATAAATCTGGTTCTGATGATCCTTATATCCATGAAAAGGTAACGAGAATCCCTACACTTTAATCAACCCATACATGCCTTACCATTACCCGAATAATCCTCCAATTTCCATAAAAGCCCAAGCTGAAATATTACCAAAATACCCTTTGGCTCCAAAGCACAAACCGTATACCCGGATCATCCAAATTACATCATCCACCCCCAAATGAGTCCAAATCTCAAATCTTCAAGGGTCCCAAGTCTGCTAATATCCAATCCTTGCTCACCATCTTGAAATGGGAAACGACTCGAAACAGGGCATTACAACTCTCCCCCACTTAAATTCGTCCTAGAAATCATTCCTTACCATCCCCGACATGTTAAACTGTCACACCCCCAGCCGTCGGCGGAAACATTGGGTGGTGTAACGTCATTCTTCGTATCACAGTTATATAACATACACTGAACAGTACTAAAGAAAATACATACCTTTATTGATGATTGAAAGTTACATTATTGTTTTCCTAGTACTTATTACATAATATCCGACTATGGCATACTTCTTAATGAACATAAAGGTAATAGTAAAACTTCTCCTGTTCGAATACATACCAGCTTTTCAAGTTCCTGAAAACACATGGATTTTAAAATACGTCAACATAAAGTTGGTGAGTTCACAGGTTTTGACTCCATATGAAAATAATACTTTTCCTAAGTTCAAAAGTTTAGTTTTTGAAAGTATCATTTTGACGCTCCAACATTTACTGTATATATTAGGTATAATAGTTTACTTATCAAATAAGTGTTATACGGAAACGTTCCTTGAACCTAGGGTATAAGTAGGGGGAAACTTATAGTTAACATTAATACTTGTATACGACAAAGTATAATGTTTCTAACAATTTGCTACCATGAGCCTGTAACCGCTGCTATGACATAATACTTGTGATAAAACACACTCATGATTTCCATGAGAAACAACACACACATGATTTCCATGAGAAACAACACCGCACGCTTCATCGACGCCGGAACAATAACAAGTAAAAGGATAGTTTGTCACTCGCTTATGGTTTACTGTAGCTAACAATCACAAGTGGGTTTGTCAACCCGTATACTAATTATACACGACTTCCTCGCTCACACGGGATTAACGGTTACAGTTAAGAGGATTTCCGCTAAGATCCCCAATCTTAGTTGATGAATACAATTACTCATGTAGACTCCGACGACTTCCTATATCTCTAACAACAAAAGCATTTTCATGTCTAAAACCCTAAGTTATTAGATTATGCCTTTAAACATTACTCCTAAGTTCATATTACTTTAGGCAGTACAACAGCTATAACTTGAGGAAAAACCAGGTTTTATCTTAACATAAAACCAACAATAACAATATATAACATACCAAGTTTTATCTTGTCATAAAACCAACAATAACAACCTATATCATACCAAGTTTTATCTTGTCATAAAACCAATAATAACAACATACTTTTTAACATATATAACTTCTGAATATAACTTCGGAACTATATCGCACACAACATATATATAGAATCCTAAGTATAACTCAAGATCTACATTAGTACAAGAACATGCTAACAAGTTGATAATAGTTGTATATATTCAAAATATTATATTGAGAACAACTATATCCCGGTTATTATAACTATCTACGTTGATACTAATATACTATCACATAGACATAATAGTAACGTATATACAATATTTAGCATGCGTTTTCCCCTGAAATATTAGAAAGTGGGGTCGTGAAACTCACCCTAGTAGCGTGATTTTATGTAATCTAAGCAGAAACGGTCAGCGGTAAGAGGTCGGCGGGCTCGAGATGCAAGAGGGCTTCAACAAATGAGAGAAAGGGAAGAAGTTCAGGTGTAGAAATAGCTGAAGTCGGACCTTCTATTTATAGGAAGGTTTTTCGCCTTTCACGTCGTGAATTTATAAAATTCACGTCGTGAGTCAAGCCTTCTCACTTCATAGCCTCGTCACGCACCTTCTAGGTCCGAAATGTGGCAATTTGACTCCTCACGTCGTGAGTTTCTATGCTCACGTCGTGAGTTCAGTCGGATTAGGGTTTCTGGCAGTTGTATCTGTTGGATTAGTGTTTAAGTCCATAACTATTTTGGTATGTACTTGACCCGATTGTGAGCATGGTCCTTTTGGGTTGCCTTCACCATAGCAATATGCAGGATGAATTAAGGAGAGAAAGGTTTAATTATGATTTATTAATATATTATGAGAATAATATATTAAAGGAGAAATCATATTGTTTAATTGATATTAGTCAAGAATTAATTAAGAATTAATTTTGTAACTAAAAGAGATTAATTAAACTTAGGGGACTGGAGTTGTAATTATAAGATAATTACAACTGGGCTATGGATCACCAAATAATATATAGGTTGGACGAATTCTATGGGAAGCCCATTAGAAATCGTCCAAGGGATATGTTAAAGGAGTCCATGGGGCTGCTTAGGGCCTAAGCAGTCAGATTAGGGTTTCCTAGTTGCAAACCCTAATAGCGTACATGTATATATACGACCCCTATGCCCCAAAAACATGCACAAGTAATCCTTTAGGGTTTCCAGCCATTTTTTGGTGCCTCCTCTCTCCTCCCTCTTCATCCAAGTTGCTTAGTGGTGTTTGTGACTCCATTAGAGGTGCAACACTTGAGGCACTAAGCTTTCTGAAGCCAAGGATTGATTATTATTGCTATATAACAGTTAAAGGTAATTACTAAACCCTTATTTCAGTTCTTA
The DNA here is from genome assembly GCF_052849685.1 of Lactuca virosa. NCBI lineage: Eukaryota > Viridiplantae > Streptophyta > Magnoliopsida > Asterales > Asteraceae > Lactuca > Lactuca virosa. Next base: position 26,542,424 of record NC_136428.1, read on the forward strand.
GTGTTGGATTAGTGTCTAAGTCCATAACTATAATTGGTATGTACTTGACCCGACTCGGCATGGTCCATTTGGGTTGCATGGCATCGGAACATTTGGATAGACCGTTTATGAGGAAAAGACATTTTGTGACATATTAATATATTATAAGTTCTAATATATTAATATGAAATCATGTTATTTAATTAGTATTGATCAAGAATTAATTTGGACTTAATTTAGTGATAAAAAAGAGACTAATTAAATATATGGGGATCGATTGTGTAAATCATTCATTCTTATATATGTGGGCTTATGATCCAAGATTCCTTTATGTTGGGTTTAACCCATGTGGTGATCCATGGATACTCCATGGAGGTTAAAACCCATGGAGCATAAGGAATGGGTAAAGTCATGAGTTACATGGTGTAACCCTAATAGCCACACTATATAAGAACCCCTTTAGTTCAAGAAATTGGCACTAGTGATACATATTTTGAGGGCTAGCCGATTTGAACATGTATGTCTTCTTCTCATGGTTATTCCAAGAGTTCATGATGTTGTGTGAACCATTTGAGGTGTCACACTTGGGGCACTAGGCTCTCAAGCTTCATGGAGTCAAGCAACAACAACAAGGTATGTATTCTATCTATTTTATTATCCTAGTATCAATGTTTTGGTATGCTAGTTAGGATAATACCTTGGATAATCATATTTGCATGTATAATAGAGAAAACATAGATCCAAGGTATTTAGGGTTGCATGTACACTTAGGAGTGTTAGAATGCTCAAAACCCATCAGTGGTATCAGAGCCTAGGCTTGTTTTCAATTATACTTGATGCAAATTGCTGAAAAATGCTGAAAAATGCTGAAAAAGTCGAATTTCGGGCATTCTGGGCACTGGACTCGCCGAGTCCACTGATGAACTCGCCGAGTCCATGAAGAAAATCATCCTACTCGTCGAGTAGGTTGATACACTCGACGAGTAGGAGCCCCAGACAGCATATTTTCGAGTTTTTTGGCTAGAAATGGACTAGAAACATTACCCTAAGATGTTTTTGAACTTATAAACTTGTTTTTGATGTGGTAATGTTCATTCTAATCCAATTTCAAAGATAATTGTCAATAGATTCATGTTTTGTATTAGTTTAGTGATTAGGCTAATTACATGAAAAAGTTTGATTTGAATTATCTTGTTCTTATGAGTTGCTTAGATTAATAGAAAAGTTAATTGATTATGTATTTTCAATCCATTTTAATCTAAGATTTGATTCTAAAATGTGTTTTTGTAACTTGTCCTCAAGTTATATGAAAAGTCACATTTAAGTTTCATAAAACTCATAAAAGTTGGTAATTGTTACAAAAATGAAGAGTCTTGTCCTCAAGTTATGGAGGTTCAAGAGTCACTTCATTAAGTAATAAAATGTGTAACCTTAATTAATTCCATAAATTACAAAATAAAGAAAAGTTACATTCTTTTATTAGTTTAAAGTCTTCCATAACTTGTCCTCAAGTTATGGAACTTGAAGAGTTTTTTAATTAAAACTACTTTAAACACATAAGTTATGGAATTAATTAGTTTTGAATAGTTTCAAAACTTGCCCTCAAGTTTTGGAATTTGAAAAGTTTTCACTTATGAATACTTTAATTCCAAGTTAAGCCCTTAGAATTTTAAAAGTTAAAATTCAACCCTTATACTTTATAATATTATAAGTTAATAATATATATATATATATATATATATATATATATATATATATATGTATAAGAGAAAGTCAGTCTTACCGTTAGTATGCCTCATTCACGAAGCCGGTCTATAAGGGGGTATAAGGTTACTGCCTATAAAATGGCAGTTTAATGGGTGTCCACTCTCACCCACCGCTTCCTTGACTGGTGGAGGGTCGTTAGCCGAACGGGTAGGAAAGGACTATAATTCTCCCTTCATTAAAAGTATTAATGATAAATACTAAGTAACTAAACACTTATACATTCCCAATATTAGTTACTTAGGAAAATGTGAAAAGGTGCTAACCCATGAAATTACACTTTGCACTTTGCTTAAGTCGGTTAGTGGAGCGCGTGTGGTTTACCGGCACACTAGCTTGATTTAACAAGGTACGCAAAGGGTAACTTAATGTTTATCATAGTATCGATGGAGCGTGTGTGGTTAACCGACACATCGATTGAGGGGTAAACACTTAAGGGTACCAAGTATATTTGCATGGTTATTCACACCTTGTTTTGTAATCCTCGGCATCCCAGTCACAAAACCTGAAGGGCACACTCGAGATTGAAACATGCCATTGAATAGTTCAATGAATCTCAAAAGATCTAGGAGTTTCAAATCCAATTAAAACTTAATTATATTTCGTTTTTCATGGTGGAAATTGGTAAATCGTCATTTACCTACGTTCAACTATTTTATAACTTGGATTACGGCATCCCTCTTCCAAGTTATAAAAGTATTGTGTTGGGTCCTAGCCTTAATATTTCATATTGGGTGTTATATTAAGGACTTTAAATCAACTATCTTGAATATCTCCCAAAAGATGATCTTCCCAAATCTCTTGAAACAAGTTTTCCTAAAATGAAGATGATGTCCCATGGAAATCATACTTCTTTCACCTCCTCCAATTATTCTCCCTAACCCACAAGTTCCTGAAAAGTTTAAGGTCACTCAAGCCCTATTGGCAAGCAAAGGTCTATGTGTGATCACATCTTAGAGATGTAGTCAGATATTGACAAGCCGGGAGAGTTGGGTGTCAAAGTCTTGAGAAAGTTGGTGACTCAACTATTTTCTAAGTCACATAGTGAGTTCCTTTGGGACTCCAATGAAACAGACTATGACAAGACCCTTAATGATCTTATATATTTGCTAAGATCAACTTCCTAAAACTTTATGGACATTGATAATGATGACATTGGATATCCAGTAAAGCTCTCTCTTCCCAATGGAAAGGGATCGGCCATAGTCAACTCGGTTGACCAAATGGTAAAGAGAACGGCTAAGTCTGAGATAGTCCCATTATCAAGGGTCTATTGCCAAAGAAAGGGGCATTGGTTGCGAAGCTGCCAAATTTACCTAAGGATATTAAAGTCAATAAGTTTGACTCTACTTCGGGTAAAGTCCACTATCTAACTCTGCTAAGTTTCTATTCTGAGATTCTTGATACATGATGTGACTGGGTCACATGTTGATGTTTTAAGAATCAAAGAAAAAGTGAAGAAACTTAAAGAAAGAATATGCTGAATCTGATGGCATAGATGGATTTCTATCGCATAGTTTGAAGATCGGATTCTTGAGCTACTTCTTAAGAGTTATGATGTATTGCTTAGGAATAAATAAAAACAAAGTTTTCATGTGCTTTTGCATTGTAAGGATAGTTTTTCCGCAAAGTTTTAAAATAAAAGAATTTTTTTTTTGATTTTATTTATTTTAAAATATCCTTACAATGGCATTTGTGAAAACTTTTGTTGCTTATAAGATTCCATTAAGAGCAAGAGTGGAAATATGAATTTGATTCTTTCATTTGTGGTAGTGTCTAAATTTACCAAATAAGGAAAGATTCTCATCACCTAAGTTTCAGTTGGATAGAAACTTGGAATCATGCAAGTTGTATAGCATGATGAATAAGAACTTTCAAGCATTGGAAAAATTAAGACTAACTACTTGTTCACATGGATGTGTGAGTCAAGTAAAGGATCGAGTACACATTCTTGTGCACTAATCAAGCCCACCACAAATAATCGTTAAGACTATTCGTCATTATTTACTAAAGTTTAGTAAATATGGTTATACTTACAGGCTTAAGTATAATTCTGAAGCATTGGAAAAAATTTCAGTGTATGGCGGAACGAATGAGAAGAATCAAATTAGGCAGAAGGATAAAAGTTTCTCAAATCTGAAAAGATGGTAGAGTACTTGAGTATCATGTTATATAATCATCTTAATGATTAAGAGACCTTATCACAATTCATCCTCTAAGTGCATTCTGGTAGCTAAGAAGAGGAGTTATGAATTGTTGAAGTGGTTAAATCAAGAAGATGAGTCATATTTCATTCCAAAACAATTCTTAGAGTCATACTCCAAGATTGTAACTTGAGTGACATGTCTTAAAGAAGGTTTAAAAACACTTGTCAAATGTAAGAGTAGAAGGTTTTTACTCTTGTACATTTGAAATTGGTAAGTTGTGATGTTTTTGGATAAAACAAAGACCAACTAAGGCCAATTGTGTGAAGTGTTTGTCTTGATTAGAATCCACACTATCTCTTGAATATTTGACAAGAGAGTCTTATATGTCAAGAGGACAGTGGGAGTCTTAAAAGGTCTTGAAAGTCTCAAGAACTAATCAAGAGTAAAACCTAAAGTTCTTCACTAGCACACGACTTGAGGTTTATAACCTATCGTGTTGACTATTTTTGTGTCCATTCCAATTATAGTTGGCTTTGCATATGAGTTCTTAGAGTTCTCAATTGGTTGCACAACAACTTGGAAGCAATGGCAGACCCTTGAGCTGCCAAATGGCAAGAAATTAAGATTGAGTTCAGTCCATATGAGTTTGAATTTGTCATTATCCTTGTCTTGTGACTATGGTTTTGACAATTCACATGGATAAGAACACATACACCATTAAATCTAAGTGTCATAAGGTTTCTCTCCGATTCATGAAAATGATGGTGAGGAAACACTTTCACTAAGTAGATTTTAGCTAGATAGCAATTGTGATATTTGCATTCTCAAAGTCGTTAGTGGAGCGTGTGTGGTTAACCAGCACACTAACATGGACTTGTGAGAAGTGGTAAAGGTCTAAACAATCGAGGCTATGATTACGACATCCCTTTTCATAGTTCTTAAAATTGTTTAGACACACCTGTGAGCTATCTAAGATAAGGTGTATGATATTGATAAAGTTTTATCAAAGCAATCTAGTATCAGAAATCTAAACTTTGGTAAGAAAGTCAATAAAGTATTGATTTCTAGAAGTCCAGCTGATTTCTGATTACATGTCAAAGCTAGTGGGAGCATAAGTGTTATGCTAATAATCATCATGTTAGTGGGAGCATGATAATTATGATAAAGGTTGCAAGTGAGCAATGTTAATTATAGAAAACAAAAGTTTCAATTCGTGAGGCTGCAGGGGTTGAAAAAGTTGTTTTGCTATAATTAAGGGAGAAAAAATTATACTTCATTTCAATTCTAAAAGATTAGATTGAGGTTTTAAGTCGTATTTAGTCAAGGATATATATATGAATTTCATGTTGGAATGACTCAACATAAGGAAATTCTATATATGGGTCCATTATTTGCGTTCTAAAATTCGATTATGATTACGACATCCCTTTTCATAATCTGAATTATGAGAACTTGGCAAATAGAAATGGAAATGTTATAGCAAAAGACTGGTTTAGTCTTTATGTGAGACATCATGACTCGAGTCCCATATGCTTCGGATATAGGATCGATTACATATGCTATATTTATCCTTTCTAAAATTTTCCAAATGCCTGGGGCATTAAGAAGGGAAAAGGTCTAGAACTGGATATGACTAAAAGGATTAAGCAATTGTCGAGGACAATCTAAGGTTTACCAAAGATTGGTTGCTCAAGGACAGTTGGAAGTATAGTGATAATTCTGGAAGGACCATATTGACATAATCTGTAAGGAGGCAACTCTTGTTCAGAAGTGATAGTCAAAATGGAATATGGAAATGTTTCAAAGTTGGAAATTATTCAATCTGTGTAAGATTAGGAAACTTAATGCAAGAAGGATATTTCCAAGGAGATGATCTCCTTTGGAATGCTCTGTAATGGTTGTTGTCAAGTCTTTCTGACTCTGTGCATAATCATTACAGGAGGATCAATGCATATAAGTTTAGAATCTAACAGATTTCAGTAAATGGCATGAATTTGGAATTCTTGCATTTGCAGTAAGGATTTGGGACTGTGAAATAGGATCATTGGAGTTATGTTCAATTGATCTAATTCACAAAGTGAAGATCATAGACAAACATAGTATGCATACTTGGTGTATGACATGACTAGTGTTTAGAAAACATAGTGTACATGCTTGGAGCATGGGACAACTATTGTTTTAAATTCAAGAATAAAGTTGATAGCTGAAACAGTATACAATGAATAATGTGTAATCATATGGTGATAAATAAAAGGTGTTTTATTTATGTTCATAGGTTTTGATACCATATTAGATTCTATTATTATTGTGTTTCATTTTGCATGTTTTGACTTCCAGAATAACTAGGTCGTTCTTCCTGATTGACTAAGTTATTCAAACTATCCACAGTCGGTCATATGTTGGAAGTAGATATAAATCAAGACTGTCATGGGTTGGCTTGTAGAGGTCTAAGATGTTGGACAAGGGGCTACAACACTCATGATGTTGGACAAGGGGCTACAACACTCATGAGTGCTCATAAGTTCTGAGTATTGGATTCAACCCGTGCTCATGGGAATCACTTTATGGATTTTATCACGAGTGATCATGAGACGATAATATCTTATATTCTTCAAACCTAGAGATATGAGTTGTTACTATGAGTTGGTTGTACATTGATTGCACGAAAACGCATTCGGTAACTCGGTGTTATAAAACGTGCCTTTGTGTATGATTCAACAAGTAGTAGAACAAGCCATATGAGTCGAAGTTTATCCATTCCTTTTACCTTCGGGATAAAAGCGATATCTGTGGGCCCCTCGATGATTTGGTGATGACAAATGTAAGTGCTCGGCCGGGCCTGGACTGATTTGATTTGTTCAATTAGTCAATCGTCATAAATCGGAAATCGGGAAACAACAAATGGACAGAGAGAATGATTATAATCCATGTCTCAGTCCATATGATATCTAGAATGGAGGAATATATGATCCCTTATCTAATGGACAAGTCATTGATAAAGGTCAGAGTTCATCTACAAGGTCAGAGTTCGACAGCGGCTTTTGAGAGCTACGATTGCCAGTTGGTTCCTGAAGTCATACGCAATAATAGTTTTAGACTTATCCAAGTGGGAGACTGTTGGATTAGTGTCTAAGTCCATAACTATAATTGGTATGTACTTGACCCGACTCGGAATGGTCCATTTGGGTTGCATGGCATCGGAACATTTGGATAGACCGTTTATGAGGAAAAGACATTTTGTGACATATTAATATATTATAAGTTCTAATATATTAATATGAAATCATGTTATATAATTAGTATTGATCAAGAATTAATTTGGACTTAATTTAGTGATCAAAAAGAGACTAATTAAATATATGGGGATTGATTGTGTAAATCATTCATTCTTATATATGTGGGCTTATGATCCAAGATTCCTTTATGTTGGGTTTAACCCATGTGGTGATCCATGGATACTCCATGGAGGTTAAAACCCATGGAGCATAAGGAATGGGTAAAGTCATGAGTTACATGGTGTAACCCTAATAGCCACACTATATAAGAACCCCTTTAGTTTAAGAAATTGGCACTAGTGATACATATTTTGAGGGCTAGCCGATTTGAACATGTATGTCTTCTTCTCATGGTTATTCCAAGAGTTCATGATGTTGTGTGAACCATTTGAGGTGTCACACTTGGGGCACTAGGCTCTCAAGCTTCATGGAGTCAAGCAACAACAACAAGGTATGTATTTTATCTATTTTATTATCCTAGTATCAATGTTTTGGTATGCTAGTTAGGATAATACCTTGGATAATCATATTTGCATGTATAATAGAGAAAACATAGATCCAAGGTATTTAGGGTTGCATGTACACTTAGGAGTGTTAGAATGCTCAAAACCCATCACTTAGTTGATAGATCTAGGGTTTATAGCTTTGGATATTCAATTGCATGTTCATTAGACAAACTAGATCCAAAAGCTATTAGGGTTTGCATGTACACCATAGGAATGATGTATTGCTCGAAAGCCAACAGTGGTATCAGAGCCTAGGGCGTTTTGTTAGTGAATTTGATGCTTGATTGATCGATTTTTGCATGAAAAACGAAGTTTTTTGCCCTCTGCCTTACTGACTCGGCGAGTCAGTGGATGAACTCGGTGAGTCAGGCCGACTCGGCGAGTCCAGTCCCTGACTCGGCGAGTCCATGGATCTGGCAGCCTGTTTTTGCGATTTTCTTGCCTATTTTGCTGTGGGATAATTATCAAAACAATTTTTATCAATAAAATCCGAATTTTATGTATATATGGTGATTATCCTGGCCAAAATAGAAGATAATTGTCAAATTTTAGATAATCTTTTGTTTTATTAGATAAAGATTGATTATTTGTAATTTAGATTTGAATTATCTTGTGAAAAAGTTTCAATTTTCCCCTTTTGGTTTTATAGTTTAAATTTGAACTTAAAACTTTTGTTTTTGAGATTTGAATAGTTAAACCCAAATGTTTTGAAAAGTTTCAAAGCTTGCCCTCAAGTTTTGGAATTTAAATTTTTTGATTAAAAGTTAATTTTGAAATATTTAAATTCTAATCTCAAATGTTTTGAAAAATTTCAAAACTTGCCCTCAAGTTTTGGAATTTAAAAGTTGATTAAAAGTTTAATTTTGAAATGTTAAATTCTAAAACCCTAGTATTTTGAAAAGTTCAAATTACACCCTTATGGTTTTGTTAATTAATTGAAGTGTATAATTAAAAAAGAGTTAATAAATCCATAAAGTTTTTGGTTTACATTTAATTAAATTAAAAGTATAATTAATTAAATTAGACCACCTAGTATTTTAAAAGTTTTAAATACACCCTATACTATGTATATATGACATTAAAAGTCTAATATTATATATGTATGAGTAAACAATCAGTCTTACCGTTAGTAGGCCTCATTCACGAAGCTGGTCTATAAGGGGTGTTTAAGGAAATTGCCTATAAAATGGAGATTGAATGGGTATCCACTCTTACCCACCGCACTCTTGACTAGTGGAGGGTCGTTAGCCGAACGGGTAGGATAGGACGAAACCTTCCATTATAAGTATAATGAAGTACAAAGTAACTACATGCTTTTACAAATTCCCAAAATTCTAGTTACTTTAGGCAAAATGTGAAGTTGTATCCTAATCCATGGAATTACACTTCGTACCCTTGTCAAACGTTAGTGGAGCGTGTGTGGTTAACCGGCACACTAATTTGGGGTTGACATTGGTAGTGAAGGGTGGCTCGATATTTATCATAGATCAATGGAGCGTGTGTGGTTAACCGGCATATTGATTAGGTGATAGTAGCATTGGGTGCACCACGTGATTCGCACGGTTATTCACACCTTGTTTGTGATCCTCGGCATCCCAGTCGCAAACCTGAAGGGCATAATCGAGATTAAACATGCCATTGAAAAGTTCAATGAATCTCAAAAGACCTAGGAGTTTCAATTCATTTAAAACTTAAACTTCATTTTTGTTTTTCATGGTGGGAATTGGTAAATCGTCATTTACCTAACTTCAAATATTCTGCAACTAAATTATGGCATCCCTCTTCTAGGTTGTAGAGTATTGTGTTGGATCCTAGCCTTGATGTTTCATTTGGGTGTTACATCAAGGATTCTTATCAACTAACTTGAATTTTCTCCCGTTTTGTAGATGTCTAAATCTTACAATGGTCTTACCAAATCCATTGGAACAAGCTTTCCAAATGAAGATGACGTTCCAAGATACGATCAAGGAAATGAGAGTCATGCTTCACTTCCTCCACCTCCTCCAATTATTCTCCCCAACCCACAAGTTCAAAGGCTTGAAAAGTTCAAGCTCACTCAAGCCCTATTGGCAAGTAAACACGAAGATGGGAAACCTGTGTGTGCACATGTCTTGGAGATAAAGTCACACATTGACAGGTTAAGGATGTCGGGTGTCGAGATTTCAGGTGAGTTGGCTGTTGACTGGGTTCTTCAGTCACTTCCTGAATCATATAGTGAGTTCGTAAGAGAGTACTATATGATGGAACACGACGTGACCCTTATTGATCTCACCTATTTGCTTATAGCTGCTGAATCAGCAATGATTTGGCGTGCTGGTCAAGCAAATTTGTCTGGTGAATCAAACTCCCAAACTTCAATGGACACTGGCAACATTGGAAGTCCAGAAAGGACTAAGCATGAGATTGTCCCATGTGCTGTGCCAAAGGAGTCCATTTGCTTTTATTGCCTAGAGAAGGGGCATTGGAGACGAAGCTACCCAAACTACCTGAGAGATCTAAGAGATGGGAGAGTCAAGGAATATGGCTCTACTTCAGGTAAAATCCATTATCTAACTCTGTAAGTTCCTATTCTTTGATTCTTGATACATGATGTGATAAGATTACATTTTGATGTTTTGCAGGATCGAAGAAAAGAGAGGAAGCTTAAGGAAGAAGCGTGCTGAATCTGATCATGAAGAAATGGATTTCAATCGCATGGATTCAAAGATCAGATTTTTGAGCTGCTAATCTAGAGTTAAGATAGAATGATAAGAAATATGAAATAGCGTAGTTTTTCAGTTGAATTGCATTGTAAGGACAAATTTTTCCGCAATAAAATAAATTTTGATTTTGTCTTATTTATTTATCCTTGCAATGGTGTGTATGAAAAAATTGATGTTTAATTGTTTCTATTATTAGCAATAATGGATTTGATTCTTAATTATGTTATTTGTGGAAATGTCGAGAATTTGCCAAATAAGGGAAGATTCTCATCGCCCAAGTTTCAATTGGACAGAAACTTGGAATCATACAACTAGGTTGCGTGATGAATGAGAAACTTCATATTTGGAAATTAGATTATTTTGACAAAGTGTCAAGAGGAGGACTGGGAGATCAAGTACACTAGGTTGTGCTTTGATCAAGTCCACCACAAGAGTGATAAAGATATTCGTCATGATTCACTCAAGTTTGGTAAATATGGTTATACTTATAAGATTACGTATAATTCTGAGTTGATTGGAAGAGTTTCAATCAATAGCAGAACGAATAAGAAGAGTCAAGTAGGCAGAAAGATAAAAGTTTCTCTATTCTAAGAAGAAGGGAGAGTACATTTTATTGTGTTTTATGATAGGTCTTAATGATTAAGAACTATTTCTCAATTGGTCCTCTAAGTAAGTCTTAGTGCATTTGCATGTCTAAGAAGAGGAATCGAGAATTATGGAAATAGTTAAATCAATAAGTCAATCATACTTCGTTCCAGTATCAAGTCTTAAGAGTCATACTCCAAGATTATGACTTGAGTGACACGTCTTTAGTAGGTTTATAACACTCAACAAATGTGGAATTAGAAAAAGTCTTCTTATTCCTGCACATTTAAGATTGGTAAGTTGTGATGTCTTGGATAAGACAAAGACCAACTAGAACCAATTATGTGAAGTGATAGTCTTGATAAAAACTACACTAACTCTTGAATATTTGTTTTGTCAAGGAATGTTTCTTGACAAGAGAATCTTATATGTCAAGGAGTCAGTGGGAGTCTTAATGGTCTTAAAAGGTTTCAAGAACAAATCAAGAATAAACCTAATTGATCATCACTAGCACACGACTTGAGGTATATAACCTATCGTGTTGACGTTATCTTGTTTCTGTACCATTCCAGTTGAGTTAATTGTGCATGTGAGTTCTATGAGTTCTCATTTGAATGCACAAAGACAAAGCACCTTGATCAATGGAAAGTACATTGATATGTAGGGGTGAGTTGCTTGGAAGACATGGTGGGCACTCGTGTTACCATGAGGCAAGAAATCAAGATTGAACAAGTTCAGTCCATATGGTTTTGGATTTGTCGCAAACCTTCGTTTTGACAAATTCACATGGATAGGAACACATACATCATAAAATCTAAGTGTCATAAGGTTTCCCTCCTTCATGAAAATGATTGTGAGGAAATGCTTTCACTAAGAGAGATTTTAAGAAGATAGCAATTGTGAAAATTGTATTCTCAAATTCGATTATGATTACATCATCCCTTTTCATAGTTCGAATTGTGAGATTTGGCAATTGGTCTGAACATTTGGGACTTAGTAACATAAATTCTGAATTGTTTAGACACACATGTGAGCTATCTAAGGCAAAGGTGTATGTGCTTAAAAAAAAACTTAGATAAAGGCTTATCAAAGCATTAGGTATTAGAAATATGAACTTAAGGAATTCAATAAGCATTGTTTTCTGGAAGTTCAATTGTTTTCTGAATACATGTCAAAGCTAGTGGGACCATAAGTGTTATGCTGGTAAGAAAATAATCATCATGTTAGTGGAAGCATGATTATTATGGTAAGTATTGCGAGTTAGCAATATTAATTATAGAAAACAAAGATTAACTTTGGAAAGTTGTAGGGGTTGAAAAGTTGTTTTGCTATAATTAAGGGAGAGAATATTATACTTCGTTTCAAAATTCTAAAGCTTAGATCGAGAAATGTTAATAAATTTAGTCAAGGATACATAGTGCATTCTCAAAATTCGATTATGATTACGGCATCCCTCTTCATAGTTCGAATTGTGGGAACAGGGCACATAAAATATTATGGCAGAAGGCTGATAAAGTATCACGTCTTTATGTGAGACATTATGCATCGTGTCCAATACGCTTCGGGTATAGGATCGATTGCATATGCTATAATATTTGACCGTTCTAAAATTTTCCAAATGCCTAGGGCATTAAGAGGGAAAAAGGGACTAGAATCGGTTTTGACTAAAATAATTAAACAACTATCAAAGGACGATCTGAGGTTCACTGAGGATTTGTCGCTTGTGAGTAGTTGGAAGTATAGTACTGGATGGACTATATTGACATTATTATGAATATATAAGATTCTATTAAGAATGAGTTGTCATATAGCAAACATGGAAATGTTTCCATAATTGGGAGTTGGAAATTAAGAATTTATGTCTAGATTAGAAAATTTTATGCAAAAAGGATGTTCAAAGGAATGTACTTTGAGTGAGAGACATCACATCTATATAAGTGTTTTGTAACAATTTCTGATAGAGTACCTTGTGATTTCATTGGCCGAGTCTTTTTGACTTTTGTGCTTTGACATTACGAAAGAATCATTGAATAAAATGTTAGAATCTGACATATTCTAAAAGTGGCAAGAATTTGGTATTCTTATACTAATAATAAGGATTGGGGATTGTGAAATGAGTTTCATTGGAAAAGTTTTTCAATTGATCTATTTCACAAAGTATGGACCATAGGAAACCAAATTGTGCATGCTTGGAGCATGGGACAATTGTGGTTATAATTCTAGAAATAAGTTGATTTTCTGAAACAGTAAGCAATGAATAATGAGTAATCAATATGGTGTTTTAAATAAAAGTGTTTTTTTTATTTACGCTCAAAAGTTTTGGGGCCATATAGGATTAATATTATTATTGTGTTTTACTCTGTATGTTTTGACTTCCAGAATAACTGGGTTATTCGAACCTCCACAGTCGGTCATACGTTTGAAGTAAGTATGAAGGAAGACTGTCATGAATTTGTCTGTAGATTGTCTAAAGTGTTTAGACATAACACAAGGTTGCTGCAGAGTTCATGAGTGCTTTGATAAGATTAAAGTATTGGATTAAACCCACGCTCACTTGAATCACTTCATGGATTTATCACGGGTGATTAGTGAGACGATAACATTGTATATTCTTGAAACCGAGACGTGTGAGTTGTTATTTGCTGGTCGGTTGCACATTGATGATAAGTAAACGCACCAGTAACTTGGTGTTATAAAACTTATTGTTGTGTGTGATTCGATTAGTAGGTGCAAGCAAGCATTTGAGTCGAAGTCTATCCATTCCTTTTACCCAAAGTGGGATAAAAGCGATATCTGTGGGTCTCTCGATGATTTAGTGATGACACCCTAAGCGCTTGGCCAAGCCGGGACTAAGTTGATGTGTTCTATTGTAGTCTGTTGTCAGTCATCATAAATCAGATGTCGGGAAACAATACATAGACAGAGAGAATGATTTAAATCCATGTCTCGTGTCTATACGATATCTTGAGAATGGAGGAATATATGATCCCTTATCTAAAGGACACGCGTATCTGATAAGATCAGAGTTGACAGCGGCTTTTGAAAGCTATGATTGCTGATCAGGTTCTGAAGTTATGCAAAATAGTTATTAGACTTATCTAAGTGGGAGACTGTTGGATTAGTGTCTAAGTCCATAACTAGTTTGGTATGTACTTGACCCGATTGTGAGCATGGTCCTTTTGGGCTGCCTTCACCATAGCAATATGTAGGATGAATTAAGGAGAGAAAGGTTTAATTATGATTTATTAATATATTATGAGAATAATATATTAATGGAGAAATCATATTGTTTAATTGATATTAGTCAAGAATTAATTAAGAATTAATTTTGTAACTAAAAGAGATTAATTAAACTTAGGGGACTGGAGTTGTAATTATAAGATAATTACAATTGGGCTATGGATCACCTAATAATATATAGGTTGGACAAATTCTATGGGAAGGCCATTAGAAATCGTCCAAGGGATATGCTAAAGGAGTCCATGGGGCTGCTTAGGGCCTAAGCAGTCAGATTAGGGTTTCCTAGTTGCAAACCCTAATAGCCTACATGTATATATAGGACCCTATGCCCCAAAAATGTGTACAAGTAATCCTTTAGGGTTTCCAGTCGTTTTTTGGTGCCTCCTCTCTCCTCTCTCTTCATCCAAGTTGCTTAGTGGTGTTTGTGACTCCATTAGAGGTGCAACACTTGAGGCACTAACCTTTCTGAAGCCAAGGATTGATTGTTATTGCTATATAACAATCAAAGGTAATTACTAAACCCTTATTTCAGTTCTTAGTTGATAGATCTAGGGTTTATAGCTTTGGATATTCAATTGCATGTTCATTAGACAAACTAGATCCAAAAGCTATTAGGGTTTGCATGTACACCATAGGAATGATGTATTTCTCGAAACCCAACAGTATCTTCGGAAGGTCGTAACTTTCGCATACGAACTCCGTTTTTGACGTTCTTTATATCCACGCGTAGGTATTTACGAGTACTACAACTTAATTTTAGACTTCAATAGCTAACTCTAAGTCTATTTTAAATTCCTCTTATTATATAGATCTATAGTGTTCGGTTTATCATAACTTCTTCATGCGAAGTCAAATTCAGACGTTCTCTATATTTTTGGAATCGTATGGACGTATACTTTGAGTTGTATCATAAAGAAAGTTCACATTTATATTAGAATTTATCATTAACTACATAGTACGTTTATCACATTACTAGTTTAATAAAATCACATTACATGATTGGCATAATCACATGTGATTGTTATTGACCTATTTTGACTGGTGTTACATTCTCCCCCCGTTAGAACATTTTTGTCCCAAAATTTATCTTATGGATGGGGTTTTGTCACACAGTTGGGGGTATTTTTCTTTCATCTGATCTTCACGTTCCCAAGTAAATTCAGGTCCTCGTAAAGAGTTCCATCGAACTTTCACTATGGGAATACGACTTTGCTTTAATCGTTTAACTTCTAGATCCATGATCTCGACAGGTTCTTCTACAAATTTGAGTTTCGTATTGACTTGTATCTCCTCGAGAGGTATAACAAGAGTGTCATCAGATAGACATCTTTTGAGATTTTATACGTGAAAAACATCGTGTACATTACTTAGTTCTTGAGGCAACTTGAGTTGGTATGCGACAGAACCAATTCTTGCTACAATTTCAAAAGGTCCTACATACCTTGGGTTTAGTTTGCCTCGTTTCCCGAATCGAATTACACCTTTCCAAGGAGAGACCTTCAACATTACTTTATGTGACATCCCCTAATTTCTCGGCCAGAAAAGACCAATTTAATTTATGCTTTTTAAAATAAAGTCAGAGAAATCCTTTTAAAAGATGTTGCGGAATTGGTCCCTAAAACAAAACATGATAAAAGTTTATCAAAACCTTTCTTTAAGAAATATATATTTTCCTTTTATATCAAAACCTCGGGATGTCATGTTCCGATACAGATCAAAAGCATAAACAAGACATTATAAGCCTTACAACAGTTGTTTACAACTACTGGCCTATAACCCAAAAATCTCTCATCATCCTCCGACTATGCTCGAGGTCCACTACCTGTAATAATAAAAAGCTGAGTGGGTCAGGCTTGGGAGCCTGGTGAGCATATAGGGTTTTCAACCCACAATAATAATAAACTTATTATGTTCACCAATCAACAATAACCCTGATTACCCATTCCCGTTATCCTCACTTTACGTCCCTAAACACCTATCACAAGGGACCTAACCTAAGGAATATCATCGGGATGGACACTACTGCTAAGGGGACTCCTCAGCCATACAAGTCCTAAAGGCAACCATGAGGGGGATGGATTACGCCAATGAACATTTAGTTCACCAACACCTACAAGTTGCGAACCTGCTAGTGTTCCACTGGACTGTCTAGAAAGGTTCGTGGTCGTCATCTATACTCCGCTAGACGACTACAACAACAACAACAACAACAACAACAACAACATCGAGGCCTCTCACCATTTTAACACACATCGACTATTTCGTCTACCCATGTTCTACCCAACATATTTGTAGATAAAATACATATACAGTTTAAAACTTGTATAAAACATCTATTCAACAGTCACCTCAATTAAACAATTAATATAATTACACATAGCACGTATTTTATAGAAAATACTTCATATCTAGGTGTAAGATGAAAGTGACTACACACTCACTTGATTTAATGATAATCGGGCAGCACTTCGTTTCCTAAAACGATCGTTTCTAATAAAACCGGGAGTTTTATTGAGAAACCGGGTCGGGCTTCAAAACCGAAAAGATAAATTTCTCGGGCTTCTCGGGCACTTCGGGACGTGTTTCGGGTGTTTGGTATAATACCGAGGCTTTGGGGGAAGTTGGAATGAAAGAAATATGGGTTTAGGGGTGTAAAATGTCAAATTTCCAAATTATCCCCGGGAGGTCTCGCACCCTTCTATTTATAGGGGCGAGGCTTCTGATCGGACGGCTGAGAGGACTCCACGCGGCAGTAGATCCGAAGAGAAGGCACATGGCTCGCACGTGCGAGGGTCCAGCTGCTGGCCTCTGATTGGACCGAGGTCTAGGTCCGAGGTTCGGATCCGAAGCAAGAGGGAAGGGAGATAGGTGATGCGAAGGTCAGACACACGGCAGGGGTTGCGAGGCTCGGACGAGGCTGCACACGCGTCACTCCTCGGATGCACCACGACTTCGGATGATTCAGCAATTTCGGACACGTGGCACGCATGGAGCGAAGGTGACATGGCCGAAGTATGACTATGCGAATTTTCTCGATTTTTGTGCAAAAACTTCTAAAATCCATAACTTTCGCATACGGGCTCCGTTTTTGACGTTCTTTATATGCGCGCGTAGGTAAAGTTACACTCTACAACTTTCGCTTAGACTTTGTCGGCTAATTTTGACTTTAATTTTTATATTATTATTTTTAACAGACCGGGACAGGAAATCCGTTAAAAATTCATAACTTCTTCATCCGACGTCCGTTTTCGTCTGTCTTTTTACCGTTGTACTACTATTGACGAGACCTTCGATTCTTGTTTAGGTTGTGTCGGCTAAAAATCACTCGATCTAAAATTCGAGTTTTTAGCTGTCTACTTCTAAACTGAAACTTAGAAAAATCATAACTTCCTCATACGAAGTCAGAATTGGGCGTTCTTTTTATGCATACTCTCGGTTTAACGAACACTATGACTTTCGTTTAGATCACTAAGGCTAAAAAGTAGTTGATCAAAAACTCACTTTTTACGTCATTCGGCACCGTGCCGGTTTTGTCGCGAAACTTCGACAGGTCATAACTTCTTCGTTATAACTCGGATTTTGGTATTCTTTATATATCGGTAATCCTTGTCATGACCACTACAACTTTCTTAATAGATATCGGCTTTATCTAATATTTATTTTCGACGCTTATTTTTATTCTTAATTAATTAAACCTTAATAATTAAGCATAAAACACATAATTTTCACATAATATTCACATAATTCCTTTTCATTTCTTCAAAATGAGTTACAAAGGTTAACCTAGACTATCACGTCAATATGAATGCCTAGCCTAGAAACACGGGCGCTACAATTCTCTCCCCCTTAGGATGATTCCGTCCCCGGAATCACACATCGACAAACAACTGCGGGTAGCGACTCATCATGTCACTCTCCTTTTCCCAGGTGAGATTTGGCCAATTCGTATGTTTCCAACGCACAAGCACTAAATCGACCATTTTGCGTCGCAACTTCTTAGTCTTATGGTCAACGATTGCCTCAGGTTCTTCAATCAACCTCTTGTTTTCATCCAACCTTAATTCAGAATTGGGAATTATGTCGGAGGATGACGCGCCTAAGACGGCACGATAGAATCGCGCCTAGCCAAAACGCTGAGCGTTCCAGCTGGGCTAAGCCCAGCGGGCTCAACGCCCGCCAGCGCCTCTGGGGACAGGGTGCCCAGGCGAAGGGTTCGCGCCCGCTGAAGAACGCTCCCAGCTCCAAGACAAAAGAGACAATCAGGGGACAAACAGTGGATCAGACCATTACCGCCAGAGCTAATAAGAGCGCCCTAACGATTGAGGATGCACGATCCTCCAATCAGCGCCTCTGATCTTGTCTCCCCAAAAAGCAATCCTGTCCAGTACGGACTGGGCAGGAGCGCTAGGTATAAAAGGATGCACTCTCGGAGTCACGAGGTAAGCTCTTCTCTCCAAAAGAAGACACCCAAAACCCTAGATATCTCCTAACTTGACCGTCAGAGCGTTCTTCCGGGAGCACCCTCCCGGAAAGCGGCTGACGGCTTCTCTTTCTTGTGATATTGCAGGGATAACGAGTAACCTGATCGACTAGTGTTAATCCAGTTGCTGACTAGGTCACATCATTTGGCACCATCCGTTTGTGAGACGAAGAACACAAACTAAAAGCAAAAGACTGAAGAATCAATGGCGTCCGAAGACAACGATGGACGCGACGACTCCCAGGCTAGTCCCATACACTCCATGGCAACGTTGGACGAAACACCGCCGCCCACGGCGGACAACAGAGCAACCCTAGGTGAGGGAAGTTCTACGATAGCCACCAACACCGCCTCGCAGCCGGCAACTTACCAACCGAGAACAACTCTGGCGGGGCCACTCTTAACCATATCCCTTCAGATGCCGCCATTCTTTGTACCACCAACGCAACAACCACCGTCGGTCCACCCAGCGATGCTACCACCAAGCCAAGTTTTCAACAGTCAACCGTCGTTTACGGTGACACCGTTCAACCAAGTGACGGGTGGATTAGGCCCAATGCTTTCCCTACCCCCACTGGCGCAGACTATGGTGGCTCATGTGCCACCTATCTACTCGATGGCAGGCACGTGGGCCGGACCGACCATTGCCTCCAACCATAACCTCCAGCAGGCCTCGACAATCAGCCCCTTAACACCAATACACCCTTTCTCCTCCGGCTATCCTCTCTAGTTTCCATTTTAACAGCACTCCTTTTATGGACCAAGTCTAGGCTATCATGCATCGTCGTCATGCGGTTTAAGCCTCCAACACCAGTCACAAGGCACATCAATCGTCCCAACCCAAGACTGCCTTTCTCGCAGCGTTACATCCCCGTTCGTCAAAGAGTTGCTAGACTACGAAATACCGAACACAGCCAAACTGCCAACGCTCAAAACCTATAATGGCACTACCGAACCGGACAACCACATCGACACGTATGAGTGGACAATGACGTCTCTGAAGCTTGATGAGAGGTTCTGGTGCATATATTTCCCAACGACTCTCGATGGCAACGCAGGCATATGGTTCAAGACGTACGTCCAAGCAGCATCTCCAATTTCGCTCAACTTAAATACTTATTCCTCACCAACTTCATGCAACTACGAAAGTACAAAGGAGATTCTCATTCCATAATAGGTTGTAAGCAAAAGGACGGTGAAACCGTGCGAGAATATTTCACCAGGTTCATAAATGCCACGTTATATGTGTCGGGACACGACGAAGGGCTCATAGCTGGCGCTTTCACGTGGGGCCTTTTACCACGTCCCTTGTCACAAAAGCTTATGGGTAAGAAACCCCAAACAAGGGCTGAGTTAAAGGAGAGGGTAGAACGATATCTCAGGCAGGAAGAAGGCGAGGCAGCGAAACAGGCATACCTAAATGCCATGACGACCAAACGCCATAACCCAAGTCACACGGACTTTCGAGGAGGAACTAGGCACTTTGGCCAGGCAAGGAGGCCTCAAGCGAGGTTTCGCCCATTCGATCGAGACGACAGACGGAGTCGTCTACCAGAGGTGTATGTGGTATCAGAGAAACAACAGCCAGCCAAGTCACCCAAGAGCCGGTATTGCGAGTACCACAAAAGCAAGACACACGATACGACCAGTTGTTCGGTACTCAAGAAATAAATGGAGGAAAAGGAGCTCAAAGGAGACTTGGTGGAAATAGCACGAAGTTTGCGCGTCAAGTTTGACGCCGAGAACGCCAAGAACGCACGTCGAGAAGGAGTTCAACCCAAGGAAATATTCATGATACGTAACAAAAGAAGTAGGGAAGCACAGTCGCCGAACCATTGGATCCCCGGGACCCCGGCGCGGACGCTCACGTTTTCTGCGCAAGACCCTTGTCCTGAGGGATGGAAAGGTGATAACCCATTGGTAATCCAAGCCTCCATCAAAGATGTGACCATACACAGAGTGTATGTCGACACAGGGAGTTCAGCAGACATAATCTATGAGCACTGTTTTCGGCTTCTCCAAGATCGATGGAAAGACAACCTGAAACCCACGGCGGGGCGGCTGGTCGGATTCACCGGCCACAGCCTGTGGCCGCTGGGCACGATTCATCTCCCCCTGACAATCACCAGCCACGATAAGCAACGAAAGTAGACGGTCCTGATCGACTTCGTGGTCATCCGACATTCGGCAGAGCACAACATCATCTTGGGTAGAACGGCCCTCCTAAAGCTAGGAGCGGTCCCGTCGACTATGCATGGAATCTTGAAATTCGACACTCCGGCAGGTCCAGCCACAGTACTCGCCACCCCTCCCAGAGAATTGCAGTGCTTTACGGTAATGAAGCCAGCAGAGATGACTAAAGAAACAAAGAAGCCACGACGAGATCCGGCGAAAAGAAAGGAAGTAATCAACGAAAAATACCCTGATCAGCCGATCAACGTTGGTCATAATCTCCCAGGTCACGTGAGCGAGGCAGTATTCAACCTACTTAAGCGGTACAAACACATATTTGCATGGACTCCCACAGACATGGTGAGGGTAGATAGGAAGGTCATTGAGCATAAACTGGCGATCAAGCCAGGGACAAAGGAAGTGAAGCAGAATAAAAGGGTCCAAGAAGGGGACCGCAACAGGGCAATTAATGCAGAGGTGGCTAAGCTAGCGAAGGCCGGAATAGTAAGGGAAGCAGTTTTCCCAACTTGGATCGCTAATCCGGTTATGGTGCGCAAGCAGGACGGGTCATGGAGTATGTGTATTGACTTCTTATACTTGAACAAAGCGTGTCCCAAGGACTGTTATCCCCTCCCGGAGATCGACCAGAAAGTGGAATCGCTGCAAGGGTTCAAGCTGAAGTGTTTCCTGGATGCATATAAGGGGTATCATCAGATTCGGATGAGCGAGCAGGACGAAGAGAAAACGGCTTTCTACACAGATCATGGCACCTTTTGTTATACCAAGATGCCTTTCGGTTTGAAGAATGCGGGAGCCACATACCAGCGACTGGTCGACTCGATCTTCGCTGAGCAACATGGGAGGAATATCGAGGTGTATGTCGACGATATGGTGATTAAGAGCTCCCATGAAAACAAAATGTTGCAGGACATCAAGGAGACTTTTCATACACTAGAAATGGTCAAAATGAAATTGAATCCGGCTAATTGCACATTCGGGGTAGAGGAAGGACAGTTCTTGGGATAGTATGTTACCAAACAGGGCATCCAGCCTAGCCCAATTAAAGTGGACGAGTCTATGGAGACACCACCCCCAGGCACTCTCAGGGATGCACAGGGTTTGAATGGGAAGCTCACGGCTCTGAGTAGATTCATCTCGAAATCCGCTGACAAGGCCACACCACTATTCCATACACTGAAGGGTTGTATTGAAAAGAACAACTTTCAATGGACAGCCACGGCAGAAGAAGCGCTCCAGAAGATTAAGGAAGCACTACACAAGCTACCTACACTGGCCAGCCCCGTCCTGGGGGAAACACTGCAAATGTATCTCTTGACCTCAAACGAGGCGATATCCTCGGTGTTGACCGTAGAAAGGGAAGGAGAGCAAAAGCTGGTGTATTTCGTGAGTAGGGAGTTACTGTTGGATATAGTGTCTAAGTCCATAACTTTATTTGGTATGTACTTGACCCGACCCGGCATGGTCCATTTGGGTTGCATGGCATTGCAATACTTGGATAGACTAAATGAGAGAATAAGGCACTTATGATTATTAATATATTATAAGTTCTAATATATTAATAATAGTATTATTTAATTAGTATTGATAAAGTATTAATCTAGTATTAATTTGGTGATCAAAGTGAGACTAATTAAATATATAGGGTTGATTATGACAATCATCAATTCTTTTATGGTGGATTAATGATCCATGGTTTATGGGTTTGGTTATAACCATATGGAGCTCCATGGATAGTCTATGGGAGTTACAAACCCATGGGTCATGAGAAATCAAGAGTCATGACAATTAAGGGCATTCATGTGTAAACCCTAATTGTGACAACACTATAAAAGGAACCCTATGGCTAGCAAAATGGTGACCTAGTGGAGCTAGTTGACCTAGTGTTACTAGAGAGGGCATAACCGATTTTGAGGCTAAGTGACATTCTCTCAAGTTATTCCAAGTCTTGTGGTGTTGTGTGAAGCATTTGAGGCACAACATTTGGGGTGCTAGGCTCACAAAGTCTTGAAGGAATCCAAGCAACAACAAGGTATGTATTTCTACTAGTTTTATGTTTTATGTAATCCCCATGCCATGCTAGTTAGGAAATAACCTTGAAAAAGAAATTTGCATGTATATAGAGAAAACATAGATTCAAGGTTATTAGGGTTGCATGTACACTTAGGAAGTGTTAGAATGCTCAAAAACCCATCAGTGGTATCAGAGCCTAGGATTGTTTTCTGTATACATGATGCAAAACTGCTTAAAAATCGAAAATTCTGCACTCTGACGACTGGACTCGCCGAGTCCATGGGGAGGACTCGCCGAGTCCATGAACAAATTCATCCTACTCGACGAGTAGAATAATGCACTCGGCGAGTAGGAGCGTGCTGGGCAGTTTTTTTTCGAGTTTTGTTGCTGGAAATGGATTAAGATCATTATCCCAATCTGTTTTGGACTTGTAAGATCTGTTTTTCAAAATGATAATGATTATGTTAACCCATTTTACATGGCTTTTATCAATTTTCAAGTATTGTATATAGTTATATGATTTCTTGAAATTGCTTGACATGAATTTGTGTTCTTATGAGTTTTTAGAAGATCATAGGAATTATATGTAACCTCCATGTATGTTTAGTTCATGATCTTAATGGCTATGATGGTGTCCATAACTTGTCCTCAAGTTATGGATAACCAAAAGTCACTTCTTTTAATTATGATTAAAGAACTAAAGAGGTTTCATAAAATGAAGAGTCTTCATTTTTATGAACCATTAAAACTCATAAGTTACAAATTGAAGAGACTTGGAATAGTTTCAATTCTTGCCCTCAAGTTTTGGAATTTGAAAAGTCTTACACTCTAATACTTTAATTCTAAATTAAACCTTAGATTTTTAAAAGGTTTAAAAATCAACACTTATACTATTATTATAATTTTATTATATAGATATGTATAAGAATATGTCATTCTTACCGTTAGTAGGCCTCATTCACGAAGCCGGTCTATAAGGGGGGTATAAGGTTGTTGCCTATAAAATGGTGACTTAATGGGTGTCCACTCTCACCCACCGCTTCTTTGATCGGTGGAGGGTCGTTAGCCGAACGGGTAGGATACGACTTTAAATACTCTCTCCTCCCTCTTCATCCAAGTTGCTTAGTGGTGTTTGTGACTCCATTAGAGGTGCAACACTTGAGGCACTAACCTTTCTGAAGCCAAAGATTGATTGTTATTGCTATATAACAATCAAAGGTAATTACTAAACCCTTATTTTAGTTCTTAGTTGATAGATCTAGGGTTTATAGCTTTGGATATTCAATTGCATGTTCATTAGACAAACTAGATCCAAAAGCTATTAGGGTTTGCATGTACACCATAGGAATGATGTATTTCTCGAAACCCAACAGTATCTTCGGAAGGTCGTAACTTTCGCATACGAACTCCGTTTTTGACGTTCTTTATATCCACGCGTAGGTATTTACGAGTACTACAACTTAATTTTAGACTTCAATAGCTAATTCTAAGTCTATTTTAAATTCCTCTTATTATAGAGATCTATAGTGTTCGGTTTATCATAACTTCTTCATGCGAAGTCAAATTTAGACGTTCTCTATATTTTTGGAATCGTATGGACGTATACTTTGAGCTGTATCATAAAGAAAGTTCACATTTATATTAGAATTTATCATTAACTACATAGTACGTTTATCACATTACTAGTTTAATAAAATCACATTACATGATTGGCATAATCACATGTGATTGTTATTGACCTATTTTGACTGGTGTTACATTCTCCCCCCGTTAGAACATTTTTGTCCCAAAATTTATCTTATGGATGGGGTTTTGTCACACAGTTGGGGGTATTTTTCTTTCATCTGATCTTCACGTTCCCAAGTAAATTCAAGTCCTCGTAAAGAGTTCCATCGAACTTTCACTATGGGAATACGACTTTGCTTTAATCGTTTAACTTCTAGATCCATGATCTCGACAGGTTCTTCTACAAATTTGAGTTTCGTATTGACTTGTATCTCCTCGAGAGGTATAACAAGAGTGTCATCAGATAGACATCTTTTGAGATTTTATACGTGAAAAACATCGTGTACATTACTTAGTTCTTGAGGCAACTTGAGTTGGTATGCGACAGAACCAATTCTTGCTACAATTTCAAAAGGTCCTACATACCTTGGGTTTAGTTTGCCTCGTTTCCCGAATCGAATTACACCTTTCCAAGGAGAGACCTTCAACATTACTTTATGTGACATCCCCTAATTTCTCGGCCAGAAAAGACCGATTTAATTTATGCTTTTTAAAATAAAGTCAGAGAAATCCTTTTAAAAGATGTTGCGGAATTGGTCCCTAAAACAAAACATGATAAAAGTTTATCAAAACCTTTCTTTAAGAAATATATATTTTCCTTTTATATCAAAACCTCGGGATGTCATGTTCCGATACAGATCAAAAGCATAAACAAGACATTATAAGCCTTACAACAGTTGTTTACAACTACTGGCCTATAACCCAAAAATCTCTCATCATCCTCCGACTATGCTCGAGGTCCACTACCTGTAATAATAAAAAGCGGAGTGGGTCAGGCTTGGGAGCCTGGTGAGCATATATGGTTTTCAACCCACAATAATAATAAACTTATTATGTTCACCAATCAACAATAACCCTGATTACCCATTCCCGTTATCCTCACTTTACGTCCCTAAACACCTATCACAAGGGACCTAACCTAAGGAATATCATCGGGATGGACACTACTGCTAAGGGGACTCCTCAGCCATACAAGTCCTAAAGGCAACCATGAGGGGGATGGATTACGCCAATGAACATTTAGTTCACCAACACCTACAAGTTGCAAACCTGCTAGTGTTCCACTGGACTGTCTAGAAAGGTTCGTGGTCGTCATCTATACTCCCCTAGACGACTACAACAACAACAACAACAACAACAACAACAACAACAACATCGAGGCCTCTCACCATTTTAACACACATCGACTATTTCGTCTACCCATGTTCTACCCAACATATTTGTAGATAAAATACATATACAGTTTAAAACTTGTATAAAACATCTATTCAACAGTCACCTCAATTAAACAATTAATATAATTACACATAGCACGTATTTTATAGAAAATACTTCATATCTAGGTGTAAGATGAAAGTGACTACACACTCACTTGATTTAATGATAATCGGGCAGCACTTCGTTTCCTAAAACGATCGTTTCTAATAAAACCGGGAGTTTTATTGAGAAACCGGGTCGGGCTTCAAAACCGAAAAGATAAATTTCTCGGGCTTCTCGGGCACTTCGGGACGTGTTTCGGGTGTTTGGTATAATACCGGGGCTTTGGGGGAAGTTGGAATGAAAGAAATATGGGTTTAGGGGTGTAAAATGTCAAATTTCCAAATTATCCCCGGGAGGTCTCGCACCCTTCTATTTATAGGGGCGAGGCTTCTGATCGGACGGCTGAGAGGACTCCACGCGGCAGCAGATCCGAAGAGAAGGCACATGGCTCGCACGTGCGAGGGTCCAGCTGCTGGCCTCTGATTGGACCGAGGTCTAGGTCCGAGGTTCGGATCCGAAGCAAGAGGGAAGGGAGACAGGTGATGCGAAGGTCAGACACACGGCAGGGGTTGCGAGGCTCGGACGAGGCTGCACACGCGTCACTCCTCGGATGCACCACGACTTCGGATGATTCAACAATTTCGGACACGTGGCACGCATGGAGCGAAGGTGACGTGGCCGAAGTATGACTATGCGAATTTTCTCGATTTTTGTGCAAAAACTTCTAAAATCCATAACTTTCGCATACGGGCTCCGTTTTTGACGTTCTTTATATGCGCGCGTAGGTAAAGTTACACTCTATTACTTTCGCTTAGACTTTGTCGGCTAATTTTGACTTTAATTTTTATATTATTATTTTTAACAGACCGGGACAGGAAATCCGTTAAAAATTCATAACTTCTTCATCCGACGTCCGTTTTCGTCTGTCTTTTTACCGTTGTACTACTATTGACGAGACCTTCGATTCTTGTTTAGGTTGTGTCGGCTAAAAATCACTCGATCTAAAATTCGAGTTTTTAGCTGTCTACTTCTAAACTGAAACTTAGAAAAATCATAACTTCCTCATACGAAGTCAGAATTGGGCGTTCTTTTTATGCATACTCTCGGTTTAACGAACACTATGACTTTCGTTTAGATCACTAAGGCTAAAAAGTAGTTGATCAAAAACTCACTTTTTACGTCATTCGGCACCGTGCCGGTTTTGTCGCGAAACTTCGACAGGTCATAACTTCTTCGTTATAACTCGGATTTTGGTATTCTTTATATATCGGTAATCCTTGTCATGACCACTACAACTTTCTTAATAGATATCGGCTTTATCTAATATTTATTTTCGACGCTTATTTTTATTCTTAATTAATTAAACCTTAATAATTAAGCATAAAACACATAATTTTCACATAATATTCACATAATTCCTTTTCATTTCTTCAAAATGAGTTACAAAGGTTAACCTAGACTATCACGTCAATATGAATGCCTAGCCTAGAAACACGGGCGCTACAATTCTCTCCCCCTTAGGATGATTCCGTCCCCGGAATCACACATCGACAAACAACTGCGGGTAGCGACTCATCATGTCACTCTCCTTTTCCCAGGTGAGATTTGGCCAATTCGTATGTTTCCAACGCACAAGCACTAAATCGACCATCTTGCGTCGCAACTTCTTAGTCTTATGGTCAACGATTGCCTCAGGTTCTTCAATCAACCTCTTGTTTTCATCCAACCTTAATTCAAAATTGGGAATTATGTCGGGGGATGACGCGCCTAAGACGGCACGATAGAATCGCGCCTAGCCAAAATGCTGAGCGTTCCAGCTGGGCTAAGCCCAACGGGCTCAACGCCCGCCAGCGCCTCTGGGGACAGGGTGCCCAGGCGAAGGGTTCGCGCCCGCTGAAGAACGCTCCCAGCTCCAAGGCAAAAGAGACAATCAGGGGACAAACAGTGGATCAGACCATTACCGCCAGAGCTAATAAGAGCGCCCTAACGATTGAGGATGCACGATCCTCCAATCAGCGCCTCTGATCTTGTCTCCCCAAAAAGCAATCCTGTCCAGTACGGACTGGGCAGGAGCGCTAGGTATAAAAGGATGCACTCTCGGAGTCACGAGGTAAGCTCTTCTCTCCAAAAGAAGACACCCAAAACCCTAGATATCTCCTAACTTGACCGTCAGAGCGTTCTTCCGGGAGCACCCTCCCGGAAAGTGGCTGACGGCTTCTCTTTCTTGTGATATTGCAGGGATAACGAGTAACCTGATCGACTAGTGTTAATCCAGTTGCTGACTAGGTCACATCCTTTGGCACCATCCGTTTGTGAGACGAAGAACACAAACTAAAAGCAAAAGACTGAAGAATCAATGGCGTCCGACGACAGCGATGGACGCGACGACTCTCAGGCTAGTCCCATACACTCCATGGCAACGTTGGACGAAACACCGCCGCCCACGGCGGACAACAGAGCAACCCTAGGTGAGGGAAGTTCTACGATAGCCACCAACACCGCCTCGCAGCCGGCAACTTACCAACCGAGAACAACTCTGGTGGGGCCACTCTTAACCACATCCCTTCAGATGCCGCCATTCTTTGTACCACCAACGCAACAACCACCGTCGGTCCACCCAGCGATGCTACCACCAAGCCAAGTTTTCAACAGTCAACCGTCGTTTACGGTGACACCGTTCAACCAAGTGACGGGTGGATTAGGCCCAATGCTTTCCCTACCCCCACTGGCGCAGACTATGGTGGCTCATGTGCCACCTATCTACTCGATGGCAGGCACGTGGGCCAGACCGACCATTGCCTCCAACCATAACCTCCAGCAGGCCTCGAGAATCAGCCCCTTAACACCAATACACCCTTTCTCCTCCGGCTATCCTCTCTAGTTTCCATTTTAACAGCACTCCTTTTATGGACCAAGTCTAGGCTATCATGCATCGTCGTCATGCGGTTTAAGCCTCCAACACCAGTCACAAGGCACATCAATCGTCCCAACCCAAGACTGCCTTTCTCGCAGCGTTACATCCCCGTTCGTCAAAGAGTTGCTAGACTACGAAATACCGAACACAGCCAAACTGCCAACGCTCAAAACCTATAATGGCACTACCGAACCGGACAGCCACATCGACACGTATGAGTGGACAATGACGTCTCTGAAGCTTGATGAGAGGTTCTGGTGCATATATTTCCCAACGACTCTCGATGGCAATGCAGGCACATGGTTCAAGACGTACGTCCAAGCAGCATCTCCAATTTCGCTCAACTTAAATACTTATTCCTCACCAACTTCATGCAACTACGAAAGTACAAAGGAGATTCTCATTCCATAATAGGTTGTAAGCAAAAGGACGGTGAAACCGTGCGAGAATATTTCACCAGGTTCATAAATGCCACGTTATATGTGTCGGGACACGACGAAGGGCTCATAGCTGGCGCTTTCACGTGGGGCCTTTTACCACGTCCCTTGTCACAAAAGCTTATGGGTAAGAAACCCCAAACAAGGGCCGAGTTAAAGGAGAGGGTAGAACGATATCTCAGGCAGGAAGAAGGCGAGGCAGCGAAACAGGCATACCTAAATGCCATGACGACCAAACACCATAACCCAAGTCACACGGACTTTCGAGGAGGAACTAGGCACTTTGGCCAGGCAAGGAGGCCTCAGGCGAGGTTTCGCCCATTCGATAGAGACGACAGACGGAGTCGTCGACCAGAGGTGTATGTGGTATCAGAGAAACAACAGCCAGCCAAGTCACCCAAGAGCCGGTATTGCGAGTACCACAAAAGCAAGACACACGATACGACCAGTTGTTCGGTACTCAAGAAATAAATGGAGGAAAAGGAGCTCAAAGGAGACTTGGTGGAAATAGCACGAAGTTTGCGCGTCAAGTTTGACGCCGAGAACGCCAAGAACGCACGTCGAGAAGGAGTTCAACCCAAGGAAATATTCATGATACGTAACAAAAGTAGTAGGAAAGCACAGTCGCCGAACCATTGGATCCCCGGGACCCCGGCGCGGACGCTCACATTTTCTGCGCAAGACCCTTGTCCTGAGGGATGGAAAGGTGATAACCCATTGGTAATCCAAGCCTCCATCAAAGATGTGACCATACACAGAGTGTATGTCGACACAGGGAGTTCAGCCGACATAATCTATGAGCACTGTTTTCGGCTTCTCCAAGATCGATGGAAAGACAACCTGAAACCCACGGCGGGGCGGCTGGTCGGATTCACCGGCCACAGCCTGTGGCCGCTGGGCACGATTCATCTCCCCCTGACAATCACCAGCCACGATAAGCAACAAAAGTAGACGGTCCTGATCGACTTCGTGGTCATCCGACATTCGGCAGAGCACAACATCATCTTGGGTAGAACGGCCCTCCTAAAGCTAAGAGCGGTCCCGTCGACTATGCATGGAATCTTGAAATTTGACACTCCGGCATGTCCAGCCACAGTACTCGCCACCCCTCCCAGAGAATTGCAGTGCTTTACGGTAATGAAGCCAGCAGAGATGACTAAAGAAACAAAGAAGCCACGACGAGATCCGGCGAAAAGAAAGGAAGTAATCAACGAAAAATACCCTGATTAGCCGATCAGCGTTGGTCATAATCTCCCAGGTCACGTGAGCGAGGCAGTATTCAACCTACTTAAGCGGTACAAACACATATTTGCATGGACTCCCACAGACATGGTGGGGGTAGATAGGAAGGTCATTGAGCATAAACTGGCGATCAAGCCAGGGACAAAGGAAGTGAAGCAGAAGAAAAGGGTCCAAGAAGGGGACCGCAACAGGGCAATTAATGCAGAGGTGGCTAAGCTAGCGGAGGCCGGAATAGTAAGGGAAGCAGTTTTCCCAACTTGGATCGCTAATCCGGTTATGGTGCGCAAGCAGGACGGGTCATGGCGTATGTGTATTGACTTCTTATACTTGAACAAAGCGTGTCCCAAGGACTGTTATCCCCTCCCGGAGATCGACCAGAAAGTGGAATCGCTGCAAGGGTTCAAGCTGAAGTGTTTCCTGGATGCATATAAGGGGTATCATCAGATTCGGATGAGCGAGCAGGACGAAGAGAAAACGGCTTTCTACACAGATCATGGCACCTTTTGTTATACCAAGATGCCTTTCGGTTTGAAGAACGCAGGAGCCACATACCAGCGACTGGTCGACTCGATCTTCGCTGAGCAACATGGGAGGAATATCGAGGTGTATGTCGACGATATGGTGATTAAGAGCTCCCATGAAAACAAAATGTTGCAGGACATCGAGGAGACTTTTCATACACTAGAAATGGTCAAAATGAAATTGAATCCGGCTAATTGCACATTCGGGGTAGAGGAAGGACAGTTCTTGGGATAGTATGTTACCAAACAGGGCATCCAGCCTAGCCCAATTAAAGTGGACGAGTCTATGGAGACACCACCCCCAGGCACTCTCAGGGATGCACAGGGTTTGAATGGGAAGCTCACGGCTCTGAGTAGATTCATCTCGAAATCCGCTGACAAGGCCACACCACTATTCCATACACTGAAGGGTTGTATTGAAAAGAACAACTTTCAATGGACAGCCACGACAGAAGAAGCGCTCCAGAAGATTAAGGAAGCACTACACAAGCTACCTACACTGGCCAGCCCCGTCCTGGGGGAAACACTGCAAATGTATCTCTTGACCTCAAACGAGGCGATATCCTCGGTGTTGACCGTAGAAAGGGAAGGAGAGCAAAAGCTGGTGTATTTCGTGAGTAGGGAGTTACTGTTGGATATAGTGTCTAAGTCCATAACTTTATTTGGTATGTACTTGACCCGACCCGGCATGGTCCATTTGGGTTGCATGGCATTGCAATACTTGGATAGACTAAATGAGAGAATAAGGCACTTATGATTATTAATATATTATAAGTTCTAATATATTAATAATAGTATTATTTAATTAGTATTGATCAAGTATTAATCTAGTATTAATTTGGTGATCAAAGTGAGACTAATTAAATATATAGGGTTGATTATGACAATCATCAATTCTTTTATGGTGGATTAATGATCCATGGTTTATGGGTTTGGTTATAACCATATGGAGCTCCATGGATAGTCTATGGGAGTTACAAACCCATGGGTCATGAGAAATCAAGAGTCATGACAATTAAGGGCATTCATGTGTAAACCCTAATTGTGACAACACTATAAAAGGAACCCTATGGCTAGCAAAATCGTGACCTAGTGGAGCTAGTTGACCTAGTGTTACTAGAGAGGGCATAACCGATTTTGAGGCTAAGTGACATTCTCTCAAGTTATTCCAAGTCTTGTGGTGTTGTGTGAAGCATTTGAGGCACAACATTTGGGGTGCTAGGCTCACAAAGTCTTGAAGGAATCCAAGCAACAACAAGGTATGTATTTCTACTAGTTTTATGTTTTATGTAATCCCCATGCCATGCTAGTTAGGAAATAACCTTGAAAAAGAAATTTGCATGTATATAGAGAAAACATAGATTCAAGGTTATTAGGGTTGCATGTACACTTAGGAAGTGTTAGAATGCTCAAAAACCCATCAGTGGTATCAGAGCCTAGGATTGTTTTCTGTATACATGATGCAAAACTGCTTAAAAATCGAAAATTCTGCACTCTGACGACTGGACTCGCCGAGTCCATGGGGAGGACTCGCCGAGTCCATGAACAAATTCATCCTACTCGACGAGTAGAATAATGCACTCGGCGAGTAGGAGCGTGCTGGGCAGTTTTTTTTCGAGTTTTGTTGCTAGAAATGGATTAAGATCATTATCCCAATCTGTTTTGGACTTGTAAGATCTGTTTTTCAAAATGATAATGATTATGTTAACCCATTTTACATGGCTTTTATCAATTTTCAAGTATTGTATATAGTTATATGATTTCTTGAAATTGCTTGACATGAATTTGTGTTCTTATGAGTTTTTAGAAGATCATAGGAATTATATGTAACCTCCATGTATGTTTAATTCATGATCTTAATGGCTATGATGGTGTCCATAACTTGTCCTCAAGTTATGGATAACCAAAAGTCACTTCTTTTAATTATGATTAAAGAACTAAAGAGGTTTCATAAAATGAAGAGTCTTCATTTTTATGAACCATTAAAACTCATAAGTTACAAATTGAAGAGACTTGGAATAGTTTCAATTCTTGCCCTCAAGTTTTGGAATTTGAAAAGTCTTACACTCTAATACTTTAATTCCAAATTAAACCTTAGATTTTTAAAAGGTTTAAAAATCAACACTTATACTATTATTATAATTTTATTATATAGATATGTATAAGAATATGTCATTCTTACCGTTAGTAGGCCTCATTCACGAAGCCGGTCTATAAGGGGGGTATAAGGTTGTTGCCTATAAAATGGTGACTTAATGGGTGTCCACTCTCACCCACCGCTTCCTTGATCGGTGGAGGGTCGTTAGCCGAACGGGTAGGATACGACTTTAAATACTCGTTAAAAGTATAATGAATTATAAGTAACTAAACATTATAAATTCCCAATCTTAGTTACTTTAGGAAAATGTGAAATT
The DNA here is from genome assembly GCF_052849685.1 of Lactuca virosa. Classification (NCBI taxonomy): domain Eukaryota; kingdom Viridiplantae; phylum Streptophyta; class Magnoliopsida; order Asterales; family Asteraceae; genus Lactuca; species Lactuca virosa. Next base: position 26,575,878 of record NC_136428.1, read on the forward strand.
GGTGCTAGCCCATAAAATTACACTTTGTACCTTACCAAGTCGTTAGTGGAGCGTGTGTGGTTAACCGGCACACTAACATGGACTAGTAAGAGTGGCAAAGGGTAACTTGACTTTATTATAGATCGGTGGAGCGTGTGTGGTTAACCGGCACATCGATTAGGTAATATTGTTGAGGGTACCAAGTCAATTTGTATGGTTATTCACACCTTGTTTGTGATCCTCGGCATCCCAGTCACAAACTTGAGAGGGCACAATCGAGATTCAAACATGCCATTGAAAAGTTCAATGTATCTCAAAAGATCTAGGAGTTTCAAAACCAATAAAACCTAATAATAAAATATTTCGTTCTTATGGTGGAAATTGGTAAATCGTCATTTACCTACCTTCAAATATTTTATAGTATGGATTACGACATCCCTCTTCCAACTATAAATAGTTTGTTGGATCCTAGCCTTAATATTTCATTTGGGTGAATTATTAAGGATTCCTAATCTAATGAAACTTGTCTTTCTTTCCTTTCAGATGTCTTCCAACAATGCTTCTGGCTCAAACCCAACAGGCTCCTTTTCCCTTATGAACTTGTGTGGTAAGGTCATCTTTGATGGATCCAATTTCAATGAGTGGATCAGAAACATCAGAATGATTACCCGCTATGAGGACAAAGAATATGTCCTCGATAGGGAGCTTAAGGTTGTGAGTGAAGCCACTGCTACTCCTGAAGTGTTTGCGGAGTTTGTTGCACATGAAAAGGATGCTACTAAAGTAGCATGCATCATGATGGCCACCATGACTCCTGAACTTCAAAAATCCTATGAAGATTTCTACCCCTATGAGATGCACCTGGATCTGATGGAAAGGTACCATCAGAGCGCGCGTCAGGAGAGGTATGAAATCATCTCCTCCATGATAACCGCAAGGATGAAGGATGGTAAACCCATCACCGGTCACTTGCAGAAAATGCAAAGGTTCGTTGACCGTTTGCTGAAGCTAAATGTTGACTTTCCTGAGGAAATGGCAATTGACATCATTCTCCATTCCTTACCTCCAAGTTATGATCAGTTTCGTATGACTTATCATATGAACAAGGAGGAAGTCACACTTAGCAAACTTCAAGGACTCTTAAGGACAGCTGAAAATGGCCTTAAGGGTAAAGCGGTTGCTACTTCTACTCCTTCAATAGCCCCTGTTCTGGCTATTGGGCAGGGAAAGGGTAAGAAGAAGAAAAGCCCTTCGAAGGGTACCAAGGGTAAGACTCTTGATGGTTCCTCTTCAAGTGGGACAAAGAAAGGTCCCATTACTCCTTCTTCAAACCCAAAGGAAGCACAGTGCTTCTATTGCCAGGATAAGGGACACTTCAAGCGAAGCTGCCCTAAATATCTGCAAGATCTAAAGGATGGGAAGGTTAAACCCACCCATACAGGTATTTACACAATATTGTCTAACAACTCATCTAATGCTAATTCTTGGGTGCTTGATACAGGTTGTGGTATTCACATCTGTACTGATTTGCAGGCACTAAGAAGAAGTGAGCAAGTGGAGCACGGGAAGATAAACTTAGTCATGGGCAACAGGAAAGCATCACCTGTTACCAAGATAGGAGTTTATTCTTTATTGCTTAATAATGGGTTAATGTTATATTTGAATAAGTGTTGTTACTCGCCCGGAATGGCGAGAAATATTATTTCTTTTCATGGCTTGTACAAACAAGGTTTTTCATTTTCATTTGATAATAAAAATGGTGCTGTTAATGTTTATTACAATGATGTATTTTACTTTAAAGCATTACCTTGTGATGGTGTATATGAAGCCGTGAATGTTGTAGACAATCTAGGAAATAATGTGTTGTATATTGATTCTTCAGATAGCTTGGATAAAGCATCCTTGTGGCATTGTCGTCTTGGACATGTTAACAAGAAGCGCATAGGCCAACTCCAAAAGGCTAGAGTCTTGGAATCATTTGACCTTAAGTCAGATGATAGTTGCGAGTCTTGTTTACTTGGAAAAATGACAAAGTCACCCTTCACAGGTACTTGTGATAGGGGTGAAGGTTTGTTGGACCTTGTACACACAGATGTGTGTGGGCCCTTCAGAGTTGCTACAAGGGATGCTAATCGCTATTATGTGACTTTCACTGATGATTACAGTAGATATGGATATATTTACTTAATCAAGCATAAGTCAGAAACCTTTGAAAAGTTCAAAGAGTTTAAGCAGGAAGTGGAGAATCAATTGGGCAGGAACATCAAGATGCTCCGATCCGATCGGGGAGGAGAGTATCTTAGCATTGAGTTCCTTGACTATCTTAAGGAATGTGGGATTGTCTCACAATTGACACCTCCCAGAACACCACAGTTGAATGGTGTGGCTGAGAGGCGCAATCGAACCTTGTTGGATATGGTTCGTTCCATGATGAGTCGAGCTTCGTTACCAATCTCTTCCTGGGGGTATGCCTTAGAGACTGCCGCCCATATCCTTAATCTAGTCCCTACTAAAAAGGTTGCCAAAACACCTCACGAGATGTGGACTGGGAAAGTTCCCAATTTGGACCACATCAAGATTTGGGGTTGTGAAGCTTTCGTGAGGCGTGAGACTCATGATAAGCTTGAACCTCGAAGTGAGAGGTGTATTTTCATTGGCTACCCACATAGATCCTTTGGTTACCTCTTCTACAGACCCAGTGATAATGTGGTTTTTGTAGCAAGAAGAGGAGTCTTTCGCGAGAGAGAATTCATAAGCCAAGGGGACAGTGGGAGGCAAATTGACCTTGAAGAGCTTCAAGAGTCAAGTGGTGAAGGAACCTCAAATGCTATCGACCAACCTGAGGAGGAAACTCCTGTTGATCCGATAGATGAGTCTGTACCTCCAAGACGTTCCACTAGGGTGAGGAACACACCTGATTTTTATTATGGTTATCACATCACCACTGAAGGTGATACATTTATTAGTGATAGTACACTAATAGATTTGAATGAACCTAATAATTACAGGGAAGCCATGGCAGGCCCTGAGTCTGCTAAATGGAAGGAGGCTATGGACAGCGAGATTCAGTCCATGTATGACAATCAAGTTTGGAACTTGGTTGACAATGTACCAGGTCGTAAGACAATTGGGTGCAAATGGATCTTCAAGAAGAAGACCGACATGGATGGGAAGGTACATACTTACAAAGCGCGACTGGTTGCGAAGGGCTTTACTCTAACTCCGGGAGTTGACTATGATGAGACCTTCTCACCAGTAGCTAAAATTAAGTCTATTAGAGTATTGTTAGCCATAGCTGCATTTCATGATTATGAAATATGGCAAATGGATGTCAAAACCGATTTCCTTAATGGAAAGTTGGCTGAGGATGTTTACATGGTTCAACCAGAGGGTTTTGTCGATACAAGATACCCTAATAGAGTGTGTAAGCTTGATAAATCCATTTATGGATTGAAACAAGCGTCTCGCAGATGTAATCTTTGCTTTGATGAGAAAGTCAAAGAGTTTGGCTTTTCTAGGAGTGAGGATGAGTCTTGTGTGTATGTCAGGGCTAGTGGGAGCATAGTTAGCTTCTTGGTGTTGTATGTGGATGACATACTTCTCATAGGAAACGACGTCCCAACCTTGCAGGAGGTTAAGTCCTGGCTTGGGAAGTGTTTCGCTATGAAGGACCTTGGGGAAGCTGCCTATATGCTAGGGATAAGGATATTGAGAGATAGGAGTAAGAGACTAATTGGACTTAGTCAAAGTACTTATGTGGATAAGGTACTAAAGAGGTTCAGTATGCAAGATTCCAAGAAAGGAGAATTACCAATCCAGAATAATGCCAAGCTGAGTAAGACTCAGAGTCCGAGTACAGAGGCTGAGATAGCTGAAATGAGTCATATACCATATGCTTCCGCTGTGGGCTCGATCATGTATGCTATGACTTGTACTCGCCCTGATGTGGCCTTTGCTTTGAGCATGGTCAGTAGATATCAAGGGAACCCTGACAAGGCACACTGGACAGCGGTAAAGAACATTCTCAAGTATCTGCGAAGGACTAAGGATTGGGTCCTTACCCTCGGAGGCAGTGATGACTTGAGAGTGGTAGGATATATTGATGCTAGCTTCCAGATTGATAGGGATAATTTCCGCTCTCAGTCAGGCTGGGTCTTTATCCTAAATGGAGGGGCAATTACTTGGAAAAGTTCCAAGCAGGAGACAGTAGCTGATTCTACTTGTGAATCAGAGTACATAGCAGCAAGTGAAGCAGCTAAGGAGGCGATATGGCTAAAGAACTTCATCGGAGACCTTGGAGTTGTACCACCCATAAAGGAGCCAATGGAAATTTTCTGTGACAATGAAAGTGCGGTTGCTTTGGCTAAGGAACCAAGAGATCACGGGAGATCTAGGCACATTGACAGAAAATACCATTTCATCAGACATCGAATAGAAGAAGGACTCCTCATGGCTAAGAGGGTATCATCAGATGAGAACCCGACAGATCCCCTCACGAAGGGACTGAGCAGGGTTAAGCATTTACAGCATGCGAGGCGCATTGGGCTGAAGGATGATATTAGTTTCGATAATTAGATTCCTGAAACTTGTAAAATGTAATTGACATTTGATGATAAATAAAAGTTGTTATTTATTTATGAGTAAGGTGTTACTATCTTGTGTTGATTGTTTACTATGTTTCAATTTTGCATGTTTTTACTTCCAGAATAATTATGTTATTATTCAAACCATCCACAGTCAGTCAAACTTTGGAAGTAAGTATTGATTTAAGACTGTCATGAATTTGGCTTGTATGATTTGTCTAAAAGTGCTTTGGACAATGCAATGGTTGCTACAACATTCATGAGTACTCATAAGGGCTGAGTATTGGATCCAACCCACGCTCACTTGCATCACTTCATGGAATTTATCTCGAGTGATCGTGAGACGGTAATATCATATAAATCTTCAAACCTAGAGATATGAGTTGTTGACTATGAGTTGGTTATTCATTGATTGTATGAAAACGCATTGGTAACTCGATGTTATAAAATGTGCCTTTGTGAATAATTCAACAAGTAGTTAGTACAAGCATATCAGTCGAAGTTTATCTGTTCCTTCTAGAAATAGAAGCGATATCTGGGCCCCTCGATGATTTGGTTTTGACCTATGTATCGGGCCCGGTCAGAACCTAATTGATGTGTTCAATTTAGTTCTATGTCGAAACAAATCAGAGATCGAGAAACAAATGCTGGACAATAAGTAAGACCATGTTCCATGTGTTTGTCCGGCTGATATCATGAGAACAGAGGATTATATGATCACTTATCTTAAATGTCGTATCATCATCATCTCAGTTCCGAGAGACTTTGAAAGAGCTACGATTGCTAGTCGGATTTTGAAGTCATATTTGCAAATATAGTTATTAGACTTATCCAAGTGGGAGACTGTTGGATATAGTGTCTAAGTCCATAACTTTATTTGGTATGTACTTGACCCGACCCGGCATGGTCCATTTGGGTTGCATGGCATTGCAATACTTGGATAGACTAAATGAGAGAATAAGGCACTTATGATTATTAATATATTATAAGTTCTAATATATTAATAATAGTATTATTTAATTAGTATTGATCAAGTATTAATCTAGTATTAATTTGGTGATCAAAGTGAGACTAATTAAATATATAGGGTTGATTATGACAATCATCAATTCTTTTATGGTGGATTAATGATCCATGGTTTATGGGTTTGGTTATAACCATATGGAGCTCCATGGATAGTCTATGGGAGTTACAAACCCATGGGTCATGAGAAATCAAGAGTCATGACAATTAAGGGCATTCATGTGTAAACCCTAATTGTGACAACACTATAAAAGGAACCCTATGGCTAGCAAAATCGTGACCTAGTGGAGCTAGTTGACCTAGTGTTACTAGAGAGGGCATAACCGATTTTGAGGCTAAGTGACATTCTCTCAAGTTATTCCAAGTCTTGTGGTGTTGTGTGAAGCATTTGAGGCACAACATTTGGGGTGCTAGGCTCACAAAGTCTTGAAGGAATCCAAGCAACAACAAGGTATGTATTTCTACTAGTTTTATGTTTTATGTAATCCCCATGCCATGCTAGTTTGGAAATAACCTTGAAAAAGAAATTTGCATGTATATAGAGAAAACATAGATTCAAGGTTATTAGGGTTGCATGTACACTTAGGAAGTGTTAGAATGCTCAAAAACCCATCAGTTACAGAGTCCTGAACTCAATTACCCCACCCTGGAAAAGCTGGTCCTGGCACTCATTTACACGGCGCGACATTTCAGGCACTACTTCTAGGCGCATCAAATAGAGGTGCTAACAAATTGCCCCATCAAACAGATATTGCTCAAGCCAGAAACATCGGGCCGGCTAGCAAAGTGGGCGATCGAGCTAGGGGAGCATGATATAAGTTATCGTCCAAGGACAAGCATTAAGGGACACGCACTAGCTGATTTCTTGCTCGAAATTCCAGATCAAGGAAACTTAGCCAAGGAAAGAATCTGGGCGGTAGAGGAGGTCCCAGCCAACGACCACTCGTGGACGCTATACACCGATAGGGCGTCCAGCAGGGAAGGCTCGGGTGCAGGCTTAATCTTGACTAGCCCAGAGGGAGAGGAAGTGACCTACGCGCTTCGGTTCGACTTCCACACCTCGAATAACGAGGCGGAGTACAAAGCCTTGCTTGCAGGGTTGCGCTTAGCCAAGCAGATGGGGGCGAAGGCTGTGACAGCCCTGACAGATTCGAGGTTAGCCGCGAACCAAATTAATGGAAGTTTTGAGGCAAGAGATAAGAGAATGGAGAGATATGTGAGAATGGTGAGACAACTGATCCAGTCCTTCAGACAGTTCGCGATCAAGCAAATACCTCGGAGCGAGAATAAAAGGGCAGACGCTTTGAGCAAGTTGGCATCCACATGTTTCGATCATCTATCGAAGAAGGTTTTGGTAGAAGTACTCAACGAAAGAAGTACAGATGAGCAGCAGGTGAATACCTTGACAACTACCGGGCCCACATGGATGACACCATTTATGGAATATTTGCAAAGGGGAGTGTTACCAGACGACCACAATGAAGCCAGGAAGATACGAATAAAGGCGCCCTCATATGCATTGATAAACGGGGAGCTGTATCGAAAAGGGTTCACGGCACCGCGGTTGAAATGCGTAGATCAGGCTAGAGGGATGGAGGCACTACAGGAGGCGCACGCAGGTTAGGCGGGCGCGCACGAGGGAGCAAGAGCTTTAACGGGTAAAGTGCTTCGGATGGGAATATATTGACCCACCATACACCAAGACGCGCTGGGAGTGACTAGGAAGTGTGGGGAATGCCAGTATTACGCTCCAGTCCAAGCAAACCCGCCAGTACCACTGCAGAACATATCCAGCCCATGGCCATTCTACCAATGGGGCATAGACATTGTAGGCCCGTTCCCGTAGGCACCTGGAAAGCTGAAGTACATGGTGGTGGCGGTAGACTACTTCACAAAGTGGATTGAAGCAGAACCGCTAGCGTGTATATCAGGAAGACACATGATAAAGTTTGTATAGAAAAATATCATGACATGGTTTGGAACACCTAAGGTGCTCGTCAGTGATAATAGCCTACAATTTGCTGAAAATCCTTTCAGAGAATGGTGCGCCGGTAAAGGGATAAATCAACGGTTCACATCAGTGGCGCACCCACAGGCTAATGGACAAACAGAGGTGTCCAATCGAACCATTTTGAACGGCATCAAGAAACGTTTGGGTAAGGCAAAGGGGAATTGGGCAGAGGAGTTACCGGCAATACTCTGGTCGTATAGAACCACTCCACGAACAAGCACACGGGAGACCCCGTTCAAACTAACATACGGGACGGAGGTTGTACTTCCATTGGAGATAACTGCTGGCACATTGAGAGAGGTCAATGCGGATGAAGAAAGAAATGCCCAAGACCTAAGATTGAATCTGGACGTCCTTGAAGAGAGACGCGAGAAGTCAGAGATACGCCAAGCTGCGTACAAGCGCGTAACCGAAAGATATTACAATCAGAGGGTGAAGGAGAAAGCATTCAGAGTAGGCGAGTATGTACTGAGAAGAAATGAGGCAAGTTGAACCCAACCTCAAGGCAAGCTAGGCCCAGTATGGGAGGGCCCGTATAAGATCGTAGAAGCGAATAGGAACGGCGCGTATGTATTGGAAACAGTGGAAGGGAGGCGGATACCAAGAACATGGAACGCCAGAAACTTGAAGAAGTTTTTCTTTTAAGGGCAAACTGGCAAATAGCCCTAGTTGTCCACCGTCGTACTTAGCATACCACATTTTTAAGTACTTAGTGTACTTGATTTCATGCTCAGAGACATGATTCTCATACTTAGTGTATTGGAGCCCACAGTTAATGTAATAGAATGATTGATATGCTAAATTTTAATACTCAGTGTATTAAATCTTGAAGTGATTAAATACTAAAAACATCGAATTTTATTGTTGGGTGCTTAGAGAGCCCAGCCGTGACACATAGCGTGTCAATACTAATGTGGGCAAAATCAAAATACCATTAGAAGGAAGCAATGCTTAGAGCATGCAACTGGACACCCAGTACACCAAACGGTTTTACATACAATCAAAAGAGTAAATTTTTAGCAAAACCCATACATCACGTGTCCAGATCAAAACAACAAAAAAGAAAGGAAACTAAAACAACCATAGAGAATATTTCACGCCCCAGGAGGGGTGGCATACGATGCCGGAGCATCTTTGTTGTCATCACCATTGTGTCCATCGCCAACAACCATTCCCACCACTATATTCTCACCGCCCACCCCAATGTCACGGTTGCCATCATCCTCAATACCCTGCCCACCCTAACCAGCATCACCCTCGATCACCTGCATAATTTCATCGCCTCGAACTACCATACCCTCAGGGGTACCTTTTGAACCAGAGAAAGAACACAACTCCCGGAGGCCCCCAATATCCAAATCTCCCAAGCCCAATGAATATGCATGATCCATACTCGCAAACGATAACAAAGCATCATTCACGCTAACCACCGGACCAGTGGAAGGAAGACGAGCACCAGCATCATCATACCCAGCTCCAGCGGTCACCTTCTGAACGGATTCAATCCCAGCCACAAAAGAAGCGTGTCGAATGAGACTTATAGCATTCGTGAAATCTGGATGCTCAATCAACTTATCCACAATGCGAACGACACCCACATGCACCAACCAATCCAAATCCCGGCGAGAAGCACCCGCAGCTGCTTGCAAAGAAGAGATTAACTTGTCACGATCAACAGCATCGCGCTCAAGACTTTCCACTTGAATCATCAAGCCTTCATTCACTTGAGTAAGGGAGTCGACCTTGGTCTCCAAAGCGGCTCTAGCTTCGTCAAGGATAGCCTTCTCAGATACAAGGAGCTGACACTTTTGTTCAGCTAGTTGGAGGTCTTCACCAAGCTCGCCAACGCGATGCTCCAGCCCCACCACGCGCGGCTCGCATGTGGCATGGGTGGCCTCCATCTCGCTAAGGGAGTGGACGCGTCGGGAGCCGGCAACAAGGTAAAACATGGCTTGCGCGGCGGCGTAATCCATATTGTGGGCAAGAGTAGGATTACCCATAGCCTCCATGTCACTAACGGCAACAGGAGGAAAAGCATGGCGAGAGAACTCCAGAGCGTTGGCACAAACAGATAACCGAGAGTCATTGTGGAGATTCCACGAGGGGGCAAAGACAGGGGGCCTGGAAGAACTCTCCCCAGTAACACCACCCAGAGGGAGTGACGCCTGGCCGAGATCACTAGAGTCCTTGACATGAGAAAGCTTCGAAGGGAGAAACGGAACACTCGGAACAGGTAAAGGAGAGATAGACGAAACAACGGGCTGATCACGCGCCCCATGGATCCCCTCAGACTGTTGCGCGTCGTCATCGGGAATCACAACCACGCTGGTTGGCATGGAAGCCATAGAACTCAACAGGCGGGAAAAGCTACGCATGGTCTGAATTCTTTTGGCAACAATAGGTGCGTTGGTAAACGACTCACCCATGGCCAATACGGCTTTCCTCTTCGCCTGCATACGCCGAGCGTCAGCAATGATACCCTCTTTGCTATCCTCGCTACTCTCCATGGAAGAGGAAAGAGTACTACCCAGAGGCATGACAGCAGAAATAGGGCGAGCATGGAAGGGATTCGTCTCCGACGCCGACTCTCCTGTAGGGGAAGTAGAAGGAGCAGCAGTCAAAGCAAGCTCAACCAACAGGCGAGGTGGAGGGAGCCGGTCAACTAGATCTCGCGGTACTCCAATTTGCCCTGGTAGCGTTTCCGGAGAACCTCATCCATAGACAAAGAAGATTCAGCACCTGGGAAGGACAGAACGCGAAGTATCAGAAAAAAAAAGAGGGAAGAGGGAGAACAAAAAGAGGAAAGGAGAAAGCCAAGCAAAGCACTTACCGTCAACGTTGCAAAAGAACGCCGCCATTTTGCCACGTCGCCTCCAAGAGGGACTCATCCCTACACCAGAAAGGAGGGCCTCAGAGTAGTCCTCAGGAGATACTTGGACGCTCTTAAGGTAATCAGCAACGCCCTGGTTGTGGGGGAAAAGCTTAGGGATGGTATCAGCAAAAGCATTCGCACGATATTGACCGCTCCCAACCAGTTCCTGATTCACCCATAGCCACTTATCCTGCCAGTTCTTGGGGGTTCGTCCGTCGAGAACTAAAGCATGCCCCCCCCCCCCCCCCCCGCCGGACTGAAAAGGTGCATTTATCTCCGGTGGCGCAGAATCTGAAGAAATACTTAAACACAAAGTAATCGGGAAGATAACCATTGGCCCTGCAGATCATCTCGAATGCTACCACTTTGTTAACGGCATTCGGGGTCAGCATCTGCAAACTAAAGCCATCTTTCTGCAGAACCTCTTCCTAAAAGTCCGTCAACCGGAAGCGGATGCCGGCGTCTAGGGTTTTCAAATAAACCCCGATTTTGCCAGGAGGGGGGATGAGATGCTAGAACCCGGAGAAGGAAGTTCCACACCCTGCACAGATGACAAGCCATACGAAATTTCAAGTTGGTGGTATTCAGCGGCGGAGGGAATGATACCAGGAAGACTCGCTATAAAGGAGGAGAAAAGAGAAAAACTCAGAGAAAGGAAGACGAAGAAGGATAAAGGAAGGGTGAAGGAGAAAAGGAAACCCTATAAGTGTTTTTATAAAGGAAAGGAAAGGGCGGGGCATTTAAAATGTCAGACACGATGACGTAACTGCCAGCCATCATGCGCAGTCACGTCGCCATTAAGGGCGGAACGAAGGGTAAAGAAAAACCAACACGTGTAAGCTAGTTAAGCCCGGAACGCCGTAACTAGCGCTGCAACGCTACGACTACCGGACTGGGGGACTTGATGACGTGCCTAAGACGACACGACAGAATCGCGCCTAGCCAAAACGCTGAGCGTTCCAGCCGGGCTAATCCCAGCGGGCTCAGCGCACGCCAGTGCCTCTGGGGACAGGGTGCCCAGGCGAAGGGTTCGCGCCCGCTGAAGAACGCTCCCAGCTCCAAGACAAAAGAGACAATCAGGGGACAAACAGTGGATCAGACCATTACCGCCAGAACCAATAAGAGCGCCCTGACGATTGAGGATGCACGATCCTCCAATCAGCGCCTCTGATCTTGTCTCCCTAAAAAGCGATCCTGTCGAGTACGGATTGGGCAGGAGTGCTAGGTATAAAAGGATGCACTCTCGGACTCACAAGGTATGCTCTTCTCTCCAAAAGAAGACACCTAAAACCCTAGATATCTCCTAACTTGACCGTCGAAGCGTTCTTCCGGGAGCACCTTCCCGGAAAGCGGCTGACGGCTTCTCTTTCTTGTGATTTTGCAGGGATAACGAGTAACCTGATCGACCAGTGTTAATCTAGTTGCTGACTAGGTTACATCATCGGGCACATCTCCCGTGAACTTTCTCAAATAACACACATGAAAGGTGTTATGAATACCCTTTAGTTCTTCTGGTAATTCTAGCTTGTAAGCTTGATTCCCGATCTTCTGAAGAACTTTAAATGGTCCAATAAACCTTGGACTCAATTTTCCCCTTTTACCAAATCTTATAAGTCCCTTCCACGGTGAGACTTTAAGTAAAACCGAATCTCCAACTTCGAATGATATCGGTTGTCTTTTCTTGTCAGCATAGCTCTTTTGTCGATCTTGAGCAGCTAACATCCTTTCCCTAATCACTTTCAACTTTTCAGCAGTCTGATGGACTATTTCAGGTCCCATAAACTTCTTTTCCCTAGCTTCCAGCCAACATGACGGCGTTCGACACTTTTTTCCATACAAAGCGTGATAAGGTGCTATCTTGATGCTCGAGTGGAAACGATTATTATGTTGGATAAGGTGTATAAGTCCATAACTATTTCTGGTATGTACTTGACCTGACCCGGCATGGTCCATTTGGGTTGCATGGCACCATGCAATTGGATAAACTAAAATGAGAGAAATAACACTTATGGTTTATTAATATATTATAAGTTCTAATATATTAATAATATTATTTAATTAGTTTGATCAAGAATTAATTTAGAATTAATTAAGTGATCAAAAGATAACTAATTAAATATATGGGTAGATTATGTAAATCTTCCATATCTTATATAGTGGGCTAAGAGGCTCCATGGATTATCAAGTTGGGTTCCACCCATAGGATGCTCCATGGATGCTCCATGGGAGTTACAAACCCATGGGTCATGGAAATGAAGAGTCATGACACATTAGGGTTTACATGGTGTAACCCTAGATGTGTCAACACTATATAAGAAACCCATTCTCCACCAAAATAGGCTACACATAAGAAACAAGAGGGCTAGGCCGATTTTAGAAGTGTGTATTCTCTCCAAAGTCATTCCAAAAGCATTTGGTGTTGTGTGAAGCATTTGAGGCATCACACTTGGGGTGCTAGGCTCACAAGGTTTCAAGGATCATAAGGAACAACAAGGTAAGTTATTCTATCTTTCATGCAAGTTAAAATTTGTTCCCCATGTATGCTAGATAGGAATATAACCTTGGAATTCAACTTTGCATGATAATTAGACAAACATAGATCCAAGGTTATTAGGGTTGCATGTACACTTAGGAAGTGTTAGAATGCTCAAAACCCATCAGTGGTATCAGAGACTAGGTTTGTTTGTTGTTTTTTTTGTGTGCAAACAGCTTGAAAAAAAAATCGTTTTTCTGTTTTCTGCTCGTATGAAAGTTTGCACATTTGTTGCTAGAAATGGACTAGAAACATTACCCTAAACTGTTTTGATGTTTTAAATCTTGTTTTAGATGGTGTAATGTTTATGCTAATCCATTTACAATGGCAATTATTAAAATTACAAGTTTTTTTTTAAGTGTAATTTTTGATTCTTGAAAGTGTTCATATTCATATTCTTGAACTTATGAAGATTAGATGATCATAGGAATTGTTTGTAACCTTCATGGTAGTTTAATTCATGATCATAATGTGTTTTAATGGAGTCCATAACTTGTCCTCAAGTTATGGAAAACCAAAAGTCTCACTTTTATTAAAGCCATTAAAAGAACACAAGATTATAAAAATGAAGAGTCTTCATTTTTATTACTCAATTAATTCATAAGTTATAAGAAATGAAAAGTTTTGGAAGTTTACAAAACTTGCCCTCAAGTTTTGGAACATGTAAAGTCTTGATTAAAACTTTAGTTCCAACCCTTAGAATTTTAAAAGTTAAAATTCAACCCTTATACTTTATAATATTATAAGTTACTAATATATATATATATATATATATATATATATATATATATATATATATATATATATATATATATATATATATATATGTATAACGTCAAGTCGTCTTACCGCTAGTACGCCTCATTCAAGAAGCCGGTCTATAAGGGGGGTATAAGGTTGTTGCCTATAAAATGGCAACTTAATGGGTGTCCACTCTCACCCACCGCTTCCTTGATCGGTGGAGCGTCGTTAGCCGAACGGGTAAGACAAGGACTTATAAATTCTCATTAAAAGTATGATGAATATTATAAAGTAACTAAATGCTTTTATTAAATTCCCAATCTTAGTTACTTTAGGAAAATGTGAATAAGGTGCTAATCCTTGAAATTACACTTTACACTTTGTTTAAGTCGTTGGTGGAGCGTGTGTGGTTAACCGGCACACTAACTTGGACTTAACAAGGTAGGTAAAGGGCGACTTAAGGTTTACCATAGCATCGGTGGAGCGTGTGTGGTTTACCGGCACATCGATTGAGTAATAAACCTTGAGGGTACCAAGTGATTTGCATGGTTACTTCACACCTCGTTTTGTGATCCTCGGTATCCCAGTCATAAAACTTGGAGGGCACACTCGAGATTGAAACATGCCTTTGAAAAATTCATTGAATCTCAAAAGAATCTAGGAATTTCTAAGAACCAATTAAAAACCTAATATTTGTATTTCGTTTTTCATGGTGGAAATTGGTGAATCGTCATTCACCTACTTTTCAAATATGTTATAGCTTGGATTACGGCATACCTTTTCTAAGTTATAATATATTGTGATTGGATCCTAGCCTTAATATTACATTTGGGTGTTTTATTAAGGACTCTCTTAATATCTAAACTAATATTGTTCTCTTCTTTCAGATGTCTTCAAACAATGCTGCTTCTGGCTCTAATCCTAATGGCTCCTTTACCCTTATGAACTTGTGTGGGAAAGTCACTTTTGATGGATCCAACTTCAATGAATGGATCAAAAACATCAGGATGATTACCCGTTACGAGGACAAAGAATATGTCCTTGACAAGGAGCTTAAGGAGATTGATGAGACCACTGCAACTCCCCAGGAGATCGCTGACTTCCGGGCACATGAAAGGGATGCTACAAAAGTGGCATGCATCATGTTGGCCACCATGACAGCGGAACTCCAAAAGTCCTATGAGGACTTCTACCCTTTTGAAATGCACCAAGATCTGATGGAAAGATACCATCAAAGTGCACAACAAGAGAGGTATGAAATCATATGCTCTATCATAACAACCATGATGAAGGACGGGGAATCCGTCACGAGCCACATGCAGAAAAGGCAAAGGTATGTGGATCGGTTGCTGAAGCTTAATGTGAAGTTCCCTCAGGAGCTTGCAATAGATATCATTTTGCACTCCTTACCATCGTGCTATGATCAAATCCGCATGACATATCACATGAATAAGGAAGAGGTCACACCCAGCAAACTTCAGGGACTCCTCAAGACCGCATAAACAGGTCTTAAGGGTAAGTCGGTTGTTAGCACTCCTACTCCAAACTCCGCCCTGGTTTTGGCAATCGGGAAAAGTCGAGGGAAGAAGAGGAAGGGCTCTTCGAAGGGTACCAAGGCTAGGACCCTTTATGGCTCTTCTTCAAGTGGAACCAAGAAAGGTTTCGTCACTCCTTCTTCTGACCCAAAAGAGGCTGAATGCTTCTATTGCCATGAAAAATCACATTGGAATCGGAACTGCCCAAAGTACCAGCAAGATGTGAAGGATGGGAAAGTTAAACCCAACCATGCAGGTATTTACACTATCTTATCTAATAACTCACCCCATTCTAACTCTTGGGTCCTTGATACCGGTTGTGGTATTCATATCTGTTCTGATTTGCAGGGACTAAGAAGAAGTGAGAATGTGGAGCATGGAAGAATAAACTTAATCATGGGGAATAGGAAAGCTTTACCTGTCACCAAGATTGGAGTTTATACTTTATCGCTAAGTAGTGGGTTTAGTTTAGATTTGAATAAGTGTTGTTATTCACCAGAAATGGCAAGAAACATTATTTCCTTTCATGCATTGTATAAACAAGGTTTCACCTTTTCATTTGATAATGAAGTTGGTTCGATTAATGCTTTCTTTAATAATGTTCTTTATTTTAAAGCATTACCTTGTGATGGCGTGTATGAAACTGTATCTGTGGTTGATAACTTAGGAAATAATGTATTGTGTATTGATTCTGTTAATAATAATAACTTGGATAAAGCATCATTATGGCATTGTCGTCTTGGACATATAAGCAAGAAACGCATAGGCCAACTCCAAAAGGATGGAGTCTTGGAGTCATTTGACCTAAAGTCAGATGATAGTTGCGAATCATGCTTACTTGGAAAAATGACAAAGTCACCCTTTACAGGTTCTTATGAGAGGGGTGAAGGTTTGTTGTATCCTATACACATGGATGTGTGTGGACCCTTCAAACATGCCACAAGGGATGCTAATCGTTATTATTTGACTTTTACTGATGATTACAGTAGATATGGATATGTCTACTTAATCAAGCATAAGTCAGAGACTTTTGAAAGGTTTAAAGAATTTAAACAGGAAGTCGAGAATCAATTGGGCAGGAACATTAAGATGCTTCGATCCGATCGAGGTGGTGAGTATCTTAGTTCAGAGTTCCTCGACTATCTTAGGGAATGTGGGATTGTCTCACAATTGACACCTCCCAGGACACCGCAGTTGAATGGTGTAGCTGAGAGGCGTAATTGAACCTTGTTGGATATGGTTCGTTCCA
This sequence comes from Lactuca virosa, assembly GCF_052849685.1. Taxonomy (NCBI): domain Eukaryota; kingdom Viridiplantae; phylum Streptophyta; class Magnoliopsida; order Asterales; family Asteraceae; genus Lactuca; species Lactuca virosa. Next base: position 26,592,404 of record NC_136428.1, read on the forward strand.
TGATGAGTCGAGCTTCGCTACCAATCTCATTTTGGGGGTATGCCTTAGAGACTGCCGCCCATATCCTTAATCTAGTTCCCACAAAGAAAGTTGCCAAAACTCCTCATGAGATGTGGACTAGTAAAGTACCCAAACTAGACCACATCAAGATTTAGGGTTGCGAGGCTTTCGTAAGACGCGAGACTCATGATAAGCTCGAACCTCGAAGCGAGAGGTGTATTTTCATCGGCTACCCACAACAATCCTTTGGTTACCTCTTCTACAGACCTAGTGAGAATGTGGTCTTTGTAGCTAGGAGGGCTTTCTTTCGAGAGAGAGAGAGAGAGAGAGTTCATAAGCGAAGGAGACAGTGGGAGGCAAGTTGACCTTGAAGAAATTCAAGAGTCAAGTGGTGAAGGAACTTCAAACCCTAGCACTCAACTTGAGGAGGAAACTCCTGTTGAGCCAATTGACAAGTCTGTACCTCTGAGGCGTTCCACAAGGGTTAGGAATGCACCTGAGCATTACTACGGATTCCATATTACTGCGGAAGGTGATACACTTATCAGTGATGAGACACTGATAGGTCTGGATGAACCTAACAGTTACGCAGAATCCATGGCAGGCCCTGAGTCAGCCAAGTGGAAAGAGGCAATGGACAGCGAGATACAGTCCATGTATGACAATCAAGTTTGGAACTTGGTTGAGAATGTACCAGGTCGTAAGACTGTAGGGTGCAAATGGATCTTCAAGAAGAAGACCGACATGGATGGTAATGTACACACTTATAAGGCACGACTGGTTGCAAAGGGTTTCTCACAAACTCCGGGAGTTGATTATGATGAGACCTTTTCTCCAGTGGCCAAGATTAAGTCTATTAGGGTTCTGTTAGCCATAGCCACATTTCATGACTATGAAATATGGCAAATGGATGTCAAAAACCGCTTTCCTTAATGGAAAGTTGGCTGAGGATGTTTACATGAGTCGGGCAGAGGGTTTTGTCAACACAGAGTACCCTAATAGAGTGTGTAAGCTTGGGAAATCCATTTATGGGTTAAAGCAAGCACCTCGCAGATGGAATCTTTGCTTTGATGAGAAAGTCAAGGAATTTGGCTTTTCTAGGAGTGAAGATGAATCTTGTGTATATGTCAAGGCTAGTGGGAGTATAGTTAGCTTTTTGGTATTTTATGTGGAAGACATACTACTCATAGGAAATGACATCCCAACTCTGCAGGAAGTTAAGTCCTGGCTTGGGAAGTGTTTCTCTATGAAGGACCTAGGAGAAGCTGCCTATATTCTAGGGATAAGGATCTTGAGAGACCGGAGTAAAAGACTAATTGGACTTAGTCAGAGTACTTACTTGGATAAGGTGGTGAAGAGATTCGGCATGCAGGACTCCAAGAAAGGAGAGTTACCCATCCAGAGTAATGCCAGATTGAGTAAGACACACAGCCCTAGTACTGAGGCTGAGATAGCAGAAATGAGTCGAATACCTTATGCTTCGGCTGTAGGATCGATCATGTATGCTATGACGTGTACTCGACCTGATGTAGCCTTTGCTTTGAGCATGGTTAGCAGGTATCATGGGAACCCTGGCAAGGCACACTGGACTGCGGTAAAGAATATCCTCAAGTACCTACGGAGGACTAAGGGCTGGGTCCTTACCCTCGGTGGGAGTGAAGACTTGAGAGTTGTAGGGTATAGTGATGCTAGCTTTCAGACTGACAGGGATAATTTCCGCTCTCAGTCGGGCTGGGTCTTTACTCTAAACGGAGGGGCAATTACTTGGAAAAGTTCCAAGCAGGAGACAGTGACTGATTCCACTTGTGAATCAGAGTATATAGCAGCAAGCGAGGCAGCAAAGGAGGCTATATAGCTAAAGAACTTCATCGGAGACCTTGGAGTTGTACCAGCTATAAAGGAGCCAATGGAGATTTTCTGTGATTGCAATAATGCGGTTGCCTTAGCCAAGGAACCAAGAGATCATGGGAGATCCAGACACATTGATAGAAAATATCACTTCATCAGACATCAAATAGAAGAAGGAATCCTCGTGGCAAAGAGGGTATCATCGGATGAGAATCCAGCAGATCCCCTCACGAAGGGACTGACTCGGGTTAAGCATCTCCAGCATGCTCGGAGCATAGGGCAGAAGGATGATATTAGATTTAGTAGTTAGATAACCTTGAAATTTGTAAAGTGTAATTGACATTAGATGATGAATAAAAGGTGTTTTATTTATGAGTAAAGTGTTGCTATCTCTTGTCGATCGTTTACTATATTTCTTTTGCATGTTTTGACTTCCAGAATAATTATGTTTGGTATATCATATTATTCGAACCTCCACAGTCGGTCATATGTCGGAAGTAGGTATGAATCAAGACTGTCATGATTAGTTGCAGAGGTCTAAGTTGTTGGACATGGCTACAACACTCATGAGTGCTCATAAGTTCTGAGCATTGGACTCAACCCACGCTCACTGGAATCACTTCATGGAATTTATCTCGAGTGATCGTGAGACGGTAATATCATATAAGTCTTCAAACCTAGAGATATGATTTGTTACTTATGAGTTGGTTATGCATTGATTGTACGTTAACGCATTGGTAACTCGATGTTATAAAACGTGCTTTTGTGTATAATTCAATGAGTGGTAGAACAAACATATGAGTCGAAGTTTATCTGTTCCTTCTTGGATTAGAAGCTGATATCTGGGCCCCTCGATGATTTTGTTTTGACCTATGTACCGGGCCCGGTCAGAACTAAGTTGATGTGTTCAATTAAGTTCTTTGTCAAACAAATCGGAAATCGGGAAACAAACTGCTGGACAATAAGTAAGACATTGTTCCATGTATTTGTCCGGCTGATATCTAGAACAAAGGATTATATGATCACTTATCTTAAATGGCGTATCATCATCTTCTCAGTTCCGAGAGACCTTGAAAGAGCTACGATTGCCGATCGGTTCCTGAAGTATTGCAGTTATAGTTATTAGACTTATCCAAGTGGGAGACTGTTGGATAAGGTGTATAAGTCCATAACTATTTCTGGTATGTACTTGACCTGACCCGGCATGGTCCATTTGGGTTGCATGGCACCATGCAATTGGATAAACTAAAATGAGAGAAATAACACTTATGGTTTATTAATATATTATAAGTTCTAATATATTAATAATATTATTTAATTAGTTTGATCAAGAATTAATTTAGAATTAATTAAGTGATCAAAAGATAACTAATTAAATATATGGGTAGATTATGTAAATCTTCCATATCTTATATAGTGGGCTAAGAGGCTCCATGGATTATCAAGTTGGGTTCCACCCATAGGATGCTCCATGGATGCTCCATGGGAGTTACAAACCCATGGGTCATGGAAATGAAGAGTCATGACACATTAGGGTTTACATGGTGTAACCCTAGATGTGTCAACACTATATAAGAAACCCATTCTCCACCAAAATAGGCTACACATAAGAAACAAGAGGGCTAGGCCGATTTTAGAAGTGTGTATTCTCTCTAAAGTCATTCCAAAAGCATTTGGTGTTGTGTGAAGCATTTGAGGCATCAAACTTGGGGTGCTAGGCTCACAAGGTTTCAAGGATCATAAGGAACAACAAGGTAAGTTATTCTATCTTTCATGTAAGTTAAAATTTGTTCCCCATGTATGCTAGATAGGAATATAACCTTGGAATTCAACTTTGCATGATAATTAGACAAACATAGATCCAAGGTTATTAGGGTTGCATGTACACTTAGGAAGTGTTAGAATGCTCAAAACCCATCATATTATAGGAAAATGCTACTAGAGGTAAGTGTTCATCCCAGTTACCTTGGAATTCCAGGGTACATGCTCTCAGCATATCCTCCAATGTTTGAATTGTTTGTTCGCTTTGACCATCGGTTTTCGAATGGTAAGCTGTACTCAAACACAACTTGGTACCCAATTCCTCTTGTAGACTCCTCCAAAACCTTGAGGTAAAACGGCTATCACGATCGGATACAATCGTTAACGGAACACCGTGAAGCCTCACAACTTCCTTCACGTAAGAATTCGCAATTTTATCCATAGACCATTTCTCGTTGGCTGCTATGAAATGCACACTCTTAGTGAAGCGATCAACGACCACCCAAATCATGTCGTGACCGTTCCTTATTCTGGGCAGTTTAGTCACGAAATCCATGGTGATGTCTTCCCATTTACCCATGGGTACAGGTAAAGGTTCTAAACTCCCATACGGTTTCTGATGTTGTGCCTTAACCCTAGCACATGTTACACACTCGGCCACATACTTAGCAACATCGAGCTTCATCGTCGGGCACCAGTAATAGGGTTTTAGATCCCTATAGATTTTTGTACTGCCGGGATGAATCGAGTACATGGTCTCGTGAGCTTCTTCCATCAGAAGATCTCTTACTCCTCCCGTCTTAGATACCCAAATCCTATCTTTGAATACCTTCAGTCCTTGACCGTTTGTATCAAAGACCAACGTTTTACCCAAACGTTCCTCCTTTCGGTCATTTTTCTCTAAAGCTTCCTCTTGAGCTTTCTTTATACTTTCCACAATTGTCGAGACAACTTCAATTCTCAACACTCTTGGCCTTTTCTTTTCAAGATTTACCTTCCGACTGAGAGCATCAGCAACAACATTTGCTTTACCAGGGTGGTAAAGTATCTCACAGTCGTAGTCCTTGAGTAATTCTAGCCAGCGCCGTTGCCTCATGTTCAATTCCTTCTGATTAAAGAGATATTGAAGACTCTTATGATCAGTGAAAAGTTTGCATTTAGTACCATAAAGATAGTGCCTCCATATCTTTAAGGCGAATACTACCGCTGCCAACTCCAGATCATGAGTGGGGTAGTTCTTTTCATGCTCTTTCAATTGCCTCGATGCATACGCTATCACTTTATCCCTTTGGGTCAGAAAACAACCTAACCCAACTCCAGAGGCATCACTATAAACTGCGAAGTCATCAACTGTTGGAGATAGTGTCTAAGTCCATAACTATATTTGGTATGTACTTGACCCGACCCGACATGGTCCATTTGGGTTGCACTTCACCCGAACAATTTACGGATAATCTTTTGAGAATAGTATAAGTTATGATTTATTAATATATTATAAGTTCTAATATATTAATATAAAATCATATTATTTAATTAGTGTTGATCTATAATTAATTTAGAATTAATTTTGAGATCAAAAGTATGACTAATTAAATATGGGCTCTTGTATTTATATAGTGTGGGCTAATGCTTATTTGGAATAGGCTAGGCTTGCATGGAAAGTCCATGGATACTCCATGGAGCTTTAACCCATGGATCTCATGGAAATGAAAAGACATGGGTATTAGGGTTTACATGGATGTAACCCTAATCCACCACACTATATAAAGGAGGCTTTGGTTCTTGAAATTACACTAGTTGAGGTGAGTAAAGTAAGAGGGCCGATTTCAAGAAAGGTGATTACTATTCTCTCAAAATTCCAAGTTTGTGGTGATTTGTGATTTCCATTTGAGGCATCCACACTATTGGTGCTAGGCTCTAAAACTCCAAGCAATCAACTACAACTACAAGGTAAGTAATTCTACTAGCTTTATTTGATTCAAGTTCCCCATGCCATGCTAGATAGGATAAGAACCTTGGAAAAATAATTATTTGCATGTATCTTAGTCAAACATAGATCCAAGGTTTCTAGGGTTGCATGTACACCATAGGAGTGTTAGAATGCTCAAAACCCATCAGTGGTATCAGAGCCTGGTTTGTTTATTTGATACTTGATGCAAAAAAAAAAAAAAAAAAAAAAACTTGAAAAATCAAAGTTTTGTTCAGAAGCTCGTATCAAAATTTCAAGTTTTGTATATGTACTTACGATTCTTGAAACTTTTGATATGAACATTCATAAACATATGAGTTTAGAAGATCATAGAAATTATGTGCTAATAATTGATTAGATTAATTCTTGATCTTTATGTGTTTTAATGGAGTCCATAACTAGTTCTTAAGTTATGGATAACCAAAAGTCACATTTATAAATAACCATTAAAAGAACACATAGGTTACAAAAAAATGAAGAGTCTTCATTTTTAATAACCATTAACTCATAAGTTATGAAAAATGAAAAGTTTTGAAAGTTTACAAAACTTGCCCTCAAGTTTTGGAACATGTAAAGTCATATTAAAAACTTTAGTTCCAACCCCTAGAATTTTAAAAGTTAAAATTCAACCCTTATAGTTTATAATATTATAAGTTTAATAATATTTATATATGTATAAGATCAAGTCGTCTTACCGCTAGTACGCCTCATTCACGAAGCCGGTCTATAAGGGGGGTATAAGGTTGTTGCCTATAAAATGGCAACTTAATGGGTGTCCACTCTCACCCACCGCTTCCTTGATCGGTGGAGGGTCGTTAGCCGAACGGGTAGGACAAGGACTTATAAATTCTCATTAAAAGTATAATGATAATACTAAAGTAACTAAACTTTATTGAATTCCCAATCTTAGTTATTTTAGGAAAATGTGAATAAGGTGCTAATCCATGAAATTACACTTTACACTTTGTTTAAGTCGTTAGTGGAGCGTGTGTGGTTAACCGGCACACTAACTTGAACTTAACAAGGTAGGTAAAGGGTGACTTAATGTTTATCATAGTATCGATGGAGCGTGTGTGGTTAACCGGCACATCGATTGAGGGGTAATACATTAAGGGTACCAAGTAATTTGCATGGTTACTTCACACCTTGTTTTGTGATCCTCGGCATCCCAGTCATAAAACTTGAAGGGCACACTCGAGATTGAAACATGCCATTGAAGAAAGTTCAATGAATCTCAAAGAATCTAGGAGTTTCTAAACCAATTAAAACCTAATTAAATATTTTGTTTTTCATGGTGGAAATTGGTGAATCGTCATTCACCTACCTTCAAATATCTTATAGCTTAGATTACGACATCCCTCTTTTAAGTTATAAAATATTGTGTTGGGTCCTAGCCTTAATATTACATTTGGGTGTTTTGTTAAGGACTATCTCTATATCTAATCTAATCTATTCCCTCTTCTTTTCAGATGTCTTCCAATAACAATGCTTCTGGCTCAAACCCTACTAGCTCCTTCTCTCTCATGAATCTTTGTGGGAGAGTCATCTTTGATGGGTCCAACTTTACAGATTGGATCAGAAACATCAGGATGGTCACTCGGTATGAGAACAAAGAATATGTTCTCGACAAGGAGCTGAAGGTACCCGAGCCAACTGCTACTCCTGAAGAGCTTGCTGAATATGAGGTACATGAAAGAGATGCTACAAAAGTGGCATGCATCATGATGGCCACCATGACAGCCGAGCTCCAAAAGTCCTATGAGGACTATTATCCTTTGAGATGCACCAGGACTTGATGGACCGCTACCATCAAAGTGCTCGTCAAGAGCGATATGAAATAATCTCCTCCATGATAACAACCCGAATGAAGGATGGTGAACCCATCACGGGCCACATGCAGAAAATGCAAAGGTATGTGGACCGTTTACTGAAGCTGAATGTGAACTTCCCTGAGGAGTTAGCAATAGACATCATTTTGCACTCCTTGCCATCGTGTTATGATCAATTCCGCATGACATATCACATGAACAAGGAAGAAGTCACCCTCAGCAAACTTCAAGGACTCTTGAAGACCGCCGAAAGTGGTCTAAAGGGTAAGTCGGTTGTTACTACTCCTACTCCTACTCCAACTGCGGCCAATGTCTTGGCAATCGGGCATGGCAAAGGGAATAAGAGAAAGAACCCTTCTAAGGGTACCAAGGGTAAGACCCTTGAAGGCTACTCTTCAAGCAAAACCAAGAAAGGTTTTGTCACTCCTTCTGCTAACCCTAATGAGGCTGAATGCTTCTATTGCCATGAAAAGTCGCACTGGAAGCGAAACTGCCCAAAGTACCAACAAGATTTGAAGGATGGGAAAGTAAAACCCAACCATGCAGGTATATACACTATATTGTCTAATAACTCACCTCAATCTAAGTCTTGGGTTCTTGATACAGGTTGTGGTATTCACATATGTTGTGATTTGCAGGGACTAAAAAGAAGTGAGAATGTGGAGCAGGGAAAGATAAACTTGATCATGGGAAATAGGAAAGCTTCACCTGTCACCAAGATAGGAGTTTATTCCTTAGTGCTAAATAGTGGGTTTACATTAGATTTGAATAAATGTTATTATTCGCCAGAAATGGCAAGAAATGTTATTTCCTTTCATACATTGTATAAACAAGGTTTTACCTTTTATTTTGATAATAATAATGGTAGTATTGATGCTTTCTTTAATAATGTTCTTTATTTTAAAGCATTTCCTTGTGATGGCGTGTATGAAACTGTATCTGTTGTAGATAATCTAGGAAATAATGTATTGTGTATTAACTTTTCCACTAGCTTAGATAAAGCATCCTTATGGCATTGTCGTCTTGGACATGTAAGCAAGAAATGCGTAGGCCAACTCCAAAAGGATGGAGTCTTGGAGTCATTTGACCTAAAGTCAGATGATAGTTGTGAATCTTGTTTGCTTGGTAAAATGAAAAAGTCACCTTTTACTGGCACTTGTGCTAGGGGTGAAGGTTTGTTGGACCTCATACACACGGATATGTGTGGACCCTTCAGAACCGCCACAAGAGATGCTAATCGGTTCTATGTGACTTTTACTGATGATTTTAGTAGATATGGATATGTCTACCTAATCAAGCATAAGTCAGAAACCTTTGAGAAATTCAAAGAGTTTAAGCAAGAAGTGGAGAATCAGTTGGGCAGGAACATTAAGATGCTTCGATCCGATCGTGGTGGTGAGTATCTTAGTACTGAGTTCCTTGACTATCTTAAGGAATGTGGGATTGTCTCACAATTGACACCTCCTAGGACACCACAGTTGAATGGTGTAGCTGAGAGGCGCAATCGGACCTTGTTGGACATGGTTCGTTCCATGATGAGTCGAGCTTCGCTACCAATCTCATTTTGGGGGTATGCCTTAGAGACTGCCGCCCATATCCTTAATCTAGTCCCTACAAAGAAGGTTGCCAAAACACCTCACGAGGTGTGGACTGGAAAATTTCCCAATCTAGACCACATCAAGATTTGGGGTTGCGAGGCTTTCGTGAGACGCGAGACTCACTATAAGCTCGAACCCCGAAGCGAAAGGTGTATTTTCATCGGCTACCCACAGAAATGTTTTGGTTACATCTTCTACAGACCCAGTGATAATGTGGTCTTTGTAGCAAGAAGAGGATTCTTGCGAGAGAGAGAATTCATGAGCCAAGGAGACAGTGGGAGGCAAATTGACCTTGAGGAAATTCAAGAGTCAAGTGGTGAAGGAACCTCAAACCCTAGTCCTCAACCTGAGGAGGAAACTCCTGTTGAGCCGACTGAAGAATCTATACCTCTGAGGCGTTCCACCAGAGTTAGGAATGCACCTGAGCATTATTATGGTTTTCATATTACTGCAGAAGGTGAGACACTTATCAGTGATAACACATTGGTAAATCTGGATGAGCCTAACAGCTACACGGAAGCCATGGCAGGCCCTGAGGCTGCTAAATGGAAAGAGGCTATGGATAGCGAGATACAGTCCATGTATGACAATCAAGTTTGGAACTTGGTTGACAATGTACCTGATCGTAAGATAGTTGGGTGCAAATGGATCTTCAAGAAGAAGACTGACATGGATGGTAATGTACACACTTATAAGGCACGACTGGTTACAAAGGGTTATTCTCAAACTCCGGGAGTTGATTATGATGAGACCTTTTCACCAGTGGCCAAGATTAAGTCTATTAGGGTTCTGTTAGCCATTGCTGCATTTCATGATTATGAAATATGGCAAATGGATGTCAAAACCGCTTTCCTTAATGGAAAGTTGGCTGAAGATGTTTACATGGTTCAGCCAGAGGGTTTTGTCAGTACAGAGTACCCTAGTAGAGTGTGTAAGCTCGAGAAATCCATTTATGGATTAAAACAGGCACCTCGCAGATGGAATCTTTGCTTTGATGAGAAAGTCAAAGAATTTGGCTTTTCAAGGAGTGAAGATGAATCTTGTGTCTATATCAAGGCTAGTAGGAGTATAGTCAGTTTTTTGGTACTGTATGTGGATGACATACTACTCATAGGAAATGACATCCCAACCCTGTAGGAAGTAAAGTCCTGGCTTGGGAAGTGTTTCGCTATGAAGGACCTTGGACAAGCTGCCTATATCCTAGGGATAAGGATTTTGAGAAACAGGAGTAAAAGACTAATTGGACTTAGTCAAAGCACCTATGTGGACAAAGTGTTGAAAAGGTTCAACATGCATAACTCCAAGAAAGGAGAGTTACTCATCCAGAGTAACGCCAGATTGAGTAAGACACAAAGCCCTAGTATCGAGGTTGATATAGCAGAAATGAGTCGAATACCTTATGCTTCAGCTGTAGGATCGATCATGTATGCTATGACGTGTACTCGACCTGATGTAGCCTTTGCTTTGAGCATGGTTAGCAGGTACCAGGGGAACCCTGGCAAGGCACACTGGACTGTGGTAAAGAATATCCTCAAGTACCTACGGAGGACTAAGGACCGGGTCCTTACCCTCGGTGGCAGTGTGGACTTGAGAGTTGTGGGGTACAGTGATGCTAGCTTTCAGACTGACAGGGATAATTTCCGCTCTCAGTCGGGCTGGGTCTTTACTCTAAACGGAGGGGTAATTACTTGGAAAAGTTCCAAGCAGGAGACAGTGGCTGATTCCACTTGTGAATCAGAGTATATAGCAGCAAGCGAGGCAGCAAAGGAGGCTATATAGCTAAAGAACTTCATCGGAGACCTTGGAGTTGTACCAGCTATAAAGGAGCCAATGGAGATTTTCTGTGACAGCAATAGTGCGGTTGCCTTAGCCAAGGAACCAAGAGATCATGGGAGATCCAGACACATTGATAGAAAATATCACTTCATCAGACATCAAATAGAAGAAGGAATCCTCACGGCAAAGAGGGTATCATCGGATGAGAACCCAACAGATCCCCTCACGAAGGGACTGACTCGGGCTAAGCATCTCCAGCATGCTCGGAGCATAGGGCTGAAGGATGATATTAGTTTTAGTAGTTAGATAATCTTGAAATTTGTAAAATGTAATTGACATTTGATGATAAATAAAAGTTGTTATTTATGAGTAAAGTGTTGCTATCTCTTGTCAATCGTTTACTATTATTTCTTTTTGCATGTTTTGACTTCCAGAATAATTATGTTATGGTTTATATCATATTATTCAAACTCTCCACAGTCGGTCATATGTTGGAAGTAGATATGAATCAAGACCGTCATGGGTTGGCTTGTAGAGGTCTAAGATGTTAGACAAAGCGGGGCTACAACACTCATGAGTGCTCATAAGTTCTGAGTATTGGATTCAACCCACGCTCACTTGTATCACTTCATGGAATTTATCTCGAGTGATCGTGAGACGGTAATATCATATAGGTCTTCAAACCTAGAGATATGATTTGTTGCCTATGAGTTGGTTATGCATTGATTGCACGAAAACGCATTGGTAACTCGATGTTATAAACCGTGCTTTTGTGTGTAATTCAACAAGTAGTAGAGCAAACATATGAGTCGAAGTTTATCTGTTCCTTCTAGGATTAGAAGCGATATCTGGGCCCCTCGATGATTTTGTTTTGACCTATGTACCGGGCCCGGTCAGAACTAAATTGATGTGTTCAGTTAAGTTCTATGTCAAACAAATCGGAAATCAGGAAACAAATGCTGGACAATAAGCAAGACCATGTTCCATGTATTTGTCCGGCTGATATCTAGAACAGAGGATTATATGATTACTTATCTAAAATGGCGCTTCATATTTCAACAGAGTTTTAAGAGCTACGATTGCTGATCGGTTCCTGAAGTCATACTTGCAACTATAGTTATTAGACTTATCCAAGTGGGAGACTGTTGGAGATAGTGTCTAAGTCCATAACTATATTTGGTATGTACTTGACCCGACCCGGCATGGTCCATTTGGGTTGCACTTCACCCGAACAATTTACGGATAATCTTTTGAGAATAGTATAAGTTATGATTTATTAATATATTATAAGTTCTAATATATTAATATAAAATCATATTATTTAATTAGTGTTGATCTATAATTAATTTAGAATTAATTTAGAGATCAAAAGTATGACTAATTAAATATGGGCTCTTGTATTTATATAGTGTGGGCTAATGCTTATTTGGAATGGGCTAGGCTTGCATGGAAAGTCCATGGATACTCCATGGAGCTTTAACCCATGGATCTCATGGAAATGAAAAGACATGGGTATTAGGGTTTACATGGATGTAACCCTAATCCACCACACTATATAAAGGAGGCTTTGGTTCTTGAAATTACACTAGTTGTGGTGAGTAAAGTAAGAGGGCCGATTTCAAGAAAGGTGATTACTATTCTCTCAAAATTCCAAGTTTGTGGTGATTTGTGATTTCCATTTGAGGCATCCACACTATTGGTGCTAGGCTCTAAAACTCCAAGCAATCAACTACAACTACAAGGTAAGTAATTCTACTAGCTTTATTTGATTCAAGTTCCCCATGCCATGCTAGATAGGATAAGAACCTTGGAAAAATAATTATTTACATGTATCTTAGTCAAACATAGATCCAAGGTTTCTAGGGTTGCATGTACACCATAGGAGTGTTAGAATGCTCAAAACCCATCATCAACTCCTTCATGTAATGAAAGAATCGGTGCTTCACACAATCTTTTCTTTAACTTCTCAAAGGCTTCCTTGTGCTTCTCATTCCAAGTATAAGTAGATCCTTTGTGGGTCAAAGCTGTTAATGGAGTCGCGATTGAAGAAAAGCCTTGGATAAATCGGCGATAATATCCAGCTAATCCTAAAAAGTTTCGAATCTCCGTAGGACTTTTTGGTTGTTCCCACTTCATCACAGCTGCAATCTTTGCTGGGTCAACCATTATTCCTTCTTGGTTAACCACATGACCTAAAAATTGGACTTCTTGAATCCAAAATTCACATTTGGAGAACTTTGCATACAGCTTCTCCTTTTTCAGAACTTCTAGCACTTCACGCAGATGCTTGTCATGCTCCTGCTTGATTTTTGAATAAATCAAGATATCATCTATGAATACTATCACGGATTTATCAAGGTATGGTTTACAAACCCTGTTCATCAAATCCATGAAAGCTGCTGGAGCATTGGTTAGTCCGAACGACATAACCAAAAATTCATAGTGTCCATATCTTGTTCTGAACGCAGTCTTTTCGATATCCTGCTCTCTTACCTTTAGTTGATGATAGCCTGACCTAAGATCGATCTTCGAGAAATAGCTCGAACCTTGTAACTGATCGAACAGGTCATCGATCCTCGGCAACGGGTACTTGTTCTTTATTGTAGCTTTATTCAGCTCTCTGTAATCGATGCACATTCTCATGCTCCCGTCCTTTTTTTTACAAATAACACCGGGGCTCCCCAGGGTGATGAACTAGGTCAAATAAAACCTTTGTCCAATAAATCCTGAAGTTGTGTCATAAGTTCTTTCATCTCTATTGGTGCTAGTCGATACGGTGCTTTTGCTATTGGTGTCGTTCCTAGTAACAAGTCGATACAGAATTCTACTTGTCGATCAGGGGGCAATCCGGGAAGATCTTTGGGAAAGACTTTCGGATAGTCACACACCACCGGAATATTCAGCACCTCCTTCTTTTCCTTCTTAGTATCGATCACGAACGCTAGATATGATGTACATCCTTTGGCCAAGCACGTTATGGCTTTCATTAGGGAAATTATTCCAGAGTTTACTCTGCGTTTGTCTCCATACACCATAAACGACTCTTTCCCTGGCGGGTTTACTTTTACTTTCTTCTTCCTACACAATATTTCAGCATCATTGGTGCTAAGCCAATCCATTCCTAAAACTATGTCGAAACAATTTAACTCGATAGGTAATAATTCCTCGTGGAACTTATTCCCATTCAAGTCAATGAGGATGTTTTTCATACGATGACTAACAGGTACAAACTTGCCACTAGCAATCTCGACTAATAAAGCATTAACTAGTCTATCAACATGCAAAGCTAGTTTTCTACCAAATTCATGCGAAATAAAGGAGTAATTGGCTCCAGAATCAAACAAAATTTGGGCAGGCAATTTGTTTACGAAAAAGGTACCTGAAGCGACATCGGCTTCATCTTTCGCAGCTTCAAGTGTCATCTGAAAGGCTCTCGCCTTCGGCTTTGGTGGTAGATTGGGCTTTGATGCATCCTTCTTCTTCGGGCAATCCCTCAAAATATGCCCCTCTTCATGGCACCCAAAACAGACGTTCTTATTGAAGGTGCAGTCATTGGCATAATGCCCAGGCTTTCCACATTTGTAACAAGTGACTTCCACGCTGCATTTCCAGCATGTTTCTTCTTACACTTGTCACACCACTTGGTTTCAGCTCCTCCTTCGAATTTTCTCGAACCAGTCTTCGAGAATTTGTTCTTTTTATTGGAACCTGAAGTTCCTTCAAACTTTCTCTTTTCGCCAACTTCAACCTTGCTGGCGGCTCTCCCCTTAATCATATCTTCAACAGACTTGGCAGCCCAGATAGCTGCCACCAAAGTAAGTGTCTGTCGTACTGGCACCGCGTACTCCCATGGAAGTCCCTTTGCGTATCTGTCAATTTTTGCCAGCTCATCTGGGACAATACGCAAAGCAAACTCCATTTTGTTTGTGAAGCTATTTGTGTATTCATCAACGGTCATACTCCCCTTCTTCAACGTCAGAAATTGGTTTTCCAGCTCAAGCACATTTTGGGCCGAGCAGTACTTGCGCTTGAAGTGCATCAAGAACTCTGCCCATGTCAGTTGTAGTGGCTCATTAGGGCTTAGGGTTTTCCCCAGAGTGTTCCACCAACGAGCAGCACTACCCCTGAACTGACGCACTGCAAATGTGGTTTGTAACTTGCCTTGGCAACCACATGTCATGAAAGCCAATTCCATTTCCGAGATCCAATCCATTACTCCGACAGGATCTTCTTTTCCAGTGAAGGTTGATGGCTTGCAAGTCATAAAGTCTTTGTACTTACACCCATTTCTCTCCACTCTATCCTCGTGGTTATTTCTCCCAACCACAAGCGGTTCACTATGACCAACGTATCTACTGTTGTTTCCTTCTTCAGATCGATCGTCATTTAATTCACGTTGTTCAACAGGAACTGGAGGTTCATCCCTGTTGTTCAGCAACATTTGCCTTAATTCCTCCCTTTGTTCAGCCATCATGGTCTGAATCATGGCTCGTACTCCAGCCATGGTGATGGGTTCTGGTGCAGCTCCTACTATAGGCACCTGTTCCACCACTTGGGGTTGAGGTTGTTGGTTTCTATTTGCATTTTCCGCTCCACTTCGGGTTCTTGCCATTAAAATCTATACACCGAATAAGGCGAATTTAGGTCTTTATTCTTGATAGGATATTTCAATTCCCTTATCACTACGAAACGTTTACATGTTAGTTCTAATATCGTAATCGTACTCTTAGAATACTACACACATAAGGTTTCCAGATCCGGTCGGCAACAGACCATAGATCCGAACAATTAATGGCACATATGGCAAACATATAGCATTTAGCACATAAAAGCATTTTAGGCATCTTTCCTAAAATAAACTAGTGCTTGTGTCTAAAATATGGTAGACACTCATCTCACAATCATCACTTAGCATTCTAAGTTTAAGTCTAGAAATCCTATAATTTCTTAGTTCGCTTAAACTAATGCTCTGATACCAACTGTGACATCCCCTAATTTCTCGGCCAGAAAAGACCGATTTAATTTATGCTTTTTTAAAATAAAGTCAGAGAAATTCTTTTAAAAGATGTTGCGGAATTGGTCCCCAAAACAAAAAATGATAAAAGTTTATCAAAACCTTTCTTTAAGAAATATATATTTTCCTTTTATATCAAAACCTCGGGATGTCATGTTCCGATACAGATCAAAAGCATAAACAAGACATTATAAGCCTTACAACAGTTATTTACAACTACTGGCCTATAATCCAAAAATCTCTCATCATCCTCCGAATATGCTCGGGGTCCACTACCTGTAATAATAAAAAGCTGAGTGGGTCAGGCTTGGGAGCCTGGTGAGCATATAGGGTTTTCAACCAACAATAATAATAAACTTATTATGTTCACCAATCAACAATAACCTTGATTACCCATTCCCGTTATCCTCACTTTACGTCCCTAAACACCTAT
Source organism: Lactuca virosa (assembly GCF_052849685.1). Classification (NCBI taxonomy): domain Eukaryota; kingdom Viridiplantae; phylum Streptophyta; class Magnoliopsida; order Asterales; family Asteraceae; genus Lactuca; species Lactuca virosa. The sequence continues at coordinate 26,608,632 of NC_136428.1, forward strand.
CACAAGGGACCTAGCCTAAGGAATATCATCTCGATGGACACTACTGCTAAGGGGACTCCTCAGCCATACATGTCCTAATGGCAACCATGAGGGGGATGGAGTATGCCAATGAACATTTAGTTCACCAACACCTATAAGTTGCGAACCTGCTAGTGTTCCACTGGACTGTCTAGAAAGGTCCGTGGTCGTCATCTATACTCCGCTAGACGACTACAACAACAACAACAACAACAACAACATCGAGGCCTCTCACCATTTTAACACACATCAACTATTTCGTCTACCCATGTTCTACCCAACATATTTGTAGATAAAATACATATACAGTTTAAAACTTGTATAAAACATCTATTCAACAGCCACCTCAATTAAACAATTAATATAATTACACATAGCACGTATTTTATAGAAAATACTTTATATCTAGGTGTAAGATAAAAGTGACTACACACTCACTTGATTTAATGATAATCGGGCAACACTTCGTTTCCTAAAACGATCGTTTCTAATAAAACCGGGAGTTTTAATGAGAAACCGGGCACTGCGAGGGTCGGGCTTCAAAACAGAAACGATAAATTTCTTGGGCTTTTCGGGCACTTCGGGACGTGTTTCGGGTGTTTGGTATAATACCGGGGATTTGGGGAAAGTTGGAATGAAAGAAATATGGGTTTAGGGGTGTAAAATGTCAAATTTCCAAATTATCCCCGGGAGGTCTCGCACCCTTCTATTTATAGGGACGAGGCTTCTGATCGGACGGCTGAGAGGACTCCACGCGGCAACAGATCCGAAGAGAAGGCACATGGCTCGCACGTGCGAGGGTCCAGCTGCTGGCCTCTGATTGGACCGAGGTCTAGGTCCAAGGTTCGGATCCGAAGCAAGAGGGAAGGGAGACAGGTGGTGCGAAGGTCGGACACGCGACAGGGGTTGCGAGGCTCGGACGAGGCTGCACACGCGTCACTCCTTGGATACGTCACGGCTTCGGATGACTCAGCAATTTCGGACACGTGGCACGCATGGAGCGAAGGTGACGTGGCCGAAGTATGACTATGCGAATTTTCTCGATTTTTGTGCAAAAACGTCTAAGATCCATAACTTTCGCATACGGGCTTCGTTTTTGACGTTCTTTATATGCACGCGTAGGTAAAATTACGCTCTACAACTTTCGTTTAGACTTCGTCGGCTAATTTTGAATTTAATTTTTATATTATTATTTTTAACAGACCGGGACAGGAAATCCGTTAAAAATTCATAACTTCTTCATCCGACGTCCGTTTTCGTCCGTCTTTTTACCGTTGTACTACTATTGACGAGACCTTCGATTCTCATTTTGGTTGTGTCGGCTAAAAATCACTCGATCTAAAATTCGAGTTTTTTGCTGTCTACTGCTAAACTAAAACTTAGAAAAATCATAACTTCTTCATACGAAGTCAGATTTAGGCGTTCTTTTTATGCATACTCTCGGTTTAACGAACACTACAACTTTTGTTTAGATCACTAAGGCTAAAAATTAGTTTATCCAAAACTCACTTTTTATGTCATTCGGCACCGTGCCGGTTTTGTCGCGAAACTTCGACAAGTCATAACTTCTTCGTTATAACTCGGATTTCGGTATTCTTTATATATATGTAATCCTTGTCACTACCACTACAACTTTCTTAATAGATATCGGCTTTATCTAATATTTATTTTCGATGCTTATTTTTGTTCTTAATTAATTAAAGCCTAATAATTAAGCATAAAACACATAATTTTCACATAATATTCACATAATTCCTTTTCATTTCTTCAAAATGAGTTACAAAGGTTAACGTAGACTATCACGTCAATATTAATGCCTAGCCTAGAAACTCGGGCGTTACACTTTATCTCCAACTTGGAATTCTAAAGGCTTACGTCTTACATCGGCATAGCTCTTTTGACAATCACGTGCAACCTTTAATCGATCCTTAATTTGCATGATCATTTCAGTTGTCTCGTGGATTATTTCTGGTCCAGTACGTAAGGTATCGCATGTATGTTCTCTGACCATCTGCGTATCTCCAAATTCTGCCCAACATATTGGGGAACGACATTTTCGTCCATAAAGAGCCTCAAACGGTGCAACCTCGATGCTGGCGTGATTACTATTGTTGTAGGAAAACTCAATTAACGGTAAATGAGTATCCCACATATTTCCAAAGTCTATTACACAGGCTCGGAGCATATCTTCTAAAGTCTGAATGGTTCTCTCACTCTGACCATCAGTCTGTGGATGGTAAGATATACTCATATCTAGACGTGTTCCTCAGGATTTTTGTAGAGATTGCCAAAACCGTGAAGTGAATCTACTATATCGGTCAGAAATAATAGAATTTGGAACTCCATGCAATCTGACAATTTCCTTAAGATAAATTCTAGTCAGCTTATCTATCTTGTCGTTCTCCTTAATTGGTAAGAAATGGGCGGCCTTAGTCAATCTATCAACTATTACCCAAATAGTGTCGAACCCACTAGGAGTTTTAGGTAACTTAGTGATGAAGTCCATTGATATATGCTCCTATTTCCATTCAGGTATTTCCGGTTCTTGAAGTAAACCTGAAGGCTTTTGATGTTCTGCCTTTACTCTAGAACAAGTCAAGCATTTGCCCACATAAGTAGCAATTTCAGCCTTCATGTTTGGCCACAAATAATGTACTTTTAAGTCTAAGTACATTTTGTCAGAGCCTGTATGCACGGAATATCTGGACTTGTGGGCTTCTTCTAAGACCAAGTCCCTGACTCCACCGAACTTAAGCGTCCAAATTCGGTTCATAAAGTGTCGCGTTCCATCATCTTTTTGTATAAGTTGCTTTTCCATTCCTCGCAAAGTTTCGTTCTTGATGTTTTCTTCTTTTAGAGCCTCAAGTTGAGGTTCTCTAATTTGTGTGGTAAAGTTAGAATTGATAGTTATAGTTAATGCTCGTACCCGACAGGGTTTAATATATTCTTTCTGGCTCAAGGCATCTGCTACGTTTGCCTTTCCGGGATGATAACGAATCTCACATTCGTAATCATTCAACAATTCAACCCATCTTCGTTGTCTCATATTAAGATCTTTTTGGTTGAAGATGTGCTGGAGACTCTTATGGTCGGTAAAAATAGTACACTTAGCACCGTATAAGTAATGACTCCAGATTTTTAGTGCAAAAACTACTGCTCCCAATTCAAGATCATGGGTAGTGTAATTATTCTCATGCACCTTAAGTTGTCGTGATGCGTAGGCGATAACTTTTCCTCTTTGCATCAACACACATCCCAATCCTTGATTTGATGCGTCACAGTATACGATGAAATCTTCTGTCCCATCTGGAAGGGATAGGATTTGTGCACTACACAACATTTGCTTCAGTTTCTGAAAAACAGCATCTTCTTTGTCTTCCCAGTTGAACTTCGTACCCTTCTGGGTTAGTGTTGTAAGCGGCTTGGCTATTTTGGAGAAATTCTCTATGAATCTGCGGTAATATCCAGCAAGTCCTAGGAATTGACGCACTTCTGTTGGCGTCTTTGGTGCTTCCCAATTCCTAATTGCTTCAACTTTGGATGGGTCAACATGAATTCCTTCGTTGCTAACTACATGACCTAAAAATTATACTTCTCTAATCCAAAACTCACATTTGGAGAATTTGGCATACAACTTTTCTTTTCTCAGTAGCTCCAAGATTATTTGTAAGTGTTGACTGTGTTCTTGCTTTGTAACACCCAAAATTTTCAAGCCAATTTTAAACTTTTTCAAAACACTTGAAACCATTTAAACATTACATAGTTTGTTTTCAAAATACTAATTATCAGAGTATCCCAGTATCGAATCATAAAAATCATAACAACAGGAGGAGCGGTACGATCATGTCTTCGCCTTCCCGTGATCACCAGAGGTACCTGAAACAACAACTGAAACTGTAAGCCCGAGAGCTTAGTGAGTTATCCCCCAAAATACCAATCTCATAACCATATCATATAATCAAATAGGCAAACAGCATGCATAATGAGCCTTCAACCTGACTGGACTGCCTCGCAGGCCTTCAGTCTATCTGGACCGCTCTCCGCGCCTTCGGCACGTCTGGACCACCTCGCAGGGCCTACAGCCTATCCGGACCGCTCGTCGGGCCTTCGGTCTGACTAGCATCCCCTCTTGGGTCTGTAGTACATCCGGACCGCCCTGGGTATGTTGGCCTTCATCACAAAGCAGGACCGCCTCAACCCAACCCCCAAATCAAACAACATGTGCATATACAATCATATGCTATCATAATAACAGTCAAACCGATCTAACATATCCAAATAGCATGGAAACATCCTATAACCAGGACATCGACCGAACCAGGTCACTAAGCATAAGCATATCACCACCCTAACTATCAGGATGCAAAACAATAAACATATCATGTAATAATCCGGATACAAAACCATAAAGGGCCGGTCTTGGTGCCTTAGACCCTGTTGATATAGTGAGGATAACTCACCTCTCAAGTGTCGTCTGAAACTAGAAAGCTCAACTCCGGGATCACCAACACGAACTCCACCACCTATAGTAACCATAAAATCCTTTTTCATAAATTTCCAAATTACCAGAATACCCTCAGAAGTCAAATGGTCAACCCTTGGTCAAAGTCAAAGTCCACAGTCAAAGTCAACAGTCCATGTTGACTCGACTCGTCGAGTGCAGTACACCGACTCATCGAGTCCTTCCTGAACTCGATAAGTCGTGAAATCCTTGATTCGCTCGTCGAGTTCCCCTTTAACTCGCCAAGTTCATACGTGTCCAAAGATTGGGAAAAACCCTAGCCGACTCGCCGAGTCAGTCGACTGACTCGCCGAGCCCAAGGCAATCTTCATCGGACTCGCCGAGGTGTTCATCAACTCGACGAGTTCATGACCATCTTCATATGACTCGCCGAATTAACTATGCAACTCGCCGAGTCCTTGCAGACCTTCATCCATGTAGACACTTTTTAAGCCATGCTAAGGTTCCAGATTACAGATCCAAGCTTCTAAGGCATGTTTATCACATAAAGTTGCAAACTTTACACGCATGCAAGGCCCTAAAGGCTCTAAATGACCAATCTAAGCTTCTAATGGAGCTTTACATCTTAGGAGAGTCTCATCCTTGGAAGAGCTGGAAACTTTATGGACTTAGGACTCACAAGAGGTTCAGATCTGAAGTTTCAACTTCAGATCTAGCTCCCATACCAAAATCCCTTCATGAATAACTAAAGAAATCCCTAGCCTCCACATATGAATGATTCTAGAAGAAAAGAGGTAATGGTAACAGCTCATTACCTCCAAGGCGTGCCCAAACTGAAGTAGACTCTGGATCCACACGAAATCCTTGGTGCTAGCCTCTTGATCTACAAGTTTCCTTCACAAAAATCACTTCTCAAAGCTCCAAAACACTCTCCAAGCTCACACTCACGGAAATTAGGGTTTCTAGCTCTCAAGGGGTGATAGAGGACAGTGTGAGGTGCTAGTGGTCCAATATATAGGGTGGAAAAACCCTTAAACTTAGGGTTTCCACTTCCACCTCCTACTCGTCGAGTCCCCCATGCCGACTCGACGAGTCACTCATTAAATGACGTGTCCTGGCCCGCTACTACTCGACAAGTCACAGCGTCAACTCGTCGAGTAGACCTAAAAACATGAAATCTAAATGGAATAATAATGATACCTGACGGTTGGGATGTTACAATTCTCCCCCACTTAACTTAGACTTCGTCCTCGAAGTCTGTTGTAGCGAATAACTCCGGGTAATGCTCCCGCATCTCAGCCTCCGACTTCCATGTCCACTCGGATCCCCTCCGATGCTCCCATTGTATCTTAACCAACGGAACCTCCTTGTTGCACAGGACTTTCACTTTCTTTTCCAAGACGGAAACCGGCCTCTCAATATAATTCAAGCGCTCATCAACCTGAATGTCATCCACTGGTACTACTGCCTTCGGGTCCATAATGCACTTTCGCAATTGTGAAACGTGAAAGGTGTTGTGAATCCGTCTGAGCTCATCCGGCAGCTCTAGCCTGTAAGCCACCTTGCCAGCCCTGGCAATGATCCTGAATGGCCCAATATATCGGGGTCCCAATTTTCCCCTCTTCCTGAAGCGGATCACTGTTGGATTAATGTCTAAGTCCATAACTATAATTGGTAAGACTTGACCCGACCCGGCTTGGTCCATTTGGGTTACATGGCATCATGCATTTGGATAGACTATAATGAGAGAAATAACACTTAAGGTTGGTTAATATATTATAAGTTCTAATATATTAATAAGGTTATTTAATTAGTATTGATCAACAATTAATTTGGAATTAATTAAGTGATCAAAAGGAGACTAATTAAATATATGGGTTGATTGTGTAAATCATTCATTCTTATATATGTGGGCTTGTGATCCAAGATTCCTTATGTTGGACTAAGTCCATGAGGTGACCCATGGATACTCCATGGAGGTTAAAATCCATGGAGCATAAGGAATGGGTAAAGTTATGAGTTACATGGTGTAACCCTAATAGCCACCATATAAAAGAATCCCATGGCTCAAGAAATCGTGCACTAATGTGTGAATATGAGGGCTAGACGATTTCAAGGAGTGTTCCATTTCTCTCAAGTCATTCCATGTGCATTTGGTGTTGTGTGAACCATTTAAGGTGTCAGACTTGGGGCACTAGGCACTCAAGCTTCATGGAGACAAGCTACATCAAACAAAGGTATGTATTCTATCCATTTGATTACCCAAGTATCAAGTATTGTATGCTAGATAGGGTAATACCTTGGAAAGTTCATAATTGCATGTATAATAGAGAAAACATAGATCCAAGGTATTTAGGGTTGCATGTACACTTAGAAGTGTTAGAATGCGCAAAAACCCATCAGTGGTATCAGAGCCAAGGCTTGTTTTCTTGTTATACTTGCAAAATTAGCTGAAAAATCGAATTGTATTAGTTTAAAAGTTATGCTAATTACTTGAAAAAAAATTTGATGTGAATTATCTTTGTTCATATGAGTTTATTAGATTAATAGAAAAGTTAATGGATTATGTGTTTTCAATCCATTTTAATCTAAGAGTTGATTCTAAAATGTGTTTTTGTAACTTGTCCTCAAGTTATATGAAAAGTCACATTTAAGTTTCATAAAACTCATAAAATGTTGGCAATGGTTACAAAAATGAAGAGTCTTGTCCTCATTAAATGGTTTTATGACTCCATAACTTGTCCTCAAGTTATGGAGGTTCAAGAGTCACTTCATGAAATGATAAAATGTGTAACCTTAATTAGTTCCATAAGTTACAAAAATAAAGAAAAGTTACATTCTTTTATTAGTTTAAAGTCTTCCATAACTTGTCCTCAAGTTATGGAACTTGAAGAGTTTTTTTTAATTAAAACTACTCTAAACACATAAGTTATGGAATTAATTAGTTTTGAATATTTTCAAAACTTGCCCTCAAGTTTTGGAATTTGTAAAGTTTTCCCCATGAATACTTTAATTCCAAGTTAGCCCTTAGAATTTTAAAAGTTAAAATTCAACCCTTATACTTTATAGTATTATAAGTTAATAATAAATATATGTATAAGAGCAAGTTAGTCTTACCGTTAGTAGGCCTCATTCACGAAGCCGGTATATAAGGGGGGTATAAGGTTACTGCCTATAAAATGGCAGTTTAATGGGTGTCCACTCTCACCCACCGCTTCCTTGACTGGTGGAGGGTCGTTAGCCGAACGGGTAGGACAAGGACTATAATTCTCCCTTCATTAGAAGTATTAATGATAAATACTAAGTAACTAAACACTTATAAATTCCAAATCTTAGTTACTTAGGAAAATATGAATAAGGTGCTAATCCATGAAATTACACTTTGCACTTTGTTTAAACCGTTAGTGGAGCGTGTGTGGTTAACCGGCACACTAACCTGGATTTAACAAAGTAGGCAAAGGGTAACTTAATATTTATCATAGTATCGGTGGAGCTCGTGTGGTTAACCGGCACATCGATTGAGGGGTAAATATTATGGGTACCAAGTATATTTGCATGGTTACTTCACACCTTGTTTTGTGATCCTCGGCATCCCAGTCACAAAACCTGAAGGGCACACTCGATATTGAAACATGCCATTGAAAAGTTCAATGAATCTCAAAAGAATCTAGGAGTTTCAAAACCAATTAAAACCTAATAATACATTTCGTTTATCTTGGTGGAAATTGGTGAATCGTCATTCACCTACCTTCAAATATTTTATAACTCGGATTACGGCATCCCTCTTCTAAGTTATAAAATAGTTTGTTGGGTCCTAGCCTTAATATTTCATATTGGGTGTCATATTAAGGACTTTAAATCAACTATCTTGAATATCTCCCAAAAAGATGTCTGGTCTAGACATTTATGATCTTCCTAAATCTCTTGAAACAAGCTTTCCTAAATGAAGATGATGTCCCACGGATATCATACTTCTTTCACCTCCTCCAATTATTCGCCCTAACCCACAAGTTCGTAAAAAGTTTAAGGTCACTCAAGCCCTATTGGCAAGGCAAGGTGTAGGTGTGATCACATCTTGGAGATGTAGTCACATAGTGACAAGCCGGGAGAGTTGGGTGTCAAAGTCTTGAGAAAGTTGGTGGCTCAACTACTTTCTAAGTCACATAGTGAGTTCTTTTGGGAATCCTATGAAACAGACTAAGACAAGACCCTTAATGATCTTATCTATTTGCTAAGATCAACTTCCTAAAACGCTATGGACATTGACAATGATGACATTGGATATCCAGTAAAGCTGTCTCTTCCCAATGGAAAGGGATCGGCCATAGTCAACTCGGTTGACCAAATGGTAAAGAGAAAGGCTAAGTCTGAGATAGTCCCATTATCAAGGGTCCATTGCCAAAGAAAGGGGCATTGGTTGCGAAGCTGCCAAATTTACCTAAGGATGTTAATGTCAATAAGTTTGACTCTACTTCAGGTAAAGTCCACTATCTAACTCTGCTAAGTTTCTATTCTGAGATTCTTGATACATGATGTGACTGGGTCACATGGTGATGTTTTAAGAATCAAAGAAAAAGTGAAGAAACTTAAAGAAAGAATATGCTAAATCTGATCGCGTAGATGGATTTCTATCACATAGTTTGAAGATCGGATTCTTGAGCTACTTCTTAGGAGTTATGATATTTTTCTTAGGAATAGATAACAACAAGTTTTCATATGGATTGTAAGGATGAGTTTTTTTCCGCAAAGTTTTAAAATAAAAGGTAAATCTTTTGATTTTATTTATTTTAAAATATCCTTACAATGGCATTTGTGAAAAACTGTGTTGCTTATAAGATTCCATTAAGAGCAAGAGTGGAAATATGCATTTGATTCTTTCATTTGTGGTAGTGTCTAAATTTACCAAATAAGGAAAGATTCTCATCACCCAAGTTTCAATTGGACTGAAACTTGGAATCATGCAATTTGTAGAGCATGATGAATGAGAACCTTCAAGCATTGGAAAAATTAAGACTAACTACTTGTTCACATGGATGTGTGAGTCAAGTAACGGACTAAGGGATCGAGTACACATTCTTGTACACTGATTAAGTCCACCACAAAAGATCGATAAGACTATTTGTCATGATTTACTAAAGTTTAGTAAATATGGTTATACTTACAGGCTTAAGTATAATTCTGAAGCATTGGAAAAAAAATTCTGTGTATGGCGGAACGAATGAGAAGAATCAAATTAGGCAGAAGGATAAAAGTTTCTCAAATCTGAAAAGATAGGAGAGTACTTTAGTATCATGTTATATAATCATCTTAATGATTAAGAGACCTTATCAGAATTCATCCTCTAAGTGCATTCTGTTAGCTAAGAAGAGGAGTTATGAATTGTTGAAGTGGTTAAATCAAGAAGATGAGTCATATTTCATTCCAAAACAATTCTTAGAGTCATACTCCAAGATTGTAACTTGAGTGACATGTCTTAAAGAAGGTTTAAAAACACTTGTCAAATGTAAGAGTAAAAGGTTTCTACTCTTGTACATTTGAAATTGGTAAGTTGTGATGTTTTGGATAAAACAAAGACCAACTAAGGCCAATTGTGTGAAGTGTTAGTCTTGATAAAGAATCCGCACTATCTCTTGAATATTTGACAAGGGAGTCTTATATGTCAAGAGGACAGTGGGAGTCTTAAAGCTCTTGAAAGTTTCAAGACTTAATCAAGAATAAAACCTAAAGTCCTTCACTAGCACACGACTTGAGGTTTATAACCTATCGTGTTGAAAGTTTTGTGCCTATTCAAGTTGGCTTTGCATAGGAGTTCTGAGAGTTCTCAATTGGTTGCACAACTACTTGGAAGCAATGGCAGGCACCTGAGCTGCCAAATGGCGAGAATTTAAGATTGCACAAGTTTAATCAATATGAGTTTTGATTTGTCACTAACATTGTCTTGTGATTATGATTTTGACAAATTCACATGGATAAGAACACATACACTATTAAATCTAAGTGTCATAAGGTTTCTCTCTGATTCATGAAAATGATGGTGAGGAAACACTTTCACTAAGTAGATTTTAGCTAGATAGCAATTGTGATATTTGCATTCTCAAAGTCGTTAGTGGAGCGTGTGTGGTTTACCGGCACACTATCATGGACTTGTGAGAAGTGGCAAAGGTCTAAACAATTGAGACTATGATTACGGCATCCCTTTTCATAGTTCTAAAATTGTTTAGACACACATGTGAGCTATCTAAGAGAGGTGTATGATTTTGATAAAGTTTTATCAAAACAATCTAGTATCAGAAATCTGAACTTTGGTAAGAAAGTCAGCTGATTTCTGAGTACATGTCAAAGCTAGTGGGAGCATAAGTGTTATGCTAATAATCATCATGTTAGTGGGAGCATGATAATTATGACAAAGGTTGCAAGTTAGCAATGTTAATTATAGAAAAAAAAAGTTTCAATTCGTGAGGCTGCAGGGGTTGAAAAAGTTGTTTTGCTATAATTAAGGGAGAGGAAATTATACTTCATTTCAATTCTAAAAGCTTAGATTGAGATTTTAATCGTATTTAATCAAGGATATATATATGAATTTCATGTTGGAATGGCTCAACATAAGGAAATTCTATATATGGGTCCATTATTTGCGTTCTAAAATTCGATTATGATTACGACATCCCTTTTCATAATCTGAATTTTGAGAACTTGGCAAATTGAAATGGAAATATTATAGCAAAAGATTGGTTTAGTCTTTATGTGAGACATCATGAATCGTGTCCCATATGCTTTGGATATAGGATCGATTACATGTGCTATATTCATCCTTTCTAAAATTTTCCAAATGCCTGGGGCATTATGAACGGAGAAGGTCTAGAATTGGATATGACTAAAATGATTAAGCAATTGTCGAGGACAATCTAAGGTTTACCAAAGATTGGTTGCTCAAGGACAGTTGGAAGTATAATGTTAATTCTGGAAGGACCATATTGACATAATCTGTAAGGAGGCAACTCTTGTTCAGAAGTGATAGTCAAAATGGAATATGGAAATGTTTCAAAGTTAGAAATTATTCAATCTGTGTAAGATTAGGAAACTTAATGAAAGAAGGATGTTTCCAAGGAGCTTATCTCCTTTGGAATACTCTGTAATGATTGTTGTCAAGTCTTTCTGACTTTGTGCATAATCATTAAGAGGATCAATGCATATAAGTTTAGAATCTAACAGATTTCAGTAAATGGCATGAATTTGGAATTCTTGCATTTGCAGTAAGGATTTGGGACTGTGAAAAGAGGATCATTGGAGTGATGTTCAATTGATCTATTTCACAAAGTAAAGATCATAAACAAACATAGTATGCATACTTGGTGTATGGCATGACTAGTGTTTAGAAAACATAGTGTACATGCTTGGAGCATGGGACAACTATTGTTTTAAATTCAAGAATAAAGTTGATAGCTGAAACAGTATACAATGAATAATGTGTAATCATATGGTGATAAATAAAAGGTGTTTTATTTATGTTCATAGGTTTTGATACCATATTGGATTCAATTATTATTGTGTTTCACTGTGCATGTTTTAACTTCCAGAATAACTAGGTCATTGTTCTGGATGACTAAGTTATTCAAACCATCCACAGTCGGTCATATATTGGAAGTAGATATGAATCAAGACTGTCATGGGTTGGCTTGTAGAGGTCTAAGATGTTGGACAAAGGGCTACAACACTCATGAGTGCTCATAAGTTCTGAGTATTGGATTCAACCCGCGCTCACTGGAATCACTTCATGGATTTTATCACGAGTGATCATGAGACGATAATATCTTATATTCTTCAAACCTAGAGATATGAGTTGTTACTATGAGTTGGTTGTACATTGATTGCACGAAAACGCATTCGGTAACTTGATGTTATAAAACATGCATTTGTGTATGATTCAACAAGTAGTAGAACAAGCCATATGAGTCGAAGTTTATCCATTCCTTTTACCTTCGGGATAAAAGCGATATCTGTGGGCCCCTCGATGATTTAAAGATGATACATGTGAGTGCTTGGCCAAGCCAGGACTGATTTGATTTGTTCAATCAGTCAGTCATCATGAATCGGAAATCGGGAAACAACAAATGGACAGAGAGAATGATTGATAATCCATGTCTCAGTCCATATGATATCTAGAATGGAGGAATATATGATCCCTTATCTAATGGACAAGTCATTGACAAAGGTCAGAGTTCATCGACAAGGTCAGAGTTCGATAGAAGCTTTTGAGAGCTACGATTGCTGATCGGTTCCTGAAGTCATACGCAATAATAGTTTTAGACTTATCCAAGTGGGAGACTGTTGGATTAATGTCTAAGTCCATAACTATAATTACTAAGACTTGACCCGACCCGACATGGTCCATTTGGGTTGCATGGCATCATGCATTTGGATAGACTATAATGAGAGAAATAACACTTAAGGTTGGTTAATATATTATAAGTTCTAATATATTAATAAGGTTATTTAATTAGTATTGATCAAGAATTAATTTGGAATTAATTAAGTGATCAAAAGGAGACTAATTAAATATATGGGTTGATTGTGTAAATCATTCATTCTTATATATGTGGGCTTGTGATCCAAGATTCCTTATATTGGACTAAGTCCATGGGGTGACCCATGGATACTCCATGGAGGTTAAAATCCATGGAGCATAAGGAATGGGTAAAGTTATGAGTTACATGGTGTAACCCTAATAGCCACCATATAAAAGAATCCCATGGCTCAAGAAATCGTGCACTAATGTGTGAATGTGAGGGCTAGACAATTTCAAGGAGTGTTCCATTTCTCTCAAGTCATTCCATGTGCATTTGGTGTTGTGTGAACCATTTGAGGTGTCACACTTGGGGCACTAGGCACTCAAGCTTCATGGAGACAAGCTACATCAAACAAAGGTATGTATTCTATCCATTTGATTACCCAAGTATCAAGTATTGTATGCTAGATAGGGTAATACCTTGGAAAGTTCATAATTGCATGTATAATAGAGAAAACATAGATCCAAGGTATTTAGGGTTGCATGTACACTTAGGAGTGTTAGAATGCGCAAAAACCCATCAATCACACCCTTCCAGGGCGAGACCTTCAGGAGTACCATGTCACCGACCTGAAACTCTAACTCGGAGTGGCGCCGGTCGGCGTAACTCTTCTGCCGACTTTGAGCGGTCTGCAGCTGCTGTGTAATATGCTGAATCTTCTCGGTAGTCTGCAAGACCACCTCCATCCGACCCATCACCCTGTGACCAACCTCACCCCAACAAAACGGGGTGCGACATCTCCGCCCATACAACAGCTCGAATGGCGGGGCGCCAATGCTGGAATGATAACTGTTGTTGTAGGCGAACTCTACAAGCGGTAGGTGGGAATCCCAGCTCCCACCAAAATCAATGACACACACCCTCAACATATCCTAGAGGGTCTGAATGGTCCGCTCGCTCTAACCATCAGTCTGCGGATGGAATGTTGTGCTGAAGTGCAACCGTGTGCCCAGCTCCTCGTGAAACTTCTGCCAGAAACGGGAGGTAAACCTGACATCTCGATCAGAGACAATGGAAACGGGAACCCCATGGCGAGAAACGATCTCGCGAACGTACACGTCGGCCAATTTCTCGGCCGATGAGCTCTCCCGTATGGCCAAGAAATGGACACTCTTGGTCAATCGATCCACGATGACCCATATAGCGTCAAACCCCTTCGTCGTCCTCAACAACTTGGTAATAAAATCCATCGTCATCTGTTCCCATTTCCACATGGGGATCTCCAGGGGCTGCAGCTTGCCATGCGGCCTCTGATGCTCGGCCTTGACCATCCTACAGGTCAAGCACCTCTCGACGTACCAAGCGATTTCTCGCTTCATGCACGGCCACAATAGCTCAAACTCAAGTCCCGATACATCTTGGTGGCCCCCGGGTGAATAGAGAAGTGAGACTTATGAGCCTCATCCATAACCGTCTGCCTAACCCCACCAGATGCCGGAACCCAAACCCGACCGCATCGAGTCAATAATCCCCGAATGTCCTGCTCAAACCGGGTATTCTCACCCTTGATCCTCTCCAGCTACCAATTCTCTGGTCGCATGCCCTCAACCTGGGCATCTCTGATCAAACTCACAAGCGGAGTGTCCACTGCTATCCTCATACATACCACTGGGGTGGAAGACCCAGCTGACTTGCAGCTCAGAGCGTCAGCAACCACATTTGCTTTACTAGGGTGGTAAAGGATCTCGCAATCGTAGTCCTTGACTACATCCAGCCACCTGCGCTGCCTCATGTTCAGGTTCGGCTGATCCATGATATATCTCAAGCTCTTGTGATCCGTGTAAATGGTACAACGGACCCCATAAAAGTAATGTCTCCATATCTTGAGGGCGAACACCACCGCCCCCAGCTCCAAGTCATGCGTAGGGTATCTCGTCTCATGCGGCTTCAATTATCGCGATGCATAAGCTATCACTCGCCCTCTCTACATGAGGACCACCCCTAAACCTGTGATGGATGCATCATAGAACACTACAAAATCCTCTACTCCCTCCGGGAGTGTCAAGATTGGGGCCTCGCACAACCGCTGTCGGAGGGTCTCAAACGCCCTCTGCTGCTCAGGGCCCCATCGGAAATCCACCCCATTCCTCGTCAGACGAGTAAGGGGTACCACAATCTTGGAGAAGTCCTGTATGAATCTCCGGTAGTACCCTGCCAATCCCAAAAAGCTTCTGATGTCTGAGGGAGATTTTGGAACCTCCCCCTGCATAACCACCTCGATTTTGGCCGGATCAACCAAAATCCCCTCCTGATTAACGAGGTGTCCGAGGAACTAGACCTCTCGTAGCCAAAAATCACACTTCGAGAACTTGGCGTACAACCATTATCGTCTCAGAACTCCCAATAACTCCCATAGATGCTCCTTATGCTGCTCTCGGGTCTTGGAATACACCAAGATATCGTCTATAAACACTATAACCGAGCGATCAAGCATCGGTCTGCAGACCCGATTCATCAGGTCCATGAACACTGCTGGCGCGTTGGTGAGCCCAAGCGGCATCACCACGAACTCGTAATGTCCATAACGAGTTCGAAACGCGGTCTTCTCTACGTCCTCATCTCTGACCCTGACCTGATGATACCCAGACCTCAAGTCTATCTTGGAAAACCAAGACGCGCCCTGCAACTGATCGAAGAGATCGTCTATCCTCGGGAGTGGGTAACGGTTCTTCACCGTGAACTTATTCAACTCCCGATAATCAATGCACATCCGGTGCGAACCGTCCTTCTTCCGGACAAAAAGAATCGGTGCTTCCCATGGAGAACTGCTAGGTCGAATGAACTGCTTGCCTAGCAGTTCCTGTAGCTGTGACGGCAATTCCTGCATCTCTAGCGGTGCCAATCGGTACGGTGCCTTAGCGATAGGGGCCGCACGTTGCACCAGGTCGATCCTGAACTCGACCTGCCTCTCCGGAGGTATCCCTGGAAACTCCTCTGGAAACACATCTACAAACTCCCTGACCACCGGAACCTCGGAAACCGAAATCTGATCCCTGGCTCACGTATTCAATACATACGCCAAGTAACCCGCACCCCTGTGCTGGATATACTGCCGAGCCCTGGCGGCTGAACAAAATCCTGATCCCACTCTGGTGCCCTCGCCATATACAATCAACTCTCCCCCACTTGGGGTTCGAACCACTACCCGCTGACCATCACAGTCAATCATGGCACCAAAACGACTGAGCCAGTCCATCCCCACAATCACGCACACATCCCCCATGGGGATCGGAATTAAGTCAATCAGAAAAGGTACCCCGAAGATCTTCATCTCGCACCCTCGATAGATCGAAGAAGCAGAAACCCCGTGTTCGTTGGCGATAGAAACTCGCAACGGACACTCTAGCTCGCCTACTGGCACTCTGAACTCCCTACTAAATGTCTGAAATACAAAAGACCGACTCGCCCCCGAGTCAAATAAAACCAGTGCAGAAAAGGAGTTCACTAGGAACGTACCTAACCACAAGCACAACAGATAAGCATACATCAGATATAGTAAATGAGATAAAGGATAGGAACATACCAGCAACCACATCTGGTGCTGCCCTGGCCTCCTCGGCCGTAAGCTGAAAGGCATGCCCCTGAGCCTTTGGGGGATCTGTGTAACGCCCGTGTTTCTGGGCTAGGCATTAATATTGTTGTAAAAGTCTAGGTTAACCCTTGTAACTCATTTTGAAATAATAAGAATGTGTTATTTGAGTATTATGTGTTTTATGCTTAATTATGTGGCTTAATTAAATTAAGAATAAAAATAAGCGTAAAAACAAATTATTAGATAAGCTCGATATCTATGAAGGAAGTTGTAGTGGTCGTGGCAAGGTTTCCGAATATATAGAGAATGCCGAAATCCGAATTATAACGAAGAAGTTATGACCTGTCGAAGTTTCGCGACGGAACCGGCACGACGCTGAAGGACGTAAAATACGAATTTAAGATAGAGCGATATCTAGCCTTAATAAGCTAAACGAAAGTCGTAGAATACATTAAACCAATAGCATGCATAAAAAGAATGCCCAAATCTGACTTCGTATGAGGAAGTTATGAGTTTTCTAAGTTTCAGCTTAGCAGTATGCAGTCCGAATACTCGAATTGGAGATCGAGTGGTTTCTAGCCGAAACTTTCTAAATGAGAATTGAAGATCTCATCGTTAGTAGCCCAACGGTAAAAAGGCAGACGAGAACGGAAGTCAGATGAAGAAGTTATGATTTTATATCGGAGTTTTCCTGTCCCGGCCTACTAAAAATAATATAATAAAAATAAAAGTCAAAATTTGCCGACGAAGTCTAAATGGAAGTTGTAGAGCATAATCTCACCTACGCGTGGACATAAAGAACGTCGAAAACGGACCTCGTATGCGAAAGTTATGAATTTTTGAAGTTCGTGGCACGCATACCAAAGCTTATCCGAAGGGTACGCCCCGCGTAACCTTTGAGTACGCCCAGCGTACTCCGGTGCATGAACCGCCTCGGACTCGAGTGCTCTGATGACGTAAGCGATGACATTTCCAAAGCATTACGCCCCGCATACCAAAGCATTACGCCCAGCGTAATGCGAGGACTCAACCCCTATAAATAGAATGCGAGGGCAGCCGATTCCTTTGTTCATTTTCTCTTCTCTCTCTCCCGTTTTGCATCGTTTTTCGTGTAAGAGATATCCCGAAGCCCCGGTATCATTCCCGAGCCCCGAAGCAAGTTCCGAAGCCCCGAAGATCCCGAGAAGTAAAGTTTCTGAGCCGAAACTCTGCCCGCGAGAAGCCCGGTTTTCAAGAAAAACATCCCGGTTTTATCGGAAAAGATTATTTTAAGAGACGAGGTGCTGTCCGATCATCGTCTTATCATGTGAGTGTATATTCGTTTTCTTCTAACACATAGATATGAAGTATTCTTGTAAAATACGTTCTATGTGTTTGTATATTATTTGTTTATTTGAACTAGTTGTTGAATGGATGTTTTATACATGTTTTAAGCTGTATATAAATGTATATATTTTATCTACTAATATGTTGGGTAGAACATGGGTAGCCAGTTGGTGTGTCATGAAATAAAATGATGAGAGGCCTCGATGTTGTTGTTGATCTAGTCATCTAGCGGAGTATGGATGACGACCACAGACTCTTTCTAGACGGTCCAGTGGAACACTAGCAGGCTCATAACATGTAGGTGTTGTGAACGATGTGTTCACCGGTGTACTCTATCCCCCTCATGGTTGCCTTTAGGACATCTATTGTTAAGGAAACCCCTTTGCAGTAATGTCCGTCCCGATGAAAATCCTAGATTAGGTCCCTTGTAATAGTTGTTGTTTTAGGGACATAAAGTGAGGATAACGGGAATGGGTAATCGGGTTATTGTTTGTTGGTCAAATTAAATATAATTATTTATTGTGGGTTGAAAACCCTATATGCTCACCAGGCTCCCAAGCCTGACCCACTCAGTTTCTTTGTATTACAGGTAGTGTCGCAAGGGCATAAGTTAGATGACTTTGTCGAGATATTTTTGGATTATAGACCTGTAGTTATGTATAACTGTTGTAAGGTCTATTTTGTATTGTTTATGCTTTTGGTTTGTATCGGAACATGATATCCCGAGATTTTGTTATATAAGGAAAATACATTTCTTTATGAGATACTTTGATAAATTTTTATCATATTTCGTTTTGGGAACAAATTCCACAACTCTTTTAATCTAAGGATTACTCTGATTTTATTTAAAACCATAAATGTCACAGTTGGTATCAGAGCATTAGTTTACGCGAACTAGGAATTTGTAGGATTTCTACACTTAAACTTAGAATGCTAAGTGAAGATTTTGAGATAGTGTCTGTTATATTTTAGACACGAGCACTAGTTTATTTTAGGAAAGTTGCCTAAAATGCTTTTATGTGTTAAGTTCTATATGTTTGCTATATATGATATTGTTTGTTCGGATCTATGGTCTGTTGCCGACCGGATCTGGAAACCTTATGTGCTTAGGATTCTAAGCGTGCGTCGACGATATTAGAACTAGCATATAAACGTTTCAGAATGATTTGGATAATTATCTATCGTGAAGAAGGATGTAAATTCACCTTGTTCGGTGTATAGATCAACGATGGCAAGAACAAGAAGTGGCGCTGGAAATGTGAATGAAAACAGGAATCAACCACCTGTAATCGAGCAAATACCTGTTGTAGCTGCTGCACCTGAGCCGGTGACAATGGCTGGTGTACAATTGATGATTCAGACGATGTTGGATCGTCAGATGGAAGAAACTAGACGTCTGCTTCAACAAAATCGTGAAGAACTTTCAATTCAAGTTGAAGAGCCCGAAGTGAATGGAGGGTCGTCGGAAGGAGGAAACTTCAGTGGGACTATTGGTCAAGCCAACCCACCGATTGTTAGGCAAAACAATCGTGATGGAGGAAATGATGGAAGAGGATGTAAATACAAGGATTTTATGGCATCTAAACCACCATGTCTATCCAGAAGCCCGACGTCGGTGCAAGTTATGGACTGGGTCTCCGAAATGGAGACAATGTTTGAAAGTTGTGAATGCAGCAACAGGCAGAAGACCGCTCTTGCGATCCCTTTGTTGAAATCTGGTGTGTTGAGTTGGTGGAAGCTGTTAGCTGACTCTATGCCCAAAGGAGAAGCGAGCAAAATGTCTTGGGAAGACTTCGTGGTGCAACTCAAATTGCAATACTGCTCTGAGCAGGACCTTCTGGAAATCAATAATGAGTTTCAGAATTTGAAGAAGGGAAAATTGAGCGTTACAGAATACGCTGCAAGTTTCACAGAAAAGATGAAGCTTATCCCATACCTAGTTCCAACAGAACTCTCAAAGGTCAATAAGTTTGCCCTCGGACTACCAGCGGACTATGGTCCAATGGTTAAGCAAGCAACCACACTGAAAGCCGCCATCTGGGCTGCTAAGAATGTTGAGACTCAGATCAGGGAGAAGGGTCTGGAGAGATCAGAGGTTGGTGAGAAGAGGAAGTTGGATGGGCCTTCAGGGTCCAACAAGAAAAAGAAATTCTCGAAGTCTAGTTCGAGAGGAGGAGGAGGCGAAGCGAAGTGGTGCGACAAATGCAAGAAGAAGCATCATGGGAAATGTGACGGGGAAGTCACATGCTTCAAATGTGGAAAGCCAGGGCACTATGCCAACGAATGCACCCTCACCAAGAAAGTTTGTTATGGGTGTGGGGAGGAGGGGCACATCTCGAGGGATTGTACGAAAAAGAAGGAGGCAGCAAAATCCAACATTCCGCCAAAGCCGAAGGCGAGAGCCTTCCAGATGACACTGGAAGCTGCCAAGGAAGAAGCTGATGTCGCTTCAGGTACCTTTCTCGTAAACAAATTGCCTGCCCAAATTTTATTTGATTCTGGAGCCAACTACTCCTTTATTTCGCATGAATTTGGTAGAAAACTAGCTTTGCCTGTCGATAGACTAGATAATGCTTTATTAGTCGAAGTTGCTAGTGGCAAGTTTGTACCTGTTAGCCATCGTATGAAAAACATCTTAATTGATTTGAACGGGAATAAGTTCCACGAGGAATTATTGCCTATCAAACTAAATGGTTTCGACATCGTGCTGGGAATGGATTGGCTTAGCGCCAATGACGCCGCGATTTTATGCAAGAAGAAGATAGTAAAAGTAAACCCGCCAGGGAAAGAGTCATTTATGGTGTGTGGGGACAAACACGGAGTAAATTCTGGAATCATTTCGCTAATGAAAGCCAGAAAGTGTTTGGCCAAAGGATGTACATCATATTTGGCATTCGTGATCGATGCTAAGAAGGAGAAAAAGGAGGTGCAGAACATTCCGGTGGTGTGTGATTATCCGGAAGTATTTCCCGAAGATCTTCCTCGATTACCGCCTGATCGACAAGTAGAATTCCATATTGACTTGTTACCAGGAACCACACCAATAGCAAAAGCACCTTACCGACTAGCGCCAATAGAGATGAAAGAGCTTATGACACAACTTCAGGAGTTATTGGACAAAGGTTTTATCCGACCTAGTTCATCACCCTGGGGAGCCCCGGTGTTATTTGTAAAGAAAAAGGACGGGAGTATGAGAATGTGCATTGACTATAGAGAGCTGAATAAGGCAACGATAAAGAATAGATATCCATTGCCGAGGATTGATGACATGTTCGATCAACTACAAGGTTCAAGTTATTTTTCAAAGATCGACCTAAGGTCAGGATATCATCAGCTGAAGGTGAGAGAGCATGATATCGAGAAGACTGCATTCAGAACACGATATGGACACTACGAGTTTTTGGTTATGTCGTTTGGACTAACCAATGCTCCAACAGCATTCATGGATTTAATGAACAGGGTTTGTAATCCGTTCCTCGATAAATCTGTGATAGTGTTCATAGATGACATTCTGGTTTATTCGAAAAGCCAAGAGGAGCATGGAAAACACTTGCGCAAAGTGTTAGAAGTCTTGATGAAGGAGAAGCTATATGCTAAGTTCTCCAAATGTGATTTTTGGATCCGAGAAGTCCAGTTCTTGGGTCATGTGGTCAACCAAGAAGGAATAATGGTTGATCCAGCAAAGATCGAAGTTGTGATGAAGTGGGAACAACCAAAAAGTCCCACGGAGGTCTAAAGCTTTTTGGGATTAGCCGGATACTACCGAAGGTTTATCCAAGGCTTTTCTTCGATCGCTACTCCATTAACAGCTTTGACTCACAAAGGAGCTACTTATACTTGGAGTGATAAGCACAAAGAAGCATTCGAGTTGCTGAAGAAGAAGCTATGTGAAGCACCGATTCTTTCTTTACCCGATGGAGTTGAAGACTTCACTGTCTATAGCGATGCGTCTGGTGTTGGGTTGGGTTGTGTTTTGACCCAAAGAGAAAAGGTGATAGCATATGCGTCTCGACAGCTGAAAGAGAACGAAAAGAACTACCTCACTCATGATTTGGAGTTGGCAGCGGTAGTATTTGCTCTGAAAATATAGAGGCATTACCTCTATGGCTCGAAGTGCAAACTTTTCACTGATCATAAGAGTCTCCAATATCTCTTTAATCAGAAAGAATTGAATATGAGGCAAAGACGCTGGCTAGAATTACTTAAGGACTACGACTGTGAGATACTTTACCACCCCGGTAAAGCCAATGTTGTTGCTGATGCTCTCAGTTGGAAAGTCAATCTTGAGAGAAAAAGGCCAAGAGCGTTGAGAATAGAAGTTGTCTCAACAATTGTGGAGAGTATAAAGAAAGCTCAAGAAGAAGCTTCTGAAAAGAATGACCGGAAGGAGGAACGTTTGGGCAAAACGTTGGTGTTCGGTACAAACGGTCATGGACTGAAGGTATTCCAAGATTGTATTTGGGTACCTAAGTCAGGAGGAATAAGAGATCTTCTGATGGAAGAAGCTCACAAAACCATGTACTCAATTCATCCGGGCAGCACTAAAATGTATAGGGACCTGAAACCCTATTACTGGTGGCCGACGATGAAGCTCGACATTGCGAAGTATGTGGCGGAGTGCGTGACCTGTGCGAGAGTCAAGGCACAACATCAGAAACCATACGGGAGTTTAGAACCTTTACCTGTGCCTATGGGTAAATGGGAAGACATTGCTATGGATTTTGTCACTAAACTACCCAGGACAAAGAATGGTCACGACATGATTTGGGTGGTCGTTGATCGCTTCACTAAGAGTGCGCATTTCATAGCAGCCAAGGAGAAATGGTCTATGGATAAGCTTGCGAATTCTTATGTGAAGGAAATTGTGAGGCTTCACGGTGTTCCGTTAACAATTGTATCAGATCGTGACAGCCGTTTCACCTCAAGGTTTTGGAAAAGTCTACAAGAGGAATTGGGTACCAAGTTCTGTTTGAGTACATCTTACCATCCACAGACTGATGGTCAGAGCGAAAGAGCGATACAAACACTTGAAGATATGTTGAGAGCATGTACCCTGGAATTCCAAGGTAACTGGGATGAACATTTACGTTTGGTAGAATTTTCCTACAATAATAGTTTCCACTCGAGCATAAAGATGGCACCTTATCAAGCTTTGTACGGACAGAAGTGTCGCACGCCGTCTTGTTGACTTGAGGCTGGGGAAAAGCAGTTTATGGGACCGGAGATAGTCCATCAAACTGCTGAAAAGTCGAAAATAATTAAGGAGAGAATGTTAGCAGCTCAGGATCGTCAAATGAGCTATGCTGACAAGAAAAGAAGACCGATGACTTTTGAAGTTGGAGATTCGGTTTTGCTTAAAGTCTCGCCGTGGAAGAGACTTATAAGGTTTGGAAAAAGGGGAAAGTTAAGTCCAAGGTTTATTGGACCGTTTAAAGTTCTTCAGAGGATTGGGAACCAAGCTTACAAGCTCGAACTACCAGAAGAACTGAGTGGAATTCATAACACTTTTCATGTGTGTTATTTGAGGAAGTTCACGGGAGAAGTTCCCGACATGATTCCACTTTCGGAGTTGAGAATTGATGAGAATAAAAGGTTAATTGAAGAACCGGAGGCAATCGTTGACCGAAAGACTAAGAAGTTACGACGTAAGATGGTCGAATTAGTGCTTGTCCGTTGGAAACATGCGAATGGGCCAAATCTCACCTGGGAGACGGAGAGTGACATGATGAGTCGTTATCTGCATTTGTTTGTTGATCTGTGATTCCGGGGACGGAATCATTCTAAGGTGGGGAGAGTTGTAACGCCCGTGTTTCTGGGCTAGGCATTCATATTGTTGTAAAAGTCTAGGTTAACCCTTGTAACTCATTTTGAAATAATAAGAATGTGTTATTTGAGTATTATGTGTTTTATGCTTAATTATGTGGCTTAATTAAATTAAGAATAAAAATAAGCGTAAAAATAAATTATTAGAGAAGCTCGATATCTATGAAGGAAGTTGTAGTGGTCGTGGCAAGGTTTCCGAATATATAAAGAATGCCGAAATCCGAATTATAACGAAGAAGTTATGACCTGTCGAAGTTTCGCGACGGAACCGACACGACGCTGAAGGACGTGAAATACGAATTTAAGATAGAGCGATATCTAGCCTTAGTAAGCTAAACGAAAGTCGTAGAATACGTTAAACCAAGAGCATGCATAAAAACAATGCCCAAATATGACTTCGTATGAGGAAGTTATGATTTTTCTAAGTTTCAGCTTAGCAGTTTGCAGTCCGAATACTCGAATTTGAGATCGAGTGGTTTCTAGCCGAAACTTTCTAAATGAGAATTGAAGATCTCATCGTTAGTAGCCCATCGGTAAAAAGACAGACGCGAACGGACATCAGATGAAGAAGTTATGATTTTATATCAGAGTTTTCCTGTCCCGACCTACTAAAAATAATATAATAAAAATAAAATCAAAATTTGCCGACGGAGTCTAAATGAAAGTTGTAGAGCATAATCTCACCTACGTGTGGATATAAAGAATGTCGAAAACGGACCTCGTATGCGAAAGTTATGATTTTTTGAAGTTCGTGGCACGCATACCAAAGCTTATCTGAAGGGTACGCCCCGCGTAACCTTTTGAGTACGCCCAGCGTACTCCGGTGCATGAACCGCCTCGGACTCGAGTGCTCCGATGACGTAAGTGATGACGTTTCCAAAGCATTACGCCCCGCGTACCGAAGCATTACGCCCAGCGTAATGCGAGGACTCAGCCCCTATAAATAGAATGCGAGGGCAGCCGATTCCTTTGTTCATTTTCTCTTTTCTCTCTCTCCCGTTTTGCATCGTTTTTCGTGCAAGAGATATCCCGAAGCCCCGGTATCCCCCCGCGAGAAGCCCGGTTTTCAAGAAAAACATCCCGGTTTTATCGGAAAAGATTATTTTAAGAGACGAGGTGCTGTCCGATCATCGTCTTATCATGTGAGTGTATATTCGTTTTCTTCTAACACATAGATATGAAGTATTCTTGTAAAATACGTGCTATGTGTTTTTATATTATTTGTTTATTTGAACTAGTTGTTGAATGGATGTTTTATACAGGTTTTAAGCTGTATATAAATGTATATATTTTATCTACTAATATGTTGGGTAGAACATGGGTAGCCAGTTGGTGTGTCATGAAATAAAATGATGAGAGGCCTCGATGTTGTTGTTGATCTAGTCATCTAGCGGAGTATGGATGACGACCACGGACTCTTTCTAGATGGTCCAGTGGAACACTAGTAGGCTCATAACCTGTAGGTTTTTTGAACGATGTGTTCACCGGTGTACTCTATCCCCCTCATGGTTGCCTTTAGGACATCTATTGTTAAGGAAACCCCTTTGCAGTAATGTCCGTCCCGATGAAAATCCTAGATTAGGTCCCTTGTAATAGTTGTTGTTTTAGGGACATAAAGTGAGGATAACGGGAATGAGTAATCGGGTTATTGTTGGTTGGTGAAATTAAATATAATTATTTATTGTGGGTTGAAAAACCTATATGCTCACCAGGCTCCCAAGCCTGACCCACTCAGTTTCTTTGTATTACAAGTAGTGGCGCAAGGGCATAAGTTGGATGACTTTGTCAAGATATTTTTGGATTATAGACCTGTAGTTATGTATAACTGTTGTAAGGTCTATTTTGTATTGTTTATGCTTTTGGTCTGTATCGGAACATGACATCCCGATATTTTGTTATATAATGAAAATACATTTCTTTATGAGATACTTTGATAAATTTTTATCATATTTCGTTTTGGGAACAAATTCCGCAACTCTTTTAATCAAAGGATTACTCTGATTTTATTTAAAAGCATAAATGAAACCGGTCTTTTCTGGCCGTGATTTTGGGGATGTCACACTCTGCCCTACCCAGCCTCTGATCTGTAATCCTCAGTGTAGCCGGTGCTGGAGCCTGCGCCGGCTTGGCCGCAAGCTGTGAACAGTTAGTCTTCATGTGACCAACCTGATGACAATGATA
Source organism: Lactuca virosa (assembly GCF_052849685.1). Lineage (NCBI taxonomy): Eukaryota > Viridiplantae > Streptophyta > Magnoliopsida > Asterales > Asteraceae > Lactuca > Lactuca virosa. Next base: position 26,634,541 of record NC_136428.1, read on the forward strand.
GCATATCCTCATATCCGAGGCAGGGGTAGACTGAAGGCAGTCCCTAGCAAAATGCCCCTCCTTGCCACACCTGTGGCACCCGCTACTAGCTCGACAAGCCCCAGTATGACCCTTGCCGCACTTTCCACAAGTGCGGCCCTACTGACCCGCAATCCTAGAATCAGCGATCTTAGACCGCTTCGGCTCCGACTGCGACTGCGCCGGGGCCGGCAGCTGCTCCCTCAACTGCAGCTCGATCTCCAACTCACGCCACCTAGCGGCCTCCTGTAACTCTAATAGAGTATCACATCGTTGTGTGGCAACAAACTGTCGAATATCAGTCTTGAGCATGCTCAGATACCGTGTCATCTGGGCCTGCTCAGACGCAAATTCAGGGCAGAACATCACCCTCTCGGTGAACATGCGGGTGATCTCCGTCACCGTCTCTCCATCTTGTCTCAGGCTCAAAAACTCTTGTGCCAAACGTTCCCGCTTGACCCGCGGAATGTAACTGGCGCGGAACATGTCCCAGAACTGCTCCCAAGTAACCGCAACTCTCTGCTCATCCGAGTATGACCCTGTCGTCAGCCTCCACCAGTCCTTGGCCCCGAGCCTCAGCATGTTCAGGGCGCACCTGACCTTTTGGTCAGTAGGACATGAACACGTGAAGAAACAACCCTCCACGTCGGATAACCACCTCATGGCTCGAATAGGATCCTGGGTACCATCAAATGTTGGGAGCTTCGTGTTATTGAAGTCCCGGTACTGGAAACCCCTACTGACTCCTCCCCTGCCACGGATACAGCTGATGCAGCTGCTGCGGCAGCTGTCTCTGCGAGAGTCGCGTAGCGCTCATCAAAGTACTCAACCATGGCGGTCTTAATCGACCCGAACATCTCCGGCAGCTGTGCCTGGAACATAGCAGCAACCTCATCATGCAGGATCTCTCGAATCCTGGCATCCAACTCGTCCGTACCCATCTGCATCACCGGCTCAGGTGCTGTTGGCCCCTCCTGGCCTCCGTCTCCTGACCCAGATCCCGAACCGGATGCAGCCACAAAGCGTCTCGTCATCACCATTCTGAAACATAACAGGAAGATATCAGACAATCCGCATAAATAACCGGGAACCAACTCCCGACTAATCCCTAGGGGTTGTGACTTCCTTGCTACGCGTATGGGTCCTGTGCTTTCAGTAGTACGGGCCCATACTACCTTCCGCACCTACCCACATTTGTCTCAAGTATCACCACAACACCCTAACAATGTACCAAAGCATAGCGAGCACTCAATCCTCACTCCTAGAGGAAAGCTAACCGTCTCACAACCGACCTACCGGTCCCACACAACTCACCCATCCATGAAACTTCCACCAACCCTGCAGCACTAGTGTATGCTAGCCATACATAAGGTTGGACCCTATAGACGTTCGAATATCCAATCCTACCCTAAGCTCCGAATCAAACAAGAACAGAACATAAGGCCAAATCAAACATTCTCAGGCTATAAGATCTTAATTATGTATAACCGTGATGCATACACTAAGCAACTATAGTAATGATGTCAATCTCATATAAAGGAAACCCTAGGCTAGCAGGCATCATGTAATCAGACAATTCTATCATGCAATTCCTGAAGATCCATAGCCTATCACTAGCATGCTGTTCTAACATATCACATAATCAATAACTGTATGGTATTTTGGGTTCTACTTACTGGCTTCGGCTGATCGTACACCCTGCATCCTCCTTTACTTATTTTGAAAACCTTTTTGAAAAATCATTTTGAAAATCCTTTCCTTGATTTGAGACTGGAGTTACACGAGTGTTCCTCCAATTCTTTCAAACCAAGGCTCTGATACCAACTTGTAACACCCAAACTTTTCAAGCCAATTTTAAACTTTTTCAAAACACTTGAAACCATTTAAACATTACATAGTTTGTTTTAATAATACTAATTATCATAGTATCCCAGTATCAAATCATAAAAATCATAACAGCAGGAGGAGCGGTACGATCATGCCTTCGCCTTCCCGCGATCACCAGAGGTACCTGAAACAACAACTGAAACTGTAAGCCCGAGAGCTTAGTGAGCTATCCCCCAAAATACCAATCTCATAACCATATCATATAATCAAATAGGCAAACAGCATGCATAATGAGCCTTCAGCCTGACTGGACCGCCTCGCAGGCCTTCAGTCTATCTGGACCGCTCTCCGAGCCTTCGGCACGTCTGGACCGTCTCGTAGGTCCTACAGCCTATCCGGACCGCTCGTCGGGCCTTCGGTCTGACTAGCATCCCCTCCTGGGTCTGTAGTACATCCGGACCGCCCTGGGTATGTTGGCCTTCAGCACAAAGCAGGACCGCCTCAACCCAACCCCCAAATCAAACAACATGTGCATATACAATCATATGTTATCATAATAACAGTCAAACTGATCTAACAGATCCAAATAGCATGGCAACATCCTATAACCAGGACATCGACCGAACCAGGTCACTAAGCATAAGCATATCACCACCCTCACTAACAGGATGCAAAAAAATAAACATATCATGTAATAATCCAAATACAAATCCATAAAGGGCCGGCTTTGGTGCCTTAGACCCTGTTGATATAGTGAGGATAACTCACCTCTCAAATGTCGTCTGAAACTAGAAAGCTCAACTCCTGGATCACAAACACGAACTCCACCACCTATAGTTACCACACAACCCTTTTTCATAAATTTCCAAATTACCAGAATACCCTCAAAAGTCAACTGGTCAACCCTTGGTCAAAGTCAAAGTCCACAGTCAAACTCAACAGTCCATGTTGACTCGACTCGTCGAGTGCAGTACACCAACTCATCGAGTCCTTCCTGAACTTGAGAAGTCGTGAAATCCTTGGTTGGCTCGTCGAGTTCCCCTTTAACTCGCCGAGTTCATACGTGTCCAAAGATTGGGAAAAAACCTAGCCGACTAGCCGAGTCAGTCGACTGACTCGCCGAGCCCAAGGCAATCTTCATCGGACTCGCCGAGTTTTTCATCAACTCGAAGAGTGCATGACCATCTTCATATGACTCGTCGAGTCCTTACAGACCTTCATCCATACAGACACTTTTTAAGCCATGCCAAGGTTCCAGATTACAGATCCAAGCTTCTAAGGCATGTTTATCACGTAAAGTTGCAAACTTTACACGCATGCAAGGCCCTAAAGGCTCTAAATGACCAATCTAAGCTTCTAATGGAGCTTTACACCTTAGGAGAGTCTCATCCTTGCAAGAGCTGGAAACTTTATGGACTTAGGACTCAAAAGAGGTTCAGATCTGAAGTTTCAGCTTCAGATCTAGCTCCCATACCAAAATCCCTTCATGAATAACTAAAGAAAGCCCTAGCCTCCACATATGAATGATTCTAGAAGAAAAAAGGTCAAGGTAACAGCTTATTACCTCCAAGGTGTGCCCAAACTGAAGTAGACTCTGGATCCACACGAAATCCTTGATGCTAGCCTCTTGATCTACAAGTTTCCTTCACAAAAATCACTTCTCAAAGCTCCAAAACACTCTCCAAGCTCACACTCACGGAAATTAGGGTTTCTGGCTCTCAAGGGGTGATGGAGGACAGTGGGAGGCGCTAGTGGTCCAATATATAGGGTGCAAAAACCCTGAAACTTAGGGTATCCACTACCAACTCCTACTCGTCGAGTCCCTCATGCCGACTCGACGAGTCACTCATTAAATGACGTGTCCTGGCCCGCTGCTACTCGACGAGTCACAACGTCAACTCGTCGAGTAGACCTTAAAACTTGAAATCTAAATGGAATAATAATGATACCTAACGGTTGGGATGTTACATCCTTGGTTCGTGAATATATCAATATATCATCGATAAATACGATCACGAATTTTTCCAAGTATGATTTGCAAACACGATTCATGAGATCCATAAACACTGCTGGGGCATTGGTCAATTCAAAAGACATAACTAAGAACTCATAATGACCTTAATGAGTTCTAAACACTGTTTTTGGAATATCATCTTCTTGTACTCTGAGTTGATGGTATCCTGATCTGAGATCTATCTTTTAGTAGTACCTGGATCCTTGCAGTTGATCGAATAGATCATCAATTCTTGGAAGCGGGTAACGATTCTTGATCGTTAGCTTATTCAGCTCCTGATAATTAATACACATTTGAAAGGATCCGTCCTTCTTCTTGACAAACAAGATTGGTGCTCCCCAAGGTGAAAAACTTGGTCGGATAAAGCCTTTGTCAAGAAGTTCTTGTAGTTGGCTAGACAATTCTTGCATTTCGGATGGAGCCAACTGATAAGGAGATTTCGCTACTGGTGTTGCTCCTGGAATTAAGTCGATTCGAAACTCGACTTGTCGGACGGGAGGTATTCCAGGTAGATCTTCAGGAAACACATCAGGGAAATCAAATACTTGAGGTATGTCCTTGATTTCTTTTGTCTTTCTCTTCTTATCTACAATGTGGGCTAAGAATGCGCTACATTTCTTATGTAGATATTTCAGGGTCTTGGTACAAGAGATAACTTTGAGATTCTTCCCAGATTTATCACCATAGATAATCAGGGCTTTGCTATTTGGTAAGGGTAGTCGTATAGCTTTCTCATAACATAAAATTTCGGCGTGGTGTGAAGATAACCAATCTATGCCAATTATGACATCAAAACTACCAATAGGCATTGGCATGAGGTTGACGTGAAAAAGGTAGTTATTAAGAGTTAACAGAGAGTTTTCTAGGATTTCATGTGTTTTCTCGGTTTGACCGTTAGCGATTTCTACTTCATAGATTTCTTTTAATTTGCTAGACTCATGACTTAACAATTTTCTAAACGTCGGAGTTATAGAACTTCTATCTGCTCCAGAGTCGAAGAGTATGGTAGCATATAAATTATCTATGAGAAACATACCAGATACGACCGAAGGGTCCTGGATAGCTTCTCTGCTTCCGATCACGAATGCCCTGCCACACCCTATGCCTCCTTGATTCCTTAACTACATTCTCTCTTGATGTGTCCAACCTCGCCACACTCAAAACACTTTCTTCCTTCATCTTTCCCTGTTCCAGTATTTGTTTGCTGATTAACTGTTGCAGGTGTTGTGCTCCTGCAGTAACTAGCAGTATGCCCTTTCTTCTTGCAATTGGTGCAAATAAAACAGTCATCTGGGTGATGACGGTTGCACCAATTGCACCATGCAGACTTTGGTTGAGTGGTTACTGTCGTCGTGGCTGCATAATTGTTTGCCACTTGTCTGTTCTCAGATGAATGTCTGGGATTCTTCCCATAAAACATGCGCTTGTTTGTTCCAGATTTGGGAGACTCAGCCTTTGAGACCACTACTGTTCCTTGGATCTCTGTGAGGGTTAGCTGATGAGCTATTATCTTAGTGCTGTCATAGGTTGTAGGCTTTGATGTGATCACCATGAATTTGATTTGCGATGCTAAACCCCAGATATATCGCTCAGTTTTCTTATATTCAGGGGTTACAAGTGCTGGACACATTACTGCAAGATCATTAAATCTAGCGGTATAAGCTTTTATCTCTGAACCCTTCATTGTTAGGGTCCATAATTCTTGTTCCAACTTATGTATTTCCTCCCTAGGACAATACTCCTGTACTAGCATCATCTTTAGCTCTTCCCATTTCATGGAATTTGCAGTATCAATTCCCATTGTATTCACATGGCTGTTCCACCATGTAAGTGCTGCATCAGCGAAAGTACATGCTGCAAATCGTACTTTACAATCATCTGGACATAAGCTTATTTGAAAGACGAATTCTGTCTTTTCAATCCACCTGGTCAAATTAAAAACCCTTCATTTCCATGAAAGCTCTTTGGCCTGCAATTCATAAAGTCTTTGTAGGTACACACTCTAGCGGTCCCTACATTGCCTTCATTTCTAACTCCACCTCTTGTGACATTAGATAGAGCCGCAACGATTCTTTGAGCTATGATTTCTTCAAGTTCTGTTGTACTCATTGGGGGGTTTGGTTCTGGTGGTTGTTGTTGTGGTGCTGATCATTGGTTAGGGTTTAGCCGAGCACTACTCCTTCTAGGCATTTTGTTTTAGTTCCTATTATAAATAATAATAATTTTATAAGTTTCATGAAGAATTAGTCATTTACTACACAAGTACTAAATACTTCAATTATTCTTCAAAGTGTAAAACATAATGGATAACACAATGATTACTGTAATATATGCTTCATATTATTACTAGCGGTTACATCAGTTTATTTAGGCTTATAAGAGAAACGTTTCTATAAACATTGCAAAATTTTCAAGGTTTTGTACATCCTTGCTATAAACTTTACTCTTCTTTCCTTAACTAGTCTGATTTTTCTATTTACATAACCATTAGTTTTAGCTTATCTACCAGAAACCTAAGTGATGACCTAGCACGTCAGTGACATTAACCACTTGCTCCTCAAGTGCTTGACTTCTCTGCTCAACACTTCCTGTGCGTTCTTCATTTCTTGAGGTTTGATTGTAGAGCTCTAACTCTGCAATCCTTGCATCGTGAGTGATCATATCGTTTTAAGCGAAATTTATACGATGATGGACATCCATCACTGCCTCTTGATCTCGCGTCCTTTGTCCTTCTAGCCTTGGTACTCTTCCGGAGAGATGAGTAGCCCTTCCTTCGACAATTTCCATCTTATCTTCAATTTTCACACTTTTCTCAAACAATTGAGATAAGGTGTTAACTTCAGAAGATTGTGGGGGATGTGGTCGAGATGACTGACCAATCTCATACATCCTAGCAGCTCTTTCTTCTGCCACCCACCTATAGACGGTTTGTGCTATCCGTGCAGGTTCATCTTGAACTCTATGACTTCCTGAAGATGACGCCTTCTGATTCTTCTTAATCTTTAGCCATATCAGTATGGATTTATGAGCCGTACGTTTCATCTTTGCTCCTCCTGGAACTTGACGGTAAAGAGTGTTCATTGGTGGTAAAGATGATGCCACCGATTCTGTCTCCTATATTGGTTCGCTCTCTTCCATTGGTTCACTCTCTTCCCTTTCATTGGAAGGTAAAGGTTCTCCATCGTCAAAAGGTATTGGATGAAAGGTGGTTGGATTTATAGGGTAGTAAGGATCGCTTACCAACATGGGGACTGAAACTTCCTCTTCTTCATCCGTATCCTCGATGATTATCCATTCTCGTGAATGTGCCATGTCGAATTCCTATACATTTTGGATCACCAAGAGTTTAGTCTATCAAATATTACTCCCAAATTAAATAGTTCATATGATCTGATCATAATAAAATGTAGTTGCGCACCTACACCTAGTTGTGATAGGATCTACGTACATATAAACTTTAGTTGGAATATTTTATCTAAATCCTTGAGATCAAAAACATTTCGGGTATTAAGGTGTATTCTCATCGCGGGTCTGAGTCTTTATATATGACTCTATATTCTTATTTATTGTATTCATGCTTTAACTATTGTTTGTTACTTCAGGTCTATCTGATAAGGCTCCGGCCAATCAAGACAGTCAAAAGGGCAGGATCATTTTAGCATATAGTCGTTTTGGAATCCAACAACCCAAATCGACATATCTATCCTATCACCACTCCCGTAAGTAGTCCTTCAGTAGAATAATTAATAAAAGTTTTTAATGTAGGCTAAGGGATATACCTAAAACTAATAGAGTAAGCCCTAAACTATAGACGTGCTTTCCTAAGAAATTACTAGTTCACTATAGTTAATAGCTCTGATACTAATTCTGTCACACCCCCAGCCATCGGTGGAAACACCGGGTGGTGTAATGTCATTCTTCGTATCACAGTTATATAACATACACTAAACAGTTTTAAAGAAAATACATACCTTTATTGATGATTGAAAGTTACATTATTGTTTTCCTAGTACTTGTTACATAATATCCGACTATGGCATACTTCTTAATGAACAGAAAGGTAATAGTAAAACTTCGCCTGTTCGAATACATTCCAGCTTTTCAAGTTCCTGAAAACACATGTATTTTAAAATACGTCAACATAAAGTTGGTGAGTTCACATGTTTTGACTCCATATGAAAATAATACTTTTCCTAAGTTCAAAAGTTTAGTTTTTGAAAGTATCACTTTGACGCTCCAACATTTAGTATATATATTAGGTATAATATTTTACTTATCAAATAAGTGTTATACCTAAACGTTCCTTGAACCTAGGGTATAAGTAGGGGGAACTTATACTTAACATTAATACTTGTATACGACAAAGTATAATGTTTCTAACAATTTGCTACCATGAGCCTGTAACCGCTGCTATGACATAATACCTCTGATAAAACACACTCATGATTTCCATGAGAAACAACACACTCATGATTTCCATGAGAAACAACACTGCACGCTTCATCGACGCCGGAACAATAACAAGTAAAAGGATAGTTCGTCACTCGCTTATGGTTGACTGTAGCTAACAATCACAAGTGGGGTTGTCAACCCGTATACTAATTATACACGACTTCCTCGCTCACACGAGATTAACGGTTACAGTTCAGAGGATTTCCGCTAAGATCCCTAATCTTAGTTGATGAATATAATTACTCATGTAGACTCTGACGGCTTCCTATAGCTCTAACAACAAAAGCATTTTCATGTCTAAAACCCTAAGTTATTAGATTATGCCTTTAAACATTACTCCTAAGTTCATATTACTTTAGGCAGTACAACAGCTATAACTTGAGGAAAAACCAGGTTTTATCTTAACATAAAACCAACAATAACAATATATAACATACCAAGTTTTATCTTGTCATAAAACCAACAATAACAACCTATAGCATACCAAGTTTTATCTTGACATAAAACCAATAATAAAAACATACTTTTTAACATATAGAACTTCCGAATATAACTTCGGAACTATATCGCACACAATATATATATAGAATCCTAAGTATAACTCAAGATCTACATTAGTACAAGAACATGCTAACAAGTTGATAATAGTTGTATATATTCAAAATATTATATTTAGAACAACTATATCCCGGTTATTATAACTATCTACGTTGATACTAATATACTAGAAAGTGGGGCCGTGAAACTCACCCTAGTAGCGTGATTTTATGTAATCTAAGCAGAAACGGTCAGCGGTACGAGGTCGCCGGGCTTGAGATGCAAGAGGGCTTCAGCAAATGAGAGAAAGGGAAGAAGTTTAGGTGTAGAAATAGCTGAAGTCGGACCTTCTATTTATAGGAAGGTTTTTTGCCTTTCACGTCGTGAATTTATAAAATTCACGTCGTGAGTCAAGCCTTCTCACCTCGTAGACTTGCCATTTGTGTCCCTAGCTTCGGAAGGTGGCCATATGACTCCTCACGTCGTGAGAAACTCCTTGTTCACATCGTGAGGTTGGAACTTATCACTTCGTAGCCTCGTCACGCACCTTCTAGGTCTGAAATGTGGCAATTTGACTCCTCACGTCGTGAGTTTCTATGCTCACGTCGTGAGTTCAGTCGGATTAGGGTTTCTGGCAGCTGTATCTTTGGAAGGTCGTAACTTTCGCATATGAACTCCTTTTTTTGACGTTCTTTATATCCACACGTAGGTATTTACGAGTACTACAACTCTCTTTTAGACTTCAATAGCTAATTCTAAGTCTATTTTAAATTCCTCTTATTATAGAGATTTATAGTGTTCGGTTTATCATAACTTCTTCATGCGAAGTCAGATTCAGACGTTCTCTATATTTTTGGAATCGTATGGACGTATACTTTTAGTTGTATCATAAAGAAAGTTCACATTTGTATTAGAATTTATCATGAACTACATAGTATGTTTATCACATTACTAGTTTAATAAAATCACATTACATGATTGGCATAATCACATGTGATTGTTATTGACCTATTTTGACTGGTGTTACATAAACAACCTGAGCAACACAGCCACAACCCCGAGCATACCACAGCCTTAACAAGGCAACTGAAACCAACCCTCGCAGGGCTCTACAATATGAAGATAAATGAATCCCTTGCAACATAATCACATTTACTCAATCTGAAATCCGAAGTCTCGAGATAGTCTGACTCCCTAACAGACCGCCCATTCTAAATCAATGTTGAATCCATTCCACTTATCTCCCAACTGACTACTCAACTTCTGATAACCTGAGGTCCCCACTAGAAAACAGGATCACATACCAAATATCCATGCAGAACACTTATACTTGACAAAAGGCTCAGAAAATCCTTCGAGTATGAGACTTATCCCTACTGTTGGATTAATGTCTAAGTCCATAACTATAATTGGTAAGACTTGACCCGACCCGGCATGGTCCATTTGGGTTGCATGGCATCGGGACAATTGGATAGACAAGATGAGAAAAAAGGATACTAGTGATTTATATTAATATATTATAAGTTCTAATATATTAATATATAATCATATTATTTAATTAGTATTGATCAAGAATTAATTAAGTGATCAAAAGGAACTAATTAAATATGGACTCTAAGATATATGTGTGTGATGGGCCAAGTTCATTTAGGTTGGGCTAAGCTTTCATGGATAGTCCATGGAGTGTTTAACCCATGGATCATATGAAATGAAAGGTCATGGGTATTAGGGTTTAACCCTAATCTCCACACTATATAAAGATGTCCTTGGTTGATGAAATGGGCACTAGTGTGTGTACACAAAAGGGCAAGGCCGATTTCACTAGAGAGAACCAAAGTATCCTTATTCTCAAGTTTATTCCAAGTGTTCATGGTGTTGTGTGAACCATTTGAGGTGTCACACTTGGGGCACTAGGCACTCAAGCTTCATGAAGACAAGTTACATCAAAAAAAGGTATGTATTCTATCTATTTTATTACCCAAGTATATGATATGTGTATGCTAGTATAGGGTAATATCTTGGAAACTTCATATTTGCATGTATAATAGAGAAAACATAGATCCAAGGTATTTAGGGTTGTATATGCACCATAGGATGTTGTAGTATACTAAAACCCAACAGTGGTATCAGAGCCATGGATTGTTTTTTGTTATATTCATGCAAATGTTTGATTTTCAAAGTTGAAAAAAAAAGAAAAAAAAACATGAAGTTTGTCAAATTTTAAGATAATTACTTGTTTTGTGAAAAACTAACTATTTGTAAAATTTGAATCATTTGCTATATGAGTTGAATTAGGTCAAATTTAGTAAAAGATAAAATGATATGATTATTTTATTAGTTTTAAAAGTTTGATCTAAATGTTTTAAGGAGTTACAAATTTTGTCATAAAATTTTGGAGCTCAAAAAGTTTTTTTTAAAGTTGTGATCTTATGTGTTTTGAAACCTCCATAAGTTATGGATATGAAAAGGTTTTTAAAAGAAAATTTGTTTTTATGGAGTTACAAAATTTGGTGTTAATGTTTTAAATAATTCCATAACTTATTCTTAAGTTATGGAACATGAAAAGTTTCATCATAAAACAAGCATTTAACTCCATAAGTTATGGATTACCAAAAGTTCTATGTTTCCTTGATTTATGAGTTAGTTTAGATTAATGGAAAAAAAAATTGTGTTTTAGTTGTTTTCAATCCTAATTAATCTAAAAGTTGTTCATAAAATATGTTTTTTTGTAACTTGTCCTCAAGTTATATGAAAAGTCACATTTATGAATCTTTAAAAACTCATAAATATGCCTTAGGTTACAAAAAAAATGAAGACTCTTTTCTTATAAATAGTTTTTATGGCTCCATAACTTGTCCTCAAGTTATGGATGTCCAAGAGTCTCTTCATTAAAAGTTTTAAAGCTTTACTTAAAACTCATAAGTTATGAAAATCCAAGAGTTTTGAATAGTTTCAAAACTTGCCCTCAAGTTTTGGAATTTGAAAAGTTTTCTCTAATGAATACTTTAATTCTAAGTTAAGCCCTTAGAATGTTAAAAGTTAAAATTCAACCCTTATACTTTATAATATTATAAGTTAATAATATATATATATATGTGTATAAGAGCAAGTCAGTCTTACCATTAGTAGGCCTCATTCACGAAGCCAGTCTACAAGGGGGGGTATAAGGTTGTTGCCTATAAAATGGCAGCTTAATGGGTATCCACTCTCACCCACCGCTTCCTTGACTGGTGGAGGGTCGTTAGCCGAACAGGTAGGACAAGGACTATAATTCTCCCTTCATTAAAAGTATTAATGATAAATACTAAGTAACTAAACCTTTTATTAATTCCCAATCTTAGTTACTTAGGAAAATGTGAAAAAGGTGCTAATCCATGAAATTACACTTTGCACTTTTTTTAAACCGTTAGTGGAGCGTGTGTGGTTAACCGGCACACTAACCTGGATTTAACAAAGTAGGAAAATGGTAACTTAATATTTATCATAGTATCGGTGGAGCTCGTGTGGTTAACCGACACATCGATTGAGGAGTAAATATTAAGGGTACCAAGTATATTTGCATGGTTACTTCACACCTTGTTTTGTGATCCTCGGCATCCCATTCACAAAACCTGAAGGGCACACTCGAGATTGAAACATGCCATTGAAAAGTTCAATGAATCTCAAAAGATCTAGAAGTTTCAAATCCAAGTAAAAACCTAATTAAATTATTTCGTTTTTCATGGTGGAAATTGGTAAATCGTCATTTACCTACCTTCAACTATTTTATAACTCGGATTACGGCATCCCTCTTCCAGTTATAAATAGGTTCTTGGATCCTAGCCTTAATATTTCATATTGGGTGTTATATTAAGGACTTTAGATCAACTATCTTGAATATCTCCCAAAAGATGTCTAGTTCAGACATCTATGATCTTCCCAAATCTCTTGGAACTTTACTTCCTCCACCTCCTCCAATTATTCTCCCTAACCCACAAGTTCAAGGTCACTCAAGCCCTAATGGCAAGCAAGGTCTATGTGTGATCACATCTTAGAGATGAAGTCACATATTGACAAGCCGGGAGAGTTGGGTGTCAAAGTCTTGAGAAAGTTGGATGTTCAATCACTTTCTAAGTCACATAGTGAGTTCCTTTGGGACTACTATGAAACAGACTATGACATGAACCTTAATGATCATATCTATTTGCTTGGTGCTGCTGAATCAGCAATGATTTGGAACGATAGTAAAGCAAATTTGATTAGAAGATCAACTTCCCAAAAACTTTATGGACAGTGACAATGGTGACACTGGAAATCCAGAAAAAGCATTCTCTTCCTAATGGAAAGGGATTGGCCATAGTCAACCCGGTTGACCAAATGGTAAAGAGAAAGGCTAAGTCTGAGATAGTCCCATTACCAAAGGGTCCATATGTTTATTTTGCCGAAGGAAGGGGCGTTGATTGCAAAGCTGCCAAAATTACCTAAGGATGTTAAAGTCAATAAGTTTGACTCTACATCAGGTAGAGCCCATTATCTAACTCTGTTAAGTTCTATTCTGAGATCCTCATTACATGATGTGACTGGGTCACATGTTGATGTTTTAAGAATCAAAGAATAGAGAGAAATCTTAAAGGAAGTATATGCTGATTCTGATCGCGAAGGTGGATTTCGATCGCATCAGAATTTTGAGCAGTTGCTTAAGAAGTTATGATATATTGCTAAGGAATAGATAACAACAATTTTCCATGTGGATTGTAAGGATAAGTTTTTCCGCAAAGTTTTAAAATAAAAGAAAATTGTTTAATTTTATTTATTTGAAGTATCCTTACAATGGCATTTGTGGAAAATTGTTGCTTATATGATTCCACTGACAGCAATATTGGAAAATGGATTTGATTCTTTCATATGTGGTAGTGTCTAAATTTACCAAATCAGGAAAGTTCCTCATCGCCCAAGTTTTAATTGGACCGAAACTTGGAATCATGCAAGTTGAATAGTATGATGAATGAGAACTTTCAAGCATTGGAAAATCAAGACTAATTACTTGTTCACATGGATGTGTGAGTCAAGTGAAGGACTAAAGGGATCGAGTACACATTCGTGTGCACTGGTCATGTCCACCACAAAGCTCGTTAAGACTATTTGATTTACTAAAGTTTAGTAAATATGGTTATACTTACAAGTTTAAGTATAATTTTGAAACATTGGAAAAGTCTCAATGTATGGCAGAACGAATGGGAAGAATCAAATTAGGCAGAAAGAAAAAAGTTTCTCAAATCTGAAAAGATAGGAGAGTACTTTAGTATCATGTTTGTGATCATCTTAATGATTTAGAAATCATATCACAATTAGTCCTCTAAAGGTCATCTTAGTGCATTCTTATGACTAAGAAGAGGAGTCATGAATTGTTGAAATGGTTAGATCAGGAAGATGAGTCATACTTCGTTCCAAAACAATTCTTAGAGTCATACTCCAAGATTGTAACTTGAGTGACATATCTTAAAGAAAGGTTTAAAACACTTGTCAAATGTAAGAGTAAAAGTGTCCTACTCTTCTACATTTGAAATTGGTAAGTTGTGATGTTTTGGATAAAACAAAGACCAACTAAGGCCAATTGTGTGAAGTGTTTGTCTTGATAAAGAATCTGCACTATCTTTTGAATATTTGGCAACATAGTCTTATATGTCAAGAGGACAGTGGGAGTCTTAAAGATCCTAAAAACAATTTCAAGAACTAATCAAGAATAAAACCTGAGGTTCTTCACTAGCACACGACTTAAGGTTTATAACCTATCGTGTTGACATATTCTGTGCCCATTCCAGTTAAAGTTGGCTTTGCATAGGAGTTCTGAAAGTTCTCAATTGGTTGCATAACAACTTGGAAGCAATGGCAGGCCCTGTACTGCCAGGTGGCAAGAAGTTAAGATTGCATAAGTTCAGTCCATATGAGTTTGGATTTGTCATTATCCTTGTCTTATGACTATGGTTTTGACGATTCACATGGAGAAGAACACATACACCATAAAATCTAAGGGTCATAAGGTTTCTCTCCGATTCATGAAAATGATGGTGAGGAAACACTTCCACCAAGTAGATTTGAAGCAGATGGCAAAAGGTCTAAACAATTGAGACTATGATTACGGCATCCCTTTTCATAGTTCTGAAATTGTTTAGACGCACATGCATGCTATCTAAGGAAAGGTGTATGATTTTGATAAAGTTTTATCAAAGCATCTCGTATCAGAAATCTGAACTTTGGTAAGAAAGTCAATAAAGTATTGATTTCTAGAAGTCCAGCTGATTTCTGAGTACATGTCAAAGCTAGTGGGAGCATAAGTGTTATGCTAATAATCATCATGTTAGTGGGAGCATGATAATTATTGTTAGTGTTGCAAGTTAGCAATGTTAATTATAGAAAACAAAAGTTTCAATTCGTGAGGCTGCAAGGATTGAAAAAGTTGTTTTGCTATAATTAAGGGAGAGGATATACTTCATTTCAGTTCTAAAGGCTTAGATTGAGACCTTAATCATCTTTAGTCATGAATATATATATATATATATATATATATATATATATATATATATATATATATATATATATATATATATATGAATTTCATGTCGGATTGGTTCAACTTAAGGAAATTCTATATATTGTGTTCTCAAAATTCGATTATGATTACAGCATCCCTCTTCATAGTCAAATTTTGAAAACATGGCAAATAAAAATATTGTAGCAAAAGACTGGTCTAGAATCATGTCTTTATGTGAGACATCATTAATCGTGTACCATTTGCTTTGGGTACAGGATCGATTGCATGTGCTATAATATTTGTCATTTCTAAATTTTTCCAAATGCCCAGAGGCATTAAGAAGGGAAAAGGTCTAGAATTGGATATGACTAAAATGATTAAGCAATTGTCGAGGAAAATCTGAGGTTTACTAAAGATTGGTTGCTCAGGGACAGTTGGAAGTATAGTGCTAATTTTGGAAGGACCATATTGACATATTCTGAAAAGAGGCATCTCTTGTTCAGAAGTGATAGTCAAAATGAGAATATGGAGTTGTCTCCATAGGTGGAAGTTATCTGTGTAAGATTAGAAAACTTAATGCAAGAAGCATGTCTAAAGCAATGTACTTTGAATATGAGACTTAGTTTCCATGGAATTGATCTCCATTGGAATACCTTATAATGACTGTTGACAAGTCTTTGTGACTTTGTACATATTCATTACATGAGGGTCAGTGCATATAAGTTTAAAATCTAAACACATTTCGATAAATGATAGGAATTTGAAATTCTCACATTTTTCGATAAGGATTTGGGAGTGTGAAATTAGAATCATTGAAATTATGTTCAATTGGTTTATTTCACAAAGTAAGGATCATAGACAAACATAGAGTGCATACTTGGTGTATGGCAAAGCTTTTGTTTAGAAAAACATAGTGTACGTGCTTGGAGCATGGGACAACTAGTGTTTTTAATTCAGGTATAAAGTTGATAAAACCGAAACAATGAAATAATGAGTAATCAGTATGGTGATAAATAAAAGTGGTCTATTTATATTCATAGGGTTTGATACCATATTTGATTCATTTATTCTTGTGTTTCATTTTGCATGTTTTGACTTCCAGAATAAACTAGGTCATTCTTCCTGAATGACTAAGTTATTCAAACTATCCACAGTCGGTCATATGTTGGAAGTAGATATGAATCAAGACTGTCATGGGTTAGCTTGTAGAGGTCTAAGATGTTGGACAAAGCGGTGCTACAACACTCATGAGTGCTCATAAGTTCTTAGTATTGGATTCAACCCACGCTCATTTGAATCACTTCATGGATTTTATCACGAGTGATCATGAGACGATAATATCTTATATTCTTAAAATCTAGAGATATGAGTTGTTACTATGAGTTGGTTATGGATTGCACGAAAACGCATTGGTAACTAGATGTTATAAAACGTGCCTTTGTGTATGATTCAACAAGTAGTAGAACAAGCCATATGAGTTGAAGTTTATCCATTCCTTTTACCTTCGGGATAAAAGCGATATCTGTGGGCCCCTCGATGATTTAGCGATGACACATGTGAGTGCTTGGCCAAGCCAGGACTGATTTGATTTGTTCAATCAGCTAGTCATCATAAATCGGAAATCGGGAAACAACAAATAGACAGAGAGAATGATTGATAATCCATGTCTCAGTACATATGATATCTAGAATGGAGGAATATATGATCCCTTATCTAATGGACAAGTCATTGACAAAGGTCAGAGTTCATCGGCAAGGTCAGAGTTCGACAGAAGCTTTTGAGAGCTACGATTGCTAGTCGGGGTTTGAAGTCATACTCAATAATAGTTTTAGGCTTATCCAAGTGGGAGACTGTTGGATTAATGTCTAAGTCCATAACTATAATTGGTAAGACTTGACCCGACCCGGCATGGTCCATTTGGGTTGCATGGCATCAGAACAATTGGATAGACAAGATGAGGAAAAAGGATACTAGTGATTTATATTAATATATTATAAGTTCTAATATATTAATATATAGTCATATTATTTAATTAGTATTGATCAAGAATTAATTTATAATTAATTAAGTGATCAAAAGGAACTAATTAAATATGGACTCTAAGATATATGTGTGTGATCGGCCAAGTTCATTTAGGTTGGGCTAAGCTTTCATGGATAGTCCATGGAGTGTTTAACCCATGGATCATATGAAATGAAAGGTCATGGATATTAGGGTTTAACCCTAATCTCCACACTATATAAAGATGTCCTTGGTTGGTGAAATGGGCACTAGTGTGTGTACACAAAAGGGCAAGGCTGATTTCACTAGAGAGAACCAAAGTATCCTTATTCTCAAGGTTATTCCAAGTGTTCATGGTGTTGTGTGAACCATTTGAGGTGTCACACTTGGGGCACTAGGCACTCAAGCTTCATGAAGACAAGTTACATAAAAAAAAAAGGTATGTATTCTATCTATTTTATTACCCAAGTATATGATATGTGTATGTTAGTATAGGGTAATATCTTGGAAACTTCATATTTGCATGTATAATAGGAAAACATAGATCCAAGGTATTTAGGGTTGTATGTGCACCATAGGATGTTGTAGTATACTAAAACCCAACACCTACAACGGTCAGACTCAGACGAGAGCTGTACAACATAATCAAATCATTTACTCTGAGATTATCCAATCCCAACTGCAAGTGACCTAACATCTTCTTCGAATAACAAGCTACTCCACCCATGATTCCAAATCAATAATACTGCCTTGACTTATCTTGATTCCCTTCACAAATAGAACCAATCCAAGACACAATCACAAAAGCTTGATCTATCATCAAAACCAAATCCATTCCTTACCCTTGAACCCTTCGATTGATTCCCTCGGCATATAGATACCCTAATTCTTATCCCACCGAAAAGAAAATCATGCACAAAAACGCTCGCGTTTCCCAACTCGAGATCTCAACCAAAAACTAACCTGATACTTAACTCATAACCTGAGATCCACAAATCTACACTTGCATTTCACCCAAAACCTTATGATTCACATCAACCCTCACTAGACAGAGATATAAAGGTTCCCAAACCGTCGCTGAGACTACCAGTCTCACACCTGGTCCAACCACCAGGTTCGCAAGAGTCCAAATAACAAGGCTACCCAACCTATAAACCCCTCTGCACCACACACTAACCACTCTCTAAATCCTGAAACTCTAGATCCAAAACCTTGACTCAACAGTCTCTACCAGGTCCCACCTACATTGCAATAATCACACGGGCCTTGCCCACGGGTCCCACCCATCTAGAGCTACACAGGACCGACTCTGCCACGGACCGCAATGGTCCTCAACCTAAAACAGAGAAATACTCCTCGACAATCTTGACCGGTGTGCTTTATGTGGTCTACCTCGTCAACTTCCTGTTCGTAAGGTAGGGGCCTATCATTATCCCTCCTCCTTTCATTTCTTCTCTTCTGATAGTCGGTCCTTTGAGGTCTTCTAACTCGCGGGAACATACCAAACTAATTATTATATAGTGTTTGCATCTACCTTTCAACTCGAGATCCAGCCTTTCCCTCCATCTCGACCTTTTATGCACTCTCATCTTCTTGTACTAGAAATTTGTTTAGTTTTCGAATCATATTCTCCGCATTCTGCCATTCTCGTCCTACCAGCTTCCTGAATAACGCTCCTTCCAGAAGCTCGTATGTAAATGCCGCTATAATCATTAGGCCATCTCTAGTGGGCATCTTTCGGCTAATTTCATTGAACCGTCTGATGTAAGCCTTATTCATCTCCCCCTCTCTTTTCACGAAAGCAAAGATAACTTGCGCTTGGTGTTGAAACCTCCTTTGTTGTATGAAGCTGTTGCAAAATTTCGTGCATAATTCTTCGAAGCTGCTAATACTTTTTGGCGGTAAACTAGCCAAACAATATCGTGCTGACTGATGTGTATCACCTATCTAGCTTTAAATTTATAAACTAACTATTTATCTACTAATGCACCTATAGGCAGTGAACCTATTCAGTTTATAGTATAGAAAAGTAAGTTGGGTATCGAAGACAGGGAATGAATTCAATATAATAAAATAACTACTAAAAATTAATCTAAAAACAAGCAATAATTAAAAAGGGTTTTTATCTGATTTTTCAAGTTCATATTAACTTAAACACTTAACTAAAAACAATTGTAATCAATATATTAAAACGAGTTTCGTTTAGTTTCGAATCCACCTTTTCCCTATGGTTAGTTACTATTCATGGATTAATAAAGTTGGTTACCAATTATTATGTAATTAGCAATTTGAGTCCAATTTACTAATATTTTTACCAATTCATGTACTACCATGTATGGTCGTACACAAGCAAACACAAAATTAGTTATTAATTATAGATGGGCTATGTAAGATTTATCTAAACAAACACAATTATGGTCACAATTATGTTCTCCAGCACATCTAAATTTGTTACTTTTATTACTTGATCTAGATGTGGTCACTCCTAGCTCTAGCAATTTAATAGTCACTAAACTACTAGGTAAACAAGTTCATGTAAGTTAATGGTCACTAAGCTACACTAAACTTGAATTTAAGCAACAAAGGCACTAAGTTTAACATGCTAGGTAATGATAATCAAACACAAGCACAAAACCAACTTATAAAATCCATAAAATAATAAACTAAACCATAGATTCAAGGTTTCATCTAGCTAAATGAAAGTAAACAAGTTTAGCTACTCATAACTGAAATTAAACACACAAATTCAATAATAATCGACATGATTCAAGTATGCAACCGAATGTGAGGATTGGGTCTTCAAATTCTTAATCTTCAAGCAATCTCTCCTCCAAAAGAATAATATTCGTACTCTTCTGACCTCAAATCTCGAGTATGTCATAATATCCTCCAGAATATGTCTAAGCCAACCTCCTCAATCGAATGAGCAAATGAGCATTTATAGTTTCCAAAAATCGTGTCTCACATCATGAGAACTAAGTTATCACGTCGTGATCTCAGTAGAATTCGTGTTCGGTAAGGAAAATGCATTCCGCGTGGCTATCTTCTAGAAGAATCAATCTCACGTTGTGAGATTATACTCCTCACATCGTGAGAACTGGGAATTAGCATTTAGCATAAAAACGAAAGTCGTCTGCATTTTTATCTAGCTTTTAGATCATTTTGAATCTTGTCAATCGAAATTACGAGTCATGAGATATGGTTAAAATACTGATGATGGGTCAAGTTGTGCAACAACATCCTTTTTGTATCTTTTTCAACTCCAGTCCTCCAAGTATCTAGCTTTTGTCGATTTCAACCCTTTTCTACGAGAATGTCCACTTTTTCCTGCAAAATACAATTTAAACATTATAAGTATCAAATATCTTTGCAATTAACCAAATTATAGCTTAAAATGTATTAAAATACTGCCTAGAAATGTGTATAAATATGTCACTATCAAAATACCCCACACTTATTTTTTGTTTGCCCCGAAGCAAAACTAATTTTTAAGTTAAACTTTCATCTCCAACATCACATAAGACAATCCATTTAGATCCCATTCATTACACCAAGACCGCAATACGCATATTTGTGTCTATAATTCCTAAAAACTTCTCCAATCCCAGATACTCACAATCCTTATGAACATTCACCCCTTAGTTTATACGACACTCTTTTTTTTCACCTTCCAAATCCATCCTACGAAATCTTTCTTAACCTCAAGGTATTTTTGGTTAAGCTTCCCAAGCATACATATATTCTAGAAAAAAATTACAACTTTGATACCACAATGGAGCTCTTTGAATTCATCTCTTCTTTGATATTTACTCTTTCATTTCTTCGAATTCAACACCTTTTTTTTTATTTTTAGTATCTTTTATTTTTTGATTCTTCAGAATTTTGATCTTTTGATCTTCATACTTTGATAGCTCGAAAATTCTTTCCACTTTTTCAAATTTCTCTCTTTTTTTATATATATCTCACTTTTTTCACTCAATTCCTACATGCTTAAGGAAGGGAGCTTAACATCAACCTTTATTGGTTAGAGGTATTAGTCTAAGTGCAATGACTACATAAGCTCTCCTGGATAGATTTCAGGTACACGGTGCAAAACTTTTTATGTCATTCAAACTACCAGATTACCTTTCATATCTCATGACTTTTTACTAGGAATGGGAAGCCAAAAATATACTATAACATATATTGGCTCAATACTACATTTGAGCTCGCATTGGATCATCCCACACAACACTAGCAACTTAAGTTTTTAATTATCACTAGATTTAATTTTTAGATTATTATTTCAAATCTATTAGAAATTTTTTAAATTCTCTAGCAATTTTTCTTATCCTTTTTCGACCCCCTACCCCACACTTATTTCATACAATGCCCTCATTGTATGCATAAAACCATAAAAACAATAAAAAAAGGAGAAAATGGAATAGACTCCCCTGGGTAGTAGTGGCGAGATCAAATTCAGAAAGCGTGTGGAAAACTTGAACATCTTGAGTATGTAACTGGAACTTGGACTTCCTTGATACGTGTGAATGTGCCGGCAAGATGTGAATCAGAAACTTGCATCTTCAAAAAGTGTGGTGCATAAAATTTTCAAAACAAAGCATCTTAATGTGGGAAAGCATACGTCACATTGTAAGGTTGAAAGAGTAGAGTTAAAATGTCATTTTAGTGACTCACGACGTGATAAGAGAAGCTCACGACGTGATTATGGTTCAGATCGATTCTGGAAAACGTGATGGCAACGACCTCACGACATGATAATAGTGGGTCACGTCGTGAGAAATGGGTGTAACATAATGTATCTCTTTTTTACAAGTCTTCTATTCATGTGATCCTTAGTTGCACTCTGAACCAATTAAGACTTTTTTTAAAACCCTTATTTTAGTGGACCCCTATATTTCTCTAATCTCTCTTCGCACACGAAATTCACCCCCACTTACAAAAAATTATGGGCTTTGACTCGTAACTCTAATCTCTCGCTTTCTATTTTCTCTCATTTTTTCCACTCTCAATACTCTACTAAATCTACAACTAAACAAACATTTGGTGGAAAGTAGGAAAAAACCATTACATAATTCGGTTACAAGTTTTAAAACATACCAAAATAAAAATAAAAACACACCAAAATAACTAAGAAAATAAAAATGACTAAAAATAAAAAGGATAATGATTAATAATCATCGCCGTCATCTCTCTTTCTACTCGTCCCGGCTCCATCTCCCTGACGCGACCAACAGTCGCTCCACAAAGGAAAAATTGGGTATTGATTTCCCAAATTAGGTGGTTGCTCAATGTTAAAGTGTTGAATCATGTTCTCCATAGTACCACCTATCCAACTCATGCTCATACTCATCCTATGAAAATACCCGGCCATCATCTCATCACGAGATGGTCCTCCTCCCATGGCTGCATTTCGTTGCATCGGTTGACTTCTCTGACATCACCCTCTCACGTTCATTCTTCCTCTTTGTCTCGGTTGTTCCTCGGGTTGACCAATTTGTTCTTCTTCATCTTCTAGGGGTATGAAATATCCCCCACCTACATTTACCATAATCCGCATAAGACCCAAAAATTGAGTCGTCAAATCAGAGTCCTTGAAACGCGTCAAATTCCGAACAAAATTTGGACTCAAAATCCCATATGAACATGCGAGTCGTGTAACCAAATGACCACCCGTAATTGGACTACCAGCCTGAGAATTTACCGCCTTTGTCCCCAAAAATCTTGCAAGCATATAAGGAAGATCAGAAAAGACTCCCGGCGTGATGTTGCTCTAAAGATAGAAAAGATTCTAGGAAGGCACCTTGTCACCGTGATGTTTGTGATTTATGGTGAAGGTGATCAAGCAATGCAAGATCCTATGGATGGGTGACCGAATATGCCATTCTCATGAATTCCATGAACTATACTCATGATTAGCAATGGATCTCCAAATTTGTACATCAAGCAACCCCGTAGTGAAGTGTCGAACACAATCCTCTAAAAAATAAGATGAAATGTAGTGATTGTGTTTCAGCCTCTGTGTACAACCCCATTCGCCAAGCAAACTCAATAAGGTTCCATTCTCGATAGACACCTCCCAATCTAAATGCAAGAGCCCGGTTGAATGTTGGGTCAGTCGTCTATTCTTCCAAATTAATTGTGGCAAAGAACTCAACAAACAAATCTCTATAAACCGACTCTTGAATGGAAAAAGGTTACGCCACCCATTGCATTGGAAAGTGAAACTGTTTCCTACATATTGCTTGCTCTAATATCTCTCCAATTTCGTCACCATTCCTACCCCACCAAGCCACGACCAATCAATCACGGGTGCTAAAGCGAATTCCCGATTATATAACTAATCCAATTTATTTGAATAGTTGTTCATCATGGACTGCGAGATGTTTTATGGGAAACGATATAGTGGATGTAACTAGGAACATCAACATGTTCTTATTCTTGAGGAAATGCACGCCTTGGTCTCATGGTACCATGAAAATTAACAGCAAGCAAGCCAATAAAATACCACAGAGTAAATAAAAAGCAGAAAACCACATGAACTATAAACCCAGTTCTCACGTCGTGGTCACGAAGACGACGTCGTGAATTCTTTCGACGAACAGATGAGCATTGAACATAACAGGGATATAATCGAACGAAAAGTAACGTTAAGGTTTGCTTAAAACTTGATTCTAATTCCTTTTAAGTAAAATGCAACATCTAAATCGCATAATATGGAATCAATTTCGACATTTAGACTTCAAGACAAACATTAACTCTAAATGTATAAAATTTGAAGAAATTAACAAGATTAGAGGATAGAGATCTTACCGAAATAGGAGATTAAATAGTCACTAAACAAACACAATTATGGTCATAATTATGTTCTCCAAGATATCTAAATTTGTTACTTTTATTACTTGATCTAGATGTGGTCACTCCTAGCTCTAGCAATTTAATGGTCGCTAAACTACTAGGTAAACAAGTTCATGAGATTTAATGCTCACTAAGCTACACTAAACTTGAATTTAAGCAACAAAGTCACAAACTTTAAAATTCTAGGTAATGATAATAAAAAACAAGCACATCACCAACTTATAAAATCCATAAAATAATAAACTAAACCATAGCTTCAAGGTTTCATCTAGCCAAACGAAAGTAAACGCGTTTGGTTACTCATAACTAAAATTAAACACAAAAATTCAATAATAATCGACATCATTCAAGTATTCAAACCGAATTTGATGATTGGATCTTCAAATTCTTAATCTTCAAGCAAACTCTCCTCTAAAAGAATAATTTTCGCACTCTTCTAACCTCAAATCTCGAGTATCTCAGAATATCCTCCAGAATATGTCTAAGCCAACCTCCTCAATCGAATGAGCAAAGGAATATTTATAGTTTCCAAAAATCGTGTCTCACGTCATGAGAATTAAGTTATCATGTTGTGATCTCAATAGAATTCATGTTCGGCAAGGAAACTGCATTCCGCGTGGCTGTCTTCTAGAAGAATCAATCTCACATCGTGCGATTATACTCCTCACGTCGTGAGAACTGGGAATTAGCAGTTAGCATAAAACTGAATGTTGTCCGAAATTTTATCTAGTTTTTAGGTCATTTTGAATCTCGTCAATCGGAGTTATGAGTCATGAGATATGGTCAAAATACTTACGAGGGGTCAAACTGTCCAGCAACATCCTTTTTGTATCTTTTTTCAAATCCTGTCCTCCAAGTATCCAACTTTTGTCGGTTTCAATCCTTTTCTTCGAGAATGTCCACTTTTTGCTTCAAAATACAATTTAAACATTATAAGTACCAATTATCTTTGCAATTAACCAAATTATAGCTTAAAATGTATTAAAATACTGCCTAGAAATGTGTATAAATATGGCACTATCATTGACCCATCTAGTGTTCCAGCAAAATAGAGGCTCGAAAGCTAGGGGTCCATTGGGATCAAATTGATGGCCCACTGGAAAATGGATATGTGATCATTCGGGTCTCCCGTGCCATCGTATGGCTTACCCCGAGGGCCTTTGATCCTAATTGGTATAAGAGTCTCATTGATATCATTTGTGAAAGGGTTCCAGAAGTTTAAGCTCTCAAAAGCCTTATTTTACTCCTTGACTTCTGATTCTTTTCGAACCCTTTTATTGTAACGCCCGGGTTTCGGGGCTAAGCATTAATAGATGATGTAATAGTCTAGGTCAACTATTGTAACTCTTTTTGAAGTAATAAAAATGAATTATTTGAGTATTATGTGAATGATGTGAATTTATGTGCTTTATACTTAATTATAAAGGTATAATTAATAATGAATAAAAATAAGCGTCAAAATTAAAGTGTGAGATAAACCCGATATCTTTCCATAAAGTGGTGGTGGTCGAAACAAGGATTCCGGGGATATAAAGAACGCTCAAATCTGACTTCGTATGAGGAAGTTATGATTTTTCTAAGATTTGGCATAGCAGTGCACGGCCCGAAACTCGAATTTTAGTTCGAGCGGTTTTTGGCTTACGCGACCTAAATGAGAGTTGAATATCTCATTAATAGGAACTCAACGACAAAAAGACAGACGAAAACAGAGTCCGTATGTAAAAGTTATGAATTTTACGCGGACATTTAACAGTGTAATCACCTCCTACTGTTAAATTTAAGATCGGTCGAGAATTAGCCGACGGAGTAAAAAGGAAAGTTGTAGATTTTATTTTTACCAACACGTGGATATGGACGTAGCTTAGTCGCTACTCTTCGTGCACGATAAATACGATACAGTTTTTGTAAATTTGAGATAGAAGGAGAATTAGCCGACGGGGTCTAAATGAAAGTTGTAGTACTCGTAAATACCAACGCGTGGATATAAAGAACGTAGAAAACGGAACTCGTACGCGGAAGATACGGACGAAACTTAAGGGCTACTTTACTATAAAATCCCTATAAATAAAGGGTGAACTCTTCATATTTTCTTCACACCATAAGCCTTTACTATAAAATCCCTATAAAGGCTAGGTCCCTTATGATAGGTGTTTTAGGGACATAAAGTGAGGATAATGAGAACGGGTAATCGGGTTATTGTTGGTTGATGAAATTAATAAACTTATTTATTGTGGTTTGAAAATCCTATGTGCTTACCAGGCTCCCAAGCCTGACCCACTCTGTTTCTTGTATTACAGGTAGTGGCGTACGAGCATAGATATGATGTTTGGGATGAGAGATTACGGATATAGGCTTGTAGATATGAATAAATGTTGTAAGGCTTATATTGTACTGTTTATGCTTTTGATCTGTATCGAACATGACATCTCGAGGTTTTTAGTGAAATACATTTCTTCGGAAATGCTTTTATAAATCTTTATCATATTTTATTTTGGGAACAAATTCCACAACACTTTTATTTAAAACGTTACTCTGATTTTCAAACAAAGCATAAACAAAATCGGTCTTTTCTGGCCGTGAAAATGGGGATGTCACAGTTGGTATCAGAGCATTAGTTTAAGCGAACTAGGAATTTCTAGGATTTCTAGACTTAAACTTAAAATGCTAAGCGATGATTGTGAGAGGAGTGTCTAGTATATTTTAGACACGAGCACTAGTTTATTTTAGGAAAGATGCCTAAAATGCTTTTATGTGCTATATACTATTATTTGTTCGGATCTATGGTCTATTGCCGACCGGATCTGGAAACCTTATGTGTTCAAGATTCTAAACGTACGACTAAGATATTAGAACTAACATGTAAACGTTTCGGAGCG
Organism: Lactuca virosa; assembly: GCF_052849685.1. Taxonomy (NCBI): domain Eukaryota; kingdom Viridiplantae; phylum Streptophyta; class Magnoliopsida; order Asterales; family Asteraceae; genus Lactuca; species Lactuca virosa. The sequence goes on from NC_136428.1 coordinate 26,661,635, forward strand.
ATAAGGATGATTTATACGTCTATCGTAAATAAAGATTTCCCTATCTTAATATTCTCGTCTCGAACTTCTACTTGGTGCCTACTAAACTCTCCAAGGTTAACGAGTTTGCCCTCGGATTACCAGCGGACTTTGGTCCGATGGTCAAGCAAGCAACCACTCTGAAAGCCGCCATCTGGGCTGCTAAGAATATGGAGACCCAAATACGAGAGAAGGGTCTGGAGAGAGCGGAGGTCGGTGAGAAAATCAAATTTGATGGGTCGTCGAAATTCAACAAGAAAAGTAAATTCTCGAAGTCTAGTTCGAGAGGAGGAGGAGCAGAAGCAAAATGGTGCGACAAGTGCAAGAAGAAGCACCGTGGGAAATGTGACGGGGAGGTCACCTGTTTCAAGTGTAGAAAGCCCGGGCACTATGCAAACGAGTGCACGTTCACTAAGAAGGTCTGTTATGAGTGCAACGAGGAAGGGCACATTTCGAGGGACTGCCTGAATAAGAAGGAGGCAGGAAGACCCAACATTCCACCGAAGTCGAAGGCAAGAGCCTTCCAGATGACGCTCGAAGCTGCAAAGGAGGCAGCCGATGTCACTTTAGGTACCTTCCTTGTAAATGGTTTGCCTGCCAATATACTGTTTGATTCCGGAGCAAACTACTCCTTTGTGTCACATAAGTTTGGTGGGAAACTAGTATTACCCGTAGAAAAACTTGATAATGCCCTGATTGTAGAAGTTGCCAGTGGCAAATTCGTACGTGTTAGTGATCGTATTAGGAACATCGTCATCGACCTAAATAGAAACGAATTCCACGAAGAGTTGTTGCCCATAGAGTTGAACGGTTTTGATATCGTTTTGGGAATGGATTGGCTTAGCGCCAACGACGCCGAGATACAATGCCGAAAGAAGATAGTAAGGGTGAACCCACCTGGAAAAGAGTCATTTATGGTGTACGGGGACAAACGTAGAGTAAATTCTGGAATCATCTCCCTGATGAAAGCCAGGAAATGTTTGTCTAAAGGATGCGCATCATATTTGGCATTTGTGATCGATGCTAAGAAGGAAAAGAAGGAGGTGCAGAATATACCGGTTGTATGTGATTATCCGGAAGTCTTTCCCGAAGATCTGCCCGGATTACCACCTGATAGACAAGTGGAGTTCTGAATAAACTTGTTACCAGGAACAACACCGATAGCAAAAGCACCATACCGATTAGCATCAACGGAAATGAAGGAGCTTATGACGCAACTTCAGGAGTTGTTGGACAATGGTTTCATTCGACCTAGTTCATCACCCTGGGGAGCTCCGGTGTTATTCGTGAAGAAGAAAGACGGAAGCATGAGGATGTGCATAGATTATAGAGAACTGAACAAGGCAACGGTGAAGAACAAATACCTATTGCCGAGGATTGATGACCTATTCGACCAGCTGCAAGGTTCGAGCTATTTCTAAAAGATCGATCTTAGGTCAGGATATCATCAGCTGAAGGCGAGAGAGCAGGATATCGAGAAGACTGTATTCAGAACAAGATATGGACACTAGGAGTTCTTGGTTATGTCGTTTGGACAAACCAATGCTCCAGCAGCATTCATGGATTTGATGAACAGGGTTTGTAAACCATTCCTCGATAAATCCGTGATAGGGTTCATCGATGACATTCTGATCTACTCGAAAAGCCAAGAGGAGCATGGCAAGCATCTACGAGAAGTGTTGGAAGTCTTGAAGAAGGGGAAGTTGTATGCAAAGTTCTCCAAGTGCGATTTTTGGATCCGAGAACTACAATTCTTGGGTCATGTGGTTAACCAGGAGGGAATAATGGTTGACCCAGCAAAAATTGAAGCTGTAATGAAGTGGGAACGTCCAAAGAGTCCTACAGAGATTTGAATCTTTCTTGGATTAGCTGGATATTACCGAAGGTTTATCTAAGGCTTTTCTTCGATAGCTGCTCCATTAACAGCTTTGACCCACAAAGGAGCTACTTATACATGGAGCGAGAAGCATGAAGGAGCATTCGAGAAGCTAAAGAAGAGGTTATGTGAAGCACCGATTCTTTCTTTACCCGATGGAGTTGAAGACTTCGTGGTCTATAGTGACGCATCTGGAGTCGGGTTGGGTTATGTTCTGACCCAAAGAGAAAAGGTAATAGCATACGCATCTCGACAATTGAAGGAGCACGAAAAGAGCTACCCCACTCACGATTTGGAGTTGGCAGCGGTAGTTTTTGCTCTAAAGATATGGAGGCATTACCTCTATGGAACGAAGTGAAAACTTTTCATTGATCATAAGAGTCTCCAGTATCTCTTTAATCAGGAGGAGTTGAACATGAGGCAACGACGCTGGCTAGAGTTACTCAAGGACTACGATTGTGAGATACTTTACCACCCCGGTAAAGAAAATGTTGTCTCTGATGCTCTCAGTCGAAAAGTCAACCTTGAGAGAAAAAGGCCAAGAGCGTTGAGAATAGAATTTGTCTCGACCATTGTGGAAAGTATAAAGAAAGCTCAAGAAGAAGCTACAGAGAAGAATAACCGAAAAGAAGAACGTTTGGGTAAAACGTTGGTGTTCGGTACAAACAGTCAAGGACTGAAGGTATTCCAAGATAGAATTTGGGTACCTAAGACAGGAGGGATACGAGATCTTCTGATGGAAGAAGCTCACAAGACCATGTACTCGATTCATCCCGGTAGCACTAAAATGTATAGGGACCTAAAACCTTACTACTGGTGGCCGACGATGAAGCTCGATGTTGCAAAGTATGTGGCCGAGTGTGTAACTTGTGCAAGAGTTAAGGCATAACATCAGAAACCGTATGGGAGTTTAGAACCCTTACCTGTACCCATGGGTAAATGGGAAGACATCACCATGGATTTTGTGACTAAACTACCCAGGACGAACAACGGTCACGACATGATTTGGGTGGTCGTGGATCGTTTCACTAAGAGTGCACACTTCATAGCAGCCAACGAAAGGTGGTCTATGGATAAGCTCGCAAATGCTTACGTGAAGGAGATAGTAAGACTTCACGGTGTTCCTCTAACGATTGTATCGGATCCTGATAGTCGTTTCACGTCACGATTTTGGAGAAGTCTACAAGAGGAATTGGGTACGAAGTTGTGTTTGAGTACAGCTTACCATCCGTAGATTGATGGTCAGAGCGAAAGAACAATACAAACACTCGAAGATATGATAAGAGCATGTACCCTAGAATTCCAAGGTAACTGGGATGAGCACTTACCTTTGGTAGAGTTTTACTACAACAACAGTTTCCACTCGAGCATCAAGATGGCACCCTATTAAGCTTTGTATGGATAGAAGTGTCGTACGCCGTCTTGTTGGCTTGAGACTGGAGAGAAGCAGTTTATGGGCCTCGAGATAGTCCATGAGACTGCTGAAAAGTTAATGGTGATCAGGGAAAGGATGTTAGCAGCTCAGGATCGTCAGAAGAGTTATGCTGACAAGAAAAGACGACCGATGACTTTTGAAGTTGGAGATTCCGTTTTGCTTAAAGTCTCACCGTGGAAGGGACTTATAAGATTCGTAAAATGAGGGAAGCTGAGTCCAAGGTTTATTGGACCGTTAAAAGTTCTTCAAAGGGTTGGGAACCAAGCTTACAAGCTCGAATTACCCGAAGAACTAGATGGTATTCATAACACCTTTCATGTGTGTTATTTGAGGAAGTTCACGGGAGAAGTTCCCGACATAATTCCAATCTCAGAGTTAAGGATGGATGAAAATAAGAGGCTAATCGATGAGCCCGATGCAATCATTGACCGTAAGACTAAGAAGTCACGACGCAAGATGGTCGACTTAGTGCTAGTCCGATGGAAACATCCGAATGGGCCGAATCTCACTTGGGAAATAGAGCGTGACATGATGAGTCGCTATCCACATCTGTTTGGTGATGCATGATTCCGAGACGGAATCATCCTAAGGGGGAGAGAATTGTAACGCCCGGGTTTCGGGGCTAAGCATTAATAGATGATGTAATAGTCTAGGTCAACTATTGTAACTCTTTTTGAAGTAATAAAAATGAATTATTTGAGTATTATGTGAATTATGTGAATTTATGTGCTTTATACTTAATTATAAAGGTATAATTAATAAAGAATAAAAATAAGCGTCAAAATTAAAGTGTGAGATAAACCCGATATCTTTCCATAAAGTGGTGGTGGTCGAAACAAGGATTCCGGGGATATAAAGAACGCCCAAATCTGACTTCGTATGAGGAAGTTATGATTTTTCTAAGATTTGGCATAGCAGTGCACGGCCCGAAACTCGAATTTTAGTTCGAGCGGTTTTTCGCTTACGCGACCTAAGTGAGAGTTAAGGATCTCATTAATAGGAACTCAACGACAAAAAGACAGACGAAAACGGAGTCCGTATGTAAAAGTTATGAATTTTACGCGGACATTTAACAATCTAATCACCTCCTACTGTTAAATTTAAGATCGGTCGAGAATTGGCCGACGGAGTAAAAAGGAAAGTTGTAGATTTTATTTTTACCAACGTGTGGATATAAATAACGTCGGAAACGGAGCTCGTATGCCAAAGATATGGACGAAGCTTAGTCACTACTCTTCGTGCGCGATAAATACGATATAGTTTTTGTAAATCTGAGATAGAAGGAGAATTAGCCGACGGGGTCTATATGAAAGTTGTAGTACTCGTAAATAGTAACGCGTGGATATAAAGAACGTAGAAAACGGAGTTCGTACGCGGAAGAAACAGACGAAACTTAGGGGCTACTTTACTATAAAATCCCTATAAATAAAGGGTGAACTCTTCATATTTTCTTCACACCATAAGCCTTTCTTTCTCTCTCTAACTTCTCTCTAGCCTCCCTAAACCCCTACCAAGTCTAGGGAACCTCCCTAGCACGAGAAGGAAGCCCCAGAGCGCCCGACAGCTCCGAGAAGAAAAGCTTTCGGCTCGGAAACGCTGCTCCAGCGAAGCCCAGTTTTTAATAAAAACCCGTTGTTTTGTCGAGGAAAATTGTTTTAAGAGTAACGAAGCGCTGTCCGAGTTCAGAGTCACCATCTTTTCAGGTGAGTGCATAGTCACTTTCATCTTACACATAGATATGAAGTATTTAATATAAATTACGTGCTATGTGTGCATATTGTCTGAATACTTGTTGTCTATGCTGATGAAAGATTTTTATACATGTTTTAAATGATTTAAACTGTATATGTATTTTATATCTACAAAATGTTAGGGTAAAACATGGGTAGATGTAATAGACGATGTGTGATAAAATGATGAGAGGCCTCGATGTTGTTGTTGTTGATTTTGTCATCTAGCGGAGTATGGATGACAACCACGGACTCTTCTAGACAGTTCAGTGGAACGCTAGCAGGCTCGCAACCTGTATGTGTTTGTGAACGATGTGCTCACCGGTGTACTCCATCCCCCTCATGGTTGCCTTAAGGACATTTATTGCTGAGGAATCCCTTTAGCATTAGTGTCCATCCCGATGATGATCCTTAGGCTAGGCCCCTTATGATAGGTGTTTTAGGGACATAAAGTGAGGATAACGGGAACGGGTAATCGGGTTATTGTTGGTTGATGAAATTCATAAACTTATTTATTGTGGGTTTAAAACCCTATGTGCTCACCAGGCTCCCAAGCCTGACCCACTCTGTTTCTTGTATTACAGGTAGTGGCGTACGAGCATAGATATGATGTTTGGGATAAGAGATTACGGATATAGGCCTGTAGATATGAATAAATGTTGTAAGGCTTATATTGTACTGTTTATGCTTTTGATCTGTATCGAACATGACATCCCGAGGTTTTTAATGAAATACATTTCTTCGGAAATGCTTTTATAAATCTTTATCATATTTTATTTTGGGAACAAATTCCGCAACACTTTTATTTAAAATGTTACTCTGATTTTCAAACAAAGCATAAACAAAATCGGTCTTTTCTGGCCGTGAAAATGGGGATGTCACATTTATGTTACAACCTACTTTTATCTTCTCATGTCACCTCAACCTTCTTTTGTTATGGTTGTTCACACATGATCTTACTTTCTTAGCTGCTAGAGCCGCATGTCTTAACATATACATGATCCCAATCTTTTTATCCCTTCTTTTTTAGGGGGAACTCTAGTTTCTGTCACTTTTTCATCGTTCGGAATTTTTGGAAGAATTCATACTCTTCCATTTCTTCCAATTACTGCCTTTCCCACATAGATTCTTCAATATTTTTCTTGTCTTGTTTCGTAGGTTCTATAGGTTGAACTATAGTCTTTGTTACGGTTTCAATTTGGGGAGTTTCTCCCTGAAACTCCAAAGCTTGCATTCTATGAATCGGAATTTTGCTATGTGTTGTGTTGTCGTCGATGACCATTTGTTGTGTGGTCCCAGAGATGGTGCCACGTGATGAATCTTACTTTCGACGGTAAGCTTATTGAATGGACTTCAATCTGCGTACCTCAACCGTGACTTGAAATACAACACAACCCGCTAAGAGATATCCAAGGTCGGCCCTAGACGTCCACTCTTATGGTTAGATTAATTTGTATTTGTGAAGTGATTTAGAAAGAGTGAATCGAGTATTGAGATATATTGCATACCTTAGTTATTTAGACCGAGTCCCTTCTTATGGTGATAATCATCGGGAATGATGATTAGGTCAGACGAACCTGCTTCGGTCTAATCGTCATTAATGTGTTGATACCCGAAGGTACAAAAATCTATACTTAGGATGTGTCATCGGTCATAACTAATTGATCCTAAATTAAGCTATGGGTTATAACGATAATACATAGGTGTAATTGTTTTTGTTCGAGGTAAACTAGCCTTAGCTCATGTACCTTCGGAATTACACCTCCCTACACGACTATCTTTTTCTCCTTTCTTGCAGAAGGAAAGCTTGGCTTATATTTCATAGGCTGAAACGCGGAAGCGATGGTTTGGTCCGGGAGCCTATATAGTCGGATCAACCACATAGTTCATTATGGAGTATCATAGAAATAGACATTGTACTAACCTCATTTTTGTTTTTTGTACATGATATCGTTTTTTAAGCCTTTAATTTGAGCTTGTGTTTCCGTTATCTAGTTGTCGTTGTTACACACTATGACACTACTAGTGTATTTTTGTGGGCAAACTCATTTACACTACATTACTGAGGGTGGGTTCGTGTTAATTTTATGTTGAATGTAGTCTTCGAAAATAGTTAGGTTGGTGGGTATGAGTCGGTGTTATAACACAAAAACATTGCCACCTCACATGCCACATGTTCCTTAACACCATGCCATTTAGACTAGGAAATACCCACCACACCATTCTAAAAAAGAAAAAATAATAAAATAAAAGAATTGATTGGTTTCTTCTTTGTTAATCGGCATTGAGTGACGTTATACCTACAACGAGTTGTACCATAATATAATACCTAGTTTTTATAATACGTATTACTATGTTAGAATAGGTAGGGATTAATGAAAAAAAGCGATATATTAATCTAAGATGATTACGTTGAAATAAAGATCGTCAAAATCAGATTTTGTATGAGACAGTTATGGTCGTTTGAAGTTGAGATAAAAGTACATTCCTATTTCGAGAAATTAAAGGAAAGTCAAAGTCAAACGGTCAAGTCTCGGGCACAACGTGGCGTAGGTTGTCTTATGCAGCACGAAGGCGAGCAGAATCACGAGACACATGTCGACTGCAGAAGGACACATGGTGGAAGAATGAGACACGTGTCGAGATCTTGGAAAAAATACCAATTCACGACGCGAACTTAAGGGTGCCGCAATGCGCTTTTTGAGCAGTATATATAGTTTGTGTTTGTGTCATTTGAGGAGTTTTGGAATATACGATCGAGGGAGATGCTCAGGAGGTGTTCCCAGCAACTTATTACCACAGATTCATACTAGTGTACGGGGGTACGAGGGTTGGGCTACGAGATGAGTCGAGGTATTTTAATCTCTTTATTACGTAATTATGTTTACATAAGTATTTTGTAGTGGGTTGTTGGACACCGAGTGTTATTAGGTTTCTTAATACGATGTCATTACGAACCTTGAGATTAGTTAAATGTTAATGTGGATGGTAAGGGTTAGACACCCTAATTTACCTAGAATTTTCGATTGGGTTACCGACTTATGGGGTTAAGTCGTCATGTGATTATATATGGAAATTATACTAGTTTTGTAACAAGTAGTTACTGAGTCTAGATTGTGATCAAGTAATTGATCATTGTGGTTGATACGATGGTGAGTTAAGAAAAGTTCTAATGAACTTGATATATTTTCCAAATAGGTTTGAACTAGTGATGAATTAGAATGCAACGCGGAACTAGAGACCAGAATGTTAGTTAGTCCTCACTAACTAAACACATATTTTCTAGACATATGTTATCTAGATGTATGTTTATTATTATATTACGTTAATTTCGTGATAGATAATAATATTATGATATTTATGATATTGGGTTTAGAACTTGTAAGGTTACGAAAGGTTAAAAATTGATGTGAATTGGTATGATTAATGTTATACATTATAGCAGGTTATTGCAATGTGGAATAATGAGCTGGTAGAGCTGCATAATAAATAAGCCAAATAGATTAAATATTAATATCATTTTATTGCTTATAATTAGTGGAGTATAAGTAAAGCCATTTGTGGTTATAAGTATCAATGAATCTATAAAATGGAGTATTATGGGGGCATGTAAACAGATAGTTTGGTTATTGACTATTGTATCATAAGAGATAAGTTTTCCACTATATTATATATGACATTGTATCACTACAAGAAAAAGACCCTTTTACGACGCGCAAACCACGACACTCATTGATTTATGTTACGCAAAAGAGAGTGACATTAAAAAAGTGTCATCTCTTCAAAAAATTTAAGGATTTAGGTCACGCATTATTGCGTGCCCTTAAATTTGTGTTGTAAGAAAAAAAATTAAAAACACGGAGGGCGCTTTATTTTAATGCGCGTCCTCGGTAAGTGTCGCTTTATAATTTCAATGAACGCGCGTTTAGCAGACAGGGGGAAAATGAAATCCCAAAAAATTTGAAAACCCGCCTTGTTCTTTTCTCCTCTCTGGTCTCCGATCCGCTTCTCCGCTACTTGTTAATCTTCTCATCGGATCTCTGCTCGATCTCCTTCTTATCAGTATCATCAAACATCTCGTTCGCCGCCCCCGTCCTATCTATAACAAACCCCCTCTCTCTCTCTCTCTCTCTCTCTCTCTCTTCCATTACCCACCACAAATGGTTTTTCGAACACAAGTCAGGGAAAACCTAGGTCGATTCTCCAGGTTTTAGCAACAAATTTGTGGACATCCATATACATATTGTGATTTCAAAGTCATCTTATGAAATCAACATTCCCTCAATTTTGATTTGATGTAGGTAATACACGACCAACTACAAGTCTCTCTCTCTCTCTCTCTCTCTCTCTCTCTCTCTCTCTCTCTACCCCCTACTATTCGACAACCACCCAGGCACCCACCACCCTTCGTCTTCTCTCTGGTTCACCACCGCCACCAATAAAGCCCCACTATACCACCACCACCAATCGTATTAATCGAACCGATTCAGGTGAACTGTATGATGTAATGCCTAAGAGAACCGATTCGCATTAATCAATTTCGATCCTTTTCATTTTCAGTTGAACAGGTTGGTTGTTTCTAAATTTCATCTCTTCTATTTCAGTTTTTTCCAAATTAAGGCTCGCCAACTGTATGATGAAATGCCTAAGAGAAAAATTACAACAAAAAGTGTATTTTGATGCCCTTTCAAACACTTGACTTTGTTGGATAACTGATTGATCTTTATAAATATGAAGTTTTGAGGGTTATGGGGGATGTCGAAAGAGGCACACAAGTGAGGAGGGCTGTTGAGGGGTTAATGGCTGTAGGTGTTTTTAATCGTATTTCATACCCTGGTAATCATGATTTTCATACCCTGCTAATCATAATTTTCTCTCACTTCCCAATTCATATTTATATCTATTTTCTATGTATTTCTTGTCGTTCTTCTCCTTGACCAGGTAATATCATCAATTTGATTTCCGGTATTTTTAGTTGATCAGTTATAATTTGGGATTTGTGATGTTTTTGGAAGCAAAACTGATTATATGTTGGTGGTCGATAGGTTGAGTCAAAGATGAAAGACACAACTATGAGGCTTGAACTTTTCCCCACTGGTTGACTTTTAAACTTTGAATTTTTCTGCTTATAATCATGTTGTAGGAAAAGAATTCTTGTAAACCCAACATCATTAACTTACTCACTTTTATTTTGTTTCACTGAAGGTCCTTCCAAACATGATAAAAAATTGTTCAAAGTTATATCATAATGTGAAGACAGGTATCCCAACTTTATAAAGAGTTAGAGGCATTCCAGAAAGCTGGATATAGTGGTAAACTCCATGATCTCTCCATATACACCCATGAAGCAAGATGGGTCAAATCATTAGCTGAGCTTAATCTCATGAGACAATCTGCTTCCATAGGTTGCCTGGTATCTCAAAAACTCCCACAATTATTATTTTTTTTTATCATTTTTTATTCACAACTAAGATTATTCATTCCCCTTTAAAATATAAATAGGCTCTTATACAAACTATGCTGCAATCCAAGATATCTCCTTACGAGAATATCTTATCAGCCAAGGTTGAATACGAGTGCAGAATCAGAGGTGCCCAGAGAATGGCATAAGTTTTATTTATTTACTTTTTATAAGTTTATTCACATATACTTTTTTTTATATTTAGTATTTTTGTCTAACAAATACTAATTAATGTGTTCGCAGGTTTAACCCTGTGGTTGGTGGTGCGCCCAATGGTAGTGTTATTCCTTATTCATGAAACAATCAGAATGTCACAACTCACACATAGTTTAACTTATTACTTATATAATTTTTGTAATTAATTTCATGATGTTTTATGATTTCAGAGAGAAGTGTATGATCTGGTTGTATGTATTCAACTTTATTTATAATTACTTGATGTTGTGTAGGCTGAGAAACTTTGTAGAGGATTAAAGACGATGGGAATTTTGAAAAATGATAGGCTTCAAAGCTAATACAGATCAACCCCTCTTACCTGGAATATTTGAAAGATCTTGAAGAGAATGTGGAAAAGGACTGGAATGGGACGTGGGAGTCTTGCAAGTTCTACTGTAGTTAATGTTGTTTACAATTTCATTGAATTCGATCAACAGGTGATGAAAATTTTTAAACATATTTCTTTATTTTAAGACTCATTTCACCATTTTTGTGATTACATACATAATGGTAGGTTGGTGACTCAGCAGGACCTGAATGTAAAGTCATATTACAAGAAGTTACTCAGCACGGGCAGTGAAAGTAAAATAAAAAACCAATTTATTTCCTGCTACAATTTCACTGAAAAATAAAAAACAGGGGCAGTAAAGACGTATTACAATTTCACTGAATACGTTAATTTTTATGTTTTTGTCCCGAGTTGTAGTGAAACAGGGGCAGTGAAAGAAAAATAAAAAACCAATTTACTTCCTTCTACCTTCATTTAGTCGGTCTTTTCATTTGTAAGTTCAAACCGTCTACAGCAGTGATGGTCATATTGTTTAGGCTGTTTGTAATTCATATTTTTTTGCACACATTTTAGATTTGCTACATGCTCCATATTTATGATCATTACATAGCTGCAACGATACTGAACTATTTGGCTTCAAGAATGGGTCCATCATCTTCGTCTTCATCATCATCTTCACAATTTCATTTAGGAGTGTTTCCTCAAATTCTGGGCTTTCTTTTCTTCTTCTTATCTATTGGTAAATCTGTACCTTTGTATCCAAAACATACACACCACAAGCCAAGATAAGATTTTGTTCTAAATGCAATTTTGTATAACTTCGTAGGAGCTTCGGGGACTACTTTTACTTTTGTAAATGACTATAGGTTCACTGTTTGGCCTGGAGTCAATGGCTGGACTGATTCCAATACTGGATTCGAGCTAACAAAGGGTACTACACGCTCTTTTCAAGCTCCGGTTGGGTGGTCGGGTCGTATCTGGGGTAGGACAGTTTGCAGCTTCAATGTATCCGGTTATGGGTCGACTCATATAGTTACCTGTATTGATGCCGATTACACTGTCAGATTTTGTCCTGCTTCCGATTCATTTTCAACAATCAAACTTGGCAGAGTTTTGATCATCCAAGTAATGTTCTTTTACCTGGAATGAAACTTGGGTATGACATGACAACAAGGAAGAACTGGACCTTGACTTCTTGGCCGAGCAATGATATACCTTCTTCGGGAGCTTTTACTATGAGCTGGGAGCCCATTGAAGAAGCATCCCAAAGATTGATGATTCGAAGACGAGGACAACCCTACTGGACTAGTGGTAGTCTAAATAATCAAATATTTCAATATATGTTTTCATTGAATGGCCCAAGTAGCCAATATAGATATAATATCTCTTCTGTATACACCAACGAAGCACGATACTTTAGCTATGAGGCCAATAATATCGCTGCTTTACCCATGTGGATTTTATCAGCAAAACGACAAGTTACAGATATTGATAATTCTACTGTTTGGACACCTGAGTTCTGTTGTGGGTATGATTCTGATAATGGTTGTGTGGAGTCGAGTTTGCCTCAGTGTAGAAGAGAGAATGATAAGTTTAGTGAAATGAAAGGAGATTTTGCTCATGATTTGACAAGAAGTGCTATTGATGACAACTCGAGTTTACGTATTAGCGATTGTTTTGTTAAGTGTTGGAATGTTTGCACTTGTGTGGGGTTTAATAGTAGTAGCATCAATGGAACTGGCTGTGTTATATGGACTGGAAGTAATAACTTTTTAGTTAATCCTCGTGATAACTCTACTTTAAAGTATGTGATCAACCAAAATCCAATCAATCCAAGTACAGGTAATAATGTTAATTTCCAATGATTTTAGCTACCTTCTGATCATTTTAGAATCTAAACAAGTCAATATGCAGGTACCAAAATAGAAAAGAGAAAGAATTGGGAATGGATACTCATTGGTGTAGTCATTCCTCTCTTTTTCCTATGTTTTGGCATTTTATGGTATAAAAGATGAGAAAGCATAAACGAAAAGGTATATACTTAGAAATGATGATAATTCTAGCTTCTGTTTGTAAGATATAGTTGCCTATTTTGTTAAGTCATTAATACTGATCGCAGAATATGAGAGACGGAAGAGAGATGAGTATTTCCTGGAGTTGACAGCTTCTGAAAGCTTCAAGGATATACATCAGCTTGAAAACAATGGTGGGAAAGGAAATGACTTGTTATTATTTATACATCAGCTTCAAGGATATACATCAGCTTCTGAAAGCTGTCACTGATGATTTCTCAGTTGAGAATAAGCTCGGACAAGGTGGTTTTGGACCTGTTTACAAGGTTATGTTAGTTTAAACTAATTTGATGCATGTTTTATGTTTTTGCATTTGTACCTCTAATCTAACAAAAAGAGATATCATGAAATTATAAAAAAAAAAAGACTAAGTGATGGACGAGAAATTGCAATCAAAAAGCTTTCAAGAACATCAGGGCAAGGGGTCGTGGAATTCAAGAATGAACTAGTACTTATTGCTAAACTCCAGCATACAAATCTTGTTCGGGTTCTTGGTTGTTGCATTCATGGTGAAGAAAAGATGTTAATATACGAATATATGCCCAAAAAAAGCTTAGATTTCTTCTTCTTTGGTATGAAGTGTTTGTAACATAAATGTATACAATTCTTTTACTTGTGATATTCATAAAAGACTCTTTTCTTTCGATGTCTTGCAGATGAAAATAGAAAGACAGAGTTGGATTGGCGTAAACAATTCGACATAATTGAAGGAATTGCTCAAGGGTTGTTATACCTGCATAAGTACTAACGAATGAGAGTTATTCATCGAGATCTAAAAGCTAGCAACATTCTTTTAGATGAGAGTATGAACCCGAAGATTTCTGATTTTGGTATGGCAAGAATATTCAAGCAGAATGAGACCGAGGCAATCACTAACAGGGTGGTTGGAACATAGTAAGTTGTCTTAGTTACAAAGTTACAATATCAAAATTACAATTGAGTTATATGTTTCGATGGTCAATTATTGAAATGTCATATCGATTTTGTTGTATCAGTGGTTATATGTCTCCTGAGTATGCAATGGAAGGGACTTTCTCTATCAAGTCTGATATCTTCAGCTTTGGAGTCTTGATCTTGGAAGTTGAAGAATTTCAAATTTGGGACAATAGGCAGAGACGTTTGATCACATAGAATTGCAGCTTTATTTTTAATATTCAAGGAAAAGAAATAATCAAGTCAGGTATGTTATCTACCGCACTTCCTGTTTTGACCTGATTTTTATATAATACATAAATCTTATCATTTATGAGAGATTTTGAATTTATAATTTATATCAAATGAATACACAAACTTAGAGACATAATGGAAATGACTTTTGAATTTATAATTTGTATGTTAAATATGTCACTGCATTCAGCACTTGCTAACCATATATTCAAAATCCTATTTACAAAATGATCCAAAGAATCGTTTTCCTAAGCTTAGTGGCCTAATTGGCATTGGCAAAGAAAATAGACAAAAATATATATAGTTGGATGCCATACCAGCTCTATCATATCATCTTGTATTGTATTGCATGTTAAGTTACCTATTTGCCATGTGTAGGTTCTGACAGCTCTAGCAACCTCCTTCCATGCCCGGAAGCCTCTCAAAGTTCCTGCATTAGGTTATTCTTTTACAAAGGATATTTTCAAAGGAGAATTTAGTTATGGGTTTCTTTTAATGTTGTACATGTTTTGTTTTCTATAATAAATATTATGCAATATTAGCAATGTGTTACATTTACTTATTATTGGAATGATTATTTGTATTTGACATATTAGTGCAATGAATTATCTTTATTGTTTATGGTATTTTATTTTGTATTATGAGACTTTTAATGTGTTATTTAATTTGAAAATTAGTAAATCTATCAAAAATGTATAATTTTAAAAACATTTAAAATTATGACACACAAAAATGTGTGTCTTCTTCCTTTATGACATGGGCTTCCTTGATACGCATTGTGTGTCATAAACACGCGTGTCGTAAGGTTACGACACACAAATGCGAGTCGTCTTCCTTTATGACAGGGCCTTCCTTGATACGCATTGTGCGTCGTAAATGCGTGTCATAAATACGCGTCGTCTATACACGACGCGCAAAAGCGTGTCGTCTCTCGTTATGACAGGGCCTTCCTTGACACGCATTTGCACGTCGTCTGAACGTTTTACGACGCACATTGCGCTTCGTAAAAGGCTGTTTTTCTAGTAGTGTATGTCTATTCTATGGTAGGATGTTGGTGTACTATTAGTGTACAAATATGTGTTAGAATAAATTAGTCTTGTTAAGTGTAAGGCAATGTGATGAGGTTGTATATCTTTAATGAATTCATAGCAAGAACATAATGGATTATGAGCCTAATCAAAGACCAAATCAGGAAAACAGAAGCAACAATATTTTCTGATCAATGGACTCGTAACACCAAGATCTAGTACAAACAATTTATGCAGCTTTAAGGACTTAATAGAACAAATCATACCTTCGTGTTTTTTCGGCTTCTTAGGTCTTTCCATCTTATCAAAATTAAGAACCCAACATAGAGTTCCTCTCTTTTGATCGAACCCAAGACGCAAAATACCAACATATCTTAAATCTAACTTGAGAACCAACAGGAATAAGACTCGATTACGTTGATACATGAAAAGTGATCCTTATGCAATCACAGGTAGCATCTGTCCAAGGTCAAGATCATGTCCACAATAAAGCTATTCTGAAGTGAAGACATGTGTGAGATGCATCTTTGTGTTGAAGTATTTTGTGTCTGTAATGCATTTATTACTGTAAGCACTATTTTGTACCATTCTTATTGTTTTTTAGTATAGTACAATAAACAAGATCAACAGCAACGACTGTGTCATTCTGTTGATCTTCAGATGTCTCTCAGTCCATGCACACTTTTTCTAATATTTGTATTTAGTGAGTCCCTATCTATTTAAGGTGTTGTCAACCTTACTAGAAAGGTGTGGATGTATGCAAGCAACAGTTGTGATCCTTTTTCACTTATATCAAGAATCATTCAATCAATCATTATTTTACATTCTTCTTGTTCTTAAATCACTTTACATTATTCATACTTATTATTATCATTTCTTATTGAGCACTTTGTTGATTATCTTAATTTTGAGACAACACTGGTTTACCAGACTTGACTTGATATTAATTATAAGAAGACATTGATCTTAAGTTAATTCAAGGTTTGAGTTCTTAAACCTTGTCCGCGTAGATCCTTGCTCTCATAATTTGTATCAGAGCCTAAGTGGTTGTCCTCTGAATCCATAAGAATAGATTATAGTTCGTAGTAAATTACCTTGGTATCTCAATCATTTCTATATTCAGCATAAAAGTTCTTCTATATACCACTTCAACTCTAATATCTTAACTTCAATGGTTGCTTCTAATCTATCTAAACAAATGTATTCAATGCAAATAACACATAGCATGGGTTGCCCATCGCGTGCCACATTGCTAGTTGTTGAAGAGTATGATCATTGGAAAGTTAGAATGTAGAGATTTTTTCTTGGTAAAGAAAAAGGTGAAGAAATATGGAGGTCAGTGAAAGAAGGTCCTCATGTTCCTGTAATACAAGTGGTTAGAGATGATTTTTCCATTCTCATGGGTCAAGAAGAGTCTCGACCAGCACCACTGATGTAACACCCGGTTTTGGAAAGTGTTCGGTTGTGGCTTCGGAGCCAAGCGCATAAGCATAATATAATGATTCGGTCTTTTATGGGTCTCGGGTTTTATTCGGAAGGCTTTTAAGCTTAGGGGTGTAGCTAGGAGCATGGGGCTTCTTGCCACCTTTTCATTGATATAAAGTTCGTCGGAAATGGACTTAGAACGAAGAAGTTATAGCACTTTGAAGTTATTGGCAAAATTGGTCCCTAATGGAGAAAAGTGGGAAGAACGTACCATGCATGCAAGGTGGTAGGCGCGAAAGTACGCCCAACGTAAGCTAGGGTACGCCCAGCGTAGAGGAGTAAGTGGACGCGGGTGTTGGAGGCGTACGCCCAGCGTACGTTCAGGGTTCCTAAACCCTAATTTTAGGGTTGAGCACTATATAAAGAACATAATGCCCTAAATATCAGCCTCTATTTCACCCTTAGATAGCCACCACGAAACCCTAATCCTTCTTTGAGTGTTCTTGGAGCTTAGAAGGCCATTAGAGAGCATTTTGGTGTTGTTGATCAATTTTCCATGCAAGTAAAGAGTAAAGCAAGGTGGTGCTTCAAAGGAGAAGTTGTAGATTCGAGATTGTTGCCTCATTTCAGACCATATTGAGGTATAAAGTCTTAAACTTGCCTCTTAAATGCTTCGATCTATTATGTTGAGTTTTTGGACCTTTTTAGTCCCAAGGATGGAGCTTTATGGTTCAAATCTGATTCCTAGGCTTAGAGTTGCCGCTCTCAGTGCTAAATGAGTCCCTAAGACAGAAAGTTGTCATCTTTAAGGTCTTAATGGGTTCATGCAAGAGTTAAGATCATTTTCATGGAAGTATATTACCATTTTTGGAGTTTGAGCTTATGTGGGATATGCAAAGTCACCAAGTCCGTGACTTTATGGATTTAGACGTTAAGAGGAACTCAGATCTGTAATTTGGACCGTTGACTGGAAGCATTAAGTGCTTAATAGCAAAAAAAGCTTAACAGGGGAGTACGCTGAGCTTACAAGCGGGTAAGCGCATCGTACAGTTCACGAGCCCAATACGCCCTGCGTACAGCTGAGTACGCCCAACATACTCAGTCAGAGTGGGTATTGAGTTAGTGGGCCTCGGTTTAGGCCATTCTTTAGACTTGGCTACTTTGGGCCTTAGTGGGCCATCAGAAGTCAGATATTTTGGGCTAAGATTATGTTTGGGCTTTAGGGTAAGGCCCATAAGAGGGGTTGGGCCTAATTTAGCAAATTAGACCATTAGTGGGCCACTAGTGGGCTTGGGAAGTTCACCACGTATTGGGCCTTTCATATTATGGTTTTGGGCCATAGGTTTGGACCAAATTAGATCAGGGGTAAAATGGTCATTTTACCCTAAGGAGGATTATTGGCTTTTGGACTAAGTGTTATTTTGGTAATGATAGCTCGGGGAGTCGAGAGATCAGCAGTTCGGGGACCTGCCAGCTAGCAGCCAGAGGATTATTTGTGAGATTCAGCAGTGCGAGGTGAGTTTCCCTTTGTGTGAACGGGTCTAAGGCACCATTGCCGACCCGTATATGTATGTATGTATGTACGATTGTATGTTCCGGACTACGGTTCTATTTCGGGTGGTACCCGATGTCTATGTACATGTCTAGTATACTTGTTGTCTGTGTGATACTTGTATGAGCCTGGTAGGGAGGTGAGTGTAGGCGGGGGCCCGTATCTCATCACTAGCTGAGTGTGGACGGGGTTCCATATCTCACCATTAGCAGAGCAGGGGCGGGGCCCATGATAGGCGAGGCCTTAGGACTGGGTGATACCCGATGTATGTAAGCATGTTTAGTTATACTTGTTGTCTTCGTGATACTTGTATGTGCCTGGTAAGGAGGTGAGCGTGGGCGAGGTCCCGTATCTCCTCACGAGCTGAGTATGGACGGGGTTCCATATCTCATCATTAGTAGAGCAGGGGCGGGGCCCAAGATAGACGAGGCCTTAGGACTGGAGCATATAATATTGTGTATGATTCTTTATGTGCTTGGATGGTTATTGTTGGGTTTTAAGCACTATAACACTCCTATGGTGCACATGCAACCCTAGATGCTTCGGAACTATGTTTTCTCTAATTATACATGCATTTTCAAATTTCCAAAGCATATAATTTAACTAGCATACAATTCAAAGTAACAACTAGTTAGATAACTTACCTCTTGTGTAGTTCTTGACCTTGGAAGCTTGAGCACCTCAAGTGTTGTGCCTCTAATGTGTCACAAACACCAATATGCAAAAGAGGCTTAAGAGAATAAGACTTGAAGCTTCAAAAATTGGTTCTATGCTCTTGTGTACATGTGTAGCCGATTTTGACACCAAAGGGGAGGATTTTATAGTGTTTCTTAAGGCTATGGTTTCATCCATGAAACCCTAATGTACCATGACCTTCCATATCCCTTAGGCTCCATGGGTCAAAGCTCCATGGACTATCCATGAACCACTTAGCCCACCCTAATGGATCTTTGGCCCACACTATAAGAATGGATGATTTACATAATCAACCCCTTAGATTTAATTAGTCACTTTTGATCACAAAATTAATTCCAAATTAATTCTTGACAAATACTAATTAAATTATATGATTTCTCAATTAATATATTATACTTATAATATATTAATAAATCACCAATAATCTTATTCTCAAAAGTCCATCCTATCAAATTACACTGGTGAAGGCAACCCAAAAGGACCATGCTACAATCGGGTCAAGTACATACCAAATATAGTTATGGGCTTAGACACCAAATCCAACTGTCTCCCACTTGGATAAGTCTAATAACTATAACTACCAATGTAACTTCAAGATCCGATTAGCAATCGTAGCTTCCAAAAGCCGCTGTCGAACTCTGACCCAGTCAGTGACTGTCCTTAGATAAGTGATCATATACTCCTCTGTTCTACAAGATATCAACGGACAAATACATGGAACATAGTCATACTTATTGTCCTGCAATTAGTTTCCCGAATCCCGATTAGTTTGACATAGAACATAATTGAACACATCAATTTCGTTCTGACCGGGCCCGGTACATAGGTCAAAACAAATCATTGAGGGGCCTAAATATCGCTTTTGATCCTTCTTAGGATAAAAGGAACATATAAACTTCGACTCTATATGCTTGTACTAACTACTCGTTAAATCATGCACAACGATACGTTTTATGACATCAAGTTACTGATGCGTTTACGCATCATCAATGCACAACCAATTTGCAGTCAACAACTCATATATCTTGGTTTGAAGATTATATGATATTATCATCTCACAATCACTCGTGATAAATTCCATGAAGTGATTCTGATGAGTGCGGGTTGATCCAATGCTCAAATTCTTATTTCACAAGCACTCATTAATGGTGCAGCAGACTCTTGCCATGTCTAACTCCTTAGACATCTACAGCCAACTCATGACAGTCGAGCCTCATACCTACTTCCAATGTATGATCGACTATGGATAGTTTGAATAATTATATTATTCAGGAAGTCAAAACATGCAAAATGAAACAATAGTAAATAATTGACACAAGACAGTAAATTTACTTATAAATAAAAACTTCTTTTATTCAATAATCAAAATGTCAATTACAATTTAGCTATTACAAGTTTCTAATTTATCTAATTACTAAAACTAATATCGTCTTTTAGCCCAATGTCACTTGCATGCTGCAAGTGCTTAACCCTATTCAGTCCCTTTGTAAGGGGATCTGCTGGGTTGTCTTGTGACGATATCCTCTTCACCACGAGGTGTCCTTCTTCTACCTGATGTCTTATGAAGTGGTACTTTCTGTCGATATGCCTTGATCTACCATGATCACTCGGTTCCTTGGTTAAGGCAACCGCCCCTTCATTATCGCAGAAAACTTCTATGGGCTCCTTTATGGATGGCATAACTCCAAGGTCTCCATGAAGTTCTTCAACCATATCGCCGCTTTCGATGCTTCGCTTGCTGCAATGTACTCTGATTCGCACGTTGAATCAGCCACAGTCTCCTGCTTGGAACTTTTCCATGTTATTGCTCCTCCATTTAGGGTAAACACCCAGCCCGACTGAGAATGCACATTGTCTCTGTCAGTCTGAAACCCGGCGTCATAATACCCTAATATTCTCAAGTCAACACTTTCACCGAGGGTAAGAATCCAATCCTTAGTCCTCCGCAGCTACTCAAGAATGTTCTTAACTGTAGTCCAGTGAGCTCTACCAGGATTCCCTTGATATCTACTGACCATGCTCAAAGCAAAGGCCACATCAGGGCGAGTACAAGTCATAGCATACATGATTGAGCCAACTGCGGAAGCATATGGTATCCGACTCATCTCTGCTATCTCAGCTTCTGTACTCGGACTCTGAGTCTTACTCAGTTTGGTATTTCTCTGGATAGGCAAGTCACATTTCTTGGAGTTCTCCATGCTGAAACGCTTCAGCACCTTGTCCAAGTAGGTACTTTGGCTAAGTCCTATTAGTCTCTTACTCCTGTCTCTCAAAATCCTTATCCCTAGGATATAGGTAGCTTCTCCAAGGTCCTTCGTAGCAAAACACTTCCCAAGCCAGGACTTAAATTCCTGCAAGGTCGGGATGTCATTTCCTATGAGTAGTATGTCATCCACATACAACACGAGAAAGCTAACTATGCTCCCACTAGCGTTGACATACACACAATACTCATCTTCGCTTCTCGAAAATCCAAACTCTTTGAGTTTCTCATTGAAACAAAGATTCCAACTACGAGATGCTTGTTTCAATCCATATATGGATCTTTCAAGCTTACACACTCTATTAGGGTATCTTGCATTGATAAAACCCTCTGGCTGACTCATGTAAACATCTCTAGCCAATTTTTCATCAAGGAAAGTGGTTTTGACATCCATCTGCCATATTTCATAGTCATGAAATGCAGCTATGGCCAACATAACCCTTATAGATTTAATCTTCGTTATTGGTGAGCAGGTCTCATCATAGTCAACTCCCTGAGTTTGAGTAAAGCCCTTTGCAACTAGTTGTGCCTTATATGTGTGTACTTTTCCATCCATGTCGGTCTTCTTCTTGAAGATCCATTTGTACCCGACTGTCTTTCGACCCGGTTCATTGTCAACCAAGTTCCAAACTTGATTGTCATACATGGACTGAATCTCGCTATTCATAGCCTCTGTCCATTTAGAATACTCTGGGCCTACCATGGCTTCCTTGTAGTTGTTAGGCTCATCCAAATTTACCAATGTACTATAACTGATAAATGTATCACCTTCTATAGTAATATGGAAACCATAATAAAACTTAGGTGCAGTCCTAACTCTGGTGGAACGCCTCAGAGGTACAGATTAGTCAATAGGTTCAACAGGAGTTTCCTCCTCGGGTTGATTGCTAGTGTTTGAGGTTCCTTCACCGCTTGACTCTTGATGCTCTTCAAGGTCAATTTTCCTCCTACTGTCCCCTTGGCATATAAGCTCTCTCTCACGAAAGACCCATCTTCTTGCGACAAATACAACATTGTCACTTGGTCGATAGAAGAGCTATCCAAAGGATTTGTGTGGGTAGCCGATGAAAATATATCACTCACTCCGAGGCTCGAGCTTGTCGTGAGTATCGCGCCTCACAAAAGCCTCGCAACACCAAACTTTGATGTGGTCTAAAGTAGGAACCTTCCCAGTCCACATCTCGTGAGGTGTTTTGGAAACCCTTTTGGTAGGGACCAGATTAAGAATATGGGCGGCAATCTCTAAGTCATACCCCCAAAATGAGATTGGTAACGAAGCTCGACTCATCATAGAACGAACCATGTCCAACAAGGTTCGATTGTGCCTCTCAGCCATACCAATTAGCTGTGGTGTCGTAGGAGGTGTCAATTGTGAAACAATTTCACATTCCTTAAGATATTCGTGGAACTCAATACTAAGATACTCTCCTCCTCGACCGGATCGGAGTACCTTTATCTTCCAGCCGAATTGATTCTCCACTTCTACCTTAAACTCTGTGAACTTTTCAAAGGTTTCTGACTTATGCTTGATTAAGTAGATATAGCCATACCTACTATAATCATCAGTAAAAGTCACATAGAAGCGGCTAGCATCTCTTGTGACAGATCTGAAGGGCCGACACACATCGGTGTGTATGAGATCCAACAAACCCTCACCCCTTTCACAAGTACCAGCAAAGGGTGACTTAGTCATCTTTCCAAGTAAACAAGATTCGGAAGTATCATCCGATTTCAAGTCAATTGATTCCAAGACTCCAGCCTTTTGGAGTTGGCCTATGCGCTTCTTGTTGACATGTCCAAGACAACAATACCATAAGCATGCTTTATGAAAATCATTGGATGAATCAATATGTAACACATTATTTCCTAGGTTATCTACAACATTCACAGTTTCATACACACCATTGCAAGGTAAAGCTTCAAAATAAAAGACACCATTATAATAAGCTTAAATACCACCATTATTATTATTAAAAGCAAAGGTAAAACCTTGTTTATACAAACTGTGAAAGGAAATAATATTTCTTGCCATATCAGACGAGAACCAATAATTATTCAAATCTAAATTTAAACCATTACAAAGCAATAAAGAATAAACTCCAATCTTGGTCACAGGCGACACTTTCCTATTTCTCATGATTAAGTTTATCTTCCCGTGCTCCACATCCCTACTTCTTTTTAGTCCCTGCAAATCAGAACAAATGTGAAATCCACAACCTGTATCAAGGACCCAAGAATTAGCATGTGATGTATCATTAGAATGAATAGTGTTAATACCTGCAAAGGAGGGCTTGATTTTCCCATTCTTAATATCCTGCAAGTACTTTGGGCAGCTTCGCTTCTAGTGCCCCTTTTCATGACAATGGAAGCACTATGCTTCCTTTGGATTGATAGAGGGCATAACAGAACAAACTTTGGTTCCGCTAGAAGAAGATCCATCCCAGGACTTTCCCTTGGAAGGAGCCTTCCTCTTTTTACCCTTACCATGTCCAATTGCCAGGAAAGGGGCAGTAGCAGTAGGAGTAGGAGTAGTAGCAACAGATTTTCCTTTCATGTTGCTTTCAGCAGTTCTGAGGAGTCCCTGAAGCTTGCTAATAGTGACCTCCTCCTTGTTCATATGATAGGTCATACGAAACTGATCATAACAAGGAGGTAGGGAATGAAGAATAATATCAATAGTTAATTCTTCCTCAAAGTTGACATTCAATTTTAGCAAGCGGTCCACATATCTTTGCATTTTCTGCAAGTGGCCCGTGCTGGACTCTCCATCCTTCATTTTAGTGGTGATCATGGAGGCTATGATCTCATACCTCTCATACCGAGCTGATTGATGGTACCTTTCCATCAAATCTTGGTGCATTTCATAGGGCCAGAAGTCCTCATAGGACTTTTGTAGCTCAACAGACATGGTAGCTATCATTATACACGACACTTTTGTCGCGTCCATCTCATGAACCCGATACTCCTCAATTTGCTCGGGAGTAGCAGTTTGCTCATCAATTTTCTTCAGCTCCTTGTCCAGGACATGTTCTTTGTCCTCATATCGAAGGGCCATGCGAATGTTTCTGATCCAATCATTGAAGTTCGATCCATTAAATATGGCTCTCCCTACTAAGTTCATTAGGGAGAAAGAGCCTGAAGGGTTTGAGCCTGAAGCATTGTTTGGGATAGACATCTGTAAAAGAAAAGGAACAAAGTTTAGATTAGATGAGAATCCTTAACAAATCACCCAATTCAAATATTAAGGCTAGGATCCAACACAATATTCTACAATTGTGAAGAGGGATGTCGTAATCCAATTGTAAAATATTTGAAGGTAGGTAAATGACGATTTACCAATTTCCACCATGAAAAATGAAATTAGTTATTAGGTTTTAATTGGATTTGAAATTCCTAGATTCTTTTGAGATTCATTGAACTTTCAATGGCATGTTTAAATCTTGATTGTGCTCTCTCAAGTTTGTGACTGGGATGCCGAGGATCACAAACAAGGTGTGAATAACCATGCAAATATACTTGGTACTCTTAATGTTACAAATCACCTAACCAATGTGCAAGTTAACCACACATGCTCCATTGATCTATGATTAACATTAAGCTACTCTTTTCCACTCTTTATAGTCCAAAATTAGTGTGCCGGTTAACCACACACGCTCCACTAACGACATTTTTTAGTAAAAGGTGAAAGAATAGTTCGCTTTGTGCTCACTGCATGGCTACGTATAATAAAGGGCAAAGTTAATTTCATGGATTAGCACTTATTCACATTTTTCCTAAACTAACTAAGATTGGGAATTTAATAATAGGTTTAGTTACTTTATAATTTCATTATACTTTTAACGAGAATTAATGTCATGTCCTACCCGTTCGGCTAACGACCCTCCACCAGTTAAGGAAGCGGTGGGTGAGAATGGACACCCATTAAACTGCCATTGTATAGGCAGTAACTGTGACAACCCGAAATTTATCCCGTCACTGTAACCCTTTCCGTTAATAAAATTTATTTTATTATTAAAATTCTCCGTTAACTTTTAAGTTAAATAATTCATCTAGGTTTATTGTCATAATTTCCTACGTGTAGGAAATCAATAAAATCACATGTAATTCCCTCGATAATCCTTTGGAAAAATTTCTAGTTTACGACTAAGTCGGGTTACGGTCACTTAATCGGGTAAAATCTTAAACTCCGTTTAATGTCGGGATTGGGTGTGTCCCCACCTAACCGTGGACTCAACCCCATATAAGGGTTGAGTGGACTCCATTTGAGTCTTTTCCCACCTTAGAACTTTCTCTCTCTACACTCTCTCTCTAAAAATCGGATTTTTGCTCAAGAATCACTCATTCAAGCTCCAAAATCGTAAGTAATCATTCCTAGCTTGTTGTTTAACTTAACATGCATGCAAATCTGTGGGTTAAACTCTCCAAAGGACCCAAAAACTTGTGTTTACGGTTTGGGAACACCTCCCAAAACCGTAAACTCCCATAAGGCGGTTTTGATGCCCCAAAACCCTTTCAAACCTCTTCTAATGTTCAGCTATGGCTTAGGAACTTGCATGCATGAACTTAGAACCCCAAGATCATGACTTTTTGGGGGTAAACATGAGTTTACGGTCCATGAACATTCATGAACCGTAAACACCCCAAAATGGGGTTTTGATGCCCCATACCCTCTTCAATGCTTGGCTAATGACCTAGAAACTTGCTGGAATGATCTTAGAACCCTAAAACATGGATTGAATGGTGCAAACATGAGTTTACGGTTTGGGAAGGTCTCCCAAAACCGTAAACACCTCCAAAGGGTGTTTAAGTGCCCTTAACACCTTGTATGGCTTACATTTGGGTCTAGAACCTTGCATGCACGACCTACAACCACCAAAACACATGAAAAGTGGACACACATGAGTTTACGGCCGTAAACCCATCTGTTTACGACCGTAAACTCCCCAAGGAGTGGTTCAGAAACCGTAAACTCCATAAAGGGTCCATTCCAAGCCTCAAACACTTCCTAAGCCTTTGATTCAACCCTAGCGCCCTTCTTTGTGAAGCATGAGACCTTGAAACACCCAAATGCACCATTCCCATGAGTTTACGGCCGTAAACTCATGGGGGATGTGGTCTTTGGACCATAAACACCCCTAAGGGTTTACACTTGAGGAGTAAACTCCATATCAAGGCTCAACACTCCTTAGATGCAACCCGAATCATTCCTAACACTTGAAATAAAGTGTTTTCGCGCCTCGGGTGTATTATCTTACTTAATTGGTAGTTCAATGTCTAATTAGATACACTTATGTATCTCCTCATGTTACATAGGATCCTCGCGCGTGTTCAAGCTCTAAATGGACACTTAGCATCCTATCCGGCACATTTCTCGTCTGGTGAGTTCATACCCCTACACTTTTTCCGAGTTTTTCATGCTTTCAGGGGGGGAATACAAGCAAATCATAAAGGTTTTCGTAACTTTAAAACTGATGTAATTATACGATTTTCTGATAAACTCTAGATACAGTATCCCGTTTGTAATATGCGGAGCACAAGGGACGTTTTCTGAATATAATTACATAGTTTTCAAAACAGCATAGAAACCTATCGAAACATTCAAATTATTATGGGAATAATTTTGGGATCTTATTACTTGTTTTACGGATTCAGATTTCATACAAAGCCAAGATATAAACTATGTCTGATTTAGTTTATCGATATCTGATCTAGAGTTCCATGCTAAATAATTATGTTGTATTTAATTATTTATACTCTACTATGTTCCAAACGATTTCGAAACTCGATAATGGCCAATTATCTCGTAAATTAGTTAATACTAGCTTGTGAGACTTGTCTTCGTTATACCCTTCGGGGTACCAGTAAATCCTCTCCGGAAGTATAACCAGAGTCTCCTGGAGGGAGAACATGAAATTTGTGGATAGATCTATTCGGGACTGACAATCCCACACCTAAACTGATAGCTACAGTTAGGCGGGCACGTCTGGGGTGACAAATTTTGGAAATCGAACGACGGCTGAAGAACGTCAAGGAGGTCACGGGTCAAATTAGTATGGTTATACGACTCACAATACGTAGTAAATAAACTACCTTTGGTCACAGATTCCTTTCTTTCTTCTATAGTTTTATGTATTAAAACTACCTACTTCGTACTGGAGGGAATTTCCAGGATCATAACTTATGGTTTTCTTAACTTATTGATGATTAGTCAAGGTTTTTCTCATTCTATGGAAATCAACTTACATGTTAGAAAATATGGGATTTTCTGGGAAAACATGCTTATGTATATTCATAACTCAGTAACAATGGTTTTCGATATAACAGCAATCTTAATCAAAGGAAATGAAGTATTTATCACGAGATTAAATAACCGGTTTTTCCTTACAAAACATGTTTATGAACTCACCAGCTTTATGCTGATATTTTAAAACTGCTTGTATTCTCAGGTTCTCGTTAGATAGGTATCCCGTTACTTTTGGAGAAGACGGAGTGTATAGAAGTCTCATCTTTACTTTTGATATACTGATGTATATAAACTATGTATTTCTCCACTCTCAAACGAATGTAACTTTTCTTATGTAATGTAATGGTTGTGTTTACTATGATTACTATGTTCAATGGTTGTGATACTACGTATGACGTCCTCCGCCCCAGAACGATTCCGCCGCCGGTTTCGGGGTGTGACAGATTGGTATCAGAGCCCTTGTTTATAGTGAACTAAGTATACCGAACCTTACGTGGTATACAACTATAAACACTAAGGGGCCTAAGTGCTCTAAACTAAAAGTATACTTTCAAAATATAAGTATTTTTACAAAAGTATACAAGTATACCCGTATCCCAGGAACCGTGCCTTAAGCAGAACAAAACAAAAGTATTTTGGATGTTGAACACTGCGGTTAAACCTGGGCAGTTATGTGATCATGTCTAGGGTCAATATAGCCTGATCAACTATATTTATTCGAGACATGACCAACATGTGCTTGGGATTGCAACAGGCCTAAAACTTACCTAATATCCATTCAACTCAAAATACTATAGGAGTATTTTAGTCGAAACCAAATACATTGTAGAAATTCATTCCGAGTGTTGCTACTCATTCCTTCCTTAGCGATAGTTTACTTGCTTTAGTAGCTTTTCCTGTTCTATCGCTTTGTAGAACACTCTAACTGCCATAATGAGATATCCCTTGTTTCATATCTCTTAATTCTATTTAGAGGACTTACCATCCTCTTCCTCCTTATTGTTTTAGAACAAGATGCCTCCCCGAAAAAGACCTATTAGGAGAAACGACGACACTCCACCACCACCACCGCCTCCTCAGTTTGATCCTATCATATTCCAGGCAGCTGTTACTGCCGCAGTGGCTGCCGCAATGTCACAAATGAATCCTGGTGGATCTGGTGGTCAGGGAGGTGGTATGCATCCCCAAATCCAGGAAGGTGGTCAGGAACGCCAGAAAGAATGCTCTTATAAGGATTTCATGAACGCAAAACCCACAACTTTCGACGGCACAGGAGGTGTTATTGCCCTGACTCAATGGTTCGAAAAGATTGAGTCCATTTTTGAAATTTGTGCCTATTCTGAAGCCAACAAAGTGAAATTTGCCGCTTGCACTTTTGTCAATAAATCATTAACCTGGTGGAACGGCCAGGTCAAGTCCTTAACCCTACCAGTGGCAAATGCTATGGGCTGGGCAAGCCTAAAGGAGCTCATGATAGCCCAGTACTGCCCACGGGGCGAGATGCAGAAACTTGAACACGAACTCTGGACCCTAAGGATGAAGGGTTCCGACATTGCTACCTACACTTCTAGGTTTGAAGACCTAGCACTCCTTTGTCCGGGAATGATCTCCCCAGAAAGCAAAAAGATTCAACGATTCATTTGGGGGCTGACCCAGCCAACCAAGGGAAATGTTTTGGCTACGAAGCCAGACACCTTCGACAGCGCTAAATGTTTGGCGCAAACTCTGATTGATCATGGTGACGATCTCGAGGAAGTGGCCACCGTTCCTGAACCGGCTAAAGAGAGCGGTGAAAATAAAAAGAAGTTCTGGAACAAACGAAAGGGTCAGGGTTCGCAAGGATCCTCGAAGAAACAGCAGACTGTGGCAGTTCACGCTGCTACAACTCCTGCCGCCGCTCCTACAACTCAAGCTCCTACCGGTGGATACACTGGTACCCTCCCATGGTGCGGCAAGTGCAGTTATCACCATCGTACTTCCGGGCCTTGTCGTGAAAAGCTCTGCAACAATTGTGGTAAAAAGGGCCATCTGGCTCGAGACTGCAGAAATCCAATCCAACAAACTACTCAGGCCTCTGGAGCAGGTGTTGGTCGAGCCTGCTACAACTGTGGGGAGGTTGGGCATTTCAAAAGGAACTGTCCCAAGGCTGCAGCAACTAACAACACTGGGAGAATTCTAACCATGGGGCAAGAGGAGGTCGTGGCTGATCCAACAGTTGTTTCGGGTACGTTCCTCCTCGACAACTCTTATGCATGCATTCTTTTCGATTCCGGTGCTGAAAGAAGTTTTGTTAGTCATGCATTCAAACAATTTCTTAAACAAAAATCCCAACCATTAACCGAAAAGTTTACCGTCGAAATGGCTAACGGTGAGAAAGAGAGCACTAACGAGATATACGTAGGCTGTACTCTTACCTTAAACGACCGCTCATTTCCCATCGACCTCATGCCTGTCTCCATAAAAAGCTTCGATGTCAGCATTGGCATGGATTGGTTGAGCCCCAATCATGCTGACATCCTTTGTTTCGAAAAATCTATGCGTCTCAATCGTTCCTCGGATGAAACTCTTATAATCTACGGTGATAAACTCAGTTCAAACCTTCGCATCATTTCGTACCTCAAAGCCCAGAAACTCCTGCGGAAGGAGTGTTATGCATTCCTAGCCCACGTCATTAACGAGAAGCAGGAAGTTAAAGACCTCGAGAGCATCCCCGAAGTTTGCAACTTTTCCGATGTTTTTCCAGAAGATCTTCCAAGAATCCCTCCTGAATGCCAAGTCGAGTTTCGTATCGACTTAGTTCTCGGAGCTACCCCCGTAGCCAAATCTCCCTACCGATTAGCACCAGCAGAAATGCAAAAGTTATCTAGTCAGCTCGACGAGCTGCTCAACAAAGGATTCATCAGACCGAGTTCCTCACCATGGGGAGCCCCGATCTTGTTTGTAAAGAAGAAGGATGGATCCTTCCGAATGTGTATCGATTAGCGGGAGCTGAATAAGCTCACAATCAAAAACCGTTATCCTCTTCCTCGGACAGACGACCTTTTCGATAAACTTCAAGGAGCCAGCTACTTCTCGAAAATAGATTTAAGATCAGGGTACCATCAGCTACAAGTCCATGAGGGTGATGTTCCTAAAACAGCCTTTCGGACTCGATATGGTCACTACGAGTTCGTAGTTATGCCCTTCGGCCTAACCAACGCACCGGCAGTATTCATGGACCTGATGAATTGGGTGTGTCGTCCTTTCCTGGACAAGTTCGTCATCGTATTCATTGACGATATACTTGTCTATTCCAAAAACGAGGAAGACCACAAACATCACTTGAAATCAGTACTGGAAACCTTAAGGAAGGAGAAGTTGTACGTGAAATTCTCCAAATGTGAATTCTGGATCCGAATAGTAACTTTCCTTGGTCACGTGGTAAGCGAGGAGGGTGTACACGTGGACCCGTCCAAAATCAAGGCGATAGAGAATTGGTCAGCACCGAAAACACCCACTGAAATCCGTCAATTCTTGGGTCTCGCTAGCTACTATCGCAGATTTATCCAAAATTTCACCCGAATTGCCAAACCCTTAACCACTCTAACTCAGAAAGGCGTACCCTTTTGTTGGAGTGAAAAGCAAGACACTGCGTTCCAAACATTGAAGCGGGCCCTATGCAGCGCACCTATACTGTCTCTGCCCGAAGGGACAGAAGACTTCGTTGTCTATTGTGATGCATCTAATCAAGGCCTAGGTTGTGTGCTCATGCAACGGGGAAAAGTCATTGCTTATGCCTCAAGACAATTGAAAGTTCACGAAGTCAACTACACGACGCACGACCTAGAATTGGGAGCAGTAGTCTTCGCATTGAAAATATGGAGACATTATCTCTACGGAACTAAGTGCACTATCTTCACTCACCATAAAAGTCTACAGCACATCCTCGACCAGAAGGAGCTGAACATGAGACAACGTCGATGGGTTGAACTACTCAACGATTACGAGTGTGAAATCCGCTACCATCCCGGCAAGGCCAATGTGGTGGCAGATGCCCTCAGCCGGAAAGAGTACTCAGGTCGTAGAGTGAAGGCACTAACTATGACTATCCATTACCACTTATCCGCGCAAATCAAAGAGGCTCAGTTGGGAGCACTAAGACCATAAATAATACCAGGCGAAGCCCTGAGAGGAATGGATAAGAATCTTGAGATCAGGAGTGACGGGGTCTATTGTTTCATGGACCGAATCTGGACCCCAAAGTTCGGAGGGTTCAGGGAGGTTGTCATGAACGAAGCCCATAATACTAAATACTCCGTGCACCCAGGTTCGGATAAGATGTACCTGGATCTCAAGAAACTATACTGGTGGCCAAACATGAAAGCAGAGATCGCAACCTTCATGGGCAAGTACCTGACTTGCGCCAAGGTAAAGGTCGAATATCAAAAACCCTCCGGCCTACTCCATCAACCCGAAATACCTGAATGGAAGTGGGAGAAGATTACTATGGATTTCATTACCAAACTACCCAAATCTCCGAGTGGGTACTACACCATTTGGGTAATTGTCGACCGACTAACCAAATCCGCTCACTTCCTTCCTATCAAAGAAAGCTTCAAAATGGAGAGACTCACGCGAATCTACATCCAAGAGGTAGTCCGACTGCACGGTGTACCTGTGTCCATTATCTCCGATCGAGATAGCAGGTTCACTTCGAGGTTCTGGCAGTCACTACAGAAGGCTCTTGGAACTAAGCTGGATATGAGCACAGCTTACCATCCTCAAACAGATGGACAGAGTGAGAGGACCATCCAAACCTTGGAAGACATGTTGAGAGCCTGCGTCATCGATTTCGGCGCGTCATGGGACACTCATCTTCCTTTGGTTGAATTTTATTATAACAACAGTTACCATACCAGCATCAAGGTTGCGCCTTTCGAAGCCCTCTATGGCCGCAAGTGCAGATCCCCTCTGTGCTGGGCTGAGGTGGGCGACACGCAGCTGGTCAAGGGACAAGTCCCTGACAGCACTCTCACTGGTCCAGAAATCATCCGCGAAACCACCGAAAAGATCGTACGAA
The DNA here is from genome assembly GCF_052849685.1 of Lactuca virosa. NCBI lineage: Eukaryota > Viridiplantae > Streptophyta > Magnoliopsida > Asterales > Asteraceae > Lactuca > Lactuca virosa. The sequence continues at coordinate 26,694,166 of NC_136428.1, forward strand.
TCCGAGAACGACTTAAGGCCTCCCGAGATAGACAAAAGAGCTACGCCGATAAACGACGAAAACCCTTGGAATTCCAGGTTGGAGACCGTGTCCTGTTGAAAGTCTCACCCTGGAAGGGCATGATACGCTTCGGAAAGCGTGGAAAGCTGAATCCAAGATATATAGGACCTTTCGAGATCCTAGCCAGGATCGATCCCGTAGCCTACAAACTCCGATTACCTCATGAACTTAGCAATATCCATCCTGTCTTCCACGTCTCTAATCTTAAAAAGTGTCTTTCCGATGAGACCCTTGTGATCCCTCTTGATGAGATCAAGATCAACGAAAATCTGAACTTTATGGAAGAACCAATCGAAATCATGGATCGAGAAATCAAACGAACGAAACAAAGCCGCATCCCGATAGTGAAGGTTCGTTGGAATGCCAAGCGGGGACCCGAATTCACTTGGGAGCGCGAAGACTCGATGAAACAGAAATATCCGCATCTCTTTCCAAATCCATGATTTGTATCTTAAATTTCGGGACGAAATTCCCTCTAACGGGGGGATGATGTGACAACCCGAAATTTATCCCGTCACTGTAACCCTTTCCGTTAATAAAATTTATTTTTTTATTAAAATTTTCCGTTAACTTTTAAGTTAAATAATTCATCCAGGGTTATTGTCATAATTTCCTACGTGTAGGAAATCAATAAAATCACATGTAATTCCCTCGATAATCCTTTGGAAAAATTTCTAGTTTACGACTAAGTCGGGTTACGGTCACTTAATCGGGTAAAATCTTAAACTCCGTTTAATGTCGGGATTTGGTGTGTCCCCACCTAACCGTGGACTCAACCCCATATAAGGGTTGAGTGGACTCCATTTGAGTCTTTTCCCACCTTAGAACTTTCTCTCTCTACACTCTCTCTCTAAAAATCGGATTTTTGCTCAAGAATCACTCATTCAAGCTCCAAAATCATAAGTAATCCTTCCTAGCTTGTTGTTTAACTTAACATGCATGCAAATCTGTGGGTTAAACTCTCCAAAGGACCCAAAAACTTGTGTTTACGGTTTGGGAACACCTCCCAAAACCGTAAACTCCCATAAGGGAGTTTTGAAGCCCCAAAACCCTTTCAAACCTCTTCTAATGTTCAGCTATGGCTTAGGAACTTGCATGCATGAACTTAGAACCCCAAGATCATGACTTTTTGGGGGTAAACATGAGTTTACGGTCCATGAACATTCATGAACCGTAAACACCCCAAAATGGGGTTTTGATGCCCCAAACCCTCTTCAATGCTTGGCTAATGACCTAGAAACTTGCTGGAATGATCTTAGAACCCTAAAACATGGATTGAATGGTGCAAACATGAGTTTACGGTTTGGGAAGGTCTCCCAAAACCGTAAACACCTCCAAAGGGTGTTTAAGTGCCCTTAACACCTTGTATGGCTTACATTTGGGTCTAGAACCTTGCATGCACGACCTACAACCACCAAAACACATGAAAAGTGGACACACATGAGTTTACGGCCGTAAACCCATGTGTTTACGACCGTAAACTCCCCAAGGAGTGGTTCAGAAACCGTAAACTCCATAAAGGGTCCATTCCAAGCCTCAAACACTTCCTAAGCCTTTGATTCAACCCTAAGACCCTTCTTTGTGAAGCATGAGACCTTGAAACACCCAAATGCACCATTCCCATGAGTTTACGGCCGTAAACTCATGGGGGATGCGGTCTTTGGACCGTAAACACCCCTAAGGGTTTACACTTGAGGAGTAAACTCCATATCAAGGCTCAACACTCTTTAGATGCAACCCGAATCATTCCTAACACTTGAAATAAAGTGTTTTCGCGCCTCGGGTGTATTATCTTACTTAATTGGTAGTTCAATGTCTAATTAGATACACTTATGTATCTCCTCATGTTACATAGGATCTTCGCGCGTGTTCAAGCTCTAAATTGACACTTAGCATCCTATCCGGCACATTTCTCGTCTGGTGAGTTCATACCCCTACACTTTTTCTGAGTTTTTCATGCTTTCAGGGGGGGAATACAAGCAAATCATAAAGGTTTTCGTAACTTTAAAACTGATGTAATTATACGATTTTCTGATAAACTCTAGATACAGTATCCCGTTTGTAATATGCGGAGCACAAGGGACGTTTTCTGAATATAATTACATAGTTTTCAAAACAGCATAGAAACCTATCGAAACATTCAAATTATTATGGGAATAATTTTGGGATCTTGTTACTTGTTTTACGGATTTAGATTTCATACAAAGCCAAGATATAAACTATGTCTGATTTAGTTTATCCATATCTGATCTAGAGTACCATGCTAAATAATTATGTTGTATTTAATTATTTATACTCTACTATGTTCCAAACGATTTCGAAACTCGATAATGGCCAATTATCTTGTAAATTAGTTAATACTAGCTTGTGAGACTTGTCTTCGTTATACCCTTCGGGGTACCAGTAAATCCTCTCCGGAAGTATAACCAGACTCTCCTGGAGGGAGAACGTGAAATTTGTGGATAGATCTATTCGGGACTGACAATCCCACACCTAAACTGATAGCTACAGTTAGGCGGGCACGTCTGGGGTGACAAATTTTGGAAATCGAACGACGGCTGAAGAACGTCAAGGAGGTCACGGGTCAAATTAGTATGGTTATACGACTCACAATACGTAGTAAATAAACTACCTTTGGTCACAGATTCCTTTCTTTCTTCTATAGTTTTATGTATTAAAACTACCTACTTCGTACAGGAGGGAATTTCCAGGATCATAACTTATGGTTTTCTTAACTTATTGATGATTAGTCAAGGTTTTTCTCATTCTATGGAAATCAACTTACATGTTAGAAAATATGGGATTTTCTGGGAAAACATGCTTATGTATATTCATAACTCAGTAACAATGGTTTTCGATATAACAGCAATCTTAATCAAAGGAAATGAAGTATTTATCACAAGATTAAATAACCGGTTTTTCCTTACAAAACATGCTTATGAACTCACCAGCTTTATGCTGATATTTTAAAACTGCTTGTATTCTCAGGTTCTCGTTAGATAGGTATCCCGTTACTTTTGGAGAAGACGGAGTGTATAGAAGTCTCATCTTTACTTTTGATATACTTATGTATATAAACTATGTATTTCTCCACTCTCAAACGAATGTAACTTTTCTTATGTAATGTAATGGTTGTGTTTACTATGATTACTATGTTCAATGGTTGTGATACTACGTATGACGTCCTCCGCCCCGGAACGATTCCGCCGCCGGTTTCGGGGTGTGACAGTAACCTTATACCCCCCCTTATAGACTGGCTTCGTGAATGAGGCCTACTAACGGTAAGACTGACTTTTCTTATACATATATATATATATATATATATATATATATATATATATATATATATATATATATATATATTTTTATATATATATATATATAAGTATTAACATTTAATATTATAGCAGTATAAGGGTAGAATTTTAATTTTTTAAAACTCTAGGGCTTTGGAATTAAATGTCTTATTAATGTGAGTTTACAAATTCCAAAACTTGAGGGCAAGTTTTGAAACTTTTCAAGACCTTTCATATTCATAACCTATGAACCATTATGAGTTTTAATATCCATGAAGGTGACTTTTCATATAACTTGTGGACAAGTTACAATAACATATTTCATTAACAATTAGATCAAATTTTTGGATCAAACACAATTATCATATAATTTTTCCTATTGATCTAAACAAACTCAAAACAAGACAATTCATATAAAATACTACATATAATTACTTTATTATCTAAACATTTGACAATTGCCTTTTAAATGGATGAAGACTATCATTACCAATTCAGAAAATACAATTTTTATGATTACAAAATAGTTTGTGGTAATGACTCTATCCATTTCTGGCCAAGAACTCGAAGTTTCTGCTCACATGAGCACCAACTTGTCGAGTACATGAACTGGACTCGCCGAGTTGATGCCTTACTGAGTGGACTCGTCAATTATGTTCATGGACTCGGCGAGTTCATCTGTCAGAATGCAGAAAAGTCAATTTTCAGCTTTGAAAACAAGTGTGCATCAAGTATAACAGAAAGCAATCCTAGTCTCTGATACCACTATTGGATTTTAAGCATTATAACACTCCTATGGTGCACATGCAACCCTAGATGCTTTGGAATTATGTTTTCTCTAATTATACATGCATTTTCAAATTTCCAAAGCATATAACTTAACTAGCATACATGTCAAAGTAACAACTAGTTAGATAACTTACCTCTTGTGTAGTTCTTGACCTTGGAAGCTTGAGCACCTCAAGTGTTGTGCCTATAATGTGTCACAAACACCAATATGCAAAGGTGGATTAAGAGAATAAGACTTGTAGCTTCAAAAATCAGTTCTATGCTCTTGTGTACATGTGTAGCCGATTTTGACACCAAAGGGGAGGCTTTTATAGTGTTTCTCAAGGCTAGGGTTTCATCCATGAAACCCTAATGCACCATGACCTTCCATATCCCTTAGGATCCATGGGTTAAAGCTCCATGGACTATCCATGAACCACTTAGCCCACCCTAATCGATCTTTGGCCGACACTATAAGAATGGATGATTTACATAATCAACCCCTTAGATTTAATTAGTCACTTTTGATCACAAAATTAATTCCAAATTAATTCTTGACCAATACTAATTAAATAATATGATTTTTCAATTAATATATTATACTTATAATATATTAATAAATCACCAATAATCTTATTCTCAAAAGTTCATCCTATCAAATTGCACTAGTGAAGGCAACCCAAAAGGACCATGCTACAATCGGGTCAAGCACATACCAGATATAGTTATGGGCTTGGTTACCAAATCCAATAGTTATATGATGTTGTTGTATATGTATAGCAGGTAGGTCCCAAAGACAGACATGGCCTGGAAGAAACAGATTTGTATACCGAGCGGGGTTCAATGCCAGGCGGGGCCTGATGTCGGACATGCTCCGATGCCGGGCGGGGCCCGATGTAGGGGCGGAGGACCAGTATATGTGATTATATGGATGGTATGTAGTAGGTTGGGGAACTCACTAAGCTTCGTTCTTACGGTTTTCAGTTTTGGTTTCAGGTATTTCCAGTTGCAGAGAAAAGAGCTCGGGATGACTACATTGCACACACCCAAATGTTTTAGCCTGGGATGTTTACTCTGATGTTTTCATACTCTGATAATAATGTTTTCTGATATTTTGACTATGCTTTGATGAAAGGATTTGGTAAATATGGTTTTATTTAATGATTTAAAATGAAATTTTAGGTCATTATTTTTGGGATGTTACAAGTTGGGATCAGAGCCTTGGTTTGAGGGATTCGGGCACACTCTCGGGTGCGTCTGAACTCAAACTGAGGACTTGGTATGGAAATTTTCAAAATAAAAGAAAACCATTTTTATGAAAAGGATTTTGAAAAGAGAAAAGGGTGTGGTGCATGTAATCAACCGAGCTCAAGTAAGTTCTCCCAAATTACCCATACATGTTTGTTATGTTATGATATGATTATGAGAACTGCATGCTAGATTAGGGCTAAGGATCTAGGAAGGATGCCTTATGTGCCTGTTATATGTGTATGAGCTTTATGAACTGCATGCTAGTACTGATTAGTCAGTGATATGATGGTCTGATTAGGATATGCTTGATTATGTTTACTCAATGCTCGAATGCAGCTTGCTTTGTGCTTTTAGAAGTTCTAGTTATCTTTAACTAACTAGTAAACGAATATGTTAAGTTAGATATTACGAGGACTGAATAATTTCAGAAGGTTAGGTTTAGCTCTATTTCGCAGCTCTCGTTTGATTCTAACCGTTGTAGGGTAAGACCTCTCATTTGAAGAATTATCTGGTCTTAGTGATATGTAATGGTATTAGCGAGCTAGTTAGGGGAGATAGCAGGGACTTCTTATGCAGCTGATGGAAGAGAGTGGGTTGGTGATTACCCTAGGTCAAGCCTAGGATGAGATTCGTGTTGGGCGCAATAGTAGTAGTGGAAGGGATTTGGTGGAGTTGAGGCAATTCTTGAGGAAAGTACGGATAGATGTGGAAGGTAGTATAGGCCCGTACTACTGAAAGCAGAGGATCCGTACTCGATTCAAGGAGGGTTGAGATAAGACCAGGAAACTTGTAGTGTGTGTGATCCCTCGATAGTGGTGAGTATTCTAATGGTTACTATGATATATTTCAGCATGGTGACGCTACGTACCAGACCAGTTGCCAGTTCAGGTGCCGGTGAGGCATCAGGCTCGGGCTCTGGAGCCAGGCAGCTCGATGAGCAAATGAGATATATTATTTCAGCTGAGGTTACATGTAGTATCCTTGACCAGAATCCTGTGATCTTCGGTACGGTCAAGGAGGGCATTTTGGAGATTCTGAACGAGAGGTTGGGTGTGTTCTGCACCGAGATGGCGGCCATGATGGGGGCGTGCACATTGACGTTCAGGAATTTCAGATCTTGTGGAGCTCCAGACTATCATGGGGCTAAGGACCCCATTGCTAGCTTCCGGTGGTTGGCAGATGTCGCCAACGCCTTTCGCTCTATCCGGTGTCCTGAGGGGGACAAGGTCCGACTCGCCTCTTGTCTTCTGAAGGACAGAGCTCGTGACAGGTGGGAGGAGGTTGGACATACTATTGGGGATGATGTCGCACTGGACGCGATGACATGGAGTGACTTCTCGTCCAGGTTCAGGGCCGAGTTTGCACCAGTGATTGAGGTGCAGCAGCTGGCACGGGAGTTCCAGGACCTCCATCAAACTACTGAGACGGTGGCGGAGATCACCGCTAAGTTCAGGTAGAGGGACCTTCTTTTTCCGCAGTATGTGTAAGATGAGGAGATGAAGAAGGCTCGGTACCACGAGATGCTGAGGAGCGACATCAGACAGTTTGTGAGTCGGTCCAGCTGTAAGATGCTAGAGGATATGATCGCTCAAGCCAGGGAGAGGGAGATCGACTTGGAGGCGGAGAGGAAGAGGAAGCCAGATGAGGTTCAGACATCCATGGGATCGGGTAAGAGGCCCAAGACATCAGATTCTAGATCGAGGGGTCATCAGGACCGTAGCCGTTGTGGCAAGTGTGGCAGGACAAACGAGGGTGCGTGTAGGAGTAGTAGTGGTGGTGATTCTGGTTGTTTCAAGTGCGGCCAGACTGGTAATATAGCGGGGATTATACTACTACCACCACCCAAGGATCAAATCTGATATGTTTTCATTGCAGTCAGTGGGGCCACAAGAATGCCCAATATCAGAGTTTGACGGCGGTGGGAATGGTGTTGTCACCTGCCCCTGCGACCTTGAGGATCACCGACGACCGTCAGGGCCGAGCAGAGGCGCCTACGACGACGATCAGGGCTTTTCAGGTGACCACAGAGGAGGTGCAAGCGACTTCCGATGCTACAGGTGTGTATCTTTTACCTTCTTGTCAGTTTCTAATTATGAGTTTATTGTTATTGTCTTGCATTAGTATGTGTAAATGTATCTTGGAGTTACATTGTCTGCTTTTAGATTATATGCCATATGCATACCACGAATCTTAGAGTAGTAGTGTGAGGTCGTCTCCTTTTCTAGTCGGTTCTTAGGATGCGGGAGCTGTAACATGTGTGATTGGAACCCGGGAAGTGTTCCGCTAGTCTCCGAGAAGTAGTACTGTTTTAGTATTGGTTAGTTTTGGAACACTAACAGTGGTAAGGGTGGACTTCTAGCAGATTGATCATTGGATGGTAAGATGGATCGGGAATCCTTCCAGTCTTGTGTGCCATAAGATGTAGTTGAATCAAAGTGGGGGAGAATCCCCCGGATGTTCAGGAACAGAAGTAAGTGCGAAACTAGGATGAGTTCGCATTTCCATCAGGATGGAAGGCGGCCCAAGTGGCTGATTGGATTGGGAAGTACATGAGTTGGGAGTTTTGGAAACCTCCCAACGTAGGGTTCGCATCTTTTGGTGTTTGATAGCTGGTTTTGGGGAAATCAGGTTGGGGAATTCCCGTCAGGACGAGAGTTCAGCCAGGATATTAGGTCATGTGTATGCTCGACGATGGATGTTTTCGGGTTGGTAGTCAGCGGTTGAGACAGTGTGGAAAGTGTTGTAATACTGCGGGATAGCCGTATCATTCACCAGCAGCTAGACAACGTGGAAATGTTGTAAGACTGTGGGATAGCCGCAACATTTATTAGCGGCCAGTTAGCAGAGTGTGGGTGGGGGGCCGTATCTCCTAGTTAGTGAAGTGTGGGCGCGGGCCCGTATCTCCTAGTTAGCGGAGTGTGGGCGGAGGCCCGTATCTCCTAGTCAGTGGAGTGTGGGCGAGGCCCGTATCTCCTAGTTAGGGTGATCAGATTCAAGAAAGGATAGGTATATAGGATTCGAGGTGGAGTTGTGCCTGCGTAGCCCTAGATCGGTGAGACCTGGGGGCAAGGCCACTCCGTGGTATGGTTTGGGTGAGACCCGTAGGCGAGGCTCGTGCGATCATAGCAAGGCAGGTGGGACCTGGCAGAGACCGTGGGGTCATGATGTAGGATCGAGGATTCCAAAATTTATAGAGCCAAGAGTGGCAATGTGGATAGAGCAGTTTCGATAGCCGAAGTTTTTTTTGGAAGTCGTTGGGAGCGAATGAGAGGGTGTTCATTGGTTCAGTAACCGGGTGGAATCCGGTATTTCTAGATAGTTGACAGATAAGTTGGGACCTGGGAGGCCTCAGCTCATTCAGACAGTGGATAAGAGTCAGCAGGATGTTTGGGCAGTAGTGATGCGAGGATTCTTATGTGTGGGGAGATAGCTTGTGGTTCGTAAACGCTAAGACACTTGCAGTGGGATTAAATAATCTCGGAGTAATTGATTTCAGTCTGTTGCGCAACTCTCGTCTGAGTCTAACCGTTTCAAGGATGAATCTTCGACTCGAAGGATTATCTGAGCCTTCTGTCAAGTATAATTGTCCTACAGACGGTTATATAGGGGCAGTCTGTCAGGGAGACAGATTAGTATGGATTTGCGCTCTGGAAAGGCAGAAGTGAGTTGCTGAAGCTTGAAGTTCAATTTCTTCAGGATGGAAGTTCGGTTGGATTTTGGTTGTCTCGAGAAGATGGTCTTAAGCGTGGAATCTTCGGTTGCGTTCCTCAGATCCAACGTTGGATACGGGTGTTAGTAAGGAGCGATTTCGACGATGAAATCTAATTTAAGTGGGGGAGAGTTCTAACGCCTGGTTTTGGAAATTTTTCGGTTGTGGCTTCGGAGGCCAAGGGCATAAGCGTAATATGACGATTCGTTTTTTATGGGTATCGAGTTTTATTGGTATCGAGTTTTTGTGGATATAAAGTTCGTCGGAAACGGCCTTAGAACGAAGAAGTTATAGCACTTTGAAGTTATTGGCAAAATTGGTCCCTAATGGAGAAACGTGACAAGAAGGTACCATGCATGCAAGGTGGTAGGCGCGAAAGTACGCCCAACGTAGAGGAGTAAGTGGACGCGTGTGTTGGAGGTGTACGCCCAGCGTACGAGAAGTACGCCCATCGTACGCTCAGGGTTCCTAAACCTTAATTTTATAGCTGAGCACTATATAAAGAACACAATTCCCTAGATATCAGCCTCTATTTCACCCTTCGACAGCCACCACGAAACCCTAATCCTTCTTTGAGTGTTCTTGGAGCTTAGAAGGCCATTCGATAACATTTTGGTGTTCTTGATCTATTGTCCAAGCAAGTGAAGAGCAAAGCAAGGTGGTGGTTCACAGGAGAAGTTGTAGATCCGAGATTGATGCCTTATTTCAGACAATCTTGAGGTATAAAGTCTTAACGTTTCCTCTTGAATGCTTAGATCTATTATGTTGAGTTTTTGGACCTTTTTGGTCCTAAGGATGGAGCTTTATGGTTCAAATCCTATTCCTAGGCTTAGAATTGCCACTCTCAGTGCTAAATTAGTCCCTAAGACAGAAAGTTGTCATCTTTAAGGTCTTAATGGGTTCATGCAAGAGTTAAGATCATTATCATAGAAGTATATTACCATTTTTGGAGTTTGAGCTTATGTGGGAAATGAAAAGTCACGAAGTCCGTGACTTTATGGAATTACACGTTAAGAGGAACTCGGATATGTGAATTGGACCATTGACTGGAAGCATTAAGCGCTTAATAGCAAAAAGATCTTAACAGGGGAGTACGCTAAGCGTACAAGCGGGTACGCGCAGCATACAGGTCACAAGCCTAGTACGCCATGTGTACAGCTGAGTACGCCCCTCGTACTCAGTCAGAGTGGGTCTTGATTTAGTGGGCCTCAGTTTGAGCCATTCTTTGGACTTGGCTACTTAAGGCCTTAGTGGGCCATCAGAAGTTAGATATTTTGGGCTAAGATTATGTTTGGGCTTTAAGGTAAGGCCCATTAGAGGGGTTGGGCCCAATTTAGTAAATTGGGCCATTAGTAGGCCACTAGTGGGCTTGGGAAGTTCACCTAGTATTAGGCCTTTCATATTATGGTTTTGGGCCATAGGTTTGGACCAAATTAGATCAGCGGTAAAATGGTCATTTTACCCTAAGGAGGATTATTGGCTTTTGGACTAAGTGTTATTTTGGTAATGGTAGCTCGGGGAGTCAAGAGATCAGCAGTTCGGGGACCTGCCAGCTAGCAGCCAGAGGATTATTTATGTGATTCAGCAGTGCGATGTGAGTTTCCCTTTGTGTGAACGGGTCTAAGGCACCAATGCCGACCCGTATATATATGTATGTACCATTGTATGTTCGGGACTACGGTTCGATGACAGGTGGTACTTGATGTCTATGTACATGTCTAGTATACTTGTTGTCTGTGTGATACTTGTATGAGCCTGGTAGGGAGGTGAGTGTGGGTGGGGGCTCGTATCTCATCACTAGCTGAGTGTGGACGGGGTTCCATATCTCACCATTAGCATAGCAGGGGACGGGGCCCATGATAGGCGAGACCTTAGGACTGGGTGGTACTTGATGTATGTAAGCATGTTTAGTTATACTTGTTATCTTCTTGATACTTGTATGTGCCTGGTAGGGAGGTGAGTGTGGGCGAGGTCCCGTATCTCATCATGAGCTGAGTATGGACAGGGTTGCATATCTCATCATTAGTAGAGCAGGGGCGGGGCCCAAGATAGACGAGGCCTTAGGACTGGATCATATAGTACTGTGTATGATTCTTTATGTGCATAGCGGGAAGGGCCTAGAGACAGGCGGGGCCTGGAAGAAACAGATTTGTATACCGAGCAGGGCTTGATGCCAGGAGGGGCCTGATGCCAGACATAGTCTGATGCCGGGCGGGAGCCCAGTATATGTGATTATGTGGATGGTATGTGGTAGTTTGGGGAACTCACTAAGCTTCGTGCTTACTGTTTTCAGTTTTGATTTCAGGTATTTCCAGTTGCAGAGAGAAGAGCTCGGGATGACTGCAGTGCACACACCAAGATGTTTTAGCCTGGGATGTTTACTCTGATGTTTTGATACTCTGATAATAATGTTTTGAGATATTTTGACTATGCTTTGATGAAATGATTTGGTAACTATGGTTTTATTTAATGATTTAAACTAAAATTTTTGGTCATGATTTTTGGGATGTTACAATTGACTGCAAATGAAATTGAGAAGCTTCATACATAACAAATCGCCTTCTCTGAAATGGTTTTTGGTGTACCTCCGTCTCTCTTTGAGCACAACAACTTGTAGAAATCTGCAAAAGAGATTTGGGATACATTGCAAAAATTATTTGAAGGTTCAGAGAACATGAAGGATAAGCTTTTCACAACGCTGGTAAATGAATTTGACATCTTCACTACCACTCTGGGTGAATCTGTAGCCTCTGTATCAAATCGATATATGATCGTGGTAAATAACATGTCAACACATGGAGTAGTTCGAACTCTATTCAAGTATAATCTCAAGTTCATCAATATCCTTGGAAAAGGATGGGGAAATGTTAAGTCATGTCTTCTGAGTAATGGGTCTCTGAAATAACTAAAGCTCTATCAGGTGTTTGACGAACTGCAAGTTCATGAATCCAATGTTTCTCAAACGTTGAGAGAACTCTCGGGAGGTCCTCTCGCTTTAGTCAGCTCGGTGAATCCACTGATTCCATATCCATCTCTTTCGGATCCATATGGAGTCATCCCACCGTTCCACTTATTCAACCTACATGACCCACTCCACCTATTGCACTTATTCCTCCAGTTCTGAACTACCCTTACAGAGAAAACTTTGATCCAGAAGTCGTTGATTCCGAACTTCGTTTCCAGCAAGAATTTGCATTTCTATCTATGACGTACAGAAGTCCTTGGAAACCCAATCAAAAACCTTCTCAAAACAGATTTCAAGCTCCTCACTAAAGCAATCCTCAACCCTACCTAAACCTACTGAAAATCCACCAGCATATCGACCCAACATTTTAAATCGCTCCTCGGAACTTTAGGAAGTTCCGAACTCAGCCAAGCCCAAGGTTGTATGTCAAAAATGTGTTCTCAGAAACCACTTTGCATAGGATTATTTGGCTGATGTTCCTCAAAAACCAAAGGTGAAAGACTCTGCCTACTATGATCGTCGAGCACAAGAACTTGCTGAAAGTGAAAATGCTTTTATTACCACGGTTTCAATAAATGTTGATGGGCATTGGTCATCTAGTGATGAGGGTGAAGGAGAAACTTTTGTTTTATGGATAGATAGTAAATTGAGTGTGATGAAGGCTACTAGTCTTCCGGTTCGGAAGCTGATGATAAAGATGCTGAGCCAGATAAAATAGTAATTTTCCATATCATCCAAACATTTGAAATAAACCAGTGTATCAATTTTCAAAAATCAGAGTAAAACATCATAACAAAATCCCAATGGTGTGTGCGATGCAGTCATCATGTGCTCTTCCCCTTGGAACCAGAGGTACGTGAAACATAAACTAAAAACTGTAAGCACAATGCTTAATGAGTTCCCCCAAAATACCACATACCAATAATACAATAAACAAATAGTGGGCCCCGCCCGTCATCGTTCCCCGCCCGGCTTCGGACCCCTTCCGGCATTGGGCCCGGCCCGACATCGAGCTGAGCTCGTTAAAACGGGCCCCGCCCAACATACAATAACATATATCAAATAAACACATACACATGTAATAATCACAAAGATACATAGCATACAAATATCCATCGGGCCCCACCCGACATCGGCCGTTGACCCGAAAAAACATATAAACACATCACATGCAAGAGTCACGGAGATAAAAAGTATACTAACAACATAATGTAAACATGGGCCGGCCTTGGTACCTTCGACCCACTAAACCCAATAAGGAAACACACCTCGAATGCTAAAAGATAACTGGATAAATCCCCGGCCTCCGGAAACAGCTCTACTCAAACCCTAAATAGAAACAATCCCTTAGATACTGATCAATATTTCAAAACCCCTAAAAGGTCAAACTTGGCCAAAGTCAAAGTCAAAGTCAACGCTCTGAGTTGACTCAACTCATCGAGTTATCCCACAACTCGCCGAGTTTCCATTAAGCACAGAATCCTGATATTTCGATGCAACTCGCCGAGTTTCCCGTTAACTCGTCGAGTTCCTCCTTTTTCAACAGAATCGGGACAAACCCAACCCAACTCGCTGAGTTCCCTTAAGAACTCGTCGAGTTCCTCGATCAGCCTACCCACTTAATGCATTAAGCCACTATTCTTTAAACTGAAGCCCTATATTCCGGATCTAGACTGATATTACGTCTAGAAGGGTAAAATTTCCAACTTTACCCATGAAGAACCACCCCCAAAGGCATTCAGCTCAAACCCTAATCCTAAAAAACTTATGTCTTAATCCAAAAACCACCATAGCTTCAAGATAGAGCTCATGAACACAGATATGGACCTTAAAGGCTAAAAGGTCACGTAAAGTCTTCAACTTTACTCACATGCATGGCCAAATGAAGCTTAAGAGGCCATAACAAGGGCTAAGAAGGTGCATGGAGCTCTTACGGCCATAAAGTTGGCACCTTGATGCCATGAAATCTCCTTAAGACCCTGGATCTGAAAGGGTTTGTACATATGGGATGTCCAACTCCCAATGACCACTTCTTTTGGACAAAAACAAGCAAAAAGGACACTAAGATGAAGATCTAAGTAACTACAACGCAAGGTTAAGACTTGTTACCAGAAAGATGTCAAAAATGAAGCAAGAATTCTGGATCTAACAGCTCGTTCTTGTATCGCCAAGCTCCCCTTTCTTCCAATGGCTTCAAACACAAACAACACACTCAAAAATGGCTCACAATCACTTAAACATGCCTTAGGGTTTCGAGGTTAGGGTTTAGGATAGTGGAGGCTGGAAATGAGGCCAACTTATGGAGCTTAAGTTGTTTAAATATGGTAAAAAACCCCAAAATTAGGGTTTCATTTCTTCCAGATAACTCGTGAAGTTGAGGCCTCCTAACTCTTTGAGTTGGTCACGTAAAACATATGGTCCATAGCATTTCTACACGATGAGTTGGGGCTACCAAATCGTCGAGTTGCTCCACAAAATTGAATATTTAGAAGTTTAAATACATACCAGGAACCATGCGTTACAGCCAAACTACTACTACATGGCAACAAACGATCCACCTAGCAGAAGCATCATTCAACAGGTAAAATCCATGATCACTGATAATAATTTTGATTTGTCTATTAGTGAACCTTATCTAACTCAAATTCAATCATATATGACCGTTATTCATAAAGTATATGAGTCTGCCATAGAAGTTAGTGAGAAGCTGGATAGTGAGTTGACCTGTCTTAGATTACGATTTGAAGACCGCAAGCGCAAGATAGAACCAAGAAAGAGAACTTGTAATGGACAAAGATGAATGTATTATTCTAAATGAAAAAATGTGAAATCTCAATTAGTGAAAGAAATCTTTTGGTTAATGATAACAAGCATCTTAATGCAAAAATTGATAGTTTACATAATTCTACTAATGTTCTTGAAGCTAATGAAAGGACGACACACAATTTTCATCACCCTTGGTCCAAAGCACCAGGTCTCGGAAGCGAGTTTCCGAAACCTATTGCTCATCCCCTGAAGGGAACTTCAAAACCTAACGTTCATGGGAGACATTATGAATCACACTTATTCGGATATCCCTGTCTAGCCATTGTCGTCCCTTCATGAGACTTCGAAAAAATATTAATCGTTAATTCCTGAGTTCAAACCAATCACTATTATATGTACTGATTCCACGCAGTTTCCACCTCTGACATCCCTTGACATATCACATGCATTACTGGAGATTGCATTATGAATTCCAGTCCTCCGAACAATTGTGTTATTGAGGAAATCATTCCTGAGACAAACGAACATGACTTGGACCAATCCAATTCCTTTTGGGCGTCTCTTGATAGTGATATAGAACTTAAGATGGATGACGACACTTCATCCAATTCCTGTGTCTCCAACTCTAATGTGGTTTCTAAATCGACCTTATTTCCATTGAAGCCTTGTTTCAACAATCCATCAGTTGGACAAACTTCCAAGGCATCGTCTGACTCTCAGAAGAAACCTTGGTTGAACAAGAATGATATTATTCACCCAAAGATCAAAGCTAGGAAAGCTCTTGAAAAAGAAAGTATATCTAGAAAATGCTCTAGGTTCCTTGAGAAATCTGAGAAGAAAGTGCCTCAAACAGTCAGTCCAACTACTAGGAATCACAATACTTTCATGCCTGTTAAGATTATTAAGAGACAATCTATTCCAGTTAGCTCAGATATTCGTAATACATCTGTCAAAATTTATGTGAAAATGTTACTGTTGAGACCTCATCCAAGAAAACTGAATCTCCTCGGAAAGTATCTTCTTCTGTGTTTATTGCTACCTCAGATGGACGATTTTTAAACAAAAACAATTTCTGAAATCAAATGTGCCTACGAATACAGTAAACAAAGGAAAATATGGTCAGAACACCGTTGTTTAAAAACCTACTAAAGGTTCAAAAAAATTGAATGGAACATTAAAATATCTAAAAACTCAATTTAAACACCTTAGAACACATTTCCTCGTGCAACATCTCGGAAAAATGTTCCTATGAGGAAAGCAGTGCCCAAACAACTAATGGTTGAGTATGATTTTTGGATAAATGAAAAGACTCAGACATTTTGTATTTTCCCAAAAGAATCTCGGAAAAATGCTTCTGATATACCAGTTGTTCGGAATTCACATGCCAAGTCCAAAGCCTATACAAAAGTCCCTAAATCTAACTCGGAGCCTAAAAACTCCAAAACTCACTGATTTTGCAGGCTTTTTGTGCTTCGGAACAAGATAAAATATGATATATTGATAGTGCTTGTTCCATTCACACGACTGGGCAGAAGGATTTTCTGCATGATTTGAAGCTTGCTCCAAACGCTGGTTATGTCACTTCACTAGTAGAAAACAGCCATTTAATGATGCGCACACAATGACACGCGCTGATAGAGGACACGCATTTGTGCGTGCCCTAAAAAATAATGTTAGTTTTGCAAAATTTGAAGGATAGAGGACAAGCATTTTTGCGTGCCCTAAAATTAGTGTCAGAAAAGAAAAAAAAGAAATACGGAGGGCGCCTTTCATAAAATGTGTGTCATCTAAGTGTGTCGCTTTATAAATTTTTAATGAAACACACGTTTTAAGGCAGGATTCACCCGCCTATTGGATCCCGAAAATTAAAACCCCCCGCCTCTTCCAATTAGCAATAAAAAGCCCTATGTCCTTCGTCTTCATAGCATAATTGCTCTTGCTTTTGTGATCAAATGCCTCGCGACGACGATGACAACGATCATCGTCTCGGCGAAGTCACCCCAACAAAGTTCTCTCAAGTTCCCTCAAGTCATCCTCACAGCTACTTCTTTTGATTTACATCTCTGGTATCGAATTGGTCAGGTCAGTCTTCCATTCTTATTGATGATCTAGGTTTTCTTTTTCTTTCGATTTCATGTTCATTTATAGTTATCAGTCAAAAATTAAGCAACATTCTGTTCTATTTTAGTTTAGATCGATAGTTCACTACAATTCTCTGAGACAAATTGTGAGCGAACCTAGGGTTTTTGTTTATCATACTCCAACAACACAAATCAACACCTCCCGGAAAACCCATTCTCAATCGACGCCTTACAAGAAGAGAAAGAAAAGTTTCACTGCTTGAAGATGTACGCCATTCATCTCTCTCTCTCTCTCTCTCTCTCTCTCTCCCTTTACACACACAGAATCTCAATCCTTGATTGAAGATTAATCAATTTCGATCCTTTTTTGGGAAATTATCGCATTTGCACGTGGATAAACTAATG
This sequence comes from Lactuca virosa, assembly GCF_052849685.1. Taxonomy (NCBI): domain Eukaryota; kingdom Viridiplantae; phylum Streptophyta; class Magnoliopsida; order Asterales; family Asteraceae; genus Lactuca; species Lactuca virosa. The sequence continues at coordinate 26,711,467 of NC_136428.1, forward strand.
AAAAAGTTAAGACAAGAAGAAAACATACAGAGAGCACTTGAAAGAGCTTTCAGTCGACGTTTTGGAACTTTATCTCATCTCCCTCCTTATCTTCCTCCACAGGTTTCTACTTTAAACCCAATCCATCTTTATCTCTTCATTTTTCTTCCTAGTCGAATAAAATCAGCCCCAATTCTTTCCTTAAATTCATCATGTTTCAAAGGGATTGCGTACATTCTCGCAAAGCTTTAAGCTTAAATTCATTATGTTTCAGTGAAGAAATCTCCTCAAAGAGACTCCTCCCCTCCCCCCCCCCCCCCCCATTCACAGATAATTCAGCAGAAGCAGAAGTTCTGATACCTCCCCTGTCCGATATTTATCATAAAAATGTGGTAACTCAATGGGATCCTTGTGATTGTGTAGCAATTTAACCATGTATTAATCAAACAGTAACTACAAGAAAACAATGTATAACTTGGTCATATTTTGTTAAGACTCTTTACTTCTTTTCACTGAATGCATACCTCTTGATTAATGCATCTTTCATCTATTTTCTGTTGTTGCAGTTCAGGTATTTTGACTATTTTCTAAGTAATATCAATTCTATCATCCAAAACAACAATGGTGAAGATCATGTAGTGGATCAGAAGACAATATCAAAGTGGGCTAGAAAGGTTAATCTATTTCACATCGAGTTAAAGGAATGAGGAATACAAAGAAAAGAAAAGAAGAAAGGTACTCCATTCTGTCTGTTTTTTATGCTCTATGTATTGGTTGCTTGGGTTTCTCTTGTTGGATAAATATGTTATCTCATTCTTTCATAGTTCTTTCCAGTGTGGACACCATTTTCTTATTATATTCATACCAAATTGTCAATCTTCATGGCACTCCATTATGTCTGTAATCCAACTTCTTGAATGCCTCTCCTGATCACCACGTAAAACATATGTCTATAAAATAAATATACTTGTGGCAGCTCAATGGATATCTCTGGCTGTAGCTCCATTTGAAATCTTTCCTGATCACCATAATAATCTTATCACACACATTTGTTTACCAGCTCACTTGTCAAAGCTTCGGAACACAGTAGGATTTATTGAATTATCTTTTTTTTTGGAAATCTGATTATGATCATGTTTTCGATTTCAGGGTAAAGAATTTGATGTATATTCACTCAATAAAATGTTAAGAGATTATTATTTGGCCAAAGAGCTTGCTATTAAAGGTTCTTTCTCATACCAATATAATCTTAACTGTCTAAACAAGACTAAATTACCATTTTACCCTTCAAAAACTAAATTTCATATTATTCATTAATTTTAATGAAGCATGTTAATGGTGAGTCTCAACTATTCTTTTCCTCCTATATTTATTTGTGAAGGTGAACACATCTGCAACTCATAGCAATACAGGTTTGTATGCACTTCATTTTCCAATCGATGATTTCAGGAAAATCTTATGATTATGGGAAAACAGTGACATATGTGACTAAAAAAGTACACCATAGTGTAAACATATAACTGTTGGATAAGGTGTCTAAGTCCATAACTATTTGGTATGTACTTGACCCGACCCGGCATGGTCCATTTGGGTTGCATGGCACCATGCAATTGGATAAACTAAAATGAGAGAAATAACACTTATGGTTTATTAATATATTATAAGTTCTAATATATTAATAATATTATTTAATTAGTTTGATCAAGAATTAATTTAGAATTAATTAAGTGATCAAAAGATAACTAATTAAATATATGGGTAGATTATGTAAATCTTCCATATCTTATATAGTGGGCTAATAGGCTCCATGGATTATCAAGTTGGGTTCCACCCATAGGATGCTCCATGGATGCTCCATGGGAGTTACAAACCCATGGGTCATGGAAATGAAGAGTCATGACACATTAGGGTTTACATGGTGTAACCCTAGATGTGTCAACACTATATAAGAAACCCATTCTCCACCAAAATAGGCTACACTAAGAAACAAGAGGGCTAGAGCCGATTTTGCAAGTGTAAGATTCTCTCAAAGTTTACTCCTTTGCATTTGGTGTTGTGTGAAACATTTGAGGCATCACACTTGGGGTGCTAGGCTCACAAGGTTTCAAGGATCATAATCAACAACAAGGTAAGTTATTCTATCTTTCATTCAAGTTAAAAATGTTCCCCATGTATGCTAGATAGGAATATAACCTTGGAATTCAACTTTGCATGATTATTAGACAAACATAGATCCAAGGTTATTAGGGTTGCATGTACACTTAGGAAGTGTTAGAATGCTCAAAACCCATCAGTGGTATCAGAGCCTAGGTTTGTTTGTTGTTTTTTTTGTGCAAACAGCTTGAAAAAAAAATCATTTTTCTGTTTTCTGCTCGTATGAAAGTTTGCACATTTGTTGCTGGAAATGGACTAGAAACATTACCCTAAACTGTTTTGATGTTTTAAAGCTTGTTTTAGATGGTGTAATGTTTATGCTAATCCATTTACAATGGCAATTATTAAAATTACAAGTTTTTTTTTAAGTGTAATTTTTTGATTCTTGAAAGTGTTCATATTCATGTTCTTGAACTTATGAAGATTAGATGATCATAAGAATTGTTTGTAACCTTCATGGTGTTTAATTCATGATCATAATGTGTTTTAATGGAGTCCATAACTTGTCCTCAAGTTATGGAAAACCAAAAGTCTCACTTTTATTAAAGCCATTAAAAGAACACAAGAGTTATAAAAATGAAGAGTCTTCATTTTTATTACTCAATTAATTCATAAGTTATAAGAAATGAAAAGTTTTGGAAGTTTACAAAACTTGCCCTCAAGTTTTGGAACATGTAAAGTCTTGATTAAAACTTTAGTTCCAACCCTTAGAATTTTAAAAGTTAAAATTCAACCCTTATACTTTATAATATTATAAGTTACTAATATATATATATATGTATAACAACAAGTCGTCTTACCGCTAGTACGCCTCATTCACGAAGTCGGTCTATAAGGGGGGTATAAGGTTGTTGCCTATAAAATGGCAACTTAATGGGTGTCCACTCTCACCCACCGCTTCCTTGATCGGTGGAGGGTCGTTAGCCGAACGGGTAAGACAAGGACTTATAAATTCTCATTAAAAGTATGATGAATATTATAAAGTAACTAAATGCTTTTATTAAATTCCCAATCTTAGTTACTTTAGGAAAATGTGAATAAGGTGCTAATCCATGAAATTACACTTTACACTTTGTTTAAGTCGTTGGTGGAGCGTGTGTGGTTAACCGGCACACTAACTTGGACTTAACAAGGTAGGTAAAGGGTGACTTAAGGTTTACCATAGCATTGGTGGAGCATGTGTGGTTTACCGGCACATCGATTGAGTGATAAACCTTGAGGGTACCAAGTGATTTGCATGGTTACTTCACACCTCGTTTTGTGATCCTCGGTATCCCAGTCACAAAACTTGGAGGGCACACTCGAGATTGAAACATGCCTTTGAAAAGTTCATTGAATCTCAAAAGAATCTAGGAATTTCTAAGAACCAATTAAAAACCTAATATTTATATTTCGTTTTTCATGGTGGAAATTGGTGAATCGTCATTCACCTACCTTTCAAATATGTTATAGCTTGGATTACGGCATACCTCTTCTAAGTTATAATATATTGTGATTGGATCCTAGCCTTAATATTACATTTGGGTGTTTTATTAAGGACTCTCTTAATATCTAAACTAATCTTGTTCTCTTCTTTCAGATGTCTTCAAACAATGTTGCTTCTGGCTCTAATCCTAATGGCTCCTTTACCCTTATGAACTTGTGTGGGAAAGTTACTTTTGATGGATCCAACTTCAATGAATGGATCAGAAACATTAGGATGATTACCCGCTACGAGGACAAAGAATATGTCCTTGACAAGGAGCTTAAGGAGATTGATGAGACCACTGCAACTCCCCAGGAGATCGCTGACTTCCGGGCACATGAAAGGGATGCTACAAAAGTGGCATGCATCATGTTGGCCACCATGACAGCGGAACTCCAAAAGTCCTATGAGGACTTCTACCCTTTTGAAATGCACCAAGATCTGATGGAAAGATACCATCAAAGTGCACGACAAGAGAGGTATGAAATCATATGCTCTATCATAACAACCATGATGAAGGACGGGGAATCCATCACGAGCCACATGCAGAAAATGCAAAGGTATGTGGATCGGTTGCTGAAGCTTAATGTGAACTTCCCTGAGGAGCTTGCAATAGATATCATTTTGCACTCCTTACCATCGTGCTATGATCAATTCTGCATGACATATCACATGAATAAGGAAGAGGTCACACTCAGCAAACTTCAGGGACTCCTCAAGACCGCAGAAACAGATCATAAGGGTAATTCGGTTGTTAACACTCCTACTCCAAACTCCGCCCCGGTTTTGGAAATCGGGAAAGGTAGAGGGAAGAAGAGGAAGAGCTCTTCGAAGGGTACCAAGGCTACGACCCTTGATGGCTCTTCTTCAAGTGGAACCAAGAAAGGTTTTGTCACTCCTTCTTCTGACCCTAAAGAGGCTAAATGCTTCTATTGCCATCAAAAGTCACATTGGAAGCGGAACTGCCCAAAGTACCAGCAAGATGTGAAGGATGGGAAAGTTAAACCCAACCATGCAGGTATTTACACTATCTTATCTAATAACTCACCCCATTCTAACTCTTGGGTCCTTGATACCGGTTGTGGTATTCATATTTGTTCTGATTTGCAGGGACTAAGAAGAAGTGAGAATGTGGAGCATGGAAGAATAAACTTAATCATGGGGAATAGGAAAGTTTTACCTGTCACCAAGATTGGAGTTTATACTTTATCGCTAAGTAGTGGGTTTAGTTTAGATTTGAATAAATGTTGTTATTCGCCAGAAATGGCAAGAAATATTATTTCCTTTCATGCATTGTATAAACAAGGTTTCACCTTTTCATTTGATAATGAAGTTGGTTCGATTAATGCTTTCTTTAATAATGTTCTTTATTTTAAAGCATTACCTTGTGATGGTGTGTATGAAACTGTATCTGTGGTTGATAACTTAGGAAATAATGTATTGTGTATTGATTCTGTTAATGATAATAACTTGGATAAAGCATCATTATGGCATTGTCGTCTTGGACATATAAGCAAGAAACGCATAGGCCAACTCCAAAAGGATGGAGTAATGGAGTCATTTGACCTAAAGTCAGATGATAGTTGCGAATCATGCTTACTTGGAAAAATGACAAAGTCACCCTTCACAGGTTCTTGTGAGAGGGGTGAAGGTTTGTTGGATCTTATACACACAGATGTGTGTGGGCCCTTCAAACATGCCACAAGGGATGCTAATCGTTATTATTTGACTTTTACTGATGATTACAGTAGATATGGATATGTCTACTTAATCAAGCATAAGTCAGAGACTTTTGAGAGTTTTAAAGAGTTTAAACAGGAAGTCGAGAATCAATTGGGCAGGAACATTAAGATGCTTCGATCCGATCGAGGTGGTGAGTATCTTAGTTCAGAGTTCCTCGACTATCTTAGGGAATGTGGGATTGTCTCATAATTGACACCTCCCAGGACACCGCAGTTGAATGGTGTAGCTGAGAGGCGTAATCGAACCTTGTTGGATATGGTTCGTTCCATGATGAGTCGAGCTTCGCTACCAATCTCATTTTGGGGGTATGCCTTAGAGACTGCCGCCCATATCCTTAATCTAGTTCCCACAAAGAAAGTTGCCAAAACTCCTCATGAGATGTGGACTGGCAAAGTACCCAAACTAGACCACATTAAGATTTGGGGTTGCGAGGCTTTCGTGAGACGCGAGACTCATGATAAGCTCGAACCTCGAAGTGAGAGGTGTATTTTCATCGGCTACCCACAGAAATCCTTTGGTTACCTCTTCTACAGACCTAGTGAGAATGTGGTCTTTGTAGCTAGGAGGGCTTTCTTTCGAGAGAGAGAGAGTTCATAAGCCAAGGAGACAGTGGGAGGCAAGTTGATCTTGAAGAAATTCAAGAGTCAAGTGGTGAAGGAACTTCAAACCCTAGCACTCAACTTGAGGAGGAAACTCCTGTTGAGCCAATTGACAAGTCTGTACCTCTGAGGCGTTCCACAAGAGTTAGGAATGCACCTGAGCATTACTATGGATTCCATATTACTGCGGAAGGTGATACACTTATCAGTGATGAGACACTGATAGGTCTGGATGAACCTAACAGTTACGCGGAAGCCATGGCAGGCCCTAAGTCAGCCAAGTGGAAAAAGGCAATGGACAGCGAGATACAGTCCATGTATGACAATCAAGTTTGGAACTTGGTTGAGAATGTACCAGGTCGTAAGACTGTAGGGTGCAAATGGATCTTCAAGAAGAAGACCGACATGGATGGTAATGTACACACTTATAAGGCACGACTGGTTGCAAAGGGTTTCTTACAAACTCCGGGAATTGATTATGATGAGACCTTTTCTCCAGTGGCCAAGATTAAGTCTATTAGGGTTCTGTTAGCCATAGCCGCATTTCATGACTATGAAATATCAGCCAGAGGGTTTTGTCAACATAGAGTACCCTAATAGAGTGTGTAAGCTTGAGAAATCCATTTATGGGTTAAAGCAAGCACCTCGCAGATGGAATCTTTGCTTTGATGAGAAAGTCAAGGAATTTGGCTTTTCTAGGAGTAAAGATGAATCTTGTGTAAATGTCAAGGCTAGTGGGAGTATAGTTAGCTTTTTGGTATTGTATGTGGATGACATACTACTCATAGGAAATGACATCCCAACTCTGCAGGAAGTTAAGTCCTGGCTTGGGAAGTGTTTCTCTATGAAGGACCTAGGAGAAGCTGCACATATTCTAGGGATAAGGATCTTGAGAGACCGGAGTAAAAGACTAATTGGACTTAGTCAGAGTACTTACTTGGATAAGGTGTTGAAGAGATTCGGCATGCAGGACTCCAAGAAAGGAGAGTTACCCATCCAGAGTAACGCCAGATTGAGTAAGACACAAAGCCCTAGTACTGAGGCTGAGATAGCATAAATGAGTCGAATACCTTATGCTTCGGCTGTAGGATCGATCATGTATGCTATGACGTGTACTCGACCTGATGTAGCCTTTTCTTTGAGCATGGTTAGCATGTATCAGGGGAACCCTGGCAAGGCACACTGGACTGCGGTAAAGAATATCCTCAAGTACCTACGGAGGACTAAGGACTGGGTCCTTACCCTCGGTGGGAGTGAAGACTTGAGAGTTGTAGGGTATAGTGATGCTAGCTTTCAGACTGATAGGGATAATTTCCGCTCTCAGTCAGGCTGGGTCTTTACCTTAAATGGAGGAGCAATTTCTTGGAAGAGTTCCAAGCAAGAGACAGTGGCTGATTCAACTTGCGAATCAGAGTATATAGCAGCTAGCGAGGCAGCAAAGGAGGCGATATGGCTGAAGAACTTCATTGGAAACCTTGGAGTTGTACCAGCTATTAAAGAGCCAATGGAAATTTTCTGTGATAGTGAAAGTGCAGTTGCCTTAGCCAAGGAACCAAGGACTCCTCATGGCAAAGAGGGTATCATCGGATGAGAATCCAGCAGATCCCCTCACGAAGGGACTGACTCGAGTTAAGCATCTCCAGCATGCTCGGAGCATAGGGCTGAAGGATGATATTAGATTTAGTAGTTAGATAACCTTGAAATTTGTAAAGTGTAATTGACATTAGATGATGAATAAAAGGTGTTTTATTTATGAGTAAAGTGTTGCTATCTCTTGTCGATCGTTTACTATATTTCTTTTGCATGTTTTGACTTCCAGAATAATTATGTTTGGTATATCATATTATTCGAACCTCCACAGTCGGTCATATGTCGGAAGTAGGTATGAATCAAGACTGTCATGATTGGTTGCAGAGGTCTAAGTTGTTGGACATGGCTACAACACTCATGAGTGCTCATAAGTTCTGAGCATTGGACTCAACCCACGCTCACTGGAATCACTTCATGGAATTTATCTCGAGTGATCGTGAGACGGTAATATCATATAAGTCTTCAAACCTAGAGATATGATTTATTACTTATGAGTTGGCTATGCATTGATTATACGTTAACGCATTGGTAACTCGATGTTATAAAACGTGCTTTTGTGTATAATTCAATGAGTGGTAGAACAAACATATGAGTCGAAGTTTATCTGTTCCTTCTTGGATTAGAAGCTAATATTTGGGCCCCTCGATGATTTTGTTTTGACCTATGTACCGGGCCCGGTCAGAACTAAGTTGATGTGTTCAATTAAGTTCTTTGTCAAACAAATCGGAAATCGGGAAACAAACTGCTGGACACAAAGTAAGACATTGTTCCATGTATTTGTCCGGCTGATATCTAGATAAGAGGATTATATGATCACTTATCTTAAATGGCGTATCATCATCTTCTCAGTTCCGAGAGACCTTGAAAGAGCTACGATTGCCGATCGGTTCCTGAAGTATTGCAGTTATAGTTATTAGACTTATCCAAGTGGGAGACTATTGGATGGCACCATGCAATTGGATAAACTAAAATGAGAGAAATAACACTTATGGTTTATTAATATATTATAAGTTCTAATATATTAATAATATTATTTAATTAGTTTGATCAAGAATTAATTTAGAATTAATTAAGTGATCAAAAGATAACTAATTAAATATATGGGTAGATTATGTAAATCTTCCATATCTTATATAGTGGGCTAAGAGGCTCCATGGATTATCAAGTTGGGTTCCACCCATAGGATGCTCCATGGATGATCCATGGGAGTTACAAACCCATGGGTCATGGAAATGAAGAGTCATGACACATTAGGGTTTACATGGTGTAACCCTAGATGTGTCAACACTATATAAGAAACCCACTCTCCACCAAAATAGGCTACACTAAGAAACAAGAGGGCTAGAGCCGATTTTGCAAGTGTAAGATTCTCTCAAAGTTTACTCCTTTGCATTTGGTGTTGTGTGAAGCATTTGAGGCATCACACTTGGGGTGCTAGGCTCACAAGGTTTCAAGGATCATAATCAACAACAAGGTAAGTTATTCTATCTTTCATTCAAGTTAAAAATGTTCCCCGTGTATGCTAGATAGGAATATAACCTTGGAATTCAACTTTGCATGATTATTAGACAAACATAGATCCAAGGTTATTAGGGTTGCATGTACACTTAGGAAATGTTAGAATGCTCAAAACCCATCAGTAACATCAAGTCAAAAACTAAACCAATAGGTGGATTTTTTCCCATGACTAGATGCTAATTCTATTGGTGGACATGTTTCCCACAATGTAGTCCTTGGGACATTTGGTGGTAGGGATCAAAATGAAGGTGGTAGTCCAGATATAACTCAGGTATGTTTCTCTTCTCCAATGGCCTTTTGTAAATGTTGTCTAAAAAGCCAGCATTGATCTTTTTGTTTTTTCAATTGTTATAGCTGATGAATATTGTCTGTTGGGTGTGTAAGGGTAAAATGGTCATTATTTTTTTGTATTATAGATGATTGGGGCAGTTTTGAATTCCTTTGGGGTAGGGGGTCAAAGTCAAACCCCCATTGGTGTATCACAACCAAATATGCAGGTGACACTTGTTCTTTAATTTTTTTGTTTCATTGTGTAATACACCTCTCGTATCTATTTTTTTTAGTTTTGATAAAAATCTTTCTTAATGATTTTGTTTACTTATTTACAGTTTAGCATTCCCATGCAAGTTACCCAAGGAAATGAAAGAAATCCTAGTCCTAGTCAATCACCAGCACATGTACCCACAATTGCTTCAGTAATACATCATCTTTCAAATTTTTTACTTTAATCATCCAAATCCAAAATTTTATTTTTCTATTTTCCATACAACCTTACTTTGTGCTCTTGGATTGTTTTTGTAGCCAATTCCTGATTCTTTGAAAACAATTTCTGATTTTATGAACCATATGGAGCAAGCACTATCACAAAATGGTACATAATAACTCATGAATTATTTTCTTAATAATACATAAATATTCCTTGTTAATTATTTGCATTATTTATTTGATATTTTACAGGGCATCACCCATCAGATATTAGTGCAGTAGAATTGCCTTCTAATGCTCGTGGCTTACCATCACCATCACCTTTGGCAGTTGTTATAAGACATACACAACGTCTTCTCAGTGGACCTGCTATTCATTCTTTATCAATATTTATCTCTCTATTCTATGTTTTTTATATTCTTACATAAATTCTTATTATATCATGTTTCTGATGATTTATAAACTAAAATTGTCCTTATAGAAAATAGCAACACATCTTGAGGAAGAGGAAGGTTGTACTGATGATGTCACAATGAGAACCCAAATCCAATCACAAGCCATGCAGTATGGGCTTGCAATGCAACATTTAGGTGCTCTTTTGCTAGAGCTTGGTCCTACAATGCTCACATTGCATATTGGAGAGTCTCCTGTATGTTTTTTTTTCTTTGCACTACAATAGTTATATATAAGTATTGACATTTAGTCATGTACAATTAAACTGATTAAGGTCAATATTTCAGGCTGAATCTTCTGTAAACGCTGGGCCAGCTGTTTATATATCTCCATCAGGTCCTAATCCTATAATGGTTCAGTTTTGTGGTCAACTCTCACTATATACACACACTTGTAAAATTTAAAAAAGAAGCTTTTTAAAGAGGTTAAGTGGAGAAGGTAACAATATGTTTGTTTCTTTAATGAATAATGAATCCACAATCTCCTTGCAGCCCTTTCCTCTACAAACCAATTCTCTTTTTGATAGTCATGCAAATGCAAATCCTGGGGCATATAGTCCTATTGGAATTGGAAGTATCCCAAGGCACATTAACATACATATTCATGCTGGTAAGTTAACTCAATTTACCTTCACATAAGCTATATATATATATATATATATATATATATATATACATATATTCTCATATGTATCTTTTTAACAGGAATAGGACCAAGGGCAACTAATTGAATCATCAAATCAAGCAAATGTTGATCTTCTAATGTTGTTCTTTTACAATGATGTTCTTTTATAGGTGGTTGGAATTGGACCTAAAGTTGGTTGCAGATATAAGAATAGTGGGTGCTCCAAATGCAGGAAAAAGATGTTTTTAAGTGTTATTAGTGTTAACATGTAGTGTTGTTTGACATGTAATGTTAGGTAACTTGTTTGACATGTGATATTTTTTTGGAATGAATTATCGTTCTTATGTATGGTATTTTATTTTGTATTATGATAATTTCAATCTGTTGTTTTATTTGAAAATTAGTAATTCTATCAAAAATATATATTTTTTTTAAAACATTTAAAATTATGACACGCAAATACGTGTCATCTTTATTTATGACAGGGGCTTTAATGATACGCAATGCGTGTCCTAAACGCGCGTCGTAAGGTTACGACACGCAAATGCGTGTCCTCTTTCTTTATGACAGGGCCTTCCTTGATACGTATTGCGTGTCATAACTGTGCGTCGTAAATGCATGTCGTAAATGCACGTCGTAAATAGACGACGCGCAAAAGCGTGTCGGCTCTCATTATGACAGGGCCTTCCTTGACACGCATTTGTGCGTCGTCTGAGCGTTTTACGACACACATTGCACGTCGTAAAAGGCTGTTTTTCTAGTAGGTCTTATGGCAAAAATTCAAATTCTCAAATTCGAGGTTATGGCGTCCTGACCAATAGCAATTTTTCTATCTCAAATGTGGCTTACGTAGCTGATCTCAAGCATAATCTGATCAGTGTGGCCCAACTCACTGATGCAAATCGGAGTGTTGAGTTCTGTAAGAAGCACAACTATGTTATGATAGAAGACCGAAAAGAATGTCTTATCCAATCGGATCGCATAAAGAATATTAATCCCTTAGAAATAAACATGATCATCGGATAGCCTCAACTTTCTCTACTATCAAAAGTTGTTCCTGATGTAAGTTGGCTATGGCATTGGAGGCTTGCTTATCTCAACTTCCAATACATGAATGATCTGGTTTCTGGTTTCTCAAATTTGAAAACGATCATCTCTTCGCTGCGTGTGAATGTGGGAAGCAATTAATGAAAGGACATCATGTTCTTATTGAAAAATCCATTTTGGAACCACTTGAACTTCTTCGCATCGATCTCTGTGTGCCATCTGTCGTAGAAAGCTTACATCACAAAAAGTATATTCTTGTGATTGTTGATGACTACACAAGGTTCACCTGCGTTTCCTTCTTAAGGCTAAAGTCAGAAACTACTTCTGAGCTCATTAATTTCATCAAAGTAATTGAAGTCCTGACTAAACTTCCTGTCAGAAGAACTCGAAGTGAAAATAGATCCGTGTTCACAAATGCCACGATTGAAAATTTCCTTACCGACAAAGGCATTGCACACAACTTTTCTGCTCCCTACACTCCTCAGCAAAATGGTTTTGTTGAAAGAAGGAACCGAACTCTAGTTGAAGACGCTCAGTAGATTTTGAAGTTTGCAAACCTTCCTCTTTATCTTTGAGACGAATTCATCTCAACAGCCTGCTTCACTCAAAATCAAAGCATCATCAACCTTCGTCTCAACAAGACACCATATGAAGCAATGAATGGTCGAAAGCCAATTATCTCGTTCTTGCACATTTTTAGATGTAGATTATTTATCAAAAACAACCATGATCAACTCACCAAGTTTCAACCAAAATCCGATAAAGCCATAATTTAGGGATACTCGGCTAAATCTAAAGCTTACAGAGTTCTGAATCGTAGAACTCGTGTAATTGAAGAAATCTTTGATATCACTTTTGATGATAATTTTGTTTGGAACTCAGTCCCTACTCATGTTACAACACATATCATGGAGTCCAATGCTCCACCTCCTAGGTCTCCAAATCATCAAATTATCTATGAAGTTGATTTCGAAAGCCTGTTCTGACCAATAGAAACTGCTCTTGATTCGGACTCTATCAAGATCGTCCTCAACTGCCACTCCTATTTCTCATAATGTTTCTGGTCCGACTCCAACCTTTCCTCCATTTGATTCGGATACATTTCAACCTTCTCAAGTTGAGGAGGAGAATTGTCATCCAACCCTTGAATCAAATGTCGATGGATTTCAAGATGCATCAGATCAATTCGTAGAAATCGATCCAATACCGAACAACAATGAAGATGATGTCAACTTCTTCTACTTTCCGAACGATGACGATGCTGACATATCCAGTTCAGAAGTTAAAGGGGAGCATCATCCTCAAATTCAAATTGTTCAGGGGGAGAAACACAACCCTATTGTTGATGTCGTATCATCCGATGCACAAGAACTTCAAAGATTGCATATTTTGACAAATGATCATCCTCCGAATCAAGTTTTTGGAAATCTTAACGCTGGAGTTCAAACTCTCTCTGCTTTTAACATTCAAATGAGTGTCACTTCTCAGCATTCAAATCATTGATTGAACCCAAATCCATCAAAGAATCCTTAGAACATTCCGATTGGATTACAACCATGTAAGAAGAGGTAGCAGACTTTGACAGAAATCAAGTGTGGAGTCTTGTCCCTCCTCCTCAGGATCACGTTATTTTTGGTACGATATGGGTCTTCCGAAACAAACTCGACAACGTCGGATTCATAATCTGAAACAAAGTGAGATTAGTAGCCAAAGGGTTTACTCAGATCGAAGGACTTGACTATGATGAGACCTTTGCTCCTGTTTCTCATCTTGAATCTATTTGAATCTTTCTCGCTTATGTTGCTCACAAAGGATTTAAAGTTTACCAAATAGACATCAAGAGTGCTTTTCTCAATGGTGAACTTGATAGTGAAGTATATCTTCAACAACCTCATGGGTTTGTGAATCTCTCATATCCGAACTACTGCTACAAACACCAAAAAGCTATGTATGGCCTCAAGCAAGCTCATTGCGCCTGGTATGAGACATTCACTGATTTTATAAATCGTTCTGGCTTTCAAAGAGGAATCCTTGATCATACATTATTCTAAATATCAAATGGAAAACATCTCATGTTAATTCAAATATATGTCGACGACAATCAACTGATCCGACGATGGTTGCTGACTTTGCCAAGTTGATGGTTATTCAATTCCAGATGACTATGAATCAAGAATTTAGATTCTTCCTTGGACTATAAGTTAAACAGGCCAACAGATGAATCTTCATTCATCAAGAGAAATATATTTCAAAACTTATGAAGAAATATTCAATGGAAACTTGTGCCTCTGCAAAGGTTCCAATAGGTTTCGGACACAAGATCTTCTAGGACCCATCCGGTGTTGCTGTTGATCAGAAGAAGTATAGGGGAATGATTGGATCGCTACTCTACCTCACTGCAAGTTGTCCCATTATCATGTTCTCTACCTGTCTGTGTGCTAGACTCGAGGTTAATCCGAATATGTCACATCTTTTGGCTATCAAGAAAATCTTCTGATATCTCAAAGGAACAAAAAACCACAGAATTTGGTATCCTGCAGATGAAAGTTTCCTTCTTCAAGCCTATTCCAACTCAAACTATGAAGGACTTTCAACTTGATAGAAAAGGTACATCTGGTGGTTGTTAATTTTGATGGAAATCGTAGGTTACCACAACAATGCTCTAAGCGGAAAAACAATTAACAATTAATCGTATTAGGGGACATGCAACCTAAGGGATCTATGTCTTTCACATAAGGGCAACATACTATGAATTATCAAACTATAATAACCCTAATGAAATTAGAATTCATGAAGGAAGATTACATACCTTTGATTAGTTATAGTAAATAAATCAGATCCAATTGCTCTTGTAGTCACTTGGAAGCTAGCACCGGAAATCTCGTGCCTTTGATGGTTCACACCCAAACCCTAGCAACAATAGAACACTTTCAGGAGAGAGAAGGTAAGGAGAATTTCGGCTGTTTCCTTCAATGATATGAGTGGCCGAAAATTGCAAGTGAATGGTCCTATTTATAGCTGAACTATGAAACCCTGATAACCCTAATTTGAATATAATACTATTATATTTAAATTAGGTAATTATCATACTTCCTGTTTATCTCTAAAGGACATTCTAGAAATCCTAGAATGGGTCAAAACCGTCCACCATATATGGATGGTTTTAGAATTCCTTTTTTTTCAACTACTGAACAATTACACCTTAGGTTCTTACACTTTTAATTAATCCAATTAATCCCAAAATTAATTCAAATTATTTTCTAATTAATTCTTAATTAAATAATAAAATTCCTAATTAATATATTATTTTCATAACATATTAATAAATTCATTTATTGCTATTTATTTATCATATAATAAATCAATAAATCAGTCTCTCTCTCTCTCTCTAAAAGCCATCCTTTTCAATTACTAGGTTTGAGGGCAACCTAAAATGACTTTGCTAATAATTCAATATTATACTAATTTAGTTATTGGCTTAGACACCTAATCCCACAAATTTTTGGGTGAAAGATTAGTTAGTTGGTCATCCAAGAAACAAAACTTTATTGCTCTTTCAACAGCTGAAGCAGAATACGTTGTTGCTGCTAGATGCACATAACAAGTTCTATGGGTGAAATCTCAGCTTTTGGACTATGGTTATCAATTTCAAAAGATTTCTATCTATTGTGACTCTCAAAGTGCAATTTCTATCTCTCACAGTCCAGTTCAGCACCCCACGACCAAGCACATTGGTATTCGGTACCATTTTATTAAATATCATGTTCTAAAAGGTAACATTGAGCTCATTTTTGTTCCATCTGACAATGAAATTGCTGATGTCTTTACTAAGGCATTAGACGAAACCAAATTTAATGGGTTTCTGAACAAAATGGGAATGATGATGCCTAATCCACAATTCTTCCAAGAAGTTTGTACTCTGTGATGGAAACATCAGAAAGATAAATAATTTCGAATCAAATCTTTTACCTTGGAATTATTTCTTCTCGGAAAATAAAGTATCATTATATGTTTTTTTGTCTAACCTTTTCTTCTAGTCTTAAGTTTTTCAGATTATTACCTTACTTGAAGTTTCGTCCGATATAGTCAAATCGGATACACTGACACAATTCCACCTCGAAGTTTCTTACGTCGAAATTATTTTTGATAAATTCTCCCGGAATTCAAATACGAGATGGTAATGTGATCTCTTCACTTATCTCCTTCCGAGCTCTGCTCCTTCAGCTCTTGGAATTCCTCATGACTTTTTCAAAAACTTGTCCTCTACGATCTTCAGGCATTTTTACCTCTAATATTTATTTAGAGATTGTGCCTTCTCCAAATCTATATCATGTACTAATGATGTGTTTCAATTCTTTCCAAAGTATCTTATGACATTCCATCTCGGAATCTGATTATTTTGAGACTCTCATCAATAAAAGAATTTTAAGGTTATCATTTAAGTGTTGACTCCGAAACGTTTTCTCATGATTATTTTAACGCTAATTTCTTTTAAGATTATCCTCTTAATTCACAATAAACACGATTTGGCACACGTTCCAATAAAGTACCGAGTGATATGAACTGAATCGACAGTTTCCAAAATTGAACAAACAAACGTCTTATCATTTGGTTATTAAGTATCACATAGGAAGGCTTTTTAGCATGTGCATTAAATGCAACCCATTTCCGATTTTGGGTTTCATCATTCCATTCTTCGACCTGACCTGAAAGCTCCCACATATAAAAGGATTTTGAATCCTAACTGTTCCCACTTTTCACTTTGGCTATCATCTTCCTTAGAGCTTTTCAACCGTACTCTGTTTTTCAAGCTTTTCTCATCTTCATCAATGGCGTCCAAATCATCCAAACCTGCAACCAAGAAGAAATCATCTAAAGGGTCCGCTTCATCTTCATCAACCGAACTCATCCTCAGGGAAACAACCCAACTCTTTTCCCTCGATCTAACAGACTATGATGAGTCTGTTAGAATCATGATCAAGTTCATATACCATCATCCCATCGCCGTTCCACTCACCTAAATTCCTAACCCTAATTTCCCTCTTAGGCTTCTGCACAAAGCCTTTAAACGTGTCAAAATTAAAGACGGTGTTCTTGAAGTGAAAATTACAGATAACAGAATCGTACCGGTGCATAAGGAGACATTTCTCAGAGCAATTTGAGTTGCAGAAAACCCCCAATGGTTTTTAGGTGCAGGAACCAACCCCAGAAGAATTACAATCGTTTTTAACTCATATTGGTAACAATGGCGAATTCAAAGCCAAGGAGTTCAAGAAGTCACCAGTTCCAGGTCTTTAGACCATCCTTGTGCATCGAATCTTCAGAGGGTTGTCCGACAAGCATGGAGGTATGGACACGATGAGCAAGGACTGGCTTTACGTTGTATAAAACATCTTCACCAGAAGAGACAACATCGTCGGCCTACCGAAAGTTCAATGACAAGACTTTCGGAAGTTTTTAGACAAAATGAAGTCAAACGAGATTCTGAGTTCGAGATTCTGGGTTCTGACTCTTCAGCGGCTGTACTCCGATCTCCATGAAGCCATTCTAATCGATTCCGACATCTGAGAGGTATATTGCTCTTTCAAAATGATTAAAACTTATAGGGTACTGATTCAAACTGCTTTCAGACCTATTAGACGTTTACCTCAACACATGTTGACTATTGTTCCTTATGAATCTCCACATCTAAAACACCATCTTGAGGTCTCAGTTGTGTTCAACCCAACACAACCGGCCCTGATCTCGGATGAAACAACCTCGGAAGAGAATAGATCAACCACCTCTTCAGGTGGCATTAAACAGATTGCCAAAATAAAAGTGTCCCTTTCGAAGGTCAAAGCCAAAAAGAGAACCAAAGTCGGTGAATCCTCTCAAATGGATTCACAAATCGGCTCTCGACCTGACTCTGGGTTTCTTCCTAACCCACCCACCTACTCTTCCGAAGTACCCTTCGGAGTTTCAATATCACAATTTGCACACACACATAGGGAGTCTACACATAATCTACCCCCACATTCTCAACAAGATGGTGCTGGTATTGAACAAAGTTCCTTGGAGACCCTGGGACATACTCACGAGTCAATTTGAATATCCATCTTGTTTCTTCACCGGCACAATCAGGGGCCCCTGCCACTGATTCCAAGCTTACCGAGATAAGAGTAGTCTTTCCCACCTCGGAAGCCACAACCGATCGGATACCTACCATAGATAAAGGATGATCGGGTATTTTTAACGATGTTTGGCTTGATTTTGTCATCAAAACTCACACCAGGCATTATGAGCTCACCCGATACCATGTTGATTACACGCTCATTTCTATGCATCAATGGGCAGTCAAAAGTCACATTTCCTTCACTTTTCCATCAAACGAGGAGACTGATCAAGACCTTCAACTATTTCTCAATGCCTTGAATCCTGACAACATAGTGGACGATCCTCCTCGGAATGAAGATGCTGCTAAAGGAGATGTTCTCGGTTCAACCAATGTCTCGGATGATCCTCCTCTAAAGTTTGTAAGTCTAGATGATGTTCTCTCGCCTAATGTTGAAGATGATCTCTCTGATGAAAGTATGTTTAAAGATGATAACACCACCGCAGTGTCATTCCAGTTCCCACATCCTTCAACACGCTGCAAAAACCTTCTTCCTCCAAGGCTCTCCATGACTTTGGACTCTCTTCTTCCTCAGAAGAATTGGAAGGAGAAGACAATCAGGAAAGAATCAACATCACCTCTCCCCATCCCAAAACTACATTGGATGGTGATCAAGAAAATCCTACCCAAGGTGCTCAAAACGACGACACCAAGGCTAAAGACTTGGACGATGATGAAGAAGATGATGGTAAGTCTGAAAGTTCCACTTCACACACGGGATCCTTCGACAAGAACATTGCGGATCCGTTTTCCCTATTGGAACTCCGAGACAGTGTCACATCAGCTAACTCTAAAGTTGGAAAAGTCAATGATAAGATCGCATGCCATGACACGAAACTCGATCTTGTCATTAAATCTATTTCCGAGATCAAGGTTGCTGCTCCCTCCGAACTTGACCGTGCAAATCAACCGGACCAGCTTATCTCTCTTCATCTAAAGCGCATTCTAGAGGAATCCAAGGAACGTTACAAGGACAATCTGGATCATCATCTCTTTAGCATAAACACCATTCATAAGATCATGATGACTTCAACTTTGATACAAATGAACTCATCAAGCAGACCCATGTTCGTCATGAGAAGCAGATTCAATGATTGGAGAAAGAAATACTTTACAAGGAGGCCATAAACATGGTCATGTAGGAAGTTCTCATCAAAGTCATCTGTTCAACTCAACATTTTGTGGATACTCTGAACTACAAATTTGATGAAATGCTCATTGTTCTTGAAGAAACCTTCGATCATCCCAAAGCTCAAGCTCCAACCACCGAAACTTATGATTCACTCTCCAAGCAAATCAACATAAGCTTCCAATGAGTGTCTGAACGTTTAGAAGAGCTAAAGTCAGATTCATTGCTTGCATCGGAGGCAGGGCCATCCCATGCAAGAGGGGGAGAGAGACAGACAGTATAATGGAAACCGGTCGCAGAATATGCGCTCCGAGATGAATCTACTGATGAAGAAATCGTGGAAATCTTCTGAAGTAGAAGATGTTGTTGATGAAGATGATCTAGTGAATGATGTGATTCTGGGACTTCAAGCAATCAAGGAACAACCATCTCCAAAGTCCTTTTGGGAGAGGATAAGATGAAATGGTCCTTAGTCTCTTGACCATCATCTCTATCTGAAGCATTCAAAAGGAGTCGCGACATAGCTAAGTTAAAAACAAAGTTAACAATTGATGCTTTCCGAGCCACTCAGCCAATGCCTCCTCCGATTTCTGCTCCGAGGATTGTCCAAATTGATGAAGGTTCTCCCACCAGGAAACCTAATGAGATCCCTAAAGAGCCCCTAGTTTCTCCTGCATCCGAGCTAATCATCACCCAATTTGGCCAACAACTCATATCCTCCATCTTATCTCAAAATATTCCATCTAAAGACAAAGGAAAAAGCATATTGCATGAACCAGACAGCTCAGTGAAGTCAAAGAAAAAGTCTAAGGTATGGTCCAAAGAACAGTTGCAGCAAGCATTGGAAGAAAGCATCCAGATTCAAGCACTGAAAGATAATCCCAATCCGATGCTGGGCATTTTTCTGCACTTCCGAGAAGGAATTTTACAAGACATAAATTTTGTCCTCTGTAGGTACTTTGATCTTCCAATAATTGATGCCAACCAACTTGACTTACCAATCTCTCCTTATGGACGCTACTACATCAAGTTTGCACCTTTGCATCTATCAGATGATCCTCAAACCATCATCCGAACTGAGCGTGAGAAATTGAGAACCTTCTATTCCACCAATGCACGACCCCAAAATGAAATGAGGTCTCGGAAAAGAATTACCACGATTGTCGGCTATGGTAATAAGATTCAAAGCAAGTCTGATCTCGACTGTCTTCTTTACAGATACTTCATATATCGGAACAAGCAATCCACTATTACCATCAATGATGTAGACTTTCCCTCTATGAATCCAAACGACATTCTCACTATAGTTGCACATATCAAAGATCGTCAAACGAATGAATCAAGCATTGGAGCTTACCACTCCACAATCAGCTTTCTCAAGGACTACATTGTTGAATATTGTAGATCTAATGTGGAGTTTGCTCATCTCTTTGGAACAGAAAAGTTTTTGGCCAAAATCACATATGAGCTTCCTGAAGCTCAAATCTTAGCAGAATGTCCAATTGAAGAACCTGAACTTGGTTATGTATATCTCAAGAAGAAATTTAACCGAAAAGAATTCTTCCGATTTCTTGACAAACACCTCCTTGCCACTAAGATTCTTCAAAAGTTCATCACAGATGCTGCCAAGAGTGACTCTTCCGAACACATCAATAAGAAATTTATTGAGCATCTCCAATGGTACATTGAAGTCCGAAGTTGGCTTCAACAGGCTTATCTATTCATCTTTGAATAAGCTAAGTAGAGTGGTGAAATATTGCTAAGGTTACTTAGGGGGAGATTGTTGATACATGAAAGGTGATCCTTATGCAATCTCAGGTAGCATCTATTCGAGGTCAAGATCATGTCTGAAGTAAAGCTATTCCGAAGTGAAGACATGTCCGAGATGCATCTTTGTGTTGAAGTATTTTGTGTCTGTAATGCATTTATTACTGCAAGTACTATTTTGTATCGTTCTTATTGTTTTTTAGTATAGTACAAGAGACAAGATCAACAGTAACGACCGTGTCAGTCTTTTGATCTCCATATGTCTCTCAGTTCATGCACACTTTGTCTAATATTTGTCTTTAGTGAGTCTCTGTCTATTTAAGGTGTTGTTAACCTTACTAGAAATGTGTGGATGTATGCAACCAACAGTTGTGATCCTTTTTCACTTATATCAAGAATCATTCAGTCAATCATTCTTTTACATTCTTCTTGTTCTTAAAACACTTCACATTATTCACACTTATTAATATCATTTCTTATTGAGCACTTTGTTGATTATCTTAATTCCAAGACAAGACTGGTTTACCAGACTTGACTGGATATTTATTATAAGAAGACATTGATCTTAACTTAAATCAGGATTTGATTTCTCAAACCTTGTCCGGGCAGATCTTCGCTCTCACACAACTAGATCATGGCTTGTTTTGTGCTAGTATGCATGCTTGTGTTGTTTATTTAAAATGTTGATTATTATGTGATGTTGATAACTTAGTTTTCACATGTTCAAATAATATTTCGAACAAAATAAACATCACATTGAGTATGATTTTAAAAGTTTAAAATGTGAATATAATATGTAACAAGATTCTTTTAATAACTACTTGTATTGATTTGTAATACGAATGTACACCAAATTTGTTATGATTCATGTTTTTTAAATGAAAAAAAGTGGGTGCACTTTCTACTAAAAATTCGGGTGTTACACATAACGAGTTAGGGGGTGGCATTCATTTGGCCGTACTGCCGTTATAGATGTGCCACATCGGCTCTCCATAGTGTTTTAATACACGTACTCATCTCTCTTATAGTTGTTGAGACCTTATTTCTCCCTTTATCTCATTCTTATGTGACTAGAATATAATCTATGTTATTGTTAAACTTTTCTAATAAGAACCAATTCTTTGTGTTTTTCTTTTACTTTGAGCAACTAAGTATCTTTTTTGTCATTGATAAATAACTAATACTTGAAATAAGAACTTGAAAAGGGTGATTATTATTGATGTCTACATTTTCTTTACATTTTAATTCTTTTAAAATTATATAAACCGATGATGTCTATTTCTTAACGATGGCTAAATAATAAATTTAATATAAATCAAAAATATAATAGAGAAATTTCGAGACATAACCAAAAAGGAGGGGGGTTTTGAAGAGAATGACCATGTAAATGAGGATTTTGGAAAATGACCACAGGTTCCGCAGAGGGAGTTCTACGGAACCATAAACACCTCTGCGGAACCATGAACACCTCTGCGGCTCTTGGTTTTTTTAATTTTTTTTTTCGTTTTTTCTTCTTTTTATTTTTGTTTTCGTTTATTAATATTATTATTATTTTTAATCACATAAGGTATTATGTGATTATTATGTAAAAAAAATTGTTTTCGTTTTTCGTTTTTCTTATTTAATTACCCGTTTAAAAAAGTTATGTGTTTAACAAAAATTATACAAATATTCCATGTTTTTTATAAAATTACACACACCGGTATTCTGAATAATAAACATACTTTAAAAAACATAAACACACAACCTTCATAATAAACATACTTTGAAATAAACTTCATTCATTCAAATCGAACCACGGAAACTTTGATCTGTTTTCGTATTCCATCCATGGGTTTTCTGTTGCTTGTGTCCCTAGGTTTACTGTCGCTTGCGTCCATTGGTTATCTTGTTGTTGCTACCATTGGTACTCGGTGCAACCCTGCCATTGGTTATGTGGCTCTTCATGCGGTTGGTATTCGGTCCCTTGCGTCCATTGGTTATGTGGCTCCTACTGCCAATGATGTTCGGTCTGTTGTGTCCATTGGTTGTCTGGCTGCTGTTGCCATTGATGTTCAGTTTGTCGTGTCCATTGGTTGCCTAGTTGCTGCTGCCATTGTTGTTCGGTATGTTGCGTCCATTGGTTCTCTGGCTCATGCTACCATTGGTTTTCGGTCGCTTGCGTCGGTTCCTCTTCTGTCGCTTTTATCCCACTCCCTGACGCCCCAATACGTTTTTTACTTTTACTTTGTTTCTTTGGTACGATTTCCTTACACGTCCTTGCATTATGAGTTGTGCTATGGCATCTACTACACCTTCTTATTTTTGGTTCCTCACCTTGAGAGGGAATACGATTGGTGTTTTTTGGTCTACCGGCTTGACGTATTTCCATCACAGGAGGGTTAACAACCATAAGGTCATCTGGAACCTCCCAATCACTAAGTTCTAATAGAGGATATACGACATGCTTGTACGCAGAAAACAGTTCTATAAACTGATCTGCAGAGGTGTACACTGATCTGCAGAGGTGTACACTGATCCGCAGAAAACGATTCTTACGTGGCTAAGTGATGTGTCAAAAACTCCTTACCTGGACTTCTGCAGATCAAAGTTTCCGTGGTTCAATTTGAATGAATGAAGTTTATTTCAAAGTATGTTTATTATGAAGGTTGTAACAGATCAAAGTTTCCGTGGTTCGATTTGAATGAATGAAGTTTATTTCAAAGTATGTTTATGATGAAGGTTGTATGTTTATGTTTTTTAAAGTATGTTTTGTAAGCTACTTAAAGTATGTTTATTATTCAGAATACCAGTGTGTGTAATTCTATAAAAAACATGGAATATTTGTATAATTTTTATTAAACACATAACTTTTTTAAACGGATAATTAAAAAAGAAAAAGGAAAAACGAAAACAATTTTTTTTACATAATAATCACATAATACCTTATGTGATTAAAAAAATAATAATATTAATAAACGAAAAAAAAAACGAAAAAAACGAAAAAAAACAAAATCCGCAGAGGTGTTCATGGGTCATTTTCTTCAAAAACCCCTTCCTTTTTTGTTATTTCTCAAAATTTCTCAATATAATATATGATAAGCACTTTTATATAAAAAGGAATCATAAAAAAAAAAAAAAAAGGAATCCCACTTTGTAACGATGTCATTTATATTTGTCCTTCTGTGTCGTACGAAACAAATAATTGATAATGCAGTTCTGTTTTTAGTTTTAATAGTTGTAGACAATTATTGCCTATTCAGAAAATAATAATAATAATAATACAAATAAAATAAAAAAACTATAACCACAGAAACTATTATATAATGTGCACCATGAAAATGTGTTCTAAATGTAATCATTATTTTATGATAAAAGTTAGATAAAATAAGAAAATAAAAAAACCAATATATATTAAATAAGAAATAGTATGAGTAAAAGGTAAAACAAATGCTATTTAAAATAAGAAATATATATATAAACAAGAAAGGAAAATTTCAAGAAAACACCTATTACTTATGTAAAATTAACGATTAAGTCCCATTTTTTTTAATAGAAAAACCTTTGAAACAGACAAATGTCTTCACTGTACTCCCTTTTGACGTGTTCAGTAGGTCATAAAACAAAATTGTTAAATTTCTCAAAATAAAAAGATTTTCCTATAGATTTCATCAAAATTTATATATAATATATAAAGTATTTTTATGTATTTTTTAAATTCTTTTACGTATTTTTATTTAATTTCACGTATTTCTATATTTTTAAAGTTTTTAAAGTTTTTTATATATTGTTTTATGTTTTTAATGTCTTTTAAATATATAAACATATTTTTTATGTATTTATATGAGTTTCTAAGTATTTTTACATATTTTATGTATTTTGGTATACTTTTTCACGTATTTATATATTATTTTTTAAATATTTTTTATGAATTTATATGTATTTTAAATATTTTTATGTATTTTCGTAATTTTTTATACACATTTTTTATTTTTTTACTTCATGTTTTATTTTAATGTAATTATTAGATATTGTAAATGAAGAAAAGAAATGCTAGAATACTTCAAAATAAACATTTTTCAAAGACGATCATGAGCAATCAACGCCATTTTTGTAGGTAAAATTTTCCCTTATTTTTTCTTGAATTCAGTTTGTAAATTAACAATGTTTACAAATATAATTATTAACAACAAAGATATTAGTAAACTTTGTTCATCTACACAGTAAATTGAAGAAAAAGGAAAGAGTTTACTTGGAAAAATGGTGTTGTTTGTTTACTATCGTATTTAAAAAATGTTTGTTTTGAAGTACTCTATTGCTTTATATATATATATATATATATATATATATATATATATATATATATATATATATATATATATATATATATATGTTCATGTTCATTTGAGATCATGCTAATTTTGTGACACCGTGAGACCAAATCTAAAAATAATTTTAAAATGCAAAATAAAAGAAAAATCCGAAAATTCTATTTTAATTATTATTTTTGTCACTTTAATTACCTAAAAAAATAAAAATAAAAAAATTACCGTTTTTTTAAAATACGTGAAATATTCTAATAAAATATGACACTGTAAATATTCTAATGTTATTTCTAGAATGTTAGAATATTTTACTAGTTTTGTCAGATATGTAAAATATTCTAATATTTACTACGATATGTAAAAAAAATGTATTTTTTTACTTTTTTTATTTTTTTGGTATTTATTTTTGGAAATATAAATGACGAAAATAATATTTGAAAATTTTTGTTTTGAAAATTTTCAATTATTTTGCATTTTAAAAAAAATTATCTACAAATTGAGTGGCTAGGATTGCGTCTCACGGTCGCACAAAATTAGGCAGTCTCAAATGAACCTAACTATATATATATATATATATATATATATATATATATATATATATATATATATATATATATATATATATATATATATACCTTAATAAACATTTACCCCAAAATGCTGAATTTTAAGAGGTACAAGGTCATAATGCACTATGTACAAACCTTTTATACATTGAAATCTTATTTAGTCAACGAAAGTCAAATAGTCAAAGGGCTTATGCTCTAAACAGATTTTGAACTTTTTTGAAATTATACGGAAGATTCAATTTGAATTTCATCGTTTATAAACAGATTAGCTTTATCATCTGTTATCGTCAGATTTCTCTCCGTGATTTGATGCTAAAATTTTGAAGTTTGAATAAGTATTCGTCGCTTGAAGATAGCCAATTGAATCGGTCCAAGATACTATTATATAAATGCATTTCCTCTGTTAATCAATTAAAACCCTAAAATTATAAACTCTCTCGATCTGAAGACCAACCCATCTTCACCACCATCACCTGATCCTTCCAACCCACGATTTATACTGATGAAGTAGATGTGTCCACAAGAAATCGATTGTAGGTTCCCACATATTTAGATTCTTAAATATTAAGATGGAGCAAGATGTCAGTTAAATCTTCTTCACTGCTCTATTTTTCTCTATAGATGAGTGGCTATAGGTTTGTGGTTATCTTGCTGTATCTCCTCCGTAAAGGCTTAAAGCTTTCTTATATTTTTCCTATGGCTATTGTTTTGGACCGATGTTGTTTGTCTCATGGTTGTCATTTTGTGAAGTTTTCAAACACTTTGACCATGTTACCCTATACCAAGTTTCCATCATCAATTCATGCAGCTTTTTAAGACACTGTGCTTCCGGTTTCCAAGGTTTGGTCATGTCTTTGAAGTTAAAGGTGTATGTGTATGTATGTTTTTTTAGTTGATGTAAATTAAAAAAAAAAGAGCAAAACATTTATTCTTGTTGCGCACAATCTTGATTTCTCCTTTTAGTATCTTAATTCACGTTTTCTTGTAATTAGGATATCGACATCTTTTCATCTTCATAAATAATTCGTACTTTTTTTTTGTAAATTATGTCAAGGTTGGAAACTTGTGTTGTGATTCAATTTAGCCACTAATGATCAGGTTGAAAATACATTTTAATCCTTCATTTATATATGCTACCAGACCATTATTTTCTCCTTTCATGAACTTCATTCCCATGAAAAATCAAAATCATGCCGCCTTTCTTTTGCAGGGGTTTAATCAATCGCAGAGCTTTTCAATATTGTGTATGGATCTTGACATCTTATGGTGTAGTTTTTGATAATTAATAATCATCATATTTTGCAAATGATTTTGATTTTTCCTCTTTTTAAACTTTTAAGCCTGTTCACTTTAATGTTATTTCTTGACATCTCTTACCTCGCAAGAAACATCTGTGTTTTCCACTATATTTGTGGTAGGTACTGTAATCTGCTATTGGAAGAAGATTGAAGTGATGTTGGACTATCCTAGACTGTCTTCCTGCATATTGTTGATTTATGGCAGGTTGCACTGGAGATAATGTTGATTTTTCCCCCTGAGCTTATGACATCATGTTATAGCAACGGTCTGGGTCATGAAATCATGACCCTATATATGGGTGTTGGAAAAATGGACCAAAATTAAGGGGAGAGTAAATGCATTAGGCGCTGTTTTGGATTCAAATTGGATTCATGACCACTTAGTTGCATGGTGCAAAGATTCCAATGTGCTTCTGGTGCACCAGCAAACTCCAGACCAATAAGCTTCTTCTTCTATAGCCTATACTATATCATATAGGCCACTTCAAATATATCTCCTTTTCCATATGTTTCCACTTATCCAATAACCTTGTCATGTTATAGAACCGAACTGTTAGTTATAAACATGGATTTCTCAAATCCATGACCAAAACGGGGAGGAACTAACTTTATATAATTGAAATCAAACACACTGGAGTCAATTAACAGCCACCAGCACCACCAAGGAGGAAACCATCACAGTACAAAATCCAAAACTGAAACAGCAAAACGTCAACATCAGGTATACGGAATCTCAACCCACCAAATGGATTGTGTAACGGCACCCAATTAATATTTAAAAGTTTTCAGCACAATGCCAAAGGATTCATGTATGTCTGTCTGAAGATGACATATTCCCGTTTAATACAATTAGAAAACAATTTCCAATTTGATTATGTTTTGCGATTACAATCAATAAAGCTCAGGGACAAACAATTCCAAATGTAAGTATTTATCTTCCAAAATCGGTTTTCTCGCATGAGCAACTTTATGTGACATTGTCCAGAGGGATATCACGTGACAGAAAGTATTAATGAACTCTGACGAACAATTCAATGGCAGTGAAGTCTATGCATCAAATGTGGTGCATAAAAAAGTGTTGCACGATTAATAATGCACTATTAATCATGTGTTTATGTATATTTTTAAAAAATCTCAACTTTTCGTTTTTAATTCTTATTGATTTCGTTTTTGCTACAATGACTCTTATTGATTTTTTTTAACGTAAACTTTTTCTGCAAAAGAAATTATTTTCTAAAAAATCTATTCGCACTCATCGCTTGGCGCGGGTAAACGGTTAGTATATGTATATATATATATATATATATATATATATATATATATATATATATATATATATATATATGAGGTTTAATAGAGAACCATAATTAAAAAGGAACCAATCGTGAACGTCGGAAATCATAATGATCAACGGCCAACGAAATAGATGTACACTTATACGTTTGACGCACACACCAGATTATACCAAAAAATCCACCACCTTACCAAAAATCCACCTCTTTTTTTCGTTTAAAATATTTTTTAGGCCACATTTTTTATCGAAAAAAACCGAATATACCGTTGTTTTCTATATTTTGTCATCTTTCCATAGATATCTATGTTGATATATAAAAAACGAATTTTTTTTTCGAAAAAAATCAACTTCATTTTGTTAGTTTTTTCAATATTTAAGTTTATTTTTATTAAAAAAAACTAATTATATCAAAAATATTAATTTTTTGTACTCTATTAATAACCATCAACACCGACTAAAAAAAACATCGATCAGTGTAGATTTATACTGTGAATCTAAACTGTAAACATTTTAATTTTTAACATGTGAATCTGACTTACTATTATGGATACCGCGATTTTGAGAAGGTTCACAATGTGAATCTGAACTGAAATATCGTTTTTTTTAACATGAATATGAATCTATGTTTAAAAAGTAATATATATATATATATATATATATATATATATATATATATATATAAATTTTGATATATTTATTAATTTTTTTCTATAAAAAAAGAAGACATTTATTTTTCAACAAAGAAAATAAAGTGGGTTTTTTTTGGAAAAAAAAGTTCGTTTTTTATATATCATCATTGATCTCTATGGAAAGAGAACGAAAAATTGTGAACAACGGTATATTCCGTTTTTTTTACGATAAAAAACATGACCTAAAAAAATTTAAACGAAGAAAAGGAAGTAAGTTTTGTTATATCTAGTGCGTGTGCGTCCATTGTAAAAGTTTATAACCCTTTCTTTTGCCGTTGACCGCTTTAAATTTCGATGTTTTGGATTGGTTCCTTGGTTCCTTGATTAATAATGGTTCTCTATTGAATTTCTCTCTCTCTCTCTCTCTCTCTCTCTCTCTCTCTATATATATATATATATATATATATATATATATATATATATATATATATATATATATATATATATATAGTGTCAGGTTCATGTGAGACCACTATATTTTGTGAGACGGGAAACGCAAATCTAGCCACTCATTTTTTAGATAAAAAAACATTTTTAAAATACAAAATAATTGAAAATTTTCGAAAACAATTTGTAGTAGAATATGAGAATATTTTACATATCTGTCAAATCTACTAGAATACTAGAATATTCTAACATTATAAAAATCACATTGGAATATTTAAAGTGTAATATTCTATTAGAATATTTCACATATTTTTCAAAAAAAAAACGGTAATTCTTTTTTTATTTTATTTTTATTCTTTTTAGGTAAAGAAAATGACGAAAATAATAATTTAAAAAAGAATTTCGGATTTTTCCTTTTATTTTGCATTTTAAAATTATTTTTATATTGCGTCTCACGCTCTCACAAAATTAACATGGTCTCAAAAGAACCTAAACATATATATATATATATATATATATATATATATATATATATATATATATATATATATATATATGAAAAAAAATTGATTTTTTGTAATGAAAAATAATAAAAAAATAATAAAAAACGAAAAAAAAAACCAAAATAAATGAAAAGGAAAAGGAAAACTCATTTAAATGACGTTCCTTGGACGTTCGTCCCGCAAGATTATTCCCCCGAGTCCGTATTACGTTTCATGCACGTGCACCGCATGCGAACGCGTCAAGACCAAGTAAATGGGTTTGACGTTTGTGCCCTTGACGAAATGATTGGTGGAGAATAGTCATTGCGGTTTCTATCAATTTTTGGGTCCCTACCAGATCCCACTACTAGAAAACAGTCTTTTACAACACGTAATGCGTGTCGTAAAACGCTCAGACGACGCGCAAATGCCTGTCAAGGAAGGCCCTGTCATAATGAGAGACGACACGCTTTTGCGCGTCGTCTATTTACGACGCGCATTTATGACACGCGTTTACGACGTGCAGTTACGACACACAATGTGTATCAAGGAAGGCCCTGTCATAAAGGAAGACGAAACGCATTTGCGTGTCGTAACCTTACGACGCACGTTTACGACACGCATTGCGTATCATTAAAGCCCCTGTCATAAATGAAGATGACACGTATTTGCGTGTCATAATTTTAAATGTTTTAGAAATATATATATTTTTGATAGAATTACTAATTTTCAAATTAAACAACAGATTGAAATTATCATAATACAAAATAAAATACCATGCATAAGAACGATAATTCATTTGAAAAAAATATCACATGTCAAACAAGTTACCTAACATTACATGTCAAACAACACTACATGTCAACACTAATAACACTTAAAAACATGCTTTTTCCTACATTTGGAGCACCCGCTATTCCTATATCAACAACCAACTTTAGGTCCAATTCCAACCACCTGTAAAAGAAAAACATTAGAAGATCAACATTTGCTTGATTTGATGATTCAACATTAGTTGCCCTTGGACCTATTCCTATTAAAAAGATACATATGAGAATATATATATATATATATATATATATATATATATATATATATATATATATAGCTTAGGTGAACAGCAGGTCCACCAGATGCTTCATACATAATATAATACATTTCAAGTCTAACTTTGATGATAACAAACTTGAAACTTTTAAAATAAGAACAAACCTCTAGTGGACCTTCCAAGACCCTCACAGTGTCATTCATATATGAACTTTTTGTTGCTTGTTGCGTCTTTTGTAGAGGTTATTCCAGAACCATCTGCACCTTGGCTTTTCATCTTTATTTGATCACTCTTCTTTTTTATGTGTGTCACTGGTTCTAAAGCTTTGGAGCTTGTGTATTTTCTACTCTTTGTAGGAGGAAGACCAAAATTTGCATCATTATTAGACTTTGATTTTTCTGTGAATAAAGTAAAAATATAATTTAAATCGGTAATTTTTTTCAAATGAAGTAGAAAAGTAATTTATTAGAAAGAATGTAAATTCGGGCTCACCTGTGGATCCGAATTTCTGATGCAAATCCTGTTAAAAAGATGTTTTGTGTATTGGTTACTAATTAAATATCATATTACTAAAGAAAGTTTTATAAAAGAATAACTTACAGTTGCAAGGTTGAAATCTATGAGATAGCCCTTGGAAGCCCTGAGAGAGAAAAGGAAATTTCCAGGCTTAACGTCTATGTGAACTACTCCCCGAGGACAAAATTTTCTTTGATTAAAATAGTTACCTGTTTATGAAGACTAGAAAATGATTTGAATAAACAGTAGCCATACCACCGGAGTTGTTGGACATCTATTTCTCTCTTCAAGACCTAAACAAAAAAGAAAGAAAAGCTTAAGGATATTAACAAGGGGAACTGTTACTTCCACGGACATTTTTGATAACACACTGATTTTTTTAATGAATTTGACAATTATACCGTTATTTATATTTAAATTGTAGTTGTTACTCAAATGCAAAATCCTGCAGTGGCGTTTGCGTGGTTCTTGGTTTGGTATAATGGTTTGCTAAAATTCTGCATTTGAAAAATACACTTAGGGGCATAATTATCAAATTCCTCTAAAATCAGTGGACTAGTTTGATTTGTTGCATTTTATTTTCAGCATAGTAGGACTAGTTTGAGATTCAAATAGATAACTAAAAACTCAGAAAATTGTCCTATCATTTGAGCCTCTGTTCTTTATTTTTTCCTATATAGTTCATGTGCTTTTTATCATGTGCAGACCTATATCCAACAAATTCTTCACACGGTGATTTTGGTAAAATCATCGGCTAAGAGTAATCAACTGAAACAATTTCACCCAAACATGTGATGCCGATTGTTATTGGAGTTTCCAGTCTTCAATATTACAATGTAAACTGACTTGCACCATTTTTTTTTCAAGAATAATTTTATGACTACCAAGCTCTTGCTGCAGACAAATCAAAGAATTAGAGAATTGACAATTCATACAATAAAAAATTTCCACAATTCATACTCATGTACAAAGAATCATAGAGTCATACGCACACACATAATCAATATGTTCAATTCATCAAAACTTTAAACTTTGACAATTCATTCGCATAGAAACGACAGTGCTTGAGAACCAGAGATTAAAAATTCATACACATACACATGGTTTTAACATAATTAGATAATGAGAATCACTTACCTTTTGAGAGTGAGATGAAGAATCTGAGCCGATAAGAAAGCAAGATCGAATAAGGAAGGAGCGTCGTTAGCCCTGGAATCTTTTTCCCTGTAATATTTAAAACTTAAATGAAGGGTATAATGGGCAGTTCAAATAAATCTCAGTGGATGCATTAAAATTTACAGTGGAAAAATCAATTCCCTAAAACAAAAAAAGAAAAAAAAAACATGTAATTTTAAACTCAGTGTTCATATTTGCTTTCATTACTTGAACCTTCTTCTTCCTCTACAAATGGTGTCTATAGTTTACAGGAAAATCAAATGACAAATGGTGTCTATAGTTTACAGGAAATTGCCACCTGTAGCAGATTAAAGAAACTAAATTTGACACCATATTGTCCTTGCCATCTTCCTCAAGTAGCATCTTCCAAAGCACTGTTCAATAAATTATATATTTATATTCATACAATGTATAAAAACATATTCAAATTTAAAATAAAATGTTAATAAGGAAATTGAGATTCATACCGAGTACCTTTTGCAAGTGCATCAGATGCAGGTTGTGACCTCCCACATTCGTTATATAACTCAGAAGCCCTTCTGTAAAAATCAGCAACTTCATTCCTCTAGTCAGCACGTTCATAATATTGAGTTGTTTTTCCAGCCTAAATTACCTATTAAACAAATATTTTACCAGTGTAGGTAGAAGGTCTGCATCATTGAGTGGAAGTCCAGCCCCATCAACCATCCATGGTTTGTAGTGATATATATATATATATATATATATATATATATATATATATATATATATATATATATATATATATATATATATTCCAGTTAATGTTTATAGTGAGTCTTATAACCGAGCTATGCGACTGAATGTACCCCATACAACGCTTCATTGGACATTGTAGTGACAATTGTAGACACTTATCACCCACTTCGATTGATCGGTCGAGGTTGTAGCTAGCAACCGCCGGTGGGGATGTCAACCCCGTATAGATCTATACATATATATCTCGCTCCAAAGATTAATGGTTATAGTAGTGTGGGTATGCTAAGTGTTTAGACTCAGCTAATGAATAATGTCTCACTAAAAAGCACTTAACTAAAAAGTATGTTAATAACTCTCAACCCTAACTTAATTGTGGTTTAGTTACTAGGCATAATGAATGTCATTGTATAAAGTTTATAAAAGCCGAATATGGTTGGTATGTATGTAAAAGTGTAATGTACTCTCTTTTATAAAAATATATGTTTCAAAGTAATGAACACATGTACATGTATAAACTTTATATATTTAAACATATAAAGATACATGAATAGTAATAGCTTGAATCCATGAAATACTACAAAGTTTTATAATGTGCTTGTTATAATATACAATGTCACATAAAAATCATATATTTTTGTATCATGTAGTATTTGTTGTGTGGACTAGTTATTTCACGATAAAATAATCATAATACGTATACGAAAAGTTTATATTAGTTTATTTGTAATAATATGTTAACTTGTTAAATAATATTTTTTATAAACTAGATTTATTGTATTTTCCCATAAAGGATAATATAGTTGTATAAATAGAGTATATAGGCACATGTATCCCCCCCCCCTCCCGAAATAATTAAAATATTAAAAAGGGGTTGTAAGCACTCACCCTTGAAGCGTGAGATCGAGTTGTTCGGAGTTCATTTATTTTTGGGAAGTTTCATGTGAAAACCCGCAAAGTCGTGTTTCTTGAACTCTGAAATACTTTTGGGATAGTTTCGTAACGAATTTAAACTATTGGGGGTTGTTTGGTATTTTAATTAACCAAAGTAGGACTGCTTTGGTTAAAATAAATAAAAGGAGGGACTTAAATGGTTTAAATGGGTTCAATGTTTGAGTCTTGGACTGGTATTGTTAAATAATCCCCATGGGAGGGGCTGTTTTGAATAAATGGAGTCAAGGTTTGGGGGTGGGGACTTATTTTGAATAAAAGGTTTAATAGTGAGGGTAGTTTGGTCATTTAATAAATAAAACAACGTAGGTCTTTTCATATCGTCTTTTGTTTGATCGGGCAAAAGGAAATGGATAAATGAACGAAACAGATGAACGAATGTGGATGAACGAAGGCGATTGAGAGGAACCTAAGGGAATCGACCATTCAACCCTTGTGCTACCTTGATTTGGGGAAACGAATATTGTAAACGGAAGGAGGGTGGTCTCGGTGGTGGTAATCGATTGAAATGAGGGAGCTTATTCGGTGTTTCGCCGAACCGAAGAGGGAGAAGATACGAAAGCTGTGAGATTTTTCTTTCTCTCGTCCAACTATGAGGTGCGAAGGAAATGAGGTCTGAAGGGGAGTCCGGTCGTTCAACAGCACATCGCAGGTGGTGTGTTGGGGATATTTGTGATTGGTGGTGACAAGTGCGTGGATGGGGGATGCTTTGGTAGCCTCCTTGGTTGCTTTCGGTTTTCTTTTCTTCTTCTTCTCCTTTTTTTGTCTTGACAAAATTCGATAGACCTAAATGGGTGTTTGGGTTGATGTTCAACAGGAAAAAAAAAAGAACGAGGGAGGGAGATAGGGAGAGGAAATGTGGTGGTGATTGACAAACCAACAAATGGTAGAGGAGGGTGGATGAACAGTGGTGGTTCAATGGTGGTAGCATCATGGCGATGGATCAAAAGAGGCTGTGAACATTGACAGGAGGAGGTGACGGACAGTGGGTGAACCGGGGAAAACATCATCGATGCTTCTATTTGTTCAAAAAGGGGAACGGAACGAAGGCAATAACGAGTGGTGAGAAGGGTTGCCCCTGTGGTGACATACGTGAACATGTGAGGGCAAAAATCACGAGGTTGTTGCCTCTTTGCTCATTGGGAATGGTAAGCAGATCATGAAAATGACCTCAGGGTGTTTTGTTGCTTTAAATTGATATGAAGAAGATGAATAACTTGAAATTGACAGGAAGAAGATGAAGAACGATGGTGTTTGAGTTTTTCATTTGACAACCTTATTAGAGGAAGGAAACATGTCTCCTGTATGTGTAGTTTTGTCACACCCCCAAACCGGAACGACAGAAACGTTCGGGGCGGAGGACGTCATGTACAGTATCACAACAATTTCATAATAGTAATAAAAGCAAACACAATCATTACATTGATTGAATATAGTATTTACATCTGTTCAATACATAGTTTGTATGACATTAAAAATGTATAACAAAAGTATAAAAGACGTGACTCTAAAAGCTCCGTCTTCTCAAAACCTGCGGGTGTACCTGTCTACCGGTTCCCTGAGAATACAAGTGCTTTTGAAAGTGTATCAACATTTAAGTTGGTGAGTTCATAAGTATGTTTTTGTAATGAAATCTTGTCTTTGAATCTGTGAAAATGTTTGTATGTTTCTCACGAAAATCTAATATTTTCTTTAGTAGTGAAAAGTAGTCTTAGACCTTAAGACCAACACGTATGTTTGTTACTGTATTCTGTAATTGTATATGAATATCTTTGTATGTATGCCTGGTTACCACGAGCTGTTTTGTATTGTATTGTTTTGTATGAAAACTCTTGTATGAAATCCCTAGATACCACCAGTAGTTATGTATAGTAATGTACTGTATGAAAACCTTTGTATGAAACCCATGGATATCACCAGTAATGTATAGTATTGTTCTGTATGAAAAGCTTGGATACCACCAGAAATGTATAGTATTGTTCTGTATGAAAACCTTGGATACCACCAGTAATGTATAGTAGTTTTATTACTTAAAATAAAACCATGTGTTTGTATTCCCTGGAGTCCTCCAGTTGTAGTATATAGTAGTTCTATTAATTAAAATAAAACTAATTGAAGAGTTGAAATCCCGTAAACTTATGGTTAGTTTATACTGTTGTGAGTTTCGTATAACTATGCTTGATATGACCTAGTGACCTCTATGACATTCTTCAGGTGTCGGAAACCTTATGACATTTGTCACCCCAGGCCTGTCGGCCTAACTGTAGCTAACAGTTCAGGTGTGGGATTGTCAGTCCCGTATAGATCTATACACAAATCTCACACTCTCCCTCCAGTAGACTCTGGTTATATTGTATATGATTTAGTTCTGCACCCTGATGGGTACAGTTGAAGTAGTGCCTCACAACCCTGTATTAACTAGTTTACGTGTAGTATTGTAGTGTTCTCTTGTACTTGAAAATGTATGTATAACTTGTAGAGTAAAAATAATTATACTTAAATAATTATTTAGTACTGTACTCTTGTATTCGGAAAATAGTATTATATACCATAAACTATATCTACCATAGTTTATATGTTTGTTTCTGTGTAAAGCTCTTGAATTAGTAAAACCATGTAATGTATCCCAAACTATACCTATTATAGTTTGTATGTATGTTCTCGTTTCATGTATTGAATTTTATAAAAGTTTTGTAATGTTCCCAAACTATATCGACCATAGTTTGATTGTATGTTATGTATTGTACTGAAGACTTTGCAATTATGGTTGTATGTTGAAAACTACCCTTATGCTCAGCACGTTACAAAAGGGATAAAAATATCTGAATATTTTTATAAAGTGTAGTGATTTCTCGGTTTGTATCAATTGCAAAAGTTTTTAATATGTTTGAAATCGTTTGTATAAAACACAAAAATCCTTGTGTTTTACTTGTATCCCCCCTAAAACATCAAAAACAGTGAAAATGTAGGGGTATGAACTCACAGTTGTTTATGTGTACGTGCTGGACAGCGAGACTGGAAAGATGACCCTCGAGTTGATGTACGCAGAACTAACGGTATCCTAATAATATTTAAACACATAATTGTATTTAAATTAGCGAAACCATTAATTAAAGTGTTAGAAAACACTTGTTTTTGTGTTAGGATATGTTACCGAAAATTGCACAAGTGTTGAAGGGTTTTCGGTTCCAAGGAGTTTTCGGCCGAAAACGGTTCTCGGCCGTAAACGGTTTGCGGTCCTGAGCTGTTTTCGGTCACTTGAAGATTTGAAGGCTGTTCTTGGTGTTCTTGGTGAAAAATATGAAGATTCAAAGGATTGTTGTTGATGATATGAATGTTCTTGAATGATACTTGAGAGAGAATTGGGAGTGTTTTCGAGTGAAAAAGTGAGAAAATGACTAAGTTTTCGGATGAAACCAATATATCCGGTTGGGTTTTCGGCCGGAAAAAGGGTTTTCGGCCGCAAAGAGGGTTTTCAGCCGCAAACAGTTTGTTGTCACGAGGTTTGCGGTTTCAAGGGAAAAATCTAGGTTTTTCTAGTGTTTTTGATTCCGAAAACTTATATAAACTTATATAAACTTTATTTATATAGTTTAAATTATTTTCTAATCTTTACAAACTTGACGAAATAAATAAAAGACTCGAATTTTATTTATCGGTTTTGACTTTAGTTGACTCGGAAAGTAACGGGTTGTTACAAGTTTTGTATAAGAAATTTTTATTTTGTGTGTAATCTTGTAGGAATTCCTTTGTGTTTGGGTGTAGTGTTGTCAAAACAATATTGTTTATTTCCTGTGTGGCTTTGGTTGTCTAAGAAGTAATGGTTGTCAAAATTGTGTCCCTATGAATCTTTGAGGGATTTTGGAGAGTACAAACTCTATTGTTTTATGTGTGTATTGTGTGGGTTAATTGTGTGTATATTTCCATACATTGTTAGTCCTATGGTTAATGTATTTACACATGTATATGTTTTTAGGTATTTTGGTAAAAATTTCATATACACATAATGTACATGTATAGTTGTTATTTGATGACCATTTGACAATATAATATATGTGTATCATATTAGGGGTTAAATGGACCCATGTGAGTAGGATTTGGGCTGTATAATAATAACCCAAAGTTTTTATCATATTTGTTTTATTATTAAGCTTAGTAAATCATCTGTGACATACATATAAATTCTCGTATATAATATTATTGGAATGTCACACTTCTTATTATATATATATATATATAATATATATATATATATATATATATATTATAGTTAATTTATA
This sequence comes from Lactuca virosa, assembly GCF_052849685.1. NCBI lineage: Eukaryota > Viridiplantae > Streptophyta > Magnoliopsida > Asterales > Asteraceae > Lactuca > Lactuca virosa. The sequence goes on from NC_136428.1 coordinate 26,750,102, forward strand.
TTCATTAGACACATGTATATAGTATATTTTATGAAAACTATAGCAAATTCTTATAATTGTTCGTAACTTATGTTTTATGCACAAATGTATATAGTTGAACACGAATTTAGAAATATAGGGCTATTTCCATCGTTAAAATCCATGTCAAGTGGATTTGGATTCTTATATTTTTCCGGAATACATTACCAATAATAGAAATCATGTCAAAATCAATAGCTTAATGTTTCGCGATTAATAAATCTGAAAACGTCTTATTTTTCAACTCTTATTAATATTTTTACTAAAAATATTTCAATTATGAAACTAAATGATAGAATACGACCTGAGTCGAAAAACGTTCTTGAAATTTCCATTTGAGGTGTGCAAGTCACTTAACGGATAGAAACGGTTTTAGCGGTTTTAAGAAAATCCGTATTATACTGGTTTTGGATTCTTAAAATAGTCGTATCTTTTGCATACGAACTCCGTTTTGGAAGTTCTTTATATTTTCAGAATCTGGGAAACACGTAATACGAGACTAGAATGTTTGTATTGCTCGTAACTGCTTAATAAGAAATTTCAGTTTTTCAAACGCATTAACTGTGGTTGCAGTTTGAGCTGTTTGATTTGTTTGTCAGCTTACACATTTGGAAGTAAGATACCATCTGGTATCTTATAATAGTTGAAATGAACTCATTTGTTCGTAAGATTCACTAAAACTCAATGAGTCAAATTACCAAGAGACTTACTATTAACTTGACCGTTCACAATCTTTGACCTAAATTGCACGATGTCACACAAGGATCATAAAAAAATGAAGTTGCCCTATGTACTTCAAATCTTTTTTAGAGATGGTAAGGGCAAATGTATGACCATCAAGTATTTGATTATTCAAACTCCAAATCCTTCCAATTCATGGATCCTTTATACGGGATGTGGTAATCACATTGTATGATACTGAAGGATCTTTAAGAAAGAAAGATGTTTTGAGCATCGAGAGCTAAACCTAATTATGAGATTAGATGAGTGTCGCATGTCTTGACGATTATGGATTTTAATCTTGTGCATAGTAGTGGAGTTAAGAAAGATCGAGTTATTTGTTGTTATTCTTAGAAAATGTTTTCAAACATAATTTCACTTTATGAGTGGCATAAACATGAATTTCAATTTTCATTTGATAATGGAAAGGTGACATTCTATTTTATAAAGATGATGGTTTTATGTGTAGAACATCTTCTTGCAATTGGCATTCAAGAAACTGTAGTTTGTGTTTCTAATAATAGTAAGGTTAACTTAAAATTAAATATTGATTCCTTTAATAGTTTAGATTAAAATGCACTTGTGGCATGATCACCGTGGCCACATAAGTAAGAATCGTATCACCAAGCTCCATTTGTATTGGACTTGGAATCATTCAACTTTGGGTTCGATGATGTATGCGAGTCTTGTTTGTTGGCAAGATAAGTTAATCACCATTCACATGGACATAAATGATTGTTGGATCATGTACACATTGATGTATGTGGACCCTTTATATCCGCAACAAGGGACGACAAATGTTATTATGCCATATTTAATGAAAATTTCAGTAGATATGATTATGATTATATTATTAATCATAAGTTTGAAACTTTGAAAAGTTTCAAAGAGTATTGGTGGTTGTCGAGGCCAACAAAATTAATACCCTAAATATTACACACTAAAATAGTGTATAGTGGTAAAGGGATCGTATCCACGGAGATTGGTTCAACTTAAATCTCTATGTAAATCACTTCTTCAAGTACTTGTAAAACAAAAGTAAAAGTAAAATGGGGGGTTTAGTTCTTTTTGATTGTTTGACAAAATTAAAACCAGCTAGAATGTAAATATGACAAGTAAACAAGTAAAAGATTTGATTAAATTCAATGAAGTGAAATTGGTTGATTTTGGGTACACCACATGGATGACATGGTTGACTTATCATTAGACTAAATAGAACAACACTTGTGAATTAATTTAACTTGGCTATAGCAATCCATAAGCACAAATTACCTCAACCCTTCATTGTTATTAAAATGGCTAGAGGAGCTCTTAACACATTTCCTTAATTAAAGTCACAAAATCAATGAAGCATATAATCTTGTGAAAATCAATTAGCTTTAAGTTCTAAGAGTTACCAAGTCCAAAAGATAATCAATTTCTTACATTATCATTATGAAGGAAACATTTCCATGGTCTAAATGAAATGAAAACAAACATATAAACCATTTGTTGCTTCCTAATTTGAGGGTCCATTACTTAACCAAGAAATTAGTCAACAAAAATAAGCATTCATTCATCTAAGCTCATGATCAAAGATAAATAAACACAACAAGATGTTTAACTAGAAAACATTTCCATAAACTTCAAACACAAGATAATAATAAGTCTTCAAAGCAACTAATCATCCATGGGTTAAACCCTAATCAACCAAATGAAAGTTTAGCCAAGCATGGCCAAAGTAAAAGAAATGCAATATAGTTTAGTGAAACCAAACATTGTTCTAGTTGCAAGATGGAAAGAAAATAACACCAATCTTCAATTCTTCAACTTCTTCTCCAATGTTCTTGAGAGCAAAAGAGTGGTTTTCTCCAAGAGGTGATAATGAAAAATGCCCCAAAACTCCAGCAAATAAGGCTCATTTCCGGATTCAAAAAATTGCACAAAAGCTACCCACCAACCTTCCACAAATAGAGTCAACAAGTCAAAACTCGGGATCAATTCAGCACAATTCACGCGGACTGCGTGGGTCTCGCTGATTGTGGGACTTGGGCCATTTAAAATACAATCTAGCCCAATCTTCTCATTCACACTTCAGCCCACATGCATAACTCTTGAGAGCCCAATTGTTCCATTCCAAAGCCTCCAATGATTGGTCCAATGCTCCTTCAATCTTCCATAGCTCAAAATTCTCTTCACATCATCATCATTCTTCATCTAAAATTAAGCCTAACTTGCTCCTTTGATTATGTTGACAACATGCCCAATCACACCACTTCAAGTCCACAAGCAAACCGCAAGCCTCCAAAAGTCCCGCACTCCTTCCATACCTCCAATGACAAATAGTCTTCGATAAATCCTGCAAATAAGCTCAAAAGACTGGAAAGCACCCAGTAAAGGAGAAAAATAACAAAAAGAGAAAATATGCATGAAGATTAACTAAAATGAGATGGAATGTGCTAAAATAAACTATAAAAAGAAGTAAATAAAATGAAACTATCAAATCACCCCAAGCTTAAGCCTTACTTGTCCTCAAGTAAGACAAAACTAAAATGAACTCGGGATAAACTATCCTAAGAAAATAAAAAGAATGGATAGAACCACAGAACCTGATCACCGTTAGTCAACATGGTCAGAATTAATCTTGCTATTATCTCATGAATTTTTCATCCGATGACAATGGGACCGTAAACCACAGCTAGGACAACTCCTTTAGGTGAGTAAGGAGGGATGGTCAGTCGCAGCCCCAATGGAACATGCATACAATGAAGAACATTTGTAGTAGGGAGAAATCAACTAGATGGGCTCGTGTGGAGCTCTTCTTTAAGTGTACACTCTTATCACGAAAGTTGTGTGATCTCACATCTGTCGGCCACTCTCAACTGTGATTGGGTTTCATCGCTCGGGCACCGTTGTAGGAATCAGTTCACTTAGTGTTGGCCCAAACCTCCCGTAGTATCCGACTCAACAGTCTGCCTAACATCACCAATCTGCAAAAACAACTCGATCTATATACAATAAAACATACCTAAATAAATAAATAAGTATCAAACGTCGGGTGACCAAAATGTAGGAAAATTTGTTTAATAATTGAACCGGTCACCTATCTAAGATTATTATAGCCATGAACCTTTCTCTCCATAAAAAATTTTTTTAACTAGAATGTAATGCACTAACATATTGAATTTTTGCTTTTATCAAGAAAACTTTTTGACTCAAAATTTGGTTCCCAAAATTATGTAAGTGGAACCGAGGGAGTAACGATAATAATCTGAATGGTCTAAGTGTGAAAATGACCATGTGTGGAGCGTAAATATGCAAGCTCCTTTTTAAACTTGTGATTTTTCAAAAATAAAGAAAATGTCCAAATGTGGACTAAAAGACTCTCTAAAATCCTATGAAAACCGCAAAGAAAATATGGCGATGTAAAGAGACCGTATATGGATTCTACTCGGGGACAAGCACCAGTGCTTCATCCTAACGGTTCAAACATGATCAAGTGTGATCCTCTCGGCGGTAGTGACCGCAAGGCTAAGAACATCCATTGCTATAGTATATCCTACAGTTGTTAGTATTGCATGCATAATTCTTCGTGAAACTACCTGACCATGATCACTTACCCCTTTAAGCTTCCAGCATCTGATCCCAAGTATGAAGTCCCAAACTGCAGCTAGTGGTCCTGGTTCGATGGGTGAGATTACAACAAGATCCTGGACCAATAATGATACAATAACTATGAACCTGTTCCATGGCATCCAAGGGGGTGAGAATAAACAGATAACAAAAATGCATGAATGCTAATGCCCTAAGCTAAATGTTATGTAAAAATAAAAAGTGAAAAAGAAGAAAACAAAATCTTTTTGGAATGTTTTTTTTTTAAAATGAATGAATGCATTTTAAGACTAAAATCTTTTTGGAATGTTTTTTTTTTAAAAATGAATGAATGCAATTTAAGACTAAAATGCTATGCAACCTAATTCAAATGCATGATAAATTAAAAAGAAAAGGGAATACCCCACCCCACGCTTAGAAATAAGCATTGTCCTCAAGGCTTGGGGCGAGGCGAAAGTACCTAAACCGGGGGATCGGGAGGAGGATATGGGTATAGGGGGTAGGGGTAAGGGTAAGGTGGAGGTGGATAAGGGTGGGTGGGTGGTGGGTATGGATAGGGAGGAGGAAGTGGGACATTCTGGAAATGGTTTTGGGATTGGTTCCACCCCCACATATGGTGCATCTGCTGGGACATGATTTGGTTGGAGACGCAAAGAGTCTCGAACCGTTCGGCGAAATTAGGGGGAAGCGGGTAATATCCGGGAGGTGCTTGGGGCTGGGCGTGCTGTGGACCATGGGTGGGCTCTTCGTCGGGCTTGTCATCCACATGCATCGCATCATCATCTTGATCCTGGAACGCATCCTCATTGACTGACTGAGTGATGGTCCTCGCGAGTCTCCACTGAGTGCGATCGTGGAAGGTGAAGTTGGTGACTCGAGGGTCGGGAAGAATGAGATATCCGACCCCTTGAGGACAATACCATGTGAAACTGTTCCTGTTCCTTCGGCAGATGTGATGCATGTTTGTGAGAACACGCTCATCCAAAAGAGTTTTATTGTCAACAGGTTGGTATTCGTCTGGGAGCTCGATGTCAAGACTGCGGGCTAAAAGGGTGACAAATCCACCAATGCAAATATCACCGGACGCTTTGGTTCTCATGAGTGCGCATTTATGGAAAAAGAACAAAGCAAAGTCCGGGATTGGTGGGTTTTCACGTCGTGTCATGCACCAAAGGAAGAAAAGCTCATTTTTTGTGACCTGACCGGCTTCTTTTCGGGCAAAGATAGTGCACACCAAGATGCGATGGGCAATACGGAGGCACGGGTGAATGATGGAGGTTGCTTTATCCCGACCGGCACATGAAAAGATACCCCCGGTGATTTCCGTCCAAAAGGTCTCATGGTTGAACTCGGCAGGTAAGATGTCGAAAACCGTGGATGTGTTCGAAGAAGGTATGCCCAAGATGTTGTTTATTGTTGCAAAATCAATATACCTTCGGTCCCCCAGAAGTTGGAATACGACTTTTTTCTTTTCACTATCGAACCCGCAATAGGCAAGAAACTCTCTAGTAGGGAGCTCGTAAGTGTGCGCCAGAAGATTGAGGAGGTTTTCCCACCCGATGTTACGGAACAATTGGGTGACCCCCTCAAGAACCCCTAATGAAGTGAGCGTGGGTTTGCACACAAATTTGGTGGATGCAACCTTTCTAGACAGGCTTTTCATGTAGTTTTCGGCCGCCTTGGCATCCCGAAATCTTGGAATGTCGGGTGCATCATTTTGATTTCTACCTGGGGCTTTGCCTCGGGCGGCAGTCGGGCGTTTTCTAGATGTGGACATGGTCTACCTGCAACAAGAACAACAACTACACGAATCCAATCCCAACAAATGATGTTTTCAATTCAATCCCAATCGACTCCCTATGGACTTCTAAAACAATTCAAAAAATCAATGCAAGAAACGTTTCCTAGACTCAATAGTTGCAATACCATAAAAATTGTTGTTCTAAAACATGCATATAAGTCAAGGAAAGAATGTACCCGTTCTTTGAAATTTGAAAATTTTGCGCGCGAAAATTTGGGATTTGAAATCTTGCAACTCTCCACCCCAAGCTTAAAGCTTTGTTCAATATCCCGTGGGAAGCAAACTACCGTGAAAACCCGAGAAATCCGGCAACGGCTTGAAATTCCGGTGAAATTTTCCGGAGAGCTTTGAGAGATATTTTTGGTGGGGTTTGTAGCCTTGTCCAAGAGGAGCACAATGGTGGTGTCGGAATCGCGAGAGGTGGCCGGAGTTGGCCGAAAAACGGCCGGAATGTGGCGTTTGAGTGGTGGTGGCGCCCGGAATTGCAGCAACAGATCGGACCGGATTTTTGGTGGGTTTTGTAGGGCTCGAAAAATGGAAGAGAATGGCGGTGGTTTCACGAAATTCCGACCGGTGGTTGGACGGGAAACTGAGTTTTAGTGGTGGAGATGGAGGTGTTCTAATGGAGGTTAGGGGAAAGGAAGAAGAAGAAGTGGGAAGGAAGAAGGGCCGGGTGGAGTGTTATTGGGTTTAAGTTGCGGTCAAACCTGGTCAAGACGAGGTCAATGGAAGTCAACATGTCACGCAGACGCGTCTGCGAGTACACGCGGTTCGCGTGAATAAACCTGGAACTATTCTGCTTTGCATTATTTACACGTGGTCGAATTGGAGATGGTACGCGGTCCGTTTTAATAACCCACACGGACGAACATGCGAGTACACACGGTCCGCGTGAATAAGCCTGAAATCCTTCTGTTTTCTGAAGATGGACGCGGACACTGTAGGGAACCACACGCGGACCATTTCTTTATTAACGCGAACAGGCCCTCGAGTACACGCGGTCCGCGTGAATGCTGCAGCAATTTTCTCAGTTTTCGCCCTTTGACCAAAACGAACACCGGGTCTTAAAATCCAACACTTTTGTACCGCAAGAAGGACGAAGAAGAAATGTTAAATGCAAAAATGATCTATCTAAGACATTTATTCGGGATTTGAAATGATGAAAACTTTAAGTCTTCCAAAAATGCCCTTCTTTAACGTCTTTGGCGAGACGTCATTCCCTTTCGATTTCAGTATATCGGGGCATCCAATTGGATGACATCTAAGACCTTTGCGTTAAAACCTTCATAGAAAGGTTTCAAATGATGTCCATTGACTTTAAAGATTTGCCCCGTTTCTTCACTCTGGATCTCAACAGCTCCGTGCTCAAATACTTTTAGCAGAACAAATTGACCCATCCATCTTGACCTCAACTTTCCGGGAAATAATTTCAATCTCGAGTGGTAAAGCAAAACTCTATGTCCCGGCTCAAAATGCTTCCGGGTAATGGACTTGTCATGGAAAAGCTTCGTTTTCTCCTTGTAAATTCTTGAGTTCTCATAGGATTCATTTCTTAACTCCTCCAACTCTTGAAGTTGAAGCTTCCTATGCCTTCCCGCCTCATCGATGTTGAAGTTGCATTGCTTGACCGCCCAAAATGCAGGGTGTTCCAATTCCACGGGAAGATGACATGGTTTGCCAAAAACCAACCTAAATGGAGACATTCCTATCGGGGTCTTATACGCGGTCCGATAGGCCCACAAGGTGTCATCAAGCCTTGAAATCCAATCTTTTCTTGAAGGATTCACGGTTTTCTCAAGAATACTCTTCACCTCGCGATTTGAAACTTCCGCTTGACCATTCGTTTGGGGGTGGTAGGCGGTTGAGACACGATGGGTCACGTTGTACTTCTTCAATAAAGCCTCCATCATCTTGTTGCAAAAGTGCGTCCCCCTATCACTGATCAAGGCCCTAGGCACACCAAATCTCACAAAAACATTAGACTTCAAAAACTCGATAACCGTTTTGGCATCATCCGATCGTGTAGCTTTGGCTTCAAGCCACTTAGAAACATAGTCAACCGCGAGCAAGATGTAAATGTTTCCAAACGAAACGGGAAATGGGCCCATGAAATCAATCCCCCATACGTCAAAAACTTCACAAACAAGGATGGGATTTTGTGGCATTTGGTTCTTTTGCGAAATTTTTCCCGTCCTTTGGCACCGTTCACAACTTTTACAAAACATATAACAGTCGCGTGACATGGTTGGCCAAAATAGTCCACATTCAAGGACCTTTCTCAGGGTCCGGCTAGGTCCGAAGTGTCCCGCACAAGCAAGTTCATGACAAAGTTGTAAAATGGATTGATGCTCTTGTTGGGGCACACATCGCCTAATGATTTGATCGATACAATGTTTCCACAAATAAGGTTCATCCCACACATAGTATTTTGCATCACTTTTGAGCTTGTCTTTTTGAGCACGTGAAAATGTGTCGGGATACCTCTTTGTGACCAAAAATTTAACGATATCGGCATACCAAGGAGTAGATTGATTAAGGGAAAAGAGATGCTCATCAAAAACTCGTCCCGTAAAGGGAGAGGAGTTTCATTTGAAGTGATCCGGCTTAGGTGATCGGCAACAAGATTCTCACATCCACTCTTGTCCCGGATTTCCAAATCAAATTCTTGTAACAATAAAATCCGATGGATGAGTCTAGGCTTTGCATCTTTCTTTGTCATCAAGTACTTAAGAGCTACGTGATCCGAATACACAATGACCTTGGTACCAAGTAGGTATTGTCTAAATTTCTCCAAGGCCAACACTATGGCCAATAGCTCCTTCTCCGTAGTAGAGTAGTTACTTTAGGCATTGTCTAGTGTTCTCGATGCATAGTAGATCACATGGGAGGCTCGTCCATTCTTTTTACCCAAAACGGCGCCTATTGCATAGTTGCTTGCATCACACATGATCTCAAAGGGCAGATCCCAATTTGGTGCTTGCATGATGGGGGCGGATGTAAGCAATTCCTTGAGCTTGTCGAAAACTTCTTTGCACGCCTCATTGAACTCAAAATCAACATCCTTTTGCAAGAGTTGGCACATTGGTCTTGTTAACTTTGAAAAATCTTTGATGAATCTCCGGTAGAAACCTGCATGGCCCAAAAAAGAACGAACTTCCCGAACACAAGTCGGGTAAGGAAAGCTTTGAATAACATCAATCTTGGCCTTATCTACCTCAATTCCTTTCTTTGACACAATGTGACCCAAAATAAGACCTTGACTCACCATAAAATGACATTTTTCAAAGTTTAAAACCAAATTTGTTTCAATACATCTTTTCATAATTTTTGTGAGATTGGTCAAACACTCTTGAAAGGAGTTTCCATATACCGTAAAATCGTCCATGAAAACTTCAATTATATTTTCAACATATTCCGAAAAGATACTAACCATGCAACGTTGGAAAGTGGCCAGGGCGTTACATAATCCGAATGGCATTCTCCGGTATGGAAAAGTGCCAAATGGACATGTAAATGTTGTCTTTTCTTGGTCTGCCGGTGCCACCGGGATTTGTTGAAAACCGGAGTACCCGTCTAGACAACAATAATGGGATTTCCCAACCAACCTTTCTAACATTTGGTCAATGAAAAGTAATGGGAAGTGATATTTTCTTGTGCTTGCATTGAGTTTGCGGTAGTCAATACATGCTCTCCACCCGTTTTGCACACGGGTGGGGACCATCATACCTTTGTTGTTCTCGACCACCGTGATCCACGTCTTCTTCGGCATGACTTGGACCGGGCTCACCCATTTGCTATCCGAGATCGGATAGATCATTCCCGCATCTAAGAGCTTCAAAATCTCTTTCTTGACCACTTCCATCATTGGCGGATTCAAACTTCTTTGCGTGTCTCTACTTGGCTTGCATTCATCCTCCATTAAGATCTTGTGCATACAAGTGGAGGGACTCAACCCTTTGATATCCGCAATCGTCCAACCCATAGCTTCTTTATGCTCCTTCAACACCTTGAGGAGTTGCTCTTCTTCACATTCGGTTAAGTGAGTTGAAATGATGACCGGAAGAGTCTCGTTGTTTCCCAAGTACGCATACTTCAAATGTTGAGGAAGGACCTTCAATTCTAATTTCGGTGGTTGAACAAGGGAGGGTGGCAATCTCGTGTGAGTTTGAGGTAATTCAATTTGCTTCACACTAAATTGAGTGGTTTTCTTGATCTCCAAATTGTTAACCAATCTTTCAACTTCGGGGTCTAGTGAGTAGAGCTTTAACTTCTTGGCTAATTTACCACAATCAAATCCTTTGCTCAATATCATCTCCAACACGTCACCATTAGACGACTAGAAAAACTCTTGGGTTAATGGTTCAATAACATCAACAAAACACAAAGATGAGACATCACTAGGATATCTCATAGCATCGTAGATGTTAAAACTTATTGTCTCCCCATCAAACTCCATTGTTAAGCTTCCCGCATACACATCGATCTTCGTTCTAGCCGTCTTCAAAAATGGTCTCCCAAGTAGAATTATACCCGACTTTGAGGACACTTGTTCATCTAGATCAATCAAGTAGAAATCTGCCGGGAAGACTAATTGGTTTACTTGTACTAGGACATCTTCCAAAACACCTCTAGGAAAGACACTTGATTTATCCGCAAGAGAGATTATGACACTGGTTTCACTTAGAGGACCAACATTCAATGATTCATACACTAAATAGGGCATGACATTAATAGAAGCACCAAGGTCAAGCATGACACTACTAAAAGGGACATCTTCGATCTTGCAAGGAACCGTAAACATTCCCGAATCTTTGCACTTAGGTGGAAGCTTCCTTTGTAAAACCGAAGATGCATTTTCGTTCATTGAGATCTTCTCATTTCCCTTCAACTTTCTCTTGTTGGTACAAAGTTCTTTCAAAAATTTTGCATATCTAGGAATTTGTTTGATTGCATCAAGCAAAGGAATGTTTACTTCCACCTTACGGAAGGTGTCCAAAATCTCTTTCTCCTCCATGTTCTTCTTTGAAGTTGCAAGTCGAGAGGGGAACGGCGGTTGAGTGGCTATTGGTGTCACTAGGGGCGGTAGTCTTCTTTGGGGCTCCAGCTTGTGCATCGTTCTTGACTATAGGTTCTTCAATGGGGATGACTTATATTTCTTCCTCTTCATCCCTTGGCTTCTTCTTTGAACTACTCTCTCCGGTTTGTTTGCTACTTCTCAAGGTCACCACATTGACATTTGGGTTCTTTTCGTTTTGAGAAGGGAGTTTACCACGGGACTCCAACTTGCTTATGGATGTAACTATATCTCCCATTTGTGCTTCAAGGTTGGAGATACTAGTCCTTGTCTCTTTTTGGAATTGTTAGGTACTAGTGGCTAGGGATTTGACAATGTCTTCAAGGGACATCCCGGAGCTACTTGGTTGGGATTGAGGAGGTTGTTGGTGATGAGGAGGGTGTGTTTTGGATTGATAGTGTGGTTGCGGGTGTTGGTAGTGAGGTTGTGGTGGTGGATAGGAAGGTCTAACCAATGCATTTTGAGGCAATGGTCTTGGGTTGTAGCTCATGTTGGGATTTGACTTCCAACTAGAAGTATATGCATTTTGATAACCGGATGGCTTGTTGTGGTAATTTTGGAATTCTCCCGTGGCGTTCACATGTTCCGCATCTTCTTCAAGAATGGGACACATATCCGTAGGATGTCCCATTGTTGCACATATTCCACAAACCATCACTTGTGGAGCTTGTCCCATGGATAGCTTTTGGACAACGGAGGTTAAGTCTTTGATTTGAGACTCTAGGTTCGATGTTCCCACTTCATTGACTTTTTGTTGAGTTTCTCTCTTCATATCTTGGTGAGGGCCAAAATGTTGTGAATTTGCGGCTATGGTGTTAAAGAGTTGTTTTGTTTGTTGTGGAGTTTTGCTAAAGACATCTCCACCACTTTAGGCATCAACTAGTCTTCTCTCCATTGGTAGCAATCCCTCATAGAAGTGTTGAATGAGGAGTTGTTCCGGAATTTGGTGTTGTGGGCAACTATAGCACAAATTGTTGAACCTCTCCCAATAATCATGAAAAGTCTCATTTTGACCTTGGCGGATTCCACAAATCTCATTTTTAAGACTCGAGACTCTTGAAGCGGGATAGAACTTATCAAGAAAAGCTCTTGCCATATCGGTCCATGAGTTTATTGACCCCGGGGGAAGATAGAATAACCAATCCTTTGCTCTATCGGCCAATGAAAAGGGGAATGCCCTTAGCTTGATTTGGTCATCGGTTGACCCATGTGGCTTCATACTAGTGCAAATAATATGGAACATCTTCAAATGCTTATGAGGGTCTTCATTCTCCAATCCAAGAAAAGTTGGGAGGTGATGGACTAAACTTGACTTCAACTCCGAGCCTCCTTCCAAAACCGGGTAATTGATACCGGTTGGAGTTTGTGTAACATCGGTTTCCATCATTTGCCTCAAAGTTCTCTCGGGAACTTCTCCTCTGTCCGCCATTGCAATTGGTTCAATAATGGGTGGATTTTGTTGTAGGGGTGGTGTTTCGGGAATTTCTTGGCGAGGGTCGGGACTAGAATCGGGTTTCGTTTCACTTGATGAAGCGGTTTCAACTTCCGGGTCCCCGTGAGGGTTGGAAGTTTGACCACGTTCAACTCGCTTTTCCTTCTCCAAACGCCTTGCTTCTCTTTCAATTTTTGGGTTGTAAATCAAGTCACCTGTACGCTGAGATCTGGGCATAGAGAAACAAATTGATTAAAAATAAACCAATCCCCGGCAACGGCGCCAAAATTTGGTGGTTGTCGAGGCCAACAAAATTAATACCCTAAATATTACACACTAAAATAGTGTATAGTGGTAAAGGGATCATATCCACGAAGATTGGTTCAATCTAAATATTACACACTAAAATAGTGTATAGTGGTAAAGGGATCATATCCACGGAGATTGGTTCAACTTAAATCTCTATGTAAATCACTTCTTCAAGTACTTGTAAAACAAAAGTAAAAGTAAAATGGGGCGTTTAGTTCTTTTTGATTATTGGAGAAAATTAAAACCAGCTAGAATGTAAATATGTCAAGTAAACAAGTAAAAGATTTGATTAAATTCAATGAAGTGAAATTGGTTGATTTTGGGTACACCACATGGATGACATGGTTGACTTATCATTAGACTAAATAGAACAACACTTGTGAATTAATTTAACTTGGCTATAGCAATCCATAAGCACAAATTACCTCAACCCTTCATTGTTATTAAAATGGCTAGAGGAGCTCTTAACACATTTCCTTAATTAAAGTCACAAAATCAATGAAGCATATAATCTTGTGAAAATCAATTAGCTTTAATTTCTAAGAGTTACCAAGTCCAAAAGATAATCAAATGCTTACATTATCATTATGGAGGAAACATTTCCATGGTCTAAATGAAATGAAAACAAACATATAAACCATTTGTTGCTTACTAATTTGAGGGTCCATTACTTAACCAAGAAATTAGTCAACAAAAATAAGCATTCATTCATCTAAGCTCATGATCAAAGATAAATAAACACAACAAGATGTTTAACTAGAAAACATTTCCATAAACTTCAAACACAAGATAATAATAAGTCTTCAAAGCAACTAATCATCCATGGGTTAAACCCTAATCAACCAAATGAAAGTTTAGCCAAGCATGACCGAAGAAAAAGAAATGCAATATAGTTTAGTGAAACCAAACATTGTTCTAGTTGCAAGATGGAAAGAAAATAACACCAATCTTCAATTCTTCAACTTCTTCTCCAATGTTCTTGAGAGCAAAAGAGTGGTTTTCTCCAAGAGGTGATAATGAAAAATGCCCCAAAACTCCAGAAAATAAGGCTCATTTCCGGATTCAAAAAATTGCACAAAAGCTACGCACCAACCTTCCACAAATAGAGTCAACAAGTCAAAACTCGGGATCAATTCAGCATAATTCACGCGGACCGCGTATGGGTCCACGCGGACCGCGTGGGTCTCGCTGATTGTGGGACTTGGGCCATTTAAAATACAATCTAGCCCAATCTTCTCATTCACACTTCAGCCCACATGCATAACTCTTGAGAGCCCAATTGTGCCATTCCAAAGCCTCCAATGATTGGTCCAATTCTCCTTCAATCTTCCATAGCTCAAAATTCTCTTCACATCATCATCATTCTTCATCTAAAATTAAGCCCAACTTGCTCCTTTGATTATGTTGACAACATGCCCAATCACACCACTTCAAGTCCACAAGCAAACCGCAAGCCTCCAAAAGTCCCACACTCCTTCCATACCTCCAATGACAAATAGTCTTCGATAAATCCTGCAAATAAGCTCAAAAGACTGGAAAGCACCCGGTAAAGGAGAAAAATAAAAAAAGAGAAAATATGCATGAAGATTAACTAAAATGATATGGAATGTGCTAAAATAAACTATAAAAAGAAGTAAATAAAATGAAACTATCAAGTACCAAAACAAATTAAGGGATAAATTAGGCAGGAAGATAAAAGGGTTTCTGATCCGATAGGAAAAGATAATGCCTTAGTATTGAGTTCAACAATCATCTTAGAGATCGTGGAATGGTTTCCATAATTGGCTTCTCCAAGGACACCATAAAGTAATGGTGTTTCTAAAAGGAGAATCAAATTCTATATGGTTTAATATACAATGATTCGTGCTTCGCTACCGATTACAATTTTAGGGAATATACACTTGAAATAGTAGAGCTTGTTTTGGACCTTGTAACCGACTAAGTAGGTTTGCATACACCTCTTGAAATCTGGGCTTGGAAAGTTCCCTCACATTTAATTATGGTATGACGAGGTCTTTCGTTAGACGAGAAACCAATGACCAACTTGAATCAAGATTTTACAAGTGTTAGATTTTCGGGTATTCACTAAAACTTTTGATATTTGTTTTAAAGACCCATGAAAATGTGGTGCTTATAGCTCAAAAGGAGTGTTCCTTAAGAGAAGAACATATATATATATATATATATATATATATATATATATATATATATATATATATATATATCAAGAAGTCAGTGGGAGTCATGTTGACCTTGCATAAATTCTAGATATAACCGACAATGAACCTATATTTGGAACTATATCTCAACCAAAGGTTGAAAAACTATTTAAGTCAAATGACATTACGTTACCTCTTCACAGATCTAGAATAGTTAAAACGCCTCCCAGGTTTTATGAGTTTCAGCTAATTACGGAAAGTGACATGTTGGTTAGTAATAAAACACTGGTCAATTTGGATAAGCTAATAGCTACTATGAAGCAATGGTGGGCCCTGAGGTTGCCAATGAAAAGGGTCTAAGGATAGCAAAATTCAATCCATGGAGGATAACCAAGGTTGAAATTGGTGGATCCAAATCCTAGTCTTATGAAAGTAGGTTGCAATTAGACCTTCAATATGAAGACTAACATGGATTGCAATGCACACATTTTCATGGTTAGTATGGTGAAAAGCATTTCACTTATACTCAAGAAATTGATTATGAGGAAACATTCTCACCAATAGTTGAGAAAAGGTCTATTTGGTTATTTGTTACCATTATTGGCATCTTTATAAGATATGGTAAAATGGATGTTTAAGCGACTTTCCTTAACAAGAAACTTTCAAAGAATGAATTTAAACATGCAAAATATTCAAATAAAGTGTGTAAGCTTGAAAAGTCTATTTATATATTTTGGCAAGAATCGTGTGGAAATAATTTATGTTTCTATGAGAAGAGTCAAAGAGTATTGTGCTTCTAGAAGTCAAGATGAGTCTTGGGTACATGTCAAAGCTAGTAGGCGTGTCGTCATCTTCTTGGTGTTGCATGTTGATGACAATACTACTCATAGGAAACAATGTCCCTCAATTGCAAAGTGTAAAAGTTCATGATTTATTTGGCTATGATGGAATTTAGTAAGCAACATTGGTACTTGGACTTTGGATCTAAAAGTATAGATCAAAATGTTTTATAAGATTCGGTCGAAAAATATATATGAATAATGTGTTGAAAAGTTTCAACATGGAAAAAACTCAAGAAAAAGGATTGTTCATATGCATCATAACAAGGACTTGAGTGAATCTCAAAGTCTTTTGTTCTATTCATTAAAATGATAGGATGAGTCGAGTCCCATATGCTTCGGATAAAGGACCGATCGTGTATGTTATGTCTAGTGCTTGTTCTGGTGTCTCGGATGTGTTGAGCATCTTGAGATTGTATCAGAAATTTGCTTGATCGAATCGCTAAACAACTATCAAGAACATTATAAGGTATTTGAAAGATACTAAGCACTGGTTACTTGTAGACAGTAGAGCACATTATTGAGAAGAGCTATGGTGATACAATTTTTTTGGGGAGACGATGAGTCATAGTATAAATGGACACTCGTGTTGAATTGTAGTGTGTTAACATGAAAGTCTTCATGTTGGAGATGGTAGTAGACTCAACAATATGAGTCGAATTACTTTGTTGCAAGTGAAGTATCCAAGGAGAGTACCTAGACTACAAAACTTCATAGTTGACCTTGGAATTGTTTTAAGTAACAAATTGTCATTAGAAATATTATGTGAAGGTGCAGTCTCATTGACTAATGATCCTTGGAATCACAGAAGGGATAGAATGAGGAAATTCCACTACATCCAAGATAAAGTTGAGGATGCACATCTAGTTGTGAAATGAATATCTTTTCGATGATTCATTCATGATAGTAATGGCCAAGGAAAACCATGATATGCATGTTAAGAGCATAGGTATGAGAAATGAATAAAATTTTGGTTGGAGATACTCAATTAGCAAAAAAAGAATGTTGGAGATACTCTACTCACTGGTCCCGAGATCATTCATGAAACGACGGAGAAGATCGTTATGATAAAAGAACAATTATTAAAGGCCGCATGTACTCGGTAGAAAAGCTATGCTGACATAACACGTAAACCATTATAATTCTAAGTAGGAGACCATGCCCTGCTAAAGGTTGCACCATGGAAGGGTGTCATTAGATATGGAAAATGAGGTAAAATAAACCCCTGTTACATCAGACCTTTCGAAATCCTGACAAGGGTTGGTCCGGTGGCTTACAAACTCAAGATACCTCAAGAACTCAGCAAAGTTCACGATACCTTCCATGTGTGTAATCTCAAAAAGTGTCTCTCTCATGGGAACCTCGTAATTCCACTCGATGAGATCCAAGTCAACACTACACTTCACTTCGTGAAGGAACCGGTGGAGATCATGGATCGAGAAATCAAAAGCCTCAAACAAAGTCACATATCTATAGTAAAGGTCCGATGGAACTCTCGTAGAGGGCCAAAGTTTACTTGGGAACGTGAGGACCAGATGAAACAAAAGTACCCGCAAATGTTCAGCGGTGCTCCCTCCACTAGTGGAACAAAATAATAATAGAGCAAAGTAGCCTAGAACTTAATAATTCTAGGATGAAATTCCCTTAACGGAGAGGTAATGTGACATCCCAAAATTTAAGTCAAAGACTGTAGACGGTCAATTCACAGTAAATCTCTTTGTAATTTGACTCATTGAGTTTTAGTGCATCTTTTGTAAAATAAATGAGTTCATTTCAACTACTATAAGATACCATATGGTACCTTACTTCCAAATGTTTAAACTGTCAAACAAATCAAATGGCTCAAACACTGATTTTCTTTAAACTACTAAAACCAAATCGATCCGTTGAGGCACTTGCACACCTCATATGGAAAATCCAAGAGCATTTTTGGACTCAGGCTATGGTCTAATATTTAACTTCATACTCAAAATATTTTTAGCGAAAATATTTGCAAAAGTCAAAAAAATCGAGCGTTTCGGGTTATTCAGACGCGAAACTTTAAACACGATTTCACAGAGTTCTACAACTCAAAAATTTAATCCATTCGGGTTTTTGGAATCCTTGAACTCGGTTCTATCAAACGAGACTTTCGGAACAAATAATCGATGTCGGGATCTCGAAACACCAAAATAAGATTGTTTTTGGGACTTTTGGTAAACATGACATCATTGTTGGGCCCACCTAACCTTGCTGGACAAAAAAATCAGATTTGCTTCCTTACCTCCTTACCCATGTGAACATCAAATCCCAACACCACCTTACCTCTTCCTTTCTTCTTCTACTTTGCTTACACGCTTCCCTCGAATGGTACAAGCTTGGAATGACGGAGCATGGACATGTAAAAGCTTACTACACTATAAACAGAGGCTTAAGGCTCCCTCATTCCTCACAAAAAATCATCAGCCTTCCTCTCTCAATCTCTCCCTCTCCATCTCTTTCTTCTTGAGTTCGACAAACACCACCAACTGCCCACTACTGTCACCCTCTGTTGTGTTGTTGCTGCTTCCTTGATCGTAAGTTCCCACCCTTGTTATTATATATTTTTTGTAGATTTCTTTGTTCGTTAGCCATCAAAAACCGGAGATCACCTCTCCTTTTTTTTTCTTTTTGTTTGCATGCGTCGTTCATACAGGAGGAGGAGGAGGAGACTCCTCCTCAAACTTTTTATTTTTTTTTATTTAAAATCCACCCCCTCTCAAAAATTTCTTCCAGAACAAGTGCAAAGTTCCCAAACCCCATTTCCAAATAAATTCAAAACGCCTCCCCTGAAATTCCTTTACAAAACATATCCTAAACTCCCAAGC
Source organism: Lactuca virosa (assembly GCF_052849685.1). Lineage (NCBI taxonomy): Eukaryota > Viridiplantae > Streptophyta > Magnoliopsida > Asterales > Asteraceae > Lactuca > Lactuca virosa. The sequence goes on from NC_136428.1 coordinate 26,768,891, forward strand.
TTTCATTTCAAATTAATTCCTAACCCCCTCCCTATGAAATCTATTACAAAATAAGTCCTAACCATTCAAACTTTCAATCCAAATGTTTAAAACAGTCCCTCATTTAGAAATGGTTAACAAATTTAGTCCCATTCCATTAATTTAATTTAGCAAATCAACCCCCACACTTATTAATTTATACCAAAACTTCTTTTTGGTTAATTAGGTAACTAAATTAATCCCACTAGTTCGATTTGAAAGTGTCAAGTTTACGGTTCTCACGCCAAGTTTCTTGAAATTAACCGACAAATGACACATTAAGGTGAGTGTTACGGCCCCTATTTTAAATTTTTATATGCTTTGGGCGGGAATACATATGCTTACTTGTGCTAGTTTATGCAAAAATACACATAAAATATTATTATTTTATGTAAAAACTATAACTAGTTTATAAATTATTGGTTTCACATTCATATGTTATAAACACATAAGCTAGTTTTAAACCACAATATTTTCATATGTTATGTTGTTAAAATGATACAACTAATAAAAACAACATATGTCTTTTTACTACAAAACTCTATGATTTTATGTGACATTGTATGTCATAAAAATCATGTCATAAAACTTTGTAGTATTTCTAAGGATTTAAGCTATACATGTATATGTACAAAGTTTATACACGAACATTTCTTGAAACATACTTCGTTATAAAAGTGAGTACCTTATATTATACATGCATACCAGTTATGCTTGACTTTTATAAACTCTATACAATTCATTATGCCTAGTAACTTATCCACTTATAAGGGCTGAGAGCTATTCACATACCTTGGTTAAGGGGTTTTTAGTGAGATTATATTCATTAGCTAAGTCTAAACACTTCGCATACCACACTACTATAATCGTTAATATTCGGAGCAAGATACTTATGTATAGATCTATACGGGGTTGACATCCCCACATGCGGTTGCTAGCTACAACCTCGACCGATCAAACAAAGCGGGTGATAAGTATCTACTATCATTACTAAGACATACAATGAAGCGTTGTAGGGGGTACATTCAGTCACATAACTCGGTTATAGGAATCACTATAAACATTAACTAGAATCTCTCTCTTTTACTACAAACCACGGGCTTGGTTGTTTTAAAAAAATATTTTAACTATGGATTTACTTATACAAAGATACAATTTGGTTTCCAAAACTTATTTAAAGACTCTTTACAAACACTGTTTTAAGTATGGTTATACTTACAAAGAAAATACTTTTTAGACGTTTTAAAAGTATCATACTGTTGTTAGCAGATAACATGTAACTCTCACCAACCTTTTGTTGACCCTCAAAACTACATGTATTCTCAGGGAATCAGTAATTCAAGCATTCAGACGATGGATCATCATGGATTTCAGGAAATCTATTTACTAGTTTGTGTTATGTCTGCCTACCTGTTAAGGCAATTCATGTGCTACTATTATCTTTAAGAACCCTATATTCAAACTTAAAGATGGAATACAAATGTTGTTTTGTGTATTGTTGTGCTTGTGCTATATATTCAGTTTACCTGTGATCAATGAACTTAGTCGTACAGCCCAACATGTTCTGTTGCCTCGGCCGGGGGTGTAACATTGTTGGAATAGGTGTCCAAGGTCATAACTAAATTGGTCAAAGTCAAAACTAAATTGCTATAACTTTATGGAATAAAGGTAAAGTCCTTTTTGGGTTTCCCTCATAACCATAAATAGCTAGGAATGATATTACGAGAGAGATGAAATGATATATTAATTTGTTATATGATTAATAAGTTAATTAGAAATCGATTAGAATTAATTTGGAACTGATCTGAATTAATTGGAAATTAAATTTGGATTAATTGGAATTAATTAAAGGCGTAAGGCCTGATTTGTAATTGTTCAATAGTTGAACAAAAGAGACAATTCTAGATTGTTCCTAGGGGTGGACAGTTGTATGGAGCCTTTTAGGGTTTCTGGAATCTTCATAGAGCTGATAGGGATAACTGCCTTGAATAGATAAAATATGATTATTTTATTATTCAAATTAGGGTTTATCTTGGAGATCCCCTAGCTATAAATAGGACCCTTGGGCATCAAATTTCGTGGTTATAACCTTCCTACAAGGCATATGTCAAAATTCTCCTCCATCCGCTCTCCTTAATTCGCTCCTTAAGGTTTCTAGGGTTTTGGGTGTAAGCCATTAGAGGCAGCCATATTTTTTGTGCTAGCTTTCTAAAGCAGATATGAGGATTTAAGAGTGCTACATACAAATGTAACAGTAAAGGAATGTAATCATATCTATGATTTTCGATCAATTCTAGGGTTTATGATTATTTCAATAGTATATTGACATAGATCTTTAGGTTGCATGTACCTATGACTAGATTTTAATATAATTCTGTCATGTAAATATCTTAGATGTAACCTAGAAAACCCTTCAATGTGGACCCATGCAACCAAAAGCACGAGTCACAAAGTTACTAAGGACTTGGTAAATGAGTGTGTAGTGTGACCTAACACTATAACCTGGTTTTGACTTGTTTCTTTTATATATTTCAACATGGTGATGACTATGTTGAGTGGAGGTTCTAGTGTGGCCATGATTGTATGCCCGCTGAGATATCTGCAGCAGTGAAACAGATGATTCCATAGATATATGGGTCCATCAAGACTGAACAGATAGATATGACTGATGAGAGATAGGTTGTCATCATCAATGTTGTTGTCATTGCTGCTGTTACTGCTGCCACTGGGCAGCAGAGGGCCATGATTGTGACCTACCGTGACAATCACACTACCTGATGTGTGTAAAACCAACTTGTTTTATTCCTACTCTAAAAATATAATTTAGACACACAAAGGCAGTGAACCTGTCTTTTAGTGGTATAGTTGAATAAGTAGGGTGTCGAACTCGAGGAACGAAAATTAACATAATAACTAATTTTAACCAACAAGTAATACAAGTAAAAGGGTTTTCTCGAGTTTTACAAGACTAGAAACTTAGACACACTAACTAACACGCAATTAACTAATCAACTAAAACCAAGTAAAAATTCACCAAATTTGATAAAAGGTTTCTGCTTAGGTTCAACTCATTCTCTCCTATGGTTAATTTTATGGCAAAGCAATAGATTAATTGTTATTGGTTACTGACTAAAGTGATTAGATTTACATTCGCTATTACCAATCCTTAGAAAATCAATTAATTTAAGCAGTGATCAAGTGTTTAAGCTAATTAATTCCCTAGTTCAATTATTCGGATTAAATAAGACTTGTAATTGGTTAATCAAATTACTAATTCAATTAGCCTCTTGTTGTTGGTTTATCAACAAGCTCACACATTAATTTACCCATTCTATAATTAATCCTAGTTTCATATTCACTAGTCCTAGGCACATAACAAAGTGTTCACATAAATCATATGAGGTAAACAATTAAGAGATGTTCATGCAGCCTAATTGCCTTCCTATTAACAAAGAATAGTTATGTTTAATGCATAAGGATCTTTAAGAAGCTTAATTTAACAAAATCACCAATTAACAATCAATCAAACCATAAAATTAATCCATAAGAGTAAAATTGTCTTCCCTAAACAGAAACTAGTAAATTTAGTTCATGATTACAGTAGTCAAAAAGCTAAAAACGAAAGTAATCAACTCAAACATTGTTCAGTTCAAAGATAAAGTGGAAAATTAAACCTAAGTTGCCTTGAATCTTCTAAGAATGAGAGTTTAGGGTTCTTCTCATGTTCTCCAGGTCTCCAAGGGTTTCCTTAGTCGCAAAGTATTCTCCAGAAAAGCCAGAAAGATCCTCCAATCGGATTTATTGCTTCTATTTATAGATAACTCAAAACAGGGGCTACTCGTCGAGTAGACAACCGACTCGCCGAGTACCCTTGTCGAATCCGTGTACGGTAAGGACTTTACGTGCTGCTTCGCGAATCTTCGTGGAAACTAGTCGAGTAGACGATTAGACTCGCCGAGTAGCTCCAGGTTTGTACTCCTTTCTTCATTCTGCAGCTTCTAATTGCATCTCTTTCCTCCTTTTGCTCCCGAGCATGACTTCTGGACTGAAAATACAATTCACATTATTAAGTACCTTTTGTCCATAATATGCAAATAATTAGCTAATAATTGATAAAAATCTATACTAAATATATGGCTAAATATGCAAATATCAAAATACCCTACACTTGACTTTTGCTTGCCCCCAAGCAAAACTGAATTTTTACACACTAGAATCACATAAGACAATCCCAATCAAACCCAGCCATTATGCCAAGACCGCAACGTATGCATTTGTGTCTAAAGTTTTTCCTAAGGACCCCCCTCAACTCTAAATACTCACAATCCTCATAAACACTCGTCCACTTCTTTTGAACAATGCTCATTTTATGCATCCCTCCGAATCCATCCGCAGAAAACCTCCTAGTCTCAAGGTGATTTTGGTTTAGCAACCCACGCATACATAATCTAAAAATTACAATTTTTCCGATACCAATATGGAGGTTTTTGGAATTCTTCACCTTCTTGATAATTTGAACTTTGATTTCTTTGAATTCTTCAAATTTGCCACCTTTTTGATTTTCGTTGATTTTTGGGTATCTTCAACTTTTTGGAATTTCTTTAGAATTTTTTATCTTTGATTTTCATACTTTGTACTCCAAAAATTCTTCAAACTTTTCTTGTAATTCTCTCTTTCTTTTTTAATACATGTACCTCAATTTTTATCACTCAAAACCTACATGCTTAAGCAGGGGCGCTCAACTTCAACCTTTATTGATTAAAGATAAAAATTTTCCTGGATACATTTTTGGTACACGATGCTAAACTTATTGCATCCCTCAAACTAAGCGAGGTTATGTTTTTGTCCCATGATTTCACTAGAATAAAGGGGACCACAAATGCACTATAACGTGTATAGGCTCAACTAAACATTTGGGTCTTCATGCAATAATCAAACATAACACTTAGCATGATTCCTAATTGCTTTTACCAAAAATTTCTAAATTAAGATCCTAGCAATATTAATGCAAAAAAATTTCAAAATTAAGCCTAATTTAGGATTCTAAATTTACTAATATAACCAACCCCCTACCCCACACTTCATTCATGCAATGTCCCCATTACATGTTATGCACGAAAAGAAAAATGCAAAAATAAAGAGGGAATTGGAACAAACTCCCCTGGGATAGTAGTGGCGAGGTTGATATCTCTTCTCTTCAGCTCCTTCTTCAATTGACTTTAGACATGGGAACAGCTCATCCATGTCTTGGGTGTCATGTCTCGTGTGGAAAAACATATAAATAGCTCCAATTATTAAGGAAAAAGCTCTCAGAAATCTCCAGGAATTAATCTTCATGATAATATGAGTAAAAACTGCAGCGAATGTGCCCAAAATCCGAGTCATGAGAGTAGAATCTTGAGTGACTCGTCGAGTAGAACGGGAACTCGGCGAGTAAATTGACTCCAAGCAGAAAATCGTGATATTGCAGATGGACTCGTCGAGTCCAATATGTGCACTCGGCGAGTACAACGTTGAGTGGAAAAAAAATAATGTTCTGCTTTTTATCCTTTGCTAATCTGCTGGAATATGATAATTCAGCGACTCTTCTTCGATTTCTTCAGTCAATAACACATTTTGTCACCCTTATTCCTAACGGACTCGATCCTAAACTTGAAATTGCATACTCTCATCTAGACCCGATCCTCACTCTAGCCTTGACCAATGAGACTCTTATATTGCATCCTAATCTTCAATCCTGAAAAGAAACAAGGCAACCACAGTAAAAGAAAACAAGCACACTCCTAATTAAGTCTTAATACATAAAAGTTCAAAACACAAAACCAACAAAATAAAATAACATCCAATTTAAAAACATAAACTTTCAATCTTCTTCAATATCATCTCCTGCAGCTCCACTCCCACTCGCTTGTTTTTCCTCCTCTGCACACGCTCCTCCCAACTCATCATATACGGGAATCCGGGTCCGGGCCTCGGCGCAATATTCATTTGTTCAAAGAGATAAACAAATGACTCGTTGTTATAATTCATACTTCTACCAAGGTCATCTTGGTACCTTCTTGCCTCAACGTGGTACCAATCCATAGGCAAGTCATCATCCACCAGAATGACCGGTGGGTCTTCTCGGACTTGCTCCCTCCTTTGTCTCACTTGTCTTCCCGGCTCCTCCAATACCAACACCTCGTCCGCATTGGGGATGCCAATGTGCTCCCCACCATAGTCGTCAATAATCCTCGCCCTCCTATATAAGGTGGTGCTAAAAGGAGGGGACGGAACCATTGTCAACATCCGAGCTTCCCTTTTTTCAAAAATCCCATATGTTCTCGCAAGCTTTGTGACAAACATGCCCCCGTTGATCTTTGAGGTGATTCGTTCTTTGACTGCCCCTTCTGCTAAATATTTCGCCAAGCAATATGGCAAGTTGCAGAAAACATCGGGAGTTATAATACTCCACATATAAAAAAGGTCAAGGGTGGGAACTTTGTCATCATCCTTCCTCATGTTGATGGTGCTAGCAACGAGACGGTGGATAAGATGATGGATGGGTGAACGGATAAAGCCTTCTTGGGCGGAAGATGGAATATAGACCCGGTTGGCGATAGTATTCCACCAAGTCGATGCCACCACCCCCTCGGGTAAATCTTTGTGACATTGTTCTAGGAAGGTTTCAAAATCTTCGGACATAATCACAGCTTGATCATATATCCCCATCCTCCAAGCAAGCTCTGCAATGCTACATTGATGCAACTCCCCTCCAAGATAGAAAGTAATAGTGTTTGGATTGTAATAGTCACTACCACCTCGGAAGGAAATAGTGGCAAAGAATTCCCAGCACAACTCTTGATAAACGGGCTCTTGAATTTTGAAGAGTCGGCTCCAGCCATCACACACTATATTCATCCCCTCATTGTTGAAATACTTAACCAAATAAGGGGTCAACTCCTCCTCCAACCCAGTTTGACCAAACCACTGCCAGTCAATTGCATTTGGAACATATATTTCTTTGCGTTTCAATGCTTCCAGTTTGTTTTTCGCACGAGCCAATGAAGATTTTGAGGTAATGCTTGAAAAGTTTAACCATGAAAGATCCCCATAGTCACCTCCCCTGGAACTCTGTCCTCTTCTAGACATTCTGCCTACAAAACACAACCAAACACACCAAAAACAAAACACAGAAAGATTAAAAACATAAAAATTCCTGGCTTCTGCAACATGCACTCGCCGAGTCCACGAACCAACTCGGCGAGCAGGATGAACTTTGCGAGTCCAGATCTGTTGGATGAAATTAACCGGCCAAATCTGAAAATTTCTTCAGTGGTTTGCTTCGGTATGTTCCAGGAGCATAACTATGTAAGAAATTTTGTCTAAAACGTCCTAATTTAACAAGAACTCAAAACCCTAAAATCCAAGTTTAGTCAAAATCAGGATTTTGCAGAAATTAAGGGTCTAACTTCACCAAAGATTGAAACTTTTAACAGATTAAGGGTGAAAAATGGTTACCTTGTGGTTGGATTTGGAAGAAAATGGAAGAAATCAAGATGAAAGCCTTGAGGGAAGTTGCTCGTCGTGTATGGGTGGCGGCTGTGAATTGTTGAAATGTTTCTCAATTAGGGTTAAAAACCCCTTTTACTGAATGTGAAAATAATTTTTTTTCTGGTAAATACGTGGACTCGCCGAGTAGGTGTAACTACTCGCCGAGTAGTTTCGCGATTCCGCGTTTAATCGGGAGTTCTCAAAAGGACTTGCCGAGTAGGTTTAAGGACTCGACGAGTCGTTTATTCAGAAAGCAAAATAACAACAAAATTTTAAATTGTATGCCACACCCCACACTTGAGCATTGCTTGCCCTCAAGCAATCATCATAAACTCAGAAGAAGAATGATAAAAGCAGATCCTAAGAAAAACTTAAAATAAAAATGAAAAAATAAAGGAAAAAGAAAGCAAACTCTAAAATCAGGTTGCCTCCCAGAAGCGCTTCTTTTTAAGGAGTCATTAGCTGGACTCCTTTCCGCTTACGTTTCTGTAATCCCTTCCAGCAGCAGCCCTTCTTCAAGTTCTTCATTTCGCGGAATTCCTTCTTCATATCTTTTCATCCTATGACCATTGACTTTGAAAGGAGTTCCATCTCTTGATATGAGCTCAATAGCTCCATGTGGAAAAATTTCCTTCACTATAAATGGACCATCCCATCGTGTCTTTAGCTTGCCCGGAAAAAGTTTGAGCCTTGAATTAAAAAGTAACACCTTTTGTCCTTCGTGAAAGTCCTTATTACCCTTGAGTCTTTTGTCATGCCAATTCTTGGTCTTTTCTTTGTAAATCAAGGAACTAGTGTATGCCTCATTCCTTAGTTCTTCAAGGGCATTCATTTGCATCAATCAGTTGTTTCTAAGTTCAGCCAAATCAAAATTGCACATCTTTAAAGCCCAAAATGCTTTATGCTCAATCTCAACTGGCAAGTGGCAATTCTTCCCATAAACCAACCGATATGGTGTAGTACCAATAGGTGTTTTGAAAGCTGTTCTAAACGCCCAAAGTGCATCATCAAGCTTATCCGACCACTCTTTTCTATTACTTCCAACCGATATTTCTAATATTCTCTTCAACGCCCTATTTGTAACTTCAGTTTGCCCACTCGTTTGAGGATGATAGGATGTTGAAAATCTATGGTGGACACCATATTTTTGCAACACCTTAGCTAATTGATCATTGGCGAAGTGGGTGCCTCGATCACTAATTAGAGCCCTTGGAACTCCAAATCTTGAAAATAATTTCTTGAGAAAACGTACCACTACTCGAGCATCATTCGTGGGTAATGCTTGTGCCTCCGCCCATTTGGATAGATAATCGACTGCTACCAAAATGTATTTGTTTCCCTTTGACATTGGGAAAGGTCCCATGAAGTCAATTCCCCAAACATCAAATATTTCACAAACTTGAATGCTATTTTGGGGCATCTCATTTCGTGATGAAATGTTTCCCGATCTTTGGCATGAATCGCATTCTTTGACAAATTTTGTAGCATCTTTAAAGATAGTAGGCCAATAAAAACCCGAATCAAAAACCTTCTTGGCCGTATATTGCGCTCCATGATGTCCTCCGGTGGGCCCGCTATGACAATGCTTTAAGATTTCCCGACTTTCTTTCCCGGATACACATCTTCTTATCATACCATCAGTACAGCTACGAAAGAGGTATGGCTCATCCCAAAAGTAATACTTAATTTCAGAAAAGAACTTCTTCTTTTGTTGGCGGGTCAAGTCTTTTGGGATGTATTCACTAGCTAAATAGTTAGCTATATCTGCAAACCATGGAATCTCTCTTGCTATAACCAATAAATATTCTTCGGGAAATTCATCTCCAATCTTGTTTTCTTTTAACTCTTCCAAGTGCGGGTTTTCCAATCTCGATAGATGATTGGCAGCCACATTTTCCATCCCCTTCTTATCTCGTATTTCAATGTCAAATTCTTGTAACAGCAACACCCAACGAATCAACCTTGGCTTAGCATCGTTTTTAGCAAAAAGATACTTAAGGGCAGAATGGTCGGTAAAAACTATGGTTTTTGACAAAACCAAATATGAGCGAAATTTATCAAATGCAAAAACCACTGCTAGTAGCTCCTTTTCTGTAGTAGTGTAGTTCTCTTGTGTTGGGTTTAGGGTCTTACTTGCATAGTAGATTGGCCGAAAATGCTTGTCAATTCTTTGTCCCAAAACAGCTCCTACCGCAAAGTCACTAGCATCACGCATTAGCTCAAAAGGAAGACTCCAATTTGGAGCTACCATAATAGGTGAAGTAGTCAACTTTTCCTTCAACAAATGAAATGCTTCAAGACATTCTTTAGAAAAGTTGAATGGGGCGTCCTTCAAAGCAGTTGAGTCAAGGGTCTTGTGATCTTCGAAAAGTCTTTAATAAAGCGCCTATAAAACCCCGCATGGCCTAAAAAGCTTCTTACCCCCTTGACATTTGTTGGAGGTGGCAATTTGGCTATAGTGTCCACCTTTTCTCTATCTACCTCTATCCCCATCCTCGAGACCTTGTGTCCTAGCATAATTCCTTCCTTCACCATAAAATGACACTTCTCCCAATTAAGGACAAGGTTGGTCTTCTCATATCTTGCTAACATTAGATCCAAGTTGGACAAACAATCTTCAAAAGAGGACCCGAAAACCGAAAAGTCATCCATGAAAACCTCCATAAACTTCTCGATCATATCGTGGAAAATGGCCATCATACACCTTTGGAAAGTAGCCGGCTGCATTGCATAACCCAAAAGGCATGCGTCTATATGCAAATGTTCCACTCGGGCATGTAAAAGTAGTCTTCTCTTGATCTTGTGGGTCGATTGGAATTTGAAAATATCTCGAGAAACCATCGAGAAAGCAATAATATAGATGCCCGGACAGCCTTTCGAGCATTTGATCAATAAATGGCAATGGAAAATGATCCTTGCATGTTCCATCATTTAGTTTCCTATAGTCGATGCAAACACGCCACCCGGTCACCGTTCTTGTTGGAATTAATTCGTTATTTACATTTGCTACCACCTTCATTCCTCCTTTTTTCAGTACCACCTGCACCGGACTCACCCACGGGCTATCGGAAATTGAGTAAATAACCCCGGCATCTAATAGTTTCACCACCTCCTTTTTCACAACTTCTTGCATGTTCGGGTTTAGTCTTCTTTGGCGTTGAACTACAGGTTTAGCCCCATCTTCTAAGTTAATTTTATGAGAGCAATATGCTGGACTAATTCCCTTGATGTCGGTTATCTTCCATGCTATAGCACCTTGCCTCTTCTTTAGTACCCCCACAAGACTTTCTTTCTCATGTTTGGTCAAATCAGCAGCTATAATTACAGGTTTTTGTTGACCCTCTTCAAGAAATGCATACTCCAAGTGACCTGGTAGTGCTTTCAGCTCAGTTTTCGTGTTCTGGATGTTGCACACGTCGAGTCCAGTGATGGGACTCGTCAAGTCCTGGGCAAATTTCGCGACTACTCGGGATTCTTTGGATGGACTCGTCAAGTAGTTCGATTCTACTCGGCGAGTAGAATGTTTAGTACTTTTGATCAGCTCATTATAATCAGCTTCCTCAAGCAGTCTCTCTATTTCCACTAGGTCGCCTTCATCATCGAATTCTTCATCAAAGGTGATGGTGGACTTGTTTGGTTCTTCATTATTCCATTCCTCCATCAATTCTTCCAACATATCAATCGAAAATGTTGTGTCATCACTACTCCTTGCGTGCTTCATGGCTTGATCAACCCCAAAAGTGACTGATTCATCCCCCACCCGTAGAGTAAGTTTGGAATCTCGCATGTCAACTATATCGCTTGCGGTGTTAAGGAAAGGTCTTCCACGAATGATCGGAACTTGAGGATCCGCTTCCATGTCTAACACTATAAAGTCCGCGGGAAACACAAACTTATCAACCTTCACCAATAGATCTTCGCATATTCCCCTTGGGAATGTAACCATTTTATTTGCTAGGTGAATTGCCATTCGAATTGGCCTTGGTTCCGGGAGATCTAATTTCTTGAAAAATGAGTATGGCATGAGATTTATACTTGCCCCTGAATCAGCCAATGCATAGATGGTGGCTAAATTTCCGAATTGACAAGGCAAGGTTAAGCTTCCCGGATCACCCTTCTTCTTCGGTAGTTTGTTCAACATGGCAGCTGAACAATTCTCATTTAGAACTACTTTCTTCACTTCTTTCTATTAGTTAGAAGCTCCTTGAGAAATTTGGTGTATTTTGGCATTTGTGCAATCGCTTCTATGAATGGTATATTAATTTGAAGAGCCTTTATGTGTTCTAGAAACTTTTGGTAGTCTTCTTCATTCTTTTCTTGTCTAGCTCGGGCTGGATACGACAGTGGAGGCTGATATGGCTTAGCAGGAGACTTAATTTTCTGATTAGGTGTCGGACTCGTCGAGTCCATATCCTGGACTCGGCGAGTAGTGTCTGGGTTCAACTGGGTCTGGTTTTGGTTCTGCTCTTCTGCCTCCTCCTTTTGTACCAGCTTCGGATCTTCGTGTTGGATTCGGTGTCTAAGCCCATAACTATTATTGGTATGTATTCGACCCGAGAGTAGCATGGTCCATTTGGGTTGCATATCATCAGGACAATTTGTTAGGATGGCCTTTTGAGAGAAGAGGTTATATATGATTTATTAATATATTATAAGTTCTAATATATTAATATGAAGTCGTATGTTTTAATTAGTATTGATCAAGAATTAATTTGGAATTAATTTAGTGATCAAAAGAGACTAATTAAAACTATGGGGACTAATTATGGTAATTAGTTATATTTATATGTGTTGGGCTTATGATCCATGTTGGACCAAGTTTATGTATGGATACATAAAGAGTTGGGCCACATGAACCATGGATCATAAGATCCATGGATATGGGTTTGGGTTATACCCATGACTCTTAGAATTCAACACATATAAATACATATGTTATGACCTAAAACCGCGACCCCCTAGCCACCTCTAGAGTGTGTGCATGTTCTTGGAGTTCATGAAGGTTTTAGAGTGCATGAAGATTCTCTCTCAAGTCCTACCTTTGTCCTTGATGTGTTGTGACTTCATTTGAGGCTTCCACACTATTGGGGCTAAGTTCTTAAGGCCAAATACATCAAGACTTCCAGCCACACAAAAAGGTATGTTACACTATCTAGTATTTTATGTAGTTTGTATGACAGTTGCATGCTAGCTATAGGTTCAATACCTTGGAAACCATTTGCATGTATAATTAGTGAAAACATAGATCCAAGGTATTTAGGGTTGTATGTGCACCATAGGATGTTGTATTATACCAAAACCCAACAATGGTATCAGAGCCAAGGCTTGTTTTCATGTTATACTTGCTGAAATGGCTGAAAAATCAAAAAATTTGGCTGTCTGGGCACTGGACTCGCCGAGTCCACTGATGAACTCGCCGAGTCCATGAAGAAATTCATCCAACTCGTCGAGTTGGTTCATGCACTCGACGAGTAGGACCCCCTGACAGCATATTTTCGACTTTTAAGGCTGGAATTGGACTAGAAACATTACCCTAAGCTGTTTTTTGTCTTGTAAACCTGTTTTTGATGTGGTAATGTTCATGCTAAACCAATTTCAAAGATAATTGTCAATAGATTCATGTTTTGTATTAGTTTAATGGTTAGGCTAATTTCATGAAAAAGTTTGATTTGAATTGTCTTGTTCTTATGAGTTAGTCTAGATTAATAGAAAAGTTATGTGATAATTTGTTTTCAATCCATAGTAATCTTAAAGTTGCTCATAAAATGTGTTTTTGTAACTTGTCCTCAAGTTATATGAAAAGTCATATTTATGATTCTTTAAAACTCATAAGATTTCCATAAGTTAGGAAAAATGAAGAGTCTTATTTTCTTGAATGATTTTAAAGTCTTCCATAACTTGTCCTCAAGTTATGGAACTTGAAGAGTTTATCCATTAAACTACTTTAAACTCATAGGTTATGAAAATGAAGAGTTTTTTTTTCCTTAAATGTTTTTTAAAGTCTTCCATAACTTGTCCTCAAGTTATGGAACTTGAAGAGTTTTTATTAAAACTACTTTAAATTCATAAGTTATGGAATTGAAAAAGGTGTTTGAATTGTTCAAAACTTGCCTTCAAGTTTTGGAATTTGTAAAGTTTCCCCCCATGAATACTTTCGTTCCAAGTTAAACCCTTAGAATTTTAATAGTTTAAAATTCAACCCTTATACTATTATAATATTATAGGTTTAATATTTATATATATGTATAAGAGTAAAAGTCAGTCTTACCGTTAATAGGCCTCATTCACGAAGCCGGTCTATAAGGGGAGTATAAGGTTACTGCCTATAAAATGGCAGTTTAATGGGTGTCCACTCTCACCCACCGCTTCCTTGACTGGTGGAGGGTCGTTAGCCGAACGGGTTTGACAGGACTATAATTCTCCCTTCATTAAAAGTATTAATGATAAATACTAAGTAACTAAACACTTATAAATTCCCAATCTTAGTTACTTAGGAAAATGTGAATTTGGTGCTAACCCATGAAATTTACACTTTGTACCTTACCAAGTCGTTAGTGGAGCGTGTGTGGTTAACCGGCACACTAACATGGACTAGTAAGAGTGGCGAAGGGTAACTTAATGTTTATCATAGATCGGTGGAGCGTGTGTGGTTAACCGGCACATCGATTAGGTGATAATATTAAGGGTACCAAGTGAATTTGCATGGTTATTCACACCTTGTTTTGTGATCCTCGGCATCCCAGTCACAAAATCTGAGAGGGCACAATCGAGATTGAAACATGTCATTGAAAAGTTCAATGAATCTCAAAAGATCTAGGAGTTTCAAAACCAATTAAAACCTAATAAATTATTTCGTTTTACATGGTGGAAATTGGTGAATCGTCATTCGCCTACCTTTAAATATTTTATAGCTTGGATTACGGCATCCCTCTTCCAAGTTGTAAAATATTGTGTTGGGTCCTAGCCTTAATATTTCATATTGGGTGTTATATTAAGGACTTAAAAATCAACTAACTTGAAGATTACCCATTGTAGATGTCTAGTTTATACATATATGATCTTCCCAAATCTCTTGGAATTTCACTTCCTCCACCCCCTCCAATTATTCTCCCTAACCCACAAGTTCAAGGTCACTCAGGCCCTATTGGCAAGCAAAGTCTATGTGTGCTCACATCTTGGAGATGAAGTCACATATTTACAACCCGGGAGAGTTGGGTGTCAAGGTCTTGAGGAAGTTGATTGTTAACTTGTTTCTTCAATCACTTTCTAAGTCACATAGTGAGTTCCTTTGGGACTACTATGTGACAGACCATGACTTGACCCTTAATGATCTTACCTATTTGCTTGGTGCTGCTGAGTCAGCAATGATTTTGAGCACTGGTAAAATCAAATTTGATTAGAAGATCGACTTCCCAAACCTTCTATTGCCAAAGGAAGGGGCATTGGTTGCGAAGCTGGCCAAATTTACCTGATAGTCTGTAAGGACGGTAAAGTCAAAAGTTTTGACTCTACTTCAGGTAAAGTCCATTATCTAACTCTATTAAGTTCCTGTTTGGAGATTCTTATTACATGATGTGCCTAGATCACATTTTGATGTTTTAAGAATCAAAGTGAAGAGGAAGCTTAAAGAAAGAATTTTGAGTTGTTACTTAAAGAGTTGTGATAGATTGCTTAGGAATACATAACAACATAGTTTTTCACATGCATTTGCATTGTAAGGATAAGTTTTGCCGCAAAGTTCTAAAATAAAAGAAAAGTTTTTTATTTTAAAATATCCTTACAGTGGCATTTGTGAGAAACTTTTGTTTATATGTTTCCATTGATAGCAATATTGGAAAATGGATTTAATTCTTTCGACTGTGGTAGTGTCATAATTTACCAAATAAGGAAAGATTCTCATCACCCACGTTTTCGTAGGGTAGAAACTTGGAATCATGCAAGTTGTATGAAGAATGAGAATTTTCAACTTTGGAAAATTAAGACTAATTCCTTGTTTACATGTATATGTGAGTCAAGTGAAGGACTAAGGGATCGAGTACACATTCTTGTGCACTGGTCAAGTCCACCACAAAGATCGATAAACCTATTCGTCATGATTTACTAAGGTTTAGTAAATATGGTTATACTTACAAGTTTAAGTATAATTCTGAAACATTGCAAAAGTTTCAATGTATGGCAGAACGAATGAGAAGAATCAAATTAGGCAGAAAGATAAAAGTTTCTCAAATCTGAAAAGATGGGAGAGTACTTTAGTATCATGTTTGTGATCATCTTAATGATTAAGAAACCATATCAAAATTAGTCCTCTAAGGACATCTTTGTGCATTCTTATGACTAAGAAGAGGAATCTTGAATTGTAGGAATGGCTAGATCAAAAAGATGAATCATACTTCGTTCCATAACAAGTCTTAGAGTCATACTCCAAGATTGTAACTCGAGTGACATATCTTAAGGAAGGTTTGTAACACTTGTCAAGTGTAAGAGTAAAATGTGTCTCTACTCTTGTACATTTGAAATTGGTAAGTTGTGATGTTTTGGGTTAAACAGAGACCAACTAAGGCCAATTATGTGAAGTGTTAGTCTTGATAAGAATCTGCACTGACCCTTGATAAGAAATGGTTCTTGACAAGAGAGTCTTATATGTCAAGAGGACAGTGGGAGTCTTAAAGCTCTTGAAAGTTCCAAGAACTAATCAAGAATAAAAACCTGAAGTTCTTCACTAGCACACGACTTGAGGTTTATAACGTATCGTGTTGACATTTTTGTGCTCATTCCAGTTAAAGTTGGTTTTGCATTGGGTGCATAACAACTTGGAAGCAATGGCAGGCCCTTGTGCTGCCAAGTGGCAAGAAATTAAGATTGCACAAGTTCGGTCCATATGAGTTTGGATTTGTCAGTAACCTTGTCTTGTGATTATGGTTTTGACAAATTCACATGGATAGGAACTCATTCACCATAAAATCTAAGTGTCATAAGGTTTCTCTCCGATTCATGAAAATGATGGTGAGGAAACGCTTTCACTAAGTGGATTTTAAGTAGATAGCAAGTGTGTTATTTGCATTCTCAAAGTCGTTAGTGGAGCGTGTGTGGTTAACCGGCACACTAACATGGACTTGTGAGAAGTGGCAAAGGTCTAAACAATTGAGACTATGATTACGGCATCCCTTTTCATAGTTCTAAAATTGTTTAGACACACATATGAGCTATCTAAGGAAAGGTGTATGATTTTGATAAAGTTTTATCAAAGCATCTTGTATCAGAAGTCTGAACTTTGGTAAGAAAGTCAATAAAGTATTGATTTCTAGAAGTCCAACTGATTTCTGGATACATGTCAAAGCTAGTGGGAGCATAAGTGATATGCTAATAATATCATGTAAGTGGGAGCATGATCATTATGTTAAGTGTTAATTATAGAAAACAAAAGGTTTCAATTGCGAAAAGTTGTTTTGCTATAATTAAGGGAGAGGAAATTATACTTCATTTCAATTCTAAAAGCTTAGATTGAGATTTTGATCATCTTTAGTCAAGGATATATATATATGAATTTTATGTTGGAATGGCCAAACATAAGGAAACTCTATATATATTACGTTCTCAAAATTCGATTATGATTACGACATCCCTCTTCATAGTCAATTTTTGAAAACATGACAAATAAAAAATATTGTAGCAAAAGACTGGTCTATGATCACCTCTTTATGTGAGACATCATGAATCGTGTCCCATATGCTTCGGAAATAGGATCGATTGCATGTGCTGTAATATTCATCCGTTCTAAATTTTCCGAATGCCTAAGGCATTAAGAGGAGAGAAGATCTAGACTTGGATATGACTAAAATGATTAAGCAATTGTCGAGGACAATCTAAGGTTTACCAAAGATTGGTTGCTCATGGACAGTTGGAAGTATAAGTGTTAATTTTTGGAGAGGACCATATTGACATTTTCTGAAAAGAGGCAACTCTTGTTTAGAAGTGATAGTCAAAATGAGAACATGAAAATATTCCCAAAGGTAGAAGTTGTTCATTAAATCTGTGTAAGATTAGGAAACTTAATGCAAGAAGGTTGTTCAAAGCAATGTACTTTGAATTTGAGACTTCGTTTCCATGGAATGCTCTCCATAGGAATACTCTGTAATGTCTGTTGACAAGTCTTTGTGACTTTGTACATAGTCATTACGAGAGGATCAATGCATATAACTTTAGAATCTAACAGATTTCGTTAAATGGTAGGAATTTGGAATTCTTACATTTGCGATAAAGATTTGGGATTGTGAAATGAGCATCATTGGAATCATGTTCAATTGATCTATTTCACAAAGTAAAGATCATAGATAAACATAGTGTGCATACTTGGTGTATGGCATGACTAGTGTTTAGAAAACATAGTTTACATGCTTGGAGCATGGGACAACTATTGTTTTAATTCAAGTATAAAGTTGATTATTTGAAACATTATACAATGAATAATGAGTAATCAATATGGTGTTTAAATAAAAGGTGTTCTATTTACTCTCAAAGGTGCTTGGGACCATAGAGTGATTAGTATTATTCTTGTGTTTCACTTTGCATGTTTTGACTTCCAGAATAATTAGGTTATTCTTTCCGAATGACTAAGTTATTCAAACCATCCACAGTCGATAATACGTTGGAAGTAGGTATTAAGGCAAGACTGTCATGAATTGGGTTTGTAGATGTCCAAGGTAGTGGACATAGTAAGAGTTACTACAACATTCATGAGTACTCCTGGAATAAGGATTCGAGTATTGGATTCAACCCTCGCTCATATGAATCACTTCATGGATTTTATCACGAGTGATCGTGAGACGATAATATCTTATATTCTTCAAACCTAGAGATATGACTTGTTGCCTATGAGTTAGTTATACATTGATTGCACGTAAACGCATTTGGTAACTCGATGTTATAAAACGTGCCTTTGTGTATGATTCAACAAGTAGTAGAACAAGCATATGAGTCGAAGTTTATCCATTCCTTTTACCCTTGGAGGGATAAAAGCGATATATGTGGGCCCCTCGATGATTTGGTGATGAGAAACGTAAGTGCTCGGCCGGGCCTGGACTGATTTGATTTGTTCAATTAGTCAGTTGTCATAAATCGGAAATCGGGAAACAACAAATGGACAGAGAGAATGATTATAATCCATGTCTCAGTCCATATGATATCTAGAATGGAGGAATATATGATCCCTTATCTAATGGACGTGTCATTGATTTGTTCAGAGTTCGACAGCGTCTTTAAGAGATACGATTGCTAGTCGGGTTTTGGAGTCATACGCAATAATAGTTTTAGACTTATCCAAGTGGAAGACTGTTGGATTAGGTGTCTAAGCCCATAACTATTATTGGTATGTATTCGACCCGAGAGTAGCATGGTCCATTTGGGTTGCATATCATCAGGACAATTTGTTAGGATGGACTTTTGAGAGAAGAGGTTATATATGATTTATTAATATATTATAAGTTCTAATATATTAATATGAAGTCATATGTTTTAATTAGTATTGATCAAGAATTAATTTGGAATTAATTTAGTGATCAAAAGAGACTAATTAAAACTATGGGGACTAATTATGGTAATTAGTTATATTTATATGTGTTGGGCTTATGATCCATGTTGGACCAAGTTTATGTATGGATACATAAAGAGTTGGGCCACATGAACCATGGATCATAAGATCCATGGATATGGGTTTGGGTTATACCCATGACTCTTAGAATTCAACACATATAAATACATATGTTATGACCTAAAACCGCGACCCCCTAGCTACCTCTAGAGTGTGTGCATGTTCTTGGAGTTCATGAAGGTTTTAGAGTGCATGGAGATTCTCTCTCAAGTCCTACCTTTGTCCTTGATGTGTTGTGACTTCATTTGAGGCTTCCACACTATTGGGGCTAAGTTCTTAAGGCCAAATACATCAAGACTTCCAGCCACACAAAAAGATATGTTACATTATCTAGTATTTTATGTAGTTTGTATGACAATTGCATGCTAGCTATAGGTTCAATAGCTTGGAAACCATTTGCATGTATAATTAGTGAAAACATAGATCCAAGGTATTTAGGGTTGTATGTGCACCATAGGATGTTGTATTATACCAAAACCCAATACTTCGTTCTGAATAGGGGCCAGAGGAGTAATTATCTTTCCGCTCCTAGTTGTCACAATATTTATATGTGCTCCTCGTGGATTGTTTTCGGTATTACTAGGAAGTTCTCCCGGTGCTCTTTGATTTATTTGTTGGGCAAGTTGCCCCAGCTGCTTCTCAATGTTGTGAATAGATGCTTGCTGATTCCTTAATATTGTTATTGTATATTGTATTGCAGCGTCGTGGTCATTGTATCTTTTGTCGGATGCAGCTACAAATTTAGTGAGCATTTCTTCTAAATTTGGTTTCTTTTCTTGTACCGGCTCCTCCTTTTGGTAAAAACCCCTTGCCTTTTGTCTATACTTCTCCTCCTTCGCCTTCTTGTACTCATCATAAGGAAGCCATTCTTTCTTAGGTTTTCGCCAATCGTCATCAAATCTATCACCACTAGAATAGCATACTTGAACTTTCTTATTCCCGTTCTCGTCCAAATCACAATCTCTTGTTAGATGAGGCCCATTGCAATTCTCACATCCTACCCGAATAGCATGGATTGTTTGATCCATTTTGTCCATCCTCCTATCCATGGTTTTCAACATTGCCATAACTGCCGACAAATCTTCTGAAGCTGCATAAGCTGATCCCCTTGTCACATCATTCCTTGGATTGTGGTATTCTCTAGAGTGCTTAGATAATTCCTCAATTAGTTGCTTTATCATCGGGGGTGCCTTCTTTGTGAGCGGTCCTTGCGAGTCAAGTAATTGCCTTGTTGTCACGTTTACTCCATCATAAAAAATGGAGACTTCTTGTTGACTATTAAGATCGTGATGTGGGCAATTCCTTAGTAAGCTTTTGTACCTCTCCCACGCCTCATAAAGTGATTCTCCGGCTTGTTGCTCAAAATTAGCTATAGCTTTCTTCAACTTGGCTATCTTTGATGGTGGGCAAAATTGATCAATAAACTCTTCTTTCATTCTAGCCCATGTGGTGATGGATCCTGGAGGGAGTGATTTTAGCCAATCTTTTGCAGCGCCTTTAAACGTAACTGGTAACATGCGAAGCAGAACGGTGTCGCGAGCCACATTAGGAAAGTTAAAGTAATCGGCTATATCATTGACCTCTTCTAGGTGCTTGTACGCGTCTTCGTGATCTTTTCCATAGAACGGAATTTCTTTAAGTTAGGCGAGTGTGTGGCCTTTAAGTTCGAAGTTGGCATTTTCAGGAATCACGGGTTGCACGAGTCCCGGACTGGTATCTTCACGCATCCTCGTCTTCCACTCGCCCATGGTAACTTCGTCGATGTTAGCCATGGTGCCGCCGAATCCGCCTTCTAGATCGCTACCTTCTTCAAATTCGCTTTCTTCCTTTTCGGATTCGTACACGATGTCTTCCTTGATTGGGTCTTCGTTTGCCAAGGAAGAGGTGCTCGATGCTCCTGATTTACTGATCTTTTTCTTGCTAAAAACGGATTTGAGATTCTTCAAAGGTGAGTTCTTTGAAGAAGCAGATTCTCCAATGGTTTTGCCTTTGTTCTTCCTTAAAGTAGCTTCCGGGTCTTCAAGTGGTGGATTTAAAGGTATATTGCCTCCTCTGGTCATAAACACTCTGCAATAAAAGTAAGAAAAAAAAACGCGTCAAAAAAACAAAAGCGAAACAGAAAGAAAATAAAGACGAACTGGAAATCAGCACTGAACTCGCCGAGTAGGTTCGAATGCACTCGGCGAGTACACTGCCTAAAAGCCTAAAAACAAACAAAAACAAATAAGAACAATTAAAAACTAAAACTTAACCTAATTACTGAATTACTAAAAAAATAACTTTGTGCAAGATAAGCTCACACAAAGGATCGATAAAACTAGAAATTAGAATTAATTTTTGAACCGTTCCCCGGCAACGGCGCCAAAAACTTGATGTGTGTAAAACCAACTTGTTTTATTCCTACTCTAAAAATATAATTTAGACACACAAAGGCCGTCAACCTGTCTTTTAGTGGTATAGTTGAATAAGTAGGGTGTCGAACTCGAGGAATGACAATTAACCTAATAACTAAATTTAACCAACAAGTAATAAAAGGAAAAGGGTTTTCTCTAGTTTTACAAGACTAGAAACTTAGACACACTAACTAACACGCAAATAACTAATCAACTAAGACCAAGTAAAAATTCACCAAATTTGATAAAAGGTTTCTGCTTAGGTTCAACTCATTCTCTCCTATGGTTAATTTTATGGCAAAGGAATAGATTAATTGTTATTGGTTACCGACTAAAGTGATTAGATTCGCATTCGCTATTACCAATCCTTAGAAAATCAATTAATTTAAACAGTGATCAAGTGTTTAAGCTAATTAATTCCCTAGTTCAATTATTCTGATTAAATAAGACTTGTAATTGGTTAATCAAATTACTAATTCAATTAGCCTCTTGTTGTTGGTTTATCAACAAGCTCACACATTAATTTACCCATTCTATAATTAATCCTAGTTTCATATTCACTAGTCCTAGGCACATAACAAAGTGTTCACATAAATCATATGAGGTAAACAATTAAGAGATGTTCATGCAGCCTAATTGCCTTCCTATTAACAGAGAATAGTTATGGTTAATGCATAAGGATATTTAACAAGCTTAATTTAACAAAATCACCAATTAACAATCAATCAAACCATAAAATTAATCCATAAGAGTAAAATTGTCTTCCTTAAACAGAAACTAGTAAATTTATTTCATGCTTACAGTAGTCAAAAAACTAAAAACGAAAGTAATCAACTCAAACATTGTTCAATTCAAAGATAAAGTGGAAAATTAAACCTAAGTTGCCTTGAATCTTCTAATAATGAGAGATTAGGGTTCTTCTCACATTCTCTAGGTCTCCAAGGGTTTCCTTAGCCGCAAAGTATTCTCCAGAAAAGCCAGAAAGATCCTCCAATCGGATTTATTGCTTCTATTTATAGATAACTCATAACAGGGGCTACTCGTCGAGTAGACAACCGACTCGCCGAGTACCCTTGTCGAATCCGTGTACGGTAAGGACTTTACGTGCTGCTTCGCGAATCTTCGTGGAAACTCGTCGAGTAGCCGATTGGATTCGCCGAGTAGCTTCAGGTTTGTACTCCTTTCTTCATTCTGCAGCTTCTAATTGCATCTCCTTCCTCCTTTTTGCTCCCGAGCATGACTTCTGGACTAAAAATACAATTCAAATATTATTAAGTACCTTTTGTCCATAATATGCAAATAATTAGATAATAATTGATAAAAATCTATACTAAATATATGGCTAAATATGAAAATATCACTACCCATCCTCCTGAATTTGAGGGTGGAAAGGATTTGATTGCTAGCATGAGATGGATCACCGACGTGGAGAGTTTTTGTCACACCCCCAAACCGGAACGGCGGAAACGTTCGGGGGTGGATGACGTCATATGTAGTATCACAACAATTGTATCATAGCAATCATAGTAAACACAACCATTACATTGAATACTTATATGAAAAGGGTTTACATCTGTTTAATTCTTGTTTTTATACATCAAAAGTATAATCAAAAGAAAAAGACGTGGCTCTAAACGCTCCGTCTTCTCAAAACTCCAGGAGGTACCTGTCTACTGATTTCCTGAGAATACAAGCAGTTTTGAAAGAATATCAGCATACAGCTGGTGAGTTCATTAGCGATGTTTTGTAGTGAAAATCTGTTGATGAATTTGTAGAAATGTTCGTATGTTTCCAAGAAAATCCAATATTTTCTTTAGTGAAAGTAAGATGATACCAGTTCCTTCTATGAATGTTTGTTACTGTATTCCTTTGTAGTATATGAAACATATTAGTCTGTATTCTTGGTTACTACTAGTATGTATAGTATGTTCTATTTTGAAAACCCTGGCTACCACCAGTATGTAGAGTATGTTCCGTTTGAAAGCCCTGGATACTACCAGTAAGTATATAGTTGTTTTATTAATTAAAATAAAACCAAGTAGTGTATCTCTGAAATCCTCCAGTGTAGAGTATAATAGTTCTATTAATGAAAATAAAACTAATGAAGAATGAAATCTCGTAAACAAAGGTTAGTTTATACTTATTGTGAGTCGTATAACCATGCTTGATATGACCTAGTGACCTTTACAACGTTCTTTAAGTGTTGGTTAAATGACATTTGTCACCTCAGGCATGCCTACCTAACTGTAGCTAGCAGTTCAGGTGTGGGATTGTCAATCCCGAATAGATATATTCACAAATCTCATGCTCTCCCTCCAGGAGACTTTGGTTATACTATGATAGGATTTAATGCAGTACACCTAAGGGTACAGTTTTGAAGTAGAGTCTCACAATTCTGTATAATCTAGTTCACATGTAATTCTGTATTGTTCTCTTGTATTTGAATCCGTTGAAAACTGTATACGGTAATAATTATACTTAAATAATTATTAAATGTTGTACTCTTGTAGTAATGTATATCATAAACTAAATCTGTCATAGTTTATGGGAATAGCAGTGTACAACTCTGAATACGTAAAAGTTGTGTATTGAAAACCCCAATCTATACATATTATAGATTACATGTATATAGTGTAGTTGATGTGAATATTGAATCTGAAAACTATGCAATTATGGTTGTAAGTTGAAAACGTCCCTTATGCTCACCATAGTACAAAAGGGATAAAATATCTAAATATTTTATAAAAATACGGAAATCGTTTGTCTGCATCAATTGCATAAGTTTTATACTTGTTAAAAGTCCTTTTGTATTAGTTCACAAAATCATTTGTGTTTGGCTTGTATTCCCCCACACCCCCCCCCCCTGAAAACGTATAAAAATCATAAAAGCGTAGGGATATGAACTCACAGTTGACTACGTGTACAAGCGTCAAATCAACGGACTGAAGTGAAGACCCTCGAGTTGTTGTGTGGCACTTAATGGGATCCTAATAAGAATTAAATACATAAATGTATCTAAATTAGCGATTTCGTTAGATAAAGTGTTAGAAAAACACTTGCTTTCGGTTAAGGAATGTTACCGGGACTTGATTGAATCGAGGAAAGTGGGTTTTTCAGTCAAATGCTCCATTTAAAAAGTGTGTACGGCCGTGAATGAGGTTTACGGCCGTGAACTGTCCCTTGAAGGGTTTTCGGCCTTTGAAGATTAGATGAGTGTACGGCCATAAACGGGTTTACGGCCTTTGAAGATTTGAAGATATGAAGTGTGTACGGCCGTAAACTCAAGAACAGTGACGTTGGATTTCGATGAAAATGCATTCTAAATGCTCCGAAATGACTCCCAATTGTGATTCTCGATGATTTCCAGAAGAATAAGGGTGTTTTAGGTGTTTACGGTCAAGAGTTTAGAGAGAGAAGGAGAGAGTTTTTGACCAGAAAAGTCTAAATGAAGGGTAGGGACTCGTATTTATAGGGGTCTTCGTGGTCGGTGGTGGGGGTCCACCCGACGCTGGCCGTAAACGAGTGTACGGCCGTACACGGGTTTACGGCCGTAAACTCACTAAGGTCGGAAATTGTTTGATTTTTCGAGAGATTCGGGTTTTCGCGTGATTTGGTTCCGACTCGCATATATAAATTTAATTATATAAAGTTAGATGATTTTCTAAATCAATAAGTTTGAAGGAAAATTAATAAAAATTCAAATTTTATTAACGGAAATCGTATAACAGAATCGTAAAAAGTTTCGGGTTGTCACATCATCCCCCCATTAGAGGGAATTTCGTCCCGAAATTCAGACACAGAATACAAATCATGGACTCGGAAATAGATGAGGGTACTTCTGTTTCATTGAATCTTCGCGCTCCTAAGTGAATTCAGGTCCCCGCTTGGCATTCCAGCGAACCTTCACTATCGGGATACGACTTTGTTTCGTTCGTTTGACTTCCCGGTCCATGATCTCGACTGGTTCCTCCACGAAATGTAAGCTCTCGTCTAGCTCGATCTCATCGAGGGGTATCACAAGTGTCTCATCGGCGTAGCTCTTTTGTCTATCTATTGACGCTTTTAGTCGTTCTCGGATTTGTACAATCTTTTCAGTCGTCTCTCAGATGATTTCAGGGCCTGTGAGAGTGTTGTCGGGGACTTGACCCTTGACTAGTTGCGTGTCGCCCACCTCAGCCCAGCACAGAGGGGATCTACACTTATGGCCATAGAGATCTTCGAATGGCGCAGCCTTGATGCTGGTATGGTAGCTGTTGCTGTAGGAAAATTCGACCAAGGGCAAATGAGTGTCCTATGACATGACGAAGTCGATGACGCAGGCTCTCAACATATCTTCCAATGTTTGAATGGTTCTCTCACTCTGCCCATCTGTCTGTGGATGATAAGATGTGCTCATATCCAGCTTAGTTCCAAGAGCCTTCTATAGTGACTGCCAAAATCTCGAGGTAAACTTGTTATCTCGGTCAGAAATAATGGACACAGGCACACCATGCAGACGAACTATTTCTTGGATGTAAATTCGTGTGAGTCTCTCCATTTTGAATTTTCCTTGATTGGCAGGAAGTTGGCGGATTTAGTCAGTCGATCGACAATTACCCAGATGGCGTCGTGCCTACTCGGAGATCTGGGTAACTTAGTGATGAAATCCATTATGATCCTTTCCCACTTCCACTCAGGTATTTCTGGCTACTGAAGTAGACCTGAGGGCTTTTCATATTCTATCTTCACCTTGGCGCAAGTCAGTCACTTGCCCATGAAGGTAGCGATTTCTGCTTTCATGTTCGGCCACCAATAGAGTTGTTTGAGATCCAGATACATTTTATCCGAACCTGGGTGAACGGAGTATCTAGTCTTGTGAGCTTCATTCATGACAACCTCCCTGTACCCACTGTACTTTGGGGTCCAGATTCGGTTCATGAAATAGTAAACTCCGTCTCCCTTGACCTCTAAGTTCTTTTCCATTCCTCTCAGGGCTTCATCCGACATGTTTTCTGGTTTTAAGGCTTCCAGCTGAGCCTCCCTGATTTGTGCGGATAATTGGGAATGGATGATCATTGTCAGTGCCT
The DNA here is from genome assembly GCF_052849685.1 of Lactuca virosa. NCBI lineage: Eukaryota > Viridiplantae > Streptophyta > Magnoliopsida > Asterales > Asteraceae > Lactuca > Lactuca virosa. Next base: position 26,795,548 of record NC_136428.1, read on the forward strand.
TCACTCTACGACCTGAATACTCCTTTCGGCTGAGGGCATCCGCTACCACATTGGCCTTGCCGGGATGGTAGCGTATTTTACACTCGTAATCACTGAGGAGCCCTACCGATCGCCACTGCCTCATGTTTAACTCTTTCTGATCAAAGATATGTTGTAGGCTCTTATGGTCGGTGAAGATAGTGCACTTGGTTCCGTAGAGATAATGTCTCCAGATCTTTAACGCGAAGACCACTGCTCCCAACTCTAGATCGTGAGTTGTGTAATTGACTTCGTGTGTTTTTAGCTGTCTCGAGGCATAGGCGATAACCTTTCCTCGCTGCATGATCACACAGCCTAGGCCCTGATTGGATGCATCACAGTAGACAACGAAGTCTTCCGTCCCTTCGGGCAGAGACAAGATAGGTGCGCTGCATAGGGCCTGCTTTAATGTTTGAAACGCAGTGTCTTGCTTTTCTCCCCAACTAAAGGCTACACCTTTCTGTGTCAGGGTGGTTAAAGGCTTAGCAATCTTAGAGAAATTCTGGATAAATCTGCGATAATAGCCAGCGAGACCCAAGAATTGACGGATTTCTATGGGCGTCTTCGGTGCTAACCAATTCTCAATCGCTTTGATCTTGGAAGGGTCCACATGTCTGCCTTCCTCGCTAACCACGTGACCAAGTAATGTTACTTTCCTGATCCATAACTCGCACTTTGAAAACTTTGCATAACGTTTCTCCGCCCTTAGTGTTTCTAATACTAGTCTCAAGTGTTGTCTATGATCTTCCTCGCTCCGAAAGTAAATAAGTATGTCATCAATGAACACGATTACAAACTTGTCAAGGAAAGGGCGGCACACCCGATTCATCAGATCCATGAATACCGCGGGTGAGTTGGTTAGACCAAAGGGCATTACTACAAACTCGTAGTGTCCGTAAAGAGTTCGGAATGTTGTCTTGGGAACATCATTCTCATGAACTCGTAGCTGATGGTACCCTGATCTTAGGTCTATTTTTGAGAAGTAACTGGCTCCCCGAAGTTGATCGAAGAGATCGTCGATTCTGGGTAAGGGATAACGGTTCTTGATGGTCAGCTTGTTCAGTTCTCGATAATCTATGCACATTCGGAAGGATACATCATTCTTTTTCATGAATAAGATCGGGGCTCCCCAGGGTGAGGAACTTGGTCTTATGAATCCTTTGTGGATCAGCTCATTGAGCTGGCTGGATAACTCTTGCATTTCTACCGGTGCTAGACGATATGGAGATTTAGCTACAGGAGTAGCTCCGGGGATTAAGTCGATACGAAACTCGACTTGGCGCTCGGGAGGGATTCCTGGAAGATCTTTGGGGAAGACATCAAGAAAGTTACAGACTTCGGGGATGCTCTCGAGGTCTTTAACTTTTTTCGTTTCATCAACAACATAAGCTAGGAATGCATAGCACTCCTTCCGCGGATACTTCTGGGCTTTGATGCATGAAATGATACGAAGGTTCGAACTGAGTTTATCGCCGTAAATAGTGAGGGCTTCGCCAGAGGGAAGATTGAGACGGATAGCTTTCTCATATCAAAGGATATCAGCACGATTGGGGCTCAACCAATCCATGCCGATTATGACATCGAAGCTCTTTATGGATACTGGCATAAGATCGATGGGAAAGGAATGATCGTTCAGGGTAAGAGTACCGCCTATAAATATGTCGTTAGTGCTCTCTTTCTTTCTGTTAGCCATCTCGAAGGTAAATGTTTCAGTTAAAAGTTGAGATTTACGTTTGAGTAGATGTTTGAATTCATGATTAACAAAGCTCCCCTCCATACCAGAATCGAAAAGAATGCATGCATAAAAGTTGTCAAGGAGGAACGTACCCGTAACAACGATAGGATCAGCGACTGCTTCCTCCTAGCCCATAGCTAGCACCCTCCCTGTGTTGCCAGCTGTTGTTGCCTTGGGGCAATTTCTTTTGAAGTGCCCAACCTCTCCACAGCCATAACAGGCTTGACCAGCGCCCGCTCCAGGAGCCTGATTGGTAGGTTGGACTGGTGCTTTGCAGAATCGAGCCGTGTGTCCATTTTTACCACAGCTGTTGCATTGCAAATCACGGCAGGGTCTGTGATGATGAAAGTTGCACTTGTTGCACTTTGGAAGAGTACCAGCATATCCACTGGTAGGTGCTTGGGTGGTTGGAACAGCAGCAGGAGTAGTAGCAGCGTGGACTGCCACTGTTTGCTGTTTCTTGGAGGGCTCCTGCGAAGACTGGGCCTTTCGCTTGTTCCATAATTTCTTTTTCCTTCCACCACTCTCTTTTTATGGTTCGGGAGCGGCTGTCACCTCATCAAGATCGACCCCGTGATTTATCAGAGTCTGCGCCAGGCACTTGGCGCTATCAAAAGTAGTGGGCTTAGCAGCCAAAACATTTCCTTGTGTTGGGGGCGTCAATCCCCAAATGTACCTTTCAATCTTCTTGCTTTCCTGGGTGACCATTCCCGGACAGAGGAGAGCCAGATCGCAGAATCTAGCTGTGTAGGCAGCAATGTCAGAACCCTTCATCTTCAGGTTCCAGAGCTCATGCTCCAACTTCTACATCTCGCCCCTTGGGCAGTATTCAGCAAGCAAGAGTTCCTTTAGGTTATCCCAACCCATGGCATTTGCTACCGGCAGGGTTAGGTATTTGACACGACCCTTCCACCAGGTCAGTGCTTTGTCGATGAAGGTGCAGGCAGCGAATTTTACCTTGTTTGCCTCGGAACATGCGCAAATCTCGAAGATGGATTCGATCTTCTCGAACCATCGGGTTAAGGCAATGACTCCACCATTGCCATCGAATGGTTTGGGTTTTACGTTCATGAAGTCCTTATAGGAACACTCCTTCTGGTGTCCCTGGGCTCCATCAATATTTTGGGGATCTGGTCCACCTCCTGATCCACCAGAGCTGCCCTGATTGATTTGCGCCATTGCTGCAGTCACGGCGGTTGTAACCGCTGCCTGGAACATGGCAGGATCGAATTGTGGAGGTGGTGGCGTGGGATCAGTTGGGGGATCATTGTTCTTCCTGTTGGGTCTCTTTCTGGGGGGCATCTTGTTCTAAAAATAATGAAGAAAAAGAGGATGATAAGTACTCTAGAATTTTAGAATCAAGAGATATAACACAAGAATATATCTCAGCCTGATAGATAAAGTGTTCTACGAAGCGATAAATAAAGGAGGGTTACTAATGTAAGTAAGCTATCGCTAAGAAGAAATATGTAGCAACACTTGGAATGAATCTCTATACTGTATTCGGCTCAAGCTAAAATACTCCTATAGTATTTTAAGTTGTATGTTTTGTTCTATCGATACCTGAAGTGTATATACTTGGTAAGTTTTGGGCCTGCTGCCACACCACAGTCACTCCCAAACACATGTTGGTCATGTCTAGAATAAATATAGTTGATCAGGCTATATTGACCCTAGACATGATTTACATAACTACTCAGGTTTAACCGCAGTGTCCAACATCCAAATACTTTTGTTTTGTTCTACTTATGACTCTGGTTCTGTTATGTATATATACTTGTATACTTCTTATAAAATACTTATATTTTATAAGTATACTTTTAGTTCAGAGCGCTTCAGCCCCTTAGTGTTTATAGTTGTATACCATGTAAGGTTCGGTATACTTAGTTCACTATAGACAATAGCTCTGATACCAATCTGTCACACCCCCAAACCGGAACGGCGGAAACGTTCGGGGGTGGATGACGTCATATGTAGTATCACAACAATTGTATCATAGCAATCATAGTAAACACAACCATTACATTGAATACTTATATGAAAAGGGTTTACATCTGTTTAATTCTTGTTTTTATACATCAAAAGTATAATCAAAAGAAAAAGACGTGGCTCTAAACGCTCCGTCTTCTCAAAACTCCAGGAGGTACCTGTCTACTGATTTCCTAAGAATACAAGCAGTTTTGAAAGAATATCAACATAAATCTGGTGAGTTCATAAGCGATGTTTTGTAGTGAAAATCTGTTGATGAATTTGTAGAAATGTTCGTATGTTTCCAAGAAAATCCAATATTTTCTTTAGTGAAAGTAAGATGATACCAGTTCCTTCTATGAATGTTTGTTACTATATTCCTTTGTAGTATATGAAACATATTAGTCTGTATTCTTGGTTACTACTAGTATGTATACTATGTTCTATTTTGAAAACCCTGGCTACCACCAGTATGTAGAGTATGTTCCGTTTGAAAACCTTGGATACTACCAGTAAGTATATAGTTGTTTTATTAATTAAAATAAAACCAAGTAGTGTATCTCTGAAATCCTCCAGTGTAGAGTATAATAGTTCTATTAATGAAAATAAAATTAATGAAGAATGAAATATCGTAAACAATGGTTAGTTTATACTTATTGTGAGTCGTATAACCATGCTTGATATGACCTAGTGACCTTTTCAACGTTCTTCAAGTGTTGGTTAAATGACATTTGTCACCTCAGGCATGCCTGCCTAACTGTAGCTAGCAGTTCAGGTGTGGGATTGTCAATCCCGAATAGATATATTCATAAATCTTACACTCTCCCTCCAGGAGACTCTGGTTATACTATGGTAGGATTTAATTCAGTACACCTAAGGGTACAGTTTTGAAGTAGAGTCTCACAATTCTGTATAATCTAGTTTACATGTAATTATGTATTGTTCTCTTGTATTTGAATCCGTTGAAAATTGTATACGTTAATAATTATACTTAAATAATTATTAAATGTTGTACTCTTGTAGTAATGTATATCATAAACTAAATCTGTCATAGTTTATGGGAATAGCAGTGTACAACTCTGAATACATAAAAGTTGTGTATTGAAAACCCCAAACTATACATATTATAGTTTACATGTATATAGTGTAGTTGATGTGAATATTGAATCTGAAAACTATGCAATTATGGTTGTAAGTTGAAAACGTCTCTTATGCTCAACATAGTACAAAAGGGATAAAATATCTAAATATTTTATAAAAATACGGAAATCGTTTGTCTACATCAATTGCATAAGTTTTATACTTGTTAAAAGTCCTTTTGTATTAGTTCACAAAATCATTTGTGTTTGGCTTGTATTCCCCCACCCCCCCCCCCTGAAAACATATAAAAATCATAAAAGCGTAGGGATATGAACTCACAGTTGACTAAAGTGAAGACCCTCGAGTTGTTGTGTGGCACTTAACGGGATCCTAATAACAATTAAATACAGAAATGTATCTAAATTAGCGATTTCGTTAGATAAAGTGTTAGAAAAACACTTGCTTTCGGTTAAGGAATGTTACCGGGACTTGATTGAATCGAGGAAAGTGGCTTTTTCAGTCAAATGCTCCACTTAAAAAGTGTGTACGGCCGTGAATGGGGTTTACGGCCGTGAACAGGGTCCCTTGAAGGGTTTTCGGCCTTTGAAGATTAGATGAGTGAACAGCCGTAAACGGGTTTACGGCCTTTGAAGATTTGAAGATATGAAGTGTGTACGGCCGTAAACTCAAGAACAGTGACGTTGGATTTCGATGAAAAGGGGTTCTAAATGCTCCGAAATGACTCCCAAAGGTGATTCTCGATGATTTCCAGAAGAATAAGGGTGTTTTAGGTGTTTACGGTCAAGAGTTTAGAGAGAGAAGGAGAGAGTTTTCGGCCAGAAAAGTCTAAATGAAGGGTAGGGACTCGTATTTATAGGGGTTTTCGTGGTCGGTGGTGGGGGTCCACCCGACGCTGGCCTTAACGAGTGTACAGTCGTACACGGTTTTACGGCCGTAAACTCACTAAGGCCGGAAATTGTTTGATTTTTCGAGAGATTCGGGTTTTCACGTGATTTGGTTCCGACTCGCATATATAAATTTAATTATATAAAGCTAGATGATTTTCTAAATCAATAAGTTTGACGGAAAATTAATAAAAATTCAAATTTTATTAACGGAAATCGTATAACAGAAACGTAAAAAGTTTCGGGTTGTCACAGTTTTTTAGCATGTGTTGTTACTCATATGAGTTGAAGGTCATGTTTGTGTTGAACCTTCTTCGCCTTGGAGCAAAGGATTGATGGGGTTTGGTTGCCCAGTCCCTTTCTCTTGTTGAGTGTGAATCTTTAACTTGGGAGTAGTTCATGAGAATGTTTTGATTAGATTATGTTCTGAAAGTTGTGATGGAGCTCTTGGCTTTGAACTATTTGTCCCTCAAGTTGACGACAAAGTCACTAACTTAGATCACCAAAATGCTCACTGAGAGGGAACTATTTTTCCCTAGGTATGCAGCCATAGAGGAGATGAAGATGTCTCAATATTTGAGTATGTTGAGGACTGATATCTGAAAGTTCTTTGAAAACTATATTTATCAGACCCTTGTTGAGTAGCGGTCATACGCCAAGAAGAGAGCATTAGAGATCGAGGCACATAAGAGGGAAAATAGACAAACTCTTGTTTTGTCACAGTCAGTGGCTAAGCAGTACATGGCTGCTGATTTGAGATCTATGGGACAAGGGGATCGTTTTAGTGTGATAATGGGTATAGACTATTTGAGCAAGTTGGTGCAATGATTAACTATGAGCGATAGTTGGTACGAGTCTGATCCCCAAAATGGGGAGAGTTAGTTATTCACGGTGAAAGAACTAGGGGTAGTTTAACCTTTTGTTATGCTGTAAGAACTAGGAGATTTTTATAGGACGGTTGTTAGGGATTTTTGGAATATATTGTGGGTACTTGGGCCAAGAAGAAGAAGACGATCTCTGATGTAACGTTTTTTGGGAGTTTCTCGATGTGTTTCCTAAGGATCTGCTTGGTGTGCCTCCTGAGAAGCAGGTTGATTTTAGAATTGACTTGGTTCCGAGCGCTACTCTGGTAGCCAATGTGTCATATCGTTTTGCACTGCCTGAAGTGAAGAAGTTGTCTACCCAACTTCGGGAGTTGTTGGAAATCGGATTTATTCAGTCGGGTTGCTTGCCATGAAGACAATCAATTTTTTATTCAAGAAGAAGGATGGATTGCACCGGATGGGCATCGACTAAATGGAGTTGAACAAGCACACGATGAAGAACCGTTATCCACTTCCGAGGATTGATTTTTTATTTGACCAGCTTCAGGGAGTGTCTTGGTTTTCCAAGATCGATCTATGTTCCAGGTATCACTACATGGGGATCAGGGATGAAGATATTCAGAAGACAACTTTCAAGACACGTTATGGTCTTTATGATTTTGTGGTGATGTTGTTTGGGCTCACCAATGCACCAAAAACATTCATGGACTGATGAACCGAGTGTATAGGCCGATACTAGATTGGTCTGTGATCATGTTTATCGATGATATTTTGGTCATCTCTAAGACCAAAGAGTTGCATCATGTAACACCTGGTTTTGAAAGTGCTTCGTTTCTAGGGGATGCGGCCCAATCATCATTTTCCATGAGGGTCAGGGCCTTGGGAAAGGGAGGATTTGGCCCATTTCGGATGTGGTTGTTAGGGTAAACGTGAACCAAGAGGTTGATTGTGTCTTCGGAGGCCAAGGGTATAATCGTAATTTGACATCTCGGTCTTCTAGGGATTTTGGGTTCTTGTTCGGAAAGTTTTTAGGTAATGAGGAGTTTTAGAAGCGTAGGGCTTCTCGTCACCTTTCCATGAATATAAAGTTCGTCGGAAACAGACTTAGAACGAAGAAATAATAGCACTTTGAAGGTTTTGGCGGATTTAGGCCCTAATGGAAATGTTTGGCAGATAAGTCCCATGCATGCAAGGGATGCATGCATGTGTCTGGCTGGGAACGCCCATCGTATAAAGCTATATGGTCGCGGATGGTTTGTAAGTACATCGGGCGTACTAAGAGGTACGCGGGGCGTACTCCCTTCAGACTAAAACCCTAAATTTTAGGGTATGGCACTATAAAAGGAACAATATGCCTAAAAATGACTAGTCTCCCTCTCACCCTAAAGAAGCTACTATGAAACCCTAATCCATACTTGAGTGATCTTGGAGCTTGGAAGGCCATTAGAAGAGTATTTTGGTGCTTTTGAAGAAGGTGTTCATTCTTGAAGACTTATTGGAGAAGATAGAGATTTTAGATCCAGAACTACACTAGCTTTTGGCTCTCATTTGAGGTATAAAGTCTTAAACTTGGTGGTTATTTCCTTAGATCTCTTATGTTGAGTTTTTAGACCTTTTGGTCCCAAGAATGGAGCTTTATGGTTCCAAATTCGTTTCTAGGCTTAGGGTTGCCACCCTTGGTGCTATTTGAGTCCATAAGATAGAAAGTTTCCATCTTGAAGGTCTTAATGGGTTCATGCAAGAGTTAAGACCATTTTCATGGAAGTAGAATGCCATTTTTGGAGTTTGGTCTTGTTTGGGACATGCAAAGTCACCAAGTCAGTGACTTTATGGGTTTAGACGTTAAGTAGAGCTCAAATCTGTGATTTGGTCCCTTGGTTTGAAGCATTAAGTGCTTAATAGCAAAAGAGCTTAACAGGGGAGTATGATGGGCGTACACACAGGTACGCACAGCGTACAAGTCACAAACCTAGTACGCATTGCGTACATCAGAGTACGCCCTGTGTAATCGGTCAGAGTGGGCTTCGCACATATGGGCCTCGGTTTGGGCCATTCGTTGGACTTTGCTACTTTGGGCCTTAGTGGGCCATCTGGAATTGAACCTTTCGACTAGAGAAGCATCATTGGGCCTTAAGTTGAGACCCATGTGAAGGGATTGGGCCCAATTGGAAATTGGGCCATTTATTGGGCCTTGTAGGAGTGTTTATCTTTTTGGGCCAAGGGTTGAGTCGAGTTCATTTTGGGACAAGAGTATATGAGGGGTAGAATGGTCTTTTACCATAGTGAGGACTTATGGTTAAGATATGAGAATCCCAAACTTAACTAGTTTATATGATGATCAGTAGCTCGGGGAGTCGAGAGATCAGCAGTTCGGGGATCTGTCAGCTAGCAGCCAGAGGATTATCCGTGAGATTCAGCTTTGCGAGGTGAGTTTCCTCCTGTGTGAATGGGTCGAAGGCACCAATGCCTATATATATATATATATATATATATATATATATATATATATATATATATATATATATATATATATATATATATATGTTTACATATTTCCCGGATTACGATCCGATGTCGGGCGATGCCCGAGGAATGTTTATATGTATGCTTTTCCGGACTAAGGTCCGATGTCGGGCGGTGCCCGAGGAATGTTTATATGTGTGTTTTCGGACTACAGTTCGATATGGGGTGGTACCTGATGACTATGTGTATGTTAGATTATACTTGTTGTCTGCGTGATACTTGTACGTGCCTGGTAGGGAGGTGAGTGTGGGTGGGGTCTCGTATCTCATCTCTAGCTGAGTATGGACGGGGTTCCATATCTCATCATTAGCAGAGTAGGGGCGGGGCCCAAGATAGGCGAGGCCTTAGGACTGGAGCATATAGTACTGTGTATGATTCTTTATGTGCTAGTATGATTATATGATATTGTTTGTATGTGTATAGCGGGCGAGGCCCATAGACAGGCGGGGCCAGGAAAAACAGATATGTATACCTAGTGGGGCCTGATGCCGTGCGGGGCCCGAGGAAGGGGCGGGGGCCCGGTATATGTGTTATGTGTATGGTATGTGGTAGTATGGGGAACTCACTAAGCTTCGTGCTTACGGTTTTAAGTTTGGGAGAATTTCGTATATGCCCTTATTAAACGTCAAAATATCATATTTGCCCGACCTAACATCTAAATATCATATTTACCCTTTTTAATATTTTAAAATATCAAATTTACCCAAATATATATTTTTTAATAGTTTTTAATAATTTACAATGCTTTTTATACTTTTAAATCACTAAAATTGAAAAGAAAATATCAATGGACCATATTGCCCTTACTTTCTAAATGACATGATATATATACGATCAAAAGATTTTACCTCTCACCGGCTTCAATCGTTGGTATTAACAGGTCGTCGTCATCCTCCTTCTTCTCTCTCCCCACATTCCTTTCCTACAATCAAGTTTAAGTTGTTTTCCCCTTCTTCATCTCCGTTCATGATGTTGATCAATTTTATTAGGAGAATATGATGAAAGTTATGTTCTTGATCTCAAACTTCTACATTGTTGCTTTGACAACGATATAATTTCCATAAATGCCCTTCATTTTGGAAACATAAGCAACCAGGAGTCTGGAATCTTGAATGATTGAAGCCCCTGAATTAATGTATGTTGAAGGCTGGAATCTTAATCTCTTTGAATATTGATCTTAAACCTCTAGAATATTGAACCTGATTACTTTCATGAGTTCATTAACTGATTCCATCTTTTCTATACATGAATCTGATTAGTATTTGCCATTGGAATCAAGATTCTGTTTTTTGTTCTCATGATCTTGGAGAATGGGTTCAAATTCAATGTGTTCATCATCAATCTCTCCTGCAATCAAATTTTCCAATTCCTTTTCCTTGAGAATTCCATTGTCCTGAGGGCTAATGGACAAAAATCATTGCTGAAATCATCTGATTCCAGATGGGAATCAAGAAATTCTGATTTGGTGTTCTTGAGAAAATAGAACTCCATAATAGAAACTAGCGTTTCTCATGAAAAAAAATCATCCAACCAATTAACATTCTCGGTTTCTCCAACTCGAAAACTCCATTTTCACCCAGAATTGTCCCGATTTTCTCTTGTATTTCTTTGACTCCATTAAAACGTGAAGAGCCTACAACATATTCCTTAGGGTTTCTTTTGAACTGATGGAATATGGGAGAGGTCAAGAATGAAGACGGTGGCTGGTTAACATCCGCGACGGAAAGATCTAAATTCTTTTGATCGTATGCCATTTAGAAGGTAACTATAAGGTAAGGGCAATATTGTCTATTTAATTATTTTTCAATTTTAATGATTTAAATATATAAAAAAAGGATTAGAAACTATTAAAAATTAAATTTGGGAAAATTTGATATTCTAAAAGATTAAGAAGGATAAATACGATATTTAGATGTTAGCTCGGTTAAATATGATATTTTGACGTTTAATAAGGGCATATACGAAATTCTCCCTTTAAGTTTTGGTGTACTTCCAGTTGCAAAGAGAAGAGATCGGGATGACTGCATCACACACACCATGATGTTAGCCTAGGATGTTTACTCTGATGTTTTGATTTGGAAACTCTGATAATAATGTTTTGAAATACTTTTATTCATGTTTTGATGGGATGGTTTGATAACTATGGTTTTATTTAATGGTTTAAAATGAAGTTTTTGGTCATGATTTTTGGGATGTTTCACATCAAGAGCATATGCGGAAGGTTATTGAGATTTTGAGGGGAGAGAGGTTGTATGCTAAATTCTCCAAATGTGGGTTTTGGTTGTGCGAGGTTCGGTTCTTAGGGCACCTTGTCAAACAAAATGGTATCTTGGTCGATTCGGCCATTATCGAGGCAGTGATGCAGTAGGAGGTTCCTAAGACTACCTTTGATATTAAGAGTTTTTTTGGGTCTATATGGGTATTAAAAGAAGTTTATTAAGGAATTTTCAAGATAGAAATGCCCTTGACACGTTTGACGAAGAAGACCATTGCTTTCATATGGGGGGATGAGTATCAGGTAGCATTCGAGACGCTAAGACATAAGTTATGTGAGGCACTAGTCTTGACCCTACCCGAGGGAATGGAGGATATGGTAGTTCATTATGATGCTTCGATCATAGGTTTGGGGGCTGTACTCATGCTGCGAGGTTGGGTGATTGCTTATGCTTTGTGACAGTTGAAGCCTCATGAGACTAATTATTCAACTCATAAATTTGAGTTGAGGGTAGTGGTTTTTTCCCTCAAGATTTGACGTCACTATTTGTATGGGGTTCGGTGTACTATATTCACTGACTACAAGAGCTTGAGATACTTGATGGACCATCCGAATCTAAATATGAAGCAATGTAGATGGATTGATGTGGTGAAGTATTGTGATTGTGAGATCTTGTATCATCCGGGGAAGGCCAATATGTTACTTGTTGCTTTGAGCCGAAAGGTAAGCAATGTGCCTATTTAGGATTTATGTTTGATGATAACCTTTGTTACTTCGTTGTTGGAATAGGTTAAGGAAGCACAGGTTGACGAAATCAAGGAGGAGAATCGAAAAAGCGAGAGGGTAGTTAGTCAGGTTTCAACATTCGATATTGACAACCATGGTTTGTTAACTCTGCATGGTATATTTTGGGTTCCTTATTCAGGTGGGGCCTGATAAACACTAATGGAGGAGCAAAAAAGATACACAGGGATTTGATCCATGACTATAGATGGCCCTACATGAAGCAAGACGTGGCTTGGTATGTTAAGAGATGGTTGACCTGGAGGAAGGTCAAAGCTGAGCACCATAGACCTCACAACAAGTTGCAGCAATTGGATATCTGGAACATTCCGATGATGATGTATTTTTAATTTTAACCCTAAGTGTGAAGAATTATTGCATTTTGTCCCTTGTGCACGAGGAAGCTTGCAAAATGGCCCACAGTGGCATTTTTGTAATATTTGTGGCGAGCTCACGTACGCGGGGCGTACTTCTAGCATACACGGGGCATACTTGTATGAGCCACAAACCTTAATTTTTAGGTTTATGAACCTATTTAACAAATTTTATGGCCTCCAAACCTCATCTCTTATCAGCCTCCAACACCTCCAAACGATTTTAGCGAACCCTAGCCACTTGTTTGAGCATTCTTGACCCTTGTGTGTGTTTTGGTGGTCTTGGAGGAGAAAGAAGGAAGTAGAACCACCTTGGAAACTTGAAGGAGCTTTGGATATGAGATCTTCACCTATCTAGCAACCTCCAAGAGGTATAAAGCTTTAAACTTGGCTTGTAATTTCTTAAATCTTACTAAGTTCTTGATTCATGAGCATTTTGGTCCCAAGTTTTGACCTTTTTATGTATGACATGCTCCAGCCCTTTTAAACTGTCCTTTCAGACATTTTGAGTAGTTTAGATGCATAAAAATAGGGTCTTGGCTCTTAACTCTTCCCCATGCACGTGCTTGATGGTCTTAATGGGTTAAGAGGTTGGGGTTTCTAGCATTTAACACTTTTTGGCCATGCAAGACCATAAAGTTGGAAACTTTATGGTCAAGAACGATATTTGGGAGTTAAATCTTCAATTTGGACGTAAAAGATAAATTATTAAGCACGTAGTGCATTAAGAAGATGTTTAGATGCGTACGTTGGGCGTACCAATTGGTACACTACGCGTACGCAACCAAACCCC